>NC_069133.1:52252323-53526653 GCF_026914265.1 Mya arenaria | reverse complement strand
AATATGATGACAGATGAACTAGCGATGTTTACATTCCTAAATTAAGTAGGGACTATTGTTAACGCCTATCAATTTATTTTCTTTGGATTTGGAAATAGTTCAGATTCAAAAATCACCACCTATATTTTAGAAATAACTGGGTTTTTTAGCAGGCTAGTATATAACAATCAAGACACATTTATACAAAGTAAAACTTCTAAACCAAAAATATCGTGAGCTGTTAATCGACATTAATTATTCATTTATCTCGACAAATATGAATTTTTGTATAAGTAAGTCAATTTACAACATAAACTGTTTGTATTTTCAAGATAATAAGTTTATTGATTTCACAGGATAACAATTAGGTATAGAGCATTAACTAGTGTCTTGTTTGGTTATTCAAATATGCTTGACAATTTTATCGTAATCGTTTAAGTTCGTTTATTTCCAAACGCATTATTATTATAAGTTAAAAACAATTTGAAATTCAATATACATTGCAAATATCTCTTCTAATTTTCAGAGTATATTCTAACGGCGATAATTGTGTCTGGTGTCGCGCTTGGTGCTATTTCGCATCCAAGACCTGTTGCTGTGGAGAACCCCTGTAATCTGGTTCTGGCAGAAGATCCTATAGATACCTCCGACTTCATTAGCAGACTTACTGACATACAGACAAGATCCGAAGGTATCGAGCTTGACGCCCAGCGCATTAAGACACAGGTATATATACTGGTGTACCTTACTTTTTTGTTGGCTTGATTCAATAAGATGTGTAGCATAAGAGGCCAATTCGAATACAGTTCAACCCCGTTGGCTTGAACTCCTAGGGACCGGCGAAAATACCTCGAGCCTCCGAAAATTCCAACCAAGCGGGAATTCTTACCTTCAGTATAATGAAATGAGATCTTAACATCCAGTTCGAGCCAATAAGGAATTCGAGCCAAACGAGTTCGACTCAACAGGGTTCGACTGTATATGTTTCCGAGATACACAAACACACGTGCTAAGGAAACTTTATTTATATATTGAACCGAGACAAGAATCATCTAATTTAAAATAAATCATTGGAGATGAGAATATTGATCAATGTTCAGACGGACTCATTAAAAGATCATTTGTATTCATACTACACAGCAATGAGGATATCAAACTGAAGGGAATACGGTTAACATTAAGTATCTATATCCGACTGCGGTACGTGACTGCACGGTCACAGTACTGACTTCAAGTTTGTTTTTCGCTTAAATAGGGAAATACTTATATGCATTTGCTTGTCAAGCTTCATGTATATGCAATTAAGTGCATCATAAAAGGTTCAATTGTTTACTTACAGCTCAAAGGTTCAGGAAAAGTGCGTTCATTTACTGCAAAGGTTTTGGATAGATACAATTTCATGGAAACTGTATCGCAAGATAAAATATCACCAGCTTTAAATAGCGTGAGTATATCCGTTTTAAATCAACTCGGGATTATCACTGTAGTTTTCTTCTTATTATTTTTTAAGTGATCTGTCAATTTAACACCACTTGTTAAGAGTCAAACCCATAAATATTGAGCAATCGGTCAGCCAATCCATCCTGTAATTTCGGAAATCACCGGTATTGTCCAACCAACTCTAGAAACTGATTAAACAATAACTTAGTAGTCAACAGCAGATTTTCAATTCTTAAATATTTACCAATATCACTATCGACACTCGAACTCAAAACTGGCATTTCTGCTTAATGTGTTCGGTAAGATGTAAGGCCTTCATGAAAGCTTTACCTTGGCTTTTACTACACTCATGTCAGTCCAATTAAAGGATACTACCTAACCCGCGACGGATAACTATTAAAACATGATTTAATATCATTTCCAATTTAATGCATTAAATCAAAATGTGGTCAACCAATAAATATTGTGGGTTTTTATCTTTCTTTGCCGATTCCTTAATAGTTCCGAATGTATAGCATTTAGATAGCAAACACAATTAATATGTATATTAAAGTGACACTCTTATTAAAAATCAATACATACACATGTATAACAAACATAAATTATGACTCATAAACCTTAAACTACTTACTAATTAATGCGTTTATTGGAATTATTTACTACCGATAAAAATATTGAAACTGTGATAGCAGAAAGCGCAAAAAATATTAAATGATTGGTGAATGCTTAAATATTGACTGTGGTCTACTATAGTCTCATAAGTAGAAAAACTGTGTTTTATGCTCGTTTCTTTTAAATTAAACTCGATAATCCTTCATAAGAACCATTGCTTTTGACATGTATTCATCCTTTTTGCAATATTCAAAATCTCTATTATCAATTGTGGAAAATCATTTATGGGTGTAAGAGTGCATCTTTAAAAAATTAAGGTGCATTGATGCGGTGGAATGTTCTTACAGACGTTATGCGTTACTTGTGTATTCTATTTTTACAAAATTTGTAAGATTAATGTTTCTATTCGTCTATTTTGTTTAACAGCAGGTTGAGGCTCTACAATCCCACTATGATTTCCTTTTCGAATATATCGTCCATATCCAGGACATTAAGGGCGCCGACAGTCTGAGCACCAACATCGACGTCGCCAATGCTGAACTGCTAAACGCCCTTGACAGTCTTGAGAACAAGATTGAACGCACAGCCTGCAGCGTCGTACTCGCACTAAGAGCCAAAGGAAGTGATATGCTCGAATACGAGCCGACGCTGTTAAACGGATATACATCGTCACCCTTTTCCGCCATTTACAACGCTTACATTCTGGCAAACGACGGTGTCAAACTGGGCGCCTACCTCAAAGAAATGTATGGAGAACTTTCAAAAGCAAACTAGGTTTAGTTTGGCTGGGAAATTTCAATGGTGGGGTTAAAAGAGGTTATTTTACATCACGTTTTTTACATTTATTACATGACATTATATTTATTTATGAATTTCAATGAAACTCAATCTTTATTTATAGTATTAAAATGAACGCTCGGTATGCCGGTTTTATTGCCAAGATTGCACATGTTTGATCCTTTATTTATTTATCTATTGCCAGTGTCTTTCAATGCTCCAAACATGCATAATTTACATTTGTATTTACATGATACTGAATGGTGTTTATTTATTTATACTCTATTTTTATAAAATCTCATAAATATGTTTTATTATTTAAGGTGAAACAGTTTTGTCGAAGCTTGTGAAAAAATAATTTGCCAGCATTTGATTTATCAAGATCAGTCGCAAACAGTTGTTATTTTTTTCGTTCGTTGTTTACATTAGGTTAAATGTTGATTGTGAACATATTTATTTGTGTATGAGTGTATTTATTTGTGTACTTGTTGTTGTACAAACGACTTTTAAACACTTGTGATATCTTATACTATCAAATATTTAATCTTTGTCAGGTTAATGTTGTTATAAAGTTTTACATTTATTTATATTAACTATGTTTTATTTCTTTTGCTCAAATAACATTTTTACTACTTTTATTTAATAAATTTTACACATTTTGGTGTGACCTTTATCAATATAGCCCACATTGAATTTGAATCAAACGATGGCATTGTCGTTAATATTCGACCATCAATACCTGTGCTATGAACAAGACCAGATTATTGCCTTAACATATTCCTTCACATGTTCAAGGACACTTCAGTTTGCATGATTGCGGAAAACAGATCTTGTCAAAGCACTTTTACAAGATGTTACTATTAAAGAAAAAACAAATTGAAAGCATACCAGGTAAATAGTATGTCGTAAACATGAAGCAGATTTAGTATGTGTAAAAACACTACTAAAATGAGGGAAATGGTCCAGTGGTAAGGTTTCCACCTTTCATTAAAGATGTCCTGGGATCGACACGTTCTCTTTACTTCACATATTGACAAGAAAGGACTGGATGGTGATTCCTTCTATCTTTTCTATGTATTAGTATTCAACTTTAATATAAATAAGTATAAACGAGCACGCACCGTGTTTATTATGCACAATCGTTATCTTGTATTGGTATGAAACTGCCGAAACAGACAGAGAAAACAACTTTACTCGCTCAGGTTGATTTCTACACTAATACCACCATCGACGGCAACCACGGTACTGTCTTCCGTTACTATTCATACACACAGTGGAACAATTGACTGACAAAATCTCGTTTTAATGAATATGCATAAGGCAGGAGATACAACTCTTCTTCCAATGATTTCGCATGTTACACTAAAATATTGTTCAATAACTTAACAGTGTCAGTAGCATTCATGACCGTGTGGTCTTGACTGTTGTCAAACATTATTGTACTCAGAAGGCGGACCCGGTTCAACACCGGCAATCGCAAGAATATTTTTCAGCCGTAAAGCATCTGGAACTTTGCGGAACCAGTGAAACTGCTGACTGCCTTGGAGCAGACAATGTTTATGTATAACGTAGCCGGAACTCATAACTAGGTAAGCTGATACCAATATAATAAGTTAATTGTAAAGACAGTAGTAGGCTGAAACACTCACGAGTTCGTTTTCCGGGTTGACACCGGTATTGCTGTGTGTTTTTAAACCCAATGATAATTGCTCTGGATTCATACCCATGATTTTGGGTGAGAAGGAAACTACATCAAACAACTAAAATAAATAGAAAACGTCAAGAATATATCAACGAATGGGATTATTTGTATTTCATCACGACGCTATACGACGGTTGTACAGAGACACTAAGCAAATTAAGGACATAGAGCTTCAGCAATGTATGATTAAACATTGGCTGCACCGAATCGTAAGATATTAATGTAAAGTTTGCAAGTCTTAGAAAAAGACAAGACCATTCAATACGTTGTTCAATAAATATGTAACGCTTATCTTGCTCTTGATAACAATATACCATGACATTTATAAAGTATTTGACTGTGTAAATAGCTCGTCCGTAAATTTATTTCATTGAATCGAACAGCATTATTTTTAATACAAATTGGCGTGTTTGTCTGCAACAAATACAATTAATTGTCTTTTATATAATTTCAGGGCGTATTAAAAACGTTTTGTTTACTTTCCAATAAATATATCAGACTTCAATGCTACTAACAGTTTTGATACTATAATTGTCCAATTCATAGTTATATGATAATGGAAGAATATATCTGGGGTATACGTAGATGTTTATCAAGTACATTTTGCATTTAAACTTTTTATTCTAATTGGCTCTTTAAAATGCCATTACGCTAAACAAAAGCTGAAAATCTGGCCTCAGAAGGCACAAGTATCTGTTTTGCTTTTGCAATACTTGCAAACGCAGGGCTCTTTGAAACTTGGGGAAAACCTTCTTCACCGCTGCTATGCTCAATTTGAAGAAGGTGTAATTTAAATGTTTCAAACGTTTTTTGTTGCAGATAGGGTCAATTTCTTTGATTTGAGTTGAATTGAAATTTAGAATTTCCTGGTTCATTTTATTGCTGATTTTACGTCCATTGTTTTCATTGGTACGTCATTTGCAAAAATTATCTGAAAGGAATCGTAAAATATATTATGTTTGAAAACTAGTCTGTGCAACATACCTCATTGTTGCTCTCGCTTTATGCCTTATATGCCCACTAACAAACTTGTTTCCATTTTTTATTCGTATTCATTTCAATCTTGAATGTCATGTATACGCTAATATAACTTAATGATGAGTGTTATTGATGGATTAATTTTATCTTTGCTTATGATCAAATAATAAAGATTATTGATACATGATGGGACAAGTATGGGGTTATTGCATTGCTAACTAGTTTAAGCCCCCAGTAGACTCGAGTTCGAGTTCGAGTTTATTCTTGTTTCTCTGGCCGTTCCAAGGCGAAATAATAGGATTACAATGCTAAAAATTAAATAACAAAGTTCATTGAGAGATGAGCGCTATGAATGAAATATTCCTTTCATGGTTTATCATTTATTGATCAAATGCACATTCAAAAACCGAATAGATTTTCATTTGGTTGCGTATTAACAATTCTCAGAAAGTGACAATTAGGGTCTTGTGCCAGAGATAATCAACACCGATTTGTCATAAAACAGCCCAAACAGCACTCGCTCACTCTTCGAGGTCAGATATTTATGGCAATATGAAAATATCCTATCTATCTATCTATCTATCTTCTTCTAGAGCTTAGAACTTAACAAATGAATTGATGTCATAACCGGGGTATGCATGAAGTTGAATTTGTCAAAGTGTGTGCGAACGCGTAATTTAAAAAGCCCAACTGCGTTCATATCCCTAATAATGACATCAATCCCGCTATGTATTACGTATATTTACACCAATTGATCATCATTTCATTCAGAAGGTGTTAACAAAATGCTTCATTTCATTTTTAAAAAGATTAAAGTGTTTTTTCTCACCCATTCTGTAAATAGAACGACCCGACCGTAACCGGAAACAGTTATATAAATTAAGTCACAATAACGCGGGAAAAAAATCAATCACTACGGATCACTTTTAAAGGTAAAACTGAAACACTATTGACAAGAATACATTTAAAATGTCATAAGTTTAACCTTCTAACATGTTGATTCAATTTACAGGTATGTTTTTATTCGATGATTCGCGATCCGAACATATCCGAAGATATTGCGTTCATCTGAAAATTTCCCAGCAGCCGAAAGGCAGTTTATATAAGGAAAGGAAGTTGAGGTGTAAATGTGTATTGGTAATCTTGATTTTTCTAAAATTGCCATCTGCAGTGTTCAATTTCGTCTCTACTAAACGTTACTGTTAAAATAAAAAATAGAATATTGCATATTGCATTGCTTCATTTAAATGACAGTGTTGATATTTCTCTGAAAGTCATCCTAATCTGTTACTTAAACTGAACACACATATTTCCCTTTTTGTATAAATTTAAATGAAAATAATATCAGGGTGTGAAACACGACTTTAATGTGTTCTTATATATGTATGTACAGCATGAAGGTGAGTTTATATGCGAAATACCACTGAAAACATGAACTTGTAGACTGCTGATACCCGCATAGACCACTTTCCACATGGATATCATTGACATGGGAACGTGACGTCAGTTTGGAATTGAGTTCAAAGTTGAACCATGCAGGGTCGCGTGATCAAAATGGACCAGTCAACATTAGTATTGTGAAATAAAACTCTAAGATATGTTTGATAAAAAACAACCTTTATGACCAAAAAAATTGTATGTAGACTATGAGTTTTTATAGCTTGGACCCGATTAATCTTATAAGCTCAGAAAAAAGTTTCAGAGGATATTTTACATATTATAATCTGATTTTTGATAAATGTGTAAACTTGAAAATGTAATGACATTCATTACATAATTATAACAGTATGATTTATATATGATTTATATAATGTATGAACTGTACGTAACCCAACTCTGGAACTATCATGGCCGTACCATTGTCCTACTACCTCCCTTTTCTTCAATTAATATAATTTAGCTTTAAATTGAAATAATTTATGAAAATACCAGTGTAAGTAAGATTATTTAGTTTACAAAAATATTCAAACGGATTACTTCGTAGTTAAATTATGAAAATTATTAGTATATAAAGCAATATAGTAATCTTAGCATTAAGAAAGTCATGTGATATGCAAGTTTCGTAGTGACATTGTGGCACTAAATGTAGACTTTGCTTTCGGTTTTATGGATGTTTGTTATAACGATAAATGCATTTTTTGATTAAAGATATAAAAAATGTCAAAACGTTTAAGAGAAGTCATCTGGATATACATACATTTTGATCAGTTTACATTGCTTAAATGTACTGGGACTGTAACATAAAGGATATTTGTGGTTAAATTTAGATAAATACGAGTAGTTGAATACTACTATTGTTTCTATCCTAAAGTAGTTGAAACATTTTGAAGTTCTAATATGATTTGAAAATACATCTCTTTTTTTCTAATTAATTGAAAAAAAATAAAAAAAAAATTTTTGAAGGTTTTGTAGTATGGGCTCTGCTGTACTTCTAACCTTCCTCTTAATACAATACAGTTTGATTATTCTGACCATTCTATTCTTGCTAATTGTCGAGTTTACAGTCATGTGAACTTTATTTTTAATATCATAATTACTCATTTTTGATAATAAATACCATTTAACTTGTTATAATTACTTTTCTCACAAACATCTTTGTAATTTCCTAACTTAAGTCATTTCTTTACATTAGGTATGTCACTGGTCATATGATATTCTAACTTAATGATATCTGAAAAACTTTATTTTCATTAAATTTATGAATAAATGCACATAATTTTATGTTCAAAAACTTGTAGTTTTTTTCTTATTTTGACAATGAATATTTTAGGAAATCGACTTAAATTAAGAAATGACTTTATATGTTTTATAAATACCAGCTTTATCATAATACATCTTATAAACTGTAAAACTATAGAATTTCCCTTATTAACCCAAAGCTTGTGTCACACTTGACTCATAAGCATAAACATTAAGTTCATAAATGTAAGTATTACAGCACCTGGGATTTTAATGCCCAAAAGGGTGGCATATAGTTATCTGATTGTCTGTCCGTCCATCCGTCCGTCCGTCCCCACGGTTTCCGATCAGTATCTGAAGAACGCTTAGGCCCAGGGTCTGAAGGCATGTTGGTTATGACCAGCAGATAAAGCCATTAGATTTTGAGGCCAGTTGGTCAAAGGTCAATGTCGTGGTGACCTTAAGATTATCTTCAGCTGAAAATCGAATTGCAATTAATATATGAAGGACACTATGGCCCAAGGACCTCAAACTCTGTACGTAGGCAGGTTGGACATAACCAGCAGATGAACCCTATTGCTTAAGATGTCTGTGGGTAAAGGTCAAGATCGATGTGACCGTAAGCTGAAAAAAGCGCAGTTTCCTATCAATAATTGAAAACGCTTAGGCCTAGAGACCTCGAACTTGGTAGAGGTCCCTTAAACATGACCAGCACCCTAACCTAATTTTGACGTCAGTTGGTCAACAGTCAAGGGCATGGTGACCTTCAGTTAAAGGTCCAAATTCGTTCAATAACTGAAGAATGCTTGTATCCAGGTACCTCAAGCTTGGTATTCTGGTGCACTGCGTCTGCTTTCTTTTAGTCATGTTTCAAAATCATTTTCGGCGTCTTTGAACGACTTGTACAATGTACTTTCATGGATTACATAGTGCACAAAAGAGAGACCACACATGCACACGTAAACATGTTTCGCGACCTCTCTAAAATGTGACTTTAAACACAAACCACTGCCTTATGAATGAAATAGTTTAAAACCTTAAAACCTTTAATGTAAAGCTGACTCGTAAGAGGCGAAATGTATCCGGTTTCAACACGCGTATGCATGTGATAGTTTACTAGTCTACATGTAGCGAAACTGACTCTTGAAAAGATCAATTTATCCTGTTTCAGAACGCAAAAATTATCAATGGCATACCTAGCATAAAAAAATACCCCACAGGTAGGTTATTATAGTAAAACTAGTCTTTCCCTTTTACTTGAATTTCCCGACGCAAGAGTGAAAAGTAAAACTCAGTTTCAAAGTTTTTTATGTAAAAGTGTACCTTACAAGGGCGAATCCGGGATTCGACGTAAGAGGGGGCGTTACTTAGGGGAGTTCCCTTTTCTACTTGCGCCCCACCCTGAGAAACGAAATTTATTTGGTTTATTAAAGTGTTGGCAGAGAGGTTTGAGGGGTCCTCCCCAAGAAAATTTTATCAAATAAATTCTAGTCCAAAATTGTGCATTTTGGGCGTATTTTATTTCTTTTCATCTTCTATATTGAAATAAAAAGTGAACTTGGACGATTTTAGGGTGGGGGTGGCTTTTAGTAGGCTTATACCTTCTTTAATTGAGGTTTTCTTGCCAGCGAAGGTTTGTTAATCATAATGACAAATCTAGATTGTATTACCTAAACTAGTAAACAAAGACTAACGACTTGATGTCAGATCCTTGTATCCAATCAGTGCAATTTCCATTTATTTCAAATTAGCTGGTATTGAATTTTCCTCATTAAGTACGTACTCGCATGACTTGTAAATGTCATTTTCTTAATTTAGCCCATACGAATGAGCGTTAACTGAATAACATATATCGCCATTATGCAAGAAAATTAAACGAATAATTGATTTGCATGAATGAAGAATACATCTTTTTAAACCAAATAGTAAAAAATAGAAAAAATAAAATAAATAAATACTATAATTGTTAGTATAATAACTACTTGATTGTAAAGATGAATGGACGCGATATAATACTTGTAGTGTGACGAATATGATTGACAGATGACTAGCCGATGTTTACATCCTAAATTAAGTAGGGACTATTGTTAACGCCTATAACAATTTATTTTCTTTCGACAAGTATAACCCGCTATCCCTATTTTTGGATTTGGATTTGGAAATAGTTCAGATTCAAAAATCACCACCTATATTTTAAAAGTAACTGGGTTTTTTAGCAGGCTTATATATAACAATCAAGACACATTTATACAAAGTAAAACTTCTAAACCAAAAATATCGTGAGCTGTTAATCGACATTAATTATTCATTTATCTAAACAAATATGAACTTTTGTATAAGTAAGTCAATTTACAACATAAACTGTTTGTATTTTCAAGATAATACGTTTATTGATTTCACAGGATAACAATTAGGTATAGAGCATTAACTAGTGTATTATTTGGTTATTCAAATATGCTTGACAATTTTATCGTTATCGTTTAAGTTCGTTTATTTCCAAACGCATTATTATTATAAGTTAAAAACAATTTGAAATACAATATACATTGCAAATATCTCTTCTAATTTTCAGAGTATATTCTAACGGCGATAGTTGTGTCTGGTGTCGCGCTTGGTGCTATTTCGCATCCAAGACCTGTTGCTGTGGAGAACCCCTGTAATCTGGTTCTGGCAGAAGATCCTATAGATACCTCCGACTTCATTAGCAGACTTACTGACATACAGACAAGATCCGAAGGTATCGAGCTTGACGCCCAGCGCATTAAGACACAGGTATATATACTGGTGTACCTTACTTTTTTGTTGGCTTGATTCAATAAGATGTGTAGCATAAGAGGCTAATTCGAATACAGTTCAACCCCGTTGGCTTGAACTCCTAGGGACCGGCGAAAATACCTCGAGCCTCCGAAAATTCCAACCAAGCGGGAATTCTTACCTTCAGTATAATGAAATGAGATCTTAACATCCAGTTCGAGCCAACAAGGAATTCGAGCCAAACGAGTTCGACTCAACAGGGTTCGACTGTATATGTTTCCGAGATGCACAAACACACGTGCTAAGAAAACTTTATTTATATATTGAACCGAGACAAGTATCATCTAATTTAAAATAAATCATTGGAGATGAGAATATTGTTCAATGTTCAGACGGACTCATTGAAAAGATCATTTGTATTCATACTACACTGCAATGATGATATCAAACTGAAGGGAATACGGTTAACATTAAGTATCTATATCCGACTGCGGTACGTGACTGCACGGTCACAGTACTGACTTCAAGTTTGTTTTTCGCTTAAATAGGGAAATACTTATATGCATTTGCTTGTCAAGCTTCATGTATATGCAATTAAGTGCATCATAAAAGGTTCAATTGTTTACTTACAGCTCAAAGGTTCAGGAAAAGTGCGTTCATTTACTTCAAAGGTTTTGGATAGATACAATTTCATGGAAACTGTATCGCAAGATAAAATATCACCAGCTTTAAATAGCGTGAGTATATCCGTTTTAAATCAACTCGGGATTATCACTGTAGTTTTCTTCTTATTATTTTTTAAGTGAACTGTCAATTTAACACCACTTGTTAAGAGTCAAACCCATAAATATTGAGCAATCGGTCAGCCAATCCATCCTGTAATTTCGGAAATCACCGGTATTGTCCAACCAACTCTAGAAACTGATTAAACAATAACTTAGTAGTCAACAGCAGATTTTCAATTCTTAAATATTTACCAATATTCACTATCGACACTCGAACTCAAAACTGGCATTTCTGCTTAATGTGTTCGGTAAGATGTAAGGCCTTCATGAAAGCTTTACCTTGGCTTTTACTACACTCATGTCTGTCCAATTAAAGAATACTACCTAACCCGCGACGGATAACTATTAAAACATGATTTAATATCATTTCCAATTTAATGCATTAAATCAAAATGTGGTCAACCAATAAATATTGTGGGTTTTTATCTTTCTTTGCCGTTTCCTTAATAGTTCCGAATGTATAGCATATAGATAGCAAACACAATTAATATGTATATTAAAGTGACACTCTTATTAAAAATCAATACATACACATGTATAACAAACATAAATTATGACTCATAAACCTTAAACTACTTACTAATTAATGCGTTTATTGGAATTATTTACTACCGATAAAAATATTGTAACTGTGATAGCAGAAAGCGCAAAAAATATTAAATGATTGGTGAATGCTTAAATATTGACTGTGGTCTACTATAGTCTCATAAGTAGAAAAACTGTGTTTTATGCTCATTTCTTTTAAATTAAACTCGATAATCCTTCATAAGAACCATTGCTTTTGACATGTATTCATCCTTTTTGCAATATTAAAAACATTTATTATAAATTGTGGAAAATCATTTATGGGTGTAAGAGTGCATCTTTAAAACATTAAGGCGCATTGATGCGGTGGAATGTTCTTACAGACGTTATGCGTTACTTGTGTATTCTATTTTTACAAAATCTGTAAGATTAATGTTTCTATTCGTCTATTTTGTTTAACAGCAGGTTGAGGCTCTACAATCCCACTATGATTTCCTTTTCGAATATATCGTCCATATCCAGGACATTAAGGGTGCCGACAGTCTGAGCACCAACATCGACGTCGCCAATGCTGAACTGCTAAGCGCCTTTGACAGTCTTGAGAACAAGCTTCAACGCACAGCCTGCAGCGTCGTACTCGCACTAAGAGCCAAAGGAAGTGATATGCTCGAATACGAGCCGACGCTGTTAGACGGATATACATCGTCACCCTTTTCTGCCATTTACAACGCTTACATTCTGGCAAACGACGGTGTCAAACTGGGTGCCTACCTCAAAGAAATGTATGGAGAACTTTCAAAAGCAAACTAAGTTTAGTTTGGCTGGGAAATTTCAATGGTGGGGTTAAAAGAGGTTATTTTACATCACGTTTTTTACATTTATTACATGACATTATATTTATTTATGAATTTCAATGAAACTCAATCTTTATTTATAGTATTAAAATGAACGCTCGGTATGCCGGTTTTATTGCCAAGATTGCACATGTTTTATCCTTTATTTATTTATCTATTTATTGCCAGTGTCTTTCAATGCTCCAAACATGCATAATTTACATTTGTATTTACATGATACTGAATGGTATTTATTTATTTATACTCTATTTTTATAAAATCTCATAAATATGTTTTATTATTTAAGGTGAAACAGTTTTGTCGAAGCTTGCGAAAAAATAATTTGCCAGCATTTGATTTATCAAGATCAGTCGCAAACAGTTGTTATTTTTATCCTTTGTTGTTTACATTAGGTTAAATGTTGATTGTGAACATATTTATTTGTGTATGAGTGTATTTATTTGTGTGCTTGTTGTTGTACAAACGACTTTTAAACACTTGTGATATCTTATACTATCAAATACTTAATCCTTGTCAGGTTAATGTTGTTTTAAAGTTTAACATTTATTTATATTAACTATGTTTTATTTCTTTTGCTCAAATAACATTTTTACTACTTTTATTTAATAAATTTTACACATTTTGGTGTGACCTTTATCAATAAAGCCCATATTGAATTTGAATCAAACGATGGCATTGCCGTTAATATTCGACCATCAATACCTGTGCTATGAACAAGACCAGATAATTGCCTTAACATCTTCCTTCACATGTTCAAGGACACTTCAGTTTGCATGATTGCGGAAAACAGATCTTGTCAAAGCACTTTTACAAGATGTTACTATTAAAGAAAAAACAAATTGAAAGCATACCAGGTAAAGTAGTATGTCGTAAACATGAAGCAGATTTAGTATCTGTAAAAACACTACTAAAATGAGGGAAATGGTCCAGTGGTAAGGTTTCCACCTTTCATTAAAGATGTCCTGGGATCGACACGTTCTCTTTACCTCACATAATTGACAAGAAAGGACTGGATGGTGATTCCTTCTATCTTTTCTATGTATTAGTATTCAACTTTAATATGAATAAGTATAAACGAGCACGCACCGTGTTTATTATGCACAATCGTTATCTTGTATTGGTATGAAACTGCCGAAACAGACAGAGAAAACAACTTTACTCGCTCAGGTTGATTTCTACACTAATACCACCATCGACGGCAACCACGGTACCGTCTTCCGTTACTATTCATACACACAGGGGAACAATTGACTGACAAAATCTCGTTTTAATGAATATGCATAAGGCAGGAGATACAACTCTTCTTCCAATGATTTCGCATGTTACACTCAAATATTGTTCAATAACTTAACAGTGTCAGTAGCATTCATGACCGTGTGGTCTTGACTGTTGTCAAACATTATTGTACTCAGAAGGCGGACCCGGTTCAACACCGGCAATCGCAAGAATATTTTACAGCCGTAAAGCATCTGGAACTTTGCGGAACCAATGAAACTGCTGAATGCCTTGGAGCAGACAATGTTTATGTATAACGTAGCCGGAACTCATAACTAGGTAAGCTGATACCAATATAATAAGTTAATTGTAAAGACAGTAGTAGGCTGAATCACTCACGAGTTCGTTTTCCGGGTATTGCTGTGTGTTTTTAAACCCAATGATAATTGCTCTGGATTCATACTCATGATTTTGGGTGAGAAGGAAACTACATCAAACAACTAAAATAAATAGAAAACGTCAAGAATATATCAACGAATGGGATTATTTGTATTTCATCACGACGCTATACGACGGTTGTACAGAGACACTTAGCAAATTAAGAACATAGAGCTTCAGCAATGTGTGATTTAACATTGTCTGCAACGAATCGTAAGAGATTAATGTAAAGTTTGCAAGTCTTACAAAAAGACAAGACCATTCAATACTTCAATACTTATATACGCTTATCTTGCTCTTGATAACAATATACCATGACATTTATAAAGATGTACAAGAAAGACCAATGATGCAAAGCATCAAAGGGCGCCGTTTAATAGTTTATGCATTTGTTATATGTTGAAAAACAAAGAATGTCAAGGCCAACAAGTATTTTATGGTGCATCGAACCGCATCCATGAAATTCTCAAAACATTTGTAGTATTCTGCTTGACAACATAGGCAAAAGCATTGAACTTGAAGAGTTTCAAGTTGAACATTTCATTAGGGGTGTGGTACATTAATGAACACGACAGAATTAGGGTGCTTGTGCACTGTACTTCTTGGCATTGCCACCTATCCATATACCAAGTTTTATTTCAATACCATAAGTAGTTTTAAAGTAATGCTCTGGTCAAGAAAAAGCGGCAAAGGGCAATAATTATGCAATAAGCTGAAAAACAGCTATAGTCATTGTGAACTGCACTTCCTCTCGTTGTGCTTAATACCATTGAATGATGTTTATGACATTCCAAAAAAGTAGTTTTCTAGTTATGTTCCGGACAGGAAAATGTACAAAGGGAATAACTCTTGCAATACGCTGAAATAGAGTTATTGTACATGTACACTGCACTTCTAATCATATAGGGGGAGGGGCAACGTCACCATGCTGGAATGACAACTTGTAGGGAAGAATAGGTTTCCTCATTCATCATGAAGAAGTGATATGAAATAACAATTTAACATTTTTTGTAGTACTTTAATAAACATTATCATTTCGTCTGAAAGTTGCAAACATAAATAGAACATAATTATTGAACTATTATATAAAAAGTGAACATTGTTTACTAGACGAAATGCATTTATAACATAACATGCCTTGTTTTTAGCTGTTTAATAATACTAAAATGTAATGTTAAATTGCATAAAAATCTGGTCAATGGAGTTATAATGTTAACTTCTTCATTTACATGGTAAAGAAGAGTTGAAAATGGATGTTTTTAGTTGATAATGATATTAACACAAAAACAGCATTTAAACTAACTGAATATGTATCAGACTATGTATGAAAGAAATAATACTGTTTCTATTTTTTACAAAGGTTTTGAAATACAAAAATGCACATATAAGCATAAATAGGCCAAATATGCAAAAAAAATAATAGTAAACAATGTGTGAAAGTGATACTGAACACTTAAAATAATTTCTTTGTGCAGTAAATGAATATATACCAGAAAAGCAATACAAAATCAAGTCCAAAATGTATAATAACATGGAGAACACCCCTTTATGGATATCTTCATAACAAATCAGAGTACATGTAAACAATAATCATTTATATCATTAGTATCAAATGTGTCTAGTTTAAAGTGTGTTTTTATTTGCATTAAATTACATTGTAATATATACCAGAAAAGCAATTATAAAAATCCTTAAATGTATAAGAAACTGAAGACAACAAAGAATAACACCCATTTATGAATATCTCCAAAACAATTCAGAGGTCACCTAAACAATAATCATTCATATAATAAGTATCAAATGTGTCCTTTTTTTGTGTGTGTGTTCATTATTTTTAAATGAGCATCTTTAAAGTGAACATCTTATTTGAAATCAATACATATAATTGTATTTATAACACACATCAAATTGACTGATAAAACAATAACTACTTACTAAATAATGCATTTACTGAAATATTGTTTACTGATAACAAGCTTGTGACCCTGTTTATAATAGCAGAAAGCATGACAAATATTAAATAATTGGTGATTGCTAAAAGATTTAATGTGGTCTACTATAGTATCACAAGGCAGAAATACCATGTTTTATGTTCATTCTTATTAGCAAATTGAACTCAAGATCCTTCATTAGAAACATTGTTGTTGACATCTATCAACCCATTTAAAAAAAATCAAAACTATAATATTAATTGTGATAAGTCTTATTTTGGAGTAAGAGTGCATCTTTAAAAATAGTGTGTGTGGTGTTTTTTTATTCACTTAAATATGTAACAATTCGATTCGACAAATGAGACAAAAAAAATAAGTTAGGAAATAGAAGTAGTAATTGTACATAATACAAAACAACAAAAAAATTGACAAAGCTCAATATAACAGGAAATCTATATGAAAACAAAAATCCTTAAAAAATAACTTGTATTAAGGGTATGGAGTTATGTAACCTCATTGGGTGATGGTCCTGAACAATTGTGTGAAGTATTAAGTCAATTGAATGAAGGGTATAGAAGTTATTAAACAATATCCCAACCTGCCCTAAAACTTTAACCTAAGTTCCATAGTCAATCAGGGGCCATAATTTGTATAAAAGATAATATGGAGTTATTTAACCTCATTATGTGATGGCTCTGAACATCTGTGTGAGCTATTAGGTCAATTGAATGAATGGTATTGGAGTTTTAAGTGAAAATCCCAAATTGCCTTAAAACTTTAACCTGCCCTCAAACTTTAACCTAAGTCAATCATGGGCCATAACTTGTATTTAGGATAATATGGAGTTATGTAACCTCATTGTGGGATGGTCCTGAACAACTGTGTGAAGTATTAAGGTAATTGAACAAAGGATATAGTTATTAATAAATATTCCAACTTGCCCTAAAACTTTAACCCAAGTTCCATAATCAATCAGGGGCCATAATCTATGTAAAGAATAATATGGAGCTATCTATCCTCATCATGTGATGGCCCTGAACAACTGTGTGAAGTATTAAGTCAATTGAATGTAGGGTATTGGACTTATAAATGAAAATCCCAACTTGCCCTAAAACTTTAACCGGACGCCGACGCCGACACCGACGCCGACGCTGGGGCAAGTAGTATAGCCTACCTATTCTTCGAATAGTCGAGCTAAAAATGAGCAAAATTGGCCAATTTATGAAAAAGAATGTTTAGCATTGGTGGAAGCAATCAAACAATTTCGACCATATTTATCATCTTCCAAATTTACAGTTTATACCGACAACTTTGGCGTCAAACACTTTCAAAAACTTAAAGATGTCAGTGGTAGGAAAGGTTGATGGGCAATGTTTTTGCAAGAATACAATTTTGAGATTTTTCATAAATCAGGTACAAAGAATGCGAATGCTGATGCATTGAGTTGAAGAGACTATTTGCCTATGAATGAACAAAATGACCATTACTCAGTACAGGTGAATTATCTAGATTCAAAATATTTACAAGCCGAGCTATGTTTATGAAACTTCATTAATAGCTGCAATGGATATTGCAGATGACAACGAAGATTTTAAGTCTTTAGATATATCGAGCATGTTCAAAGAAAAAATCGATTTGTCAAAGGATCAGTGGGAATGTCCTGATACGAAACCAATTCTTGCTTATTTGGTAAAAAATGAAATACCTGAAAGTCGTGTTGAAATTAGGAAGGTCATCATTATGTAAGAGCAATATTTCATTCTTGATTTCTCTATCATATCTATGACCCAAGCTTAAAAAGACATAAAAATCAGTCACCTTCATGGGCACAGGTTGTTTTACCTAGGAAGCATAGGTCAAACGTCATGATATCTTATCACGAACAACACGCTCATTTAGGATTTGAGAAAACATATCTTGCAATTAGGGCAAAATATCATTGGCCAAAAATGTACCGTGAAGTAGAAGAACACGTGAGCAGTTGCTTAGAATGTCATAAAGCCAAACGCAACTATAACAACTCGACACCACCATTATATCCAATTCCAGTGCACCTCATAGCTTTTATAGAATACATCTTGATATATTTGGACCACTACCTCCATCTAGTGAAAACAGGTTCAAGTATATACTAGTAGTTGTTGACTCATTTTAAAATTGGTGTGAAAGTTTTCCAATGCGAACTCAGGAAGCTGTTGAAGTAGCAAAGATTTTATTTGAAGAAATCATATGTAGATATGGAGCCCCTAGGATAATTGTCACAGACTTAGGGTCAAATTTTCTTTCAAAATTAGTGTCTGCTGTTTGCGAAAGATTTCAAATAACTAGGCACCATACATCTTCATTTTATCCTCAAAGTTACTCATTTGTAGAAAGGGTAATGGATCATCATCAACTGGGTTTACACCCTATCAAGTTTTGTTTGGTAGGCATATGAATTTGCCAATTGATATAGCTCTTATTCCTAAGGAAGACTTGCCTGTAAATGTCAAGGAATTTGTAGACAACCTAAATAAACAGCTGAAGCTTATGAACTTCATTATAAATGCAAACAGATCTGGCCAGCAAATAAAACAAAAATAATACCATGATAGGAAAGCAAAAGAACCATCTTATGTCAAAGGTCAACAGGTCATGTTAAAAAAGGAAAATGTCAAAGTAGGGCAATGTAGGAAATTGGCACCAAAATATGTAGGTCCATATGAAATTATTGAGTTAGGTCCCAATTACACCTACTAACTGAAACTAGTACACACGGGAAAAGTTTTGAAAGCATTGGTCAATGCTTCTCGTCTACAGAAATACCACATACCATTTGATCGGTATGCAGATGAAAACATTCAAAATGTTACGGAAAATGTTATAGGTCAGACTGGAGACCCTGAAATTGATGTCAGTGGCGATAGTCCAGATGATGATAATGTTTCCACAAACAAAGTAGAATGAATACTAAGATATTCTCATCAAAATGGAAAGAAATGGTAAAGGGTTAAGTTTGATAACCTTGATAATTCGCACAACAAATGGCTTCTTGCGGATTTAGTCCCAGAAGAGATGCGCAATACCTTTCATTTTACATGTACGTCTAAAAATAAAAGACGTAAGACGAAAGTATTTGAATATAGAAAGTGAACTGTCTTATTTTAAACAGTTATTTTAATTTTCAAACCATTTGCCTTTGGTTTGTATATATCATATAATTTATTACAAATAAACAAAAGTTTAAGTCTAATATTTTCTAAGATAAAACAATCAAATAAAAGATTACATACTCATATCATATACATAAATGATGTACATAAGTACATTTAAAAATATGTAACATGTACATAATGCACCAGTCAATTGTAACCACGTCCCCCCAGGTCATGGGATATGCCGGGGAAACCCGGGAAAATGGGCTGTGTTTTTACCTTTCAGGTGGCCTCGCAGTGCCGGGTGAATGCGATGGTTTTGTCTTTGAGCAAAATATAGCAGGGAATATGCCTTACCTAGGCTCCCTGGGGTACAGGGGCATATGGCGGGGATTTGACCATCAGTTCGTCCTCGCAGGACGAGGATTTTACCCGGGGTTGGCTGTACCGAAAGTCAAAGTCCAAGCTATTCCTCGGACCCGGGGGTGGGGGGGGGGGCGATGGGGGCGATGGGGGCGTGGTTACAATTGACTGGAGCATTATAAGTAGATGTAAAGTATGTAACATGTATATTTATAGTACATGTAAAAATATTAACACGCTGTCTTAACATTTAGCAAATAAAAATTATTTAAGAATTCCAAAGATAAATTAAAAAACAAACATTTTTAAACACATAAACGTACACAACTACTCAAGGATACTTACATGAATAGCCCTTTGATATGAATATTCAAGTTCATGATGACACTGATTGTTGACATGCGTTTTTTGACAGAAAATCTTCTCTTACGCGTATAATTCACTTATAATCCATGTTTTACTGTAATGACTCAAATTGTTAGATGCATCGTAATCAACTGTCAGTGTGTACTTTTAGTGTTTACTTATTTCAAACGTATATTCATGAGAAAACATCACCGAGTTTCCAACTATTGAAGGACGATGTAGAAATTCCATTATTGACCTATGAATAGCGGGGAAATACCTTCTGGTTCCAAAAATAGCAACATCCGGATATGTGTAGTATTCTAAAAATAAAACAACTCGGGGCAATCGTAATTAAATTTTACTAATGTCACCTTCAACACATTAACAAATAAAGTTAGGTGAACATTTAATTCCAATATCGATTAAATTAAAGAAAACAGCTTACCTCATGGTTTATCAATGCAGTAAACATAACAAAAGAACATAAAACATAATATTAAGCCATTTTATCGAAAATAATGGCCGAGGAGTTCCGAATGTTTACATTTCCGGCACATGATATTATGTGACGTAGCAAGATGGCGTTGGGTGGTCACGGATTTTATGCACTCCAAGTGGAAACTTTTTAAAATTAATATGAAATGGATATTTTGTAAAATAAAGAGTATATACATGGACTATTAGTTGCGCAAAACTGTTCTGTACTTTTGTCTTGGAGAAAAATACTGTTTTTTGTGTGTACGAGTGCATTACATTTTTCTCGTGCTTGTTTTCAATGGTACAAAATGGCGGCTAACTTTTCCCAGGTAGATATTTCTCGGGACGATGATATGGGTGAGTGGGAGTTTACGGCCAAGAATACTAGTAAACGGAAGCGCCATACTACTAGTGCTAGTTCGGTTCTTACAGGCGAGGACTTTGAAAATGCAAGTAATAATACCAAACTATCAATGATTTTTGAAGAAATATTGAATTTGAAAGGTGATCAAGCCAGTACACGTGAACTAATATCAATATCCAATCAGTACATGAAAATTGCCTGTGATAAGACTAACGTCATTAACCAGCAGTCAACACTTCTCAAAACGCTCTCGTATAAATCCATTGATATCGAGGCACGTGGCAGACGAAATAATCTTATATTTCGAGGGATCAAGGAGACCCGTTATGAAAACAGTGCGGTGCTTTTAATGGAGTTTTTAGCTCACACGCTGCAAATTGATACAACTGGAGTAGTGATTACTCGTGCACATCGATTAGGCCCCATTAAGATGGGTCAAAGCTATACTAGGCCAATTATTGCAAACTTTATGAACTTTAATGATGTAGAACATATTATGTCCAATGCAAAAACACTTAAACATTGCCCTGGTTATTCCATTGATCGAGATATGCCAAAGGAAATTGTTGACGCCAGGAAACGCTTATGGGGACAGTTTAAGAACGCCAAGAAAGATAACCCCGGGTCCAGCGTGCGTATCGTTTATCCGGCCAAACTCCTCTGTGGTAACCGTGTAATTCAAGATGAGTTTCCCGACTGGCACTCTGTACTTAATCAGTCCAGGTTGGTTGATTTTCCCATACTGGACACACATGGAAAATGTGACGTTACGTCGTACAACTTTTTGTCGCCAATAGACAGGACATCAGTTTCTCCTTCTAGAAACCCACCCCAAACTGCGCTTGATGTTATGCCAGATAACGTTGTGGCGGCAGAGAGTGTACCGTCTGCTGATGCCTCAGGACATACAGCCCAAATTACACCTGATGTTATCTTTCCAACGGCACGATCCAAAAGTCACGAGAAAGACATGGTGACCGACTTCCCGCAGCCACGTGATATTGTTGTACCATCACTCTTTAAACATAAGGAAACACGTGACGCCCCTAAACAAAATGGTACAAAACAAAAAACTGTTCAGTCTAAAACCCAGCCGGGTAAGGATGGTTCACATACTCCTAGATCAACGACCAGACGTAAGCCGGGTCCACGTCGGACACAGTCAGTATCAGCGCGCCGTGTAAACCTTCAACTTACTCCGGGTACAAACATTAACTCTGCCCCTGGTGGTGAATCTGTGGCATTAGGAGGTGCTGACTCTGGCTAGGAATGGCAGGAGAAGGTTAACCTTAAAATAGCCGTCCTTAATGTACAGTGTTTAGTGTCTAAATATTGTAACAAACTGCATTGTCCTGAAATTATTTCCATATTTGATAAAAATGACATAGTTATGCTTACTGAGACATGGTCTAATGAATCTATTGATTTAAATGTACAAAACTTTCAGCATTTTTGTTTACATAGGAAAAAAAGTAAAAACTCTAAACGTCATTCCGGTGGAATAATTATTTATGTAAAAGATACATATGTCAATGATAAAAGTTTGTTTTTCCAAAGTGAAGATGACATTTTATGGATACGGCTTGACGGCAATATTTTTTTGCTAGATAATGATTTATTTATCGGTTTATGTTATGTTGTACCAGAGAGTAGTGGAAGATTTAACTTACAGTTAGAAAATGTTTTTGACAGATTGTTAAACTCTGTAGCATTTATTCACAATTATACGGATGGTCAGTGTAATATATTACTGTCTGGTGATTTTAACAGCCGTACATCGGATAACTCCGATTGTATTGACTTTGACCTAAATAATGACCTGCTTATACTACCTGACGATTATACGGTTGACATATCCCGTCCTAGATTCTCTCAAGATAAAGGTCACACCAATAGTAACGGTACTGCTTTTATAGATTTTTGTAAACAAACAGGTTTACGCATAGTGAATGGTCGTTGTGGCGAGGACGCGGGGATTGGTAAATTTACTTTTGTAGGGTCGAGAGGATGCAGTTTAGTGGATTATGTTTTAGTTTCGGAATCCGTGTTTGACTGCATTACTTCATTTACCGTTCATGATCCAAATTCCTTATCTGATCATTGTTTAATTGAGTATGCATTTGAAAATACCGTTAACATTGACGCTTTATCACGTGATCAGACCGTAGAAAATGATACGTATGAAGAGATTAATTCTAGATATAAGTGGAAAGTTAATCTTACGAATAATTATATAAATGGAATTAGCACCGATGTATTTGTTGATGAACTGAATGCACTGACTCTTTTTACAAATAATTGTTCGACGGGTAGTGACATAGATTCTAGTTTATCACAGTTTTCCAAGCTTATGAACAATGTTACTGATGGTCTTTTTAAAACTTCTATTTATCATAATGCTAACAACTTAAATAAAACACAGCCTGGAAATAATCCTTGGTTTACTGAAGAATGCTGTCAAAAAAGAAGCATATTTTTAACATTTTTAAACAAATATCGCAATTGTCCTTCAAATGAAAATAGATTGCTTCTTGTTAAAGCTCGGTCGGAATACAAATGTACTATATAATCCTGTAAGAAAACATACCTCGCTTACAGAACAAACACTTTAGAGCAATATAGACATAATAACGCTAAACTTTACTGGAAAATGTTGAAACAGTCAGCACATGTAAAACCTCCAGACATACCATTGTCCTCTTTTGAAGTGTATTTTAAAGCAGTTAACAATCCTGGCGACCCATTTTTCCAGGCTGATGAGGATATCATGTATTTTAATGAACGATTCGTACGCGACGAATTTCAAGTTATGTTTTTGGAATTAGATGCTGAAATTAGTATAGCAGAGATAAATCAAGGTATTAAACAATTAAAACTCAGTAAAAGTGCTGGTCCAGATAATTATATAAATGAATATTTTATACATGGAAACACCGTGTTAAACCCTTTTTTACACTCACTATTTAATGTTATTTTTAAAACTGGATATTTTCCAGAAACATGGTCTGACGGTTATATAGTGCCACTACATAAGAAAGGATCTATTCATAACCCGGAAAACTACAGGGGTATTACTTTATTGAGTGTTTTTGGAAACTTTTTACCCGCATTCTAAATAACAGATTGACATCATGGGCTGAAAATTACAATGTTTACATCGAGGCTCAGGCCGGTTTTCGCAGTGGAATGGGCACTACTGATAATATATTCGCCCTACATGGCATAATTACACATATGATCAATCAGGGTAAAAAATTGTATTGTAGTTTCATAGATTTTAGCAAAGCTTTTGATTATGTTGAACGCAATAATCTTTGGTCTAAACTGATAAAACTTGGTATTCGCGGTAAAATGATGATAATTCTTAAAAGTATGTACTCAAGTGTTAAATCTCGTGTTAGGTTCAACAACAAGTTAAGCGAAGAGTTTTATTGCTTTTTAGGCGTTCGTCAAGGTGAATCGTTGTCTCCTTTCTTGTTTTCAATGTTTCTCAATGATATTGAAGAGCATCTAGTACTGAATGGTTTTAATGGTATCGAGATGTACATGACAAAAATGTTTATTTTATTATACGCTGACGACATTGTTGTTTTTTCTGATTCGCCCGAAGGCTTGCAAAACGGTTTAGATCATTTATATGAGTATTGTCGTAGATGGAAACTCAAAATAAATGTCCAGAAAACCAAAATAATTGTTTTCAGAAAGGGTGGCATTTTGCCAAGGAATCTACAGTTTTCATTCAATGGGGAAATTCTTGAAATAGTCAGGTCTCTTTCTTATTTAGGTGTTGTCTTTTCCTCGGGTGGTTCTTTTAGTAAAACAGAAGTAACTCTAGCTGGCAAAGCACAAAAAGCTATTTTTAAACTTAATAAATATTTATACAATTTTCCTAACGTGGGCGTGAAACACCGACTAGACCTTTTTGACAAGCTGATTGTACCTATTTTGAATTACTCTAGCGAGGTTTGGGGTTTTCATAAGGCAAATACTATCGAACGTATCCATACACAGTATTGCAAACGCATTCTTCAGGTAAAACGCTGTTCACAGAATGATTTTGTTTACGGTGTACTCGGTCGATTTGATTTAGCATACAATAGATATATTAGAATTGTTAAGTACTGGCTAAAGATTCTAACTAGTGACGACCTGAAGTATTGTAAAATTGTCTACGAAGTTTTAAAAACTGATGCTGATTTGCTTCCAAATAAGGTGTCGTGGGTAACATTACTTCAACATTTATTGTCATCATTAGGATTTTATGAAGTTTGGGTAGCTCAGGGTGTTGGTGATGCAAATGTTTTTGTAAGAATTTTTAAACAACGTTTGTGTGATACAAATGTACAAAACTGGAACGCGAGAATTGAAAATTCACCACGCAGCACTTTCTTTAAATCCATTGTTTCCTTTGGCTTTCAGTATTATTTAAAATGTAACGTATGTAATAGTTTAACCATAGCAATGTGTAGGTTACTTCTTTCATCTCATAATATGTCTATTGAAACAGGTCGATGGCATCGTCCAAACTGTATTCCACGTCAAGACAGAAAGTGTATTACATGCAATAAATTGGAAGACGAATATCACTTTGTGATAGAATGTAATTTATATACTGAACTCCGTAAAAGATACATTGCAAAATATTATTGGTCCAATCCAAGTATGTATAAACTTAAACAACTCTTCGAAAGTACTAATATTACTAAACTCAGAAAGTTATGCACATACGTAGATAAGGCTTTTAAATTTAGAAAAAGTTTACAAATATAAACAACCTTCTTTTTTCCATTTTTTTCTTCTTGTTGTTTTTACTGTTGTAATATGTTGCCTTACATTTCATTTTATGTATTGGTAAATTTGTCCTTTGATTTGTATGTATTGCAGATCGATGATTTCGTTTTTGAAATGTGTAAATGTACAATGTGTAAAAATTTCACTTTTCTCAGATTTCTATGTTGCACTTTGTTGACACTGTATGTAGTAGTATAGGTATATGAACACCTTCTCCGTATATGATGTCGACTTGCACCTTTAAGTATTACGTTGTCTCTTACCATGTCCTTCGTTAGCTGTAAAATCTATAGTAAAATTTAAACAAGCCTTACGTGCTCCACTTGCTATGTCATTTGTAAATGTTAAATCGTGTATTTTGTTTTTCTCACGGGCCATGTGGCTTATTGAACATGTATTCAAAATAAACCATCTCTCTCTCTATTACAGGTAACCAATCGGAAAACGTAAATAAACGAATCGGGAACAGTTATTAAACATATTTGTCGTCCTTCCGATATAATGTTTTGAAGATAAATTGAAGACAATCTATTCAACCATATAAAGCATTTTTAACATCAATGCAATCGCCACCCATTTGCATTTTTTAATCATAATAAAATAACACTAAAACCCAACTGTCAATCAACTTAAAAACCGCTCCTACTACTAACTAAAATAAATTCCCATTCCATAATAGGCGCGCACTTGAGTGCGGGGCCAATGAATGTGTAAATAGCTCGTCCGTGAAATTATTTCATCGAATCGAATAGCATTATTTTCAATACAATGGCGCGTGTGTCTGAAACAAATACAATTAATAGTCTGTTATATAGTTCCTACGCGTATTAAAATATCAGTTTTGATGCTATAATTGTCATATTTATAGATATTTGATAATGGAAGAACATATCTTGAGTATACATAGATGTTGATCATGTGCATTTAGAATTTAAACTTTTAATTCTAGTAGTCTGTTTTATAGTTCCTACGCTATTAAAATACCAGTTTTGATGTTATGATTGTCCAATTTATAGATATTTGATAATGGAAGAATATATCTGGAGTATACATAGATGTTTTTCATGTGCATTTATAATTTAATAATAGTTGGCTCTTAATAGTGCCATTACGCTTAATAAAAGCTGCTGATCTGGCCTCAGAAGGTACAAGTATCCGTTTTGGTTTGGCAATACTTGCAAACACAGGGCTCTTTGAAACGTTAGGAAAACCTTCTTCACCGCTGCTATTCTCAATTTGAAGCAGGTGTAAAATAAATGTTTCAAACGTTATTTGTTGCAGATAGGGTCAGATTCTTTTATTTAAGTTGAATTATACTTTAGAATGTCTTGGTTCATTTTATTGCTGATTTAACGTCCATTGTTTTCATTGGTACGTCATTTGCAAAAACTATCTGAAAGGAATCATGTAAAAAATATGTTTAAAAACTAGTCAGCCCTTGCGCAACATACCTCATTGTTGCTTTCGCTTTATGCCTTCTATGCCCACAAATAAACTTGTTTCCGTTTCTTATTCGTATTTATTTAAATCTTGAATGTCCTGTATACGCTGAGTGTTATTGATGGATTAATTTTTATCTTTGACTATGATTAAATGATAAAGATTATTGATAAATGATGGGACAAGTATGGGGTTATTGCATTGCTAACTAGTTTAAGCCCCCAGTAGACTCGAGTTAGTTTAAACATATTTATTTTACAACGATTGTGAAACAAGTTATTACAACTTTATATTAATCACTCTCGTTGGCCCGATTTTAGGCGAGAGTGTGGTCTTGTGTTATGGGGGAAAGCAGAGAACCCGAAGAAAATTCACATGTCCGGCTTGGTGACCACAAACCAAACTCACATGCGCCCAGGTCGGGAATCGAACCCGGGTTTCCTAGGTGAGAAGCGAATGCGCTAACCACTGCGCTAACCGGACGACCTAAACTCGACTCGAGTTCGAGTTAATTCTTGTTTCTCTGACCGTTCCAAGGCAGTAATCCCACCATTTTTGTATTGTGTGCGTGGTGTTTGTATTGTGTGCGTGGTGTTTGTTTTGTGTACGTGGTGTTTGTATTGTGTGCGTGGTGTTTGTATGTGTTTGTGGTGTTTGTATTGTGTTTGTGGTGTTTGTATTGTGTGCGTGGTGTTTGTATTGTGTGCGTGGTGTTTGTATTATGTGCGTGGTGTTTGTATTATGTGCGTGGTGTTTGTATTGTGTGCGTGGTTTTTGTATTGTGTGCGTGGTGTTTGTATTGTGTGCGTGGTGTTCGTATTGTGTGCGTGGTTTTTGTATTGTGTGCGTGGTGTTTTTATTTTGTGCGTGGTGTTTGTATTGTGTTTGTGGTGTTTGTATTGTGTGCGTTGTGTTTGTATTGTGTGCGTGGTGTTTGTATTGTGTACGTGGTGTTTGTATTGTGTGCGTGGTGTTTGTATTGTGTGCGTTGTGTTTGTATTATGTTTGTGGTGCTTGTATTGTGTGCGTCGTGTTTGTATTGCGTGCGTCGTGTTTGTATGGTGTGTGTGGCTTTTGTATTGAGTGCGTGGTGTTTGTATTGTGTTTTTGGTGTTTGTATTGTGTACGTGGTGTTTGTATTGTGTACGTGGTGTTTGTATTGTGTGCTTGGTGTTTGTATTGTGTGCTTGGTGTTTGTATTGTGTGCGTGTTGTAAGTTTGTTTTATTGGTTTGTTATTTGGTATGTGATGTTAATATGCTTGTATCTAAAGCCCATTGTCGTTTGTGCACTTGGATTGTGCTCCTAAACAGGATTTATTTGTTTTCATTTTCGACTACTGGGCTGATATTTGAATTAAGTACTGCCGGAAAAAGTATCGGTTGTCTGCCTTATAGGCCAACATCTTAACACAGTTTATTTTAAATTAATATCTACAAAACTTTAATCGACAACTATCAAAATAACCTGTCTTTTAGACGCCTGAATGGAAAGCTGAGCAAACAAATGTACCTCATAACTTCCATTTTGCTTATCAGCCCTAATCCAGTCAGGCTTAACCAGCCTTTATATGAACCAGTTGTGCGCAGCCAATAAGATCATCGATGCCCTTAATAACACTTAAAATTGGCCATGCCATGTCTATTGAGTGGTGTATCTATCAGTGAAAACCGTGTAAACACTGTTTTTCAATTATATATCTGTGACTCACCACGTGATTTGGGGCCCAAATGTGCGGGTCAAAGCGGGTCATGAAGCTAGTGAAAAGATTTGTTTTGAAATGCATGCAGTTTAATATTTTCTTTAAGGCAATGCACATTGATACCCCAAGTATCCGGGTATTGATACAGAAATCGAAAATTCCGAAACCTTTTAAGCCCTACATTATATGACTCCAGTGTGTTAACTGATAATGACGACGATATTAGTCTTCTACTTTCATTTCTGAGATCAGCGACAGAAAAAATTCTGGCAGTTGTTCTTGGTGAGTAGATATTGGTGCTGGCCGGTGGAATCTCTGCCACTGTTTGCGTGAAACAGAGATCAGCAATTTCATTTGCATGTGTATCAATATGCATTGCCTTAAAGAAAATATTAAACTGCATGCATTACAAAACAAATCTTCTCACTAGCTTCATGACCCGCTTTGACTTTGCTGTTTGCTTGTTTATTATAGAGACTAGCGCTAAATATATATAGGTTATGATATGCTGGGGTGCCGAGGATGGATTATGATTGCAACACACTTCCAGGGACCTTATTACTCGCTATTTGTAAATGAACTAGTTTGAAAATCGTTGGCCATGAGCAGTGGTTTAGCTCTAGTTTTAAACCTCTCTGACAGTTAAATCCATGAGCATTTTTAACTTCAATGATAAAAAACAAGATACATATTTTTGTGTACAGATAAAAAAAATTATCAGCGATATGTTGGTGCTTTTTAACCCTGGACTTTGTGGCCACGTAGCTATTTATTACAAAAATCCCATTCTTGAAGACTGAAATATCTTTAAATGTACACTTATCATTATGCTCTTTTGAATTAATCCTTAAAACCAAATGAATTAAACATAATAATACCTTAAAGCTGCACTCTGACAGATTGAACGTTTTGACAACGTTAGTTACAGTTTAAGCCATAAAACATTAATTTTCGAACGGAATATGATTATCTACGATCTGATGTTTTGTCAGAAATCTTATATTATTGGTTTGCAGATATGTATGCAAAAAATTGCTCTAAGACAAAAAAATATTTAAAAAAATGTAAAAATAATATATCTGTGAGAGTGCAGCTTTAAAATTAAAACAAAAATGCATAAATTCATATTATGGCCATTTAAACGGAATGTGTTAAACAACTTGACAATCATAGCTTTTCAGATATTACTTTTTGTCTGCTTATGGCATGCAGCATGCCTTTGTTACCAATACGGCAAAATACACCGGTGTAAACCCTGCAGTAAATATAACATTCAACTATTTTAAATGTTTGCTAATTAACCAATAAGACCGAATACTTATTTAAAAAAAACTTTGAATACCGCGTACAAAAATGGAGAGCTACATATTTAAAAAAACATTCGCAAATAGCATAAACCAAATATAAACCGATCTGATGGGAGATCACTCTTGGGTATCAAATATTGCTATATCTTGTTGCCGACATCCGAATTACATTCCCTTTAATAGTAAAAATGGATTTACGCATGAATCATTCATTACTTTGATTCAAAACATTTTATCAGGATGCGTCAAATCAAACAGGAAAATGTTTAAAACCAAATACACAGGGTGAGTCGTTAGAAGACAGACTTCTTTAATACAGCGTAAAATAGTTTACCATTTTGCGGTTGGGAAGTGTCTTTGTGCCACCGATCCTATGAAATTTGTTTTAATATTTCCCGGAAGCATAATCCTTTATTCAATATAAAATTAAAGCAGATGATGCGGCGAAAACACCTTGTTCCTGATGATGACTTGGGGAAAATAGTAAATAATATCAACAACATTTGTAAATTCCGAACGGAAAAAAACAACACATTAATAAATCTATAGAAAAACTAATTTCATGGATGAACTACATACAAATTTCATTAACACACATGATTGAACATAGACGAAAGATATTAACACACACCTTTAAAATGATTGCATCTTCATCTTTGTATTTTTTGCTGTAACAAGCGCTTCATAATTGTTGAGCGGAATCTTGATCGTTCAAGTCATGTCTATAAGAGCTTTTGTTTACAAGCATATTTTTATTTTAAATTTTGTAATTAGATGTTTCTACAAGTATGAGGTTATCGTCATAAGTATATACCCAACTAGTTTAAACCCTCAGTGGAATCGTGTTCACGCTATTTTGATGCGTTTGTGGGCCTGTTTGTGGTGCGTGTATGTGGTGTGTGTATGTGGTGTGTGTGTGTATGTGATGTGTGTATGTTGTGTGTGTATGTGGTGTGTGTGTGTATGTGATGTGTGTATGTTGTGTGTGTATGTTGTGTGTGTGTGTATGTGATGTGTGTATGTTGTGTGTGTATGTGGTGTGTGTGTGTATGTGATGTGTGTATGTTGTGTGTGTATGTGGTGTGTGTGTGTATGTGATGTGTGTATGTGATGTGTGTATGTTGTGTGTGTATGTGGTGTGTGTGTGTATGTGATGTGTGTATGTGATGTGTGTATGTGATGTGTGTATGTGGTGTGTGTATGTGGTGTGTGTATGTGGTGTGTGTGTGTATGTGATGTGTGTATGTGATGTGTGTATGTTGTGTGTGTATGTGGTGTGTGTATGTTGTGTGTGTATGTGGTGTGTGTATGTTGTGTGTGTGTGTATGTGGTGTGTGTATGTTGTGTGTGTGTGTATGTGTGTATGTTGTGTGTGTGTGTGTATGTGATGTGTGTATGTTGTGTGTGTATGTTGTGTGTGTATGTGGTGTGTGTGTGTTGTGTGTGTGTGTATGTGATGTGTGTATGTTGTGTGTGTATGTTGTGTGTGTATGTGGTGTGTGTATGTTGTGTGTGTGTGTATGTGATGTGTGTATGTTGTGTGTGTATGTGGTGTGTGTGTGTTGTGTGTGTATGTTGTGTGTGTATGTTGTGTGTGTATGTGATGTGTGTATGTTGTGTGTGTATGTGATGTGTGTATGTTGTGTGTGTATGTGATGTGTGTATGTTGTGTGTGTATGTGATGTGTGTATGTTGTGTGTGTATGTGGTGTGTGTGTGTGTATGTGATGTGTGTATGTTGTGTGTGTATGTGATGTGTGTATGTTGTGTGTGTATGTGATGTGTGTATGTGATGTGTGTATGTTGTGTGTGTATGTGGTGTGTGTATGTGGTGTGTGTGCGTGTGTGTGTGCGCGCGTGCGCGTGCGCGTGCGTGCGTGCGTGCGTGCGTGCGTGCGTGCGTGCGTGCGTGTGTGTGTGTGAATGTTGTGTGTGATGTGTGTATGTGGTGTGTGTGTGTGTGTGTGTGCGTGCGTGTGCGTGTGCGTGTGCGTGCGTGCGTGCGTGCTTGCGTACGTGCGTGCGTGCGTGTGTGTGTGAATGTTGTGTGTGAATGTTGTGTGTGAATGTTGTGTGTGTGTGTGTGTGTGTATGTGTATGTGTATGTGGTGTGTGTATGTGGTGTGGGTATGTGGTGTTTGTACGTTTGTGTCCCAGGTTCATTGTCGTATGGACTCTTGCCTTGTGCCTTTTAATAGGGCTCTTTTTTCGATTTTCGTCTACTGGGTTGTTCTTTGTTATTTCATTGTGTTATTGCAAACATTACATCAAGCTCTGTACAAAAACAGTGTTAGGTAATGTTCGGTCCAGAAGACACATTAGATAAGCCTTGGGTCCATACGTTGCATATAGCAAATTACCGAAAAGTATTCCTTGAGTTGAAATAATCATATACATTAATGTAATCTTGCTGTTTAATTGTTAACTTTATATGTTGATTGCAGGAGTTCAGTCGTTAAAGTGTTTGCTTCTCATCCAATTAGTTGTAGGTTCGAGTTTCACAAGGCGCAATTTTCTAAAAAAATTTAAAGACACCAGTACCATTCGCTAGCCGGGAAAGGAATTCAAGAGTGAACAATTGTCATAAGGCTCTGCCCTTTTCTTATTTCCCCGCCCACTATAAACTGGGCAGTGTCTTTTTTCACAATTGCTCCAAGTCTTTTATCCCCTTTTATCCCCGTAGTGCCGTTTATATTATCGAAATAATCACCAAAGATCGACGGTTCTGTGATCCACTGCCACAATCTAGACATATTTCGCAATGCACATGCTAGTAGCTCAAGTGTTTTGTGTATGGCACCAGCCTCCTGCTGTCCTTTTGACTGCGGACAAAGTGCCGAGCTGCTCATTCACCTTCCAATGTGCAATGCCGTTGTCATATGACCGCTTCGTGTGTATTTGTAAAATGAGCAGACGACATGAGATATGGTAATCGATAGTCTGTTTATTAGTTAGCGTATCGGCCAATCATATGAACATGGCCAGTAGGCGGACCTATCGAACGTCAGCTAATCAGGTTGTTCATTGAGGACACTCTCATTAAATAATGAATGTTCGTGAAATACGATAAGGATAAATAATGTTGTCAAGCATTAATAAGACTTTGAAAACATTTGATTCTTGTACTGAACAAACCAGGAATATTGGTTCTTTAGCGGACTGTCATTGGAGATATTTGTAAACATTGGCAAGATGGCCCTAAGAAAATCGAATACATTATTACTTATTGACAAAGCTTTGATAGTTTATCATGAAAGTTTTCTTTGTAACCACAAACATATTGTGTGCTTTATGTAGCGTTTACTGTCATGCCTACGTTGTAAACTATGATAAAACGTTTAATATAAAACCTCAAGATAAAGCATTTTAACAGGTTGTCTGGTAGCATTTATTTATTATACCAAGACTCCTCCGGAAACGACGAAAAGATTTAAACTTAATGGACGTTCACGTTAACAATCACCGCCATTTTGTTACTTGGGTGCCTTTGTTTTTTATGCATTTCCTTAGTTCAACTTTCCGTTGGGAGTTTACACAATATAATTCAATAATGTCACGGAAACAACAGTACCAATCTCTATAACCGAACCTCAATGTGACCTTCTTCAATGACACAAGGATCAAAAGACAGCAAGAAGCATTTGGAAAATTAATTGTCTCTGGTCTAGTGCATGTTTGGGTAATCGAAAATAGTCTGCAATGGAATCGATTGATTCAAATACCTTATGAACCAAATTGAAGATAATTCACTCCGCAATGTGTAAAATTTATTTCATATGTTTTTATAAAAGGGGTTTTGAGCTTAAACGTAAAACATACAACATGTAAATGAATGTAAAAACGTTAACATAAAAAGGATTATGTGTTTGAAAGTATAGCATATCACATTTGTTTAAAGATGGTTTAGACAACAACAGTTACACAAATAAATACACTCACACAGTTAAATACATTCAAACATCAACATTTAATCTAGTAAAACAATAAGTAATAGAGAAAGAGTATAATGTAAACGTGTGTAAAAACAGATCTTGGAAATGAAAAAGATAAAAAGAAAATAAGCAATTCCTGAGCAAATTATTTGCGCAAGTTTATTCGATAAAACTGTTTCACCTAAAAGTGTTAGCTATACTTATGAGATTTTCAGTATCAGCGTTTATGCAATTATAAAGATGCCCTAACAAGAGACAAACAGCGAAAATAAAATTGCCAAAGAGGACAATCAGATTGGTACCCTATGTGTATTGCAAATAGTCTTCCGATGAAGGTAAGAGTATAAAAAGTATAGCAGAAAAACATCAACAATATTCAACAACATGTAAATACGTACACTTGTAAAATGTATAAAATTGCATTGAAAGACACTGGCAATAAATAGATAAATAAATACATAAATAAAAAAAATTAAAACATGTACTATATTGGCAATAGAAGCGGCATATGGAGCGTCCATTTTAATAGTATTTCTATAAGGCTCTGCATTTCGTTTGGCACACTCAAAAAGAATACCATATAATAAAAACGTCATGCAAAAGATCTTCTTTAAACTTCAACCTTAAAATATCACTGCCAAACTAATCCTAATTTGCATTTGAAATTTCACCATACATTTGTTTGAGGTAAGCGCTCAGTTTGACACCGTCGTTGGCCAGAATGTAAGCGTTGTAAACGGCGGGATAGGAAGATGAAGTATAATTTTCTAACAGTGTCGGCTCGTATTCGGGCATATCACTTCCTTTGGCTCTTAGTGCGAGTACGACACTGCAGGCTGTGCTTTGAAGCTTGTTCTCAAGACTGTCAAGGGCTTTTAGCAGTTCATCATTGGCGACGTCGATGTTCGTGCTCAGACTGTCGGCGACCTTAATGTCCTGGATATGGACGATGTACTCGAAAAGGAATTCGTAGTGGGATTGTAAAGCCTCAACCTGCTGTTAAACAAAATAAAAGAAATTGTAATCACACAGTTTATAACAAAAGTTAATGAATCGTCTTGTGCGCCTAAACCGGATATATATATTTTTACCTACTGGGTGTGTCCCTGTGGATTTATAATTATTTTTTGGAAACATGTGTTTTTACAAACAAACATGATACATTTAAAGAATAAAATCAATAACGAAAAGAAAAGCACAGGTCCTTGGTTATATTATCATTGTGAATTATTAAGCTTAAGGTTTTGCTGAAGCTCCCATGCATCACCCTTTTACTCAAATCAATGTTTATTATTGACAAGTCCGCCGTTTTTAAAGTGTCAATCTTATTCAAAATCAGTACATACACATTTAAAACAAACATCAATTTTGACTGATTAACCTTTAACTACTTAAAAAATAATGCATTTATTGAACCTATTAATGCCTGATATCAAGATTATAACCGTATATTTAATAACAGAAAACGTAAAAATATAAAATGATTGGTGAGTGTATAAAGATTTACTGTGGTCTACAATAGTCTAATAAGGTAAAAATACGGTGATTTATGCCCATTTCTTTCAAATTAAACTCGGTATCCTTTATAAGAACCATCGTTTTCGACATGTATTCATGTTTTTTTTGGAATATTGAAACATTATCATTAATTGTGGTAAATCTTATTTGGGAATAAGGGTGCATCTTTAAGAAGTCGTTGTTCACCGGATGAATGAGTTTAAATGTTTGGTTGAAAACTTTTTTTCATGAACATATTTTAAGAATTTGATTGCAAAATAAACGCTTATAAATCATCTTCTTTAAAATGCTTCAGTTGTGATCTTAACATTGCGTGTTATCTCTGTGCTATACATTCTGACAGAACTAATCAAACAAAAATAACCCGTCACAATGTTTTGACACATACAACTAAAACAGGATGAATCAATCAATCATGGTTTCGAATCAACTTAACCGTAAATTAAATTAAATCATGTTAAGTTATCCGTAACCGGTTAGTTGATGACTATAGTTTGGAAAGAGGCATGAGTTAAGTGAAAACTTAAGTGGGGTGTGACTTATTTCAAAACCTACAGAGCCGTAAATTTCCGGACTTCTGCCTGTAAGTTTCCGTTTAACCACACATACAGCAGAAGTCCCAGTAGTGACTGTTTAGATATTGGTGGTAAATTTTGGTGATATGGGATCATGTGATATTGGAATGTTAACCTGCTGTTGGAAAGACCACATGTTCATCGTGGAATACCACCAATCGTTAAGAGGTGCTCGGACAACACCGGTGATTACCCAATGTCAGGATTTTTCGGCTAACTGACTGACCAATATTTTTAAATTGACCTTTGACAAATAGTGCTTGATTGGTCGTTCATAAAATTACACTCATTACGTGTTTTTTGTGTGCGATTAAATTGATAAATATGTCTGTTAGTACAAATTTGATTTCCAGATTATCTCATTTAATGAGATATTATGCTGTAGAGCATGATATATTATCGATATGATGTGTGTGTATATATATATATAATAAATAACTATACATATAATTGATGTACTCACATTATTTATAGCTGCTGATGTTTTATCCTGCGAAACGGTTACTCTCTCTGAATCCAGAAAAGCTTTTCTATCCAAAATCCTTGCAGTAAATGAATGCACTTTTCCAGATTCTTTAAGCTGTAAATAAACAATTGAAATGTTTATGATGAATTCGAAATAAGTCCGTTTTTAAGCATTAACAAACTTCATGTCAGTATTGTAAATGATTAGTCACGTCCATACCGAAGCCGGAGATAAAGACTTAAAGATAAGCGTATTCATCTACATTGGTTATCCTGTTTACAGGGCTGTAAAGAGGCGATGTGTTCACTGTTTCGTAATATATGACACTTACTCGGTTCAATGAAATTAGCTTCGCACGATTATTTCTATACTTCATCAACATGTATTCAAACCTCTTATGTTACATACTTTATTGAATCAACCTTAAGTAAAAATAGTTTAAACCAATAATTATACCTGTGTCTTAATGCCCTGAGCGTCAAGCTCGATACCCTCAGATCTGGTCTGTATGTCAGCAAGTCTGCTCTTGTAGTCGGAAGGCTCTACAGGGTCTTCAGTCAGCACCAGATTACAGGGGTTGTCCGCAGCAGCGGAGCGAACGGGTCTTGGGTGAGCAATAGCACCAAGTGCGAACCCGAATACAGCCATTGCGTTCAGAATAGACTCTGATAATAATAAATAATTGCAATGTAAATTAAGTTTATTTATATTTTTTTATTTTTCTTGGAAACAAAAGTACTTAAACGATAACGATAATTTCAAGCATACTTGAATCACCAAAATGCTTTACATCAAACTCTTATAAAATCTGTATAAGGTTATATTGTAAAAATACATACTTATTGAGAAATTCATATTTTTTTAAAATTAATGAAAAATTAATGTCGATTATGAGCTCACGAGGTTTTGGTTTAAAAGCTTTACTTTATTGTAATTCGTCTTGATTTTTATATTCTAGCCCGCTAAAAATAACGGAAGAAAACCCAGATTTTTAAAAATAGATGGTGATCACTATTTCACAATGTATTAGCTACATATTCATCTCGAAAGAGAAATTGTTTGTAGGAGTGTAAAATAGTCCCTTCTAAATTTGCGATGTATGCATCGGTCAATCATATTCGTCATACGACTTTTATTAGTTTGTGTTCTTACATCGTTTCCAAAAAGATCGTAATAATACTAAATATTAATCATACAACTGCAAAAAATTAATCTTGCAACTGCAAACAATATACATTTATAAACGGGTAATTTGAAAATGTAAAAAGAAAAATATCCAACTCTGTCATTGTTTCTTTTTTTTTAAATTACAGAAACACTATTTATGAGGATCATTTTTAACTTAAGTACCGACACATTTTGATTATTTAGCCCTGTATTTTTAACAACTTTGACTGAAACTATTTGTAGAAGGATAATATTTTTATTTAACTCTAAGTCTGTTCGTATATGTTCTCTTTATCTATTTACATATATATTACTTCAATTAATGTTTTAATTTGAAATATATTTTAAATTCATTTTATTGAGCAAATTCCTTTTTATGTTTAATTATTTAAGCTACAATAATCCGTTTATGCTATTTTACACCAATATAAATCGTACGGGTATTCTATAGTTAGTGAAAAATAACAAAACATTCGAGTACTTACTTAAAGTAAACATTTTCGGAACGAAAATTCAAATTCAGTTAGTTTGTAAAATGAACAAATGTACTATTTGGATACAGTTATTTCATTGTAAAGTCAGGGGTCTTTATATACTAGTTTACGAACTAAATTCCAAATTTATCTTTGTGAGTAACGGACTTTCGCTCTCAAGAAAACAACAATTCTAAAAAAAGTAATAGGTTCATATTGACATGAAAGACACCTGAAACTTAGTTTTGCTTTAAACGGTTACAACGGGAAATTAGGCTACTAGGGAGAAACTGTTTCAGCTGTACTATGATAACCTTCCGGCGGGGTATTATTTATTCAGGTATGCCATTCATAACTTTTGGCATTCGAAACCGGATACGTTTCGCTTCTCACGAGTCTAGTTTACTACCTAAAGCTCAGATTTAAACTATTTCATTCATAAGAAAGTCGTTTCGTTAAGTTTAACAGTAGATAATGGTTGCGAACATTACTTGTACGGGTACGTGTGGGCTACATTTTTCGCACTACTCATCCATGCATATACCTCTTAAAATTATATGCACAGGTGACTTATTTTCAAGAATAATGCTTTTTCTTTTGTTTCTTTACTTTGAAGGCCATATTGAAAATTAGAATATATGTTCTCATATGTCTAAATGTGTAATCTTCGGTAAATAAAGTTTGTATTAATATTATTATTAAAATGATATAACAAGAGGGAAGTTATTTCCACTTTGACTCTAACGAGATTTACATGCAAGCAATGTATAAGAACATGTAAAAGTCGTGTTTCAAACCCTCTCTGTTTTTGTCCATTTAAAGTGCGTCAAAAAAGGACAGACGTTTACAACCTAAAAAACGTTCTAGGGTAACATACAAGCAATTGTACTGGAATAGAGCATGCACCATTTTTTAATATTAATGTAGATATGATATTGAACATTGCACATACTAATTTCAGGAAAGGCATGATTACCATCAGGTAAATTAATCAGGTAAATCTAGGCACTGACCATACAAAACCAAAAGGATCCTCTGTTGGAGCGTATGCTAAAACAGGATTAGTTTTGATTTGTCATAAAACCGCTAACCTTGAAGAGTGGGATAAAGCTAATTATGGTAGTTTTTGGACAAATCGGTATTGATTAGTCCTGGTACAATGCATTCTTTCCATTTATTTCGTCCGCTGTATTCTTTTCTTAACTTTATATAGTTAAAATGAAAGTAAAAGTAACTTTCACAACAATTGCTGAAGGCAACCTAATCAACATCTGTTTCGGTTTGCAATGTACGTATTTGATTAATAAAGGACAGCTCACTACGGAACTATTTCGTTCATATTGCTAATCTTGCAATTACCTTGATGAATTCGATTTATAAGCTCAGTTGTTATGCTTTTAAATATTATCATTCCGATACCTGTGAAAATAAAATACATAAGCAAACTTACTGTGAAAGTAGGTCTAACAATCGGAGCGGTTAAAGTGACACTCTAAATCAAAATCAATACATACACATGTATAACAAACATCAATTTTGACTGATAAACCTTTAACTACTTACTAAATAATGCATTTATGGAAATATTAATTACTGATAACAAGATTGTAACCGTTTATCTAACAACAGAAAGCGCAAAAATATTAAATGATTGGTGAATGCTAAAAGTAGACTGCGGTCTACTATAGTCTTATAAGGTAGATATACCGTCTTTTATGCTCATTTCTTTCAGATCAAACCCGGTATCCTTCATAAAAACAATATTATTACTTGTACTAAATCGCATTTGGGAGTAAGAGTGCATCTTTAATAAGATAGCAATTGATCGATTGACGAAAATCCAATGAAATTCAACAATGCGATTATTATTGTAAATAGGAAAAAAGTTAAAATACGTGTTGCCTCTGTTACAGTAAATATAGTAACTTTAGTTACTCAAGCTTAAACTCCTTAAACATTGTATGACCGTATATAACTAGTCATGTCGTACAAATAAAATTGCATCAATTTACATATAGATATGGGATGAAACAAAGTCAAATTGTAAATCTGGTAATAATGATAAAAAAACTTTTAAAGGTTTTAATCCAATTACGAATTGGGAGGTAAAATATTCTCTGACATACATTTGCCAGAGGAAACCATAACTACTTTTCTACATTTTAAGTGCCAGGGAGCAACTATAACGCAAGAATGTTGTATTACCGAATCATTAAAATTCCATTATAATTATTTGTTTTGTTATATTCGCATGTTTAGTGACAAATGTTGAAGACTATCCAGTATCTGGCTTTTTGTGACAATTTGTCAAATGAGAAAGTCATTTGAAACATAGAGACTTACATTAATTTCCTTGTTACAAAAATACAAATGTCTTCTTTAAAACAAAAGCAATAACGACAAAGAAACAAGCCATTGTTTGAACAGTGTTGAGTGTACGTCAAATGAAACATGTCCTAGACTATAACCACTGTCGCGTTAATATGCAAATGTTCCTTGAAGTCAGTTTTTTTATAGATTTGTTTGCTAAACAATTAATTCGGCATCCGAGACATTTCTTGCGTATGTCTTTACAGATTAAGTAAATAAAACTATTATTTATTACTATAACTATTAATATGTCTTTGGTAGTAACTGGAACATGTTCATATCCCTTTGCCAGGCATGTACAGTGTGTGTATACCACGTGATAAATTACGTCATAAATGCTATGTCGGAAGGCAATATTTTGCCTCGAATAAAGACTTAAAACAAAAATAACTTCACTATTTCTTCACCATTTGCAATGAAACATAGCGCAGTCTACGCCTCTTAATGAGCCCCGCCTTTGGTCTTTTACCAGAGTTTGATTAAGAGTTTAGTTTCTTCAAACACTTCGACAAATCTTTTCACAATACGGCCGTCTGACGGAGCACTGTCAAAACATTATTTGGAAACAGGTTTGTCGAAGTATTTGATTAAACTATTTACCTTATCAAACTTCGGTAATAAAACAAAGGCAGTGCTCTTTAAGCGGCATAGACTGCCCTTTGTTTTATTTAAAATGGTGTAGTAAAAGAAAAGTTATCTTTGATTTAAGTCTTAATTTTAAGCAAAATATTGCCTTCCGACGTAGCAAATATGACGTCAATTATCACGTGGTATACACACACTGATGTAGTTACCTATAAAATAATCATTCCTATCTAGCCGAATAGCTGAGGCCCGGAATTATAAAGATTCTGGTTTTCTCAAGCTAATCTGCCGGTACAAAACAAAATTTAACTGTTATAATACACACATGTTACTTTGGAAACAAAAGAATCATTGACCTGTTACATTATATATAGTAACTTGAATGTCACCCTTTATTGTACCGCTATGGGAAAACCCAGTTATGTGAAATCCGGGCTACATGTTTTAGACTTTGGTTACCCATCCAGTTTCTGGGACACACTGTCGTAAATGTACAGGTTACTCTGTGACCTCTGTGTTCAGCAAAGTTGAAAAACAGTTAAACATTTTTGTTTTATCAGATATTTTTTTGAGTAGTATAAACGGTGTGGCATGTGCTATTTAAAAAATAATGTCTTTATGGTAACCTGTCTGAGTTCATTGTGAAAGTATGTGTTTAGTAGTGGAAATATCATTTGAGAGACACTACAATACTTGTAAAATATTCGAACCAATGCCTATGAAAAGAATGGGTAAACTTTTATAAATAGCAAACTAAACATAATAAAACAATGACACATTTAATCTTATATGAATTCCAATCAATTAACTATTTACACTACTTGAACGTGTAGATTTGTTAGAATATGTACAGATATCAAAATATTCAGCTCTCGCAGTTAACTTATGACATAAAAACTTCTAAAATAGGGTTTCAGATATTATAATGTCGCTTTTATTTTTAACAATGTTTTCTTTATTTGTTCCCAGTTTTAGTACAATGATGCTTTTCATTATGATCACACAGTTTTAAACCTTTTAATTTATAAGGCAGACTGTGTGTGATGCTCATAGTTAGCACAATGACTGCATCGTATCTTTAAAACCTGTTTGCATTAGGTGCTCTGAATTGTATTCCTCCGTTTTCAGATAAAGTTGGGATCTCTAATGATAGTACTTGGGGCTTACCTATAAATTTATTATTATTTGTTTCATTGTTAAGTTTCCTCAAGTTAGTGCATACTTTGATAAGATTTACCTTTTTGCGTTTTTTTATTTAAGAGTGTTGGGATAAGAGTGAGGTTTGTGCACTTAAACTGGTTTAAATCCCCAGTAAACTTACATTTTACTGACCGTTCCAAGGCGGTACCTAACAATCCTTGATAAACATACCTAGTTTTTATAGTATGTATGCAATGTGCTGTCTGTGTACTTTTGTGCTGTTTTTCTAGTTTCTTGTTTGTGATATTTTTTGCTTTTATGTCCTATGTCTTTGGCGTTTACCCAGTGCCATTAAACCGGGTTTATGTTTAAACAATTTGCTTTTGAGCCTGTTTCTGCAGTGTGTTTTTTTGCATAATTATTGTCATGGTCACAACAAAACGTCTGTAGAGCAGGAGTTGGAAGCCTGCTAATTCTATCGCCGTACATATTCAACTTTAATGTATTAGAAGAGCTCTGATAACTTACAAGTTCATTTAGTAGATTACAACCGCCAAATGTCATATAAGTAATGGAAACAACCGTTAAGTCCAAATAATAAATATTTACTGGTTTTATAAAGTGAGTTATAAAGGTGTTCGCGCATACGCATTGATAAGCAGAGTGCAGAGTAATTAGCGGTGCATTTTTGCCGAACACTAAGAATGCTACCATTTAGTTTTGGTCTTCTAATGGTTAAGTTGGCGCCGGGTTTCCCCCGGTTTCCTAAATAAATCTTAAATAAATAAATAAATGAACGAATTTATCAAAGTGTAGTTATCTAAGAATCTAAAACTATTTATTTAAATATTTTCATCCTTCTGATCTGTTTAAAGGACATTTTAGATGGACAAATATGCAAAAAAAGTACACAAGTTGAATTTCGATTAACACAGGGTATGTTTTCAATCGAATCCATTTATTTAACGTCCCTATATTTATAACATATGGAAATACTAAAAAGAAAATAGTTTGTGATCCTAACTGATCCACATAAAAGTCACTTCAATTCGCACTTGACACTTGAATCGATCAAACAAGTCCTTAAATTCTGCCTTTTCCGTTATAGCCATTATCTATGGATGAGACATAATGGGGGTAATGTTTATTCATTTGGTTTGTCCTATCCAAAGGCACTTCAACTACATTAAGATGTACGATGTACTTAGGTTTACCGGTGATCACAAGCGGATCCAGGGGGCGCCCCCACCCTAAAACCGTCCATGTTTACTTTATATTTCAATATAGGTGAACAAAGAAATAAAACGAGCTCAAAGTGTACCATTTCGGACTAGAAAATGTAAAAAAAAACCTTGCCAACACCCAAAGATTTCGGTTTTGATGGAGGGGCGCAAGTCAAAAAGTTTCGCCCATAGATTACGCCCCCTCTAACGACAAATCCTGGATCTACCCCTGGTGATTAGCAATAACAAAGCGTACATTACTTCTTAAGCATATGCAGAAGCATAAATTGCAAAAAGGATTTTTTTCGCCTACGTATTTAACATGATATGAGCTCTTTCAGTATAAAGTCGTAATGTATAAATTGATGGATCTTTTTAAAAAAAAATCGCTAATAAAAAAAAATCAATAAAGAATCTGTAAAACAGATTTATTTTTTTTGAACTTATGTTTTTAAGGAAATTCCATATATTTTATTTTTCTACGGACGGGCAGTGTTTACGGGGACATTGTCATTTAGTAAGATAACTGTCGTAATAATGTAAAAAAAATATATATATATCTAAACATATTAACAACTTAACCGATACATTAAACTGGTTATGTTCATAATAACATACAAGAAGGAACCCGTGTCGACCGATGGGGCATGGTTTTTACGGAGGGTACTAAAGCATTCTGTAGGTTAGCTTTCGCAGAATGTAAGCGAAATATAAATGATAAAATTTTATCGTATAAATCATATTACCAATACATATAAACTGTTGGGGTTATTTTTTCATTACAGAACATACGAGAAAACGAAGAAAAAAAAATGTCTACGGATTGAACAGAAGAGTGAATGTTTTGTTATAATTGATTTCAAAGAGCACTTGATAGTATAAAGTTAACATAAGGTATCAGAATCAGTATTCAAAGAAACGTAACGATTTTTACGTTAATTGAATTAAATGAAATGCATTGATACATTTGTGTCATCTTTCAATTTGGGCATGTAAATCATGTTTTATCCCCTGTTAAATTTGGAAAAATACATGAAGAAAAACAACGTAAAAAACGTGTTCACGAGACGATAAGTTGCAGCGTTTATCTGAATTGACTTTCCATTAAAACGTGTATAGTCATAGCTTTCAATCTTACATTTCGATCATATGAACAGTGTGTCGCTTTAAAACATAATTATTAAAATATATTTTTTACAATAAAACAGAGTCAAGACAACTGTTCGCCATTTTGAGAACGATTTGCTTGTAAAACATCATTTTACTAAGTCAGTACAATGAAACTTATTTTTGTTGCTAACATATCATATTGACCACGTGTTCGGTATAAAGAGGTAGTCACTTGTTACATAAAAAGATATGCACCTGTAACACACGCGATTATTGAAATATCATTCTTCTGTGTCCAAGGCATAACTTTGTCACTTCCGAATGTATTCGGGTAACTTTGGATTTTATTATTGCATTCGTTATGAGTCATCACACTGTTCTGATTTAAGCCCATTTTCAGAAACAGAGTGTTTAAAATAGCCCTTGCGGAAAATTGCGATAGAAAATAAAATCAAAGGATGGTTTGAATGTTTTAAGTAGATATTAAATTGAATTTTATGAAATGTATTTGTGTCCACTTTCGATTCGGGCATGTAAATCAGGTTTTATCCCGTGTTTCAAATGGCAGAACATGTAAGAGTATTATTTTTAAATTAGTAAAACGTCCAAATGCATTGGAAAAACGGTACACATAACAAAACATGTTTGTGAACATTTTCACAGAATTCTTTAAAATATGTACAACAGTGGACAGAAGTAAGACTATGCTTAACAATATTTATCATAAAAAGCAGCATGGCTGTTTTCCCGAATCCGGCCAAGGCAGTGTCTAACATTAATTGTAATTGACAAATTGTAACAACAATAGAAGTATTTGTGTTTTATAACTTGTATGTGTTTGTATCTTGTTTGTGTTTGCTAAGGGGCGATTGAATATGTACATGTGACATTGCTGGGTTGTTCGTATAAGTAATTGTTAACGTGGGGGTCTTAATTAAGATCATTATGATAATTTAAGATAAACTCATTCAACATGTTTTAACCAAACCATAAATATGACACGATACACATATAAAGGATTTTCATAGACGAACATAAAATTTGAGGCATAAGCGCCAAACAAACATATTCGCTTTTAGTTTCAATCAAATCGAAATAGAAAGCGTTTGACTGGGTAGGTGAATTATTATTATTTTTATGGCAGTTTATGAGCCATGATAGTAGAAGTGCACTTTTAGAAAATGTAGTTGAGTTAATTCAGTTTTCGTAAACGTTCATAATGGCATATAAGTTGGCTAAAACTTAAGGGAAAGCTATGTTACAAAAACAGTTACTATTTCATGTGCATATTTGAAAAGTTTTTCTTTCTCGTTTTGTTCTCTGTTTTCTTCCTCTTCTGCTCTATAGCCATTTCGATTGCTTTGCGTGATGTGAACATTCTATTTATATCTAGTGTGTGCTATTGTTTCCCGTGTAAAGGGGGACTAAACATTTACGAAAGAAAAGTTTTAAGATGATAATCGCTTTACCAGCTCTATTTTCGTCTAGATGTTAGGGAATGCATTGTTTGTTTTTATTACAATTATGTTTTGGGAATTATATCAACTTTTGAACATTTATTATTTCCCTTTTTTACCAGGGAAAGTATTCGCTAATAACAGATATTTACAATTATACTTTTAAAATTGATTCTGCCATGTCAATTCACGATTTTCTAATGGATATCAATGAGTCCTGTGTATGAAAACTTTTAATTAACGTTTTAATTTTCACTGCCATGTAGTTATAAACATGTAACTAAATCTGATTTCCCTCTAAATTATAAGCGTAAAAAATATCCGCCACAACGGCTTATAGTCCAGTAAATCGTAAAACGCCTTCAAATGGGTATACGGATACAATAACCAACGAAGACATCATCCTCGTTTCAGTTTTCATACCTTCATCTCCAAAAAAGCATTGCTAATTTGCATAAACCTTTATAAAGTTGACATATTTTTTGAATGTTTGCATACATTAACATAATTCAATTATAGTTCTATCTATTGAAGATTCCCTGTGTTGCACGACAAAACACAATGTTATTGCACTTAGTGTTCTTCCGGCAAGCTAATGAAGGCCATTCATTACCATAGAGTTATTCAATATTCGCTTTTACTATATTTCTTGCTTTGAATGGAATATTGATCATGTCTAGTCAAAAAAGACTTTGTAAGGTCAATAATACTTTTACTACAATTATAGTACGTATATGGGTGCCATTTAAACAGGATTTATGTTTAAACGTTTTGCAACTGAGCTTGATTCTATTGTTGATTAACGTACTACACACGTGCACAGGAACCGCCACTGTGTCTTCAAGCGGATGCTGGCTTCGTTTTAATAGGCTTATATTTTCCATCTAATGTTTGGACAGGTTTTAGGTGCGCACACGCCTTGTCACCTGTCCACCCACTCCGCCTATCAACACCCACGATCAGACTAGAGCTTGAAGGTAATTTTAAAAATGTTGACGCGTTAAAATGTCAAAATTGTCACCCAAAGCGACAGGAAAATTGAAAACTACAAATTACTTCTTACACCCTAAGAAACGTTAAAGCATGTGAATTCGAAACCTAATCGATACGTTCGGGATATGAGGACATTCGAGCTTGCTTAAATTATTTGATCAAGTAACTTGAGAAGCACAAAATAAACTATCTTCGATTTTGTGGTGGAAAATAAAATGCGAATTTATAATTGTGGTGTTTTCCTTCCGATACTCCATACAGGCAAAGTTAACAGGGTGGTGAACTTGGCTTGGTGAAAAAACGTCCTTGTTGCCGGTTTACCACTAAAGAAAAGTGATCTTTCTAAACTGTGTAGTCATTGGTATTAATTGGGTGATACGTTTACTTCCCGATTGGCCATTTAGTACAGTTCATGGTTTAAACAACAGGAATAACCAATACAATCAGCGGAGTTAACGGATTCTGATCGTGACTTCCAATTATGGAATAGGTTAACAGCATATTTCATTGCTGACATACAAACTTTCTACGTTTTTGGGTGTATTGAAGTATAAAGTGAAATGTCTCAATCAAGGAGACGTCCATGAAAGTATATAGAACATAGTATACGGAACTAATTCATAGATACATGGAATAACCCATGTCCTGAAATCGGCAGTGCTACTCAACTGCCTTGAGTTGAGTTCATTTACGGCGATATAATGTATATGGTTATTTTTGCCAAATTACTTGCATATAATATAAATGAATTAAACGTCAACAAGGGAATAAATCCGTGAATAATACCAACCATCTTTTAAGAATCTTATGTGTATTTCCTTTGATAATACATATAGGAACAAGACGCGAAATATATTCAACTTGAACGGGCATTATGTTTTAACTTTCAACTAATGGACCTCTTTGTTCTAATGCAAAGCGATTGACTAACACCCAAGATACAAAACATAAAATGTAGACTAGAATCACTGTATGGCTCTAAATCAAACACACTTTTAGGTGAATGTAACATTTATTTCCATGTTCAATTTGCCAATTTTTGGTTATGTCAAGGGCCATTATACTACTTTGCACAGCCACAATAAAACTCTATTAGTACACGTGCACATTCATTTATCTGACTCAATGGTTATTATTCTACTCTTACCGGAAAAACATACATGCTGGTTAGCATATCTCACTCTGGCTCTTTTACTTTTGGAATAATTTGCGATACAAAATTGCAAGCTTAATGTGCAACTTTATGACCTTTCCTTATAAATTAGCCATACACGGATGGCTAACCCTGTGTTTGTTTTCTCAGCCTTATTAATACCAAAATTTATCATTTACAGCCTAAGTCGAAACGTCGAAACGTCGCTGAATTTCATGTAAATTTTCTAATAGTATTCTCTGCCACGGAATATATATAGTGGGTATTTTTTGCGTAGTTCATTACAGTTACACTTTTGTAAGCAAGTTTGTAAAGTAAAGACACGAAAAAATCTCGTATTAGGGTAACTATATCCGACACATATACAAAGTTATAATTATAACAATATAAATACATCAAATGTATTGTAAGAGTATTCAGTTTACCCGGTTTATGAAATGCAAGATATTATTTCGCTAGAGTGACCCCTTTTTAGTCGTTAGTCTGTGAAGGTTAATTATTGTTGAACGAGAATAAAAAGACGAGAATATGTTTAAATGTTACTTATTTTATTTGTTATAATTAACCAACAATGAAGCAATATAGTTACATTTGCGACGCCATCCGTAGTAGTCTTAAGTTGTGTAAGTTACTGTTAGTTATGTAAGTGTAAATTTTGATGTTGTCAGGCCTAAAGAAATGCAAAAAGAGATCCCTGTTCTTCTGCGCGTTCCTTTTATACCCAGCTCCTTGATACATCTTCAGCAGCCACCGTAGTAGTACTTCGTCAGCTCCCGCCAATGAAAATGCTGCATTCGCAAATTTCCCTCTTCTCAGCCAATCGAAAAGACGCGACAAAAGTATTCTACCTTGTGTCAGTCCGCGGTCCAAGAAATCATAGTGTAAATTAACCTTACATGATTTGCTGTATTACTTCGCAAATCTCACGAACCAATATTTCGTATACAGACAAGTTCAGATGGCGCCACATATACATGTGATACAAAAGTTACTTTCCAATGGAATTATGACGTTACCAATGAGATACGAATAGTGTAAGATATACTCTTTCACAAGTGACAATATATTTTATAGTGATATATGCATGAAACCTTCTTCAATGGTTATTTACATGCAAATGTCATATATTTCCGCGACCTGTCAAAACTGTCAGAAACTTGGCACATTGATATCTATAGAAATTGTGGTAAATATGTAAGTAATGTTAAAGTCAGCTGGATTCACTTATTTTGCAGTTGTTATATGTTGCCGGTTGTTCTTGAAAAATATAAAACACTTTACAAAATATTTTCATTTATTGCATTCAATTTGTAGCTATTTGGCCTTTGCCGTAAGATAAACAAATGGTTTACAGCTGGGAAAGGAAGATACTTCAGTTGTATATTGTTGTCTATAGATATCTTTTAGTCCCCTTATATTGTAAATTCAGAATCGGCTATATATTTCTGTGCACTGGTAAATGTTATAAACATTAATCACTTCTGACTTAACATAAACTTTCAATATGTTTTCTGAATTGTTTTATATTTGAACGCTTCAAATACATTTAAAAGGCTTAAATCCGTAATGTGTTAATGAGTTAATTGGCGACATATAAAATCTTAACATATGATAATGTGTGGTATTCTGTTTGCTTGTAACATATGAAGAAAAAGTCAGACTCGAGATTCAGAAACTGAAAATCTTGTTTCAATTTCTATTTTCCGTCAAGCATGGCGTGTGGGTAAAAACGGCTGTAAAATCAATAACACTCGAATGCTTCAAAATGATTTAAACGTTTTTATACAAATAATGCTCTACAAAATTGTATATGTCTTGTCATCATTGAAAAAAATGATCTTCTGGGACTGAGACTAGACTCAGACTAAGTTCGTTTGTCAGCCGCCAGTTTGGGATCTACTATGTTTTTGCTTCTATTTCTAGGGCACAATAACAGATACCGGGAGGTCCAATGTAATCAAAACCCTTCCTAATGATTAAAAGCTGAGGTAGAAAAAAACGAAATTTATCCACACATAAAACAAAACGCACAATCTACAGTAATATCAACACACACTGTGTATCAGTAAAAGCTGGTTTACCGCGTTAGAAGGGTCAGCAAAACAAGATTAAATATCTAGGGGATATACGGTCATCATACTGTTCACTACATTTACAATCAAACTGATTGAAATCGCCCAAACAAATCCACATTTCACAAATCCATCGACAGTGGCTCCTTTTTTAATTTCTTATGTTTGGTAAAGCCTTCTCTTGATATTTTATCAACGTCTACATTTCTTTTGTTTCTTATTTAAAAAAAATACCGGTAGAAGCAAAACGAATACATCCAAAGTATGTAATGCCATTCAAAATTGATTTGATGTTAAGTGTCAGGTACCAAAAACCTACCCATCAGGCAGGGAAAAGAAAAAAACGACGAGAAAAAAAGCAAGCATAGTTTCATAAATTCAACTTAATTTAGCTATTATATACAAAGGCATTCGGAAGAGCTATGGTACACGAAAAACTTTACTACAATTCACATGCAGATCATTATATAACTATAGCGAATTAAGTTCATCTGTTAAAATATGTTAATTAACCTGTTTCAACTCTATCTTTACTGTTATATATGCTATTTTAAATTCTCTTTTATTTTGTGTTGTTGTTTTTTGGTTTTCGACATCCAAAATTATACCCAACGAATGATGCTATAAATGGATTGATTGAAATCATTTATTGAAAAAAGTATTGAACTGCGCAACACTGTCAACGTCCCTAGAACTGACTGAATGCGGTTTTTAATGTTCAGGAACCAAAGCGTTATTCTATTTAAAGAACCATTAAGACACTATTAATGAATACGACTTAATTTTGCTTTTATTCGAAGTGATCACGAGTTGTTGTTTTTTTCTATGCATTAAATTCTGTTCCTTTTAAACCAACTGTTATCATGGTTCTGTGCGTGTATAAGAAACTCTACTATTGTCGAAACCTGTATCGTTAAGCGACAAGATTCTTGAATCTATATTGTGTTTTCCTCAATGCCGCTGCCATTCTCTTATTAAGAAAACTTCATATTGTTATAAATGGACAAAGTAAGTGTGTCAATTTTATATGAAACACTACAGAAACAAGCCCAGTAGCCAACACTTTGAACATAAACACCGTTTAATGGCACAGGGTAAACGTCAAATACATAGAACACTAACACAAACAATCGCAAACAATACAGTGCACATATGCTATATAGAAAAATCTAGGTATGTTTATCAAGGATTTGTCAACACTAATAATAGCCCATATGTTTGGTATTTGTGTAGTCATTCTTCCAAAATATATAAACAATTTTCCGGGAATGCACACCACATAGTTATTACAGGGTTATAATAAATATGCACATATTTTCCCTTTTGAGGGACTTCAACACAAACAGAACCCTTTGTGTACAACTTCACATGCTGATTAATATTCTTGTATTTTTATGGCTTAAGCTGAAATACCTATTGGAGAAACCCACGACAAAAGAATCAAACCTATTTATAAAAACCTATTTATAATAATGATTACAAATCATCTATGTTGACGCAAAATTAAGTGCTCTACGAGAATGTTTCACAATGAGTATAAGAATAGAAGGTTATGGTGTTTATTTATCAAGTCTCTTTATTCGAGCAATGACGCAAAAACGGTCCAATGAGAAGGTCAGAACTAAAGGTTCTGGATGTCTGTGTGACTGTTAGTGGAGACGTGAAACAGAACGATGAAGAACTTCTTACAAAGTCTACATATATCATTAAGGCTTTTCGCATGTATCACATCCCTCTGATGTTATCATTTCATACCACATTTGGACTATAGTAAAGGTTTAGTATGTATTTCTTTAAACGTTGCATCTTGAAAATAAAAGGTTTTGAAAAATCAAACACAATTTTACACAGCTTAAAATGTTGAATAGATCGGTTTAACGCAGAAATATGTACGTAAGAGTCAATAAACATATAATATTTGAAATAAAACCACAGGATCGAACACAAGCTTGTCTCGTATCATTACTTCGTTATACCGAACATCTGCTGGAGAAGGCATTATGATATAATCTTATCTAAAGTAACGGGCAGGCAAGATTAAGGACAAGTTAAACAGCTTAGAGTTTACTTTTGTAGAAACAAACAGCGTGTGACCTACTTGCTATATCAAGAACTAGTTTGCACTTGCACATATGGTATATTACATATATGGATATAAGTATATGTTTTGTATACATCCAGCCGAAAAAATGAAATGATTTGATTTTGACCTTGTTCATAGTTCAAGAATGCATGGTAGAATATGGTCTTCAATGACATCGTTTGATTAATTCAAATATCATTTGAGATTAATTGAAAAAATGCACTTCTGAATTTGCAAAATTTATCAATTAAACTATCGTTAAACAGACGTTTGACTTGAACAAATAAACATATTAAATACAAATAAATAAAAAACTTTAACACGAAAAGATCAATTAAATGTTTGATGGTATAACATATGATGTCATATCACCTGTGATGATTGAAATAAAACAATTTACACAAATAAATAAACTCATATACAATAATAATTGATACAACGACAATCTATCTAGTGCAAAACATGACCGAAATGAGCATTATGTAAGAACAGATCTTGAAAATAAAATAAAAAATAAAATCCTGAGAAAAGTATGTTCGCAATCGCATTCGACAAAACCTTTTCAAACTTAAATATATCCATGAGATTTTAATGCAATGTTAATTACTCCATTAGAAAAGACAAACAGCCAAAATATAATTAACAAGGATGGCAATCGTCTTGTTGCTTGCTAATAGTTTTCGATGATAGTAGAAGTACAACAAAAGAGCTGAAAATAATTAATCAACATTCAACAACTTGTAAATACACTGTAAAATGTGCATGTTTGGTTGATTGAAAGACACTGGCAATAAAAAAAATTATGAGTGAGTGAGTGAGTGAGTGAGTGAGTTAGTGAGTGAGTTTTGGGTGGGTTTTGGATGGATGGATGGATGGGTGGATCTATGGATGGATAAATGAACGAACGAACGAACGAATTGAACGAATGAATGACTAATAAATAAAAAAATAAAAAATAAAAAATAAATAAATAGTAAAAAAAATAAAAAGAAAGAAAGAAACAAAATGATAAATACATAAAGAAGTAAATAAATAAAACAAAGTAAAAGTATCATAAAGCATTTACAATATTCGCAATAAAAGAGGCATGTCGAGCGTTCAGCGTAATATCAAACTCTGAATTAAGTTTTGGCACAATCGAACACATATACAAACCAGAATATAACGTAATGTTAAAAAACATAAAAATGCACTTTTTAAAACCCCACCATTGAAACGTCCCTGACAAACGAATCTTAGTTTGCTTTTGAAAGTTCTCCATACATTTCTTTGAGGTACGCTCCCAGTTTAACACCGTCGTTGGCCAGAATGTAGGCGTTGTAAACGGCGGGATAGGAAGATGAAGTATAATATTCTAACAGCGTCGGCTCGTATTCGGGTATATCACTTCCTTTGGCTCTAAGTGCCAGTACAACACTGCAGGCTGTGCTTTGAAGCTTGTTCTGAAGACTGTCAAGGGCGTTTTGCAGTTCAGCATTGGCGGCGTCGATGTTTATGCTTAAACTTTCAGCTCCCTTAATGTTCTGAATATGGACGATGTATTCAAAAAGGAATTCGTAGTGGGATTGTAGAGCCTCAACCTGCTGTTAAACAAAATAGAAGAATAAACACATTTATCCGACATATTATATTTAAAAAAAAAAATGACCTGTTGAACATATGAATGTGTTTTAAAACACAATCAAATAAATATTATATATCTCAAAATCAGATCAACAACACAAAAGTAAAACACAACAGCATAGTAAATTTGGTTATTTCACGTGTTCACTGTTGCAGAATAAAAATATCTGACTGGGTGAATTTAAAAACACAAACAATTAAATGTGATATATCTTATGAATAATTTCAACAATACGTTTAGCACATTGGCTTAGCTATTTTGAGTATTGTATTTTTACTAAGATTAGAGGTTCGCTTGTTCTCCGTTGCTAAATTAATTTACAGTAATAAAGGTTAAAATTGTATGTGTCCATCATTCTTTAAGAATATTTCACTGGATGAATGCGCCTTTACGTTTAAATTTAATTATTCTAGTTCATGAAAGAGTTCAAATTACAATGTATATTTCAATACAAATATTTGTAAACATGATTGGAAGCTAAAACCAGAGATCACTGCCTTTAAAATGTTTCAATTATAATCTTTATTGTGTTTGTTTTCTCCAGACTGTACAATCTATACCAGTACGACTAAACAGGATTGGTTTGCTCAAGATTTACTTGTACATAAACTGATGTTCATAACTTTGTAGCACTCGAGGGATGGGTAGATATAACTGAAGTTTATGTTCTGTTTAAAAACACATGCAGCAGAATGTCCAATATTGAGTGTTAGAATATTTATAGTGAATATTTGTGATTTTGGAATGCTAATCTATAGTTGGAAAGGCCACTTGGTCATTGTGGAATTCCATCAGTGGCGGAAGGTTATATCCCCAATCAAACCAAATTTCAGGATTAACTGGCTGACCGACTGACCAATATATTTTGAATGATATTTCAATTTTGGTTTGACCTTTCACAAGATTACTTTCCATTCCGTATTTGTTAAGCAAATAAATGTATAAACATGCCCGTTACATGTCTGTTAGACCAATTTGAATGTATTATTTGACGAGATATTCGACTGCAAAAAATGTTTTATTAACATGGTGTATGTACAATAAATTGTTAAAGAACAAGGATGTACTCACGTTGTTCACAGCGTCTGATATTTTATCTTGCGATATGGTCATTCTATCTGTATCCGTGAAATTACGACTATCCAAAATCGATGCAGTAAATAAATTCACTTTTCCAGATTCTTTGAGCTGTAGAAAAAAAACAATTTAAATATTCATGATATACCTTATTGCAACTGCACAAAATTACATCAGCAAGTGTATCCAACTTATTCCATATATAACCATTACCAAACTTTAATTCGGTATAGTTAATGTCATCGAATTTAAGCGTCGGTGTGTTTATTGATCATAACGACCGTCTTCAGTTATGTGTTTTATATAAGATTAGCCAATTTTATTTAATACATAAATAAAAATATACGAGTGTTTGTATACCATAGAAACGTCTAAACCAATTTGGATATAATGCTACTGATGTAATCTAATCAAGCTCAATAATAAAATATACACCAGTTTTTATACCTGTGTCTTAATGAACTGGGCGTCACGCTCGATACCCTTAGATCTGGTATGGATGTCAGTAAGTCTGCTTCTGTAGTCCGAAGTTTCAACAGGGTCTTCTGCCAGCACCAGATTACAAGGGTTGTCCGCAGCAACAGAGCGAACGGACATAGGATGCGCAAGAGCACCAAGCGCGATACCAAAAACAACCATTGCCTTTAAAATCGACTCTGAAAATAAGAAAAGATAACTGCAATGCATTTTGTGTGTGTTTTCATTCAATTGTTTAGTTTTTTGACATAAACATATTTAAATGATTACGATTATTTATGATAAGCAAATTTAAAGCTCCACATTTACTGTTATCATATTAAATCTTTATAAATCCATATAATAGTTGATATTAGAAATAAAACCTTATTATATTGTACATTGTATATATATATATATTATATTATACGTACTAATTAAAAAGTTCATTGTGTTTTTTTCTAATTTTATATTAATAAATAATGTCGGTTTTCAGCTAACAAAACTTTAGGTTAGAAGATTTACAATTAAATTTTGTTTAGATTTTTATATTCACTCCGGCTAATATAATGGACGAAACCCCGTTGCTTTAAAATTAGACTATGGGTGTTTTTTTCGATTCATAACCATTTCCAAATCACAATTTAGTTTCATCAGCATATACTTGTCAAAATAGACATAAAGTGTTGTAGAAGTGCCTAATAGTCCCTACTTAATTCAAAGTACAGTTATTAGTTTCTGTTCATACCTCTTTTTCAATAAAGTACAAATTTTACAAATACTTAAACATTCATCGGCAAACATGTCAAATATTTGATGCATTATAGCGTCTTATACAAAAACGTATTTAAACTGTTTTATTTCAGTTGATTTCATGTTAAAGAAAGATATATGTATGGTGATCATTCAAGGAGTGACATACCTTGAGTATAAAAACACGTGTTGTTAATAACTTAACTGAAACTTAATAGAGCTGAGTGATAGCTGTCAAACTATTTTTACTATTTATATATTTTTTATATTTATTAACGTTTTATCATTCATTTTTCTCTTATATATTACACCCTCGTGTTAAGCTTTGAAGTGTTGTATTCTGTTTGCTTGTAACATATAAAGAAAAAGCCAGACTCAACTTAGGTTCCATATCCCCTCCTCAAATTAGATTCCATATCCCCTCCTCAACTTAGCCCCTACATACCCATCTCAACTAAGGTCCCAAATACCCTCCTCAAATCAGGTCCCACATACCCTCCACAACTTAGATCCCTTCCAAACTCAGGTTCCACATACCCTCCTTAACTCTGGTTCCACATACCCTCCTCAACTCAGTTTCCATATCCCCTCCTTAACTCAGGATCCATATCTCCTCCTAGACTCAGATTCCATATCCCCTCCTCCACTCCGGTTCCATATCCCCTCCTCAACTCAGGTTCCACATCCCCTCCTAAACTCAGGTTCCACATGCCCTCCTCAACTCAGATTCCTTATCCCCTGCTTAACTCAAGTTCCACATCCCCCCTCAACTAAGTTGCCATATCCCCTCCAAAACTCATGTTCCACATTCCCTCCTAAATTCAGGTTCTATATCCCCTCCTCAATTCGGATTCCATATCCCCTCCTCAACTCAGGTTCCATATCCCCTCCTCAACTCAGGTTCCATATCCCCTCCTAAACTCAGGTTCCACATCCCCTCCTCAACTCAGATTCCATATCCCCTCCTCAAACTCAGGTTCCACATCCCTCCTAAACTCAGATTCCATATCCCCTCCTCAAATCAGGTTCCATATCCTCTCCTTAACTCAGGATCCATATCCTCTCCTCAACTTAGGTACAATATTCCCTCCTCAACTCAGATTTCACACCCCCTCCTCAACTCAGATTCCACATCCCCTCCACAACTTAGGTTCCGTATCGCTTCATCAACTCAGGTTCCATATCCCCTTCCAAACTCAGGTTTCACATACCCTCCTTAACTCTGGTTCCACATACCCTCCTTAACTCAGTTTCCATATCCCCTCCTTAACTCAGGATCCATATTTCCTCCTCAACTTAGATTCCATATCCCCTCCACCACTCCGGTTCCATATTCCCTCCTCAACTAAGATGCCATATCCCCTTCTCAACTCAGGTTCCACATTCCCTACTAAATTCAGGTATCATATCCCCTCCTCAATTCAGGTTCCATATCCCCTCCTAAACTCAGGTTTCATATCCTCTCCTAAACTCAGGTTCAACATCCCCTCCTCAACTCAGATTCCATATCCCCCCTCAACTCAGGTTCCACGTCCCCTCCTAAACTCAGGTTCCATATCCCCTCCTCAACTCGGATTCGATATCCCCTTTTCAACTCAGATACCATATCCCCTTCTCATCTCAGGTTCCATATCCCCACCTCAACCAAGGTTCCAAATCTCCTCCTCAACTCAGGTTCCATATCCCCTCATCGACTCGGATTCCATATTCCATCATCAACTCGGATTCCATATCCCCTCCTTAAATAAGATACCATATCCCCTCCTATACTCAGGTTCATATACCCTCCTCAACTCAGATTTCATATCCCCTCCTCAAACCAGATTCCATATTCCCTCCTTAACTCAGGATCTATATCCCCTTCTCAACTCAGGTACCATATCCCCTCCTCTACTCAGATTCCACATCCCCTCCTCAACTCAGATTCCACATCCCATCCACAACTTAGGTTCCATATCCATTCCTCAACTCAGGTTTCATATCCCCTTGCGAACTCAGGTTCTACATACCCTCCTAAACTCAGGTTCCACATCCCCTCCTGAAATCAGATTCCATATCCCTCCCTCAACTCAGGATCCATATCTCCTCCTCGACTCAGATATCATATCCCCTCCACCACTCCGGTTCCATATCCCCTCCTCAACTCAGGTTCCACATCCCCTCCTTAACTCAGGTTCCACATCCCCTCCTCAACTCAGATTCCATATCCCCTTCACCACTCCGGTTCCATATTCCCTCCTCAACTCAGGTTCCACATCCCCTCCTAATCTCAGGTTCCACATGCCATCCTCTACTCAGATTCCATATCCCCTTCTTAACTCAGGTTCCACATCCCCTCCTTAACTCAGGTTCCATATCCCCTCCTCAACACAGTCCTACATACCCTCCCCAACTCAGGTCCCACATACCCTCCCAAACTCAGGTCCCATATACCCTCCCCAACTCAGGTCCTCAACTCGGATTCCATATATCCTTCTCAACTCAGGTTCCATATCCCCTCCTCAACTCAGGTTCCACATCCCGTCCTTAATTTAGGTTCCACATCCCCTTCTCAACTCAGATTCCGTATCCCCTCCTTAAATTAGATTCCATATTCCTTCCTCAACTCAGGTCCCACATCCCCTCCTCAACACAGGTCCTACATACCCTCCCCAACTCAGGTCCCACATACCCTCCCAAACTCAGGTCCCATATACCCTGCCAAACTCAGGTCCCATATACCCTCCCCAACTCAGATCCTACATACCCTCCTCAACACAGGTCCTACATACCCTCCTCAAATCAGGTCCCACATACCCTTCCCAACTAAGGCCCCAAATCCCCTCCCCAACTCAGGTCCCACATACCCTCCCCAATACAGGTCCTTCATACCCTCCTCAAATCAGGTCCCACATACCCTCCCCAACTAAGGCCCCAAATCCCCTCCCCAACTCAGGTCCCACATACCCTCCTCAACACAGGTCCTACATACCCTCCCCAACTCAGGTCCCATATACCCTCCCCAACTCAGATCCCATATACCCTCCTCAACTCAAGTCCTACATACCCTCCCCAACTCAGGTCCCACATACCCTCCTCAACTCAGGTCCTACATACCCTCCCCAACTCAGGTCCTACATACCCTCCCCAACTCAGGTCCCAAATACCCTCCTCAAATCAGGTCCTACATACCCTCCCCAACTCAGATCCCACATACCCTCCCCAACTCAAATCCTACATACCCTCCCCAACACAGCCTATATACCCTCATCAACACAGGTCTGATATACCCTCCCCAACTCAGGCCCCAAATCCCCTCCCCAACTCAGGTCCCACATACCCTCCCCAACTCAGGTCCCATATACCCTCCCCAACTCAGGTCCCATATACCCTCCTTCACTTAGGTCCCACATACCCTCCCCAACTCAGGCCCCAAATCCCCTCCCCAACTCAGGTCCCACATACCCTCCTCAAATCAGGTCCCATATACCCTCTTTCACTTAGGTCCCAAATACCCTCCTCAACTCAGGTTCCACATTCCCTCATTAACTCAGGTCCCACATGCCCTCCTCAAATCAGGTTCCACTTACCCTCCTCAAATCAGGTTCCACATCCGTCCTTCTACTGTGCATCCAATTTGGGATCTACTATGTTTTTGCTTCTATTTCTAGGGCACAATAACATATACCGGGAGGTCCAATGTAGACAAAACCCTTCCACAACTAACGATTAAAAGCTGAGATAGAAAAAGACGAAATTAATCCACACATAAAACAAAATGCGCAATCCACAGTAATATCAGCATACACTATGTATCAGTAAAAGTTGGTTTACTGCGTTAGAAGGGTGAGCAAAACCAAATAAAAAAATAGGGGCTATACGGTCATCATACTGTTCCCTACATTTACCATGAAAATATTTGAGATCGCCCAATCAAATTCTCATTTCAGAAATCAATCAACAGTGGCTCCTTTTTTAATTTCTTATGTTAGGTACAGCCTTCTTTAGATTTCTCTGCAATCAGGCAGGAAAAAGATAAATGTCGAGAGAAATAAGCTAGTATAGTGTCATAAATTCAACTTCATTTAGATATATATACAAAGGCATTCGGAAGAGCAATGATACACCAAAACTTTACTGCAATAACTATAGCTAATTGTGTTCATGTGTTACAATATGTCTATTAACCTGTTTCAACACTATCTTAACTATTATATGCTATTTTTAATTCTCTTTTATTTTGTGTTGTTGTTTTTTATGGTTTCGACATCCAAAATTATACCCACCGGATGATGTTATATATAGGATCAATTTGGAATGGACTAGACAGCAGTATTGGATTGATTGAATTCATTTATTGAAAGTATTGAATTGTGCAACGCTGTCAACGTCCCTAGAACTGACTGAATGCGGTTTTTAATGTTCAGGAACCAAAGCGTTATTCTCTTTTGAGAACCATTAAGACACTATTAATGAATACTACTTAATTTTGCTTTTATTCGAAGTGATCACGAGTTGTTGTTTTTCTCTATGCATTAAATTCTGTTCCTTTTTAACCAACTGTTATCATGGTTCTGTGCTTGTATAAGAAACTCTACTACTGTCAAAACCTGTATCGTTAAGCGACAAGATTCTTGAATCTGTATTGTGTTTTCCTCAATGCCGCTGCCATTCTCTTATTAAGAAAACTTCATATTGTTATAAATGGACAAAGTAAGTGTGTCAATTTTATATGAAACACTACAGAAACAAGCTTAGTAGCCAACACTTTGAACATAAACACCGTTTAATGGCACAGGGTAAACGTCAAATACATAGAACACTAACACAAACAATCGCAAACAAGAAACATGGAACAACAGCACAAAACAACACAAACAATACAGTGCATATATGCTATATAGAAAAAACTATGTATGTTTATCAAGGATTTGTCATCACTAGTAACAACCCATATGTTTTGTATTTTTTAGTCATTCTTCCAAAATATATAAAAAAAAAATCCGGGAATGCACACCACATTACAGGGTAATACTAAATATGCCCATATTTCCCCTGTTAGGGGACTTCAACACAAACAGAACCCTTTGTGTACAACTTCAGATGCTGATTAATATTCTTGTATTTTTATGGCTTAAGCTGAAATACCTATTGGAGAAACCCACGGCAAAAGAATCAAACCTATTTATAAAAACCTATTTATAATAATGTTAACAATTCATCTATATTGACGCAAAAGTAAGTGCTTTACGAGAGTGTTTCACAATGAGTATAATAATAGAAAGTAATGGTGTTTATTTATCAAGTCTCTTTATTCGAGCAATGACGCAAAGACGGTCCAATGAGATGGGCAGAACTAAAGGGTCTGGATGTCTGTGTGACTGTTAGTGGAGACGTGTAACAGTACGGTGAAGAACTTCTCACAAAGTCTACATATATCATAAAGGCTTTTCGCATGTATTACATGATGTTACCATTTCATACCACATTTGGACTATAGTAAAGGTTTAGTATGTATTTCTTTAAACGTTGCATCTTGAAAATCAAAGGTTTTGCAAAATCAAACACAATTTTACACAGCTTCAAATTTTGAATAGATCGGTTTAACGCAGAAATATGTACGTAAGAGTCAATAAACATATAATATTTGAAATAAAACCACAGGATCGAACACAAGCTTGTCTTGTATCATTACTTCGTTATACCGAACATCTGCTGGAGAAGGCATTATGATATTATCTTATCTAAATTAACGGGCAGGCAAGATTAAGGACAAGTTAAACAGCTTAGAGTTTACTTTTGTAGAAACAAACATCTTGTGACTTACTTGCTATATCAAGAATTATTTTGCACTTCCACATATTGTATATTACATATATGGATATAAGTATATGTTTTGTATACATCAAGCCGAAACAAAATTGAAATGATTTGATTTTAGCCTTGTTCATAGTACAAGAATGCATGGTAGAATATGGTCTGCAATGACATCGTTTGATTAATTCAAATATCATTTGAGATAAATTGAAAAAGTAACTTCTGAATTTGCAAAATGTATTAAATAAACTAGCGTTTAACAGACGTTTGACTTGAAAAAAACATATATAATACAAATAAATGAATAGCACGAAAAGATCAATTAAATGTTTGATGGTATAACATATCACATGTGATGATTGAAATAAAACAATTTACACAAATAAATAAACTCATATAAAATAATAATTGATACAACGACAATCTATCTAGTGCAAAACATGACCGAAATGAGCATTATGTAAGAACAGATCTTGAAAATAAAATAAAAAATAAAAAATAAAATCCTGAGAAAAGTGTATTCGCAATCGCATTCGACAAAACCTTTTCAAACTTTAATATATCCATGAGATTTTAATGCAATGTTAATTACTCCATTAGATGAGACAAACAGCCAAAATATAATTATCAAGGATGGCAATCGTCTTGTTGCTCGCTAATAGTTTTCGATGATAGAAGAAGTACAACAAAAGAGCTGAAAATAATTAATCAACATTCAACAACTTGTAAATACACTGTAAAATGTGCATGTTTGGTGGATTGAAAGACACTGGCAATAAATAAATTTATGAGTGAGTGAGTGAGTGAGTGAGTGAGTGAGTAGTGAGTGAGTGAGTGAGTGAGTGAGTGAGTGAGTGAGTGAGTGAGTGAGTGAGTGAGTGAGTGAGTGAGTGAGTGAGTGAGTGAGTGAGTGAGTGAGTGAGTGAGTGAGTGAGTGAGTGAGTGAGTGAGTGAGTTTTGGGTGGGCTTTGGATGGATGGATGGGTGGATGGATGGGTGGATGGATGGATGGATAAATGAATGAATGAACGAACGAACGAACGAACGAACGAGTAAATGACTAAATAAATAAAATAAAAAATTAATAAATAAATAGTAAAAAAATAAAAAGAAAGAAAGAAACAAAATGATAAATAAATAAAGAAGTAAATAAATAAAACAAAGTAAATGTATCATAAAGCATGCACAATATTCGCAATAAAAGAGGCATATCGAGCGTTCAGCGTAATATCAAACTCTGAATTAAGTTTTGGCACAATCGAACACATATAAAAACCAGAATATAACGTAATGTTAAAAAACATATAAATGTACTACTTAAAACCCCACCATTGAAATGTCCCTGACAAACGAATCTTAGTTTGCTTTTGAAAGTTCTCCATATATTTGTTTGAGGTAAGCTCCCAGTTTAACACCGTCGTTGGCCACAATGTAAGCGTTGTAAACGTCGGAAAGTAGAGACGATGTATATCCGTCCAACAGCTTCGGCTCGTATTCGGGCATATCACCTCCTTTGGCTCTAAGTGCCAGTACAACACTGCAGGCTGTGCTTTGAAGCTTGTTTTGAAGCCTGTCAAGGGCGTTTTGCAATTCAGCATTGGCGGCGTCGATGTTTATGCTTAAACTTTCAGCTCCCTTAATGTCCTGGATATGGACGATGTATTCAAAAAGGAATTCGTAGTGGGATTGTAGAGCCTCAACCTGCTGTTAAACAAAATAGAAGAATAGAAGCATTTATCCGACAGATTATATTTAAATCAAAACCAAATGACCTGTTGAACATATGAATGTGTTTTAAAACACAATCAAATAAATACGATATATCTTAAAAATCAGATCAACAACACAAAAGTAAAACACACAACATAGTAAATTTGGTTATTTCACGTGTTCCCTGTTGCAGAATAAAAATATCTCACTGAGTGAATTTAAAAACACAAACAATCAAATGTGATATACAGTATCTTATGAATAATGTCAACAATACGTTTAGCACATTGGCTTAGCTATTTTGAGTATTGTATTTTTACTAAGATCAGAGGTTCGCTTGTTCTCCGTTGCTAAATTATTTTACAGTAATAAAGGTTAAAATTGTATGTGTCCATCATTCTTTAAGAATATTTCACTGGATGAATGCGCCTTTACGTTTAAATTTAATTATTCTAGTTCATGAAAGAGTTCAAATTACAATGTATATTTCAATACAAATATTTGTAAACATGATTGGAAGCTAAAACCATAAGTCAGAGATCATTGCCTTTAAAATGTTTCAATTATAATCTTTATTGTGTTTGTTTTCTCCAGACTGTACCATCTATACCCGTACGACTAAACAGGATTGGTTTGCTCAATATTTACTTGTACATAAACTGATGTTCATTACTTTGTAGCACTCGAGGGATGGGTAGATATAACTGAAGTTTATGTTCTGTTTAAAGACACATGCAACAGAATATCCAATATTGAGTGTTAGAATATTTATAGTGAATATGTGTGATTTTGGAATGCTGACCTATAGTTGGAAAGGCCACTTGGTCATTGTGGAATTCCATCAGTGGCGGAAGGTTATTTCCCCAATCAAACCAAATTTCAGGATTAACTGGCCGACCGACCGACCAATATATTTTGAATGATATTTCAATTTTGGTTTGACCTTTCACAAGAATACTTTCCATTTCGTATTTGTTAAGCAAATAAATGTATAAACATGCCCGTTACATGTCTGTTAGACCAATTTGAATGTATTATTTAACATGGTGTATGTACAATAAGTTGTTATAGAACAAGTATGTACTCACGTTGTTCACGGCGTCTGATATTTTATCTTGCGATATGGTCATTCTATCTGTATCCGCGAAATTACGACTATCCAAAATTGATGCAGTAAATAAATTCACTTTTCCAGATTCTTTGAGCTGTAAAAAAGCAATTTAAAAATTCATAATATACCTTATTGCAAATACACAAAATTTCATCAGCAAGTGTATCCAACTTATTCCATATATAAGTATTACCAAACTTTAATTCAGTATAGTTAGTTTCATCGAATTTAAGCGTCGGTGTGTTTATTGATCATAACGGTCGTCTTCAATTATGTGTTTTATATAGGATAAGACAATTTTATTTAATACATAAATAAAAAAAATACGAGTGTTTGTATACCATAAAAACGTCTATACCAATTTGGATATAATGCTACTGATATAATCTAATTAAGCTAAATACATGTTATAAAATACAGCAGTATGTATACTTGTGTCTTAATGCCCTGGGTGTCAAGCTCGATACCCTCAGATCTGGTCTGTATGTCAGTAAGTCTGATGCTGTAGTCCGAAGTCCCCACAGGGTCTTCTGCCAGTACCAGATTACAAGGGTTGTCCGCAGCAACAGATCGAACGGATCTAGGATGTGCAAGAGCACAAAGCGCGATACCAAAAACAACCATTGCCTTTAAAATCGACTCTGAAAATAAGAAATGAAAACTGCAATGCATTTGTGTGTGTTTTTATTTAATTGTTTAGTCTTTTGACATAAACATATTTAAATGATTATGATTATTTATGATAAGCAAATTTGAAGCTCCACATCTAGTGTTCACATATCAAATCCATATAATAGTTGATATTAGAAATAAAACCTTATTATATTGTACATTTTGATTCATAACTATTTCCAAATCACAATTTAGTTTCGTCAGCATATACTTGTCAAAATAGACATAAAGTGTTGTAGAAGTGCCTAATAGTCCCTACTTAATTCACAGTACAGTTATTAGTTTGTGTTCATTTCAGTTGATTTCAAATTAAAGAAATATATATGTATGATGATCACTCAAGTGACATATCTTGAGTATGAAGCCATGTGTTGTTAATAACTTAACTGAAACTTAATAGAGCTGTGTGATATCTGTCAATCTATTTTCACTATTCATATTGTAAGTGAAATTTTATTATTTATTTTTAATTTTTATATTACATCAATTAATATTTAAATTAAGTGTACATTCTTTATTCCTTTAATTCAATTAATTATTTTACTTATATGAAGTAAGGATAATTTTTTAAAGCTATATTATTCAGTAAACGCTTTTATTAACACCTTTATAATTCGTATAGGTAATATAAAGTAATATAATATCCTACATAAATGTGCGAAATATTGTCGCTATTAAACTTATCTTTTTGTTCAATAAAATACATGAAATTGCTTTGAAAATCTTGAATTGTAATATAACGTGTTCGGTGTAATATAAGAAATATAACACACGACTTCGGGCCATATGTCTATTGTCTCGGTCCATATACACGTTCGGGGGCTGACTGGTCGGTCCTTATAATGTCATTTAACCCTCAGTGGTGTGTAATATTTCTTACATAGTGAGATTAACAAAGCATTCGTGATCTTACTTAAAATGAACATTTTCGGAATGAAAAGTCAAATCCAGCTAACTCGAAAATAATAATCAGATGCACTACTTTGAGACAGTGATATCACATCGAGCCTCAAGTCTTTTTATACTAGCTTGAAAAAGAATTCCTGATATGCCTTCATGAGTAAAGAACTTTCGCTCTCAATATCACCTCTTGAAAGAAATATGAAACTTAGTTTAACTGTAATATCTTACGGCTGATTAGTTTATTAGGGAGAAACTGTTTTATCTTTACTATAATAACCTACATTTGGGGTGTACAAAATGCAAGGTATGCCATTCATAACTTTAGTGTTCTGAAACCGGATACTTTTCGGTACGCACGAGTCAACTTTACTTCATGTAAAGTTTTAAACTATTTCATTCATAAGGAAGTGAATTCCGTTCAAAGTAAGTGATTTATGCGAATATCAGCAAAGTACTTATTCATGTTATAAGTGGCATCTCGCAAACGGCATTTAAACTCAACTGCAAAATGTACAAATCGAGGGTGAATGCGAAAAGGATATAAGGTTTTAAGTGACACTCAACCCTCAATTTGAACATAGATACATGTAAAAGGGCAAGTCGTGTATCATATGCATCTTAATTATTTCCATTTCAACTAAAACAAAAGTTGTCCATCATCTGTACAATTTAAGTAATGAGCTATAGTGAACCAACAGATAAATATCGACTATAATATTAAAATAGGGCATGATGTTTTTTTAGTTTGTAATTTAATATTAAGGTGAAGTAGATATGAAATTGAACATTGGACACATGCCAATCTCAGGAAATGCAAGATAAGAAAAGATTCAATCTAGGCACTGACCACGCGCATCAATCCTGATCTCTTTCGAAGTTTATGCTGACACGTGAATACATTTTGATAGTGTCCTAAATCGAAGACCCCGAAGAGTGAGAGAGTGCTGTTTGGGAAGTTTTTAGCAAATCGGATTTGATTCCTTGTACAATTCCATATTTCCCTTTATTCTTATTAGGCCTGTTTTATATATTGGTTAACGGATTTTTTTTGAAAAAGTGTTGGACGGGTGTTGCGAAAAAAAGGAGTCACCTGATGCTGATGCAAAGACATCACTTAAAGTTGAGTTGTCAGCTCTTACAAAATATCGTTTAAATGCAGATGGAACGATGAAACTGAGAATTTATTTTATGTATGATCTCAGCTTCATTGAGGGCGCCATTTGGGGAACAATTTTTAAAACTGCACCCTAATGTTACAATGGAACAGACAACAGGTTTAAAATTAACATACATCAATTTCTACGTTAGTAGAAAAAAAATCTGATATCTTTTTTCAATTTTTTTTTGCAAATAATTTTTTCAAATGTTTTTTGGCAATTTTTTTTTTAGATTTTTTTAAAAATTGGGCGGCGGATCTGTTAACCAATTTATTAAAATAAAAGACCTATGTCGCTAAACTTTATATGGTTGGAATGAAAGTACAAGTAACTGTTATATGATTATTTATGAACAAACATAATGAATTTCTGTTTACCGATCAGCACTTGATACATAAAAGGACAGCTCATCAAGAGACTGTTTCGTTCATAGAGTTCATTTCCCAATAACTTGGTAAATCTGATTAGTAAATTCAAGTACTATTCATTCAAATCTTATCATTCTGATACTAGTGAAAATCCAAATTAAAAGCATACGCACTCTAAAAGTATGTATTTCAATCAGAGCGTTTAAAAAGATAAGAATATACATATAAGTTATTCATCACTTTTAATTGAAATTTACCAATGCGAGGGTAATTATAAAATGAAGCCAGATAAATTTCGTTTATAATAGTTTAAGATATTTATGATTTATCAGATGGCATATATACATATGGGATGAAAGAAAACTAAACTGTAATCTGGCTGATAAAGTAACAACTATCGAAAGGTTTTCATCAATATGAAATAGGAGGGAAAGCTTATCATTAAAACGTTTCAAAACTTCACTTGCTTTATTTAGTTTTCAGTTGCATCTTTTTACAATAGTGAAAAACACATCCTTATTCACAATTTCAAATGTTTTAGGAGCAACTCTTGCAAAGGAATATTTTATGAGAGATTTGTAAAGAAATCCATTTTAATTATTTGTGTTAAACATGTATGTTAATGTTTAGTTAAAAATGTGCTTGACTAGCCAATTCTTAGTGCCTTTTTGATGACATCTAGCCAAGTAAGTAAGCAATTTAAAACATTTTGACTTGACTTCATATCCTTGTTAAGAAAATACGAAACCTTTATTAAGGTAAAAGCAATAAACACAAAAGAAACCATCATTTGAACAGTGTTGAGTGTTTGACACCTGAAACTAGTCCTATTCTTGAACGACGTACGTTTGAGTGCAAGTGTTGCTTAAACTACATTCTGTTGATATCTTCTTTCGTAAAATTTGCTTAGTCATCAAAAACACCGTACATGTATAAACGGAAACATTTTATTTTGCTTGCTATATATTTAACCATAAAACAAAACAAAGCCTTACTATTTGGACATATTATGTTTTGGTCCTGTTGAGGTGACTACTACTACAACTGCTATTTCTTCTTCTTCTTCTTCTTCTACTACTACTACTACTACTACTACTACTACTACTACTACTACTACTACTACTACTACTACTACTACTACTACTACTACTACTACTACTACTTCTACTACTACTACTGCTACTGCTACTGCCGCTGCCGCTGCCGCTACTACTGCTACTGCTACTGCTACCACTTCTACAACCACTACCACCACTACCACTACCACCACCACCGCCATTACCACCACCACTACCACCACTACCACCACTACTACTACTACCACCACTACCACCACTACTACTACTACTACTACTACCACTACTACTACTACTACTACCACTACTACTACTACTACTTCTCCTTCTACTTCTACCACTACTATCAAACTTAGTCATGCAACGCAGTACATTTTACACACATGGATTGTCCCCGTTTCCCGGAGTTATCGTGAACATGTGTAAACCTCATTGCCGCGGCTAAACAAAACAAATATCATCGCAAGTGATGATTGAACATAGAAAAATCGCACAAAAAGCAAAACGCCTTGTGGGTTTGAGGGGGTTGGGAATAAATAACGAAAGAAATATAACAAACAAGTTGTTTTGGCCGCCAAAGATAACGTCTATTATGTCTGATAAAATAAAATGTATGGTTAACTCTCTAACATACATTTACTGAAAGGTAATCGGTATGCAAATACCTTTCAAATAATTCCAATATTGTATAGGCTAACATTGCATGAACATTAAACATTACTTATAGTGGAATTATTAGAGAACTAGCTTATGTTTCGGACAGATTTATTAAGGAATATGGAAGTAGATTACATTACGAATGATTTTTATTGTCCTACTAACTTAGAGTGAAACCTGTCAATATAAGTAAGTCTTGTACAGTATTTGAGTCTACATCATGTGAACAAAGAATATTCAAAAACTATATATCTACCACTTAGTTTTTATTGCTCTTAGCTTCACCATTTTGAGGCGAATGCCTGTGTGAAATGGCAACGTACCTTAGTAGATAAACCACCACTCTCTGCTAGAGTCAGCTGAATAAACTTATTTTGCAGATGATATTTGTGTCCTGTAATTGAGTATCTGAAAAACAGATAACACTTTTCAAAATGAGTTCTCATTCATGGCATACGATTCGTACCTAGTGCGCCTTAAGCCGAGAACAGTAACCTTATTAAGACAAAAATGGGAAAGGAAAAGTTTAAGCAGTGGTAAAATGTGTGCTTTAAACATCTAGTGTCCCCTTTGTGTTGTAAATTTAAAATCGGCTTCATATTTATGTGCACTGGTTAATTTTATTCACGTCAAACTAAACCGTTATCACTTCTGACTTGACATAAACTTCAATAATGTTTTTTTTTAGAAATGCTAAGAATGCTTCAAAATTGTAGCTTTAATGCTTTAACATTAGACCAAATATTAAAGGTTTGAACTGTTTTTGTTTCATTGAGTTAATGGTCAACATAATATGTCTATATATGTGGTATTGCTCTTGATTATACTCGAGGGAAAATGTCTCATGTCTCATGAACTGAAACGCTTATTTCCATTTTACCTTGGGTCTAGCATGGCGTTTGGGGAAAACTGCTGTAAATGACACTAACGTTCGAATACTTTTATTATTTGGCACATACATAATATAGAAACAATACAACACAAAATTGTATCAATATTTTCATTATTTAGAAATTGACCTTCTGATAGTGAGACTACATTCAGACGTACGATTTGTGTGAGCCTCCTCAACTCAGGCTACATACCATCCTACTGCTGTTATCCATTTTGGTATCAACCATTTTAATTGCTTCGCTACCTTCTATAGTACATTGGAATAAACAAGGAGATCCATCGTCGCCAAAAACCATCTATGTCAAACAATAATTATCTTCCCAATTATCAAAAGCTTATGTTGAAACAGACAACACCAATCTACACATAATTGATTGGAAGGGTCAGCAAAACCACATAAGATTTCCTTAGAGGCGAAACAGTCATGTAACCCTCAGCCTCACACTTTTTCCTACATTTAACAGATAAAGCACAATCGAATCGTCTTTCCATAAATTCGTGAACGGTGGCTCATTTCTAAATCCTTTTTTTAAGTTTGGAATATATTTCTCTTGCTATTTCATCAACGTCTGTAGCTATATCGTTTTTTCACTTTAAACCTTCTGGAGGTTACAGAAAAATACATCCAAAGTATGTAATGTCATACAAAATTGATCCGATGTTATGTGTCAAGTACCAAAACAACCGTCTAGAAAGAAGCAAGAACATATCGAAAAAGCAACCATAGTGTAATTATTTGTTTTAGTTATATACAAAGTCAGTTGGAAAGCAATCTGGCAATTATAAACTTGACCAACAACATTACACTACCATACATATGCAGGTTATTAAATAACTAAAGCTAATTGTGCTTATGTGTTACAATATGATTCTTAACCTGTTTTAAAATTATCTTATAATCATAAAAATGTTATATTCGCTTCTTTTATGTTTTGTGCTTTTGTTCTTTGGTTTCAGTATCTAAAACAACACAATTTGCATGGCCTCAATCGGAACTCCACGGCCATTTTCAATCAAAATTTTAAAACTCCACGCTTGAAATGTCCCTGCAAAATAAAAGCTAGTTTGCTTTCGAAACTTTTCCATACATTTGTTTGAGAAAGGCGCCCAGTTTGACACCGTCGTTGGCCAGAATGAAAGCATTGTAAACGTCGGAAAATGGCGACGTTGTATATCCGTTTATCAGCGTCGGCCCGTGTATTCGATGATATCACTTCCTTTGGCTCTAAGTGCGAGTACGACGCTGCAGGCTGTTCCTTGAAGCTTGTTCTCAATGCTTTCAATGACGTTTTGCAGATCAGCATTGGCGGCGTCGATGTTCGCGCTTAAATTTGCGCCATTGATGACCTGGATATGGACGATGTAATTAAGAAGGAATTCGTAATGGGATTGTAGAGCCTCAACCTGCTGTTAAACAAAATAGAGGAAATAAAATATTTATCCGACAGATTATATATAAAACAAATAAAGTGATCTGATGACCATGAAATTGTGTTTTAAAAACACAAACAAATTTTTAAGAATCAGACCAACAACAAAAAGTAAAACACATTGGCTTAGTCATTTTGATTATTGTATTTTACTTTGATCAAAGCATGGCTTGTTTTCCGTTGTAAAATCTTTTCACGCTGATACATGCTCATAATGTATTTGTCCGTCGTTTTTAAGAATATTTTACTGGATCAATATGCCTAAATGTTTACATAAAACAGATTTTAATCACGAAAAAGTTAAAACGACAATGTATATTTCAATACAAATATTGGGGAATACGATCGGAACCTAAAGCCTTATAAAGATCTTCTTCTTTAAAATAGTTCAATAAAGATCCATACCAATACGACGAAAACAGGGTTTATCTTTGAAATGAATTTGCATTAGCTACGCTGAATTGTATTCCTTCGTCTGCAGATAAAGTCGGGATCCCTTATCTTTGAAGTACTTAGGGATCACTTATTAGTTTATTATTATTTGTTTTATAATTAAGTTTCCTCAAGTTGATGCGTTCTTTGATAAGATTCACCTTTTACTTTTTTATTTTATTCGGGACTGTTGGGATTAAAGTGAGGTAGTCATAAACTGTTTTAAATCTCCAGTATATTAACATTTTACTGACCGTTCCAAGGCGGTACCTAACAATCCATCATAAACACATCTTGTTGTTTTATATAGTATATATGTACAGTGTTGTATGTGGAGTTTTGTGCTGTTGTTCCATGTTTCTTGTTTGTGACTTTTTTGTTCTATGTCTTGGGCATTCATCCTGTACCATTAAACGTGGTTTATGTTTAAACTTCTTGGCTATTGGACTTTTTTCTGTAGTTTTTCAATGGAAAGCATTAATTCGTACATAAACTTCAAGCAGGTTAGATGATAACAGAAGGGTGTGCAGACATGATTGAAGTTCATTTTCTGTTTGTAGACCCATTCAGCAATACCTAGTAGTGAGTGTGTTTAAATATTGATAGTGAATATTGGTAAAGGCCACTTGGTCATCGTGGAATACCATTAGTGGCGGAAGGTGATTTCCCCAATCAAACAAAACCTCAGGATTTATTGGCTGACCGACTGACCAATATGTTTGAATTGAACTTTCACCAGACAATTTGGATTGAACATTCATAAAGGTACTGTCAATTCCGCATTTGTTAAGCTAATAAATGTACTAGTATATACATGTATGTTACACCAAAATTGAATAGATTATTCAACGAGATATTCTACTGCACATACGTTTCATTATAAACATGCTGTATATATTATAAATTAATATCAAACGGGTATTCTCACGTTATTAACAGCTTTTGATATTTTACTTTGCGAGATGTTCACTCTTTCTGCATTCATGAAATTGTCACCATCCAAAATCGCTGCAGTAAATGAATTCACATTTCCTAATTCTTTGAGCTATAAATAAATAATTGAAACATAAATTATGTACTTAATTGGACTACACAAAATTATACCAGCAATTGTTTAGCAATATTTCCATTAACGTACAGTCAGTATTTATTGTTTGGTCTTATTTAAGCGTCGGCGTTTTTATTGATCATAACACTCATCGTTAATTATTTGTTTTATATTAGATGAGACTTTTATTTTGTTCAATAAAATAACGCGTTTTTTGAACGTATTTTTGAATTCTACAGAAACATATACGAATCACCTCTAATGATACATGTCTATCTAAATCAAGCTTAAGAATAATAAAGTTTACATCAGTATGTACATGTATGTCTGTGTTTTGATGCGCTGGGCGTCAAGCTCGATACCTTTGGGTCTGGTCTGTAAGTCAGTTAGTCTACTGATGTAGTCGGGTGTCTCTAAAGGATCTTCTGTCAGCACCAGGTTCAAGGGGTTGTCAGCAGCAACAGAGCGAATAGGTATTGGATGCGGAATAGCACCAAGCGCGACCCCAGACACAACCATTGCCTTTAAAATCGACTCTGAAAATTAGTAGAGATAGTAGCGGTGATAATTATGTCTATTTTATCTACTTTAGGTATTGTTAAGTTCTTGCAAATAAAGGTATTAAAATATAAACCAATTATAACGCATATTCCATTATAGGTACAATTAAAAAAATATTTGTTAAAAATAAATGAGTTATGAGTGGATTTCACTTATTCAAAACTGGATTTCTCTTCGATTTCCGATCAATTTTCGAAAAATTGCTGTTACTTTTTCATTGTTTGACAAATTTCAATAAAATTTGAAATTCAAACCCTTTATAAAGCCTATTCCAATATGTATGCAATCAATTTTATTAATTGTTTAAAATAAATGAGTTCTGAGTGGATTTCACATTATGAGTAGATTTCATGTGAAATCCATTGGATTCCGGTATCACCCCGTTTTTATCTTGATACGCACTATGAAATGATAATAGTAATCAGTTAGTTTTATAAGACTATTTATTTTAGGTAAGACTGTAAATACGAAATGGGAGGACAAGCTAAATATCAAAACGTTCATATAACAAATGGTGCACCTGTAGAAAACATGGATTTACAAGCTCGGTGATTTTGGTGAATGTAAAGGAGCCAGTTGCAAAAATATAGAACGACTCGAGGACATAAATGACGTGAATATGTAATAAGCTAGTATTTTGCTCTTCGCCTGATGTACTGTCAAGTAAAAGTTTTATTAGCAAATTCAATAAGAACATTGCCAGTACACAAAAAAACATACTAGATGATATTAATGACAACAAAAAAGAGTGAACTATAAACATGAAATAAATATGAGATTATTTTTACAACATTTTATCTTAATTAAGGACAAAAGTATGAACTACAACTATACATGAAATGTATTTAAACATGTTAATTATGCTAAGCTAGCATTTCTTTTATCCGTTGCGAATGATAAATAAGTAGCAATATTATTAAATATTTTATCATTATTACAGGACATCAAGTTGATTAAATGTGGTCATATAAGGCCAGTGAATATAATATCTTGGTATATAGTTTGTACGTTAATCCAAATAATGAGGACACACTAACAAAAAGTGATATTCGTTTTCTACAACATTCATATTACTTTTATTACAGTTTCTATCTTCTCGGTTTTTATTTCTATATCTTCCTTCTTCAATATTAATGTTGTGTGCCGAACATCTAATCTAGTAAGTAGTATCCTTAATTTATTGCTATTAATATAAAATAAATATTTTTTCAATTGCATAATCTTGTTTAAAATTAACATAACACTGTAGTTTGTTTGAATTTCAAACATTTGTATACCATTGTTGTAAGTAAGTACCATATATTCTTCTAACGGCAGCTATCTGTATATTCGTTTAATTCTCAATTCACTATTAACTGCAGCATTGCATAATTGCTGTCTTACACCTAAAATTTGTTTTAAGAGTTTTATTTGTACTCTCTCGATATCCTGTGTACGAGAACTTAATTGTATGCATGATTATTTTTATTTTATTGTTTTCAACGATTTTTAAACTACAATTTGTTAGAATTGAAACATGATTATAAATATGTACATGTAATGAGCTAGTATTAATCCCTATACTGATAGTAGCAATAACAACGTGACGTCGTATTTTACACTTCCCTATTCTGTACAATGTTAATACCACCCCTCACTCCAATGGATATTACTCCTGCAAACATTTATAATTACTGCCGAAAATGGTACCAAAATAATCATGAATAAATTATCTATCAAGTGTAGTACGGGTTTAATCTAATTATGTGAAACAAAATAAAACGTGCAAAAAGTTTCACAAGCATTTTTTCTAATATGACTTTTTTTCTGCCGGTCGTGGAACGGTGATAGGTTGTACTATATATAATGATATATTTGAAAACACAATTTTGAATTGTATTGTTTTAAAGCAACTCTTTAAGTACATTATTGGAATAATAATAGCTAGTCAAAACAAATTAATTTCAATATGGTTAACTTTTACTTACAGTTATAGTTTTAATCAAATGGTTTGTTTTGTGATGAAATTGAGGTGTAACAAAAATTAAAATTGTCGTTAATTAATTACAAGTAAACTACCTCAAGTTCTTTTTTCAGTATTTGAATTGAGTTGGTGGGGTAATTTAACATGGCAAATAGTGTACACTCACCATCACGGTGGATCACCGTACACCGGATATAGTAGCAAAAGTGAGCCGTAAACACTGCCAATTTATCAGAAAGGACAATGGTTTACTTATTTTTTGTTGTAAATAACCTTGTTGGATACAATGAAGTATCAATATATTGAGAATAGACATGTCCAAATCAACAGAAATCAACACAACTGTGGTGCATGACTTAAAAGCGTAAGTAAACGAGGGGTAAAGTAAATAGCGAGCGGGAAAAGGCAGGTTGAACAAACGTATTTTTAATAATTTGGCTTGTTAATGTCAAATAACAGAATTCTAACGGTGGATGGCGTCTGATAACACATTTAAGTTATCATAAATCAGGGGGGGGGGGGGGGGGGGGGGGGGGGGGGGTAGTGTGAATGCGGGTATCGAGGTATGGAAACTTTCTCTTATACTTATTTTGATAATGTTGTGCATATGGTGTTCGAGTTAGGAAAAATAAAAATGGCAAAACGCGACATAAAGTCCGGTTTTAAATTGTTACCTTTTAACCCCTGCTTCTAATTAAAATAAAAAATAAATATTATTTAGATGTATGCTACCCTATGCGGGTTAGTTCTGCACCATATCATTTTGATTTTTTTTTTCAATTTTTGTTCATTGAATGGGCTCTGAAATTTTAAAGTCAAAAACTTTAGACCATTATTTAGATGATTATAGGTTTTGTAGATCAAATGAAAAGAATGATTGCGATTTTTTGGTAAAAACATTCGACTTCGTCTGTAATGAACTAGGAATACCAATCGCCGAACAGAAACATGTTGGCCTTACAAATAAACTTGTTTTTTTCTGGTCTTGAAATTGATTCCAACGAAATGGTATTTCGAATTCAATTTTCAAAGCTGATAGAGCTACGTAATTTATTGAAAGCATTTTGGCAAAAATAGAAAATAATGCTAAAAAATTACAGTCTTTAGTTGGAGAGCTGTGTTTCTTCTCACAGGCAATATGGTCTAGCAGAGCCTTTTAAGGCGATTTTATGACGCTATGAGTGGCATCAAAACAACAAATACATAAGAATCGAAGGAGAAATGCAGGAGGACCTTTCAATGTGGCTTCTATTCCTGTCTGACTTTAATGGCTTATCATATATCCATGAGGATAAGTGGCTTGAGAATCATGTTTTTCAATTATTTACTGATAGTGCATGCAATGTAAAATTGGGATGTGGTTGCTTCTTTAACAGTTGTTGCTTTTTCTTTGCCTGGCCTCAGAGTTGGAGATTTTCTGAAGTACTGTTTGATATCACTTTCTTAGAAATGATTCCTATATTATTGGCTATGTTTTTATGGGGTCCCAAGCTCGAAAACAAGAAAGAATAAATAATGAGGGTCTTGTATCAGCAATAAACAAACAAACCTCGAAATCAAAGCGATAAATGGCAATAGTTCGTTGCTTTGTTTTACTTGTCATGACGCACAACATTGTCTTAAAGGCCGTTCACATTTCTTCCAAAGAAATTTTTACATGTATTGCGGATTCTGTTTCTCGCAGACAGTGAGACAGATTCATTGCAGTAGCGCCACACACAAAAGGCCAGCCAGATCGAGTCCCGGAAGCTTTTCTACTGACGATATCCGAAGTGAAACTGCAAGGTTAATTGATAAATCTCTTTCATTTCAATCAAGTTGGCCTTTATAAATTTGAAGGATTTAGGCGTTTGTATGGCATGTCCGAAACTTGGCCACCAAGCTTAGACGTGGTTGTTATGTTTCTGTCCTCTTTGTCACTGGTAGGTCTAGCTTATAGCATTGCAAGACTGTACAAAACAGCTATTGGCTGGAAATGCAAGCTTAAAGGGGAAAATATAAGTCACAGATAGTCATGTAGTTTCGACAGTTTTACTTAACAATTGATCCATCCAAAACTTTCATGACTATTGTGATTCGAGGGTCAAAATCGTGCCAGGAACAAAAGGGGCAGGTCATTCGGATTCCGCGTACATATACATACGTTTGTCCAGAAAAGGCCGTTCTTAGTAATATACAACGTGGACCACCACAGTCAACGGTCCGCTGTTATGCCACCTCGACGGCAAACCATTATCTAGAGTTCAATTTTTAGCTGTGTTGAAAAGTATTCTTGCAATGTTAGGGGTAAACTACAAAATGTTTAGTACCCATTCGTCTCGCATCGGCGCGGCGCCATCTGCAGCTATGTGTGGCATTGAAACACGCGGAATCATATCGGCCGGACGCTGGCGTTCAGATACATACAAAGGATATATCCAAATAGAATCAGTTATTGAAATGCCGGTATATCTGTTCTATTTTCGGACTTAGGACCGGCAACTGCAGTTTGGATTGTGGGTTCGTCCATCTAAAATGGGGCATTCACTTTAGCTAGACACCGTGGAATGAAGGTGAACTTACTCAGGCACGTGAATGTATGGTGGCAGGGATATGGGGGCTTGAGTTTAAGTGATTTAGAGAACAAGATAAGATTAATGGAAGAGACAGCTTCAGATGATCCGGCAATTATTATAAATCACTGTGGTGGGAATGACTTAGGGATGTTTAAAACTGTTAACATCTCAAATGTGCTTGCGAAAATGTTTGCCTGCTTTAAACTATTGTTTCCGTTTACAAAAAAAGTTTTGTTCTCAAATACTTCCAAGAACTCAATGGCGACATTCACACAACAAAAAGGCAATGGAAAACGCCCGGCGTAGAATAAACTGCGGTGTATGGAATAAAATGCGAAATGGGGATGGAGAGCATCTTTCAGACACCGGCAATGCCTTGTTTTTAGCCAGGATATCAGAATGTATTTTGCGAATTACGGCAAACCGAACCCTTGTAGAAATACAGTAACAAGATGAGCCAATTTAGTGTTGTTCATTGTAATTAGATTGGCTCAAGTTTGAATGATACCGTGCAAAAATATTAAGTTATTTTTGGCAGTGTTAGCTCTTTCATATCCCATTATGGCATAATACGGAGCATTCAAACTTTTCTGATTATACGACAAGTCTATAGCTTCTACGATTGGTTTCGTCGCTGGAAATTTTTTATGTTGAGCCGTTGGGCATATATAATAAGGACATGTTTAAGCTTAGTTTAGCATATCTATTGTTTTGGCCGTTGGGCCCAAATGTCCATAAAGTTTAATTCCTTATCAGTTAAAGAAAAAATGACATTTTGTGAATTTGAACTATATTCTATACTTTAAAAGTAAGCATAACTTCAGCGTTGTTTACCGCTCTGAAAATTTGTTTTCGTCTGTTTGATTGAATATTAATTGTATTAATTAACGTAAAAAGTACTCATGCCATTTACCGCCAAGTTGGCCGGCAGCTTAGTGGACTTGTCGTTTGTGTGTTACATGTATTGTGTTATATAAAGAGCCATGCCATTTACTGGCAAACCAAAATAAAACATCTCTTATTGAAAAGATACAGAGTTTTTGTGTTTACTTATTGACATGCATAGTCTGGAAGGTGTCATGATTGGTTACCGATAATCTTTTGACAGTGTTGATATTTAGAATTCCTAGTCAAAAACTTCAAGTTACAGAAAGTATATGTACCATATTTGGGGATTTTAACTTTTCTATTTTTTTTTTCTTTTTAACTGTGCGTTGTGGTTATTTTGTATCGTAATTGATTTATTTCATACCAGAAATTAATAGTGACACAATCACCACGCTGACGATGTGAAATTAATAGTAATGCATATGCTCCACAGCATTTTATCTCGTTTTGATTAAAAATCACTTATATAACGTCTGAAATAACAGAACGGCTTTACTTTACTGGCCATGCAAGTTCTCACCACCATTTGCCCTGATTAGATGATACATTAGGAACATATAATATTTTAATGTTTCTACAAATACTAATTATTACGACTATACCACAATCAGTATACTATTATCCACAGTACACTATTTTCAAATATACGGCTATACCAAAAGAAGCATTACACAGAAGAATACCCAGTACACAAAAAAACTACTAGTATACCCAATCCATATAATGTGAACAAAAAAGGCCGTTGGAGCACATCTTCACAGACAAATACTTGCATACAACTTACTTTTGAGAAAATGAACGATTCCTATAGTTCAGAAATTTATGTAATTTGTACATTCCAACTAAAATCAGATCAATATTGAACACTTGTGTAAATTTTGAGCGCGCTGTTCAAGTTTCATAAACGAATTGCTCTGCTTTCAAACACATCTGGGAGCTGTCGCATATTTTCTGGTTGGATAAAACATCTGACAATTACAATCAATGTTTATTAACATTTAAAATTAACAAATAGCATCAATATCATGTTTAAACTTACCTGCCGTATACATAAATTTTGACATACCGCGTTGTTTACGTCTCACCTTTGCTACTATATCCGGTGTACGGTGATCTCTCACCTTTGCTACTATATCCGGTGTACGATGATCTCTCACCTTTGCTACTATATCCAGTGTACGGTGTTCTCGCCCCATTGCTACTATATCCGATGTACGGTGATCCACAGTGACCATGTTTGCGATAAAAATGCATTAAATGCTAAACTCTGTCTTCTTTATTTTTTTGTTTTCAGTTAAGTTTTTGTTTAAATTTCCACAATAACCTTTATTTCAAAGGCTTCTTTTCTTCCCATTATTTTCCCATTTTCCCGTACCTGTTGGTTTAAGGACTTTTTTCTGAATTACTTTAGTCATTCAGCAGCACAAAGGATTGTTCAGACGTTCAGAAGAAATTTGTTAGAGGTTCCGGTTATATTTAGGAGAAATTGACACAAGGGTATATGCTCAATGTGCCATATTATGACTAACCATCATGAAGTTAGATCAACCTTAGCCATGCATAGGTGATGAACCAAGAAAATCTCACAAAACATGTAATACCCTTGTGCCTGGCTCTTGTCTTTGACCCAGAGTCAATTTTAGGTTTAGGCTTACGAGTCTGTCGCTGTTGTATGAGCCTTTTCATTACATTTTAAGCTATAACTTTTTCGTTATTACTCTTTTAAACTTCATTTAATAAAGATTAACTATTTAATAATAATTATCCATTTATGGCATACAATTCATAACTATTTGCCCCTTAGCAATTCAATTCAATTCAATATTTTATTGCCTCCAATAATGAAGATAGGAAAGTACATATGTAATACACGAAACACATACAAAGGGATTTGGTGAATAAACATGCATTTATATAATATATATATATATATATATATATATATATATATATATATATATATATATATATATATATATATATATATATATATATATATATATACATATACATACACATATACATATACAAACAAATATATACAACTAAACAAAACATTCATGCGTGTGATCATTGTTACAAGGTAGCCAATATCAATAACAATTCAAGAATATTTCAAGAAATATGGAGAATGTTCACGTATAACAATATTGTGAATAATAATAGATATAAGAAGCTGTTTATCTATCTATTTAGATACATTATGGAAATGCAGATGATTAGTGGTACAACAGTGATTATACGGTTACGACTTAAACAATATCATTGATTAATAGGTTTCTTCTATTATTTGCCTGTACCAAAACGACAGTAATGAATATAGATTTATATATGCTGGGGAAGGGAGATAACTAGAAGAGGTATTATTATGTCTTTTATCATCTTTTGTTCCCCTTGCACTGCAAATTTAAACACGGATTCTTATGCATGTGCATTGGTAAACGTTATTCACGCCGGGGTTATCAGTTAAGATTAAATTGATTGCTATGCTTCAAAAGTGTAGCATAAGTCAATATTGTTCCAATGAGTTAATCAGTAACATATAAATCCATAAAATATAGGTATCCCAACCAAATGTGCTCATTCTTAGTGTCATAAATATCTTGAACCACATGCAGGCTAGTACATCACAAAAACAAAATATGTTCATGAGATACAAATTCTTAACCGGATTCAACATCAGTTTTAGTTTGGAATGATAAGATATTTTTTGTTTATTAAAAAAGATTAATAATATAGTTTAAAATCCGGTGCCAGTGGTAAATCATTACTTTCAATTATTATATTCAACTTCGACCCATGACTACTTTTTACTCCATTCAAAATTGATTCCTCGACATCCTGTGGGAAAATACTGATTTTTTTAAACAGAAAAACAAACAAACACAAAATCAAAAAGTTTCCCAAAATAAAGATACATCAAAGATAGTATTTTATGAAGCTAAGATAATGTTGAATCAGGTTAAGAATTTGTAACTAATGAACATATTTAGTTTAAGTGATGGAGGCATACATGCCATGACCCCGGCGGGATCGGGGGCGGAATTTCGAGCCATCCTCTGGATGATAAAAATCCTAGATCTGATGTTTACCAGTCGTGTATATTGGCCATTGTCCTTTCAAACGAGACGCGCCCAGCAAAGACTATTATAAGTTGACTTTATGTCTCGTGACTTAGCTCGGCAGACGATCGCAAATCTGATAATTATGGTGGCACATTACTGCCGTAAGATAGCGTCTGCGATACTTTCTTGGTCATATAAATATCATAAGACTAAAACAGGCGTGAAGTGCTCAGAACTGCCACCTATTACCCTTTTTTAGCTATACAACAATAACAGGTTAACTAGTTATGGTTTGCGAATTCCACTTAAGGCCACACCAAATAAATGTTTCGTTCCTCGGATTTTTGCCCAAAAAAAGGAGCGAGCGAACGAAAAAAAAATAAAATACAATTTTGTCAGTTTTCATTAAACCCGAGGCGAACGAAGAGCTAAAATTATTATTTTTTCTTTATTATCAATAGAAATAAGAAAGATTGTTCAGTATAATTGCCCTCAAAGCTGCACTCTCACCGATTGAACGTTTTGACAACTTTTTTTTGTCTTGGAACGAGCCATTTTTTTTGCAAAAGTAATATAAGACTACTGACAAAAAATTAAATCACAGTTTTTTTTATATTTCAGTTACTGCTGTAAAATCCCTGCCAAATGATCCCCCCCCCCCCAACCACCACCACCCCGGGATACCTAGGTAAGGCCCATTCCCAGGTATTTTCAGTGTGTAGGCAAAACCACTGCATTCACTTGGCAATGCGGGGCCACATGAAAGTTAACAAGAGGCACATCAGTGCCTGTGCTCCACTGGCCAAAAGGTTCAAGCAAAGACCACCTAACGAACATTTTCGTCAAGTTTCATAGAAATACAATCATCAATTTTTGAGGAGAAGTTATTTAAAAAAACATTTTACTTTAATAGCTCTGGCTGCCATGTTGTGCAGTGGACCGAAATGATTTGGGCAATTTGAGTAAAGGAGCACCAAACAAACATTTCTGTCAAGTTTTATCGAAAAAAGGTCATCGGTTTCGACGACAAGTCGTATAAAGTTTTTTTTATTTTTTAGCTCCGGCAGCCATGGTGTGCAGTGGACTGGAACCATTTAACAAATTTTGGTTAATGACTACCCAAGTAACATTTCTGTCAAGTTTCATTGCAATACGATCATCGGTTTCTGAGGAGAAGTCGTTTAAAGGTTTTTCTATTTTTACCTCTGGGGGCCATCTTGTGCAGTGGACCGAAACCATTGAAGCAAATTTGATAAAGGACCATCCAAGGAACATTTCTGTTAAGTTTCATCAAAATCTGATCATCGGTTTCTGAGAAGATGTTCTTTAAAGGTTTTTCTATTTTTTTGCCCTGGCAGCCATGTTGTGCAGCGGACCGGAACCATTTGAGCAATTTTGGTTAATGACCACCCAAGGAACAATTCTGTCAAGTTTCATCAAAATCTGCCTATCCGTTTCAGAGGAGATGTCGTTTAAAGATTTTGCTATTTTTAGCTGTGGCGGCCATATTGTGCAATGGACCAGAACCATTTGAGCAATTTTAATAAAGGACCACCCAAGAAACATTACTGTCAAGTTTCATCAAAATCTACCGAACCGTTTCAGAGGAGATGTCGTTTAAAGATTTTGCTATTTTTAGCTCTGGCGGCCATATTGTGCAATGGACCGGAACCATTTGAGCAATTTTGGTAAAGGACCACCAAAGGAACATTCCTATGAAGTTTTGTCAAAATCCGCTTATCAGTTTCAGAGGAGATGTCGTTTAAAGTAAAAGTTTACGCACGCACGCACGCACGCACGCACTCACGACGGACAATCTGTGACGACATAAGCTCCATGGCCTTCGGCCAGTGGAGCTAAAAACACGACCCATTGCCCCCGCTGTCACCGGTATTCCCGGGTAGGGGGCAGCGGTTGCAATTTACTGGTGCATTATTGTCCCGGATTATGCTGCAAATGGAAACAAAATTTAAGGTGATAAACTTAGGTTTACCTATGTTTGGTCAATCTAGACCAGCGTTTATATCGCTATTGGTGAAAAGATATTTGTTCAAAACTGTACTATAGTAAGTAGTTTTGTCAGAATTTGGTGAAAAATGAGCTTAATACATGTTTACTCATGTCCCTGTTAAGTTGAGCTGTCATCTTCAGCATCGTCGTAACAAGGTTAAATTTCAGTCGCTTGTATTATGACTTGAATAAAATAATACTTAGTTGACCATTCCGATTTCTAACAGTCTCTAACAACACAATATAACAGCTACTAGTCTCAGATACACCTGCTTTATTGCTTAATAAATGATCCTTTAGTGCATGAGACAATGAACTATGACTTCAAGCATGCTAAAAACACATTTATTGTCAAAAATAAGATTTAATTTCCAAAATTTGAGCCACATTGTTTATACCGGAAGCCGCCATTTTGAATCTATTGAAACCCATGCTAAACCGATAGATATACAGAATAAAAAAAACCCATCGCATCGGTAAATTCCCTTTACAAAAACACGTAAACTAGCGTAGAAAAATGACAATTGATTATTTTTCAGCCTATTAAAAAAATATTTCGTGAAAAAATCTTGTTGGCGATCAAAATGTAGGTGCGCACCCAAATTTTTTTTTTTTATATTCTCTAAAAAAGGAGCGGTGAATACGCGGAGAGAAACATCAATTTGGTGTGGCCTAATAACTTAATAAGTAACATTATAACTGGTTAACTAGATAATATTTGTGTTACCACTTAGCTATAAATGCACTTTTAGCTTCTAGCAGTAACTGGTTATCTAGTTATGAATTGCGAATTCCACTTAATAAGTAACATAATAATTGGTTAACCAGTTCATGCAGTACAGCTAAAAAGGTAACAGATGGTAGTTCTGGGCACTATCAAGCCAGTTTTTAGTCTGATGATATTATCTTACCGAAAGAGTTTCGCGAAAATTAAATGGTTAACACGAAACAATTCGCGAACTTAAACTGGTTATCGTACGGCAGTTATATGCCACCATAGAAAATGACTATAAAAATAACGAGATTATTCAAACCAATGTTATTAGCATTTATGATGATCTGCAATAGACAACAACAACTAAGATATGCCTTAAGCGTTTCAGGCATAAAATCACGATGTTATGCAAGATATATACTATATGAGCCATAGTAAATACGTTCATTTCATGTCGGGAAGGGCGCAATATGAATTATCGGCTGAGAGTGGACTACATACATGCGAAAAAATGTGTTTGATAAACTGTTCAAACAAAATGAATGTGAAGAGATGTAGACATGTAGCCCGAGTTAGAAAAAAAAACAAAAGAAATTCGGGTTTCTGTTTTTTTTATTGCCCAAATGTTCATTCATACAAACATTTATAAATGACATAATTATATATGCATACCATTTAATACAAACCGTTATACTAAATAATATCAATGTGAACAAATAAATATTGATCTAACTCTTTGTTTGAAAATTCCTATTAGCGTTTGGGACTTGTTTTCAAATAAAAAAGGTAGACAAAAAAAATAAAAAAAATGGGAGAGGTGGTGTGTATTTGATGTTTCGGAATAGTGTTCCTAATATAAATGTTAAATTTAAAAATGAAAAAAAAAAACACCTACTAACTTTAAAAAACCTACTTGCTTTAAAAGAATGGATCTTATAAAGTACAGTTCTTTGGTGGATATTTCATTCAAATGCGCTTTTACAATACTACTATATACTGGAGCTGTTTTACTAAGATAATAAGTGTTCTAATTGTTGCCATCGTCTATTATAGGTGTTGATTTTATTCTTCATTGTTGCTATTGTTTTCTCTATTTTTAGTCGTTTATTGAGATATTGGACAAACATGGCACGTGTTGGTATTTTTCCTTCACATTTTGATTTAAAAATGAAATATTTTCCTAGAAGTATCATAAAATTTACTTGATAACCAAATTTTTCATTGTTTGGTATTAAATCACAAAAGAAATTACGTCCTTCATATTCAAGGAAAATATCAATATAATTGGCTAATAATAAGGGTTTAACTGTTGGCGGCAAATACTATTAAATGCTATTGTTTTAAATGGAAAGAATACTTTCGAATTGTGTACACCATTGATGAAACATCCGGATTCGATGAAAGTGTATGAACTATTACTTGCGAATAAAATGGAGAACACAATGCCAAATTCTTAGCGAAACTCGAATGTTTTAATTTAGAACATGACCATTACTTTACATTCTATTAAATAATTGTCTTGAAATTCGTTACAGAATTAAACGTTATTTTGGAAGTCAACAGCACCAACAGCAATTTATTTAACCATAAACTTACATCCCAACAGTCACATGAAGTACATTTTTTTTAATACAAAATACATTTGAATCGGTTTCAGTGTAAAATTTTATTATACAACAATCATAATGCAACATATCAAATGTATACATGCATGATATTACAACGTATAAGATATCAATTGTATACTAGTTTACCATTAATTCTAACAATGCAAGAAGTATTGACTTATTAACAGTTAAACAAAATTTAGTAAAAATGTATTTTTTGCTGGAACTCTTTTGTGCTTATAGTGAAAATAATTGCGTATGGATATGCGATCAATCGTGGTTGTTATGGATATGCGCGCAGCGATTCAGATTATGTTGATAGTCAAATCGGTCTTTAAATAGATCTTATAACCATAATTTTCAAAGGTGCGTGAAAACTGTTTTATGGTGTCATTTGAAGCGAGAAATACTTAATTAGCGTTCTAAATATTGGTACCCTCCGCTCGGGTCGGAATGAACCTATCTTACACTCTCGACCATGGGAGATACTTATAATCTGAGGTGGGAGAAAAAAGCATCTTTATTCTCTGGTTTACACGTGTTGTTATGATTACCCGAGTGTTTTGTGCCATGTGTATTATGATCAGAATCATTTACATTTTAAACATCAATGTTCCCCTACTTTGTACATTCAACAAAATGTTGATCTGATTAGAGCCATTCGTTATAAACGATGTAAACTGATTTAACAAAATTCCACCTACTATACACTATTTACTATGCAACTTCCATTCCATAAATAAACTGCCTTTCGGCAATTGCTGATTTCATCCGATGAACGCAATTTCTTCGGTTATGTTAGGATCGCGAATCATCGCATAACACTATGTATACATGGACATTGTTTATCTTGTTATTGTTATGCCCCCACAAAGTGGCGGCATATAGGGTTGCCCTTGTCCGTACGTACGTCTGTCTGTACGTACGTACGTCCCGAAGATTGTTTCCGATCTAATTCTTGAAAACTGTTTGTCCAATCCTCACCAAACTTTAAACACATGTTTGTGACCATAATATCTTGATCAAGTTCGATAGTCATGGAAATCGCTTTAGTCAGTTAGGAGTTACGGCCCTTTTGCCAAAAATACTTCAAAAATATATGTTTCCAATCTAATTCTTGAAAACTGTTTGTCCAATCCTCACCAAACTTTAAACACATGTTTGTGACCATAATATCTTGATCAAGTTCGATAGTCATGGAAATCGCTTTAGTCATTTAGGAGTTACGGCCCTTTTTTGCCAAAAATACTTCAAAAATATATGTTTCCAATCTAATTCTTGAAAAATATGTGTCCAATGTGGATCCAACAAGTTTTTTCCTGCCTGAATGGCGCCATATAACCTATACAGTCTTGCGATGCCGTAAAACCCAACTCAACTCAACTTATCCATATATGTGCAGATTATCCTGAATAATCATTATGGCTTATTTTCTGTGACAAAAAATCGAAGTGGGGGCATCCGTGTCCTATGGACACATTTCTAGTTTGTATTGTGTCAGCAGGTCCCGTACAAATCATCAACATATTAGAAGATGTAAATTTATGATATGTTAAATGTTTCGTTACCATAAGCTAGTGTTTCAATTTCACGTTTCAAAGTGATTTCAAGTGGTTGATCTTTTCCGCGTTATTGTGACGTCATTTGATAAACTGTTTCCGGTAAGGGTCGGGTCGTTCTATTAACAGAGTGTGTAAAAAGGATTTCTATAAGGTTTCCTTAAGTGAAATAAAGTGTTTTTTTAACAATCTCGAATGAAATCATGAACTATATTTATATAAATACAAGTAATGTATTGCGGGATTGATATCATTATCGGGGATATGAAGGCATTTCAGGGGTGGTTAAAGTACGCTTGGAGTCCTTCAGAGACTTTAACCACCCCAACTGCCTTCATACCCCGATAATGACATCAATCCCGCAATACCATCCCCAAATCATTAACTAGATCTTGAAGTTTATATATTCATTATTATTATTATTATTATTATTATTATTACTATTATTATTATTATTATTATTACTATTATTATTATTATTATTATTATTATTATTATTATTATTATTATTATTACTATTATTATTATTATTATTATTATTATTATTATTACTATTATTATTATTATTATTATTATTATTATTATTATTATTATTATTATTACAGACATGTTATTTCTTCAAGAGACAAAATGGAATCAGAAAGAAAGAGAAATACGAAGTTTTAAAACATTTATTTCTTAATTAATTTACTATGAAATCAACCACATCACATAATAAAACAAGAACAATTACGGTATATCTCAAATTCACAACGAAACAAAATTTTCATCACATTCTGACGCCATAAATCCCTCCAACCGTTTAGGGGGAGCTGGGCTGTCTTCATAATTCCTCCCATGTACTGCGCCCAACATGCGGTAATGGGCTTGTCGAGTTGCGTCGATTGCTTGAATAATGTGTTTCAAGTCACCGCAATCGACAGCCAACTACACTAAATCCGCCTCTCGTCTAAGATAAAAGACACAAGGCGGTAGAACCCCAATCAGGCCCCATCTGCCTTTGAATTGATGTGGTGAGGCCAACCTGAATAAACTACAGTATATTAGTAAAAGTGTGACACCAAATTGAACCTTTTGACAAAGAAGTATATTTATTTAGTAAGGATGTTATTAACATTGCAAAGCTTGCCATGATATATTATGCATTATGAAATTGTGTTTTGAATTGAATAACTCTTCGCGCAGGTTCTAGATGTAACGGGCATAGTCCTACAATACTAACAGAATATACTTACCGCTATCATGGTGCTCAGCTCCAATGTCGGCATTTCTGTTTGCTGGCTCTTTATGACGTCTAAGTACTGTACGCGGTCTGGGAGATCCCTGAAAAAAGCCTTGTTTTATGCATGTATGAAATACCCACTGAAGCGACATCCTGCCTCTGACACGTGACAATACATAATCATTAGTAACACTACACGTAAGGTAACGCTGCACTTTGTAGTAACTTAGCAACAGTCTTGTTTATTAACAGATCAGAACAGAGGGTTTATTAGACACTTGTACTTGATCTGAATACATACAAAACGTTATACATATAAAAAAGGTTCACGAAAAAAGACTGACCTGTTCAACGAGTTCCGTGCTGCCGTCACTGGTACCAGTCACAGTCAACATAACAGCTGCTGCTGTCAGTGGCACCAGTCACAGTCATCATCCCAGCTACTGCCGTCGTTGGCACCAGTCACAGTCAACATGCACCAGTCACAGTCAACATCCCAGCTGCTGCTTTCGTTGGCACCAGTCACAGTCAACATCCCAGCTACTGCCGTCGTTGGCACCAGTCACAGTCAACATGCACCAGTCACAATCAACATCCCAGCTGCTGCTTTCGTTGGCAACAGTCACAGTCAACATCTCAGCTGCTGCCGTCGCTGGTACCAGTCACAGTCAACATCCCTGCTGCTGTTGTCGCTGGCACCAGTCACAGTCAACATCCCAGCTGCTGTCATCGCTGGTACCAGTCACAGTCAACATCCCTACTGCTGTCGTCGCTGGCACCAGTCACAGTCAACAGCCCAGCTGCTGCCGTCGCTGGTACCAGTCACAGTAAACATCCAAGCTGCTACCGTCGCTGGCACCAGTCACAGTCAACATCCCTGCTGCTGTCGTCGCTGGCACCAGCCACAGTCAACATACCAGCTGCTGCCGTCGCTGGCACCAGTCACAGTCAACATACCAGCTGCTGCCGTCGCTGGCACCAGTCACAGTCAACATACCAGCTGCTGCCGGCGCTTCCACCAGTCACGGTCAACATCCCTGCTGCAGCCGTCGCTGGTACCAGTCACAGTCAACATCCTAGCTGCTGCCGTCGTAGGCACCAGTCACAGTCAACATCCCAGCTGCTGCCGTCGCTTGCACCAACCTTAACATCCCAGCTGCTGCTTTCGCTGGCACCAGTCACAGTAAACATCCCCTGCTGCTGTCGTCGCTGGCACCAGCCACAATCAACATTCATCCAGCTGCTGCCATCGCTGGCACCAGTCACAGTCAACATCCCAGCTGCTGCCGTCGCTGGCAAAATTCACAGTCAACATCCCAGCTGCTGCTTTCGTTGGCACCAGTCACAGTCAACATCCCAGCTGCTGCTTTCGTTGGCACCAGTCACAGTCAACATCCCAGCTGCTGCTTTCGTTGGCACCAGTCACAGTCAACATCCCAGCTGCTGCCGTCGTTGGCACCAGTCACAGTCAACATCTCAGCTGCTGCTTTCGTTGGCACCAGTCACGGTCAACATCCCAGCTGCTGCTGTCGCTGGTACCAGTCACAGTCTACATACCAGCTGCTGCCGTCGTTGGCACCAGTCAGAGTCAACATCCAAGCTGCTGTCGTCGCTGGTACCAGTCACAGTCAAGTCAACATCCCTGCTGCTGTTGTCGCTGTCACCAGTCACAGTCAACATCCCAGCTGCTGCCGTCACTGGCACCAGTCACAGTCAACATACCAACTGCTATCGTCGCTGGCACCAGTCACAGTCAACATCCCTGCTGCTTCTGTCGCTGGCACCAGTCACAATCAACATCCAAGCTGCTGTCGTCGGTGGTACCAGTCACAGTCAAGTCAACATCCCTGCTGCTGTTGTCGCTGGCACCAGTCACAGTCAACATCCAAGCTGCTGCCGTCGCTGGCACCAGTCAGAGTCAACATTCCAGCTGCTGTCGTCGCTGGCACCAGTCACAGTCAACATCCCTGCTGCTGTCGTCGCTGGCACCAGCCACAGTCAACATACCAGCTGCTGCCGTCGCGGGCACCAGTCACAATCAACATACCAGCTGCTGCCGTCGCTGGCACCAGTCACAGTCAACATACCAGCTGCTGCCGTCGCTGGTACCAGTCAAAGTCAACATCCCATCTGCTGCCGTCGTAGGCACCAGTCACAGTCAACATCCCAGCTGCTACCGTCGCTGGCACCAGCCACAACATCCCAGCTGCTGCTCTAGCTGGCACCAGTCACAGTCAACATCCCCTGCTGCTGCCGTCGCTGGCACCAGCCACAATCAACATCCCAGCTGCTGCCGTCGCTGGCACCAGTCACAATCAACATCCCAGCTGCTGCCGTCGCTGGCACCAGTCAGTCAACACCCCAGCTGCTGCTTTCGTTGGCAACAGTCACAGTCAAAATCCAAGCTGCTGCTTTCGTTGGCACCAGTCACAGTCAACATCCCAGCTGCTGCTTTCGTTGGCACCAGTCACACTCAACATCCCAGCTGCTGCTGCCGTTTTTGGCACCAGTCACAGTCAACATCCCAGCTGCTGCTTTCGCTGGCACCAGTCATAGTGAACATCCCAGCTGCTGCCGTCGCTGGCACCAGTCACAGTCAACATCTCAGCTGCTGCCGTCGCTGGCACCAGTCACAGTCAACATCCCAGCTGCTGCCGTCGCTGGTACCAGTCACAGTCAACATCCCAGCTGCTGTCGTCGCTGGCACCAGTCACAGTCAACATACCAGCTGCTGCCGTCGCTGGCACCAGTTACCGTCAACATACCAGCAGCTGCCGTCGCTGGCACCAGTCACAGTCAACATCTCAGCTGCTTCCGTCGCTAGTACCAGTCACAGTCAACATACTAGCTGCTGCCGTCTATGGCACCAGCCACAATCAACACCCCAGCTGCTGCTTTCGCTGGCACCAGTCACAGTAAACATCCCCTGCTGCTGCCGTCGTTGGCACCAGCCACAATCAATATCAAAGCTGCTGCTTTCGCTGGCATCAGTCACAGTCAACATCCCAGCTGCTGCTCTCGCTGGTACCAGTCACAGTCAACATACCAGCTGCTGCTTTCGTTGGCACCAGTCACAGTCAACATCCCAGCTGCTGCCGTCGCTGGCACCAGTCACAGTCAACATACCAGCTGCTGCCGTCGCTGGCACCAGTCATAGTGAACATCCCAGCTGCTGCCGTCGCTGGCACCAGGTACAGTCAACATCCCAGCTGCTGCCGTCGCTGGCACCAGTCACAGTCAACATCCCAGCTGCTGCCGTCGCTGGTACCAGTCACAGTCAACATCCCAGCTGCTGTCGTCGCTGGCACCAGTCACAGTCAACATACCAGCTGCTGCCGTCGCTGGCACCAGTTACCGTCAACATACCAGCAGCTGCCGTCGCTGGCACCAGTCACAGTCAACATCTCAGCTGCTTCCGTCGCTAGTACCAGTCACAGTCAACATACTAGCTGTTGCCGTCTATGGCACCAGCCACAATCAACACCCCAGCTGCTGCTTTCGCTGGCACCAGTCACAGTAAACATCCCCTGCTGCTGCCGTCGTTGGCACCAGCCACAATCAATATCAAAGCTGCTGCTTTCGCTGGCATCAGTCACAGTCAACATCCCAGCTGCTGCTCTCGCTGGCACCAGTCACAGTCAACATACCAGCTGCTGCTTTCGTTGGCACCAGTCACAGTCAACATCCCAGCTGCTGCCGTCGCTGGCACCAGTCACAGTCAACATCCAAGCTGCTGCCGTCGCTGGCACCAGTCACAGCCAAAATCCCTGCTGCTGTCGTCGCTGACACCAGTCACAGTCAACATCCTCGCTGCTGCTTTCGCTGGCACCAGCCACAGTCAACATCCCAGTTGCTGCTTTCGCTGGCACCAGTCACTGTCAACATCCCAGCTGCTGCTTTCGCTGGCATCAGTCACAGCCAACATCCCTGCTGCTGCCGTCGCTGGTACCCGTCACAGTCAACATCCCAGCTGCTATCGTTGCCTAACTTCATTCGATCACACAATAGAAAGATACATGCTAAGAATTAAACATAAAACCATCGATATTATTAATTTTGATATTAAAGGGTTTTCAAAAATATTAATGATTTTTAACCACATTTATATATTGTCCTCTTTGAGTTCGTGTTTCCTAAACAAAAATATTTCAATATTTCTAAATATCAATATTTTTAAACTATCCTTTTCTTTGTCTGTGTACCGAGTTCCAACCTCTTGCAAACCGGCTGCAACTTGAATGTCTGGTAACAAACAGGGTGGGCTTCAGCCTCTCTTACGGGAAATCAACTATATTTTGGTGCGTTTATTGCTTGATTGGGGGGGGGGGGGTAAGCTTATTTACCCTCGCTATCGGGTAATACCTATTCGGCAAGCACAATAAATTGATACGTCCGCGACGCGTCCCTTTAATACAGCTTATAAACAGGGAAGACAGTACACCCCTGATATAACAGCTAATAAAACATATCAGTGAATGCCATATTGATCCGATAAAATCTGTATCATTACTTTTTATCTAAATAAAAAGCGATTTAAGTTTTGTGCAGAATACGTTTTGGCGCTAAGTTTAAGTCTATATCAATCTAAATCTGTATGTCCATTTGCAGTACAAATCAATAATTTTATGTACATTCAGTGTCATCATAGGATATATACCATCTTTGTGTGGCAACTTACACAAATGACAATTAGTTATAAAGTTGAAACACAAAATAAAAAATAAAAACTTTGACAATGTTTTCATTTATTGTCTTGGAACGAGCAAGTTTATGCGAAAATGCATGGAAACCAGTCATATAAGACTGCCGCAGATTTTCATATGAAAGTGAAAAAAATATTTTATGCAATTTTCGTAAACCGTTTGTAAAGCTTTAAGCCATAAAACATCAATTTTCGAACGGAAATATGAATATCTGCGATATGATCTTTTGTCAGTAGTCTTGTATCCCTAGTTTGTAGATAATAACGCAAAAATTGGCTCATTCCAAAACAAGAAATAAAAAAGTTGTCAAAACTGCGAATCTGTGAGAGTGCAGCTTTAATATAATAATTTTATATGTAGAACACAAACAACTCAATTGTGAGAGAAATGTAAAGAGATGATATGGAAAACAAAGTCATTTCTTAATTCAAAAGCCTTTTAACTACAGTTGAACCCCGTTGGGTCGATCTCCGAGGGACCCGCGCAATTACCTCGAGCCTCGGCAAATTCGAGCCAAGCGGCAAGTTAAAGGAAATCATTCCTTTACATCTAGTTCGAGCCAACGAGGAATTCGAGCCAACGAGGAATTCGAGCCAACGAGGAATTCGAGCCAACGAGGAATTCGAGCCAACGAGGAATTCGAGCCAACGAGGAATTCGAGCCAACGGGGTTCGAGCCAACGGGGTTCGATTGTATTCATTGCTAGTTTTACCAGATGTGAATTAACTTTGACATACTAGGATGTTTTGAATAGTATAGTGGTATATAATTTCTACGAACATCAGCATACACTGGACACGTTATGACAAAATGAATTGACGTTTACAATGGTTGTACCATACACTGGACACGTTATGACAAAATGAATTGACGTTTACAATGGTGTACCATACACTGGACACGTTATGACAAAATGAATTGACGTTTACAATGGTTGTACCCGTATTTCAACTGATTTAAATATAGTCTTATAACCTGACGTAATGGTGTTCGATGAAGATAGATAAAGTGTTCACTAATCGAGGGGCAAAAGCGAAAAAGTTCTATCTTTTTTATTTAATGTCATTTAGAACCTTTTCGCATTCACCTCTTGACTTTATCTTAATCTACTTGATCTAAATATAATGCAACTACTGAAACATGGAATGAGTGAAAAAAAATATATTTTCATTGGGAACCTGAATTTTGCTGTACTATCAGATAAAGTAAATGCACATCCTTTTACATTAAGTGGGAGGCCCTTGATTTTTCTTCAAAAGAAAAGATTAATTTTAGTTTAATTCGATGTTTGTAAAACCATGTTTGTATGCATACTTATGTATTGCTTTACAATGTATTATTGTCAAGCAAAATATATGGGTATTTTGACACCAATCTGATTTTCGAAAAATTTACACCAGATCCAAGAAAGAGTTCAATAGAGAAAAAACGAACCGCTCAATAAATTATTACATTCAGCTATCGAAATTTAACTCCCACAGGTAAACTTGACAAGTTTTACCTTTAAAGAGCGAGCTCATATCCAATCTATTATGGTCATTATACATTGCAAGCTTTCATGTCTATATTAAAAAATGTTTGCGGGTAGAGGTATTGTTTAAATGTATAAACTGCAAGTACTTGTATATAGCATTTTAACATAAGCGTGCACATGTTCAGCAATTAAATAAAAACACACATAAAATCGCCTTTTCTAGGTATGGGAATATCCTACTTTCGTTTTAACAGTCGTGATACCCGATTGGATGGATGGCAATATTAGTCTATATTTGGTTTTCCTGCAGCGGGGTGGGTCTCCCACGACCACAAATAGGTGTACAGTCCAATCAGGAGTAGGGTTAGCAATTTAATTGCAGGCTCCTTTTCAAAGGTACCAACCTTATGCAAAGTCAGGAAATGCCGACTGAAAATTCTCATTTATCGCATTTAAATAAGCTATCACAGACAAACATGGCATCGTTCGAAAGTGTTTTCAAATCCGATAGAAATGAAGAGTACTTGTAAGTCTCAGTTATCTGAATGAAATATATAGCAATTGTCTCCAATATAAAAGATGCATCTAAAATCCGTATATGCATCTCATTGTATTATCAAAGCTATAAATATATAAATTATTATTTATTTCTTCATTTTCAGGTCCAATCGTCTGTGTTCTTATCACCATATGGTGCCTCGATAATGTGACGGGTAGCATATTTTCCGTAGAGGCGGATGGAGAATTATGCCGCCCGTGCCGCGGTTCGGCGTCCGTAGTCTGTCAAAACCTGAGGCACTTCCCAGGGGTCGGCGAAATCGTTGGCCCATTCATTGGACGACTGCAAGAAGATATAACTGATGTATACAACATTATTGCAAGGACCTCCGAAGATCTGGTAAACTTTCAAATGTTCGGTTATTTCAGTTTACAAGCACAGCTCTTCATGCAGAATGTGAGGCATGAACCAGTTCATACAAGAACTGACGATATTAACTCGCCGTACCACAGTGTCTTTTGGATTTAACAACATAATGTCTATACAGTCGAACCCCGTTGGGTCGAACACGCTTGGCTCGATTTCCTTGTTGGCTCGAACTTGATGTAAAGAACCGATTTTTTTTATACTGAAGGTTAGCATTCCCGCTCGAGCCAACGGGGTTCGACTGTATTGTTATTGATAAAAAACGGATTGTACTTTTATGGAGGTGCCTAGCTTGCTAGTTATTAATTTATTACAATGCAACTCGTCAAAAAGCAGAGAAGACGCAAAAGCAGTTTGTAGGAAGCATGCAATCTAGAAATAAACTTCTTTATTTCAAACGCAATATAACAAACCAAACCAATTTCTTACTTTCAGCATGTGCATCATAACGCTGACCAACGCTTTGCGTCCATCACTATTTCTGAGCTGGAAGACATTAACAACTGGGCATGCGCAAGACATCTTCTCCAGGAATCGCCACTGGTCAGTTATACCTCTTTAGTAACATGTCATATTTTTGTTTTTAAAATTAAACCTTGTTTTTAAAACCGGTTTAACTACCACCTAGTCAATTCATTTTGCACAGAAAGATTAACAGTGGCAACCCAACATTTATTGATAAGAGAAATTAAATCCCAAACATATTACTTACATTATACGCTATCTATTTTCTGTTTTCCATTGACGTTGTGTGCTCATAAGAAATCGCATTTTAGGAGTGTAAATAGTCGTTAGTTAATTCGCATGATGTTTCACTTTCAGGAAGGGTTGTTACATAAATCGTATGCACGATTTCTGGTATTAAAGAGTTACCTTCGGCTGGTACCAACTCTTTTCCTCTCAGCTCAGCCGCGAAACAAGGTGTACAGAAAAGCGGGAAGGAAAGCGGGAAAGGAACTAAAAAGAGTTCAAATTGAAGTGCACAGAATTCTTTGCAAACTTTATAGCTTCATCACAGTGATGAATGTTGGAAATATTGACCAGCGCATTTGCGACTCAAGTTGTTCAAGCGTTCTGCAGCTTGACGACGAAACACCGCAGATTGGCGACGAAACACAGCATATTGACTACGCTCTGAGGATACTCACATACGGAAAAAACATCATGACAGAGTTGAACACATCAATGAGTGATCTCGGTGAAATCGCCAGTGAGTGTTCATTTAACAGCTGTTCCCAGGGGTTACAACTATCCTGTCCAGGTAACGAAAACAGACGAGATGTGGAGAGAGGTCCCGAGGAAAAACGCAATAGAAGAAAGCAAAACAGAACCAAGAAAAATAGACGTGGGGGGAAGAAAAATCGAAACAGAAAATGCAAGGGACTGAAAGGCAAGGAGAGGAAAATATGCAAACGGAGGCTTCGAAACAAAAATAAGAAAAACATTGGTCAGAACGTTTCAATTTAAATTCGGAAAATTAAGTGCATATCACATTGAGCTTATAAACATTGACATAAAAAATTCCTTTAGAGATATAACAAGTTTTAAAGATACTCATTGTAAATATCCATCGCTGTTTCATGTGTTTGCTATTGCATTTACTGTGACTCTCAGGTGATATGATCTCACAAGTATGTATTTAATAACTTATTGTGTACTTGTCTTTTATACAATGTTTTGATAAAAAAGATATAGCACGGAGCTTGCAATTATATATATTTACTTAATATTTGATGTTTTAGGTACTTTTACAAACTGCATTTCTGTTTTGTGCTTTGAATGCCTTTTTACAATTGTATTGCTCATTTACCGATAGTTGTATTTTGTATTTTAGTCCTTTTATTTAGGTAATTTTATTGTTATCCCTTTTGATAACAGAACTTGTATTTTAGTGTGATATCTATTGAACGTTTTGATATTACTAAAACGATATGTTTGTTCTATGTTCTACTTCTCGAATTTTATTTTGGAATAAAAGTTTACACATTTAAATGTTTTAGTTTAAAACTTGTACATATCAGGTAAACAATAAATTGATTAATCAATAAATAAATTGTCGCAAATGTACAAAAACAGCAAATGCATATCTACAAGTCTGATAAAAGCAGTCTGGGATGAATGAATGAAATTGAATAGTTCCCTGTCCACAAAACTGAATGCCCCCTTACACTGCGTTACTCGTTGTTGTTGTTTTTCGATAAAAAATAACTTACTTGTATTAACTGACCCAGAATCGTCAGAACGTCTGATTTATAGGGCAGTGAGTTATAGCTTCTTTACGAACCAGTTTTTAGAGATGGTTCTTTTGAGCAAAGATATCAATCTTATAAAAAATAGTATACCCCCCCCCCCCCCCCCGAAACATATTGATGATGATATAAAAAGTCAACATTGAGGTACTTACGTTCGTTAACACAATCTGGTGACTGTTACTTTTATATATGTTTTTTTGAGATACCTAGTACGAAAATGCACCATGATAGGCTGAACGTCCGCTGAAGTACCCTTTAAGCTTAATAAAATAGTTGAATAATTTACTACTTATTATTTTTAAAACATAAACCAAAAAATCTACTAAATGATTATGATGATGATGATGATGATGATGATGACGACGATGATGATGATGACGATGATGCTGATGATGATGACGATGACGACGATGATGATAACGATGCTGCTGCTGCTGCTGATGATGATGATATGATAATGATGATGATGATGATGATGATGATGATGATGATGATGATGATTTTTATTTAAGAATCCTTCATCAAAAGTTCAAAAGCTCGCTTATCTATATATCCCAGGGGTCAAGTGGCGATAAATCAAATGCCCAGATGGAACACTGTAATATATAAAATTTATTGAGTTTGATGGGTTTATAAAGTAAGTATGTCTAGTTAGTTTCATTATGTCTCTATAATAACAAATGAATGAACAAGAAATTTTATGAAAAATAGTCTGTTGGAGTTTGTTGGTGTAAATAAGGGTAATCGTGATATAAGCCGGGACAAGTACAAACATTCATAGTTTGTGTTTGATGTTTATATAATGGTTTTATTTTTAACGAAATGCGAGAGAAACAAATCCGTAAGTGAAAATAGTTTGTTGTATATATATACATATATTGTTTTGTTTTGAAAATCGCTTTTACTACTTACAATGTAGTCTTAGTATCAACATTTAAAATAGACTAACTTAGTCAAGTCTTATTTACTTTGTTTTTAACAAAAATCCAACTAATATCAAACGCAAAGCCTTGAAAATTCTGTAGTCTTCCGTCTGAAGTGGATTATCCCAAAAACATTCATTTTGCATACCAAATAGTAATATAATATATTAAAAAAATATCTGCAAGCGTACCACTTACTACCCATAACAACTGGCATAATGCGGTACGCAGAATGTCAAAATGGTTGAATTTAATTTCCTACGCAAGTAAAATTTCTGGAAAGACAACAAAATACAAAAACGTATTACCTTATACATGTATAAGTAAATCGCCGATCAAAATAGTTTCTATAGAAATCAAGTAGAATGTATTCAATATCGTAAACCGCAGCCGATGAAACATCTACTTATAATACACTTCTATTAAATAAAACAAACACTTTAGTCAAGAAATCAAGATTGCATTCAGTTCAAATTAAAACAATAAAGCAAATTAAACAGTATCAAATAGTAACAATAGAAGGCAAATCTTTTCATGACACATTGGAATATACAGCGGGTTTATATTTATCTTCTCATTGATTGGTTGGTTAAGTCGCTAAAGAGAAAGTAGTCTGGTATTCCACTATTTAAATGTAGTTCGATGCAAAAACAGGCCGCTCGATAGCCAATGGAACATACAAGGGTCTGATTGACCTTTGTGAAAAGTCTGGAATACCCTTAAACGTCATAGAAAATCAGAAGATGCTGCTGTATATAACATAGCATATTGTCCAAATGTAGGTTTAATGTTTTATTCCAACACAATGATCAGCTTAAAAGGTTTGCAAGCCGTTCATTCTAATGTTATATCATTTTTGTGTGCATGAGATATAAAATATTTTTGTAAAATATTGTAATTTAGCTGAAATAAAAATAAATAATGTAATTGATTTAAATGTTAACACTTATTAACAAAATCAAGGATTATTTCTGTAATTATTTATTATCTGTTTCCAGCTATTGTCTTCGTGTGCTGTGCGTACGCCGTACAGTCGAAAACCTTCAAAGTGCGTCTATCATCGGACAAATGCCGACCATGTGGCGGAAGTCGTGGTGCATCTCCGTTTACAAATCCAATCTGTCCCCGGCCAGAAGACGTGGTTAAAGGGTATGCTGATTACATCAAAGACGACGTTCATGAACTACAACAAGATGTTTCCAATCTGAACAACCGGATGGTTAGTTTGTATAAATCGTTGATAATGTCCTTCTTTTGTTTTAATGCGAATGACTTTTTTGTCACTGATGCGGCTTTTCTGTAAAATCAAGACGCCTAAACTTACTTTTTTGAATGATAAGTAAGTGAAAGTAGCAATTGCTGTTATAAACAGTTAGTTTTATTTAAGCTTAATACAATGCAGTTAAAAGTAATGATAGCCATGTCGAGTAAACGCAGGGAGCATGACATGATTTGACTTGACTTGTTTAAATAACTGATTATTATCTTTATACCCCTTCCTTGGATCGGGATTCGGCCTTGGTGTATTTGCTTTTGAGTTTGGATAATGGTCACTAAGTGGGACAGATTTGGTTTCCTCCGGGTATTCCGGTTCCTCCCCTCCCCCTCCCCAATAGCCCTACCCACAAATCAGGATCACGCCCAATCCGTGTAACACGGTGCCGATACGTTGAGCGATATACAACACACTGTTATAACAATGTTTCACAATATTTGTAAAAACAATTGTTTATCTATGTAAAATAATTTATGTATTGTCATTTGTTACAGCACGGGCAGGTCAATGGAGATATCCGATTTAATCCTTTGGATATACGAGTGCTTGATGACGTAGATAATTTGCCATGTTCAAGGAAGCATATCCGGCGAGGCTCACTCGTGGTAATACATTGATTTATTTCTGTAGATTTCGGTCCTGATCGATTATATTAGTTCTAAGTACTAGTACTATTAAACCTTGTAATTCGGACGACAATAATAATGAAAACTAATTGCAATGTTTGTTCTGCAAAATCTTATGAAGTATAAAAGTATGTTTTGTGCTTATGCTTTTACGATATATCTTCTAAGACATTATAAATTAATTATATTTGATGTATAAATTTGTAGTAAAAACAAGTATTCAAATCTTATCCAAACAAGTGATAAAAGTTCCAATGTTTTAAATTACAGGAAACGGAGCTTCACAAGATGTACGCAACCGTGTTATTAATGGCAGGCCATCTAGATCTGGTCCCCAACCTCATTTTGCAATCGGACGTAGAGTTCCAGAAAAGTGTGTCAAGGACGGTGACAAAGCTAGACACGCATATACAAAGATTATTGTGCAAGCTTTACGACTTGATGACCGTAATGGGTGTCAGGCGGATAAACAAGAAGTTATGTAAATGTCAACGGAAAATAGACTTGTACGTTAACGTTGAGAGGCACGAATATGCATTGAGGATAATGACACATACATTGGAAATACTGAACAAGACCGGCGATACTTTCGATAAACTTGCAATAATGTCCCAAAACTGCTTGTTAACCGGCTGTGCCGAGGGCTCAAGACTTCAATGTTCGGACGGAGAGGCAAAGGCAGGGGGAAGGAGAAGGGCCAGGGGCAAAAACGAGAACCGGAACAAGAGAAAGCTTCGCCGGAAATGTATGAAGAAGTGCAAGCAGTTGAAAGGACAAGTAAAACGTCAATGTAAACGTAAATGCAAAGGAGGAAAAAAAGAAAACAATAAAAACGTGAATATGAATAAATCGACTTAATCAGCTTAAAATTACAATAATTGTGTGCTATGTTTTTGAACCTCAATTCAAGTGTTGTGAATTTTCCATGAGAACTGAAATTGACAATGATTAGATAAATCATAAACATTTCGTGCAATACAACATTCCAGGTCTCTCAGGAAACAGTTTTGATGTGATTGTTTGCTCAGTATTTTTAAACTGATCATCAATATGGTTCTCTTGCCGTATGTCTTCATATACAAATACCCGTCCTAGTACACAGCTGTAACATTATTCGTACTATTTACACTTTTATTTTGTGATCATTGAATAAGAGTTTGTGTAGAAATCTGTGCGTGCGTGCGCGCGCGCGCGCGCGCGCGTGTGTGTGTGTTTTCCATCAGTCATTTCAATTAGTCATTGGATGTGATAAATGTGTTGTTGTTTTTGTTTGGTTTTTTTGCTTTGATTTAAAAAAAAATAATAGTATTACAAGTAGTGATCAATACTGTCATGTTGTGATTTGTTATTCCATATAAATACATTCCATGTTGTTTATTGCAACGTTTTACTGTTAAATATGTAGACATCAAATGTGTTCTCAACCTAGTTTATGCATTTAAGTACCAATTTAAACTAATTATAATTCCTTTGCATTTCTTTTATGTTTATACATGTTATGTTTTTGCTATTTTTATGTTGAATAAAAAGATAGTTTTAAATAAGTGGAACTTTTCATTTTCCTGTTCATCTGAAACAATGAAAAGAATGTTTGTTGAAAATTGTTTGGACAAGAGTGAGAACGAGAACCCCCAGTGAGCATCGATTGCCCGGACCGGGCAAAGGCGGCGATTCCAACAATTATCGATAAAGATATTTTGACTAATATGTGGCCTGTCTGTCTTGTTTGTACGTTGTAAGGATCGCGGTCAGTGTCTGTCGGTGTTGTTCGTACGTTGTAAGGATCACGGTCAGTGTCTGTCGGTGTTGTTCGTACGTTGTAAGGATCGCGGTCAGTGTATGTCGGTGTTGTTCGTACGTTGTAACGATCGCGGTCAGTGCCTGTCGGTGTTGTTCGTACGTTGTAAGGATCGCGGTCAGTGTCTGTCGGTGTTGTTCGTACGTTGTAAGGATCGCGGTCAGTGTCTGTCGGTGTTGTTCGTACGTTGTAACGATCGCGGTCAGTGTATGTCGGTGTTGTTCGTACGTTGTAAGGATCGCGGTCAGTGTCTGTCGGTGTTGTTCGTACGTTGTAAGGATCACGGTCAGTGTCTGTTTGTCTTGTTTGTACGTTGTAAGGATCGCGGTCAGTGCCTGTCGGTGTTGTTCGTACGTTGTAAGGATCGCGGTCAGTGTCTGTCGGTGTTGTTCGTACGTTGTAACGATCGCGGTCAGTGCCTGTCGGTGTTGTTCGTACGTTGTAAGGATCGCGGTCAGTGCCTGTCGGTGTTGTTCGTACGTTGTAACGATCGCGGTCTGTGTCTGTCGGTGTTGTTCGTACGTTGTAACGATCGCGGTCAGTGTCTGTCGGTGTTGTTCGTACGTTGTAAGGATCGCGGTCAGTGCCTGTCAGTGTTGTTCGTACGTTGTAAGGATCGCGGTCTGTGTCTGTCGGTGTTGTTCGTACGTTGTAAGGATCGCGGTCAGTGTATGTCGGTGTTGTTCGTACGTTGTAACGATCGCGGTCAGTGCCTGTCGGTGTTGTTCGTACGTTGTAAGGATCACGGTCAGTGTCTGTTTGTCTTGTTTGTACGTTGTAAGGATCGCGGTCAGTGCCTGTCGGTGTTGTTCGTACGTTGTAAGGATCGCGGTCAGTGTCTGTCGGTGTTGTTCGTACGTTGTAACGATCGCGGTCAGTGTCTGTCGGTGTTGTTCGTACGTTGTAACGATCGCGGTCAGTGCCTGTCGGTGTTGTTCGTACGTTGTAAGGATCGCGGTCTGTGTCTGTCGGTGTTGTTCGTACGTTGTAAGGATCGCGGTCAGTGTATGTCGGTGTTGTTCGTACGTTGTAACGATCGCGGTCAGTGCCTGTCGGTGTTGTTCGTACGTTGTAAGGATCGCGGTCAGTGTCTGTCGGTGTTGTTCGTACGTTGTAAGGATCGCGGTCAGTGTCTGTCGGTGTTGTTCGTACGTTGTAAGGATCGCGGTCAGTGCCTGTCGGTGTTGTTCGTACGTTGTAAGGATCGCGGTCAGTGTCTGTCGGTGTTGTTCGTACGTTGTAAGGATCGCGGTCAGTGTCTGTCGGTGTTGTTTGTACGTTGTAAGGATCGCGGTCAGTGTCTGTCGGTGTTGTTTGTACGTTGTAAGGATCGCGGTCAGTGTCTGTCGGTGTTGTTCGTACGTTGTAACGATCGCGGTCTGTGTCTGTCGGTGTTGTTCGTACGTTGTAAGGAGCGCGGTCAGTGTCTGTCGGTGTTGTTCGTACGTTGTAACGATCGCGGTCTGTGTCTGTCGGTGTTGTTCGTACGTTGTAAGGAACGCGGTCAGTGTCTGTCGGTGTTGTTCGTACGTTGTAAGGAACGCGGTCAGTGTCTGTCGGTGTTGTTCGTACGTTGTAACGATCGCGGTCTGTGTCTGTCGGTGTTGTTCGTACGTTGTAAGGAGCGCGGTCAGTGTCTGTCGGTGTTGTTTGTACGTTGTAACGATCGCGGTCAGTGTCTGTCGGTGTTGTTCGAACGTTGAAAGGATCGCGGTCAGTGCCTGTCGGTGTTGTTCGTACGTTGTAAGGAGCGCGGTCAGTGTCTGTCGGTGTTGTTTGTACGTTGTAACGATCGCGGTCAGTGTCTGTCGGTGTTGTTCGTACGTTGTAAGGAGCGCGGTCAGTGTCTGTCGGTGTTGTTTGTACGTTGTAACGATCGCGGTCTGTGTCTGTCGATGTTGTTCGTACGTTGTAAGGAGCGCGGTCAGTGTCTGTCGGTGTTGTTTGTACGTTGTAACGATCGCGGTCAGTGTCTGTCGGTGTTGTTCGTACGTTGTAAGGATCGCGGTCAGTGTATGTCGGTGTTGTTCGTACGTTGTAAGGATCGCGGTCAGTGCCTGTCGGTGTTGTTTAAACGTTGTAAGGATCGCGGTCAGTGCCTGTCGGTGTTGTTCGAACGTTGAAAGGATCGCGGTCAGTGCCTGTCGGTGTTGTTCGAACGTTGTAAGGAGCGCGGTCAGTGCATGTCGGTGTTGTTCGTACGTTGTAAGGATCGCGGTCAGTGTCTGTCGGTGTTGTTTGTACGTTGTGAGAATTTCGGTCAGTGTCTGTCGGTGTTGTTCGTACGTTGGTGAGAATTTCGGTCAGTGTCTGTCGGTGTTGTTCGTACGTTGTAAGGAGCGCGGTCAGTGTCTGTCGGTGTTGTTCGTACGTTGTGAGAATCTCGGACAGTGTCTGTCGGTGTTGTTTGTACGTTGTGAGAATCACGATCAGTAGCTGTCTGTTTTGTGTCTACGTTGGGTGGATTTCGGTCAGTAGCTGTCTGTTTTGTTTGTATGTTGTGTGGATTTCGGTCCCGGAAAATTGAATTTTGGAAGTGACATTGCCAGAAAGCACTTATAAATTTGCAAATATTACAGTGGACTAAAAAATTAAATACAATGGAAATAATCAAGACAAGCACTGGATATACAATATAGCGAAAACTCTGTTTAGAAGTACCAAGTTGAGGCATCACAGACACACGGAACACACAACGCTACCAACACCCAGTTTCTAGGTAGAAAGTTGAGGCACACAGATACACGGAACACACAACGCTACCAACACCCAGTTTCTAGGTACAATGTTCAGGCATCACAGATACACGGAACACACAACGCTACCAACACCCAGTTTCTAGGTACCAAGTTGCGGCATCACAGATACAAGAAACAAACAACGCTACCAACACCCAGTTTCTAGGTACAAAGTTGAGGCATCACAGACACAGGGAACGCACAACGCTACCAACACCCAGTTTCTAGGTACCAAGTTGAGGCATCACAGACACACGGAACACACAACGCTACCAACAACCAGTTTCTAGGTACCAAGTTGAGGCATCACAGAAACACGGAACTCACAACGCTACCAACACCCAGTTACTAGGTACCAAGTTGAGGCATCACAGATACAAGGAACACACAACGCTACCAACACCCAGTTACTAGGTACCAAGTTGAGGCATCACAGACACACGGAACACACAACGCTACCAACACCCAGTTACTAGGTACCAAGTTGAGGCATCACAGACACACGGAACACACAACGCTACCAACACTCAGTTTCTAGGTACCAAGTTGAGACATAACAGACACACGGAACCGACAACGCTACCAACACCCAGTTTCTAGGTACCAAGTTGAGGCATCACAGACACACGGAACACACAACGCTGCCAACAATCAGTTTCTAGGTACCAAGTTGAGACATAACAGACACACGGAACTGACAACGCTGCCAACACCCAGTTTCTAGGTACCAAGTTGAGAAATAACAGACACACGGAACCAACAACGCTGCCAACACCCAGTTTCTAGGTACCAAGTTGAGAAATAACAGACACACGGAACCGACAACGCTACCAACACCCAGTTTCTATGTACCAAGTTGAGACATAACAGACACACGGAACCGACAACGCTGCCAACACCCAGTTTCTAGGTACCAAGTTGAGGCATCACAGATACAAGGAACACACAACGCTACCAACACCCAGTTTCTAGGTTCAAAGTTGAGACATAACAGACACACGGAACCGACAACGCTGCCAACACCCAGTTTCTAGGTACCAAGTTGAGAAATAACAGACACAAGGAACCGACAACGCTGCCAACACCCAGTTTCTATGTACCAAGTTGAGACATAACAGACACACGGAACCGACAACGCTGCCAACACCCAGTTTCTAGGTACCAAGTTGAAAAATAACAGACACACGGAACCGACAACGCTACCAACACCCAGTTTCTAGGTACCAAGTTGAGAAATAACAGACACACGGAACCGACAACGCTGCCAACACCCAGTTTCTATGTACCAAGTTGAGACATAACAGACACACGGAACCGACAACGCTGCCAACACCCAGTTTCTAGGTACCAAGTTGAGAAATAACAGACACACGGAACCGACAACGCTGCCAACACCCAGTTTCTAGGTACCAAGTTGAGAAATAACAGACACACGGAACCGACAACGCTACCAACACCCAGTTTCTAGGTGTAAAGTTGAGACATAACAGACACACGGAACCGACAACGCTGCCAACACCCAGTTTCTAGGTACCAAGTTGAGAAATAACAGACACACGGAACCGACAACGCTACCAACACCCAGTTACTAGGTACCAAGTTGAGGCATCACAGATACAAGGAATACACAACGCTACCAACACCCAGTTACTAGGTACCAAGTTGAGACATAACAGATACACGGAACCGACAACGCTGCCAACACCCAGTTTCTATGTACCAAGTTGAGACATAACAGACACACGGAACCGACAACGCTGCCAACACCCAGTTTCTATGTACCAAGTTGAGACATAGCAGACACACGGAACCGACAACGCTGCCAACACCCAGTTTCTATGTACCAAGTTGAGACATAACAGACACACGGAACCGACAACGCTACCAACACCCAGTTTCTAGGTACCAAGTTGAGACATAACAGACACACGGAACCGACAACGCTACCAACACCCAGTTTCTAGGTACCAAGTTGAGGCATCACAGACACACGGAACACACAACGCTGCCAACAACCAGTTACTAGGTACCAAGTTGAGACATAACAGACACACGGAACCGACAACGCTGCCAACACCCAGTTTCTATGTACCAAGTTGAGAAATAACAGACACACGGAACCGACAACGCTACCAACACCCAGTTACTAGGTACCAAGTTGAGGCATCACAGATACAAGGAACACACAACGCTACCAACACCCAGTTACTAGGTACCAAGTTGAGTAATAACAGACACACGGAACCGACAACGCTACCAACACCCAGTTTCTAGGTTCAAAGTTGAGACATAACAGACACACGGAACCGACAACGCTGCCAACACCCAGTTTCTATGTACCAAGTTGAGACATAACAGACACACGGAACCGACAACGCTGCCAACACCCAGTTACTAGGTACCAAGTTGAGGCATCACAGATACACGGAACACACAACGCTACCAACACCCAGTTACTAGGTACCAAGTTGAGGCATCACAGATACAAGGAACACACAACGCTGCCAACATCCAGTTTCTATGTACCAAGTTGAGATATAACAGACACACGGAACCGACAACGCTACCAACACCCAGTTTCTAAGTACAAAGTTGAGACATAACAGACACACGGAACCGACAACGCTGCCAACACCCAGTTTCTAGGTACCAAGTTTAGGAATCACAGATACAAGGAACACACAACGCTACCAACTTCCAGTTACTAGGTACAATGTTGAGACACCACAGACACACGGAACCGACAACGCTGACAACACCCAGTTTCTATGTACCAAATTGAGACATAACAGACACACGAAACACACAACGCTACCAACACCCAGTTACTAGGTACCAAGTTGAGGCATCACAGATACAAGGAACACACAACGCTGCCAACATCCAGTTTCTAGGTACCAATTTGAGGCATCACAGATTCAAGGAACACACAACGCTGGAACACACAATGCTACCAACACCCAGTTTCTAGGTACAAAGTTGAGACACCACAGACACACGGAACACACAATGCTACCAACACCCAGTTTCTATGTACCAAGTTGAGACATAACAGACACATGGAACCGACAACGCTGCCAACACCCAGTTTCTAGGTACCAAGTTTAGGAATCACAGACACAAGGAACACACAACGCTACCAACATCCAGTTTCTAAGTACAATGTTGAGGCAACACAGATACAAGGAACACACAACGCTATCAACACCCAGTTTCTAGGTACCAAGTTGAGGCTTCACAGATACAAGGTACACACAACGCTACCAACACCCAGTTTCTAGGTACAATGTTGAGACACCACAGACACATGGAAAAAAACAACGCTAACAACACCCAGTTTCTAGGTACAATGTTGTGGCATCACAGATACAAGGAACACGCAACGCTACCAACACCCAATTTCTAGGTACAAAGCTGAGGCATCACAGATACAAGAAACAAACAACGCTACCAACACCCAGTTTCTAGGTACCAAGTTGAGGTATCACAGTCTCACGGAACACACAACGCTACCAACACCCAGTTTCTAGGTACCAAGTTGAGGCATCACAGATACAAGGAACACACAACGCTACCAACACCCAGTTTCTAGGTACCAAGTTGAGGCATTACAGGCTCACGGAACACACAACGCTTCCAACACCCAGTTTCTAGGTACCAAGTTGAGGCATCCCAGATACAAGGAACGCACAACGCTACCAACACCCAGTTTCTAGGTACCAAGTTGAGGCATCCCAGATACAAGGAACGCACAACGCTACCAACACCCAGTTTCTAGGTACCAAGTTGAGGCATCCCAGATACAAGGTACACACAACGCTAACAACACCCAGTTTCTAGGAACAAAGTTGAGGCATCACAGATACAAGGAACACACAACGCTAACAACACCCAGTTTCTAGGAACAAAGTTGAGGCATCACAGATACAAGGAACACACAACGCTACCAACACCCAGTTTCTAGGTACCAAGTTGAGACATCCCAGATACAAGGAACACACAACGCTGCCAACACCCAGTTACTAGGTACCAAGTTGAGGCATCACAGATACAAGGAACACACAACGCTACCAACACCCAGTTACTAGGTACCAAGTTGAGGCATCACAGATACAAGGAACACACAACGTATGATAACGCTACAAGATGACACTCATCGCACATGAAAACGCTTAACATAACAACGACCGCATGAGATAACGGATAACCAACACCGCATATGATAAAGCTACAAAATAACTAACTCCGCATATGATTACCCTACAAGATAACAAATACCACATATGATAACGCTACATGACAAAAATCATCGCTCATGATAACGCTACAATATAACAAACATCGTACATGATAACAGATAACAAACACCGCATTATTGTATGATAACGCTACAAGATCACTAACACCGCATATGACTACGCTTCAAGATAAAAACACCGCACATGATATCGCTACAAGATAACAGACACCGAATATGATTACTCTACAAGACAACAAACACCGCACATGATTGGGCTACAAGATAACAAACACCGCTTATCATAACGCTACAAGACAACAAACACCGCACATGAAAACGTTACAAGATAACAAACACCGCACATGATTACGCTACAAAATAACAAACACCTCATATGATAACGCTACAAGATAACAAACATCACGCATGATAACGCTACAAGAAAACAAACACCGCACATAATAACGCCACAAGATAACAAACACCGCACATGATAACGCTACAAGACAACAAACAACGCACTTGATAACGCTACAAGATGACAAACACCGCACATGATTACGCTACAAGATAACATACACCGCACATGATAACGCTACAAGACAACAAACATCGCACATGATTACGCTACAAGATAACAAACACCGCACATGATTACGCTACAAGATAACAGACACCGCACATGATTACGCTACAAGATAACAAACACCGCACATGACAACGCTACAAGATAACAAACACCGCCCATGATAACGCTTCAAGATAACCAACACCTCTCATCATAACGCTATAAGACAACAAACACCATACATGATAACGCTACAAGAAAACAAACACCACACATGATTACGCTGCAAGACGACAAACATCGCACATGATAACGTTACAAGATAACAAACCCCGCACATGATAACGTAACAAGATAGCAGACATCGCACATGATAACGCTACAAGATCGCAAACACCACACATGATAACGCTACAAGACAGCAAACACCGCACATGATAACGCTACAATATAACAAACACTACACACGATTACGCTACAAGATAACAAACATCGCACATGATAAGGCTACAAGATAACAAACCCCGCACATGATACCGCTACAAGATAACAGACATCGCACATGAAAACGCTACAAGATAATAAACGCCTCATATAATAACGCTACAAGATAACAGACACCGCACATGATAACGCTACAAGATAACAGACACCGCACATGATAACGCTACAAAATAACAGACATAACAATAAACCAGACATAAGTATCTTACTATCTATGTCTTATACAAATGATATATAGACTCAAAAGAAATGTTACATGCACTGTCAAACCTTAAAAAAGACCCAGTTTATCGAAGACCTTCAAGACTCTTAAAGAGAGACACAAAATAAATACATACACAGACCACACACCATACAAATCCTGGACAGACCACATACCATACAAAACCTTAACAGACCACAACCCATACAAAACCTTGACAGACCACACGCCATACAAAACCTTGACAGACCACACTCCATACAAAACCTGGACAAACCACACATCATACAAAACCTTGACAGACCACACAACATACAAAACCTTGACAGACCACACACCATAAGAAACCAGGACAGACCACACGCCATACAAAACCTTGATAGACCACACACCATACAAAACCTTGACAGACCACACGCCATACAAAACCTGGACAGACCACACACCATACAAAACCTGGACAGACCACACACCATACAAAACCTGGACAGACCACACACCATACAAATCCTGGACAGACCGCACACCATACAAAACCTTGACAGACCACACTCCATACAAAACCTTGACAGACCACACACCATACAAAACCTCGACAGACCACACACCATACAAAACCTTAACAGACCACACACCATACAAATCCTGGTCAGATCGCACACCATACAAAACCTTGACAGACCAAACTCCATACAAAACCTTGATAGACCACACACCATACAAGTCCTGGACAGACCACACACCATACAAAACCAGGACAGACTACATAACATACAAAACCTTGACAGACCACACACCATACAAAACCTGGACAGACCACAGAACATACAAAACCAGGACAGACCTCACATCATACAAAACCTTGATAGACCACAAATCATACAAAACCTTGACAGAACACACGCCATACAAAACCTGGACAAACCACACATCATAAAAAACCTTGATAGACCACACATCATACAAAACCTGGACAGACCACACACCATACAAAACCTGGACAGACCACATAACATAAAAAACCTTGATAGACCACACATCATAAAAAACCTTGATAGACCACACACCATACAAAACCTGGACAAACCACACATCATAAAAAACCTTGATAGATCACACGCCATACAAAACCTGGACAAACCACACATCATAAAAAACCTTGATAGACCACACATCATAAAAAAACCTTGATAGACCACACACCATACAAAACCTTGATAGACCACACATCATACAAACCTTGACAGACCGCATAAAATACAAAATCCGGACAGACCTCACACCATACAAAACCTGGACAGACCTCACATCATACAAAACATGGACAGACCACACACCATACAAAACATGGACAGACTACACCCCATACAAAACATGGCCAGACCATACAACATACAAAACATGGACTAACAATACACCATACAAAACATGGACAGACCACACGCCATACAAAACATGGACAGACCACACGTCATACAAAACATGGTCGGACCACACACCATACAAAACATGGACAGACCACACACCATACAAAACATGGACTAACAACACACCATACAAAACATGGTCGGACCATACATTAAAACGCATAAAATAGTGATAAACATTGGGGTTAGCACCATGGAACTGTCAGTAATATGATATAATATGGAAGTACATAAACATAAATAAGTGATGGGAAATTTGATAGTATGACTACTACCTACATTCCCAATAGTACCTTGGCATTACTGTAATTATATAAGGTTAAACTTCAATCTACATCATCTACGACGGTATTCCAATTAAAACACTGTTGATAAAAGAACATATTTATTGAGGATTCCTGTGTGGAGTATTTAGATTATCGGGAACCCTCCATCACCTTGGCTGTTTATTTATCAACCTAATATGATATGAACGGAATATTTTACTTCCTTGTTAAATCTTAAACCGGGAATAAAGTGATTTAAACCTCAGAGTTGCGCAAACAACTGTGAATATAAGGACAGTTTCGTTATCATAACCAAGGTCTACCGATGATATTTTAAACTCCCACGCATGCCGCAATTTGATAGTATTTGAATAGCTATTGAATTTGTCAAGGACTTTCGATATTCTGGTATGTGATTCATGAAGCTAAGACACGTTGACCTAGATAGCGTGGGAACCAAGCTGTCCACCAATCGCATTCTCCTTGTCATTTATATCGAAACCATGAAACTATACATCGGATTGTAAGCAATGTGGGTATAGCGATAGTATTGGAAAATTCGCTGACTAAAGGCCGCTTTAAATAGTAAACTAGCGTGCTTAACCGCAGCTTTACATGGGGAAAGCGTTTAACTATGCTTAACATTGGAAAAGCCCAAACGCAAATACTACAAGTGTGAATGAAAGTTATTTTTTGTATAAAAGACATTGATATGAAATTTAAACTAATTCGTAGCATATTTATCAAGGAGCATTCACCAACACCGTATGTCTTGTAACTTGACACTATAAGATGTAAAATACGTGACAGTAATAGAGTGACACATTTAGTTTCGTTACTATCTTTCAGCAAACCAGAAACTATCCACAACATGATTTTTTTTTAGATTCTTTGCATTAAACTAGCCATCGATTGAAAACAATATTAAACAAAACATGTTATAAAAGATGTTATTTTAGGAAAATAGTAAATATTATAAAAAGATCTAAACAAATTAAGATGTCGTTTGTTAAAAAAATCATAAGTGTATGTGAAAGTTCAATTTCGGCGATCTACAAAAAATATAGCGGGCCTATCTCGGCCACAGAGGCAACCCGCTCATTTTTTTGTAGATCGTCAAAATTTGACTCTAACTTATTTGGTGATTATTGGTACATTCGTCAGAATCGATCTACATCAAACAAATGAACCGATCTACATCATACAAATGAACCGATCTACATCATACAAATGAACCAATCTACATCATACAAATGTACCGATCTACATCATACAAATGTACCGATCTACATCATACAAATGTACCGGTCTACATCATTCGAACAAAACGAAAATTTGAAAAATCGACGATATTCATTGGCCCACATAAAATGCAAACACTGAATATATGATAATTTTTACTAATGTCACTAGTTTGAAAATTAGCCTTCGTGAAAAAAAGACTGACTGAGATATACCCTTCAAAACTATTTTTGTGCATTCGTCAGAATCGATTTTCGTTAAATAATTGAACAGACAATTAAAAAATCCTCCATTGTCATTGGTCCACTCAAAAATGCAAACACAACGTGCATAATGGAACTTGATTTGCCACTTCGCATTTTGAGTAAGCCCCAGTCAACAACGCACGCAACAACGTATATCTCCCATTATATCTGACCAATTTCTTTTTCGCATTAAATACCAAAACTGCGGTTCATCATTCTAATTAACTGACTGTCAGACTTCCTCTTTTTTTCTTTTTTGATAACCAAATTTTTGTGGGATTCCTTTGTATAATTATAGTTCCAAATCAATCGCTATTCTTCCTGGATAAGATTTCCGACCAGATCACATGGGAAGCTCGGCATTTGGTTTCCGCCGGGAGATCTAGTATTCCCAAATTGCGTTTATCTTACATATGTATATCTTATTTTTAAAGCAACGAAAACAAAAAGAGAACTATATGAATGTAAGGATTGCGTCATGTTATTTGCGTTCATACAATATGAACGGTCTGATGCAGTTTTGCCCACTACTATTGAATACTTGACATACAGTCGAACCCCGATGGCTCAAACTCGTTCGGCTCGAATTCCTCGTTTGCTCGAACTAGATGTAAAGGAACGATTGCTTTAAACTGAAGGTAAACAATCCCGCTTGGCTCGAATATCCCGAGGCTCGAGGTATTTTCGCTGGTCCATGGGAGTTCGAGCCAACTTGGTTCAACTGTATGTGATATAAAACCATTTTTTTTTAATTCAGTAACTGAGAGTTCGACCATTGGAATTAAAGATGTTGATGGATATCGTTATGAAAAAAGAAGCAATTGAAATGCTTTATTGTTTTTAGTTCTACCATGAGAAATGTAGAAATGAGAGTGAAAAAGGTTGAAAGTAACCTGAATTTAATCTGATAAAAATGCAAAGAAACGCTTTTCATATTTGTTTACGTATTAAATATAAATTAAGGATTCACCATAAAAAATATTGTATTAGAAGCCTTCAGCTCAACCCACCTTTAGTAAAACAAATAAATATGCTGAACTAATATTTTAAGCAAGTACCTTAATTCTACAAAAAAATGTTTTAAAACCTGTTAGCTTTATAACTCTTGGAAAGGAGTACGAAGATCTGACACTGGCGTTATTGATTTGTGTTGTATTTATTTTACATGAACTACCATTAATTTAAGAAGTGTCCTGGAAAAAATTAGTAAAGTTTTATTTTCCCTCATTACAACAATCTAAAGGGACATTCTTGAATAACAAAATATGAAACAGATCTCGGATTTCATCCCGTACCCATTTATTCTGAAGTCCCTCCTACGCTGACTTTGTTAAAGAGATAGCTGTTTTTACACTAACTAGGCTGTAGCAAGATAATCATTGACACGAAATACCCTCATGACTCTTCTTATGAAATAATTATATTTTCCTTTATTGTCCAGTGCGCCATTAGGTAGGAAAATGCCTTCTTGAATTGTTGTATGGAAATATGAGTCGTTATTTAAACCTTTTTTTGAAATAAGATATGATTAAACAATATAATCTGGCGGAGACAAATATAAAATCCCTTCTTGTTAACCAATACCCTTATTGCTGGATTATGTTTCTTTTTAATAACCATATTTTCTATGTAAATGAATAATAGAAAGTATTGATTTTTACTTTCATTTCCTTAAATACAAAACTCCAAAGAGGCTTATCAGTCTCACGCTAATCTTAGAAATTCTGAAGTACACACTGAAGTGAGAATCAGATGATTTTATGACACAAACTACCTTATGTGCACAAAATACATAAAAATGGTAAAATAATTAAAAACGCTTACCTATTGTGTCGAATATAAAGCATGCGTTGGTGCAATGTTATACAATAACACCTTGAAGTAGGGGCAAAAAGTTGTTTTAACACATATTTAAATGTAAATGCCAATTATTTCATAGTATCGATTAGTTAATTTTCAGCTTAATTTTTGCTTTAAGTAACAGGTCTTGTACCATAGCGTCTTGCTCAAAGTGCAGTAGGTAGCGCGTGTATATTATAATACCGTACCATACTTACTGTGCGCAGCTTACCGTGCAGTAGGTATCGCGTGTATATTATAATACCGTACCATACTTACTGTGCGCAGCTCACCGTGCAGTAGGTAGCGCGTGTATATTATAATACCGTACCATACTTACTGTAAGCAGCTCACCGTGCAGTAGGTAGCGCGTGTATATTATAATACCGTACCATACTTACTGTGCGCAGCTCACCGTGCAGTAGGTAGCGCGTGTATATTATAATACCGTACCATACTTACTGTGCGCAGCTCACCGTGCAGTAGGTAGCGCGTGTATATTATAATACCGTACCATACTTACTGTGCGCAGCTCACCGTGCAGTAGGTAGCGCGTGTATATTATAATACCGTACCATACTTACTGTGCGCAGCTCACCGTGCAGTAGGTAGCGCGTGTATACTATAATACCGTACCATACTTACTGTGCCCCAGCTCACCGTGCAGTAGGTAGCGCGTGTATATTATAATACCGTACCATACTTACTGTGCGCAGCTCACCGTGCAGTAGGTAGCGCGTGTATATTATAATACCGTACCATACTTACTGTAAGCAGCTCACCGTGCAGTAGGTAGCGCGTGTATATTATAATACCGTACCATACTTACTGTGCGCAGCTCACCGTGCAGTAGGTAGCGCGTGTATATTATAATACCGTACCATACTTACCGTGCGCAGCTCACCGTGCAGTAGGTAGCGCGTGTATATTATAATATCGTACCATACTTACTGTGCCGCAGCTCACCGTGCAATAGGTAGCGCGTGTATATTATAAAACCGTACCATACTCACATTGCGCAGCTCACCGTGAAGTAGGTAGCGCGTGCATATTATAATACCGTACCATACTTACCGTGCACAGCTCACCGTGCAGTAGGTAGCGCGTGTATATTATAATACCGTACCATACTTACCGTGCGCAGCTCACCGTGCAGTAGGTAGCGCGTGTATATTATAATACCGTACCATACTTACTGTGCGCAGCTCACCGTGCAGTAGGTAGCGCGTGTATATTATAATACCGTACCATACTTACTGTGCTGCAGCTCACCGTGCAATAGGTAGCGCGTGTATATTATAATACCGTACCATACTTACTGTGCCGCAGCTCACCATGCAATAGGTAGCGCGTGTATATTATAATACCGTACCATACTTACTGTGCCGCAGCTCACCGTACAATAGGTAGCGCGTGTATATTATAATACCGTACCATACTTACTGTGCCGCAGCTCATCGTGCAGTAGGTAGCGCGTGTATATTATAATACCGTATCATACTTACTGTGCCGCAGCTCACTGTGCAGTAGGTAGCGCGTGTATATTATAATACCGTACCATACTTACTGTGCCGCAGCTCAACGTGCAGTAGGTAGCGCGTGTATATTATAATACCGTACCATACTTACTGTGCCTCAGCTCACCGTGCAGTAGGCAGCTCATGTATATTATAATACCGTACCATAATTACTGTGCCGCAGCTCACCGTGCAGTAGGTAGCGCGTGTATATTATAATACCGTACCATACTTACTGTGCGGCAGCTCACCGTGCAGTAGGTAGCGCTTGTATATTATAATACCGTACCATACTTACCGTGCGCAGCTCACCGTGTAGTAGGTAGCGCGTGTATACTATAATACCGTACCATACTTACTGTGCCGCAGCTCACCGTGCAGTAGGTAGCGCGTGTATATTATAATACCGTATCATACTTACTGTGCCGCAGCTCACTGTGCAGTAGGTAGCGCGTGTATATTATAATACCGTACCATACTTACTGTGCGCAGCTCACCGTGCAGTAGGTAGCGCGTGTATATTATAATACCGTACCATACTTACTGTGCGCAGCTCACCGTACAATAGGTAGCGCGTGTATATTATAATACCGTACCATACTTACTGTGCGCAGCTCACCGTGCAGTAGGTAGCGCGTGTATATTATAATACCGTACCATACTTACTGTGCCCCAGCTCACCGTGCAGTAGGTAGCGCGTGTATATTATAATACCGTACCATACTTACTGTGCCGCAGCTCACCGTGCAGTAGGTAGCGCGTGTATATTATAATACCGTACCATACTTACTGTGCGCAGCTCACCGTGCAGAAGTTAGCTTGCGGATAGTATGATACCGTACAGTACTTACGGTGCGACAGCATTACTAAAATGCATTTATGGAAAATAGTAATTACTGATAACAAGATTGTCACCGTGTATTTAACAGCTGAAAACGCACAAATATTAAATGACTGATGAATGCTAAAATATTTACAGTGATCAACTATGGTCTCACGAGGTAAAAATACCGTGTTTTCTGCCCCTTTCTTTCAAATTCAACAAGGTATCCTTCATAAGAACCATTGTTTTCGATATTAATCATGCTTTTCGGTAAATTAAAGCAATTGTATTAATTGTGGTATAACTTATTTGGGAGTAAGAGTGCATCTTTAAGCTATTGGGCGTGGGCCTGTAGTTTTCATAGTATTAGGTAGAACAGTACTATTGAAAGGAATTTAAAACGTTGACTGAGTGAAAATACAGATACTCTGGCCCCTCCATATTTTGATTATGGAAGTTCTCTGAGGCACGGATGCCGGAATGTTGACCAAATTATAGCAGTTGAATTATGTTATATTCCCTAAACTAATTAATTCTCTAACTTTGTTTAAGGATTTATTTTCTTCAGTCCTTAGGTTGTTGGAATATGTCCATGTTTTGCTGTTGTTATTATTTATAATAATCTTTTTTATAGATACAATTCTACGTTTCGACTCATATTCATATTTTTTATACAGCTGATGTTACTTGTATGTGTATGTCCAATAACCAACACTGACTTCATCTTATTAAATATAATAAAGCAATTGTGAAACTTGTATAAGGAATCATATCATTCCAAAATCGTGTCGTCTTTGAGATAGATAAGATATACCAATTCCTTTTACTTAACACTAAAGGTTTCCCAGAGTTTGTTAAGTAAAGGGAGGTCTGTCGTTGTTTGATCTATCATGACCATTTATAATTTCTATGGTAATCAAAATAATATATTTAACATCAAAATTCCCCAACACCATATAATAAAACACGAAAACACGGCTAAACTAAATAATTTATCCTTAAGCGAACTTGGGGAAAGTTGCCATCAGTTTACTTGATACATTGTTAAGCAATGATTCTGATTATGAAAGGTAAACTATCATATTACAATAGTTGGTTTCATAGTATCGAAACCTCACTTTCTGTAAGTAAGTCAAATATTTGAATAGTTACAGTTGCAAACCCATGACCGTATAAATACCCGACCATGCAAATAGGAATCATTTACTATTTGGTAAACTAGACAAGAGGATGAATTCTTTAGGTATTCATTATATTAATTTACATCGCGCTCTATCATTTTCTGATCATTCTAACATCCGAGTTTTAATTGTTTTAAAAAATCTAAACATATGTTTTATATATTCTTTTAGGAGTGTTGATATTATTTTTGGCGATGCATCTTGTGCTCGCCACTCCAATAAGACGCATCTCTCGGAAGCGGAACGCACACAACCGGACGAGAAAATTGCTGCTCGATGGCGACATGTGCGACCAATCGCTTTCAGGGTCGGGGCAAACCTTTCCAAAATGGCTTCCGTACTTCATGAATCTCGAAGCAGATTATAAGAACACACTTCATCATATCGTAAGTATGTTTGAACGTAGCCAAAACTAGCGTATTCATTATTGGATGATTCAAGTGACATCATTTTAACATTAGTTAAAGGCACAACGGAACAAACACGCTGCATGTAACATAACAGTTAATTATAGTCCATACGACCGGACATGCCCATTTCAACAAGCTATATGAAACAGTTGCAACCACTAGTCGAGTAATTGACTTCAATGAGGTTATATGATGACGTAACTGATGTAACAGTTGCATCCACTAGTCGAGTAATTGACTTCAATGAGGTTATATGGTGACGTAACTGATGTAACAGTTGCAACCACTAGTCGAGTAATTGACTTCAATGATGTTATATGGTGACGTAACTGATGTAACAGTTGCATCCACTAGTCGAGTAATTGACTTCAATGATGTTATATGGTGACGTAACTGTTGTAACAGTTGCATCTACTAGTCGAGTAATTGTCTTCAATGAGGTCATATGGTGACGTAACTGATGTAACAGTTGCAACCACTAGTCGAGTAATTGACTTCAATGATGTTATATGGTGACGTCACTGATGTAACAGTTGCATCCACTAGTCGAGTAATTGACTTCAATGATGTTATATGGTGACGTAACTGATGTTACAGTTGCATCCACTAGTCGAGTAATTGACTTCAATGAGGTTATATGGTGACGTCACTGATGTTACAGTTGCATCTACTAGTCGAGTAATTGACTTCAATGAGGTTATATGGTGACGTAACTGATGTAACAGTTGCATCCACTAGTCGAGTAATTGACTTCAATGAGGTTATATGGTGACGTAACTGATGTAACAGTTGCATCCACTAGTCGAGTAATTGACTTCAATGAGGTTATATGGTGACGTAACTGATGTAACAGTTGCAACCACTAGTCGAGTAATTGACTTCAATGATGTTATATGGTGACGTAACTGTTGTAACAGTTGCATCTACTAGTCGAGTAATTGTCTTCAATGAGGTCATATGGTGACGTAACTGATGTAACAGTTGCAACCACTAGTCGAGTAATTGACTTCAATGAGGTTATATGGTGACGTAACTGATGTAACAGTTGCATCCACTAGTCGAGTAATTGACTTCAATGAGGTTATATGGTGACGTAACTGATGTAACAGTTGCATCCACTAGTCGAGTAATTGACTTCAATGATGTTATATGGTGACGTCACTGATGTAACAGTTGCAACCACTAGTCGAGTAATTGACTTCAATGAGGTTATATGATGACGTCACTGATGTTACAGTTGCATCCACTAGTCGAGTAATTGACTTCAATGAGGTTATATGGTGACGTAACTGATGTTACAGTTGCATCTACTAGTCGAGTAATTGACTTCAATGATGTTATATGGTGACGTCACTGATGTTACAGTTGCATCTACTAGTCGAGTAATTGACTTCAATGAGGTTATATGGTGACGTAACTGATGTTACAGTTGCATCCACTAGTCGAGTAATTGACTTCAATGAGGTTATATGGTGACGTAACTGATGTTACAGTTGCATCCACTAGTCGAGTAATTGACTTCAATGAGGTTATATGGTGACGTAACTGATGTTACAGTTGCATCCACTAGTCGAGTAATTGACTTCAATGATGTTATATGGTGACGTCACTGATGTTACAGTTGCATCTACTAGTCGAGTGATTGACTTCAATGAGGTTATATGATGACGTAACTGATGTAACAGTTGCATCCACTAGTCGAGTAATTGACTTCAATGAGGTTATATGGTGACGTAACTGATGTTACAGTTGCATCCACTAGTCGAGTAATTGACTTCAATGAGGTTATATGGTGACGTAACTGATGTTACAGTTGCAACCACTAGTCGAGTAATTGACTTCAATGAGGTTATATGGTGACGTAATTGATGTAACAGTTGCATCCACTAGTCGAGTAATTGACTTCAATGAGGTTATATGGTGACGTAACTGATGTAACAGTTGCATCCACTAGTCGAGTAATTGACTTCAATGATGTTATATGGTGACGTCACTGATGTAACAGTTGCAACCACTAGTCGAGTAATTGACTTCAATGAGGTTATATGATGACGTCACTGATGTTACAGTTGCATCCACTAGTCGAGTAATTGACTTCAATGAGGTTATATGGTGACGTAACTGATGTTACAGTTGCATCTACTAGTCGAGTAATTGACTTCAATGATGTTATATGGTGACGTCACTGATGTTACAGTTGCATCTACTAGTCGAGTAATTGACTTCAATGATGTTATATGGTGACGTCACTGATGTTACAGTTGCATCTACTAGTCGAGTAATTGACTTCAATGAGGTTATATGGTGACGTCACTGATGTTACAGTTGCATCCACTAGTCGAGTAATTGACTTCAATGAGGTTATATGGTGACGTAACTGATGTTACAGTTGCATCCACTAGTCGAGTAATTGACTTCAATGAGGTTATATGGTGACGTAACTGATGTTACAGTTGCATCTACTAGTCGAGTAATTGACTTCAATGAGGTTATATGGTGACGTAACTGATGTTACAGTTGCATCTACTAGTCGAGTGATTGACTTCAATGAGGTTATATGGTGACGTAACTGATGTTACAGTTGCATCCACTAGTCGAGTGATTGACTTCAATGAGGTTATATGGTGACGTCACTGATGTTACAGTTGCATCTACTAGTCGAGTAATTGACTTCAATGAGGTTATATGGTGACGTAACTGATGTTACAGTTGCATCCACTAGTCGAGTAATTGACTTCAATGAGGTTATATGGTGACGTAACTGATGTTACAGTTGCATCCACTAGTCGAGTAATTGACTTCAATGATGTTATATGGTGACGTCACTGATGTTACAGTTGCATCTACTAGTCGAGTAATTGACTTCAATGATGTTATATGGTGACGTAACTGATGTTACAGTTGCATCCACTAGTCGAGTAATTGACTTCAATGGTGTTATATGGTGACGTAACTGATGTTACAGTTGCATCCACTAGTCGAGTAATTGATTTCAATGAGGTTATATGGTGACGTAACTGATGTAACAGTTGCATCCACTAGTCGAGTAATTGACTTCAATGAGGTTATATGATGACGTCACTGATGTTACAGTTGCATCCACTAGTCGAGTAATTGACTTCAATGAGGTTATATGGTGACGTAACTGATGTTACAGTTGCATCCACTAGTCGAGTAATTGACTTCAATGAGGTTATATGGTGACGTCACTGATGTTACAGTTGCATCCACTAGTCGAGTAATTGACTTCAATGATGTTATATGGTGACGTCACTGATGTTACAGTTGCATCTACTAGTCGAGTAATTGACTTCAATGATGTTATATGGTGACGTAACTGATGTTACAGTTGCATCCACTAGTCGAGTAATTGACTTCAATGAGGTTATATGGTGACGTAACTGATGTTACAGTTGCATCTACTAGTCGAGTAATTGACTTCAATGAGGTTATATGGTGACGTCACTGATGTTACAGTTGCATCTACTAGTCGAGTAATTGACTTTAATGATGTTATATGGTGACGTAACTGATGTTACAGTTGCATCCACTAGTCGAGTAATTGACTTCAATGGTGTTATATGGTGACGTAACTGATGTAACAGTTGCATCCACTAGTCGAGTAATTGACTTCAATGGTGTTATATGGTGACGTAACTGATGTTACAGTTGCATCTACTAGTCGAGTAATTGACTTCAATGAGGTTATATGGTGACGTAACTGATGTTACAGTTGCATCCACTAGTCGAGTAATTGACTTCAATGAGGTTATATGGTGACGTCACTGATGTTACAGTTGCATCTACTAGTCGAGTAATTGACTTCAATGAGGTTATATGGTGACGTAACTGATGTTACAGTTGCATCTACTAGTCGAGTAATTGACTTCAATGAGGTTATATGGTGACGTAACTGATGTAACAGTTGCATCTACTAGTCGAGTGATTGACTTCAATGAGGTTATATGGTGACGTAACTGATGTTACAGTTGCATCCACTAGTCGAGTGATTAACTTCAATGAGGTTATATGGTGACGTAACTGATGTTACAGTTGCATCCACTAGTCGAGTGATTGACTTCAATGAGGTTATATGATGACGTAACTGATGTAACAGTTGCATCCACTAGTCGAGTAATTGACTTCAATGAGGTTATATGGTGACGTAACTGATGTTACAGTTGCATCTACTAGTCGAGTAATTGACTTCAATGGTGTTATATGGTGACGTAACTGATGTTACAGTTGCATCCACTAGTCGAGTAATTGACTTTAATGATGTTATATGGTGACGTAACTGATGTTACAGTTGCATCCACTAGTCGAGTAATTGACTTCAATGAGGTTATATGGTGACGTAACTGATGTAACAGTTGCATCCACTAGTCGAGTAATTGACTTCAATGGTGTTATATGGTGACGTAACTGATGTTACAGTTGCATCTACTAGTCGAGTAATTGACTTCAATGGTGTTATATGGTGACGTAACTGATGTTACAGTTGCATCCACTAGTCGAGTAATTGACTTTAATGAGGTTATATGGTGACGTAACTGATGTTACAGTTGCATCTACTAGTCGAGTAATTGACTTCAATGGTGTTATATGGTGACGTAACTGATGTAACAGTTGCATCCACTAGTCGAGTAATTGACTTCAATGAGGTTATATGGTGACGTAACTGATGTTACAGTTGCATCTACTAGTCGAGTAATTGACTTCAATGGTGTTATATGGTGACGTAACTGATGTTACAGTTGCATCCACTAGTCGAGTAATTGACTTTAATGATGTTATATGGTGACGTAACTGATGTTACAGTTGCATCCACTAGTCGAGTAATTGACTTCAATGAGGTTATATGGTGACGTAACTGATGTTACAGTTGCATCTACTAGTCGAGTAATTGACTTCAATGATGTTATATGGTGACGTAACTGATGTAACAGTTGCATCCACTAGTCGAGTAATTGACTTCAATGATGTTATATGGTGACGTAACTGATGTAACAGTTGCATCTACTAGTCGAGTAATTGACTTCAATGAGGTTATATGGTGACGTAACTGATGTTACAGTTGCATCCACTAGTCGAGTAATTGACTTCAATGAGGTTATATGGTGACGTCACTGATGTTACAGTTGCATCTACTAGTCGAGTAATTGACTTTAATGATGTTATATGGTGACGTAACTGATGTTACAGTTGCATCCACTAGTCGAGTAATTGACTTCAATGAGGTTATATGGTGACGTAACTGATGTTACAGTTGCATCCACTAGTCGAGTAATTGACTTCAATGATGTTATATGGTGACGTAACTGATGTAACAGTTGCAACCACTAGTCGAGTAATTGACTTCAATGAGGTTATATGATGACGTAACTGATGTAACAGTTGCATCCACTAGTCGAGTAATTGACTTCAATGAGGTTATATGGTGACGTAACTGATGTAACAGTTGCATCCACTAGTCGAGTAATTGACTTCAATGAGGTTATATGGTGACGTCACTGATGTGTTCTGTATTGTAATTTATCAGCACGCTAGTTGTTGCATGTTGTAGCTACATTCTGATAGTAGACTTCATGTAAATATTCAAACAAAGAAAGCACACTACATTATGGAATAAATCATCGTTAAAATAAGTCCCCAACTTGACAAAATAAAAACAAATAAATATTAACTTTTAGCTATTGCCTGTTTTACCATTTTAAGTCATATCATTGTTAAATGGTCAGCAGGAATACATGTACCAGGAAATCCTTATATTGGTGTAAAAACATGAAGCCCGACATACTTCCATAGTGTTAATCATTCTATTTATTTTTTCTTAGGCGTGCAAGTTCAACGCCGAGTGTAACACGCCGACCTTTGCCTCCTATCAGCCAAGCCAAGACAGTCCAAAGGTAATTTGCAATCAAATGATGTAGCTTTTTTCAAAAAACATACAATTAATGTTCACTGGATAAACAATATTTTGTTTGTATGTCATATCTAAGTTTGTGCAATTAACATACAATTTTATTATAAAAATAGTGCATGTAAATAATATACTCGCATTTAGTATTTAAAGTATAAATTATCATTTTAAAACCACCAAATCATCGGAAAAGCGAGTTGAGATGATTTCGAAGCTAATCGTGATGAAAGTTGAATGGCTGTTTTATCGTAGTGAAAACATAATACATCAGAACAGAAAGCGAAGTGGAGAACGCATTGACTTGAATAAGAAAACAAACGGGAATTGATAGTTTGTTTAATGATACAGTTAAACGTAAATATAAATGTTAATGTTATTAGGAAGAAAAACTATATTATTGTAAATTTATATCCAAGTAATTTTATAACATGTGTGTTCTATAAAAGGCGAGATGTGCCAGGGAATACATCGAAAAAACAATGGAAACCCTAGAGAAATATCTGGACACATTTCTTAGCATGTCTCACTGCATCACACCTATGGAGAAAGATCTAGGAGAACTTAACAACATGCTAACGAACGATCTCCACGACACCATAGAGTTGCAGGCGCCGCAGTTTCGTGTTATAGAGACGGGCAGGAACAGGTGTCAGATGCAGGTGTCTAGTCTTTATGAAGTTTATGTGAACAGCTTGAGAGACTTCGGGTCGTTCTTGACTAACGTGATTGGCATGTTAAAATTAGAATAATTTGATGAAGATGAATTAATAGACAACGATAAAAGTTGAGAAAAGCCAAGCAACCTAAGTTTGGTAATCAAGTAGTCAAATTTATTTGTGAACTATATTTCGTACAAAATTTATATACTCCTAAATGTGTTCAATTTGTACTCAAAGAGAGGTAACTGTGTTATATGATATCGGGGTTTTAGGGCAGGACAGTAATCTCTCTTGATTGTTCCATATCAATTATGTGTACACTTTTTTATTGTCGTTCTATAGTATTTATGTTGTTATTGATTTTATATATATTTGCATGACAAAGGCATGAAATTTGTTGTATTTGCGAAAGTGGTCTTATTGTAGCTATTATGATGTATGTTGTATATTGCAAAGTTAAAGTTTGGCAGCTTTTATATTTTGAAAATAACGATGACTTTGAAAATTGTAATAGAAATACTATCTATAGCATACCTATGTTTGCATTGACTTATTGCAAACAGGTTTGAGTGAATATGTATGTGTTGTTTAAGTTTTCAAACTGTTATAAAATCTGGAATATACCAATTTTACCTTAAAACTTAAAGCTTAAACTATTCCTTTTGAACTAAACAGATGTTTTCATGTATTTTCATGCATGCACATTTCAGTCAATTATTTCTGAAATGACTTCGGGTTTTATGTTCATATCATCATAACAAAATGTACCGGAATTGTTTACGAATAAGACGCAGGATGAGCTACCATTCGAATTTGTATCCAAAGTCGAGCCGGATTTAGCGCTAGTCTTGCTTAGCTGCGGTTTCTTTATTGGGACAAGCATTTCAATATTTGTATGTTAAGTAATACTACTTTTTTAAATGTGTTACCGCATACATGTACAAACAAAAATCTGTGATACAAAAATATTTACATAACTATGTACGACCTACCGTGCGAGTGTTATATGGTGATTAAAATACTAAAACTGCTTTTGTTTCCTCTGATTCCATAGCAACAAACTTGTAAGACAAGCCGTCATCCATCATCCTCCCAGAATTAAGAAACACATGCACTATGAATAATAGTTGACCATCCCCGGCCCAGTTTAAACAGATTATTTCAAACAGATATCATAAAAGTAGGGATGCAAACGAATGGCAAAATTATTATTCGAATATTCGGTAATTCTTTCGATCGAAAATTCGAATATTCGATTACCGAAATACATATTTTGGAAGATCTAGCAAACTAGTAGTATCATTCGCTTAAAATTACAATGGCCGGGGCAATTTGACCCTATTTGTCGTAGCGGCGGACCCCGATTTTCCCCAAATAAGTCTTTGAAATTCGCAATTTTCAGGAAGAAAAAACAATACATTATAAACAGACAAACAACAAAATCGAATAATTTCAATTCCGCTACCTTTATAATATCTGTTACAATGTAAAATTAGATGGATTCCTAGTCAAATAGCGTTTTGCGCCAACGGATGGTCTTTCAGTAGGACAAGCAGCCTCGTTCTGAGATTGACCTCTAAATTGACTAAATATAACTATGGAAACCCAAACCAACCCGGGAACTAGAAAATAATTTAAAACGAAAACATATCTGGACTTGACTTATCCAGAGTTCAACAATAAAGGAAAAATTTCCTAAAACGCTATACTATACATTTACATTTCAACATTGTATCGAAACATGGAAAACAATTTAAACCACATATATGTAACAACATTAATGTAGCACATGGCATTCATATCACCACGGCGATTTTAGCTACGTTGCAAAGCTTAATTTGCAGCCAAGACAAAAAATTGGTGTTAAAGCCGATTCCAAGTCAGTTATAATAAAAGCGGGGGGACTTTTTACAGAACCCGACGATATGTCCCTAAATGGCATGTGATACGTGTTAGTGTATTGTCATCGCATTCACACCTCTGGCATTAGGGCCCAGTCGTTGTAAAAACAAAACAAACGAACTTTATGAACAACAACAGTGTTGTAGGCAAAATGATTTTTATTCTCTTTATTGAGAATTAGTATCATTTCTCTTTTTGTCCGAATATTCGAATACCGATTTTGACATTCGAATACCAAACGTTTGATCGAATATTCGAATATTCGTTTGCATCCATACATAAAAGCAATGAAGTTAGGAATTGACAAAGATACAAGAAGTAGCTGCTTCTTATAAGATATTTTGAAAATAAAATATGGCGTATAAGTGTTCATTACCTTTGATTATATCATTAATACTTATATTGTGCAATACAGGTGTGTTTGATAACAGGCTCATTGTTAATCGTGTTACTTGTACGTGTTCGATATGCTATTTCACTATTTCACTATTTCACTATGTAATAATAATGACCAAACACAATTTTGCCATTATGCCAAAAACATGTGAACTGTAAAAGCTACAGAGCTTAATCAGTCAGAAGATAACGCATAATTCTACATAGCATATCTATCTTTTTATATAAGGCTTTTGAATGAAGAATTGAATGTGTTTTCTAAATTGTCATGTTTACAAATGGCACATTTTCTTAGATATTTTATTAATACAAACAATTAAATTTTCTGAGAGTCAACGATGTCGTTGAAATTGTTAAAAGTGAGAGCGGGATTCAATTTCAAAAACAGTCAACAATATCAAAATATTATTTAACTGTTTGATCATTTTTATTTAACTAATAAATCTCTATAAACTACCGGAAGGCATATAATAACCAGTTATCATTCTACTTATAAGCCATACTATGGCCGATCAACAATCAAGCATGTTTTACCTTTTTTCATAGCGTATATTGATTGCCCTGTTCCCATCCCAACAGTTGTATACTTATTTTTGGGATGGATACGATTACTCAGGGTGATACAAATGAGCAGCAAGACCGTGGCTCGAACACGGGACCCTTCGCGTACAGGACGAGTGCTCTACCGACTTAGCTACAGAACCGCTTACACACCTCCTCACCACCTGTATAAGTATCGGTACCATGACACTCAAATGTGAAAGCAAACACTTCTAAATTCATTCGGTAAAACGGAAGAAATTTCATTGTCATTATTCAAGACAGAGAAGACCCTTTGGGTATCCTCCAACATTTATTACATGTGCGGTAACGTTCCAATCATCATTATAAACGAAAATATCAACAAGGCAGTAAAACAGCCAAACTCCATGTACACATTTAAATACGCGCGGTTTCACCACTTGGAACCGCGCTTGATACAAACAACAAGTGAACGTCCGGTAAAGAAAGATGATCACCGGAGCACTACTAGACAATGTTACAAACCAAATATCCGGTTAATAAGTTCCGAGCCTTAAGGTTAGTTTTCTAACTTTTGGTTATCACGGCAAACAGAGTTCTCAGTGGTGTTGTATGATTTTCTTCGAACAATTTCGGAAGGGTACCACCAAATGAACATCCCTGTAAAAAGTGGCTAATCGGTAAGGAAGAAGATGTCGTTTAAAACAATTGCTGACGGTTTTCCTATAAATATATTTGCAAAACAGGTGACCTCGGGGTCAATAGACAATGGTTTCTTTTAAGAATATTTTTGAAGTTTTACCTTTTTGTTGCCAAGACGACAATACTTTTGTATGGAATTTATTTCTTTAATCAAACTTTAGTATGAATCAAAAAAGAAACCTCCTTGTGAAGTTTCATCAAAATTGGACAGGCGGTTAAGGAGGAAATGTCGTTATAAAAATATTAACGATTTCCGTAATATAATTAAGGTGACCGCGGGCATGGTTAATTTTCATCCCAGGGTCATACTTTGAAGACCAATATACAATGTAATACATCAAATGGCTTAGCACTAGACCTCATGTTTTTTTAAAGAAGGTTTTTAAAGTTTTACCTTTTAGCTGCCATGACAACAACAGATGCCATGTCGATCAGCCTCGAACAAAATACAGCGATACAATACGGTCTTGGTTTAATTTAAAGCCACTGTACTTCTAGCTTTCAATGCATTATTGATTCACGTGCCGTTAAAAAGGTCTTGATTAACTATTTAGCAACTGGGCTTGTTTCACATAACTAACGTTCCTATTGCTTTATTGGTCTTGTTGCCTTTAAGCATGGACTTGCTTAACGTTTAGGCTACATAGCTTGTTTTTGCAGTTTCTATTGCTTCGTTGCTCCTTGTGCCTTTACACAAGATATTACAAGCTACTGGCCTTGTCCCCATAATTTCTTTTGTTTTATATGTTCAGATTTTGAGATTATACAAATAATTTTTATTTCATATTTTTATGCTTGTTGTCATATCGCGTCTCGCTAATTCGTTTTCTTTATTTCTCATTGTGCGAATAAACAAGGTATTGGTTAAGTTTAGGCTTCAATGTTTTTCCCTGTTGTTTCTATTTCTGTATTGGTCATTCAGTACTTTCACAATGACCTGGTTAAAGTTTAGGTTACACGGCTTGTCCCTATAGTTCCTTTTACTTTATTAGTTCGTGTGTCCCTCAACATGGTCTTGGTTAAATTAAGCTACTAGGCATGTCTCTGTAGTTTGTATTGCTTCATTGGGCCTTTTGCTCTTAGACAAGGCCTTGATTAAATTTCAGGGTACTGGGCTTGTCCCTGTTTTTTTATTGCTTCATTGGGCCTTTTGCCCTTAGCCAAGGCCTTGATAAATTTGGGCTTGTCTCTGTAGTTGTTATTACTTCATTGGTCCTTGTGCCTTTAAACATGGCCTTGATTAATGTTCAGGCTACTGGGATTGTCCCTGTATTTGCTATTACTTTATTGGCTCTTTTGCCCTAAAACATAGCCTTGATTAAATTTCAGGCTACTGGGCTTTTCCTTGTAGTTTTTATTGCTTTACTGGTTAGTGTGCCCTTAAACAAGATATGGTTAAATTTAAGGCTACTGGGCTTGTCCTAATAGTTGTTTTTGTTGAGTTGGTCCTTGTCCTCTTACACAAAATATCAATTAAATTCTCAGCTACTAGTGGGAATGTCCCTATATTTTCTATTACTTTATTGGCTCTTTTTTCCTTAAATAAGATGTTGTTTAAACGTTAGACTACTGGGCTTATTCCTGTATTTTCTATTGCTTTGTTGGTCCTTTTGCCCTTAAACAAGGTCTTGATTAAATATTAGGCTTCTTGGCTTGTCTCTGTACTTTCTATTACTTGACTGGTTCTTGTGTCCTTAAACAACGTCATGGTTAAATCTAAGGCTACGTGACTTGTAGTTTATATTCCTGCATTGGTCTATGGGTTTTTTAACAAGGCCTTGGTTACTAAGTTGTTTGTGGAGTGTTGTGCTGTTGTTCCATGTGTCTGGTTTGGGATTGTTTGTTTTTGTATTCTATGACTTTGGCGTTAACACTGTGCCATTAAACGGGGTTTAAGTTTCCCCAAGTTAATGTTTACTTTGATAAGATTTACCATTTACGTTTTTTACTTTATTCGGGATTGTTGGTATAAGAGTGAGGTAGTGTACACAAAATGGTTTAAACCCCCAGTAAATTTACATTTTACTGACCGTTCCAAGGCGGTACCTAAAAATCCTTGATAAACAAACGTATTTTTTTATATATATATAGTATATATTCACTGTGCTGTTTGTGGAGTTTTGTGCTGTTCTTCCATGTTTCTTGTTTGTGATTTTTTGTTTTTGTGTTCCATGTCTTTGGCGTTTACCCAGCGCCATTAAACCGGGTTTATGTTTGTTGTTGTCTTGGGTTGTTGGAACATTTCCATGAGCTATTTTAATATAATTCTTAATGTTGCGTAACAAAGAGATTAGCTAATCAACAAAACAAATACTCCGCTTTATAACATATACAATTCTTCGTTTCGGCGTATATACATATGCGTTCTTTTCTTATTGAGCAATAAAATATACGTGGATGATCGTTGTACGTGTATGTCCATTAATCAATAATTACTTCATTTTATTTAAACATTATGAAGCATTGTTAAACAACTCGCAAATTAGGAATTATATCATTTCAACACAATGTCGTCCTTAAGATACATAATATATTCAAATTCCCTTTATTGAACCATAAAGGCATCCCCCATCTTTAAAACAAAAAGAGAGGCTGATCGCTATTTAATTTTACCATGACCTAATGGAGTTTATATGGTATTCAAAATAATATATCTAACATACAAGTTCCCCCAATAATATGACATAAAGCATGAAAATACGGGTTCAAATAAATCACCCATATACCAACAGGAGGATAATCAAATTAGGATTGTGATAATGAAAGTAGACGGACATTCCAGCATCATGTTACATATAACGAAACTATTCTCTCTGTGAGAAAGTTTCATAAAACAAATATTTAAAATAGTTACAGTTGCAGACCCATGACCGTTACTATAAAATACCACTACCATGTAAATTGGCACTTACTGTTTGGTAAATTATACAAGAAGATGAATACTTTAGGTACCTAATAAATAATTTACATAACCTTCTAGTTTGTCTCTCATCATATTTGCATCTGATTTTTAATTGATTTGAAAATAACTATATATATTTAATATATGCTTTCAGGATTATTCGTATCATTTTTGACAATGCATCTTGTGCTCGCCTCTTCAATAAAACGCAACCCCCGGAACGTGCACAATGGGAGGAGAAGATTGCTTTTCGATGATGACATGTGCGACCAAACGCATTCAGGGCCAAGGCTCACCTTCCCAGTATGGCTGCCGTACTTAATGAAGATCGAAGCAGATTATAAGAACACACTTTATCTTATCGTAAGTAATTTTGAATGCAACCAAAATCTAGTGTGTTCATTATTGAATGATTTTAGTGACATAATTTTAACATTAGTTGAAGACACAATGAAAGAAAGTCGCTTATCAATTTAATATAACAATAAATTATAGTCCATACAACCCGAAATTCCATCTGCATGCTCATTTTTACAAGCTATATGTAGCAGCTATTGCATCAACTTTCCAAGTTACTATCTTATACACGCGAGGTTATTGGATGAAGTAACTAATGTATACCATGCTGTTAAGGGCATCGTTCAATAATTATAACAAATATAAGTGAATACAGTTGTAAGTTATCAGCACGCTAGTCAGATTTTATTAAAATATGATAAAAAGGAAAAGCTCGTCAGTGTGGTACATATAATTCTTTAAATGAGTCCCCAACATTGACAAGGTTAAAAGAATAACAATATTGAGCTAACTCATGCCTTTTGTTAACCATATTCAGTCATGTCATTAATAAACGGTCAGCAGGACAGCAGAAATACCAGGAAAATCTTTATTATGGCTTAAAAACATTTTAGCTCACCATATGACAATATGATAAACTGTTCTATTTACCTTTCACTTAGTCGTGTAAGTTCAACTCCGAGTGCAACGTGCCGACCTTTGCCTCCTACCAGCCAAGCCTAGATAGTCTTAGTCCAAAGGTAAAATTAGTCAAATAATCTACCATTTTGTTTAAAAAAAACTCAAATAGAAAGTTAATTACTGATTTAATGAAAGTCTATGTTCACTTAATATACAGTATTTTTTTAGTTTGTCATTTAACGTTTGTGCTGTTAACTTCCAATTTAATAATAATAATAATAATAATAATAATAATAATAATATCCTCGTAATATTTTTTTCGTAGCTAATGGTGATGAAAGTTAAATGGCTGTTTCTGCAATTCATACTTCATACAATTGATATGTTTTTGTGGTCAAAACATAATGAATCAGACAAAAAAGCGACATGTGGAGTACATTAGTTTGTATTAAAACATTATCAACAAGTAAACACAAACCTATTTCAATAACACTGTAATACAGATTGTAATATTATTAGAAAGAAGTTTTTTTTTTAATTGTGAATGGTATTTATATCTAAGTATTAAACATCACATTCGTGTTTTCTTACAGGCGAGATGTGCTAGGGAATACATCAATAAAACTATGCAAACTCTAGAGACATACTTGGACACATTTCTTTATATATCTGACTGCATCACATCTCTGGAGAAAGATCTAGAATTTCTAGGAGACCTTAACATTCTCACGAACGATCTCCACGACACCATAGAGTTGCATGCTCCACTTGTCATAGAGACAGGCCAGAGCGTGTGCCCAGAGCGGCTGTCCAGTCTTTATGAAGTTTATGTGAACAGCTTGAGAGACTTCGGTTCATTTTTGACTAACGTGATTGGCATGTTAAAATTAGAATAATTTGGTGAAGTTGAATAAACATACACTTATAAAGTTGTGAATTAGCCAAACAATCGAAGTTTGGTAATCATAAAGTCAAACTTAACATTGATTTGATAATTATATTTCGTCCGAAATGTATATACTCCTAAATGTGTTCACTTTTTTCTCAAAGAGAGGTAATTTTGTTATATGATATCGGGTTTTAGTGCAGGACAGTAATCTCTCTTGATTGTTTTATATCAATACTGTGTTTACGTTTTATTGTCTTTTTTGAAATGATATATATTTAAATGAAAAAAAATATGTGTTGCACTTGCGAAAATGGACTTATTGCTGCTATTATCTTGTAGGTTGTAAATTGCAGAAGTATAAGTTTGGCAGTGTTATGTTTTAAATAACGATGACTACTAATTGTAATGGAAATATGATCTATAGCATTAATGTACTGATGTTTGCATTGACTAATTACAAACTGGTTTAAGTGAATATGTATGTACTGCTTAAATTTTCGAACTGCTATAAAAACTGGTTTATGCCCATTTTACCTCCAGACTTGAGGCTTTAACTATTACTGTAGATCCAAAAATCTATTTCATGCATTTATGCAATAAAATTAATTTGTATGCACATTTTTATAACTAACAAAATCATATCTGAAATGGCCTATGGTTTAATGTTAACATCATCATATCAAATAGTGCCGGAATTGTTCGCGAATAAGATGACTCATTTGCAGAAGGCGCTGTCATGCGAGATTGTCAACCAACTCGACCCGGATTGAGCGCAAGTCTGGCTTAGCTGCTGTTTCTCTCATGGGTCTGCCATGCATTTCAATATTTAATGTTAAGCAATACTACTTTTTGCTTTAAAATACTACTTTAATTTTTTTTATTTAACCATGTTACCGCATACATGTATAAACAAAAATCTGTGATCCAAATGTATATACATATCTTTGTACGACCTTGCTTGTGAGTGTTATATGGTGATTAAAATCCTAAAACTGTTTTTCCCTCTGATTCCATAACAACACACTTGTTAGACAAGCCGTCAAACATTCTCTTACACGAATTAAGACACAAATACCCTAGGAAGAATTGTTGACCATCACAGGCCCAGTTTAAACAGATTATTTCAAACAGAAATCAGAAACATGTTAACAAGCTTGCAAAATATGATTACTACAAAGCCATGAAGTTGAAAACTATACAAAAATCAGCTGCTTCTAAAAAATATTATGAAAATAATATATAGCGTTTAAGTGTTCATAACTTGTGGTTATTGAAACTAGCATTGTTCTTTTATCTTCGGCAATACAGTTGTGTTTGATTATAGCCTCATTGTTAATCGTGTTACCAATACAGCTTGGCTAATCTATTACACTCTTTAGTTGTAAATGGCCAAACGCATTTTGCCATTATGCAAACAACATGTGAATTGTTAAAAGCTACTCAGCTTCATCGGTCAGATAAAAACGCATAATTTTATATATCGCATCCATCTTTTTATATAAGGCTTTTTAATTAATAAGTGTGATTGAATGTGTTCTCTAACTTGCCATGTTAACAAAGGGCACGTTTTCATTAGTTCTTTTATAAGAAACAAACAATTGGCAAAGATTCATCGATTGGCAAATTTAAATCAAAATATAAGATTACGATTTTGTTAGTTGTTATTGTTTATTGATGACGTATGGATTAAGTTATTTTAATATTCACAAATGTTCATTAACAACATTTAATGCATATGGATACTTAAAGGGACTGTACACCAGATTGGCACCAAATAAAGTTTTTTTCTGTAACGAATCTCAGGACAATTATCTAACAAAATGTGTTACGCTTTGATATCATAATTGTAAAAAAGTACCGAAATGTAAAAAAAAAATGTGTCGGAGACCTGCTTCAAACCCGTGTCGCCAAAGTTGCAGTGCAGCGTCGTATCCACTGAGCTATGACGGCTTACTCTAATTGGGTGACATAATTAAGCAATACACCTACCTCAGTAATATCACGTGATAACACCGATTAGCCAATCACGCATAAGGAATGAATTCTTCCTGGTAGACATAACCAGTGATATTTTTAATAGAAAAATACGAAATAACTGCTTAACTTGAATAAATTGTAAACTAGGTAGTACTTCAGTTAGTAAGTTACAATACATTGTACACATCGATGCCAAGTTTGTGTCAGTTTTCGACATTTTTTATTTTTTTTGCTATTTTATCATACGGAGTACAGCCCCTTTAAGATAAATTATAAGAATATGGTGAGCCTGCATGTGCGCGCTGACGTTTGAATTGGAATTGAAACGAGCTTCAATTTTATAACTGTGGACAATATCAACATGTTATTTCACTCTTTGAATCAGTGGAATATCACTCTTATTTGATTGATAAATCTATATAAATCACCGGAAAGCATATAATACCCAGTTATCCTTCTACTTATAAGCCATATTATGGCCGATCAACGATCATGCATGTTTAACCTATTTCATAGCGTATATTAAATCCACTGTTCCAAATGATATAAACGTTGTTTTTTATTTATAGTATGCTTTTTTAGGATGGCCACGATAAATTGCATTTAATACTCAAATATGAAAACAAACACTTTTAATAATTCGGTAAAACTGAGGGCGTAAACAATATTTAACAAAAGAAATTTCATTGCCATCATGCAAGACAGGAAAGACCCTTTGAGCATCCCCAAACAGTTATAACGGAGGCGGTAACGTTCCAGTTCATCGTCATAAACGAAAATTTCAACAAGGTAGTAAAAACAGCCAAACTAAATGTAAATGTTTTAATACCCGCGGTTTCACTCCAGTAGCAACAATAGCACCTTAAAACTGCAGCAAAACAAATTGCTGCTTTTCAATTGCTAGATATATATATATATATATATATATATATATATATATATATATATATATATATATATATATATATATATATATATTATTTTAAAAGTAATTTTCTATTACTTCATTTGCTCTTTGGTCCTTAAACAAGTTGTTAAATTTTATGATACTATGCTTGTCCCTGTAGCTTCTATTGATTTATCAGTCCCTGTGCCCTTAAACAACGCCATTGTTAAATTTCAGACGACTTGACTTGTACTCGTTGTTTATATTGCTGCATTGGTCATTGTTGTTTTAAACAGGATATAGGTTATATTTCAGGCTACAGGGCTTGTGCCCCTAGTTTCCATAATTCTATTCAGAAAGGCACTACTCAAAGGAATTTGAAACGTTGGTTGAGTAAAGATGCATGTTTTTTGGCCTCTCGATACTTTGATAGTCATAGTCCTCTGAGGTACAAACGCCGGATTTTGACCAGTTTAAAATAGTTTGTATTCCCTAAATTAGTTCATTGTCTAACTGTGCTTAAAGAAAGCATTTGTTAATTCATCATGTCTTTGGTTGCTGGAACATTTCCATGAGCTAGTTTGTTGTTTTGCTATTATTCTTATATTTGAGTATTCAAAAGATTAGTTAAACAAAATAACAGGTAATCCGCTTTATAAACTATACAATTCTTAGTTTCGACTTTTACACATATTCTTTATTTTCTTATTGAGCAATAAAATATACAGTTGATGTTCGCTATATGTGTATATCCATAATAATCACTTCATTTCATTAAAGAATATGAAGCATTGTTAAACTTGCAAATTAGAAATAATATCATTTCATAACCGTTTCGTGCTTGAGATAAGATATAATAATTATCCTTTTACTTAACCATAAAGGCTTAACCATAATGAGTCTAATAAGTAAAAATAGAGGTCGATCGTTGTTTTATTTTACCATGACCATATGAAATTTATATAGTAACCAAAATAATATATTAAACACCAAAGTTCCCAAAATAATATAGAATAAAACAAAAATCCACTTTCTCGAATAAATTATTCACCCAACAGGAGGATAATCAAAATAGGATTGTGGTAATGAAAGGTTGAATTTCCAGCATCATATTACATTTTGATACTCTTTTTTTTGGACTAGTTACAGTTGCAGTTCCATGGCTATAAAAATATGACTTCTATGAACGGTAACATCACTTACTGTTGGGTAAACAAGACAAGAAGATGAATGCTTTAGGTATCCAAAAACTAATTTACATAGCGTTCTTTTTTGCCTCTCAACATATTTTCATCTGATTTTTAATTGATTTAAAAATAACTACATATATTTAATAAATGCTTTCAGGATTATTCGTATCATTTTTGACAATGCATCTTGTGCTCGCCTCTCCAATAAAACGCAACTCCAGGAATGTGCACAAAGGGACGAGAAGATTGCTTTCCGATGATGACATGTGCGACCAGTCGCATCAAGGGCCGGGGCTCACCTTCCCAGAATGGCTTCCGTACTTCATGAATCTCGAAGAGGATTATAAGAATGTACTTGATCTTATCGTAAGTAAATTTGAATGCGGCCCAAAACTAGCGCATTCATTGTTGAACAATTTAAGTGACATAACATAAGTTGAAGACATTATGAAAGAACGTCGCTGTTCAATAAAACATAACAGTCAATTAAAGAACATACAAGCCGACATTCCTTCTGCATGCTTATGTTTATATCTATATATAGCATCCGCTGTCCAAGTTATTGAACACGCGAGGTTATTGGGTGACGTTACTGGTGTTAACCATGTTGTTAAGGGCATCGTTCAATAATTAGCACAAATTTAACTCAGTACAGTTGTAAGTTATCAGAACGCTAGTCAGGTTGAATAAAAATATGAAAACAAATTAAACGTTTTACAATATGGCACAAATATCGTTTAAATGTGTCTCGAACATAGACAAGATTAAAAAAAATATAATATTGAATGGTCAGTAGAAATACCAGGAAAATCCTAAATATGGTTTAAAACATTGTAGCTCACCATATTACCATAAATGCTTAACTGTTCCTTTTACCTTTCACTTAGGCATGTAAGTTCAACGACGAGTGCAACTTACCAACCTTTGCCTCCTATCAGCCAAGCCAAGACAGCATAAATCCAAAGGTAAAATCAGTCAAATAATCCACGAACTTGTTCTTTAAAAGTCACACAAATAAAAATAGTTCAGGAATGATTCAATGTAATTCAATGTTCACATGATAAACAATATGTGTCATTTCAAGTTTGTACTGTTTACTTCCAATTTATTAATAATAATAATAATAATAATAATTAAAAATTATTAATAATAATAATAATAATAATAATAATAATAATAATAATAATAATAAACTCGTATTTTTTATTCTAATAATATAATATCTTATTTAAACAACCGATCTATGGAGGAGCGAGTGACAATTATTTCATTACTGATGTGGTGAAAGTTGAAACGCTGTTTCAGCCATTCATACTCTGAAAAGTGTTTGTGTTAAGATATTATAAATCGGACTATAAAGCTCACGTAGAATACAGTTTTTAGTATGAGAAAATCGGGTTGTATTACAACATAATCAACAAGGAAACACAAACGGGAATAAAAAGCTTATTTAGTAATACAATCCGTATAAGAGGTTTTAATGGTTTTATAAAGAAAAATATTTTATAATTGTGAATGGTCTTTATGTCCAAGTATATTTCATAACATTCGTGTTTCCTTACAGGCGAGATGTTCTAGGGAATACATCAATAAAGTAATGGAAACCCTAGAGAAATACTTGGACACATTTCTTAACAACTATGACTGTCTTATATCTCTGGAGAAAGATGAAGAATTAATAGGAGACCTTAACATTCTCACGAACGATCTCTATGACACCATAGAGTTGCATGCTCCACTTGTCATCGAGGCAGGCGAGAGCGTGTGCCCAAAGCAGCTGTCCAGTCTTTATAAAACATATGTGAACAGCCTGAGAGACTTCGGCTCATTCTTGACTAACGTGATTGGTGTGTTGAAATCAGACAGTTTCAGTGAAGTTAAATAAACAAACACTGATAAAGTTTGGCAATGAAGTAGTTTATTTGTGAATTTTATATTTGTCCAAAATGTTTATTCTCCGTAATGTGTTCAATAATTACTCAAAGAGATGTTATCTTGTTATATGCTATCGGGTTTTAGTGCAAGACAGCTATCTCTCTTGCGTGTTCAACCCAATAATGTGTTCACATTTTTTTGTTGGAATTGAATTCATATATATCATTACATGTGTGCTGTATTTGCAAAAATGGACTAATGGCCGCTATTGTATGTTGTATTTTGCAATGTTTTGATTAATGTCACCTACTATATTTTGAATGAACAATGACTGCTATTTATGACGAAATAAGTATCCAATGCATACTTATGTTTGCATTGACTAATAACGAACAGTTATGAGTGAAAATGTATGTGTTGCTTAATAAAAATGATCGAACCTCTTTAAATCATTTTGTGCTGACTGGTACATGCTCGTTCTTTTCCCAGACTTAAGGCTTAAACTATTCCTGTAGAACCAAACATATGTTACATGTATTAACTAAATGACGTTAATTTGTATGCACAATTGAATCATTGAGTATATTTCATACCAAAAAATTAGTGAGATAGGTCGAAGAAAAGATGACAAACCAACGATGCTAGAGGCCCAAATGTTACGCGGTTTTCTAGCATCGCTGCGTTTATTAATTGGGGTTGCCAAACTATTCAATATAAATGTTCTTTTTAACTGTGTTACTGCTTACATGTACTAATCAAATATCAGTGATACAAAAATATATACATGAATGTGTACAACCTAGCGTGTGAGTGTAATATGTCGATTAAAATGCTAAAACTATTTAGTTTCGTCTGATTCTATAGTAACACATTTGTTAGACAAGCCGCTAATTCCCCTTACGAAGAATTTAAAAAAAACGGAACAGTTTGCCATCACAGGCCCATGTCAAATAAAAATCAGAAGCATGTAAACAATCTTGCAAAATTTGTTTCAAACAAAAGTAATGAAGTTAAGAATTGAAAAACTACAAGAATAAGCTGCTTCTTAATAAGATATTTCGAAGATGATATACGTGATATAATTATTCATTACTTGTGGTTATTCAAGCTATTATTGTTCCTTTTGATGTTCAATATAGATGTGTTTAAATATAAGCTCTTTGTTAATCGTGTAACGTGTCGAGCTAGGGTTTCGACCAGCTCGACATTCCAGTTCGACATTGAAAACTCCCTATATAATATCGAATGTCCAGCTAGGATTCTGTCCAACTCGACATTCCAGCTAAACATTCCAGCTCGACATTGTTATTTTACTATATAAATTGAATGTCGATTGCCGAATGTCGATGGCTGAGCAAACTTCACACACGTCTATTTTTAAATTCATTCGGTTCAACTATGCCCATAAACAATCCTCATAGAACAAATTTCATGGTCATTATTAAGACAGGGAAGCCCTATTTGAAGGGTGGTACCGGTCCGGTGTATCATCATAAACGAAGAATATCAACAAGGCAGTTAAAAATAGAAACACTGCGGGTAAAAATTCAAATACCCGCGGCATCACTACTTAGATCCACACTTGCTGGGAACCAAACTTGCTGGGAACCACACTTGCTTGGAACCACACTCCTCCCGTTTTAAAGCTGGACTCTCACAGATTTAACGTTTTTACAACTTTTTTTTTGTCTCGGAATGAGCAAATTTTTGCGTAAGTATCTGCAAACCATTGATAATAGACTGCTGAACAAGATCAGATCGAAGTTTTTCATATTTCCGTTCGAAAATGGCTAAAACGTTACTAACGGTTTAAGAAAAATGCATAAAAGATCATTTTTTAACCTAAATAAAAAAAATCTGCGATCTGATTTTTTGTCAGCAGTCTTATATGGCTGGTGTACATGCATTTTCGCATGAATTGGCTCGTTCCAAGACAAAAAAATAAAAAGTTGTAAAAACGTTCAGTCTGTGAGAGTGCCGCATTAACACATCCACACATCCAGTATTAAACTAATTAAAGTGTCCTATTCGAGGCGATGCGTTCATAAGTCGCCTATATGACCGTAACAACGGGTGTTCTATATGACTGTACCATTACTACGGTCACAATAGCCACTTGAAACTGCAGTAAAACAAAGTGATACTTTCAATTCTTAGATGTATATTCCACACAGTCATAATAATTTCACATATATTCCACAAGTAACCACCAAAGTGAATAAACAATATGACAATGCCAACCTTTTATATCTGATTCAAATGAGCTGTTTACCGTATCAATTATCCTAGACATGTTGGCCTGGAAGGTAACTTTAATTACTAGGCCAAACAAAAGTGGTTTGGTTTGGGTAACATCCATTTCAAAAACAGGTAGGGTAGGTAGGCTTTTATATATTTAAAAACAAAATTTAGGCTTTATACTAGAACGTTATTTTCATCATTGGAGAATGGTGTTAAAGTAATCTACTGTATAAAGTGTTCAATGTTGTTGTGTTTTTTTCAAATTTTTTTACCAACTGCTATAAAAACGGTAGGGTCGGCGCCTATTTCGTAGGTAGGGTCGGGAGTTACCCAAACCAAATGTATTTTTTTAGGCCCAGTATAAAGAACAGATGCCACGTCAATATGCCTCGTACAGAATACAGAGATACAATTGCAGTTGTTCTTTTATGGTCAATGAAAAACAAAGGCCGGCTACAGCGGGACAATGATGCACATGTTTTATTTCCACCTGTTGCCCGACCACATCATTATTAATGTTAGTGCATACGCTTACTATGCAGCCAGAAACCATTTAATAAACATATTAAATATGTAAAGTTATCAGTCAAATATATAATTTTCATAAAGATGCACTTTTATTCCCAAATAAGATTTACCGCAATTAATAACATTGTTTTAATATTCCAAAAAGATAAATAAATGTCGAAAACAATGCTTCTTATGAAGGATACCAAGTTGAATATGAAAGAAATACGCATAAAATATGGTATTTGTACTTTTAATAAGAGACTATAGTGGACCACAGTAAATATACTAAATAGTTTAGCATTCACCAATCATTTAACATTTTTTTGAGCGTTCAGCTTTTAAATGCACGTTTACAATCAGCTATCAGTAATTAAATTTTCCATAAATGCATTATTTAGTAAGTAGTTAAAGGGTTATCAGTCATAATGATGTTTGTTATACATGTGTATGTATTGATTTTATTTAAGAGTGTCACTTTAAATTTTGTGCAAAAGTTCCTGCCCAATGTTTAAACGTTTGAGCAGATGATGACGGACATAAACCAACATATGTTCAAAGTTCAAGTGACAATAATGTATTATAAAGTTGCACAATGAGGTCATTCACTTGCTTGGTTTGTTCATGTTCTTTGATTTCATCAGTGCAATTAGGACAACATTTACAAACAACAATATTTTGATACACGAAGTTCTCAGGCGCGTAGCTGCCTAAACGCAAGTACGCGGTTGAATCCACATGATTCTGACAAAAACATCAGCCAAAGTTGCAGCATGCGTACTTGACTACAAAATCCTAAAACTCTACTTTTTTCGGTTCTAAATAAATCACCAAAGAGCGCCCAGAATTCACCAGATTGCACCATGGTTTTCAAACTTTTCCGATGGGGCATGCCCCCGGATCCCTCTTGCACAATTATGAATCCGCATAAATACAGGGCTAGCTACGGCCTTGGTTGTATGATGTGTTTTGTTGGATTCAAGGCTACCGGGCTTGTTCCTGAAGTTTTCATTCGTAATTTCATATTTAATTTCGTTCCACGAAGCGTAATCCTCACCTCCTAATTTTCGCATTAAAGTCTATCAATAAAAATACTGTTACATTACTTTCAGAAAGGTTATATCTAATTGTTGGATCAAGGGGAATACTCATTTTCGCTTAATGCAATTTCAAAAATGTAACAAATGTTAAGGGCTTGTCGTTTTTTATTTAAATATGATCGTGAACATTTGCATACACCTTACACATTACAAATGAGAGCTAGTTTCGATAGTGGGTGTGAGATAGTTAATATGAACAACCAATGCAGTCTTTCAACGATGTGAATATGAAGCATTATTACGGGAGATATCTGAGTCGTATAAATATCAAACCAGTCCAAACTAACCCTCGTCTATGGTATCGTATTAACCATACAATACGTATATATGAATACCATCAAGTAATAAACACGCCCAATAGACCAGTTAATAGTTGTCACTCAAACAGTCAGCCGACCAATAATGCGGATAAATACTCTGTAAATTAATAAGAGCACGTGGTTGTTCAACCAAATGGATAAACTAGAATAACTCACCGAATAATCTCGAAAATTGCTTTAGCGACCGATCAATTCCCGACTGACACATTAAATTTCAGGGGCGGGTGCTAGCCTGGGTTATCTGCCCTTACCACTTCATTATCGGTTCTCTTGTTGTGCAGAGTACGCTGGGAACCAGACAAGGGCAGATCCATGGTTTGACGTTAGAGGGGCGTAACTAAGGGGCGTAATTTTTTGACTCGCGCCCCTCCCATAGAACCGGACTTATTTGATTTAAAATGAGGGCGGGGCGGGGGTTGTAAATAAGACAGAATTGCCATGTCTGATACTCACAACTCATTTTCATGTAAGTGTATGTATAAATAGCATGTTTGAGATTGATAACTGTACTAAGAACATATACATATCATAGTTTTATGTTTATATTTTTTGTAATTTCATGAAAAATGGTTGTGCAAAATATCAAACAATTTATCCCGTTCTGGCAAATTATTACTGGTCAAAAATTCACTACCACCAAGCAAGCCTTGTTTTCCTTTGAAAAAAAGCGGGGGAAATGAATGTATAACTTAATACTCTAGTTCACCTGGTGTCAAAATCCAAATAAAGGGGAAAACTTGTGGTATCGTGTTCTACATGTACGTGAACCCCATGAGTAACTCAAGAAAATCATGTGGCGCGAAATATGTCATTTTGGGGGTAAATACATGAAAACAGTAAATGAAACTGCGAATTTCTGAAATTCGTCCCTGATGAACGAACAGTTAGGTGTTAGATATTTGGTGTCATAAAATTTTAAAACATCATAATCTGATCAAATGTCAATAAATGCCAGCAGAATGTAGTAATTTCATGGTGTTTTTATTTCTTTTCAGCCAAAACGTGTTTTTTTTTTAATTAATAATAATATACTTTTGTCTTAAATTATGTTCCCCGTATGGTATCCTCATTACGTAATTATTGAAATTGAGAGATAATGTTTATCTTGGAAAACTGTGGAAAACTCTCTTAGAAACTGTGCAATTCTAGAATTTGGTTGTTAAAGAAACAGGGGTTTATATTGTGAGTTTATCATTATTTTGATGTTATAGATTGTAATCACATGACTCCACATATAGTACATATCAAAATGCAGAATCATTGTTTATTTTATTTTCTTGATTTTAGGCTAAAACAAATATATACAATACTGAATTCCGGACAATTGTTAAGATTTTTCTTAAATCAGGTTTTGGGGATGAGAAACTTAATGGCTTAACATGTCCTCATTATTTTCTTCCTTGCATGTTTCATATTTAAATGATGATGTCAAAAGAAGTGAACGAGACTTGTAGAATCCATTTCTTGTACAGTCAGCGGTGTATAATGTTCAATGACATGTACAATATATTAAAAAAATGAATTTTTGGAATACAACATTTTACTTGTACTTTAGGTTCCCATTCGAGGGGTGAATTCTAGAAGGTTCCCAGTGACATTAAATGAAGAAGATAGAACCTTTTTGCTTTCATCCCTCGCACTGGACTATTGTATGGAAAATCATATTATCATTCTCTTATAGTATATGACATCGAGGAAATAGAGAAAAAATACTTAATATCTTCGGTGAAATGTATATACAGTGACCAACACTGAAAGTGTCAGTAAGAAATTAAAATAACAGGGTTAATAAAATGAAATGTTATTTTTTTATATCAATATGTTAAAAAACAGATTTGTTCCTTTGAAATAAAGCTAAGCAGATGCGTAAACGAGTAACACACAAACAACCAAAACAGTGGCGGCGCTGGGATGTAGTGGTAACACGCTTTACTGTCAATCCAGGGGTCGCAGGTTCAATATCCCACTGCAATACTAAACAAATACTAATCGTTTTCCGGTGGGACGTTAAATGGGCGTCCCATGTGACAGTGCTGTACAATAGTGCATGTTTAACAGCCAAGGTAGCTCAAACCAGGGTTATATTCTATCTATATGCTCCTAAACATAAAATGATTAACAATCTAATCGAAGAACTCGCCGAATAGGCATGACCCGAGTGCGAGTATATATAAGCTCTCGTGCAACATCAAGCCAACGAGAGTGATTAATATAAGTTGAAATAACTTGTTTCATAATCATTGTAAAATTAAATAATTTTAAACAATGAGAGCTCCGGAATTTGTCGAGAAGTTTGTTTACTCTTGTGTTACGTACCCACTCATGTCTAATTTTTTATTTACCGGCATGTTCTTTACTAAAACAACATGCATTTGGGGGGAAATCATTATATGAATTACTTTGATTGTGGACCTACATGTCATTTCCATTACGAATATATCCTTTCTGAAATGCAGTTGATTTGAATGTTACCTGAGAAGACCGCAAGTAATGCAGGTGGTTTGAATGTCACCAAAAAAGACCGCAAGTAATGCAGGTGGTTTGACTGTAACCAGAGACGACCGCAAGTAATGCAGGTGGTTTGTCTTTAAACAGAAAGCAAGTAATGCAGGTGGCTTGACTTTAAACAGAAAATACCGAAAGTAATACAGGTGGTTTAACTGTAAACAGAAAAGACCGTAAGTAATGCAGGTGGTTTGTCTTTAAACAGAAAGCAAGTAATGCAGGTGGTTTGACTTCAAACAGAAAAGACCCCAAGTAGCGCAGATGGTTTGACTGTAACCAGAAAAGTCGCAAGTAATGCAGTTGGTTTGACTTTAAACAGAAAAGACCGCAAGTAATGCAGGTGGTTTGACTTTAAACAGAAAAGTCGCAAGTAATGCAGTTGGTTTGACTTTAAACAGAAAAGACCGCAAGTAATGCAGGTGGTTTGACTGCATTAACCAGAAAAGACCGCAAGTTATGCAGGTAGTTTGACTGTATTTACGAGAAAAGATCGCAAGTTATGCAGGTTGTTTGACTGTATTTAAAAGAAAAGACCAGAAGTAATGCAGGTGGTTTGACCGTATTTATCAGAAAAGACCGCAAGTAATGCAGGTGGTTCGACTGTAACCAGAAAAGACCGCAAGTATCGAGGTGATTTGAATTTATTTACCAGAAAAGACCGCAAGTAATGATGTGGTTTGACTGTATTTACGAGAAAGGACTGCAAGTTATGCAGGTGGTTTGACTATATTTACGAGAAAAGATCGCAAGTAATGTAGTAAGTTTGACATATTTACCAGAAAAGACCGGAAGCAATGCAGGTGGTTTGACTGTATTTATCAGAAAAGACCGCAAGTAATGCAGGTGGGTAACTGAATTTACCAGAAAAGACCGCAAGTAATGCAGGTGGTTTGACTGTATTTATCAGAAAAGACCGCAAGTAATGCAGGTGGGTAACTGAATTTACCAGAAAAGACTGCACGTAATGCAGGTGGTTGACTGTATTTACCAGAAAATACCGCAAGTTATGCAGGTAGTTTGACTGTATTTACCAGAAAAGACTGCACGTAATGCAGGTGGTTGACTGTATTTACCAGAAAGGACCGCAAGTTATGCAGGTAGTTTGACTGTATTTACCAGAAAGGACCGCAAGTTATGCAGGTGGTTTGACTGTATTTACCAGAAAGGACCGCAAGTTATGCAGGTAGTTTGACTGTATTTACCAGAAAAGACCGCAAGTTATGCAGGTGGTTGACTGTATTTACCAGAAAAGACCGCAAGTAATGCAGGTGGTTTGATTGTATTTACCAGAAAGGACCGCAAGTTATGCAGGTAGTTTGACTGTATTTACCAGAAAAGACCGCAAGTAATGCAGGTGGTTTGACTGTATTTACCATAAAAGGACCGCAAGTTATGCAGGTAGTTTGACTGTATTTACCAGAAAAGACCGCAAGTAATGCAGGTGGTTTGACTGTATTTACCATAAAAGGACCGCAAGTTATGCAGGTAGTTTGACCGTATTTACCAGAAAGGACCGCAAGTAATGCAGGTAGTTTGACTGTAACCAGAAAAGACCGCAAGTAATGCAGGTGGTTTGACTGTATTTACCAGAAAGGACCGCAAGTAATGCAGGTAGTTTGACTGTATTTACCAAAAAGGACCGCAAGTTATGCAGGTAGTTTGACTGTATTTACCAGAAAAGACCGCAAGTTATGCAGGTAGTTTGACTGTTAACAAAAAAGACCGCAAGTAATGAGTTGGTTTGAATGTATTTACCAGAAAAGACCGCAAATAATGCAGGTGGTTTGATTGTAACCAGAAAAGACCGCAAGTAATGCAGGTGGTTTGACTGTAACCAGAAAAGATCGCAAGTAATGCAGGTGGTTTGACTGTAACCAGAAAAGACCGCAAGTAATGCAGGTGGTTTGACTGTAACCAGAAAAGACCGCAAGTGATGCAGGTGGTTTGACTGTAACCAGAAAAGACCGCAAGTAATGCAGGTGGTTTGACTGTAACCAGAAAAGATCGCAAGTTATGCAGGTAGTTTGATTGTATCCAGAAAATACCGCAAGTTATGCAGATGGTTTGACTGTAATCAGAAAAGAACGCAAGTATTGCAGGTGGTTTGATTGTAACCAGAATAGACCGCAAGTAATGCAGGTGGTTTGACTTTAACCAGAAAATACCGCAAGTAATTCAGATGGTTTGATTGTAACCAGAAAAGACCGCAAGTAATGCAGGTGGTTTGACTTTAACCAGAAAATACCGCAAGTAATGCAGGTGGTTTGACTGTAACCAGAAAATCATTAATTAAATCACTTTTTTAGATTCTTCGTAGCAATTGTTTCATACTATGCAAGTCTAAATAACCTGGTTTCTAATCAAGGTTTTCTGTGTTGATTTCTTTTTTAATGAAACCATAGTTCTCTTTAAGTACACGAATAAAGTTTTATTCAAACAAGAGAAATCTTAATTTAAATCATAAAGCACATTTCGCTTATGCTAAATACAAATATCTTCAGCTATAGGGCTTGAAGTATGACAAATAAACAAATAATTTTTGACAAAATAAAAATAAAACTGTTTCATATTTTTCGTGTTTATACCCAAAAAAGTTTAATCAAGATTTTATTTATGTTATGTGACATGTATAAAATGAAATTAATCCGTAAATAAAAATGTTTGCGCATTTTAGTTCCCCGTTTTATATAATTGACTTAACTGTTTATAATAATATTAGTAGAGGGAAAAATAAAATAGGGAAACAAAATGCGCCAACATTTTGTTACTACAATCAATGACTGTAATAACCTCATCAGGGAAACACCGGCTGTTACATCCACCCTCAAGGTACAGAAACAATGAGGAGGCAGTCTGTGTAATTTTATGTTTTCATTGTTATCAATCAGTGAAATTCCAGTGGATATTTAGATCTAAAAAGTCAGGTATTCAGAGTCATTGGAAAAAACAACAACATTTAAATAGTACTTATACTACAAAAACACATCACACATCATAGTTGTTCATCGATGTCAAATTAAATTGTTTGATTAAAAATGTTATTGATGTAGACTTTTGTGCTGCTTTATGTCTTGTATTTTGCCGACTCTACCGATGTTCATCAATTATTACGTTATCGTTTAATTATAATAAGATAACGTACTGTTATCAAAATCATACTTGAAGTAAAAAAGCGTTGTTTTTTGTTTAAATAATATTGTTTTTTAATTCCAACCATTTCATGTTTTTTTAGAATTTGTGTTCTAGACTTTATTAATATATGCATGAGATTCTACTAACTTTTACCTGACCCAAAGATGCACTCTTACTCCCAAATAAGGTTACCAAAATCAATATAGTTGTTTTATATTATCAAAAATGATGAATAAATGTCGAAAACAATGGTTCTTATGAAGGATACTGAGTTTAACTTGAAAGAAATGCGCATAAAACACGGTATATCTACCTTATGATACAATAGTAGACCACCGTTAATATTTTTTGCGATTTCTACTATTAAATACACGGTTACAATCTTGTCATCACTAATTAAAATTTTGCATTATTTAATAAGTAGTCAAAGGTTGATCACTCAAAATTGATGTTCGTTATACATGTGTATGTATTAGTTTTGAATAAGAGTGTCACTTAAACAGCAGTTAAGGTATGTTATTTTTAGTTTCATCGCATCCTAGTACGACTCTAGTATAGTTATTGTGCCTGAGGGCAACAGTGTCATTGCAACATGTGACCGTCACATGGCGGCGGCTGTTACAGGTGGCCGTCTAAACTTTTTATAAACAATCGATTGTTATAGCCTAACGAATTATATTTATCCTAATGTTAAATACGCCTTTCGGAAACAGTAGTTTCAGTTGATCTACACTGATACTAACTCTACCAACTACCCTACTGACGCCGCCTAGCAACGACTTAAGCGTTATCCTTGTTTTTAATTGCATACTTATTTAAGTATATGCTCGTACATTTTTTTGTAAATTAACCTTTTTATGTAAATGTACGATTACATACTTATATAAGCTGCTTGAAAACATGTTAATATGTGGTGCCAACTACAGTCCTTCACCGCAAACAGTTCGTCGCATACTGTTCGTCACCGCATACAGTTCGTCACCGCGTATTGTGCGTCACTGCAAACAGTTCGTCGCATACTGTTCGTCAACGCATACTGTTCGTCATCGCATACTGTCCGTCACCGCATACAGTTCGTCACTGCATATTGTGCGTCACTGCAAACAGTTCGTCGCATACTGTTCGTCAACGCATACTGTTCGTCATCGCATACTGTTCGTCACCGCATACAGTTCGTCACCGCATATTGTGCGTCACTGCATACAGTTTTGTTAGAAAATATGCCAATAAACTCACGCCGCATATAGTTGACGAGTTTATAATATACTAGTTCTACTTTAAGGAAATAAACGGCAACTGTGGCGATAACTGATGACAAATAAAAGTAATGCGCCAAAGGAACTATATGCGGGATGGGGGCACACGCCCGCCGTATACATACACACGCCCGCTCCATTAGGACACCCCCCCCCCCCCGCCGCAAACAGACACACGCCCGCCCAATGAAGACACATGCTCGCCGCATAAAGACACACGCCCGCCGCATACAGACACACGCCCGCCCCATGAAGGCACATGCCCGACGCATAAAGACACACGCCTGCCGCATAAAAACCAACGTCCACCGCATACAGACACACGCCCGCCCCATGAAGGCACACGCCCGCCGCATAAAGACACACGCCCGCCGCATAAGGACACACACCCGCCGCATAAAGACACAAGCTCGACTCATGAAGGCACACGCCCGCCGCATACAGACTCACGCCCGCCGCATAAAGACACACGCCCGCCCCATGAAGGCACAAGCTCGCCGCATACAGACACACGCCCGCCGCATACAGACTCACGCCCGCCGCATAAAGACACACGCCCGCCCCATGAAGGCACAAGCCCGCCGCATACAGACACACGCCCGCCGCATACAGACACACGCCCGCCGCATACAGACACACGCCCGCCGCATACAGACTCACGCCCGCCGCATAAAGACACACGCCCGCCCCATGAAGGCACAAGCCCGCCGCATACAGACAAACGCCCGCCTCATGAAGGCACACGCCCACCGCATACAGACTCACGCCCGCCCCATGAAGACACACGCCCGCCCCATGAAGGCACACGTCCGCCGCATACAGACACACGCCCGCCGCATACAGACGCACGCCCGCCGCATACAGACTCACGCCCGCCCCATAAAGACATACGCCCGCCGCATACACACGCCCGACCCATGAAGACAAACGCCCGCCACATGAAGACACACGCCCGCCGCGTACATATTGCATTATTGCAGAACTGTATGCGGTAATGAAATGTATGCGGCATAACAATGCTATGCGATATTGTCGTCGTCATACGCACCCCAGTTGACAAGCTTATTGTCCGCATAATGACATGGTATTGAACGTAAGTAATTACTGCTTTACATGAAGTCATTCTTTACAAAATGGCCTTACAAACACCATACTGATAGCCATATAGCAGTTAAAATATATAGTTGTCCATTCACCAACTTGAGTATAGCTTCCTAGCACACCGGATAGGCATTTCCGGTGACGTCAGCCGTGCTGGAAAATTCCATCTGGCACCCCCCATGCCAGATGAGTCACGCGGTGTGACGTAATACTTTTTATTTCTTTTATTATACACTTTATATAACCATAATTATGAGATTTCAATAGATGAGTTTCATAAACATTAACTTTGCAAAATATATCTTCATAGCAAAACAAAATAACCCTTAAAAGACGTGATATCGAAGGAACTTATTGACGAATGCAGTGAATATAAATTACTGCGCGTCATGACGTCAGTAAATATCATCGCACGCGCTTTTTAGTGAAATGTACAAAAATGCGCTTTTATATGTGTTTTCTTCACAAAAAATGTAATTCAAGGTATGCTAGGAAAAATATCATGTGTGTCCGTTCCGGATAGAAAAATCCGACCCTCGGGCACGCTGCGTAGCCGGTAACTCGGCAAGCCTCGTTACCTTGGAACGCAGGTGCCCTCTGGTCAGATTTTTCTATCCGGAACGGAAACACATGACAGATAATAGTAATATTTCGCAGCTCAGTAAAACTAAGCAATGTATATAATGTACAGGTGAAGCGATGTCGACTTCGAGCGGCATGGCTTAATTGCACTATTTATATTTCTGACATGAAAAAAATGATTGTTCATGTTTATGCGACATGTGAACGCGAGCTAGAGCTATTTGGGAAGTGTACATGCGTGTCCCAACGCAAGCATGTGTAATGTAATAAAACAACAATTAAAAACTTCTTGGTTTATTTAACCTAGTACGAGAAGTTACAACCGATTAGAACGAAAACTACACCGTAATCAAAGCCATTATATGATAATCAACCCATTTTGCGAAATACTGAAACCATCCGTCTAAAAATGATACATGGAAAGAATTTTAAACTCAACTTATAATGATAGCCATAACATCCAGCGAAGTCATGGAACCATCAATGATGACATGCTACATGCTAAATACCTTCAAACCCAAATCAACAAAATAAATAACAAATCCAGCAGTACACAAAACCCATCAGTATAAAAGTTGCAAAATAACTTTGAACTCGCAATGTCATATGATTTTGTGTGGGGTCACAAGTGGGAAAAAGTCTTACTTTAATAAGAACAAATAAAAGATGCTAAAGGCAGAAAAACAAAACTGATCATTCTGTTACAAACAGAATCAAAGTGCCACTTTAATTGGGTTAAAAGTTAATTTCTATTGTTTTTTTATAAATACATGAAAATGAAGAAAATGCTTTTCTCAATCAAGCATGTGCACGGTAAGTCGCGTTAAACACTAAAAAGGCCAGCATTTAACTTTGGTCTTATGTAATAGCTAAATGATTAAAGTAAATTCTTAATGATTAAGATTGGGCGGACTGAGCGTTGCGAGGGAGTGTGTAACGGATGAGTGACAGTAGGGCGACTTTTAAAGACCCACGAAAGGTAAAATTCTTAATGATACCATCTAGCACTTAATTTATGGCTTTCTGCAATTTCATTGGCTAAAAATGTAGGTTGTAATCTAAAAACGATAAGTCGGCACCGAACTGCGCTTAATCGTTTCGAAGGCCAAAACCAATCAAAAACTATTACAAGGTAATAAGTACTTAAGTTCTTGTTTACGTACTCTATTTAACAGTTCGTTGACATGAAGAAAATTCTTAATAATTAAGGTATTACTTCAGGTCATTTGTCTAACTTAGAATACAATCTCATTGGCTGATACCGTGGATTGTCAACACAAAATTTGACGCTGGGAATGTGTATCGGACGATTGGCAATAAGCGGAGCTTTAAACACCCACGAAAGTTAAATTCTTAAGTCTAGTACTTAATAAATGCCTATCTGCCTATCTGCAATTCCATTCGCTTTGCTCACTCCGCCCATTCTTAATAATTAAGAATTCACTTCATGTCATCTAACTATTACTTAATACGTGTTTTCTGCTGGCGGGAGACCAAATTATCATTGTATCGGCTCTGCATCCGGAATCAAAGGTCATGTTCACTGCAGACGAAACGACCATATGAAAACGGCGATGTAAACAATAAGGGAAGTAACACCGTTAAAAATAATAGATACTCGAGCTAGGTTACGGTCGTTAACAATATTGACACAGCGCTAGCTCTACTGAGCAACTAAATAATTGGCGTATTTTGTTATAAGAGTCGGAACACTAGTATATTTTATCCGTTTAATGCTTACAGTAAGTAAGAGTTCATCTATGTTAGACCCCCCTACATCCATTCGAAATATTTTTAATGTCTTTTTCGTATTTAAAAGTGTTGTTTTATTTTACTTTCAGTTCAAAAGTTTACTTGAACAAGACAACGAGTATGACGCGACGCGCCTGAATTTGCAAAGTCTGAGAAGTTGTATAATTGTAAGTCTTAACGTGAAAGTGTGGTACTAATTGAAGGACGATATGCAATTTTAGGCGATGGAAACGAAGGTTATAATCTAAGATATCTAAGATTAATTTATTGATATTTGTAAAAACTAACAAAAAACAGTTTGTGGTGGTCATAAATATTGTTTTCATTCAAATGTATTCACAATCACTGAAGCAAGTTTATACAGACCTTGCTTCATATGTCAAAATCGGTTTGGATATAAATGCAAACGTTTTAAAACGTCACTTCAAATCTATTTGTATACGGTATCATTTGTAATTCCACATCAACATTGAATAGTAAAATATAAATGTCAGAATGATATTTCTAAAAAAAGGGAGATAAACATTTATAATATCTTATATAAACGTTTAATGATAAGTTATTGTTCTTTCTAATTCTTTTCCTTCTTAATAGGAATCAATGTTTGGCTTTAAATAGCATTGAAAAGACTGTATCAAAATCAACTGTTTTAAATATACATCAAATATGTGGGTTTTCAAATCTTATGTCCGTGTATATGTCCTCCGAATGCTACTGATATACATCGATATACATAGAATTGTTGATTCAGAATTGAGAAAAAACATTGGTTTCATGAAGTATGTAAAATAGATTAAAGACAACTCGAATCGAAAAAGTGAAAACAAGTGTTCTCCATATTCAAGGGAAGCAACGACGTCATGTCATACTATTCAATAGGACTGATTTTTGTCCACTAGTCTGCTTACAAGGAGTTCTTAAGGTCTGAACAAAGATTGACACTGGTCCAATTCAAATATTTAAAAAAGGTAGCCAATTAACTCAGATGACATGTAGATTGTACTGCTTTGCCTTTTACATCATGAAAAATGACAACACTCCATAAAGCGAAGGAAATGTTCCATCACGAGAACAGTCAAACAAAAGATGAGCATATATGTAAATTCCATGATTTTCTGTTTAAACGACGATAAACCAACGAACACCTCTCTCTTTTCTACAGGCGAAGGAGTATATATGATCATACAACATAATGGACAACAAGAGTGGGAACATTAAATATAACATAGTCATAGTGTTTGCTAAACGATTATCTAAAATCTACTCACAGTCTTGATCGGAAAGTTCAATTTAACATATTCTTGTCAATTATCTTGACTTCCTGTGGTTCATTGATGCGAAAGCCGACGGCGCCATCTCCGAATCTATGAATTTCCGGCTGTTGGATGCAGAGATATCCGCCGGGCCGGACGTCTTTGTAAGAAAAGAAGGGGAACGGGTTGTCGCCCCAATGGTCTAGGTAAAACTCTACATGGCTTTCATTGTCGCTGTCGTCCTTGATAGAAAACAATATGTTTCTAGTTAAGAGCAGTTACGTGTTTTTGTACCGAACATATTAATGGTAAAGTTTCATAATTTATGACATTAAGGGACTTAGAAGACAAGTCAAGTAACATGATCAACATCTTCGAACAAGAGGACCACACTGGAAATATGTGTTGCTTTTAAGCTACTTTTATAGACACATTACTTGTTAATCAGTCTAATCTTCTTGATGATACGAACAAAAATAAGAAAACGGCTTGAAGGCATTAAAGTTGCAATACTTCATAGTTACAAAAAAAAAACGTTATATGCAAATGGCAAAAAGGTCATTCGGAACATTTTTATCGTTCGAAATCAGCCTCGGATGTATGTCGGTACATCAGTAGAAGTATTTTAGAAAATTGTGAATGATATCATTAATTAAATGTTGTGTTTTAGCTTGTATTTATTGATCTAAGTTAAAATTGATTGCTAGTGAAGTGTATTATTGCAAATATTATTAAGATGCCCAAGAGTTTAAAGTCATAAGTTTAACTGCTAAATCAAATTACTACGCGATCTACTTGCAGCGAGCGGACTTAAACATACCGAGTATGTAAACCGTCCAAATACATCCGAGGTTGTTTTCGATAAGAAATGGCCGAGGACCTCCGAATGCAAAAAGGTGGGTTTCACCATATTTTAGAAAATAGGCAAACCTTGAGATAGACGCCATGCCTCATTGCGTGCTCATGGTAGCGGAACATGAAGGCCAGGAGCACGCTTGGTCGATGGGCCAGAGCGAAGAAGAGGTGGAAGGGAAACATTTCCTCCCAGGGCACGTTCTCAAAACTCGTGAGAATCTCATGAAACGGGAACATCACGCGGGCTAATACAATTGCTTTCTGAATAAAATAAGACACATTTTAACAGGTAAACAGCGTCCGTATGTGTTGAACATATGTGAAACAGCGTCCTTATGTGTCGAACGTATGTGAAACAGCGTCCTTATGTGTTGATCGTATGTAAACAGCGTCCTTATGTGTCGAACGTGTGTGGAACAGCGTCCTTATGTGTCGAACGTATGTGAAACAGCGTCCTTATGTGTCGAACGTATGTAAACAGGGTCCTTATGTGTTGAACATATGTGAAACAGCGTCATGTGAAACAGCGTCCTTATGTGTCGAACGTGTGTGGAACAGCCTTATGTGTCGAACGTATGTAAACAGGGTCCTTATGTGTTGAACATATGTGAAACAGCGTCATGTGAAACAGCGTCCTTATGTGTTGAACGTATGTGAAACAGCGTCCTTATGTGTTGAACGTATGTTAAACAGCGTCCTTATGTGTTGAACATATGTGAAACAGCGTCATGTGAAACAGCGTCCTTATGTGTTGAACGTATGTGAAACAGCGTCCTTATGTGTTGAATATATGTGGAATTATGTGTTGAACATATGTGAAATTCGTCCCCACTGTCGATATTAGGCGTGACATTCGTCCCCACTGTCGATAGTACATATTAGTCGTGAAATTCGTCCCCACTGTCGATAGTACATATTAGTCGTGAAATTCGTCCCCACTGTCGATAGTACATATTAGTCGTGAAATTCGTCCCCACTGTCGATAGTACATATTAGTCGTGAAATTCGTCCCACTGTCGATAGTACATATTAGTCGTGAAATTCGTCCCCACTGTCGATAGTACATATTAGTCGTGAAATTCGTCCCCACTGTCGATAGTACATATTAGTCGTGACATTCGTCCCCACTGTCGATAGTACATATTAGGTGTGACATTCGTCCCACTGTCGATAGTACATATTAGGCGTGACATTCGTCCCACTGTCGATAGTACATATTAGGCGTGACATTCGTCCCCACTGTCGATAGTACATATTAGGCGTGACATTCGTCCCCACTGTCGATAGGACATATTAGGCGTGAAATTCGTCCCACTGTCGATAGTACATATTAGGCGTGAAATTCGTCCCCACTGTCGATAGTACATATTAGGCGTGAAATTCGTCCCCACTGTCTATAGTACATATTAGGCGTGATATTCGTCCCCACTGTCGATAGTACATATTAGTCGTGAAATTCGTCCCACTGTCGATAGTACATATTAGTCGTGAAATTCGTCCCCACTGTCGATAGTACATATTAGGCGTGACATTCGTCCCCACTGTCGATAGTACATATTAGGCGTGACATTCGTCCCCACTGTCGATAGTACATATTAGTCGTGACATTCGTCCCCACTGTCGATAGTACATATTAGGCGTGACATTCGTCCCAACTGTCGATAGTACGTATTAGGCGTGACATTCGTCCCCACTGTCGATAGTACATATTAGTCGTGACATTCGTCCCACTGTCGATAGTACATATTAGGCGTGACATTCGTCCCCACTGTCGATAGTACATATTAGTCGTGATATTCGTCCCCACTGTCGATAGTACATATTAGGCGTGACATTCGTCCCCACTGTCGATAGTACATATTAGGCGTGACATTCGTCCCACTGTCGATAGTACATATTAGTCGTGAAATTCGTCCCACTGTCGATAGTACATATTAGTCGTGAAATTTGTCCCCACTGTCGATAGTACATATCCGGCGTGAACTCAGTTTCTTTAAAGTAATACACCTACGATTGGACTTACGTTTCTACATACGCTTTATATGTTATTCCCATGTTGATCATTTGCCCCAAGTCATATGACTTTGGTGGAATATAATTGAGTAGCATATGTCACTATAGTTTATTAAGCCAAGTTCACGGCCTTTACATTGGCTCAACAGAAATAAGTGTTGAATGAATGCGACATATGGGTATGTTGTAAACCTTTTATATAATTGGGCTGCAGACAGCGGGCACGGAATAAGTAGCATACCTTTGACATAGAAGAGCGGATACTAACATGTGAATGGTCGGCCAGGCCGACGGAAGATGGTACGGGTGGACTGACGAGTCCAAACTGGTTGTCCAGGTAGCTCAGTGATTAGCGCACTCGCTTCTCACCAAGGCGACCCCGGTTCGATTCCCGGTCTGGGCGCATGTGAGTCTGGTTAGTGGTCACCAAGCCGGGCAAGAGGGTTTCTTTCCGGGCACTCCGGTTTCCCCAAAACACAAGACCACACTCTCGCACAGCATCGTGCCAACGACAGCGACTTAGTATAAGTTATAATATATAATGTTTAAACCAACTGGTGTATTCATGTTTTTAGTTCATTTGCATTTGATATGATCTTGAAAAGGGTTAACAAAAGAAACCAAATACTGTTTAAATTAGCTCACCAACCAATGTTGCAGTAACTTTTATCACTAAACAGAACGCAATCTTTAATGGGATGCTTACCTGTAGGGATCCTGCAGGACGCGCCTCATTAATGAGACATTGCTCTGGTGTCAGCATGGCAAAGAACCTATCTAAGCCTCCAGGATGATTAGAAGTGTTAATCGCAAAATTGGGTTCTCCGTCCGGAAACATACTTTCCCTCTGCGCCCGTTTCTGTCGCTGACGTTCTTCAATGATTCGCTGTTCTTCCTCCGTGTACACCTAGGATTGCAAATGGGTCATATTTTATACAGATGAGGACTGATTTCTGCAGTGTGATATCCGTAGAAAAAAGTAAGCAATTCACTTGACCTTATTTTTACGAATATTTATATTCCTTATTCTACTCCGGTAGATCTACAAAGAACGAAAAGTAAATGCACGAGCATACATAAATATAATCATTATATGTAACACGAATTTCAGCAATTGCAAAAAAATTATATGGAAGAAGTAACAAAAACTATGAATTTGATCAAACTTAACTCGTACCCGGACGCATGAACGTTTGTGAGAGGTCCAGTCCTGACGTTGACACTCGTGCGAGCAGTAGAACACAGCCTTGCAGCGTGAGCACTTCAGGCTACATCCGCTTGTCTCACAACTGCAGCAACGTTTTATAGACGGATCTGCGTCTGCCATCCCTTTCTTTATTTCATGTGCTGTATTTTGAGTTGTTTTAGGGCCCTTTTCATCGAATGTCCTGTGCGTTTCATTGTCGTTTGTTTTCCCTTCTGCTTGATCAATATCGGAGCTGTTTGCAGACAAGCCCGACATGCATATTTGTTTATGAGTTGTCCAGTGTTTTCTCTGGCAGTTTACCGAGCAGTACAAGGAAATCTTGCATCTAGAGCATCTTAAACTACAATTGGGCTCGCTGCAAAAGCTACACAAGTGTGCTGCCAACTCTTCGCACGACGGTTTATGCTGTTTCCAGTCAGCTTTTTGACATAACTGAGAACAGTAGTAGACGCTTTTACACTTCGCACACCGTTTGGAACTCTCGGGTTTTGCACAGCGGGCACACAATGTAGAAGGCTTCTGTACTTTCGCAGCCTTGTTTTGTCTACTGTTATACTCCTGCTTAAATTTTGATGTTAAATCGACCGTACCTTTGCGCTCATCTTCATTATTCAGTGGAGCTGTAGTCTCCTTGTTATCTGAGGTCTCACCTTTGGCAGATGTTGACGACGTCGGTCTATTCAAACCAGCTCGATTACTTCTACTTAAGTATGATGAACATGAAACGGAATGATTGGGCCAGTTAGCAATCTGGCATTCCTTAGAGCAGTAGTAGACGGAGAAGCAGCGTGTACACCGTCGTAAATCACCCTCTTCTTTGTGGCAAAATTCACACGACAAGCTCCGAATAATTGACATTGCTGAAACAATATAACGTCAATTGTTATATAGTTTCGGAGCGTTTATATATATATATATATATATATATATATATAATAAAAATGATATTTCACTGTTTTAAACAGTGATAATACCAATTTGATATGTTTCACGCACTGGCACCGGATTTTCAAACTCAATCGCCTTTTTAAAAAATCAAAAAAAATCTACATTTTTCAATATTTTTTCACATTTTCGGTATTATAATTTTTAGTTTAGAATTATAAGATTTTTTTTGATTTTTTAAAATAATGTTTGAGTTTGAAAATCCGGTGCCAGTGGTTTTACTGTGTGGAAAGTTAAGCCCAAAGCGCGCACTGAGCTAGAACACTACATCAACGACGTCATTTCCGAATTGACGTAACATGCGCATACAGTATGGCGTTTTTTTTTATAAAATGCAAATAAATGTATTTTAATATAAATTTAAGGCATATAATAAAAAAGAAAAATTGTTTGCAGTATATGTTCGCAGTATATTTCACCTCGTGAACACCAGTAGTGTATATTAACATTTGGTGCTCACTCGGTGAAATACATTACGATATTACACTGAAACAAACAATTATCCTCTATATTATGGAGTTTACATAAGGGCGTTTGAACAAATTGAAGAGATAAGGTGAAAAAAGGGAAAAATAAAAGTGTTTTGGTCTCAAATTTATGCAATAGTATGTACACTAAGCGCATGAGATAATTTAAATGAAACCCAAAATAATATCTTTAAGGTAATCGCAGATAATTTTCGTCGATGCAAAAATTGAAAAATCAAAATTAGTTAATTCTTTAATCGCAAGAGAATAACCAGTTGACGTGAGAGCAGAGTTGATAACGCACTAAGTTATGGTCGTTTGTTTGAGCCCTATATCAGGTTTATTTTTTCGTATCGGTTTTGTGCTTAAATATTGAAGCCGAGCTGATTTTTATGAACTTTTTAAAAGAATAGGTCCAAGCCAGATAAGCTTGAAAGTTAATTGCACTGTGTGTGGTTTTGAAAATATATATATGTGTTGGCGAAATGCCAACAAAATTGTGTGGTTTTGAAAATATATATGTTTTGGCGAAATGCCAACAAAATTGTGTGGTTTTGAAAATATATATGTATTGGCGAAATGCCAACAATGTCGAGCCCGCGTCTGAATAGAAATGATGAAACAGTTATGTAAAAGGTTGTTGAGTTAAATAAAAAAATATATATAAGAAGTGTTACACTGGCATTGTCGTAAAGTGGGAATGTACTTGGTGGAAATTAAATGCATAACAGGGATGACAAACAAACAAATTACAAGGTAAGCTGAACATTTTTCCATGAATAAGATGAATAATCTTGCACTCGACACTGGCATCTCAAAATGAACAAGTGTATTTTAAAATCCCCCACTGTCTGGCCAAGCTACAGCCCGGTCAGGCCAAAATGCAAAGGAATGTTGACCAACGACATTTAAGGTTGACCGTGACCTTTGACCTACCGATATGAGTTTTTTCATGAAATACACCGGCTTTTCATGGTAAACAGTTGTGCCAAGTTATATCAGAGTAGCCCAGTGCATGGCCAGATAACAGCCCGGACAATTAAAAAACACAAGGAAACTTCACCAATGACATCTAATTGTGACCTTCACATCTGACCGACTGGGACAAGCTAAACTACAAGGAATTTTGAGAAATAAATTGTGACGTTGACCTTGACAAACCGATATTGATCTTACACATGGCACGTCAACTTCTCGTGGTGAACATTGTGCCAAGGTATTTTAAAATCCCAAAGTGCAGGCTCACATAAACAGTCCATTACCAATTTACAGCCCGAACAAGCCAAAATCGGACGGATCGACGGATAGACGCACAGACGTACTTACATACAGTGGTGTGTTTCGATAAATAGTCCTGAAAGTTAAAGTGAACATGCTCGTAATAAGTTAAGGTCTTACAAATTACATAAGCATACCTATGAGGCTGAAACCGATTATAAGATAGTTCTACCACTCTCACGTAGATATTATTTGGCAAAGTTTAGATGTGGCGTTGCTCCTTTAAGGATAGGAACTGGATTACCTTAACTTCAAAGAACATGTCGATTTTGTTCAACTGACATAAAAAACGAGATACATGCATTATTAGAATGATCCATGTATACAAGTATAAGGTAAACACTGTTTGATGCTGCGTTAACAATTGAACCAAACTTTGATCTCTAAACAGTTGTTAATGCATTTGTTCACTCAACCGGATCATTACTTAGTGTGGTCGTTGTGAAGTGTGTCTTGACTAACGGGCGAGTGTTGTCATCTGCAAGCAAAGCTCCTTCCGTACTGTTTTTATTAAAGTGATTCGTGCGTAGTATTAAAAGTCAGTTTCACAACAAATTAAACTATAATATTGTGTAATCAAAGAAGAACCACAAATATCCGCGTACATCCTTTAACGCTGCTACATTCATGATGATTACGTCACAACATATTAGTGAAAACGGAAACTATGTACTAGTTACATGACATGAATTAAAATCTTAATGATTAAGAATTGGGGGAGTGAGCGTAGCGAACGAGCCCATCTTAATCAATAACTGTAACTGTAATAGTCATAGAATACAACCTCATTGCCTAGTGAGTACACTGTCAGCGCAAACTCTGACGCGTGTGTATCGGTGAGTGGCAGTGGGCGGACCATTTAAACACCCGCGAAAGTTCCTAAAGATTAAGCCTAGTAATAAATGATTGACTATTTGCATTTCATTGGTGGTAACTTTAGATTTATTCTTAATTCGCATTCAACACGTAAATCGTCTATCAATTTTGAAATTGGAAGTACAATGTTTTTGAAGATAATGGCAACCCGTTGGTTCAAAAGTTATTTCAACCATAATGTTTCGTCATTTAGAATACAACCTACATTTTTAGCCAATGATATTACAGAAATGCAATCATGAAGTACTAAGCTTAATTATTTAGAATATTCATATACCTCCAAAAATAAACATTAACCTTTACTAAATATTTTGAAACATATACATTGTAGATGCAGTGCGAATTTGAGGTTGACGATAACAGTATCAAACCTAACTTTAGTATTTACTAAACAGATTAAACTTAAATGTAAATAACATAAATCAAAAGGCAAACTACTTCACTTACCTAACAGTACCGAGCTGACATCTGTTAGATATTCTTATCAATTGTGCAATTCATTTACCATTTACTGAAAATCGAAATCGAAAGTAGATTTATTTTTCAAAAAACAGGGTATGTAATTGATCGTTTCAAACAATGTGAACTAATCGATTAATTATACAGGTCATCGTGATTTAATCACTCTGATGATTAAGACCAATTGTTGTTCTTTTTTAAAAATGTGAATACCATTTTAATAAAAGTCAACATATAATATTTTATTTATAACTCTATTCCTTGAAAATAGATACTGTTAAAGGGATGTGTACAGCATTTTCTGATTATTATGTGCGTACAACAAACACGATATTTAGGATGAACATTTGTTAGAATGTTACTTTGAACAAAATCAATGCAAGAAAGTAAAGTACAAATTGGATAATTTAACCAAAATAGGTTTAGAAAGTAAAATATATTTTTAATATATATATATATAATAAAGTGTTGCGCAGTAAGAGTCGATCTGCGGCCTTTCAGTCTGTGTACGATAACCATACCCAATACAACTCGGTAGACTGTTTTTTTAGGTGTGGGGCGGGGGGGGGGGTATTTGTGAACATTGCAGCTAAGGTTGTCAGTATTCAAATGGTTATGTTCAAGGGGCAGAAAGCGATCGGTAATGTATTTCTCTATTCGTAAATATAAACATATCCACTGGTCAAACAGAAAATATTAAATATAGGTGTGTTCCATTTTATAAGATATTCAAACAAAGGTGGAAAAATACCTTGCATAAATCCTTTCCAAATATATTGGAGGTCTGATCTCACATTTGCGATATCCATTGCTGATTAAATGTCTTCTAGCATCTTACATTTGAAATATCATTTGCCCATTAATCATTTTAGCAACGATTTCGATATGATAAAATAAATGATATTTCTGAAAATATTTCAAATGACTTCATCATTTTTTGAAAATACCAGGTAGTTAATACGCTGAAAAAGAGCCAAATAATAGCAGATAACAAGGTTAAGTTAGTCATGATTGTTTATACATTGTTTTGATTACTAAGGTATATGTTGAAAATTGTGAATATTAAATAAGAAGTTAAATACTTCTCTGAAAATGTTTTGTTTTGTTTTTATAAGGTTATAATGCGTTTTTAAAAAAAAATCCTTACCACAATTGTTATTTCCCAAAAACTGTATGTAAAATTACTTTATTTTCCTCTAGGCCGATCCTTGACTTGTTATTGATAAAAAGGGGCCTCAAAGACGTCATCATTTTTCAAACACATTATAGACAGTGTAGATACCAAGGTTCATGTTTGGTACATAATTCTTTTGATTACTAAGGTTACAGTAAGGTATAAGTTTACCCAAAGAACATCGTTTATTATATGTTTTCCGGTAGTTTATAGAGATTTCTATCCAGGAAACAAAACTGATATTGATATTTCTCACTGTCGCGAATTTTAAACCCGTTAGCGCGCACATGGCTGGAACACAATTTCAATGAAGTTACGTGCGCATACAAATTGGCACGGAAGTGGAACGAGTAATCATCAATCAGTGTGGACATACCACGTGGTTTGTGACGTCACATTTAGTTACAACGTGAAGTAAAATACCGCTCGACTCAAAAAGGATTATCGCTGGAAGTTTGTTATTTTTATATCAATTTTTACAAAACCTAGCGGAGGCTAAGCGGAAAATTGTACACTACACTCGGTTACTAAGCGACATGTTGAGTAATTTATAGTTTTTTCAAAAATCGTGGGCAAATGCTGAAAATGGACAAAATATTGTTTGGTATGACGAGAAGCAAATTACGTTTCTGGTCCAAAAAGTTGTTTATATATATATTCACCATGTTTGCCTTAAAACGGAAGTCTCGGAATGCATATTCTATCCCCAGGATATATACATACCTACAAATAAGGCATACAGTATATAGAAATATCAAATGTTTGTATTTTGTTATGACGAAAAGCAAAACCTATTTGGTTATGACGAAAAGCAGTTTTTTTAGGAACAATTGCTGACCTCTCTCCATCTTGCAATGAGCCCACTTTGAACCTGTTTTGCAATGAGCATTGGTTATGTGTTACAGCAATTAAAAGACATATACATATATGACAACTACATTTTTTTGTCACTGCTAAGCATGTCACTCAATTTATTGATCAGAAAACTTCATGATTTCAACAACACGTTGCATGTTCTTCATAAGCTTGTCTGGTATTTTTTGACAAAAATGGAGTTTATGTGTCGTCAGTAGGTTAGAAGTGCACCTACATGTAGTTCACATTAATTGTGTTTCAATAAAAACCCTTAAAACAATTGAATGTAACTTAAACAAACGTTTATAGAAGTAAACGTTGCCATTTCGTCTTTTTTCATTATCAAACTTGATTAAATGCATATTGATAGACATATGTTAACGTGGATACTTAAGTGATAAACCTTGATGTCGAGCAACTGAAGCAAAACCATGTTTATCGGCCCAATACAGAGGGTCAATGATTTAATCAAACACAATGTTTTCTTTTTTCAGAATGATGCGACCTCAGTACTGATTCAGGTACCAACTTTTGCCTGGTAGGTGGACTTTTTCTTAACATTTTGAAAAATGTATGCGTCCAGTACGTGGCGAAAAACATATTCTTCGATCGACATCTTAGTTAGGTATCATAACTTTAAAGATAAAAATGTTATTGAAAAGATTGTGGCTTAGGAGGCAATGTTTACAAATAAACGTGTTGATATTTTCCACAATTTTTCGTATTTTCTCGGCAAATATGGCATATCGATGCATGTTGTAAATGTGCTTGCATGTATATATTCCTATTTTCTAAACTTCATGGTTATTGCTCGACTGTACACTTTCCTGGCCGATTTTTTGTTCCTTAACCCCCAATTTTGTTTATTGCAAGCACATTATCCACATTTTGGTGAAATGTAAACAAACTTCTGCACAATTGTTTAGCCGTAAGAGAAAACGTTTTTAGTTCTGAGAATCGCTAATGATCACGAGTCTTTCAGTTACTTTGGTATGTGATGTGTATCATAATTTGAAGTCAACGACTTTTTCACTTCAGGAACTTCACCATGGTCCGATTTAGAAGGCAAACGATCCTCACGTTATACAGAAAATCACACAAGACCGCAGTGGCAAAGACATCCGTCAATACAAGAACATAAAATGCTAGCCTGTCGCTTCTGAGATTACAACTCCCAAAGTAGTTGGATTCTTAGTGTACAAAAAGAGATGTTTAACGTCTTTAACTCGTAACAGAACACCCAAAAACACACGATTAGCCCTCGAAATACCACATAAACATATGCGCGTTTAACGCGCCTGATAAAATATGGAAAGTATTCAATCAATGAAGTCAATTTTCTACAAGATATTTGAAGACACATTAAAATGATATGGTTCGGAAAACACCTCCGCCATGCATTATTCTGAGGAGACGAAATATTTCTATAGGACTTGTTTGGCATGTTCATTCCCTGCTGTGCATCCCTTGTTTATTGCACTGGGTCACAGAAGGGGACAATTTCCTGTGTATTTGTTTGTTGACACAGAGGCATTTAGAGCTGACACTTCGAGCGTAGATAGTCTCATTGTCTCACTAATACATAATCAATTCTTGTATAATTTGTATATCCAATGTATTTATTAATTTGACCGATGGGATATAAATAATAAACAAATAAGAATAATACGTGTTTTAATAGTTATATAAATGATATAATTCAATCCACTTTAAATACATGGTCACCATTGTAATATACAAATTGTGAAGCTTTATGGTTAAATCATATTAATGGGCTTTATATACATGTATAGAATATAACATTACTCTTATTCTTATTCTAAAGCATTGTAATAATAATAATAATAATAGTTGTATTACAATTTGAAAAAGTAAAAAAAAAACACTATAAGACAAGATCATTTGTTCATTTCTATAATGAAACATCTAGGTCACTCAGATCTGAGAACTGATAGACAGCAGACAGCAATACAGATAAAGATCAAAACACAGAAGTTGTTTACTGTACACGGATGGGGGAGGTCACTTATAGATGCGAAGCAGCTTGTAGTCCTATGTCTTCATCTAATCCGTTGCTTTCAGCATTTATTTTAATTGTCACATACCTGTGAACCCCCTGTACTGACTGAATTTCCATTATTTTGCTCTTCACGACTCACTGCACTTTTTCTCACATTCACGTGAAATTAATTTTTCATGCTTCTTGTTTTCTTGGCTCAAGTTTGTTCCTGAAGTGAAAAAAGTCGTTGACTTCAAATTATGATACACATCACATACCAAACTGAAATACTCGTGATCATTAGCGATTCTCAGAACTAAAAACGTATCCTCTCAAGGCTAAACAATTGTGCAAAAGTTTGTTTACATTTCACCAAAATGTGGATAATGTGCTTGCAATAAACAAAATTGGGGGTTAAGGAACAAAAAATCGGCCAGGAAAGTGTACAGTCGAGCAATAACCATGAAGTTTTGAAAATAGGAATATATACATGCAAGCACAGTTACAACATGCATCGATATGCCATATTTGCCGAGAAAATACGAAGAATTGTGGATAAAATCAACACGTTCATTTGTAAACATTGCCTCCTAAACCACAATCTTTTCAATAACTTTTTTTATCTTTAAGGTTATGATACCTTACTAAGATGTCGATCGAAGAATATGTTTTTCGCCACATACTGGACGCATACATTTTTCAAAATGTTAAGAAAAAGTCCACCTACCAAGCAAAAGATGGTACCTGAATCAGTACTTTTCATTCTAAATCCGCCATTTTGTTTGCCATGAAACATTTTTCTCACTTAATGTTTGCATGAAATGAAATTACGTCCTCCCCCTTGTTTTTTCTTTGATCGCCTGCTTCGCTTCCCCATGGCAAGGGGAGGCCGCATCATTCTGAAAAAAGAAAACATTTTGTGTGATTAAATCATTGACCCTCTTTATTGTGCCGATAAACATGGTTTTGCTTCAGTTGTTCGACATCAAGGTTTATCACTGAAGTTTCCACGTTAACATATGTCTATCAATATGCATGTGAACTACATGTAGGTGCACTTTTAACCTACCGACGACACATAAACTCCATTTTTGTCAAAAAATACCAGACAAGCTTATGAAGAACATGCAACGCGTTGTTGGAATCATGAAGTTTTCTGATCAATAAATTGAGTGACATACATAGCAGTGACATGTAGTTGTCATATATGTATATTTCTTTTAATTGCTGTAAAACATAACCAATGCTCATTGCAAAACAGGTTCAAAGTGGGCTCATTGCAAGATGGAGAGAGGTCAGCAATTATTCCTAAAAAAACTGCTTTTCGTCATAACCAAATAGGTTTTGCTTTTCGTCATAACAAATACATACATTTGATATTTCTATATACTGTATGCCTTATTTATAGGTATGTATATATCCTGGGGATAGAATATGCATTCCGAGACTTCCGTTTTAAGGCAAACATGGTGAATATATATATACACAACTTTTTGGACCAGAAACGTAATTTGCTTCTCGTCATAACAAACAATATTTTGTTCATTTTCAGCATTTGCCCACGATTTTTGAAAAAACTATAAATTACTCAACATGTCGCTTAGTAACCGAGTGTAGTGTACATTTTTCCGCTTAGCCTCCGCTAGGTTTTATAAAAATTGATATAAAAATAACACACTTACAGCGATAATTCTATTTGAGTCGAGCGGTATTTTACTTCACGTTATAACTAAATGTGACGTCACAAACCACGTGGTATGTCCACACTGGATTCACCGAGGTAATTCGTTTCCGCTTCCATTAAGTGGCTGTACCACATAATCGCCGTGCCACGTTTTGGACCAATGACAACGCTTGAGTTGTGACAGAAATTACTCAAATCCCGCCATTTTTTGATCGGCAAGATTTCCCTCTAACAATCGCGAAATAGTGTTTTCATCGGCGTCTGTCAAGGGGAAGGCTGTCTATTCTATAGCATTCTGGTTTCATGGTGTTGGACAGGCAGTCTGAAAACAACAGGACTTGTTCCTCGTCGAATCTATACTGGCGTGGTAGTGACCGTTTGGGGATAATTCACGACCTGCATCCGTTCGCTGCCTTTAATAATTTCCTTTCATCAATTCAGAAGTATTGATAATTTATTGTGAAGTTTGTCAAGAAACATTTTACCGAGATGTTTTCCATACCATGTCTGTTGACTCACTCGATATTTTTCGAGTGTATTTGAAACGGTTTTAGAATTTGTCTTGCAATTTTGCTCTCCATACAGTCTGATGGTGCCTTGTCCAACTCTTGTAGCTCTGTTCATAATTTGGTTTAACTCTTCGCCACCTAGAAAATCTGGTACATACATTTCAAAGATCGATGGCTTAACTGTACTATTTATTCGACCGAACCAACGGCCGGGACTATGTGGTTTATACACTATACAGAATATTCTGTGCAGGGCGCGGTATGAAAGGTCATTTTTGTTTCTTTCTGAAAGAGTTAATTAGGTTCCAGTTATTTTCAAGAAAGGGCCATGCAGCTGCTTCGAAACGGATTTAATTGGGTATACAAAACGATAAATAGATATACAGCAAAGATTGTATACTTATTGAAAAACAATCTGTAACAGAACGTATAAATGCGATGTCACATATGGCTTCTTTAGATTTGGTGTTTCAATGCACGCTCTTATTACACACATATCTTCATTACCACCCATACACTAGATTTAAAACTTCACAATCTGTGGTGTTATTCAATATTGGTCTTAATTGAATCTAAGAGCGATGTAACTAATTGGATTGCTCGATATAATTAACAGACCTAATTGAATTGAGTCAATGATGTATGAAGTATAATGCTTACATATTTTAATACTCTTTGCAAAAGTTTTTTCAAGATTTATTTTAAGACATGTTGGTATGCTTGTCTCGAGCACTCATACTCAAGCGCATAACTCTCGTCCAAGTGAATGAATCACGACGCAAAATCACAGGTGCCAAGGACAGCGCAAATAAAGTATCAGGCGACCAGGTCATTGGATATTTATATATATTAAAACAGGATGTGCTGAACAACATTTCTATTAAATAAATTGATGTTCATCATGTCCAGGACATATATATACCATCCCCTATTCTCCTGATTTTTTTATTTGTATGTTGTTCAACACGCCTTATTGACATATAACATGATTTTGTCTCTTGATACTTAATACAAATGTTGTTCAACACGCCTTGCTCATATATTCCTTGATCTGGTCTCCTGATACTTTATAGGAATATTGTTCATCACGCCTCGCTCATATATTTCTTGATCTGATCTCCTTATACTTATAGGAATATTGTTCAACATTCTTTGCTCATATATTCCCTGATACTTTATAGGAATATTGTTCAACACGCCTCGCTCATATAATCCTTGATCTGATCCCCTGATACTTATAGGAATGTTGTTCAACTTTTTTTGCTCATATATTCCCTGATACTTTATTGGAATGTTGTTCAACACGCCTCGCTCATGTATTCCTTGATCTGATCTCCTAATACTTGTAGGAACTTCCGGATACATTTTAGCCAAGACAAGTCAAGCGAACACGTTTATTCTCTCAAATTCAAGAACAAAATGGGTTGTAGTTAATAATAAAGACAGTGCTATTCAGAGGCTCCTGTGTAAGATCGTAAAATATTTCATTGAGTGGGCTGCAAAAGCTTTTTTTCTGGCATTTGTAGCGAGAGAACCGCTTATTGATATAACACTCGCCCTGCGTTTTCTCGTTAACCAAGATCAGCACGGAAGACAATACAACATTGAAGGCCAGATACTTTGTCAAATAATGAAATATTAACTTACTCACTCAATACGTGAGTAAACTAATTATTCACTAATCTCAAAATACAACAACACAAACAGTGTAGGAATTGGCAATGTATTTGGTGAACATGTACACAGGAAAAGACAGTATTCGGATGCTGGAAGATTGGTAAAAGCGTCTAAGCACATCCGGATCGTAACCTTGGTCAATCGTGGCCACGTCACCTTAGAGTCAGCAGCAACTTTAACGACTAGTATCTTGGAAAACATCATAAAGCAACTGGAACGAAACTAAATATACGGTGAATCTCTAATCATAAACGTAACAAATAAGTTACTAACTTACGTTAGACACTCACAGTGGAACTCCGTAAATGAAATAAAAATACACATTAATAGAACACATGATACAGCAAAATCAACCTGAAAATAGGAATGGGTAAAGGGATATATGACGAACGTGAACTGAACACATTCCTGTAAGGTTTCAGGAGGCTAGATAAAGGGATATATATGACGAAAGAGAGCTGAACAACATTCCTGTAAGGTTTCAGGAGGCTAGATAAAGGGAAATATGACGAAAGTGAGCTGATCAACATTCCTATAAGGTTTCAAGGGTCTAGATAAAGGGAAATATGACGAAAGTGAGCTGAACAACAATCCTGTAAGGTTTCAGGAGGCTAGATAAAGGGAAATATGACGAAAGTGAGCTGATCAACATTCCTATAAGGTTTCAAGAGGCTAGATCAAGGGAAATATGACGAAAGTGAGCTGATCAACATTCCTATAAGGTTTCAAGGGTCTAGATAAAGGGAAATATGACGAAAGTGAGCTGATCAACATTCCTATAAGGTTTCAAGAGGCTAGATAAAGGGAAATATGACGAAAGTGAGCTGATCAACATTCCTATAAGGTTTCAAGGGTCTAGATAAAGGGAAATATGGCGAAAGTGAGCTGATCAACATTCCTATAAGGTTTTAAGGGTCTAGATAAAGGGAAATATGACGAAAGTGAGCTGATCAACATTCCTATAAGGTTTCAAGGGTCTAGATAAAGGGAAATATGACGAAAGTGAGCTGATCAACATTCCTGTAAGGTTTCAGGAGGCTAGATAAAGGGAAATATGACGAAAGTGAGCTGATCAACATTCCTATAACGTTTCAAGGGTCTAGATAAAGGGAAATATGACGAAAGTGAGCTGAACAACATTCCTTTAAGGTTTCAGGAGGCTAGATAAAGGGAAATATGACGAAAGTGGGCTGAACAACAATCCTGTAAGGTTTCAGGAGGCTAGATAAAGGGAAAAATGACGAAAGTGAGCTGAACAATATTCCTGTAAGGTTTCAGGAGGCTAGATCAAGGAAAATATGACGAAAGTGAGCTGAAAAACATGCCTGTAAGGTTTCAGGAGGCTTGATCAAGGGAAATATGACGAAATGGAGCTGAACAACATTCCTATAAGGTTTCAGAAGGCTGGATAAAGGGAAATATGACGAAAGTGAGCTGAACAACATTCCTGTAAGGTTTCAGGAGGCTAGATAAAGGGAAATATGACGAAAGTGAGCTGAACAATATTCCTGTAAGGTTTCAGGAGGCTAGATAAAGGGAAATATGACGAAAGTGAGCTGAACAACATTCCTGTAAGGTTTCAGGAGGCTTGATCAAGGGAAATATGACGAAATGGAGCTGAACAACATTCCTATAAGGTTTCAGAAGGCTGGATAAAGGGATATATGACAAAAGTGAGCACAACATTCCTATAAGGTTTTAAGGGGCTGGATAAAGGGAAATATGACGAAAGTGAGCACAACATTCCTATAAGGTTTTAAGGGGTTGGATAAAGGGAAATATGACGAAAGTGAGCTGAACAACATTCCTGTAAGGTTTCAGAAGGCTTTATCAAGGGAAATATGACGAAAGTGAGCTGAACAACATTCCTGTAAGGTTTCAGGAGGCTGGATAAAGGGATATATGACAAAAGTGAGCTGAACAACATTCCTGTTAGGTTTCAGGAGTCCAGATAAAGGGAAATATGACGAAAGTGAGCTGATCAACATTCCTATAAGGTTTCAAGGGTCTCGATAAAGGGAAATATGACGAAAGTGAGCTGATCAACATTCCTGTAAGGTTTAAGAAGGCTAAATAAAAGGAAATATGACGAAAGTGAGCACAACATTCCTATAAGGTTTTAAGGGGCTGGATAAGGGATATATGGTGAAAGTGAGCTGAACAACATTCCTGTAAGGTTTCAGGAGGCTTGATCAAAGGAAATATGACGAAATGGAGCTGAACAACATTCCTATAAGGTTTCAGAAGGCTAGATAAAGGGAAATATGACGAAAGTGAGCTGAACAACATTCCTGTAAGGTTTCAGAAGGCTTTATCAAGGGAAATATGACGAAAGTGAGCTGAACAACATTCCTGTAAGGTTTCAGGAGGCTGGATAAAGGGATATATGACAAAAGTGAGCTGAACAACATTCCTGTTAGGTTTCAGGAGTCCAGATAAAGGGAAATATGACGAAAGTGAGCTGATCAACATTCCTATAAGGTTTCAAGGGTCTAGATAAAGGGAAATATGACGAAAGTGAGCTGAACAACAATCCTGTAAGGTTTCAGGAGGCTAGATAAAGGGAAATATGACAAAAGTGAGCTGATCAACATTCCTATAAGGTTTCAAGAGGCTAGATAAAGGGAAATATGACGAAAGTGAGCTGATCAACATTCCTATAAGGTTTCAAGGGTCTAGATGAAGGGAAATATGACGAAAGTGAGCTGATCAACATTCCTGTAAGGTTTTAAGGGTCTAGATAAAGGGAAATATGACGAAAGTGAGCTGATCAACATTCCTATAAGGTTTCAAGAGGCTAGATCAAGGGAAATATGACGAAAGTGAGCTGATCAACATTCCTATAAGGTTTCAAGGGTCTAGATAAAGGGAAATATGGCGAAAGTGAGCTGATCAACATTTCTATAAGGTTTCAAGGGTCTAGATAAAGGGAAATATGACGAAAGTGAGCTGATCAACATTCCTGTAAGGTTTCAGGAGGCTAGATAAAGGGAAATATGACGAAAGTGAGCTGATCAACATTCCTATAAGGTTTCAAGAGGCTAGATAAAGGGAAATATGACGAAAGTGAGCTGATCAACATTCCTATAAGGTTTCAAGGGTCTAGATAAAGGGAAATATGACGAAAGTGAGCTGATCAACATTCCTATAAGGTTTCAAGGGTCTAGATAAAGGGAAATATGACGAAAGTGAGCTGATCAACAATCCTGTAAGGTTTCAGGAGGCTAGATAAAGGGAAATATGACGAAAGTGAGCTGATCAACATTCCTATCAGGTTTTAAGGGTCTAGATAAAGGAAAATATGACGAAAGTGAGCTGATCAACATTCCTATAAGATTTCAAGGGTCTAGATAAAGGGAAATATGGCGAAAGTGAGCTGAACAACATTCCTATAAGGTTTTAAGGGGCTGGATAAAGGGAAATATGGCGAAAGTGAGCTGATCAACATTCCTATAAGGTTTCAAGGGTCTAGATAAAGGGAAATATGACGAAAGTGAGCTGATCAACAATCCTGTAAGGTTTCAGGAGGCTAGATAAAGGGAAATATGACGAAAGTGAGCTGATCAACATTCCTGTTAGGTTTTAAGGGGCTGGATAAAGGGAAATATGACGAAAGTGAGCTGAACAACATTCCTGTTAGGTTTCAGGAGTCCAGATAAAGGGAAATATGACGAAAGTGAGCTGATCAACATTCCTATAAGGTTTCAAGGGTCTCGATAAAGGGAAATATGACGAAAGTGAGCTGATCAACATTCCTGTAAGGTTTAAGAAGGCTAAATAAAAGGAAATATGACGAAAGTGAGCACAAAGTTCCTATAAGGTTTTAAGGGGCTGGATAAAGGGATATATGGTGAAAGTGAGCTGAACAACATTCCTGTAAGGTTTCAGGAGGCTTGATCAAGGGAAATATGACGAAATGGAGCTGAACAATATTCCTATAAGTTTTCAGAAGGCTAGATAAAGGGAAATATGACGAAAGTGAGCCGAACAACATTCCTGTAAGGTTTCAGAAGGCTTTATCAAGGGAAATATGACGAAAGTGAGCTGAACAACATTCCTGTAAGGTTTCAGGAGGCTGGATAAAGGGATATATGACAAAAGTGAGCTGAACAACATTCCTGTTAGGTTTCAGGAGTCCAGATAAAGGGAAATATGACGAAAGTGAGCTGATCAACATTCCTATAAGGTTTCAAGGGTCTAGATAAAGGGAAATATGACGAAAGTGAGCTGAACAACAATCCTGTAAGGATTCAGGAGGCTAGATAAAGGGAAATATGACGAAAGTGAGCTGATCAACATTCCTATAAGGTTTCAAGAGGCTAGATAAAGGGAAATATGACGAAAGTGAGCTGATCAACATTCCTATAAGGTTTCAAGGGTCTAGATAAAGGGAAATATGGCGAAAGTGAGCTGATCAACATTCCTATAAGGTTTTAAGGGTCTAGATAAAGGGAAATATGACGAAAGTGAGCTGATCAACATTCCTATAAGGTTTCAAGGGTCTAGATAAAGGGAAATATGACGAAAGTGAGCTGATCAACATTCCTGTAAGGTTTCAAGAGGCTAGATAAAGGGAAATATGACGAAAGTGAGCTGATCAACATTCCTATAAGGTTTCAAGGGTCTAGATAAAGGGAAATATGACGAAAGTGAGCTGATCAACATTCCTATAAGGTTTCAAGGGTCTAGATAAAGGGAAATATGGCGAAAGTGAGCTGATCAACATTCCTATAAGGTTTCAAGGGTCTAGATAAAGGGAAATATGACGAAAGTGAGCTGAACAACAATCCTGTAAGGTTTCAGGAGGCTAGATAAAGGGAAATATGACGAAAGAGAGCTGATCAACATTCCTATAAGGTTTTAAGGGTCTAGATAAAGGGAAATATGACGAAAGTGAGCTGATCAACATTCCTATAAGGTTTCAAGGGTCTAGATAAAGGGAAATATGGCGAAAGTGAGCTGAACAACATTCCTATAAGGTTTCAAGGGTCTGGATAAAGGGAAATATGGCGAAAGTGAGCTGATCAACATTCCTATAAGGTTTCAAGGGTCTAGATAAAGGGAAATATGACGAAAGCGAGCTGATCAACAATCCTGTAAGGTTTCAGGAGGCTAAATAAAGGGAAATATGACGAAAGTGAGCTGATCAACATTCCTATAAGGTTTTAAGGGGCTGGATAAAGGGAAATATGACGAAAGTGAGCCGAACAACATTCCTATAAGGTTTCAGAAGGCTTTATCAAGGGAAATATGACGAAAGTGAGCTGAACAACAATCCTGTAAGGTTTCAGGAGGCTAGATAAAGGGAAATATGGCGAAAGTGAGCTGAACAACATTCCTATAAGGTTTCAAGGGTCTAGATAAAGGGAAATATGACGAAAGTGAGCTGATCAACATTCCTATAAGGTTTCAAGGGTCTAGATAAAGGGAAATATGACGAAAGTGAGCTGAACAACAATCCTGTAAGGTTTCAGGAGGCTAGATAAAGGGAAATATGGCGAAAGTGAGCTGAACAACATTCCTATAAGGTTTCAAGGGTCTAGATAAAGGGAAATATGACGAAAGTGAGCTGATCAACATTCTTATAATGTTTCAAGGGTCTAGATAAAGGGAAATATGACGAAAGTGAGCTGAACAACAATCCTGTAAGGTTTCAGGAGGCTAGATAAAGGGAAATATGACGAAAGTGAGCTGATCAACATTCCTATAAGGTTTCAAGGGTCTAGATAAAGGGAAATATGACGAAAGTGAGCTGAACAATATTCCTATAAGGTTTCAAGGGTCTAGATAAAGGGATATATGGCGAAAGTGAGCTGATCAACATTCCTGTAAGGTTTCAAGAGGCTAGATAAAGGGAAATATGACGAAAGTGAGCTGATCAACAATCCTGTAAGGTTTCAAGAGGCTAGATAAAGGGAAATATGACGAAAGTGAGCTGATCAACATTTCTATAAGGTTTCAAGGGTCTAGATAAAGGGAAATATGGCGAAAGTGAGCTGATCAACATTCCTATAAGGTTTCAAGGGTCTAGATAAAGGGAAATATGGCGAAAGTGAGCTGATCAACAATCCTGTAAGGTTTCAGGAGGCTAGATAAAGGGAAATATGACGAAAGTGAGCTGATCAACATTCCTATAAGGTTTCAAGAGTCCAGATAAAGGGAAATATGACGAAAGTGAGCTGATCAACATTCCTATAAGGTTTCAGGAGGCTAGATAAAGGGAAATATGACGAAAGTGAGCTGATCAACATTCCTATAAGGTTTCAAGGGTCTAGATAAAGGGAAATATGGCGAAAGTGAGCTGATAAACATTCCTATAAGGTTTCAAGGGTCTAGATAAAGGGAAATATGGCGAAAGTGAGCTGATCAACATTCCTATAAGGTTTTAAGAGTCCAGATAAAGGGAAACATGACGAAAGTGAGCTGATCAACATTCCTATAAGGTTTCAGGAGGCTAGATAAAGGGAAATATGACGAAAGTGAGCTGATCAACATTCCTATAAGGTTTCAAGGGTCTAGATAAAGGGAAATATGGCGAAAGTGAGCTGATCAACATTCCTGTAAGGTTTCAAGGGTCTAGGTAAAGGGAAATATGACGAAAGTGAGCTGATCAACATTCCTATAAGGTTTCAAGGGTCTAGATAAAGGGAAATATGGCGAAAGTGAGCTGATCAACATTCCTATAAGGTTTCAAGGGTCTAGATCAAGGGAAATATGGCGAAAGTGAGCTGATCAACATTCCTGTAAGGTTTCAGGGGTCTAGATAAAGTGAAATATGGCAAAAGTGAGCTGATCAACATTCCTGTAAGGTTTCAGGAGGCTAGATAAAGGGAAATATGGCGAAAGTGAGCTGATCAACATTCCTGTAAGGTTTCAAGGGTCTAGATAAAGGGAAATATGTCGAAAGTGAGCTGATCAACATTCCTGTAAGGTTTCAGGAGGCTAGATAAAGGGAAATATGGCGAAAGTGAGCTGATCAACATTCCTGTAAGGTTTCAAGGGTCTAGATAAAGGGAAATATGGCGAAAGTGAGCTGATCAACATTCCTATAAGGTTTCAAGGGTCTAAATAAAGGGAAATATGGCGAAAGTGAGCTGATCAACATTCCTGTAAGGTTTCAAGGGTCTAGATAAAGGGAAATATGGCGAAAGTGAGCTGATCAACATTCCTATAAGGTTTCAAGGGTCTAGATAAAGGGAAATATGGCGAAAGTGAGCTGAACAACATTCCTATAAGGTTTCAAGGGTCTAGATAAAGGGAAATATGGTGAAAGTGAGCTGATCAACATTCCTGTAAGGTTTCAGGAGGCTAGATAAAGGGAAATATGACGAAAGTGAGCTGATCAACATTCCTATAAGGTTTCAAGGGTCTAGATAAAGGGAAATATGGCGAAAGTGAGCGGATCAACATTCCTGTAAGGTTTTAAGGGTCTAGATAAAGGGATATATAGCGAAAGTGAGCTGAACAACATACAACTTTAGAATCAGGAGTCTAGGTCCAGGACGGACAGGCAAATTCGATATGTCAGGTGGCGCCACTTAAACCATTGACGCAGTCCGTATCATGGCTGCACACATGGTCGCATTTTATTTTCAAAACATGTAAACGGAATATGTCCAAATTGTAACAATATTTGTCAACATTTGAATATCTACTTAAATTATGTACGAATATGAGTGGCCAGATTCCAATTTCAAAGTCTAAAAAAAAGTCATTTTAACAGATCAGACTCAACGCATGATTTTTGTTCTGCTTTTAAGGGGATCCAACGTTAATTATTGTTGCGGAATTCTAGGTGATGGACATGTTCCCTGGGAAACAAAACGACGGATTGTTTAGATATTTTTGTTTTGTTTTGGAAAGATATTTTGACCCCGTGCCTTATATCACTGTTATCGTAATATAAATACCCGGAGGCCGGACGTATATTTCAAGATGCCTAAACAAAACAAGTTATTAAATGTATGAGCTGAAAGATTGTTTGTTTCGGAAATAATCTTTACGATAATCGCGATTAACTATTTCCTTATTTTGTTTAGTCAAGATTAGGTAATTAATTCGGCAAGCAAGTCACTTAAGCATGATATGCTTAATATATTTCAAGAAACTGGGACCTCTTATCTATTTCTTATTGAAAATATGCAAACGAATTGACCATACCAGAACCGACAATGTCCCTTCAATATTTTTTTTGTTTTCCTCAAGACCAGTCCATAACTTGCTATCGTTCAGAAGAAGGCCTACAAGACGTTATCATTTTAAAACTGTGTATTTGAAAACAAACGCAAAATACTAACCTGAAAAAGTTTGTTTCTTTAAATGTAATGATGCCTTTTTTAAAACTCCTACCAGAATGTTTATTTCACCACATATATATGTAGGGACGAAGTTCATTCGATATTGCAATGTCATTGGAAAAGGATCAAAAATGACGAAGAAGGTTAAAAAAGTATATATTTTATTAATCGCTAAGCTATATGTTTACCACTATGATTTTTTTCTCAAACATTTTGAAATAATATTTGTAAACAGAGTCGAAATCTAGATGGTCGCCAATAAGTACAATTATATAGTTATAATAATACGAGAACCCTGTTGGATCAGGAGGTCATGGTAGCGATTTGCCAAGAGTTTTCCAGATTTACACCGATGCCAATCGTAGCAGTAAGAGGCAGGCTATAAGATAATGATGCGTAGAAGTTGTTTTAAACGAGATACATAAGTCGTTTAAACGAGTTACTAATTCATTTTCATGACTTACTAAGCTGTTTAAACGAGATACTCAAGTCGTTTAAACGAGTTACTAATTCATTTTCATGACTTACTAAGCTGTTTAAACAAGATACGCAAGTCGTTTAAACGGGTTACTAATTCATTTTCATAATTTACTAAGCTGTTTAAACGAGATACGCAAGTCGTTTAAACGGGTTACTAATTCATTTTCATGACTTACTAAGCTGTTTAAACGAGATACGCAAGTCGTTTAAAGGAGTTACTAATTCATTTTCATAATTTACTAAGCTGTTTAAACGAGATACTCAAGTCGTTTAAACGAGTTACTAATTCATTTTCATGACTTACTAAGCTGTTTAAACGAGATACTCAAGTCGTTTAAACGAGTTACTAATTTATTTTCATGATTTACTAAGCCGTTTTAAACGAGATACATAAGTCGTTTAAACGAGTTACTAATTCATTTTCATGACTTACTAAGCTGTTTAAACGAGATACTCAAGTCGTTTAAACGAGTTACTAATTTATTTTCATGACTTACTAAGCTGTTTAAACGAGATACTCAAGTCGTTTAAACGAGTTACTAATTTATTTTCATGACTTACTAAGCTGTTTAAACGAGATACGCAAGTCGTTTAAACGAGTTACTAATTCATTTTAATAATTTACTAAGCTGTTTAAACGAGATACTCAAGTCGTTTAAACGAGTTACTAATTCATTTTCATGAGTTACTAAGCTGTTTAAACGAGATACTAAAGTCGTTTAAACGAGTTACTAATTTATTTTCATGATTTACTAAGCCGTTTTAAACGAGATACATAAGTCGATTAAACGAGTTACTAATTCATTTTCATGACTTACTAAGCTGTTTAAACGAGATACTCAAGTCGTTTAAACGAGTTACTAATTTATTTTCATGACTTACTAAGCTGTTTAAACGAGATACTCAAGTCGTTTAAACGAGTTACTAATTTATTTTCATGACTTACTAAGCTGTTTAAACGAGATACGCAAGTCGTTTAAACGAGTTACTAATTCATTTTAATAATTTACTAAGCTGTTTAAACGAGATACTCAAGTCGTTTAAACGAGTTACTAATTCATTTTCATGAGTTACTAAGCTGTTTAAACGAGATACTAAAGTCGTTTAAACGAGTTACTAATTTATTTTCATGATTTACTAAGCCGTTTTAAACGAGATACATAAGTCGATTAAACGAGTTACTAATTCATTTTCATGACTTACTAAGCTGTTTAAACGAGATACTCAAGTCGTTTAAACGAGTTACTAATTCATTTTCATAATTTACTAAGCTGTTTAAACGAGATACTCAAGTCGTTTAAACGAGTTACTAATTCATTTTCATGACTTACTAAGCTGTTTAAACGAGAAACGCAAGTCGTTTAAACGAGTTACTAATTTATTTTCATGATTTACTAAGCTGTTTAAACGAGATACGCAAGTCGTTTAAACGAGTTACTAATTTATTTTCATGACTAACTAAGCTGTTTAAACGAGATACTCAAGTCGTTTAAACGAGTTACTAATTCATTTTCATGACTTACTAAGCTGTTTAAACGAGATACTCAAGTCGTTTAAACGAGTTACTAATTCATTTTCATGACTTACTAAGCTGTTTAAACGAGATACGCAAGTCGTTTAAACGAGTTACTAATTCATTTTCATGACTTACTAAGCTGTTTAAACGAGATACTCAAGTCGTTTAAACGAGTTACTAATTTATTTTCATGACTTACTAAGCTGTTTAAACGAGATACTCAAGTCATTTAAACGAGTTACTAATTTATTTTCATGACTTACTAAGCTGTTTAAACGAGATACGCAAGTCGTTTAAACGAGTTACTAATTCATTTTCATAATTTACTAAGCTGTTTAAACGAGATACTCAAGTCGTTTAAACGAGTTACTAATTCATTTTCATGACTTACTAAGCTGTTTAAACGAGATACTCAAGTCGTTTAAACGAGTTACTAATTTATTTTCATGATTTACTAAGCCGTTTTAAACGAGATTCATAAGTCGTTTAAACGAGTTACTAATTCATTTTCATGACTTACTAAGCTGTTTAAACGAGATACTCAAGTCGTTTAAACGAGTTACTAATTCATTTTCATAATTTACTAAGCTGTTTAAACGAGATACTCAAGTCGTTTAAACGAGTTACTAATTCATTTTCATGATTTACTAAGCCGTTTTAAACGAGATACATAAGTCGTTTAAACGAGTTACTAATTCATTTTCATGACTTACTAAGCTGTTTAAACGAGATACTCAAGTCGTTTAAACGAGTTACTAATTCATTTTCATAATTTACTAAGCTGTTTAAACGAGATACTCAAGCCGTTTAAACGAGTTACTAATTCATTTTCATGACTTACTAAGCTGTTTAAACGAGATACGCAAGTCGTTTAAACGAGTTACTAATTCATTTTCATAATTTACTAAGCTGTTTAAACGAGATACTCAAGCCGTTTAAACGAGTTACTAATTCATTTTCATGACTTACTAAGCTGTTTAAACGAGATACGCAAGTCGTTTAAACGAGTTACTAATTCATTTTCATAATTTACTAAGCTGTTTAAACGAGATACTCAAGTCGTTTAAACGAGTTACTAATTCATTTTCTTGACTTAGTAAGCTGTTTAAACGAGATACGCAAGTCGTTTAAACGAGTTACTAATTTATTTTCATGATTTACTAAGCCGTTTTAAACGAGATACATAAGTCGTTTAAACGAGTTACTAATTCATTTTAATGACTTACTAAGCTGTTTAAACGAGATACGCAAGTCGTTTAACGAGATAATAAAATAACACGTATGCTACCTCTATGCCACCGTTCATTATTCCGTTAGTGTGTACGATGTATGTTTTAACTTTTAAACAAACTCTGGGATGTTATTACAATGTATGTTTTTACTTTACTACTCTTTTTAAAGGCAACCAATCCTCTTTTTTTCCTAAATTCAATAATTTAACATTTTCTCCATTTTCAAACTATGTTTAATCATAGATTTAAACGACAATGACGTCTAGGAAGGGCTGAAACTATATTGAATGTTATAATATTTGTAGCACGACCAATTTGTTCTTTTTGTTTGATTTGATTGTATGTGTATGTGTAAATTGTATTTGATTTGTACTGTTTACAAAAAAGAACAATACAATATGATTAAACTAAACTAAGCTAACTCACAATGACTATATATTTTACAGTTAAGATCGAAACATATTATGAATTTACATTTTAGTCTACCCAAATGCTTTTAACAAATCGTTCATTGTACGTTGCTGCATTTATCCAGTTATTAGCAATCCATTTTGTTCCTTTAGTGACGTCACATCCGCCATGGTATGAGTAGTCATCAATCTCCCCGAGGTAATTCGTTTCCGCTTCCATTAAATGGCTGTACCACATTATCGCCGTGCCTCGTTTTGGACCAATGACAACGCTTGAGTTGTGACAGAAATTACTCAAATTCCGCCATTGATGTGCAAGATTTCCCCCCTCCAAAAATCGCGTCATAGTGTTTTCATCGGCGTCTGCCAAGGGGAAGGCTGTCTCACCGCCTCCGTCAACATTGTTCAAGAAATAAAGAACAGTAGCATAGCGACAGATTCTACAGCATTCTGGTCCCGGTGGTGTCGGACAGGAAGACTGAAAACAACAGGGCTTGTTCCCGGTGTTTCTCGTCGAATCTAAATGGGCGTGGTAGTGACCGTTCGGGAGGTAATTCACGACCTGCATCGATTCGCTGCCTTTTATGATTTCCTTTGATAGATTCAGAAGTGTTGATAATTTATTTTGTAGATTGTCAAGAAACATTCCACCGAGATTATTTCTGTTCAACCATGTTTGTTGGCTTACTCGAAATATGTCCTGTGTATTTGGGTCTGGTTCATTATCCTCTCCATATATTTGACTGGTACCCAGTCCGTTTCTTGCAGCTGAATTTATGATATGGTCACACTCTTCGTCACTTAGAAAATCTGGTATTTCAAAGATCGGTGGTTTAACTGCACGAGTAATTCGATCAAACCAACGACCGGGACTAAGTTCAACAGATACGATCGTTCCTACATCGCCGGGATCCAGGCGCGAAAGTGGCGGAAAAACGTAAACCTCTTCTTCTTTTGTCGTCTGAGAGGTTGCATAATATTTCAGTAAATTATGTGGATCAAAGGCATTTTCATCAGAGTCAGCGTTGGAATGTCCGGTATAATCATCACTTAATTGTCCATGAGCCGTGTGCAGGTGAATTTCATTCAATAAAACTAATAATAAAATGTTGCGCAGATACGAGCACATTTTCATAATCGCATCTGTCCAGAAAAGCTCGATGCAGTATGCTGCTTAAATAAGATATATATGTTAAATACACTAAAGGATATACACTGCGGAGGAAGCACTATGGAAGGCCATTATTGATCATGAGTAAAAGAATAAAGAATTAATTATGTTTCATTCATTTCCAAGAAAGGGCTATACAGCTGCTTTGAAACTAATGTTATTGGGTATACACAGCGATAAAGGGACCTACAGCAAAGACTTTATGAACATATTTCTGTAAGAAAACGTAAAAATGCTTTGCCATTTATTGCTTCTTTAGTCTTGGTGTTTCAATGCACGCTGTTATTATACACATGTCACCATTACCACCAATACAATCGAGTCAAAACTTCAACAGGTCATTATAAGGAATCAATAAATTATTCATGCATGTATTAATTCTCGATGCAAAGGTTTTTGTTATAAACATGTTGGTATGATTGTTTCGATATGGTCAACAATGGCATTATTTAAGCATATAATAATTATACCACTGCCGTAGGACAATAGCACTGGCATGGTTGAAGCATATATACCACTGCCGTAGAATAGTAGCAATGACATTGTTGAAGCATATATACCACTGCCGTAGAACTAGTGCACTGGCATTGTTGAAGCATATATACCACTGCCGTAGAATAGTAGCATTGACATTGTTGAAGCATATATACCACTGCCGTAGAACAGTAGCACTGGCATTGTTGAAGCATATATACCACTGCCGTAGAATAGTAGCACTGGCATTGTTGAAGCATATATACCACTGCCGTAGAATAGTAGCACTGGCATTGTTGAAGCATATAGAATAGTAGCACTGGCATTGTTGAAGCATATATACCACTGCCGTAGAATAGTAGCACTGGCATTGTTGAAGCATATATACCACTGCCGTAGAATAGTAGCACTGGCATTGTTGAAGCATATATACCACTGCCGTAGAACAGTAGCACTGGCATTGTTGAAGCATATATACCACTGCCGTAGAACAGTAGCACTGCCATTGTTAAAGCATATATACCACTGCCGTAGAACAGTAGCACTGGCATTGTTGAAGCATATATACCACTGCCGTAGAATAGTAGCACTGGCATTGTTGAAGCATATATACCACTGCCGTATAATAGTAGCACTGGCATTGTTGAAGCATATATACCACTGCCGTAGAATAGTAGCACTGGCATTGTTGAAGCATATATACCACTGCCGTAGAACAGTAGCACTGCCATTGTTAAAGCATATATACCACTGCCGTAGAATAGTAGCACTGGCATTGTTGAAGCATATACACCAGTGCCGTACATCGTTGAAGCATATACACCACTGCCGTAAAATAGTAGCACTGGCATTGTTGAAGCATATATACCACTGCCGTAGAACAGTAGCACTGGCATTGTTGAAGCATATATACCACTGCCGTAGAACAGTAGCACTGACATTGTTGAAGCATGTATACTACTGCCGTAGAATAGCAGCACTGGCATTGTTGAAGCATGTATACCACTGCCGTAGAATAGCAGCACTGGCATTGTTGAAGCATATATACCACTGCCGTAGAATAGCAGCAATGACATTGTTGAAGCATATATACCACTGCCGTAGAATAGTAGCACTGGCATTGTTGAAGCATATATACCACTGCCTTAGAATAGTAGCACTGGCATTGTTGAAGCATATATACCACTGCCGTAGAATAGTAGCACTGGCATTGTTGAAGCATATATACCACTGCCGTAGAATAGTAGCAATGGCATTGTTGAAGCATATATACCACTGCCGTAGAATAGTAGCACTGGCATTGTTGAAGCATATATACCATTGCCGTAGAATAGTAGCACTGGCATTGTTGAAGCATATACACCACTGCCGTAGAATAGTAGCACTGGCATTGTTGAAGCATATACACCACTGCCGTAGAATAGTAGCACTGGCATTGTTGAAGCATATACACCACTGCCGTAGAATAGTAGCACTGGCATTGCTGAAGCATATATACCACTGCCGTAGAATAGTAGCACTGGCATTGTTGAAGCATATATACCACTGCCGTAGAACAGTAGCAATGGCATTGTTGAAGCATATATACCACTGCCGTAGAATAGTAGCACTTGCATTGTTGAAGCATATATACCACTGCCGTAGAATAGTAGCAATGACATTGTTGAAGCATATATACCACTGCCGTAGAACTAGTGCACTGGCATTGTTGAAGCATATATACCACTGCCGTAGAATAGTAGCAATGATATCGTTGAAGCATATACACCACTGCCGTAGAATAGTAGCACTGGCATTGTTGAAGCATATATACCACTGCCGTAGAACAGTAGCACTGGCATTGTTGAAGCATATATACCACTGCCGTAGAACAATAGCACTGGCATTGTTGAAGCATATATACCACTGCCGTAGAATAGTAGCACTGGCATTGTTGAAGCATATATACCACTGCCGTAGAATAGTAGCACTGGCATTGTTGAAGCATATATACCACTGCCGTAGAATAGTAGCACTGGCATTGTTGAAGCATATACACCACTGCCGTAGAACAGTAGCACTGGCATTGTTGAAGCATATATACCTCTGCCGTAGAATAGTAGCAATAACATTGTTAAAGCATCTATACCACTGCCGTAGAATAGTAGCACTGGCATTGTTGAAGCATATACACCACTGCCGTATAATAGTAGCACTGGCATTGTTGAAGCATATATACCACTGCCGTAGAAAAGTAGCACTGGCATTGTTGAAGCATATATACCACTGTCGTAGAATGGTAGCACTGGCATTGTTGAAGCATATATACCACTGCCGTAGAATAGTAGCACTGGCATTGTTGAAGCATATATACCACTGCCGTAGAATAGAAGCACTGGCATTGTTGAAGCATATATACCACTGCCGTAGAATAGTAGCACTGGCATTGTTGAAGCATATATACCACTGCCGTAGAATAGTAGCACTGGCATTGTTGAAGCATATATACCACTGCCGTAGAATAGTAGCACTGGCATTGTTGAAGCATATATACCACTGCCGTAGAATAGTAGCACTGGCATTGTTGAAGCATATATACCACTGCCGTAGAACAGTAGCACTGGCATTGTTGAAGCATATATACCACTGCCGTAGAACAGTAGCACTGGCATTGTTGAAGCATATATACCACTGCCGTAGAACAGTAGCACTGGCATTGTTAAAGCATATATACCACTGCCGTGGAATAGTAGCACTGGCATTGTTGAAGCATATACACCAGTGCCGTACATCGTTGAAGCATATACACCACTGCCGTAAAATAGTAGCACTGGCATTGTTGAAGCATATATACCACTGCCGTAGAACAGTAGCACTGGCATTGTTGAAGCATATATACCACTGCCGTAGAACAGTAGCACTGGCATTGTTGAAGCATGTATACTACTGTCGTAGAATAGCAGCACTGGCATTGTTGAAGCATGTATACCACTGCCGTAGAATAGCAGCACTGGCATTGTTGAAGCATGTATACCACTGCCGTAGAATAGCAGCAATGACATTGTTGAAGCATATATACCACTGCCGTAGAATAGTAGCACTGGCATTGTTGAAGCATATATACCACTGCCTTAGAATAGTAGCACTGGCATTGTTGAAGCATATATACCACTGCCGTAGAATAGTAGCAATGGCATTGTTGAAGCATATATACCACTGCCGTAGAATAGTAGCAATGGCATTGTTGAAGCATATATACCACTGCCGTAGAATAGTAGCACTGGCATTGTTGAAGCATATATACCATTGCCGTAGAATAGTAGCACTGGCATTGTTGAAGCATATACACCACTGCCGTAGAATAGTAGCACTGGCATTGTTGAAGCATATACACCACTGCCGTAGAATAGTAGCACTGGCATTGTTGAAGCATATACACCACTGCCGTAGAACAGTAGCACTGGCATTGCTGAAGCATATATACCACTGCCGTAGAATAGTAGCAATGGCATTGTTGAAGCATATATACCACTGCCGTAGAACAGTAGCAATGGCATTGTTGAAGCATATATACCACTGCCGTAGAATAGTAGCACTGGCGTTGTTGAAGCATATATACCACTGCCGTAGAATAGTAGCAATGACATTGTTGAAGCATATATACCACTGCCGTAGAACTAGTGCACTGGCATTGTTGAAGCATATATACCACTGCCGTAGAATAGTAGCAATGATATCGTTGAAGCATATACACCACTGCCGTAGAATAGTAGCACTGGCATTGTTAAAGCATATATACCACTGCCGTAGAATAGTAGCACTGGCATTGTTGAAGCATATATACCACTGCCGTAGAACAGTAGCACTGGCATTGTTGAAGCATATATACCACTGCCGTAGAACAATAGCACTGGCATTGTTGAAGCATATATACCACTGCCGTAGAATAGTAGCACTGGCATTGTTGAAGCATATATACCACTGCCGTAGAATAGTAGCACTGGCATTGTTGAAGCATATATACCACTGCCGTAGAATAGTAGCACTGGCATTGTTGAAGCATATACACCACTGCCGTAGAACAGTAGCACTGGCATTGTTGAAGCATGTATACCTCTGCCGTAGAATAGTAGCAATGACATTGTTAAAGCATATATACCACTGCCGTAGAATAGTAGCACTGGCATTGTTGAAGCATATACACCACTGCCGTATAATAGTAGCACTGGCATTGTTGAAGCATATATACCACTGCCGTATAATAGTAGCACTGGCATTGTTGAAGCATATATACCACTGCCGTAGAATAGTAGCACTGGCATTGTTGAAGCATATATACCACTGTCGTAGAATGGTAGCACTGGCATTGTTGAAGCATATATACCACTGCCGTAGAATAGTAGCACTGGCATTGTTGAAGCATATATACCACTGCCGTAGAATAGAAGCACTGGCATTGTTGAAGCATATATACCACTGCCGTAGAATAGTAGCACTGGCATTGTTGAAGCATATATACCACTGCCGTAGAATAGTAGCACTGGCATTGTTGAAGCATATATACCACTCCCGTAGAATAGTAGCACTGGCATTGTTGAAGCATATATACCACTGCCGTAGAATAGTAGCACTGGCATTGTTAAAGCATATATACCACTGCCGTAGAATAGTAGCAATGACATTGTTAAAGCATATATACCACTGCCGTAGAATAGTAGCAATGACATTGTAAAAGCATATATACCACTGCCGTAGAATAGTAGCACTGGCATTGTTTAAGCATAAATACCACTGCCGTAGAATAGTAGCACTGGCATTGTTGAAGCATATATACCACTGCAGTAGAATAGTAGCACTGGCATTGTTGAAGCATATATACCACTGCCGTAGAATAGTAGCACTGGCATTGTTTAAGCATATATACCACTGCCGTAGAATAGTAGCACTGGCATTGTTAAAGCATATATACCACTGCCTTAGGACAGTAGCAATAACATTGTTGAAGCATATATACCAATGCCGTAGAACAATAGCAATGAAATTATTGAAGCATATAAAAACAATACCACTGCCGTAGGACAGTAGCAATGGCATTGTTGAAGCATATATACCACTGCCGTAGAACAATAGCAATGAAATTATTGAAGCATATATACCACTGCCGTAGAACAATAGCAATGAAATTATTGAAGCATATAAAAATAATACCACTGCCGTAGGACATCAGCAATGGCATTGTTAAAGCATATATACATATATACCACTGCCATAGAACAGAAGCAATGGCATTATTGAAGCATATATATACCGCTGACAAAGGACAGTAGCAATGTCATTGTACAAGCATATATACCACTACATTCGGAGAGTTGAAATGTCATTATTGAAAATATCGACCACTGCCTTAGGACAATTTCAACGGCCTTAGTATAGTATATACGAGGGCATCATTAAATCCTACCTACACAGTAGCAATGGTATTCTTAAGGCATATATTACACTGACTTAGGACAGTTGAAATGGCCTTATTGAAGTAAATACCAATGCCGGAGGTCAGTTGTAATGGCATTGTTGAAGCATATATACCACTGCATTAGGACAGGTGTAATGGCATTGTTAAAGCATACATACGATTGCCATAGGACAGGTGTAATGGCAGTGTTGACGCATATATACCACTGCCTTAGGACAGGTGTAATGGCAGTGTTGAAGCATATATACCATTTCCTTCGGACAGCATATATACCATTGCCTTAGGACAAATGTAATGGCATTGTTACAGCATATATACCATTGCCTTAGGACAGGTGTAATGGCATTGTTATAGCATATATACCATTGCCTTAGGACAAATGTAATGGCATTGTTGAAGCATATATACCATTTCCTTAGGACAGGTGTAATGGCATTGTAAAAGCATATATACCATTGCCATAGGACAGGTGTAATGGCAGTGTTGAAGCATATATACCACTGCCTTAGGACAGGTGTAATGGCATTGTTAAAGCATATATACCACTGCCTTAGGACAGGTGTAATGGCATTGTTGAAGCATATATACCACTGCCTTAGGACAGGTGTAATGGCATTGTTGAAGCATATATACCACTGCCTTAGGACAGGTGTAATGGCATTGTTGAAGCATACATACCACTGCCGTAGGACAGGTGTAATGGCATTGTTGAAGCATACATACCACTGCCGTAGGACAGGTGTAATGGCATTGTTGAAGCATATATACCACTGCCTTAGGACAGGTGAAATGGCATTGTTAAAGCATACATACCACTGCCGTAGGACAGGTGTAATGGCATTGTTAAAGCATATATACCACTGCCGTAGGACAGGTGTAATGGCATTGTTAAAGCATATATACCACTGCCGTAGGACAGGTGTAATGGCATTGTTAAAGCATATATACCACTGCCGTAGGACAGGTGTAATGGCATTGTTAAAGCATACATACCACTGCCGTAGGACAGGTGTAATGGCATTGTTAAAGCATACATACCACTGCCGTAGGACAGGTGTAATGGCATTGTTAAAGCATACATACCACTGCCGTAGGACAGGTGTAATGGCATTGTTAAAGCATATATACCACTGCCGTAGGACAGGTGTAATGGCATTGTTAAAGCATATATACCACTGCCGTAGGACAGGTGTAATGGCATTGTTAAAGCATATATACCATTGCCGTAGGACAGGTGTAATGGCATTGTTAAAGCATACATACCACTGCCGTAGGACAGGTGTAATGGCATTGTTAAAGCATACATACCACTGCCGTAGGACAGGTGTAATGGCATTGTTAAAGCATATATACCACTGCCGTAGGACAGGTGTAATGGCATTGTTAAAGCATACATACCACTGCCGTAGGACAGGTGTAATGGCATTGTTAAAGCATACATACCACTGCCTTAGGACAGGTGTAATGGCATTGTTAAAGCATACATACCACTGCCGTAGGACATGTGTAATGGCATTGTTAAAGCATACATACCACTGCCGTAGGACAGGTGTAATGGCATTGTTGAAGCATACATACCACTGCCGTAGGACAGGTGAAATGGCATTGTTGAAGCATGTATTGAAGCATAGATATCACTGACTTAGGACAGTTGCAATGGCATTATTGAAGTATGTAAACAACTGACTTAGGACAGTTGTAATGGCATTGTTAAAGCATATATACCACTGCCATAGGACAGGTTTAATGGCATTGTTGAAGCATATATTGAAGCAGTTGACAGTTGCATTGACATTATTGAAGCATTTTTACCACTGCCGTAGGACAGTACCGACGGAATTGTTGAAGAATATATACTATTGACTTAGGACAATAAGTATTGGTTAAATGAAGCATATATTCCACTGCTGTAGAATAGTTGCAATGATATTGCAATGGTATTATTTAAGCATATATACTTAGGACGGTAGCGATGGCAATGTTGAAGCATATATACCACTGACTTAGGACAGTAGCGATGGCATTGTTGAAGCATATATACCACTGACTTAGGACAGTAGCGATGGCATTGTTGAAGCATATATACTACTGACTTAGGACGATAGGGATGGCAAAATTGAAGTATATATACCACTGACTTAGGACGGTAGCGATGGCATTGTTGAAGCATATATACCACTGACTTAGGACAGTAGTGATGGCATTTTGAAGCATATATACCACTGAATTAGGACGGTAGCGATGGCATTGTTGAAGCATATATACTACTGACTTTGGACGATAGGGATGGCAAAATTGAAGTATATATACCACTGACTTAGGACGGTAGCGATGGCATTGTTGAAGCATATATACCACTGACTTAGGACAGTAGTGATGGCATTTTGAAGCATATATACCACTGAATTAGGACGGTAGCGATGGCATTGTTGAAGCATATATACCACTGACTTAGGACGGTAACGATGGTATTGTTGAAGCATATATACCACTGACTTCGGACGATAGCGATGGCAAAATTGAAGTATATACCACCACTGCCTTAGGACAATAACAATGGGTATACTGTATTTGAAGCATATAAAACCATTGTCGTTTGACAAGTTCGCCCCGATAGTTTCCGTTACAGGTAAGCAAGGCCTTGCACACAGGCATTGCCACACGCTGTACACCCACTATAAGTGTATATTATCCATGTACGAGGAACATGGAAAATGGATTTCAGAAATTGCTTTTGCCTTCTGATTATTACCGTTTTTACCTGACTCGTGATTTAAAATCGTGACAAAATGCACACTGTTTGTATCACTATTTGTCTCGCACTCCATCAATTATATATGATAACAAACCACAAACAATTTGATGTCAGGCACCAATTAAGATTTGTACACAATGTTACAATTGTTACTGATAAGCCATTTAATGAGAAAATAGCTATCATTTTACACGTCAAAAAAAAAGTTTGACCAAAACGATTCAACATCAACATAAGTTTTGTGCCCTGAAGAATAAAAAAGAAACTGACCTTCTAGTCTTAATATAGATTGTTTGTAAATGTATGTGCACATTTATTTTAAATATTTCAAAGTTCTGAGCTTGTTTGGTTACAATGGGCCAATTTTCAGGAACTGTGTTTATGTTAACAAAAACACTATTGTTAACTTTAAATGTTAAATATTTGAATACGTGCTCATATATTTAAATATTTAAATAAAACAAGAACAGTTGTCACAATTCTTGTTAGAAATACATCAGATCAAAAGTGTATTGATGAAACTTCCAGAGTAGTTTAGATTTGAAAGTTAACAACGATGCTGTTACCAACATTGTTAACTTTAACAAAGATCTGAAGAATTGACCCAATGTAAGTCGTAGTAAAAGTAGTTTAACAACAATACTGATTTGATAACAGTAACACATAAATATACACATTGCACATTTTATTGGGTTAGTAAATATCAGATAATTAAATTCATATAAACACTTTACATACATATACTGCTTAATAATAAAGCAAATTATAGAAGCGAATGATTCTGCCTGAATTATCAAGAGGCACAATATAGGTAAATGCATTATTTTATATTTATTTTAATGAATTATTATTTTTAACTCATTGAACTTCTGGTAATGATAAAAAAAATGTAAGCCTTTAAAAAAAGAAATATATCTCATTAACAGCTACATAAATCCCCAGTGCAGGAAAACAACGCCAAATTATTGCTTATATTTTTTTATCTGTACACAATTAATTATTTATTTTTTTCGTTTTGATCATTAAAGACAAATGAGTTAAACGTAATAAATTTTAAAAATGCATTTTAAAAAAAAGCATAAACCTATACTGTGCGCCTTTTACAGTAAATACAATAACATAGATGGCCCTATCAGTCGGAGTGAAGGAATTGTTTTTCCATATTTAACCATGTAGTTTATTACATAAAAATGCATATAATCTCACAAAAATACATAATATAATACATATTATGATTATATATAAAAACAAACACCTCTGGCTGAGTTATACAGTACTGCCAAACACTTTTATTGAAGTAGTTAGGTTCATGTAAAGTATTCAATACTTTTTAGAAGTTTAGCAGAATAAGTTTTGCATCATTAATGTATTCATTAAAATACACAAATAAAATAAACTAATATATCAGAGTATTCATCAAAACTTTAAACATACTTTCCTGTAATAACAGTAGTGTTAGCATCTTTAAAAGTTTTCATTCTATTATAGGTCATTAACTATTACTTGACAACAAAAAATTGCATATGCTTAAAGTATCACAATCTATGAAAAATCCAACTTCCTCTGTGATAAATACCCCGGTAAAAAACGAATATTCACATTAGGATACACTTCAATTTAACCATGAATGTCCCATTTTACAACAACCAACAAATTTATCAAGTTATCCTAACAGAACTTTCAATATATAGTGAAAAAACCATTTCAATATAGACTGTCATAATTTCTTGGGAGACAGATAGTTTTGTTTGAATTTATGCAAACAAGTTTCATATCTCATTCATTGTTTATTGTTTATATTATAAAGTCACTACTAGTATTGAGTATATACCTTTGTGATATGGCCATATACAAGTAACTGCATTTTAAACCATTTGTAAACGGCCAAAGCCAAGATGCCGATATGCCAATAACATTCGATCAACAGTGAGTGAAGAACCATTTCAATACAGACCAAAGTCATAATTTCTTGAAGATTTACAGTCGAACCCTGAACTCGTTTGGCTCTATTCCTATTTGGCTCAAACTGGATGTTAAGGACCCATTTCTTTATACTGAAGGTAAGCATTCCCACTAGGCTGGAAGTTTCAGAGGCTCGAGGTATTTTCGCCGGTCCCTAGGAGTTCGAGCCAACGGGGTTCCCCTGTATGATAGTTGTGTTTGAATAAATGAAAATCTTTTGAAACAAGTATCGTAGTTTAACCTTTAACTTAATATTTCTGTAATTGTGTGTATGATGAGAGACTATGTAGTCTATGCCAGAATAAATGTATGTTCTGTTCTGTTCTGTGAAACAGTATAAAATCACCACTGATGAAGTAATATCCTAGCTAATAATAACACATGGAATGGACATGAAATGGTATTCCAATACACTTAGCAATGAACAACGTACAGGGGTATAATTACAAGGGAAAAAGAGAGCTGGAAAACTTCAGCATAACAAAGCATTTCCCAATATGGCATATGGCACATCTCAATAAAAGCTTTTGGCAAACGTTCTTACTTAACAACAATTAAACTATGATGTCTTGAATTGATTCTCAACTACCGTATCCAATCCAGAGTTGTTGTCCTGGCAGCGAATGTTTGCATTGTCCCTGGCAACATAAGTACTAAGTTTGTTCTAAATATCTTAAATGTGTTTTTAGGTATGGCCAAGGTTAGTGTTTGCATGACAATCATTAATACTTCAGATGGCAACTAGCCCAACATCACAAAAATACTAAGTCAAATCTCAATCTCAACTCAATTTACCACATAAAGGCATAGTAAGATTCAAAATCTTGCAGGTTTTTATACTTGCTGAAATAGTATTATCGCATAGAATGTGTTATTAAAAGAATTTGTCAATATTTTAAATAAAACTAATTCTAGAGCAAAAAATATACTTGAGTAATTGTTAAAAACAGTGAATTGTACTCAAATACATTTATGGCTGTAGAATATTTTTTCTTCTTGACCAAAGGCATTATTCAACATATTCTATGATAGAATGCGCTTTTAAAAGGTGTAAAGACATATTTGATCTTTGATAACTTTTGATGCTATGTGCTAAATTGAGTTAAGACTAAGATTGATATTTGACTTAAGTATTTTCGTGATCTACGGGCCAAGCCTATCTATCATCACATCATCCATGAGTTTTTCTTTCAAAAAAACTGTAAACCGAGGCCTTAGCAACATCACCAGTTGTCAAATTTAACATTTCACAAGCACCTTATCTTGTGTACAGGTGTTATTTTTTATTACTATTTGGTTTCAGCATATCAGTGTTCTCAATAAGAACCAGCTGCCGGCCAAAATGGATGGTTCAAATAGCAACTGGGTCGGTTCAAAATTTGGAAAATAAGTGAATATTAAGTAGAATAAGTAGGAGCTGGTCGGTAACTACTATTTGCATCAGTTCAACCAAAACTTATTGAGTACCCTGGCATATGCCCTTTATGCTAGTTCAATCAATTAATGTAAAAAAAGATATTTAAGGGCTTCCATTAAGATTTCAGTTCTGCAAGTATGAACTTCCTTGGTATATTTTTTTGGAAGTATTTTCAATGAACTATTAAAGTCATGCCTCCCTTATGCACCAGTCAAATGTAACCATGGCCCCACGAGGTCTTGGGGTATACCTGCAGAAGCCAGGGAAATGGGCCATGTTTTTACTTTCCAGGTGGCCCCCCAGTGCTGAGTGAATGCAGTTGTTTTGTCTTTGCGCCAAAAGTAGTGGTGGCTGTAATTATAATTGAATGATACATTATGCAACTAGTGTTGAAAATATTGTTTAACTATTCTATTAAAGATCAAATAAAATATTTCATCAAAAAGAAAGCTTAAACACTTTTGTACCTGATTAGATTTACTGAAAAAAAAGTTTATGAATGAAAAATTAACACATAGATTTTATAATGTGAACTTAAATAATCATAATTTTGGAAATTTCATCTTTAAACATAAAATATCGAGAGAGTATGGTAACATATTCTATTACTAGAACCCTTCATTTCCATTTTAATAAGCATAATTTTCCTACAAAATAAAAGCATTACAAAGGCTTTTAAAATAAATACCACAATAAATAAACAAGCTTTTATAATTGAATTCTACACAAGATTATACATATAGGTAAATAAAAGCCAAATAATCATGATGTCATAAAATTCAAGAGAGCAGAAACAAATATAACACAGGAATTTTATCACAAACACAATGTACAAAAGTTACAATTGCAATGTAACAGGTACAGAATAAATCATACCACATATTTTTGGTACCATACGGCTGATCTAAAAAAGATAGATCTAATTTTTTCTAAATCTGTCTCCAATTTGAAAGAAGCTTGCATATATAGGCAAAAAATGCATTAGCCATTAAATCAGTGTTAACACAACACTTTTTATATCCAACACTTTTCCGTCTGAATTCTGTTAATCTTGGTCGAAATCATAGTTAGCAACCGCAATACTTTATTTCGTTTATGCTACATACTCCTCATAGGTAGTGGAGCAGGTAGGACATGAAGCAGAGTGTAATAGTGTGTATCGGGATATCTCATGTTAAGCCACAATGTGCCATTATCCAAACACTGGGTCGGTATCTATGAAACATCTTATGCTGTTTCCTAATGTAAGTCATTTTCTTAAGTTACATATTACTGGTGATATGATAAAATACCAAATAATATCAAACTAAAGGTCCTTGTATTTCATTAATTTTAATAATGACTTAAGATGTTTTATGAATATCGGCACTGTTCAGGAATGGAAAGTATCGAAAGTAATATCAACAGGGCATGTGCAAATAGTTCACTCTTCTGTTGCCATCCAAGTGGTAATACAATTAAAAACAGACAATTTGACCACTTGTTTAAATATCCTACATGAGACAAGTTTCAATTATATTCTTAGTTTTCCTTTACCAAAGATTTACAATGCTCCCCCCCCCCCCAAAAAAAAAAAACACACAAAAAAAACAAACAAACTTGCTCTTTGCTATCATATGAGAGTCCTTTCAAGAAAGCGCTTGACAATCTTCAACTGTTCACACAACAATTTAAATAACAGAAATGTGTATTAATGTAATATTTTTCTATATCTATGCACCAAATCACATAATACTACTAAATTCCATCATTGGAATGCACCAGACCTTCAGCTTCAAATTGACGTAGATTGTTAGTTGGTACTATTTTTTCATACATAGATACTGTCTACTGTTAGTTATGACTAGCTAAAACTAAAAAATGTTCAAAAATGTGTATTTATCAGTTATTTTATGCCTTAACAAAAAATGTTTCTCTTATTAAGTAAATAGTTTCACCTTAAAGAGTTGTGGAAGGTACTTGTAATGTAAGAAAGAAAATCCCCATCCTTGTTAAAAAAAATACAACCAGAAATACAAACATTTTTAAGCCCTAATATTAATCATGCCATGAGGCAGTATAAATGTAGGATTCAACTTTGGGCAGGCAAGAACCCACAAATTGCTATATTTACATACAAAAACAAAGCTGCATTCAAAACAGACAAACATCAATTATGGACAGTTATATTTTTGACCAGAAATAAATGGAAAAAAGGGAAATGTCTTGACACTACCTTATAGGAAGCTCACATTCAAAATATGATCCGAAATGGTACACACAATTGACCATATATGCAGCCTAGAGGTGTCTGAATTACTGCCTAAAGAATTACATACTAGTGCACATTAAAGATGTATAAATTTCAGTCTATAACATAAATAAATTTATCAGATGGTGATCCAGCAAACATTATGGTCACTTACATTTACAAGATTCCATGAGAGGATATCTCCATTATTATCCGCAGTGTGTTCTGGCGTCTGGTAAAAATTAAATTTAAAATTCTATTGAAGCCAATAACTCAACTTTCAGATAGTAATTCAAACTCAGACTTTTGTATGAATAAGCATGGATTCTTACACTGGTTACAAGCCAAGCTTAGTTTATTCAAAACTTCGAACAAGTCCAATAGACTTCTTAACAGTGACAGGTTTCTTACACTGGTCTTTCGGTCTTTTGAAAATGTTACAAGCCAAGCTATGTATATTCCAAATTCTTAACCAATAGACATATTAACAGTGACAGGTTTGCGGACTAGTGGAATTGCAATTATTTCAACAACAACAGTTAACAATAGCAGCATGTGTCAAGTCACAAATCTCCCACACACCAATCAACTCTGCATGCCTGTGGCCATCTGCCCATTCATGAGCCCCCGTAGTTTCTTTAGAACATCCTCCTGTAATTTTTTCTTGTCTCGATCGTTCTTGCTAAGCGAACTAAACACCTTTCCCTTCTTCTTTTCGCTGTTGCTTAACCTGCAGGTGGAAATAACACAAAACAATTATTATAGAAGTGCCACGGAGAAAAATGCCAAACATTTGTGTATTTATTTTACAATCAAACTAGAGGAATGATTAAAACACTATTAAAATCAGATTGACAGACCTCGCTACACATGTGCACATTGTTTCTTACATCATAGATTCCAAGGCTTATACCAAAATCTTGAACGTTTTAAAAATTTGCATAACAAAGTCTGTGCCCATCACACAATATATTTACGTATTGTTTTTTTGTTTATAATTGTGATGTTAATACCAATACTGCTAAGGGTTGAACTTACTTTTCCATGATACTTGCTGCGACCTGTGGTTTTACACGGACGTACTTGGCCTGGGCGTTTCCAAAGTCTGCCAGGTATGAGGACCAGTCCTTGGTCAGGAACAGGTGGAGCAGTTGACGGAGATCAGCAAATGCAAGCTTCAAAATACCCTCCTCGATCCCAGGCACCGGGCTGGACTCCGCAAACTCTGTTGTAAAAAAATAATTATTATTTATTAAGCGCAGAATAGGCCTTCACATTTGCCGAAGTCTTACCACCAGAATATCTTCAATTTTAGGTACAGGACTTGCCTATGTAAATCTGTATGTGGGGAAACAGTTTTTTTGTAATTAATGACTTATGAGCATACAAAAAAAGTTTATCAGACTTATCAGACCCTCTTAATCCTAATTATCTAAATTGACTCTTTAAACCCTGTATGGGTGGGGAGATTTCTTTTTATTAACCAGCATACAAAGTTAATATAAACTGCCATAGTCAACCAGACCTATATTTTACTAGGGACTCCTCTCAATATCAATTACCAATCACATTTGCTGAAGTCAACCTTTATCAGCTTCAAGTTAACTTCTTTGATGCCAGTTTAATGCATTTTTATGAAGGAACTGGTTAAAGTGAAGCACACATTTACCTTCACACTGCTTGACATCGAGGCTGAACTGCTCCAGGGCCTGCATTGTCATCGCCGTTACGCTGTTGTCCTGCAGAAACCCCATCAGGCTCCCCGCTATGTGTTTACAAGCAGACATACACGCCGTCTTCGCTACCTTCTCCTGCAGTTTTAGAAGACAAAACAATGTTATAACAATTTCTGATACTTAACAAGAATCATGTAAGCAAAAGCTGACACTCATCTGTTTTTCCTTTCTGGATTGTATAATTTAGGGGCATAACTCAAACAAATCCACACATCAATGCAAGAGTTATGGGCCTTGATCAAGGTTTTAAAAAACAACAGCATGATGCAGACGCCATTGCAGTAACAATACTTTATATTTTTTTATCGAAAACAACAGAAGAGCTAAAAATGAAAGCACTGACATGAAATAACATAAAAATGTTGAAAAGAACTCATTTTAGTTGAGTCAAGTTCTAAATCAAAACACTGTTGAAAAAATTAATTACTTTGACTAAAGGCCTAAAGTTTTGGAGCTACTTAGAATCTTGATTGAAACAAGGCGGCTCATTTCTCAAGTGGGAGTGAAAGTAATGAATTATTGTTCAAAGTGTTATATGTACTAAACTTCTTAAAAAGAAAGGAAACTCTTTAAAAATATTTAAGGAACAAACAAGCATTGAAAAAAACACTAAAATTCATTGAATTGTCATTGCCATGCATACTACAGAACCGTTAAAGAACAAAACATTTCCACAATGGAGCACAGCATTTGCTCAACGATGCTGAGAAATCTACAAAACATTACTTGTTTCAAGAAATACTGGAAATAGTGTTATTGGATAATACTATTTCGTGAGACAATAAAATGATTACTTTAGGAAGCAACAGAACCTGAGAAGCCTTGTTATGGTAAAAATTAGTTTTGAAAGAGCTCACCAGAAGGATGCAACACTCCTTATTTTCCTGGTGACAAAGGGGCGTTTCTTAAGATATATGTAACCCAGAGCATTCGGCCGTGCTACTGATACAATCCTCACTGTCAACATATGAACCAAGTATCATGGAAATATCTTCAACAGATGCAGATTTATGGTCAACAGTAACGTTTTCACACATCAATACATTTACAGTACAATCTATAAATAAATATTTTTCGGTAAAAAAAAGTAAACCTGATAATAAATTACAAAAAGAATTTTGATTTTCACTTTATATATATTAAATAATATGGGACAAGAAAGGTATGCAATAAATGATGGTAGGGTCAGGATTTGGCACGCTTAGTTTTGATGCAAAGGATTGAGGCGAGATGTGTATTTCCTGATCAATATTATGATCAGTATATTCTTTTCCTGAAAACACCCTGAGGCTCAATAAAAGGGAATCAAAATGCACATGTAAGCATTCATGGTCATAGTAAAGGTCATTACGATATCTTGATGCATAACACAGCAATGTTCTACTACTTTTAAGGGGGTATATAAACAGAGTCCGTGCAATGATTATAATGCTGAATGAATTCATTCTATATCGAACTGATCACAAGAATGCATTTCATAATTCTGTATGCTTTATTTCATGTCAAATAAATACCATGCATTGCCTATCTTCCCCTCTGTTATAAACCTCCTCTATTTAAACTTATGTGAATACTGTCTTACTTAAAACTGATTGTAATATTACATTGTGATCTAAATCGACACCTGATCATTTTTCTTTCAATAAACAGACAACCAAATACACCAAATTGAAAAATAATCACAACTATCTTTGTAAACTTGTTGTAGAATCAAGTTAACTTGAGCATCAGGTAAACTGATTTTCTAAATAACAAGTAGTATCATCACACATATCTGATACATGTATATATATATATATATATCTCCAAGTAAATTGCTAAAATGATGCTCTTCAGTTGACTCAGTCAAAATAGGGACATAACAGAAAATTTACATTTCCAGACTTATGGGCCTTGCTATGTATGTAAGTTTTGACTCCAGCAACATGTGTACCAAGTTTCATTGAAATATAATCAATGTTTTTTTAAGTTATTGTCAGAGTCATGTTTTTTGCACCATGATGCAGACGATGACAATGACACCTAAGCTATGACGATAACTCACCATTTTTTTTTGAAAAACACTCGGACAAAAATGGAGCTTGAACATGAGAATCACAACAGGGGGAAAACATGGCAGTTGCTAAAGATTGGCCATATAGGTTTTCTAAGCTAAAAGCACAACTTATGTATCTCACCGGGACCAACGTAGCCATTGCCTGACACAGAGACAATAGTCAATGTACAACATGATTTCACAGGAAATATCATGCAAACAAAAGAAGAATGAATACTTAAGGGTGCCTATGCTTGTTGAAAGTTTCTCGGTTTAATTATACAGTAGGTCAAAATCGCTCAATTGAGCTATGTCTGTACTGTACAAGTTGGAGGGTAAAAATGGGTATAATTACTGTGCAAATATGGAAAATAGTGCAAAAAGCAAATCAAACACAAAAAGGATGTTTTGACACCCCAGTTTAAGACTATGAGTGCAACTGCTTTCTTAGAAATATGATTCTCAATTCAAATTACTATAGATATGTACATGTACTATATGAAATTGATTACAGTTAACATTTTTTCATATATATTATGGATATTTTCAAACAAATCAATAAATTCTATTGTCTTTTTGCTGCTGAGAAAGGCATTTAGACAAATCTTTAAATTTAAGATTAAACATTGAAAGCTTGTGTTTGTCTGATGAAATATAACCTTTCTACACAATCATATTGAAGAACTATCTATTAACAATACATTTCCAAAATAGTTTTCAAAAAATAATCATGGGGTAACTAACATATTGGGAATAAAGTGCAATAATGAACATGGTTGAAAGAATGAAACCTGTTTGTTGGAAGAACTCTGTAAAATAGTTCAACAATATAAACTGGGCGTAACTTCATGCTTCAAATTGGATTCCACATTACCCTTTCTGTGCAAAACAACCTCTGGTAAAAGTATTTATACATATGCACTTTCAATAGTCAACTTTGGGTCCATTGTTCAAAGCTTTGTTAAAGTAAATAATGTGATCAACGACATCTTTGTTAACTCCTAAATGTGACCTTTTTATGATGTGCTTATATATTTATATTTATAAACAAATCATGTACAGCTTAAATAGCTGTCTCAAACTGTGTTAGAAGTACTGCACTTCACAGGTGTCTTCATTAAACTTCGAGAGCAGTAAAGATTTCAAAGTAAACAACGATGACTTTAAAAACGTTGTAAACTTTAACAAATTTCTGAACAATCTGTCCATTGTGTTTTCCAACTAAAGCAGACATTACATGCATAACAATGTGTATGATAAGTTTATACTCAATTCTTTTAGCTCCATTGTGACAAAGGCCGAGACTTTATAGAAATATGCTCGTGTTGAAACCAGCATTGGTGTTCATTTTGAGAGGCCATGGGAAAGTTCCCCTGGTTGTTACCTTTACCACTAGAATACTCCCACCCTGGTTGATATCTAACCCACAACCTGTTGGTTGAGAGGCGGACACCTTTACCACTAGACTACTCCCACCCTGGTTGATATCTAACCCATAACCTGTTGGGTGAGAGGCGGACACCTTTACCACTAGACTACTCCCACCCTGGATGATATCTAACCCACAACCTGTTGGGTGAGAGGCGGACACCTTTACCACTAGACTACTCCCACCCTGGTTGATATCTAACCCACAACCTGTTGGGTGAGAGGCGGACACCTTTACCACTAGACTACTCCCACCCTGGTTGATATCTAACCCACAACCTGTTGGGTGAGAGGCGGACACCTTTACCACTAGACTACTCCCCCCCTGGTTGATATCTAACCCACAACCTGTTGGGTGAGAGGTGGACACCTTTACCACTAGACTACTCCAACCCTGGTTGATATCTAACTCACAACCTGTTGGTTGAGAGATGGACACCTTTACCACTAGACTACTCCCACCCTGGTTGATATCTAACCCACAACCTGTTGGGTGAGAGGTTGACACCTTTACCACTAGACTACTACCACCCTGGTTGATATCTAACTCACAACCTGTTGGTTGAGAGATGGACACCTTTACCACTAGACTACTCCCACCCTGGTTGATATCTAACCCACAACCTGTTGGGTGAGAGGCGGATACCTTTACCACTAGACTACTCCCACCCTGGTTGATATCTAACCCACAACCTGTTGGGTGAGAGGCGGACACCTTTACCACTAGACCACTCCCACCCTGGTTGATATCTAACCCACAACCTGTTGGGTGAGAGGCGGACACCTTTACCACTAGACCACTCCCACCCTGGTTGATATCTAACCCACAACCTGTTGGTTGAGAGGCGGACACCTTTACCACTAGACCACTACCACCCTGGTTGATATCTAACCCACAACCTGTTGGTTGAGAGGCGGACACCTTTACCACTAGACCACTACCACCCTGGTTGATATCTAACCCACAACCTGTTGGGTGAGAGGTGGACACCTTTACCACAAGGCCACTCCCACCCTGGTTGATATCTAACCCACAACCTGTTGGTTGAGAGGTGGACATCTTTACCACTAGACTACTCCCACCCTGGTTGATATCTAATCCACAACCTGTTGGTTGAGAGGCAGACACCTTTACCACTAGACTACTACCACCCTGGTTGATATCTAACCCACAACCTGTTGGTTGAGAAGTGGACACCTTTACCACTAGACTACTCCCACCCTGGTTGATATCTAACCCACAACCTGTTGGTTGAGAAGTGGACACCTTTACCACTAGACTACTCCCACCCTGGTTGATATCTAATCCACAACCTGTTGGTTGAGAGGCGGACACCTTTACCACTAGGCCACTACCACCCTGGTTAATATCGTAGGTAAATGTTGAAATCTTAGCTTTTGTGTTGTATAAAATAAGGTTCCTTGTTTTGTCTTCATATACGTAATGAACCCAAGAACATAAACACATACATTTACATGTATAACTAACTACACAGACAGGTACATAAAGCTACGGTACTGCTTATACTACAAAATAAATAAAAGTAGCCAAAATGAAGAAACATAATAAAAATCACACATAAGAGCAAAGGATAATATAAAATGAGCACAAATTAAAATATGTGATAATTAGTAATGCAAATGTGTGAAATTTATTAAACATACAACATGAGAAAGCTCAAACAAATTAATACATGTATTTCATTTACAAGTCTAAAATCAACTAAAAATATTCTGTCAAGTACAACATATCCTTGAGTTAAAGCATGACAACACTCAGGGTCGTGACATTGACCTACTGACCATAAAGCATTGGGGTCAATTACAGGTCAATGGCAACATACCAGCAAAGTTTCATGGTCCAAAGTCAGACTGAGAAAACTGTTCGATAAAATAAGAAATAGGGTGCCGATAGACGGACAATCTATCTGACAGTACGCCATAAATTTTAAAATAGAAATGAATGTAGAAACATACCGGAAGGTTTGTGAAGGACATGAATATACTCTGTAGAAAGGCGATCAGATCCATCAAGTAGCCGCTCGGGTGGCTGACCTTGTCCATCATAGTCCAGTTATAACTCGCTGAAATTAAAATGGATTAATAGTGCTTTTATGAATAAAATCCTTGTTTTCAAATCGGTTGTAACTGTCTCAGACAATGTCTTTTCATGACATGTTTAATGTTGAACATAGTCTTTATGGAGATTTGTTTTCCAAGAATAACAGACATTTTCTGTATTTGATGAAGGATATGATAAAAAGATATTACCATTTGTAACGTTCCCTAAGCACATTAATATAATCTCTTAAAATTAACAGAAAATATTCCAGAATTTTTCTGACTGTCAAAATCTATATATAGCATTACCTATATCCAAGAACTCATCAATCTTGTTGTTGAGTTTCTTGTAGATGTATTCCTCCGCCTCGCTTCTCGCATCCTGCAAAATAGTATTGTTCACTTTGTTGACATAAGACCAGATAAAAAAAAGTTCTAGATTCCCATCCCAACCCTTCCCTGTTTGAGAGCCAATACTCCAATGTTTTATATTCACCAAACTTTGGCCATCATGGCAAGTTGGAATAAAAAAGGAATATTGTGCTGAATTTTTACCACAAATATGGTGTTATCATTATTTTACCATTTTACAAAGAATAAGCCCACCCGCTCAATTATTACTCTTAACCTATTTTCTCAGGCCTTTCTGCAAGGGCATTCTCATAGAAAAGGTCATCATCACAATACTATAAGGAAGAGCAATGTAAACAAATGCCATCGGGCATCTGTCAATCAATTCAGTGTATATGGGACATAACTCTACAACTATTTAAGCCGGAGTACAAGTAAAGTACATGTGAGTATGTGCCAATTGTTTCTGACAACATGAGAACCAAGTTTTATTTGAATATCTTGCTTGGTTTTTAGCTATGGCCAAGTTTTTCATGCCAACAAGGCCAATACCTACAACAAGACCAATGCCTACAACAAGGCCAAAGCCTACATCAAGGCCAACGCCTACATCAAGGCCAACGCCTACAACAAGGCCAATGCCTACAACAAGGCCAACACCTACAACAAGACCAACGCCTACAACAAGGCCAACACCTATAACAAGACCAACGCCTACAACAAGGCCAATACCTACAACAAGACCAACGCCTACAACAAGGCCAAAGCCTACATCAAGGCCAACGCCTACATCAAGGCCAACGCCTACAACAAGGCCAATGCCTACAACAAGGCCAACACCTACAACAAGACCAACGCCTACAACAAGGCCAACGCCTACAACAAGACCAACGCCTACATCAAGGCCAACGCCTACAACAAGGCCAATGCCTACAACAAGACCAACGCCTACATCAAGGCCAACGCCTACAACAAGACCAACACCTACAACAAGGCCAATGCCAACAACAAGACCAACACCTACAACAAGACCAACGCCTACATCAAGGCCAACGCCTACATCAAGGCCAACGCTTACAACAAGACCAACGCCTACAACAAGGCCAACGCCTACAACAAGACCAACGCCTACATCAAGGCCAACGCCTACAACAAGGCCAATGCCTACAACAAGACCAACGCCTACATCAAGGCCAACGCCTACAACAAGACCAACACCTACAACAAGACCAACACCTACAACAAGACCAACGCCTACAACAAGGCCAAAGCCTACATCAAGGCCAACGCCTACATCAAGGCCAACGCTTACAACAAGACCAACGCCTACAACAAGACCAACGTCTACAACAACACCAACGCCTACAACAACACCAACGCCTACAACAAGGCCATCAAAGTACCTCTTAATATTCCTTTAAAAGAAAGATGCAAAATACAGACATGCAGAAATTGTACTCCCCGTTAAGCAGAAAAGGTTTATGCCATCCATTTGGAAATAACTTTTAAAAGCTTAGGACATTTGGGGGTAAATTGAGCACAATGTTTTCATATGATCGTAATTATAACATACTTTGTTTAACAGCAGCGATTATCATACTTGAAAGAGAAGTAACCACAACAAAGAATTTTCTGCCATTATTTCATGTCCAGTTACCATGTCAAGAGTTTTGCCCCTTCCTTATATTTTATTTTTTCTAACAAAATTTTAACATCTCTATATACTGTGATTATTTTTTTTTTATCCATTCCTGGGTGACCACAAGACTGAGTGCTCAGCATACATTAAAGTCCGAACAGCCAGAGTCTGATGTTCTTATCATTGAGTCAACTTACCAGTAATCTCCATTGATCAAACCCAGGACTCTCTTAATACACTATTAGTAGCCAACCCTAAAATAAAGGGACTTAGCACCTCTATGTATTAATTGATTTGACTCCAGGACCCAATTATCTCATGTCTGGGGTATATGCCATGAGTGTAAGAACTGACGATTCTGGTTTCAGTTTTAAGATTGTAATCCTTAGTCCCATATGCCATCCACTCAGTCATCTCCTCCTGAAGTGAGTCATACCTTAAACATGGAAATCCCTTGAAGTCTGGATGCATGTACGCTATCCTTCTCAGCCCTGTAACATAATGAGCTATTTTTTTAACAAAGCAAAAAACTCCTACGCAGGAATCAGTGAATTATTCAAACCGAGCTAAAAACTGTTCATACAATACAAGAGAATCTAAGGATGACAACATTGTGAAGGCAGTGCTAAATTGCTTTTTATCAATCTATCATTTAACATACTAATTATTAATATGTTTCAAATTATCTTAAACAGACTGTAATGATTCAAGGAAAAATAATTTCAATTGTTTCAACTCAATTCTGACATTAAATGTAGTTTATATCTCTATTACAAACATCACCAAATAAATAATCAAACTGACTCACACATTTACAAAGAAAAAATTGAAGAAAAACATTGCAAAAATTAACAGAATTTACCGGTAAGGTTTAACGATCTGACACTAAAAATCGATTCAATTCAGTGAGCGTTAAGTTTTGAATAGGTTTTGCCTGTGTTACCCTGTGATACTGGAGATGTAATCCTCCAGGTGTGTACAGGACTTCTCTAAGTAGTTCATGTTGATTGATATCTGGATTAACTGAAATTTAAATGATACATCCCACTATTATGTTGTGAGGTAGAGTGGAATACAGCCGTATTGCACTTGGTGGAAAGGGATAAGCATATTCTGCAATGTGTATTGCTGTCTTGTTTGTCTATAGTTGTTTGTAAGGTTGTTTGTCTAAGGTTTGTCTTGGGTTGTTTGTCTTAGTTATTTTTCTAAGGTTGCTTTTCTAGGGTTGTTTGCAATTTTGTTTGCCTAACGTTGTTCATATAAGGTTGTTGGTCTAATGTTATGTGTCTAAGGTAGGTTGTATTAGGTTATTTGTAATGTTGTGTGTTCTTCTAATGTTGTGTGTCTACTGTTGTTCATCTAATGTTGTTCATCTAATGTTGTTCGTAATGTTGTTCGTCTAATGTTGTTCGTCTAATGTTGTTGTATTACGTTATTTGTCAGGTTGTTTGTATAATTTTGTTTGTAATGTTGTTTGCAACTGTATGGATTGGATTATCCAACAATAAAATATGATATAATTTCTTTAAAAAAATGCTATTTTTAAGATTTCACTTTAACCATTAATTTAATCTGCCCACTCAGCTTTAGACATTTGATAAAAGCACTAAATATGTATGCCAATTCCCAACTGTTTTTGTATTTTGTAGGAAATAAAAGAGCATAACTAATGAGTTATCTACTATTGAACTCAGAGTAATGGGCATTAATACAAATGTATGAATGGCCACTGTTGACATTTTTAAAATTTTCATGCAAATACCTTGAACATTTTTTTTTATTATGGCTTCATTTTTGCACAACAACGATGCAAACACGTTTAGACTTTGCCAATATCAGGAAAAATTTCCTTCAAAAACAGACAAGCTTAAAGTGCAAAAATACCTTCTTATGCACATACATGTATAGCAAACTCAGATTTCGGGCAAACCGGGATGATAAATAAAATTTGTAATTCTCGGCTACTGTACCTGTAGCAAACTAAGGTTTGGCCTCTTGATGAGGGAAGTCAGACAGCCGCTTAGGGTCCGTGTAAGTAACAGGTTTGTAGACTTTCGGATCATGTCATCGATCTCTGTGTGACTGAAAAACAAATGCATCACCAGCATTTTAGCTCTATTAAAGTTTCATGTGCTAAATAGCACAAACATGTTTATAGTATAGGAATGCCAATGTCAAGGGATAGGTATGACTTTGTTAAATGGGGGTTCATGGGCTGTTTAGGCATAGAGTATGATTACCTTAGATGTAGATCAGCAGAGAACTTAAGGCAAGCATTGATGTATTCCTTCACCTGGTTGTAGATGTTTGGCACAAACTCGGAGAACGGAAACCTCTTAGGAAATGGGGCCTGTGAAGAATAAAAAGCTATATAAAGACAAATATTTAATTTTCATCCAAAAAAACTCTCTTTTGTTTCTGTCAAGTCGACACACCAGGTTTGTCAGTCAGTACTAAGCCAAACTTAAACATTCATATACAAATCAGCCAATATTTCAATTGATCAGCATATAAAAGAATGCCTAAAGTTAGTTTTTAAGTTTAAGTTCAAGTGTAATGATACTTCAATATTTACACTAGTTACACATGAGGAAAAGTTATGACTACCGGATAGTTAAAGCTTGAGAAGAGCATGCCAAGACAATGCTCTTCCGTTTTCTCAGTCAATTAGGGGGCATAACCAGCTTAATGAGACATGTTGATATTGTAATAATGAAGATACATGTACCGAGGTATGCACCAAGTTTCATGCAAATATCTTTATCATTACTCCAGTTATACCCAACATGACAACGATGACAGTGCCACCAAAGCTTTAACAAAACCTTTACTGTCTTTCTTTTAAAAACAAAAATACATTACACTTAAAACAATGGCCATTATAGAGTTAAAGCTGCACTCTCACAGATTAAACGTTTTGACAACTTTTTATCTTTTGTCTTGAAACGAGCCAATTTTTGCGAAAATCCATAGAAACCAGATATATAAGACTGCTGACAAATAATTAGATCGCAGATTTTTATATTTAAGTTCAAAAATTGATGTTTTATGCATTTTTCTTAAACCGTTAGTAGCAGTTTAACCAATAAAACATTAATTTTTTGAACAGAAATATGAAAATCTGCAATCTGATCTTTTGTCAGCAATCTTATATCATTGGTTTGCAGATATTTACGCAAAAATTTGCTCTTTTCAAGACAAAAAATAATAATGTTGTAAAAATGGTTAATCTGTGAGAGTGCAGCTTTAAAGTCTTAACACACTATTACCAACAATAACACCAAGAGAATGTCAAAACCTGGACTTTTATCACAATACACAGACAACTAAAGAAAATCAAGCTAAATAATAGATTTTGAAACTGCACCTGTTGAAGTTCTTCATCATGGAAGGGAAACTGAGTTGTCACAGCAATGAACTCAGCCTCACACTCGATATAGATTGGTGTGTAGTTGTCTTCCGCAAAGATCCCATTGAAGACTCCGACCCATTGACGCGTCAAGGTGTCACTATACTGGTCCCTGGACATGAAAATGTAAGTCTGGTTCCTATTTCTCAAACAATCTTAAGTTCCTTATGACAGGATAAAGATCAGCACATTAATTATTTCTACACATAATTTGTGTAATGTTCCCCTTTTCAAGAGTTTCAAGATTGTTTAAGGAAAGTAATTAAAAACAATCTCAAACCAATTTTGTTTTCTTATATCAATTTTAGGCAAATAATTTGGCTGCATGAAATAAGGTTAGTTCTTAAACATGCTACGCTTTAGATAATTTGAGAAACTAGGGCCATATAGTTGACAACCTGCTAGATGACAATCTTTGTAAGCTTTAGTCAATTAAACATTCTGGTATTAATAGGGTTTAAAATATATGTACAACTGCTGAACTAATATTGATAAAAAAACAAGATTTTACATTTCAAAGATTGATGTTGCTCTTTGTCACAGTAAAACATTGATTTTTCCCTTCAATAATTGTCAATGGAAATTTTAGAAATAGAAGAAGACTATAAGTATCTTTCATAGCCGAGAGTGTAAGATAGGTTCATCCCAACCTGAGCTTAGGGTGTTTTGCAGAAACAAGGTTTACCGAGTTTCCACAAAAACACCCTGCCCTAGGGTCGGGATTAACCTATCTTACAAGAGCAACTATGGTAGATGCTTTTTCTCCCACCTAAGTTAACCAAAATAAATTAAAAATTTATTTTTTCGCTGGAACTCTTTCGTGTGTAGTGAAAATAAATTTGTATAGATATATGTTAATTCCTGGTTGTCATGGACATGCAAGCAGTGATTCAGATTATGTTAATAGTCAAATAGTTCTGAGAAGAGTGCAGCATTATTTCTTGAACAGAGCGTGAAAACAAAATTATGGTGCCATTTAAAGCGAGAATTAATCAATTAGGATTCTAAATATTGCCACAAGACAAGGTTTCCATGATGATACAGACGACAGTTTTTAACAAGGGAGGTAATTGTGTGATGACAATAAAAAAGAAGTTCCATAAGAGTCCTTGTTTTATCTTTGCCCTTTGCCAAGATAAGAATTTCTAGCATGGTCAGTTTTTTGGATTTACTTATCTAAGGTGGGAGAAGTTGACCTCTTACACTAGGCACACTGGTGCAAGAAGTCACTAACTACAGATAGAAATGGAAGCAGATAGTGAGTTCTTGCACGAAGGTGATGATATGTGCACCCAAAATCAAAACTAAAACCTACCTTAATTCTAATAACAGTTCCAACAAATGACCCACACTAAACCCATAGCCCTGAAATAAATAACACATGTATTGATAAGGAAACATGTTTAAAGGTGCACTCTTACTCCCAAATAAGATGTACCACAATTAATAAAATTGTTTTAGTTTACTGAAAAGGATAAATAAATATCGAAAATAATGGTTCTTATGCAGGATACTATGTTTAATTTGAAAGAAAGGTGCAGAAAACACAGTACTTCTACCTTATGAGACTATAGTTGAACACTGTAAATCTTTTATCACTCACCAATCATTTAATATTTGTGCATTTTTAGCTTTTAAATACATGATCTTGTTATCAGTAATTAATATTTTCAAGAAAAGCATTATTAAGTAAATGATAATGGTTAATCACTCGAAACTTATGTGTGTTAGACATGTGTATGTATTGATTTTAAATAAGAGTGCCACTTTAAGCAACACTTAACAAGCAGTTTACAAAAAATATGTCAAGTGTTGCCGATACAAAACTTTATTTCCTCAGTCTGCTGAGATGCACAGGCCAAAAGGCCAAAGCTGGTAAACATTTTTCCATGCCAATATATAATTTAGTCCTAAAAGTTTCAATCTTAATGGGATAAGAACCGATCTCTTTGGGGCTACAGACATTCCATAAAGTGGCCAAAATTTGAGCCAATTCAGGGCACATTCTCATGGTATGTTAATACTGACACCAGTACTGGTTTCTACAAAGCATTACTGGTGATATATCAGCTTCAAGCTGTCTTCACATTCAAGCTGAATAAATCAGCATTAAACTATTTAATGTACAACAATGTAATTCTCTATGCAGATTACCTTGAGGCTATGGAAAAACAGGTAAAACAATGTAATTCTCTATGCAGATTACCTTGAGGGTATGGCAAAACAGGTACAACAATGTTATACTCTATGCAGATTACCTTGAGGGTATGGCAAAACAGGTACAACAATGTAATTCTCTATGCAGATTACCTTGAGGGTATGGCAAAACAGGTACAACAATGTAATTCTCTATGCAGATTACCTTGAGGGTATGGCAAAACAGGACTAGAAGCTTCTTAATCTCCAACATCATACTACTCTCCTTGCTCTGGGCCTGCAACACAATTACCAGTTCATTATGGTTGTCCAGTTAATGCACGGTTATTGCGAATGCAATCAGGGTTTGATTCCCGGCCTGGGCAATGTGAGTTTTGTTTGTGGTCACCAAGCTGGACAAGTGGGTTTTCTCTTAGTACTCCTGTTTCCCCCACAACACAAGACAACAATCTCGATTAACATCAAGCCAACGAGAGTGATAAATATAATGTTGTTTTAACTTGTTTCACAATTGTTGTAAAATAAACATCTTATATACCAGTGATCTATTAAAGGTATTTTTCTGACTACCAGACTCTTGTTTACTTCAGACACTTAAACAGACTGAAACCTCCATTATGAACAGTTTAAAAAATGCTTCAACCAAAGTAGGGAACAACCCTTGCTGATCAACCATTATAACTGGCATATCTTCAAATATTTCAGACGAAAATATCTTTTAGTAACTGTTATATACTATATTGACATTTTCAAGATCAACGTTTCATTAGAAGTGTTAAAATATTGAAATTTGGCTCCAGTTTAACTTGATGCTTATTATTTCAACGTTGTCTGAGAATTAATGCATAAACAAAAACAAATAAATTACTATTTTATATGGTAAAAGAGTGAAAGAAATACGCTTCTTACAGAGTTGGTTCGGAGAACGGACACAATCTTGCTAACAGACGTTTCCCAGAGCTCATCCATGTAAGCCCTGTTAACCAGACCTTGCGTTGTGCTTAAAATGTGATCCTCCACAACGAAGAACCTGCAAGGGAGAGGCATAGGTGTGAGTATGTATTTCCCAGGAATTTCCCGCCGTCTTCAAAAGTATGGTAACTTCCTTTTATACCAAACTTGGTTTGTACAGCCAGACACATAAAGCATTCCCAGCACATGAGGGAGTTCTATTCGTAGAGTAACCGCCTCTCACCCATGTATTCATTAGTTAGAGCTCAAGCAAAGGCATGTTCTCTTGGCCTCTCTTAAAAAACAAGTGTTAATTTCTTCCCAGAATAAAAAAAATTGAGTGCGATTTATAACAGCATTAAGCTGTCTTTACCAATTAAGCTTAAATACATTTGTTTAAACTAAAGATAAGAAGCCAACATGACAACGAAACATCAGCAATACTAATGAGCCGACAAAATTTATATCTGTTCTTTAAATTGTGAACAAACTTATATGGTTTTATTTCATGCAATATTTACAGAGATTAAACAGAAGAAATTGTTAATCAATTATAAACATTACTTACCCAACAATATCATGGAAGTATTTCTTATAATTCTCTATAGACTCATGCTGAAAACAAACACAAGAGCATTTTTCATGAAGTCATCGAGATGTGTGGAAAAAATTAAATTTATATGTTTCATAAATATTACTAACTTGACTATGAATATTTGATCCTGGAGTTAGACTTTTAATACAATTGACATATTGAATATACCACTGACTTATTTGTGCTAAGTTGAATGTGGTGCTACGATGGGGTACCAATACACAGCAAACCCCGTCTTATCTTCTCAAAAATGTCAAAATACTAATACTAAATATTTATAATGGTCTTAAATAGAATTTGCAGTGCCCATCAATTTACAAGCAAAGTTCAATATCACCGTAACTAACTTAAGTTCAACATCACTATGACCTACTGACTATGACCAACTTGCATACCAATTCTGAGAACTATACGAGAAGGCATTCAAATGGTATTACAAAGGTATGACAATGCCGATGGTTACAAGGTCAGACAAAGTAATCCCTAGGTGTCTGCCATGTGTGCAGACAACACAGTAAGACGTACCATGTTTGGTGGTGGTTGAAGGGAGAGTCGAGCCTGTTTTCTTCTCTGCTTACGGTAGTATGTCTCAAAATGTTCTCGATCACTCTGAAATAAAAGCATTTATACAAAGGTTTTGGTATGTTAAGGGTTACATCATTGAAGGTAACTTGGATAATAAACAATAGCAACATTCCACTGATGTTGTTGTTGTTGTTTTGGAGAGTTTGTGTAAAAAATAGGGGGGAATAACTCAACAATTATTAATGTCATTAATAGTTATTGCCCTAAGGCTTATTATGTGTGTATTGTTACTGTAAAAAGGTCCACCAATTTTACTGTAAAGTTATGGTCTATGTTTTAATTTTTGTGTTAACAATTTAAAGCATACCAACACCTTCAACATTGATCCCATAAATTTCACAAAGAGACCAGGGCTTTTTCTGCCCATTTTGGGAAAAAGACCCTAGACATTTAGGGAAAAATTGCGTTGCAAATATACCTAAATTGGGAATATTTACAGTTAAATAACAAGCTTTTTAGTCTCCTGCGCATGAGTAATTTATTAAATATAAGTTTCTTTTCCCTTTCAAAAGACCTAAAATGGCTGAAATATAAATCCTTGGGGTGTAAATATATCTATGCAATAAATCATGACAAATAATACTTCAAGCTGATCTCTGAATGGGATGAAAATCAATGTTCTCTGAATTCAATTATCCCCAAAATTTAAAAACAAAATTGAATAATATGAATGAACCAGTACAAGTATTACTTTGATTGGGATTTTTTTCTGAAGAAATATCATAAATTTTGCTTTGGGACCCATGGTACCTATAGAAAAAGCCCTGGAGACTTATTTTTGCTTGTTGCCATTTAAATTTGATGGGTAACATTTGTCTCAGGTAAGATATATAAACGAAATAGAATTGAACTGATAATGCCTGTTCATGTAAATAAAACATTGCCTGCTCACCAGCACTGTGTAGATGTGGAGACATCGGTACACAGGAGAAAAGTCTATCAGATCTTGGGCACTCAGCTCCTGTCAAAACAACCACATTTATACTACGCACATTAATTACACATGTAGCTTATACTTGATAAACAGATTGTACAATGATTTCAAATAAGTTCAAATATAATTCCATTACATAGGCATAGGTTCATTACAAGATGTTGTCAAACTAATTTGCCAAATTTTTTATTCAAAACCACACTAAAAAATTAGATTTGTTTCCAGAGTATTTCTTTAAATATGGATTTTGAGAGGGGTTTTATATTTATTTTTTTTCCAGATAAACAAATGTATAAAATTCAGCTCTAAGTTTACCAATTTCTACAACTTTTCACCAATGATCAGGGTTCCCGCTGGCGATCGCCATTGTCGCCATTTGCGACAAAATCGCAAAAGAGGCGATAACTTTTCAAATTTGGCGAATTTATGGCGACAACGATTTTTTTCTGAAATATTTTCTTAAAATGACGTAAGTGGTGACCATGCAGCCTGCATGATAATCGATTCTGTCACTGCCATAAATCAAGCGCATCTGCTGGTGCGACAACAAAAATTAATCCGATAATTAGGGCAAGCAGTCACGGCCCAGTCAACACCTCGCTAATTATTGCAGAATTTTATTGCTTTCACGGATAAACAATGACATCCTTTAACTGTTATGTCTCTTATTAGCAAACAATTTTAATATTTAGCTCAACAGCCTTGTTGTTGCGTAATTATCGTGTTAGTTTTAAATATGCAAATCGTAGAATTTTATGTTGTCGGAAAGTCGTGATATGCAAATTTCGTAATGACGTTTACGCGCTTAAAATAGACTTGCTTTCGGTTTTGTCGCAATTTGTAATTGCTATAAATGCAGCATTCTAAGAGTTCAAAAAGTGTCAAAAAGATTAACAGAAATCAAATAAATAGGATTAAACCCCATTTGATAAGGCTTCTAATATATTGGCTGGAGTAAAGAGTAGGTAGACAAATTTCTATTAGGAAAGTTATGGCCCTAGTTTGACAATGTATATTTCTTAGAGTTTTCATTTATTTTAAATTTATCTCATAATTTCACAAATGTATTCTTTTATTGTATGCAGGCATTAGACTGAAATCAACATATTGATGTTTATGTCACATTTTTTGCAATATTTTTTTTATTTATATACTAGTCCATATACAATGAATTTTGTCAACAGAATAACAATTTGCTATTAATATCTTGTGCTTCATGTACAACAAAATGTTATGATTTGCACGACAATGTGCTAATTAAATGCAATTTAAGGCTCTTAAAATGCTTAAACCCATGAGCTTCAGGGGGCTTCGCCCCCTTGGCCCCCACAAGGGCGCTGCCCTGGACCCGTAAGGGGGCCTATCGCGGCCCCCTTAACCCCCCGCGAAAAAGTGGCGACAACTTTTTAGAACCCAGGGGGAACCCTGATGATGATTCTTTTGTCCAACTAGAAATCTAGAGAATGGGTTTTACAACATTGGTGGGCTTGTTGAGAATCTAAAAACAAAATATTATTGAACTTTACTTACCTCTTCATCTACGCTGTGGTGCTCGGCCAGGGCTGGGGATTTATTCTCATCATCACTGTCATCTTCCCTCTCACCCGTGAAGGGGTTTGGAGGTGCTGGGGCACGCTTCTTTTTCTTTTCTCTTTTACGAGCTATTGATGGGTCCATGTTGTTTTGCTCAGCAGCCTGCAAATGTATAAGCTTGATGGTTTATTTGATAATAGAACTAACTCTATTTTACATTATTTTCATTAAACAAAACAAGAATATAACACAACAACATTCGTAAAGGAAGGCAATCATTGTTCATTTTTATTGAATACAAGATTTAAAAAACAAACATTTGCTGTTAAAAACTATCGTTAATGAATTAATGCTTTAATAATTGATAATTAATATTTCAAGATCAAACAGCAAACTCCCAGCAATATTAAGATATCCATTATAACAGATTATTGACGAAGCCATAGAGCAAAATTGAAGTTATAATTATATAACAATGATTTTTTCAAATATTTATACAAGTGTCTCTTACATGTCCCATAGCCACTTCCCCGATCTTAGCTGAGTGTTTCCGTATGTTCTCAAGAAAATCCTTCAGGTCGGACATGCTCGCTTCCTTGATACGGTTCCGGAGCTGGGGTATGGCTTCTGCCATGGTCTGTGAGAACCAGTGGCTGCTCACACGGGGCAGGTATGTGTGCTCTAGTTGCTCAAGAGTCTTCAGGGCCGGGTAGAACCTCTTCTCTTTCATCTGGTCTTGGAGTTTACCGTACATCTCCAAAACTAGGTGTGCAAAACAATAGAGGTCAGCTACTCATCATGGGAAACTTACCAGTACTGTTTGATTAGTAAAACCGTCCTGAAGTTATTGTGTTTTCATAAGACATTTGATTGTGACCATTACATATGACGTAGTGACCCCCCCCCCCCCCCCCAAAAAAAAGGTTATCTGCTGGTCAAGGGCAACCTACCAAGTGCTGGAATTTGATGGTCCTAGGTTAAACAGAATTTTTTGTTTTCATTTTGAGGCCTCAAAATTCATATTTAAATCATATAAAGCTCAACTTGTTTCATACCTATTTTTTAACAAATCTATAAACATAGGGGATTATTTCCCTGGGCGAAATTCCGAAAAAATATAAAAATAAAGTTTACTTAAGATAACAACTAAGGTATTCACCACAAAATATAAGAAATGAAAGTAGTTACAAGACATAGACAATATGAATTGAACATTGGCCCCTGCAAGCCTTAAGGCTCATTCAATGCATATTAAAAATGCCCTTTCTGACCTTGCACCAAGCCCTTTATAAACCCTGGCTGGAGCATTGAAGATGTTTACCAAGTTTACAAAGAAGCACAGCAGTTACATACCAGGTAGGCAAAGAGAGAGCTGTTCTATGGCCGAGGCAATATTTTTCTGCACATGTCGGCATCTGATAAGGTGGTCTCCGCGATGAAGCAGTGGTTCACATGATACTTGCAGAGCAGTGTTTGTGGCATCTATTTCTCCCTACAACAGATATGAAACTTAGTATTTCAATTGACTTTCATGACAAATCATCTCCCTTGTTTTGATATCATGACAAAAATTTAAAGTGACACCCTTATTCAAAATCAATACATACACATGTATTACAAACATAAATATTGACTGATAAACCTTTATCTACTTACTAAATAATACATTTACGGAAAATATTGATTACTGATAACAAGATTGTAACCGTGTATATATTGGCTGAAAACGCAAAAATATTAATAAATGATTGGTGAATGCAAATTTTTTTACTGTGATCTACTTTCTTCTCATAAGGTAGAAATTACGTGTTTTATGCACATTTCTTTCAAACTAAACTCTGTATCCTTCATAAGAACCATTGTTGTTTACCTTAATTCATCCTTTTTGTTACATTAAAACAATTGAATTAATTGTGGTAAATCTTTTAGAAGTAAGAGTACATCTTTCAATAAAAGAATTTAGAAGAACCTAGTTATTCTAAAAACAACCCTTACCCTAAGATGTGCAGCATCTGTGCTGACTTGTAGCAGTTCTCGCACTGAGTCAATGAAGCCCTGGTAGTGGTAGTTGCACATACGCTCAATCTCTTTATCATGGGACTTGATCTTGCCCACCAGCAGATCCATGAACTTTCCCAGCTCATCATCATCATAAACAGCTCTAAAGGGATTAAAAAGTAACTGAATTGGTACCAAGAGATGTCTGTCAAACAGTAGGAACCCTTTGTGCTGCAGTCATAAATAAGTCATAGATGAACAAGCCCGAACTTTTATATATAGTATTGCTAGACATAAATTTTTTGAATAAGCCCTGAGTTATGAAATTCAGAATTTGAGCAAGCCCAGAATACATTTTACCAGTGCAGGGCATGCAGGCTTTTTTTTTAACTTCAACCACTGGTGCTGTTTTGTCTGAAGCAAGTGGAACATTGAATACATTGCAATAAATCACAGTTTATATTGCATACTGATCTCTGAATGTGATGAAAGAAACAATGATTTCTCTATTCAATAATTGCCAAAACTTCACATCACACAATTCAGTAGGATGTTGCACCAACCATTTTTTTATTTTACTTTTCATTGTTTTGTTCTTCTTCAGAATGGGAAAAATATAAAATATTTTGCTAGTGGAATGGGTCAGATAGGCGAACCCATGGCTACTTAAGAAAAAGCCCTCGTACCAAAACTACTAGTTTCTTGGTCCTAGGTCAGTCTTTTTTGTCCGACTGTTGACCTTATCACCTACTGACCTTAAAAACAAAAGGACCATCTTCTGAAGGGCAACCTACCATTGAAGTTGAACTGCCAAGCGCCTCAAATTCGCAGGAGTATCATGGCTTCACGCACTTTTCCTCCCATGTTTACCAAATAGTGGCAGCGGTAAATGGCATGAGTACCTTTGTCAATCTATTCGGTTCAAGCCCCATGAAGGGTGCACTTTTCCTCCCAGGTTTACCACATTATTTCCATCATATAGTATAGAGTGAAATTAAGCGATTTTGATTATTAATTTGATATATAGTGCTTGCCATTTATTTTACTACTCTGACCTTTTTGTCAAGTTTCTGAATCAGACTTTCTGCAAATTAAGGACCAGGGACTTCTTGACATGCCAATGAGTGACCTAGCAGCTAACCCACATTTCAAAATGTGATACGCCCTCCAGCCGCGTGTGATCACCTTTGCATTATAAGCAAATAAAATGGAAAAGAAAACTCATTTTTTTTTACGAAATCCTGAAATGTCAAGTCCCGAGAGTGACTAACCTTAAAGTTGTGGCAAGCGGCCCATCAGATGTTTCAATTTCTGTGATTAAATGTTCATGCTTAGCATTGATCGATTCCTGACGCAAACTATCAGCATCTTGAACACTATCTAACCGTTTCCAGTGATTACTTCTTTTTCTGGGTGTTGCTTCCGCCATTGCCAATCATCATTATTGCGCAGGCGCTTGCACATTTCGTTTATGTCATAACGGTTCCAATTGAAACGGTTTGATTTTTGTAAAATTCCGACAGAAAAATATATTAGAGACAAGTTTTATAAGGTCATTCTCTTAGAATAATAATGTATAATAGAGTTTTCTTCATATATTTAACATGTTAGTAATCAGCAAGTAGTACCCTTTTAAATGATACCAAAACTTCATGGAATCACCAGGAACCAATATTTAACATTATGTTAAGTAGATTTACCAGAGTTCGCTTATTTCTTGGTTGAATCTCAAAAGATGTTTCAAAATAATACACTATGATTCACTAACGAATCAAGGGAATGGAGGATGGGGAGTTGCACCCAGTATTTTCTGCTTATGGGTGAGATAATAAATTATGTACACCTCTAAAGATGCATCCCCTCTTATGTCGGTTCCACCACTGACATGTAGAAAATTTGCATATGTTCATTCAAGTTAGATTTTATTAATCTTAAATACTCAAAATAAGAACAAATATGTAACCATTTATGATCAAGTTCATTTGACAAACCTTTATATATCATGCAATACTTCTTTCAAGAATTATTCGATAGACATGACACCGATGATGTAAACCCAATGATGCGACACATTGCAAGTTGAAAACTGAGGCAATTCCTGGAATTCTTTACAAAATCTCAACATGATCCTGACTTCAAATTATAATGTAAAATTAGCATTGTACATGCATTGTGACGTGAAATCCTAACCCCAAACCAACTAACTCATGTTTTAAGATTTAATATCACAATTTAATGTATATACACCAATTAACAAACAATACACATTATCACTGAGAGTTGATATTCTTACACTTACATGCAAACAAAAACAAATACCTTCAGTAGCTTTGTCAACAAGCATCAGAAAGATTAAATGAATTGCATGCATATTTTAAACTGAATTCAAAAGGATCTCTTTTGCGAAGAATATCAATTACACATTCAATGTTAGAATTCTGCATTAACGCATGTAGACATCAAGGATCCTGCATCCCCCTCACTATTATTTTAAAACATTTCATGAGGCCAACATCCAGCACATTTGTCTGTGTCTACATAATAACATGGGCACAAAGCCCCGCAATTAGTAACTGCATCCATGGATGGAACTGTACCAGCCCTCTAGAAAAACAGCCCTCTCATTCTTCTACCCATTGAGTGGCGATCATGGATCACATTAAACTTGTTCACAAACTGAAAAAGAATGAGTTCTCTCCAAAAATAAAAGCATGATAAGTCTGAAACTTTAAGAGTTCAAAATATTGAAAACAGGTTTATGCATAAATATATTTTTACTTCAGACAAAAGTCTATTTATTTATATCTTGTTATAAAGAAATACAAATGCCATAATCACCTTTAAGTAGGGGTTTTAGTGGCTATTTTCCTCAAAAAGATTATTCTAGAATGGATTTAGGATTATTTTTAACCTTATTTAAAACTAAACCCAACATTTGTTTGGAAAATACATGTACCGGTAATGTGTAATGACCAGCTTTGTCTGCGTTCAGTGCGAGTACAGTGTAAACATGGACCAACGAGCTCTATAGCATACCTGGTTGATAGTGTTACATCCCTTTGTTATGGTGCCCAGGTAAGCCATCAGACAGACATCGTTACATTGCTGAAACAGTTACATACATGTACATACATTTATGTGCACAGGTAAACTGATAAATCATACCTTACCTTAAAGACCATCCTCAAAGAATCGTTCGCTAGCTCATTTTAAATGCCCAGTCAGTATGTATTGTTTTATATATATAACCAGTGCTAAAATGCTCACAGAAACATCAAAAATGAAAAGCGTTGAAAATGTGTGCCCTAAATAATGACATTTTATGTATCTATATAGAATTTTAGATGAATATTTCATTTGTTGTAAGTAATAAAGAATGTATTTATCTTGTGTACTTATATTGATAAAACCTCATTAAGGCTTGTTTTAAACTATTTAAAAAAAAATGTTTTACAAATTCTGTATTGAATGAGCAATCATGTAATATCCTCGATATATAGGAATAGAAGCTTGGATACCAAAGTTCATCCAAAACCAATTACATTAAAGAAGTCCTCCTTGAACTTGTCTGAGTTGAGCACAGGGAGTCTGTAACACAGACTGTAGGCCTCGCGTAGAATGTCCTGGTTCTTTGGCAACGTACCTGGAATTGACAAGTTTATACATATGATCTGGTTTAGTATTCAAAAAGTCAAAAGTCATTTCCTAACCTAAGTCAGTTTCTTAAATTTTTCATAGTCAAATGAAAAGAAATGTTCAAGAATTTTTAACATCTAAGTATGTTTTTTTCTCAATAAGGTCAATAGAAATAATGTATTTTGGAATTTTTTTATTTTTATTTCATATGAATAAAGAGATAATAACATCAGGAAAGTGAATTAAGTTAGGAAATGACATTTCCTAACTAATAAGTTGATTTCCTAAAATGCCATATTCAAAGAAATGTTTTTTAAACAAAAATGGATATATTTAAATAGTAAATGAAAAGGAGACAGACTCTAGACTCTGGTTAATAAAATGCTAATAGGTACTCATTCACTTAATATTGTATTTCTAAATCTGTGTAATTGACAATGACAATATGTTAATAGTAATATTCAAAACAGTTTTCACCAAGAATGTTATGCCAGAAGGACATTTAGAATGAAATTATTTTTTTTAGTTATGATTGATGATTCTGATGATGATCTCAGAATTCTCGAAAGCATGGACCCAGGAAATGTTATCAAAACATGTATTGATGCTTTATGTAACAAATTTTGTTCATTTTACCTGAATAATTGTACCATAATAACATGTTCTTTGATTTTGGAAGGCTGCAAGCTTGATTTAAAAATCAATATCTACTGTAAGGCAAGTTCTTATTATTGTATTATCCAGTTTTTTATATTGATATCGTTTAGACAGATGTCACTGGTTTTTATTGCAGAATCTCTGAATTGATAATCAATCCCTGCCTGTAGTCTCTTACAGAAATGTACAGTAAAATATTATAGTTGATTACTAGGCTTATAGCTGGCAATTACCTGGATACACATATTGAAAGTTGTTGTTTTCTAAATGATTGTTAAGACACCATAAGGATTCATCTCATATCTATGCATTGCAAATTAAAGCATTTTCATGCAAATATAGTTTGTAATTCTTTCTTAAAACTTCAGTTTAAACATTATTTCAACTTTTTTAAATTTGATTACATAATCAATATTAATCATTGATATTAATCAAATGGGTACTTCTATTTATTTGATGATCAATCTTTATGGTTGACCAATTTTCAATCCCTGTGAATTTTGTGTGGCATTTCAAAGTACATACTCAAATTAAATGAAATACCAAAATCAATCTTTGAATCAGAATAAATGAAAAGTGGTTTTCCATACCAAATACTGGTATGAAAGTTAAAGTTATGTTTACTTCATCAACAATTATGTCATATGTATTTCTAAATAGGCCCACCATAGTAATGGCCAAGTCATAAACTTTAAAACATTATTTTTTTGTGAACCTTCGAAGCACCAATAAATATTTATATATATATATGATGTTATGACTAAACAAATGTTATTTTACAAGCACAATTCTATGGTTTTACAATGTGGTGCCCCCATTGCCAATTATTTGATTATGCTTAATCATCGCGCCATCCCTACTGTAAGTTCAATACTATCTACCCGCCTCAACAGCCTTTATATATTCCAGCAAGACTACCTACCCGCCTCAACAGCCTTTATATATTCCAGCAACACTACCTACCCACCTCAACAGCCTTTATATATTCCAGCAACACTACCTACCCGCCTCAACAGCCTTTATATATTCCAGCAACACTACCTACCCGCCTCAACAGCCTTTATATATTCCAGCAACACTACCTACCCGCCTCAACAGCCTTTATATATTCCAGCAACACTACCTACCCGCCTCAACAGCCTTTATATATTCCAGCAACACTACCTACCCGCCTCAACAGCCTTTATATATTCCAGCAAGACTACCTACCCGCCTCAACAGCCTTTATATATTCCAGCAACACTACCTACCCACCTCAACAGCCTTTATATATTCCAGCAACACTACCTACCCGCCTCAACAGCCTTTATATATTCCAGCAACACTACCTACCCGCCTCAACAGCCTTTATATAATCCAGCAACACTACCTACCCGCCTCAACAGCCTTTATATATTCCAGCAACACTACCTACCCGCCTCAACAGCCTTTATATATTCCAGCAACACTACCTACCCGCCTCAACAGCCTTTATATATTCCAGCAACACTACCTACCCGCCTCAACAGCCTTTATATATTCCAGCAACACTACCTACCCGCCTCAACAGCCTTTATATATTCCAGCAACACTACCTACCCGCCTCAACAGCCTTTATATATTCCAGCAACACTACCTACCCGCCTCAACAGCCTTTATATATTCCAGCAATACTACCTACCCGCCTCAACAGCCTTTACATATTCCAGCAACACTACCTACCCGCCTCAACAGCCTTTACATATTCCAGCAACACTACCTACCCGCCTCAACAGCCTTTACATATTCCAGCAACACTACCTACCCGCCTCAACAGCCTTTATATATTCCAGCAACACTACCTACCCGCCTCAACAGCCTTTATATATTCCAGCAACACTACCTACCCGCCTCAACAGCCTTTATATATTCCAGCAACACTACCTACCTGCCTCAACAGCCTTTATATATTCCAGCAACACTACCTACCCGCCTCAACAGCCTTTATATATTCCAGCAACACTACCTACCCGCCTCAACAGCCTTTATATATTCCAGCAACACTACCTACCCGCCTCAACAGCCTTTATATATTCCAGCAACACTACCTACCCGCCTCAACAGCCTTTATATATTCCAGCAACACTACCTACCCGCCTCAACAGCCTTTATATATTCCAGCAACACTACCTACCCGCCTCAACAGCCTTTACATATTCCAGCAACACTACCTACCCGCCTCAACAGCCTTTATATATTCCAGCAACACTACCTACCTGCCTCAACAGCCTTTATATATTCCAGCAACACTACCTACCCGCCTCAACAGCCTTTATATATTCCAGCAACACTACCTACCCGCCTCAACAGCCTTTATATATTCCAGCAACACTACCTACCCGCCTCAACAGCCTTTATATAATCCAGCAACACTACCTACCCGCCTCAACAGCCTTTATATATTCCAGCAACACTACCTACCCGCCTCAACAGCCTTTATATATTCCAGCAACACTACCTACCTGCCTCAACAGCCTTTATATATTCCAGCAATACTACCTACCCGCCTCAACAGCCTTTATATATTCCAGCAACACTACCTACCCGCCTCAACAGCCTTTATATATTCCAGCAACACTACCTACCCGCCTCAACAGCCTTTATATATTCCAGCAACACTACCTACCTGCCTCAACAGCCTTTATATATTCCAGCAATACTACCTACCCGCCTCAACAGCCTTTACATATTCCAGCAACACTACCTACCCGCCTCAACAGCCTTTATGTATTCCAGGATCAATTTCACTCTGCTAAACAACATCTTGATGGCATTGTGTTGTGCTATCAACTGCTCAGCAACTGTAAAATTATATGTTACACATTTCAACCCTTCAATATTAGGTCATAATAATACTTTGATTGACATTTTATGAGCGATTCACAATTGTTTCCATCCTTCAGAACAGGATTAGGAAGTAAAACAAGTAGTTAATGCGGAAACTGCATTCTGACCACTGCAATTTTGCAGATGGCCGTGTTATTAAAGAGGAAAAAATAAATGTTGTTGAACCAAAATATCCTGACCAAGTTCCATGAAGATTGGATTACCAATGTTAAATTTATAAATAAAATATTTTTTTCTTCATTTTACCGTATGACCTAGTTTTTGGCCAAAGATGACCGACACTCAGACCGATTCTAAACATCCTGGACTGAGTTTCCTGATTACTGGATTAACACTGATGAATTGATGAAGGAAATACAAAAAAATGATACACAAAATTATGTCTTATTATTTGAATTAGTGACCTAGTTTTTATCCAGAGATGACCCATATTTACCTTGGTCTTGAAAAACATGCTGGCAAATATTGTGACCATTTTTAATATTGTGATCATGTTTCATGAAGATTGGATAAAAAATGTTTTGTTTATGACACAAAAAAATACTTGAAAGCATTATTGTTAAAAGTTCAGTTTTTGCCAATCTATAAACTATAAACTGGAATTTATCAATGAAAAATCCAGCTAAAAATAGCATGACCTTAAATAGTGGGTAGGAAAACCCCAAACAATCATTATATTAATTGTTTCCTTTAAATGCTCATTTAATTAAAGCAATATAATCAGCACAAAAGATAACACACAAAGGTAACTATGTTATTTTACAATTTGCATTGTAATGTTTTATAATTAATAATGATGACATCCATTTTTGCACAGCTCTATTGCCATCACCACCTCCATGGATGACATATACCAGAAAAATCTCAGAAATGCAGATTCAACAAATCAGAATTTCATATCATATTAATCAAGCCTTGATGAAGAGAAGCCTAAATCTTACTGACAGTGCATTTTTTTTTACTTTTACAGAATGCCCACTTACCGCTGGATGCTTCACTTGAGTCTGCAGTGGAGACACGGGCAACATGATCCACCCCAATCCTCTCCGCCTCCTCTGTGGCCAGCGTGTACTGTAGCTCCACAAAAAGCATAGTTGCCTGAAACAGTCACCAAAATTAACATGGCACTGGAGCCGGGCTGTCATTCAACCACTCTATTGACCAATAAAGGAAATTATATTACTTAATAAATAATAGCAAAAGATTGTATAATCCAGGCGCTGACTGTACGCTAATACGCAGTTGCGTAGTAAACATTTGACAGGTCAAAGTTTTTGTCATACCAAAAAACCTGAATTTGATATTAAAACCAAAGGGGGGGGGGGTGAAGGGGTTAATATGCTGTCCAGTATCGATCTGCGTAATCCCAAATTGGCCCTAGCTACACGCCTGTAATCCAATAGATTACTTTGACCACATTTTACAAACACAATTGTTGCCTGTTTAAACATGCTAATGAGGAAGAGCTTGGGTGACAGTGACATGCAATGATTTATGCCAAATGACCACATGGTCAAAAGAAAAGTTAAATCTGTTACCACTATACAAAATCACTTTCATAAATTTCAAATTTGTTTTCATAAAAGTATTGCACATATGTATATCTTATTGTCTAAAATACTGCTTGCCACAATAAAGAACTGCACCATAGATCTTTGAGTTCTAAAAAAAGCTGAAGGGTCAGTCATGATACGGTATACTAAATGTTAACATTAACTGAAGTGAAACTAGAGTTCACTTTTGAATTTCTTGTAAGGGCCTGTGAGCTTCAGTTAATTTATTTGATGTAATCAAATGTAACATAAAGATGAAAATTTTGAAGAAGTTATAACATGAAATCAATTATATTAAACTACCAGGTAATGATAAATATATAAAATTGTGCTGGCAGCAGAAATCAGTCCTGGGTCCTCTCAGTCAATTATCTAAGTCCATGTCCATTGCACCACAAAACATACATAATATCAGATGATTTTATGAAACATATTTACACAATTTATAATTGTGGCAAAAACGTCAACATTTAAGTGACGGTTGTTTCAATTCAAATGTTTATATTTACGTTTGTCGATTAGGTGTCAGAACATACATACATACATACTTTTGAACAAAGTTATGTTTTTGTCGACAGGTTGCAGAAGGCTAATAAGAAGAGTTCAAGAGAACTGATGCTATAAGTAATTTGTTTCTTTATTTGTAAATAAAACCAAATACACAGGGCAAAACTGAGATTTGAACTCCAAACAAACATTATGTTTACATCTAGGAACTACTTACTTCCCCACTAATCAGATCTATCACAGATTCATACACTGCTACCGGCAGCTGAAAGTACAAAATTATACAAGCATTTTTACCATTATATACTTCTTTATGAGTTTGATTTTCAAAGTATATGGAGGACAAGAGCGATGGGGAGCGAACGCCAATGCTCATCTGTGTTATTCTCAGTTGTGGGCCATGCTATACATGTGTAGCATCTCTGGCAACATGTGTACCAAGTTTCATTTGAACATTTTGAATATTTTTTCTAATTAAATCCAAAGTTGACTTTTCCTTTAATAAAAACATACAAGCTTATACCTATTATACCAACTTAACCAAAAGTACTAGGAAAAAGCCAGGGGCCAATATCAATAAAAATCATTGTTGTAAGCTGAAATTATTTTAGGTTTATATTTTCATTATTTCGATACATATATGGGTGAAATGAGCTTAATTGCTGCTATGTGTGGTATTCCTTCAGATTTAAATAGGTCCTTTATTGAATTAGCCCTGGCCATCATGAAAAGCTTACATCTTGGTGTATTGCTACAGGGTTCATCTTCAGCAACACGGGGCTTTCATTGATGGTGCAAATCTGAGAACAAACCAAAAATATATATACACCAATACAACCACTGGTACCATACTGACACCACGGACTGCTACAAAACAAGGTTGGAATTACCACAGACCTGCAAGCCTTGTCTGGTAAAAGATTTCTCTGGCTTACTAAACATTTTAATTTTACATACAAAAAGGTTGATCTAATTGCCACTTCTAAAACCAAAATCAGTTGGCAGACACTTATAAAGCAAATTTTCATCAATGGATGCCAACCAAATAAAATTTACAGAGCTGATTTACTCAACAAACAAGAGCTATCATAGAAATGATGACTACTCCTGCATGCCTCACAAATAAACAAATTATTTCACACAGTTTGGCCAAATGACATGACATGTTACAGTAAGTTTATATTAATGTGTCAGATAATGCGTAATCATACCAATTCAATGAAACAGGCAAGTAAACACAGGATTATCATGTTACTATTGTATTAAAAAGGTATAAAGGGTGCCCTACACTACTATTTACTTTTTTAGGCCTAATTGGTGCAGTGTATGTAGACAAAAACTGTACATCATATTTACTTACTAGTTTTGTTATAAATTTAGACTATGTTATTAATAGTTATCAGTTATTGATTCACAGAACTAATTATTCATTGTAAAGATGTGTTCCAAATTTCATATGAAATATTTACATGTTAAAGTACATTAAATTTGTTATATAATCTTCAGTTTCCACACCATTGTACAATGGAGGAAATAAATGAGTAATACCACATGCCATAAACTTTGTTTTCATTTCTTCACGTTTACCTGTTTGTGAACATGTATATCAGCATCTGTGGGAGGGCCCCCAGTAGTGTACCATCCCAGAAACTCCATGTCACTGAACACCTGCTTGACTGAATATAGAAACATGGAAATATATGTGTATGTTCACTGCTTGATTGAATAGGAACACACAGAAATATGTGACAATGTTTACTGCCTGACAGAATATGAAAATACAGAAATATGTGAGTAATGAATAGGAAATCACAGACATACTGGTATGTGTGTATGTTCAAACTATGAAAAACAAACTAGTACATCATTATTTAGGTAACTTTAAATTCAACAAATAACAGAAAACACTGCTTATAAGGATCAAGTAAAAAAATGTTTATAACTATAAGCTAATTTTGCATAATATAATTCTCACAAAATTATTGCAGAATGAGATGACATGCACGTTTAAGATATATGTTTTTTACCAACTGTCAAAATCAGTATCTTAATCTCGTCATGCACAGGAATTCAATAATCAGACAATTATAAAAAAGCACAGATTATATGTAACCTGATTAAATGTCATTAATGGGTGTAAAAATATCTTGCATTTTATGATGAAAAAATATATTACTTTATGACAGTCATGCCAAATATTTAGATCTCTACAATATCTTGGTTTAAAAGAACTTGTATCAACTGATATGACATTTACATGATCTAATTTTCTTAATGAAGGATCATATTTATAGGCCCCATGTTCCTATTCTTATGAAAGAAATGGGTGATCATACATTGTTCTTCCTTTGTCTGATAGTAGACCATGTCAATGACCACATCCTTGTCCACAATGTCAAACAGCAACTCAAAGCTGTTCATCACTTCAATAGCTCTCCCTGTCTGCTTTCCTATCAATGCTCCAAGGACTGGAAATAAAAACACACATGTATATATAGAAACTCATTGATAGAGATGTTTATTTATCTAGACAGTAAGAAGGCCTTTTTAAGCAAAAATAGTGACAAAGCCTTTCAATTTAGAGCAATTTTAGAGACTTTACTCTTGAAATTGGCAAAAATTTCCAACAAAACAGAAAATGATATAAGGGAAAAAGATTTGTTTCTAGTGTTGGGTCAAAAATGGCTCAATACCAGAAAGGCCCATCCAGAAAGGCCCACTCTCAAATAAAAAAAACCATGTGAGTTTCATAGGTCATTTCATTGCTAATCTTCATGTATTTCTTTTGTGGTTTTGTAACTTTGAACAAAGTGTAGATATTCCGACAAATGAACAGATATTTTTGCAATATCAAATACGTAATTTAACTTAATTAAGATTGTTAGATAAAATCATAAGACGTTTTCTTTATCTTGGCAGAGATCAAGTGAGTATCTTTTTCTTAACAGCATTTAAATCTTTCACATTGAAACCATTTATCAAACTTAAGGAGAGATTTCTGGCTTGTCAAAACAGAACACAGTGAAAGATTAAATTTCACTCTACTGTAACAATACTAGCACCTTGATTATAATGCACCAGTCAATTGTAACCATGGTCCCCCCAAGTCCAGGAAATAGCGGGGACTGTGACTTTCGGTCCAGCCAAGCCCAGGAAAGATCCCCGTCTTTCGGGGACAAACTGCTGGTAAAATCCTCGCCAAATGGCCCGGCACCCTAGGGACTCTAAATAAAGCCCATTCTCGGCCATTTGGGACACAAAGACAAAACCACAGCATTCACCTGGCCCTGTGGGGCCACCAGAAAGGTAAAAATACGGCCCATTTCCCCGGCTATTCCCAGTATACCCCTGGACCTGAAGGGGGAGGGGGGGGAGGGTTACAAAAGACTTCATAATGCTTGAAAAAGATATTGCATAACTTCAGTTGAATTTAAGCGAAATAATTGAAAAACTGGCCGTTAACTAGACAAACAAACCTTGTACAGCCTTCCCTTCCTGTGCTCGAACTCTGGTCCAGTGCTCGGAAATGTTCATGATTACCAATGGGTGAAGAGCCACTGACACACTTCCCGTGCTGGCCACGGCCATAACACTGGACCGCGCTGTGTCCACTTCCATATTTGTTGCCATTGTTTATTGTAGTCAATTTACGAAATTATTATTTATTTCAAGAAAAATTGCATCAACGTTGATAAACGCTTGCAACAGATATGTGTAAAATCCGGTTACCGGTTCATATAATTATCCACATTGTCATAATTTAAATAGCACCAGGAACAAACCACAGCAATCGAAATCGATCACAATTTCACTTTTGTATCAGTTGTTGCTAATGTTAGTTTATTTATATTTTATCAATTCATTGCTACGGTTTAGAAAGACCAGCATGGGCAGTGTCACAGATTGGCACCCGATTACCCATAACTCAAAATACCGTTCAATATATGCTTTTGAAACTAAATGCCAGGGACAATATGCATATATACAATGAATAACAATGCCCACCACAAATAAGGCCCAACAATGGTTTGGTTAGGGGTACATATCCGTTTCAGGGTAGGTAGGCTTTTTTATTAAGATTTTTGTAAGATTGTTATTATCAGCATCGGAGCGTTAAAGTAATCTTCTTTACAGTATACAGCTTTAAAGGTTTTAAAACACATATTAAAATACACACTTAAGATATATTTCTTTTTTAACAATTGTAAAGCTATGGTAACTTGGGTAAAGCTATGGTAACTTGGGTATTCTATGAAACGAGATGTTCCTGTTTTCAAAAAAATCATTAAAGTTGTCAACCATTTAACAACCATACTGTTTATAAAAAAAAAACCTCAGGCTTAATCAAATCAAGGGTGGGGTACGATTTGTTATTGGTCCAAAACTCTAGCTACACAAATGCTCAAGTTAGTGAGAACATCTTCATCTATAGTGTACTGAAAGAAAGACAATCATACCTTCCCACCCTAATTCGGTAAAGAAGATAGTCGGCTTGTAATGAAACTCGATGATGATGATGATGATGATGATGATGATGATGATGATGATGATGATGATGATGATGATGGTGATGATGATGATGATCCACATGACCAACCGATTGCTCAGGACGACCGGAAAGAGACGACCAATGTGACAAAAAAAATTCGGTAATTAAAATTTATAGCAAGAACTTATTCGGATCTCCTCGGCCAATTATTGTTGTAAACAACCCGATTTGACAGAAATTCAATAAAACAAAACAAAACAAAAAAACAAAGTTTCAATTACACATATAAAAAAAATCTGTGCTAAAAGGGTCATTATCTTAATTGAAAACGAATGTTATGTTCTGTAGCTGCAGTAGAGATAATTTTTATTGACTTTTCGTCCGTTTTTAATGTTTAAACGAAATACCCGTGCATTCATGGTATTTTTTACTGATATTTGTAGCGTTATATGGGTAAAAAGGGGATGTCCAATTGATTGTTTACGTCTGAGTTTTGGAGGAAAAAATTAAATGGATTACACCAGAAAGCACAACGTCAGATTTTATTTAGCCAACAATTTCTTTGGTGAGGACCCAATTTTCCTCCAAACCTAATTTGAACCATTTTAAGCTCGACTATTCGAAGAATAAGGAGGGCTATACTACTCGCCCCAGCGTCAGCGTCGGCATCCGATAAAGTTTTAGGGCAAGTTGGGATTTTCACTTAAAAGTCTAATACCATTCATTCAATTGACTTAATACTTCACACAGTTGTTCAGAGCCATCACATAATGAGGTTAGATAACTCCATATTATCTTTTGTACACATTATTGCCCCTGATTGACTATGGAACTTAGGTTAAAGTTTTAGGGCAGGTTGGGATATTTATTAATAACTTCTATACCCTTCATTCAATTGACTTAATACTTCACATAATTGTTCAGGACCATCACCCAATGGATTACATAACTCCATATTATCCTTAATACAAGTTATGGCCCCTGATTGACTTAGGTTAAAGTTTTAGGGCAAGTTAAAGTTAAGGGCAAGTTGGGATTTTAATAAAAAAACTTCTATACCTTTCATTCAATGCACTTAATAATATATTCAAAATTATTTACGACCATCTTACAAAAGAAACATTACTCCATTTTAACCCTTTTTTTATATTTTAATTTCTTTTGAAAGGCATATTTGTATATTCTTAACCACATTTTCATAATGGTAATTAAAGTTATTTGAATGACTTGCCTCATTGTTCGGGCAGGCTGGTGGGAGGGCAGCATCAAAGTCACCTTATGTATCGAATAATTTTAGTTAGGTTTGACATAAATAGACCAAACTTGGTAATATTAAATCGTTATTGTATTCACTTCTAAGTCAAAGCGGCGTAGTCGAGCGCGCTGTCTTACGACAGCTCTTCTTATTTCAGTTCTTTAAGGTATGCATCACATGTACAAAGTTGCAACCCTCTGTAACTCCAAATCCTGGATCTGCCCATGTGTCTAAACAGGAGGACTCAACCTAACCATGAACTTGTCAGTGTGAATCGAAGAAAGCAACAGTTCAACATGAACACTTTACATGATCGGGTCAACCTAAACCAAGGGACACAACTGCAAACTCTTAGTAGGTAAGTAAGTACCAGTCAATTGTTTGAAAAAGTATTACTAAGGATTATCAATGTGTACACTTAAGGAAGATGATAATATCGAGTAAAAATGTGTGACAATTTCACTGAAGGATACACATCCAAAAAAGGGAATAGTCATTTAGAACATCTGTATTTTATAAAATGATTTACGGGATCAGCAAACAAAAATAAAAAAATGAATAAAAAGTAAGTGGTTATAGATATGTGAGCCTTACAGTATGGGCATGTGGAACGGCATGCACCAAGATGAGTCTGTGTCTGTTGAGAAATTATAATCATGGTCTTTTCAAGTATTTCGATCACCATATGAGCTTTTGTTGCTCAACTATTCAAAGAATAAGGAAGCTATTCTACCACTATCGAAACTCAAATGCACCCAGGCCAAGAATTGAAACTGGGTCGCCTTGGTGAAAAACGAGTGCCCTAACTACTGCGCTAACCCTACAACCATAGAATTCACTTAATATTTCACACAGTTGTTTAGCACCATCACACAATGAGTCATAACTCCAAATATATTGTCCTTCAGACAAATTATGGCCCCTGATCGACTTATGAAATAAGGTTAAAGTTTTAGGGCATATTGTGTCAGCTAGGTTAAAACTTTAGGGCAAGTTGGGAATTTAACTATTAGCTTTTATACCCTTTACTCAATTGACTTAATACTTTACACAATTATTGACGACCATCTTAAAATAATATATATAATTCCATATTATCCAAAATATGCGGGTGCACACACTTCTAAGTATGCTAGTGATTATGGCCGTAATTTGGCCCTTTTTTACATTTTCTTTTTTTAATTGCTTTTGCCAGGCACATTTTATTTATATTATTCAAACCCAACTATGGTATCAAAAATTTTAGTAAGGTTTGCATATATTGACCAAACTTGGTATACATGAATTTGGGGCCCCTATGGTCAAGTTTAATTTCACCGTTAGTAAAAACTAGTAAAATGGTTGGTACTGAATTAAATAAGGGTTGATATATTGCGACCTAGTTACAAACAAACTTGGTATACAGGAATAGTCAATAGAGCCCTTTCATGGGTTTGTGTTTGGGGCCCCAAGAGTCATGTTCGGTCGGTTATGTGGGGAAGTTTCATCTATAGTTATAGAACAGTGTAAGAGGGAGTTGTTGGCTTCTACCCCTGCAAGACGCGGCCACCCATCACTCTTTTCCTCCTGTTCAATGATATAAATGCAAATGTTTACAATTTAAAGTCACATATATATATAAAAATTAAGTCGGAAATATTTAAGCGCACAGGTCTTCAGTACCTATAATAATGTTTATTGATATTAATATTGCATAAGTGGCATTTTCATCTTTAAATCTTGCAAGAATGTAGCATGTAATATATGTTTATTAAAATGCTATCAGGAATAAACTAGATGGCAATTTTGGGGCATTTGGCACTTTCTGTGACAACTCTTGTTTCATTTATTATTAAATTGCAGTCTTCTGGAAGTACTGTTAGTACCAGCCATGGTGACGCATAACATCAATAAGATCTGGTCAACATGAACATGGGAACAACATGGGAACAGTATGAACCAACCCACAGCACAGAACCCTTGTCAACATAATTGGTTTGCCTGACTAAGGAAACAGTAGTAAGTAAATAGTTAACCAATACCCTACTTGTTAAAAATGATTACTCCATAGTTATGACCCTTTAATTTGCAAAAAACACCTGTATTTTCAGTGTCCACTCTCTTAATTTGGTTAAACATACAACCACATGTCACCAAACTTTGTGTCCTTAAATTAAGATGGGCATATTTTGTGACAGTTACTGCTCTGGTTAAAATGGTCACGTTATGCCCCTTGGTTTAAAAAAACATTTCTGCGATAAAAGACATGACCATGCCTACTCGAGGCACCTAATGCAAGTTAACACCAATTTGCAAAAATACCAGCTGTATTATCAGATATGGCCACAGGGACCATTGTATGCCAACAAGGATTCACCCTGTCTTTACAGATATGTAATAACTTGGCTTCTGATGCATGTTATCACCAACTTGTTCTTTTTTATCAGAACCCCCCCCCCCCCCATACCATGCCAACAACAGTTCACTTTGTCTGTAGAGGTATAACCACAGGCTCCTGATTCTTTCCAGTATACTGTTACCCTCTTCTCCCTAATGAAACCACCATAAATATATGTCTACCAACTGCATTATTCCCAGTCCTTTAAGATACAATGTCTAATCATATAAACCTGATGCACCAAATGACAATTCTCTCAGTCCTTCAAAACATAACCATAGAAATTTGTTCACCCCTGAAACAATATACTCTGTGTCCTTAAAAATATAACCAAATGAACCTTAAGCCCCCCCCCCCCACCCCACCCCCAGCAACAATTTACTCAGCCCTTTAAGATATAAAAATAGGAACCTAAAGCCCCTAACAACACTTTACTCAGTCCCTTAAGATATATAACCATAGAAACCTGATTCCTGCCAACAGCAATTTACTCAGTCCATTAAGATATTACCATAGGGATCTGAACCTCCCCCCATAACTATTTAATCAGTCCTTAAATATATAATCATACTACCTGAAGCCCCACAACAAATTACTTAGTCCCTTAAGATATAACCATAGTAACCTGAAGCTTGACAACAACAATTTACTCAGCCCATTAAGATGTAACCATAGGAACCTGAAGCCCCCCAACAGCAATTTACTCAGTCATTTAAGATGTAACCATAGGGACCTGAAGCCACCCAACAACAATTTACTCAGGCCTTTAAGATGTAACCATAGGGACCTGAAGCCACCCAACAACAATTTACTCAGTCCTTTAACATGTAACCATAGGAACCTGAAGCCCCCCAACAACAATTTACTCAGTCCTTTAAGATGTTACCATAGGGACCTGAAGCCACCCAACAACAATTTACTCAGTTTTTTAAGATGTAACCATAGGGACCTGAAGCCCCCCAACAACAATTTACTCAGTCCCTTAAGATATAACCATAAGAACTTGAGGCCCCCAACAACAATTTACTCAGTCCTTTAAGATATAACCATAGGGACCTGAAGACACCCAACAACAATTTACTCAGTCCTTTAAGATGTAACCATAGGGACCTGAAGCCACCCAACAACAATTTACTCAGTCCTTTAAGATATAACTATAGGGACCTGAAACTTCCCAATCAACAATTTACTCAGTCCTTTAAGAAATAACCATAGTAACCTGAAGCCTGACAACGACAATTTACTCAGCCCATAAAGATGTAAACATAGGGACCTGAAGCCACCCAACAACAATTTACTCAGTCCTTAAAGATATAACCATAGGAACCTGAAGCCCCCAACAACAATTAACTCAGCCCTTTAAGATATACCCATAGGGACCTCTAGCCCAGCAACAACAATTTACTCAGTCCTTTCAGATATATAACCATAGAAACCTGATTCCTGCCAACAGTTTACTCAGTCCTTTAAGATATAACCATAGGGACCTAAAGTTTCCCAATCAACAATTTACTTAGTCCCTTAACATAAAACCATAGGAACCTGAAGTTTCCAAATCAACAATTTAATCAGTCCTTTAAGATATAACCATAGGAACCTGAAGCCCCTACCCAACAACAAATTACTCAGACCTTTAAGATATAACCATAGGGGCCTGAAGCCCAATAACAGCAATTTGCTCAGTTTGTTAAGATATAACCATAGGAACCTGAAGCCCCCAACAAAACTTTTCTCAGTCGTTTAAGATATAACCATAGGGACCTGAAGCCACCAAATCAACAATTTACTCAATCCTTTAAGATATAACCATAGGAACCTGAAGCCCCCCCCCCACAACAATTTACTCAGTCCTTTAAGATATAACCATATGGACCTAAAAAAGCCCCCCCCCCCCACCCAACAAAAATTTAATTAGTGCTTTGAGATATTACCATAGTGACATAAAGCCTGACAACAACAATTTACTCAGTCCTTTAAGATAAAACCATAGGGACCTGAACCTCCCACAACAACAGTTTACTCAGTCACTTAAGATATAACCAAAGGAACGTGATCCCCCCCCCCCAACACACACACACAGCAACAGTCCTTTGAGATATAACCGTAGTGACATGAAGCCTGACAACAACAATTAACTCAGTCCTTTAAGATACAACCATAGGGACCTGAACCTCCCACCACAACAGTTTACTCAGTCGCTTAAGATATAACCAAAGGAACGTGACCCCACACACACACACACACAGCAACAGTCCTTTGAGATATAACCGTAGTGACATGAAGCCTGACAACAACAATTAACTCAGTCCTTTAAGATACAACCATAGGGATCTGAACCTCCTACCAAAAGAATGTACTCACTCAGTCCTAAAAGAACCTGAAGCCCTCAACAATAATGTACTCAGTCACTTAAGATATAACCATAGGAAACTTAAACCCAATAACAACAATTTACTCAGTCCCTTAAGATATAACCATAAGAACTTGAGGCCCCCAACAACAATTTACTCAGTCCTTAAGGATATAACCATAGGGACCTGAAGCCTGACAACAACAATTTACTCAGTCATTTACGATATAACCATAGGAACCTAAATACCAACAACAACAATTTACTCAGTCCTTTAATATATAGCCATAGGAACTGAAGCCCCCAACAACAACTTACTCAGTGTTTTAAGATACAACCATAGGAACCTAAAGCCCAACAACAACAATTTACTCAGTCCTTTACGATATAACCATAGGATCAGAAGCCCCCCAACAACAATTTACTCAGTCCTTTAATATATAACCCTAGGAACTGAAGCCCCAAACAACAATTTACTCAGTCCTTTATGATATAACCATAGGAACAGAAGCCCCCCAACAACAATTTACTCAGTCTCAGGTTTAAGATATAACCATAGGAACTGAAGCCCCAAACAACAATTTACTCAGTCCTTTATGATATAACCATAGGAACAGAAGCCCCCCAACAACAATTTACTCAGTCTCAGGTTTAATATATAACCATAGGAACTGAAGCCTCCCAACAACAATTTACTCAGTCTCAGGTTTAATATATAACCATAGGAACTGAAGCCCCCCAACAACAATTTATTCAGTCTCATGTTTAATATATAACCATAGGAACTGAAGCCCCAAGCAACAATTTACTTAGTCTCATGTTTAATATATAACCATAGGAACTGAAGCCCCAAACAACAATTTACTTAGTCTCAGGTTTAATATATAACCATAGGAACTGAAGCCTGACAACAACACTTTACTCAGCCCTTAAGATAAAACCCTAGGAACCTGAAGCCCCCCCCCCCCCCCACCCAAACAACCAGTCCTTTAAGATATAACCATAGAGACATTAAAAACTGTATAAGTTCCATGTACATCAATAATATGTCACACAATGGTCACCACCATTTTACTTCAAGTCACAGAAAACAATTACATGTCCTATTTACTGATGATGTCAAAATTGTATGACCTATTTATTTTTGTCACGGTTCATGTCAATTTATACTGACAATCAAGCAGTCACTGACTTTATTCAAGAAAAGTTGTCATTATTTTCATTAAAAAAATGTAGTATTATCATAGCCTTGTTGTCGACATTGAATTCGTAGTGCAAAACCATTAACCTATGGGAACTCTCAAAAATTATTTAAGATATTCAATGAGACTTTGGACACATGTTGCCTGATAAAATGGACACATGTACTGCAAGTCGCAAAACATGTCCTTTAATTATTATCTAGTAATGTCCCTTGAAAATATCTTGGTCATGCACAAACTTTAAATTGGCCATAACTTTATAACCAATAATATATTAACATGAAACTTTGTGCACATGTAACTTCATACAAAATGCACATTTGTAGCAAGGCCCATAACTTTGAATGTTATACTCAAGTTATGCCCCTTGATAATGTGGAAAAAATGCAAAAATATACATAAAGAATAACTTAAAATGCCCCTTATTGGCTTAAAAGAACAGACAAGTGCTGGTGTTGGCACTGCCATACTCTTGTTACTAATTTGGGTATTGATTGCTTTGCTGGCAGCCACTGTCTATATATATATATTAGTTAAATTGTTCTTTGAAACCATTTATGCTGTCTTTGTTAGTAGTCTTGGTTCATGTGTCAAGTTATTTTTCAACCATTTTGTTGCAAGGAATGTCTGATTTGGGCTCTTAATTACAGCTTTTTTGGTAGCCTTGGTCTGTTGTTTGTTATTTTTGTGTTACCTTAATTTGTTTTTGGCTCATTTTGATGACCTTTATTAAGAGTTTTTGAACAATTTTCTTGTTACCATAGTGTTTTATGCTTATAACAGCTCCAACTCTAATCACTGTATATCAATGTCATGAAAATGTTTCCTCAAAATTGAACAGCATATTGTAATCCAGTCTGAAATGTTAGCTGTCTAGTTTTGTGTAGGACTGAAATTAGCACAAGAAGAGGTCTGACATGTATATAGACCTGGCTTCTTTTACATCAGGACAACTGACTGTGCACAAGGCAAGCTCCACCCTGCTTGGATTCGAGCTACAAGATCACTCACCTATTTCAAGAGTCAAAAGCTAGTCCCAATGGTTGTTTCCAGAGATGGAGAAATGGTTATACAAAAATGATGTCACATTATAGATGGCCAAAAATTTACAGAAAGCATCTCATAACTTTACTTATTTGACAGACCATGAAATAAAGAAATGTATCTGACGTGGATGAAAAGGCACTGTATGTGTGTTACAAGAAGCTGTGTTCACATCGAGAGGATGCACGTGCTGCTACAGGATGACAATGGATGGATTTTTGTTTTTGTTTGTTTCTTTATCTGTATTTTTTGTTCTCCATGCAATTTCTCAATCATCTCATGCAATTTCTCAATCATCTCAGGCAATTTCTCAATCATCTCTTGTGTATTATTAAATTAATTTTAAACATGCCACTGTGACAGTTAGTTTTAAGCTCTTTTCTATGTATAAGGTGACTTAACCAGTATTATGTTAACCGGATTTGTTTTTAAATATATTCTGGCAGCCATGATCTTTGTAGAAAGTGACTTTTAACAAGTATAATGTTAACTTAGTTTGTTTAAATGTGTTTGCTTGCAGCCATGGCCTTATTATTAAGTGAATTTCAACCATTCTTATGTAACATTAGTTTGTTTGTCATTTTTTTTGTGGCAGCCATGATCTATTTATTAAGTTATTTTAACAAGTGTCATGTTTCCATAGTTTGTTTTTGGCTCTTTTTGCAAAGGCTGTGATCTATGTATTAAGTGACTTTTAACCAGTGTCATGTTATCTTTGTATTTTGTATTTGACTCTTTTTATAGCAGCAATAATCTATGTATGAAGTTTTTATTAAACGGCTATGTTGTTACCTTAGTTTGTATTTGGCTCTTTTTGTAGCAGCCATAATTTATGTATTAAGTTATCATTAAATTGCAATATTGTTACCTCAGGTTGTGTTTGGCTCCTTTTGTAGCAGCCATAATATATGTATTAAGTTATAATGGAACAGCTATATTGTGACCTCAGTTTATGTTAAGTTTTGTATTTTTCTCTTTTTGTAGCAGCAATGATCTATATATTTAGTTATTATTTAAAGGCTATAATGTTACCTTAGTTTGTATTTGACTTTTTTGCAGCAACCATGATTTTTGTGTTAAGTTTTATTGAACAGCTATTTTGTAACTTTAGTTTGTTTTGTTATTTTTGCGACAGCCATGCTCTATGTATTTAGTTACCATTTACCAGTGTCATATTACTTACTTTTAAATGTTAATGGCTCTTCTTTTTGGGTAGCCTTGATCAATGTATTAAGATATTATTACAACAGTTTGTGTTTGGCTATTTTTGTAGCAGGCATGATATATGTATTAGTTATTATTGAATAGCCATGGTGTTACATTACTTTGTATTTGGCTCTTTTTGCAGCAGCCATAATCTATGTATTGAGTTATTATTAAATGGCTACATTGCTACCTTAGTTTGTAATTGGCTCTTTTTGTAGCAGCCATAATTTATGTATTAAGTTACTAATGAAAGGGTATGTAGTAACCTTAGTTTGTAATTGGCTCTTTTTGTAGCAGCCATAATCTATGTATTGAGTTATTATTAAATGGCTACGTTGCTACCTTAGTTTGTAATTGGCTCTTTTTGTAGCAGCCATAATTTATGTATTAAGTTACTAATGAAAGGGTATGTAGTAACCTTAGTTTGTAATTGGCTTTTTTTCAAGAAGCTGTGATCTCATCTTTGTATTAAGTTATTATTGAAAAGCTATATTGTAACCTTAGTTTGCATTTGGCTCTTTTTGCAGCAGCCATGATTTTTGTGTTAAGTTTTATTAAACAGCTATTTTGAGACCTAAGTTTATGTTTTATTATTTTTGCAACAGCCATGATCTATGTATTTGTTGATCAGTAACCAGTGTCATGTTACCTTTAAATGTTAATGGTTCTTTTTTGGCAGCCTTGATCTTTGTATCAAGTCATTATTGAAGGGCTTTAAATGTTGTTACCTGTACCTAACCATGTATTTGACTCTTTTTGTATCAGCCATAATCCATTAATTAAGTTATAATTAATTGGCTATGTTGATACCTTAGTTTGTGGGTGTTTTTTAGCATTCATGATTTATGTATTAGGGTAACTTTAAACAGCTATGTTGTTACTATAATTTTTTGTATTATTTTTTGGAGCCATAATCTTTGTATTAAATTATTATTGAATGGCTATGTTGTTATCCTAGTTTGTATTTGGCTCTTTTTGCATCAGCAATAATATATGCATTAAGTTATTATTAAATGCCTATGTTGTTACCTTAGTTTGTATTTAGCTTTTTTTGCAGCAGCCATAATTTTTTATTTAGTTTTATTGAAGAGCTGTTTTGTAACCTTTATTTATTTTTTTATCATTCTTTCAGCGGCCATGATCTATGTATTAAGGGACTATTATCCTGTGTCATGTTACCTTATGTTGTTAATGCATTTTTGGCAGAAATGATATATGTATTTAGTTATAATTGAATGGCTATTTTCTTATCTTAGTTTGTATTTGGCTCTTTTTGTAGCAGCCATGATCTATGTATTAATGTTATGATTGAATGGCTTTTTTGTTACCTTAGTTTGTAGTTGGCTCTTTTTTAAGCAGCCATTATCTTTGTATTAAAGTTCTTATTGAAGAGCATTTTTGTTAACTTATTTTAATTTGTTTTTCTTTTAAAGCAGCCATGATCTATGTATTAAAGTTATTACCGAAGAGTGTTGTTATTATCTTAGTTTGTATGTGGCTCTTATTGTTGGAGTCATGATCTATGTATTAAGTTATAATTGAATTGCTTTATTGATCCCTTTATAGTTTGTATTTGGTTCTTTTTGTAGCAGCCATGATCTATGTATTAGTGTTATAATCGAATGGCTCTTTTGTTACCTTAGTTTGTATTTGCCTCTTTTTTAAGCAGCCATATTCTTTGTACTTAAGTTCTTATTGAAGAGCATTTTTGTTATCTTAGTTTGTTTTTGGCTTTTTTGTAGCAGCCATGATCTACGTATTAAGTTATTATTGAAAGGCTATATTGTAACTTTAGTTTGTATTAACTCTTTTTGTAGCAGCCATGATCTATGTATAAAAGTTATTATTGAAGAGCTTTATTGTTATCTTATTTTGTATTTAGCTCTTTTTGCACCAGCCGTCATCTATGTATTAAAGTTATAAATGAACGGCTATATTGTTCTCTTAGTTTGTATTAGGCTCTTTTTGTAGCAGCCATAATCTTTGTATTAATCTTATGATTGAATGGCTATTTTGTTACCTTAGTTTGTATTTGGCTCTTTTTTAAGCAGCCATGATCTTTGTATTAAAGCTTCTATTGGAGATCATTTTTGTTAACTTATTTTTTTATTTATTTTTTATAGCAGCCATGATCTATGTATTAAAGTTATTACTGAAGAGCTTTGTTTCTATGTTTGATTGTATCTGGCTCTTTTTGTTGCCGCCATGATCTATGTATTAATGTTATTATTGAATGGCTGTTTTGTTACCTGAGTTTTGTATTTGCCTCTTTTTTGTAGCAGCCATGATCTATGTATTAGTGTTATAATTGAAAGGCTATAATGTTACATAAGTTTGTATTTAGCTCTTTTTATAGCAGCCATGATCTATATATTAAAGATATAATTGAATGGCTATATTCTTACCTGAATTTGTATTTGGCTCTTTTTGTAGCAACCATAATCTATGTATTAAGTTATAAATGAATGGCTCTTTTGTTCTCTTAGTTTGTATTATGCTCTTTTTGTAGCAGCCATGATCTATGTATACATGTTATGATTGAATGGCTATATTGATCCCTTAGTTTGTATTTGGCTCTTTTTGTAGCAGCCATGATCTATGTATTAAAGTTATTATTGAATAGCATTATTGTTATCTTAGTTTGTATTTGGCTCTATTTGCACCAGCTTTGATCTATGTATTAAAGTTATAATTGAATGGCTATATTCTTACCTGAGTTTGTATTTGGCTCTTTTTGTAACAACCATAATTTATGTATTAAGTTATAAATGAATGGCTCTTTTGTTCTTTTAGTTTGTATTATGCTCTTTTTGTAGCAGCCACGATCTATGTATTAAGTTCTTATTGAAGACCATTTTTGTTATCTTAGTTTGTTTTTGGCTTTTTTGTAGCAGCCATTATCTATGTATTAAGTTATTATTGAATGGCTATATTGTTACTTTAGTTTGTATTTAGCTCTTTTTATAGCAGCCATAATCTATGCATTAAAGTTATTATTAAAGAACTTTTGTGTTATCTTAGTTTGTATTTAGCTGTATTTGCACCAGCCATGATCTATGTATTAAAGTTAGAATTGAATGGCTAAATTGTTACCAGAGTTTGTAGTTGTCTCTTTTTGTAGCAGCCATATAATCTTTGTATTAAAGTTATTATCAAAGAGTGTTGTTGTTATTTTAGTTTGTATCTGGCTCTTTTTGTAGCAGCGATACTGTATGTGTTAAAAGTTATTATTGAAGAGCTTTGTTTTTATGTAAGTTTGTAACTGGCTCTTTTTGTTGCAGCCATTTATTAAGATATAGTTGAATGGCTATATTGTTCTCTTAATTTGTGTTTGGCTCTTTTTGTTGCAGCCATTTATTAAGATATAGTTGAATGGCTATATTGTTCTCTTAGATTGTATTTGGCTCTTTTTGTTTCAGCCATGAGCCATTTATTAAGTTATAGTTGAATGGCTATATTGTTCTCTTTGTTTGTATTTGGCTCTTTTTGTTGCAGCCATTTATTAAGATATAGTTGAATGGCTATATTGTTCTCTTAGTTTGTATTTGGCTCTTTTTGTTGCAGGCATGATATATGTATTAGTTATTATTGAATAGCCATGGTGTTACCTTACTTTGTATTTGGCTCTCTTTGCAGCAGCCATAATCTATGTATTGAGTTATTATTAAATGGCTACGTTGCTACCTTAGTTTGTAATTGGCTCTTTTTGTAGCAGCCATAATTTATGTATTAAGTTACTAATGAAAGGGTATGTAGTAACCTTAGTTTGTATTTGGCTTTTTTTTCAAGAAGCTGTGATCTCATCTTTGTATTAAGTTATTATTGAAAAGCTATATTGTAACCTTAGTTTGCATTTGGCTCTTTTTGCAGCAGCCATGATTTTTGTGTTAAGTTTTATTAAACAGCTATTTTGAGACCTAAGTTTATGTTTTGTTATTTTTGCAACAGCCATGATCTATGTATTTGTTGATCAGTAACCAGTGTCATGTTACCTTTAAATGTTAATGGTTCTTTTTTTGGCAGCCTTGATCTTTGTATCAAGTCATTATTGAAGGGCTTTAAATGTTGTTATCTGTACCTAAGTATGTATTTGGCTCTTTTTGTATCAGCCTTAATCCATTAATTAAGTTATAATTAATTGGCTATGTTGATACCTTAGTTTGTGGGTGTTTTTTTAGCATTCATGATTTATGTATTAGGGTAACTTTAAACAGCTATGTTGTAACTATATTTTTTTGTATTATTTTTTGTTAGATTTTTAGAGCCATAATCTTTGTATTAAATTATTATTGAATGGCTATGTTGTTATCCTAGTTTGTATTTGGCTCTTTTTGCATCAGCAATAATCTATGCATTAAGTTATTATTAAATGCCATGATCTATGTATAAAAGTTATTATTGAAGAGCTTTATTGTTATCTTATTTTGTATTTAGCTCTTTTTGCACCAGCCATCATATATGTATTAAAGTTATAAATGAACGGCTATATTGTTCTCTTAGTTTGTATTTGGCTCTTTTTGTAGCAGCCATGATCTTTGTATTAATCTTATGATTGAATGGCTATTTTGTTACCTTAGTTTGTATTTGGCTCTTTTTTTAAGCAGCCATGATCTTTGTATTAAAGCTTTTATTGGATATCATTTTTGTTAACTTATTTTTTTTTTTTTTTTTTTGTAGCACCCATGATCTATGTATTGAAGTTATTACTGAAGAGTTTTGTTTCTATGTTAGATTGTATCTGGCTCTTTTTGTTGCCGCCATGATCTATGTATTAATGTTATTATTGAATGGCTCTTTTGTTACCTGAGTTTGTATTTGCCTCTTTTTTGTAGCAGCCATGATCTATGTATTAGTGTTATAATTGAAAGGCTATAATGTTACATAAGTTTGTATTTAGCTCTTTTTATAGCAGCCATGATCTATGTATTAAAGATATAGTTGAATGGCTATATTCTTACCTGAATTTGTATTTGGCTCTTTTTGTAGCAACCATAATCTATGTATTAAGTTATAAATGAATGGCTCTTTTGTTCTCTTAGTTTGTATTATGCTCTTTTTGTAGCAGCCACGATCTATGTCTTAATGTTATGAATGAATGGCTATATTGATCCCTTAGTTTGTATTTGGCTCTTTTTGTAGCAGCCATGATCTATGTATTAATGTAACTATTTAATGGCTTTTTTGTTATCCTAGTTTGTATTTGCCTCTTTTTTAAGCAGCCATGATCTTTGCATTAAAGTTATTATTGAATAGCATTATTGTTATCTTAGTTTGTTTTTGGCTCTATTTGCACCAGCTTTGATCTATGTATTAAAGTTATAATTGAATGGCTATATTCTTACCTGAGTTTGTATTTGGCTCTTTTTGTAACAACCATAATTTATGTATTAAGTTATAAATGAATGGCTCTTTTGTTCTTTTAGTTTGTATTATGCTCTTTTTGTAGCAGCCACGATCTATGTATTAAGTTCTTATTGAAGACCATTTTTGTTATCTTAGTTTGTTTTTGGCTTTTTTGTAGCAGCCATTATCTATGTATTAAGTTATTATTGAATGGCTATATTGTTACTTTAGTTTGTATTTAGCTCTTTTTATAGCAGCCATAATCTATGCATTAAAGTTATTATTGAAGAACTTTTGTGTTATCTTAGTTTGTATTTAGCTGTATTTGCACCAGCCATGATCTATGTATTAAAGTTAGAATTGAATGGCTAAATTGTTACCAGAGTTTGTAGTTGTCTCTTTTTGTAGCAGCCATATAATCTTTGTATTAAAGTTATTATCAAAGAGTGTTGTTGTTATTTTAGTTTGTATCTGGCTCTTTTTGTAGCAGCGATACTGTATGTGTTAAAAGTTATTATTGAAGAGCTTTGTTTTTATGTAAGTTTGTAACTGGCTCTTTTTGTTGCAGCCATTTATTAAGATATAGTTGAATGGCTATATTGTTCTCTTAATTTGTGTTTGGCTCTTTTTGTTGCAGCCATTTATTAAGATATAGTTGAATGGCTATATTGTTCTCTTAGATTGTATTTGGCTCTTTTTGTTTCAGCCATGAGCCATTTATTAAGTTATAGTTGAATGGCTATATTGTTCTCTTTGTTTGTATTTGGCTCTTTTTGTTGCAGCCATTTATTAAGATATAGTTGAATGGCTATATTGTTCTCTTAGTTTGTATTTGGCTCTTTTTGTTGCAGGCATGATATATGTATTAGTTATTATTGAATAGCCATGGTGTTACCTTACTTTGTATTTGGCTCTTTTTGCAGCAGCCATAATCTATGTATTGAGTTATTATTAAATGGCTACGTTGCTACCTTAGTTTGTAATTGGCTCTTTTTGTAGCAGCCATAATTTATGTATTAAGTTACTAATGAAAGGGTATGTAGTAACCTTAGTTTGTATTTGGCTTTTTTCAAGAAGCTGTGATCTCATCTTTGTATTAAGTTATTATTGAAAAGCTATATTGTAACCTTAGTTTGCATTTGGCTCTTTTTGCAGCAGCCATGATTTTTGTGTTAAGTTTTATTGAACAGCTATTTTGTAACCTAAGTTTATGTTTTGTTATTTTTGCAACAGCCATGATATATGTATTTGTCGATCAGTAACCAGTGTCATGTTACCTTTAAATGTTAATGGTTCTTTTTTTGGCAGCCTTGTTCTTTGTATCAAGTCATTATTGAAGGGCTTTAAATGTTGTTACCTGTACCTAAGTATGTTTTTGACTCTTTTTGTATCAGCCATAATCCATTAATTAAGTTATAATTAATTGGCTATGTTGATACCTTAGTTTGTGGGTGTTTTTTAAGCATTCATGATTTATGTATTAGGGTAACTTTAAACACCTATGTTGTTACTATAGTTTTTTGTATTATTTTTTGTTAGATTTTTTAGAGCCATAATCTTTGTATTAAATTATTATTGAATGGCTATGTTGTTTTTGCATCAGCAATAATCTATGCATGAAGTTATTATTAAATGCCTATGTTGTTACCTTAGTTTGTATTTGGCTTTTTTTGCAGCAGCCATAATTTTTTATTTAGTTTTATTGAAGAGCTGTTTTGTAACCTTTATTTATTTTTTTATCATTCTTGCAGCGGCCATGATCTATGTATTAAGTGACTATTATCCTGTGTCATGTTACCTTATGTTGTTAATGCATTTTTGGCAGAAATGATATATGTATTTAGTTATAATTGAATGGCTATTTTCTTATCTTAGTTGTTATTTGGCTCTTTTTGAAGCAGCCATGATCTATGTATTTAGTTATAATTGAATGGTTTTATTGTTCTCTTAGTTTGTGTTTGGCTCTTTTTGTAGCAGCAATGATCTATGTATTAATGTTGTAATTGAATGGCTCTTTTGTTACCTTCGTTGGTTTTTCCTCTTTTTTAAGCAGCTATGATCTATGTATTAAATTTATAATTGAATGGCTATATTGTTACTTTAGTTTGTATTTGGCTCTTTTTGTAGCAACCATAATCTATGTATTAAAATTATTATCAAAGAGCGTTGTTGTTATCTTAGTTTGTATCTAGCTCTTTTTGTAGCAGCGATACTGTATGTGTTAAAGTTATTATTAAAGAGCTTTGTTTTTATGTTAGTTTGTATTTGGCTCTTTTTGTTGCAGCCATGATCTATGTATTAAGTTATAAATGAATGGCTGTATTGTTCTTTTACTTTGTATATGGCTCTTTTTGTAGCAGCCATGATCTATGTATTAATGTTATGATTGAATGGCTTTTTTGTTACCTTAGTTTGTAGTTGGCTCTTTTTTAAGCAGCCATTATCTTTGTATTAAAGTTCTTATTGAAGAGCATTTTTGTTAACTTATTTTAATTTGTTTTTATTTTAAAACAGCCATGATCTATGTATTAAAGTTATTATCGAAGAGTGTTGTTATTATCTTAGTTTTATGTGGCTCTTATTGTTGGAGTCATGATCTATGTATTAAGTTATAATTGAATTGCTTTATTGATCCCTTAGTTTGTATTTGGTTCTTTTTGTAGCAGCCATGATCTATGTATTAGTACTATAATCGAATGGCTCTTTTGTTACCTTAGTTTGTATTTGCCTCTTTTTTAAGCAGCCATATTCTTTGTACTAAAGTTCTTATTGAAGAGCATTTTTGTTATCTTAGTTTGTTTTTGGCTTTTTTTGTAGCAGCCATTATCTACGTATTAAGTTATTATTGAAAGGCTATATTGTAACTTTAGTTTGTATTAACTCTTTTTGTAGCAGCCATGATCTATGTATAAAAGTTATTATTGAAGAGCTTCATTGTTATCTTATTTTGTATTTAGCTCTTTTTGCACCAGCCATCATCTATGTATTAAAGTTATAAATGAACGGCTATATTGTTCTCTTAGTTTGTATTAGGCTCTTTTTGTAGGAGCCATAATCTTTGTATTAATCTTATGATTGAATGGCTATTTTGTTACCTTAGTTTGTATTTGGCTCTTTTTTAAGCAGCCATGATCTTTGTATTAAAGCTTCTATTGGAGATCATTTTTGTTAACTTATTTTTTTATTTATTTTTTATAGCAGCCATGATCTATGTATTAAAGTTATTACTGAAGAGTTTTGTTTCTATGTTAGATTGTATCTGGCTCTTTTTGTTGCCGCCATGATCTATGTATTAATGTTATTATTGAATGGCTCTTTTGTTACCTGAGTTTGTATTTGCCTCTTTTTTGTAGCAGCCATGATCTATGTATTAGTGTTATAATTGAAAGGCTATAATGTTACATAAGTTTGTATTTGCCTCTTTTTTGTAGCAGCCATGATCTATGTATTAGTGTTATAATTGAAAGGCTATAATGTTACATAAGTTTGTATTTAGCTCTTTTTATAGCAGCCATGATCTATGTATTAAAGATATAGTTGAATGGCTATATTCTTACCTGAATTTGTATTTGGCTCTTTTTGTAGCAACCATAATCTATGTATTAAGTTATAAATGAATGGCTCTTTTGTTCTCTTAGTTTGTATTATGCTCTTTTTGTAGCAGCCACGATCTATGTATTAAAGTTCTTATTGAAGACCAATTTTTGTTATCTTAGTTTGTTTTTGGCTATTTTTGTAGCAGCCATTATCTATGTATTAAGTTATTATTGAATGGCTATATTGTTACTTTAGTTTGTATTTAGCTCTTTTTATAGCAGCCATAATCTATGCATTAAAGTTATTATTGAAGAACTTTTGTGTTATCTTAGTTTGTATTTAGCTGTATTTGCACCAGCCATGATCTATGTATTAAAGTTGGAATTGAATGGCTAAATTTTTACCAGAGTTTGTAGTTGTCTCTTTTTGTAGCAGCCATATAATCTATGTATTAAAGTTATTATCAAAGAGTGTTGTTGTTATTTTAGTTTGTATCTGGCAGCCATACTCTATGTGTTGAAAGTATTTTTAGATAGCTTTGTTTTTATGTTAGTTTGTATTTCGCTCTTATTGTTGCAGCCACGATCTGTGTATTAAGTTATAAATGATTGGCTATATTGGTTGCTTAGTTTGTATTTAGCTCTTTTTGTAGCAGCCATGATCTATGTATTAATGTTATGATTGAATGGCTTTTTCTTACCTTAGTTTGTATTTGACTCTTTGACTTTGACTTGTATTAACGTTCTTATTGAAGAGCATTTTGTTTTGTAGCAGCCATAAATTATGTATTAAAGTTATAACTGAAGAGCGTTGTTTTTATCTTAGTTTGTATCTGTCTCTTTTTGTTGGAGCCATACTCTATGTGTTAAAATTATTATTGAAGAGCTTTGTTTTTATGTAAGTTTGTTACTGGCTCTTTTTGTTGCAGCCATTTATTAAGATATAGTTGAATGGCTATATTGTTCTCTTAGTTTGTATTTGGCTCTTTTTGTTGCAGCCATGAGCTATTTATTAAGTTATAGTTGAATGGCTATATTGTTCTCTTTGTTTGTATTTGGCTCTTTTTGTAGCAGCCATGATCTATGTATTAGTGTTATACATAATTGAATGGCTTTTTTGTTACCTTAGTTTGTATTTGCTTCTTTTTTTAAGCAGCCATAATCTTTGTATTATAGTTCTTATTAAGGAACTTTGTTTTTGTCTTAGTTTGTATTTTGTTTTTGGCTATTTTTGAAGCAGCCATGAGCTATTTATTTATTTATTATTAAATGGCTATATTGTTTTCTTAGTTATTGTTTTGCTCTTTTTGCAGCAGTTTTAATGTATGTATTAAGTTATTATTAATTACTATGTTTTTTCCTTATTTTGTTATTGCGCTTTTTTGTAGCAGCCATAATCTATGTATTAAAGTTATTATTGAATGGCTATATCCCTATCTTAGTTTGTAATTGGCTCTTTTTGTATTAGCCATAATCTATGTATTTAAGTTATTATTGAAGAGCTTCTTTGTAACCTTAGTTCGTATTTGGCTCTTTTTGTAACAGTCATGATCTACGTACTTAGATTTTATTGAACTGCTATTAATTGTTACCTTAGTTTGTATATGGCACATTTTATAGCAGCCATGAACTATGTATTAAGTTTTATTGAATGGCTATATTGTAACCTTACTTTGTTTTTGGCTCTTTTTGCAACAGCTAGAATCTATGTATCAAATTTTTATTGAATTGCTTTATATTTACCTTAGTTCGTGTATGGCTCTTTTCATATTGGCCATTATCTATGTATGAGGTTATCATTAAAAGCCTTTATTGTGGCCTTAGTTTGGATTTTGCTCTTTTTGCAGCGGCCATGATTTTCTTTGAAACTTTTATTGAACTTTTTATTTGTCACTTATTTTCATGTTTTGTTATATTTGCGTCAGCCATGATCTATGTATTAATTCACCCTAAACCAGTGTCATGTTACCTTAAATGTTAACAGATATGCTGTTAGTCTATTCTGTATTTGGCTGTTTTTGTATATCAGTGATATATTAGTATTTATTCATTATCATAGTGCTATGTTTTTACTTTAGTTTGTAGTTCTTCTTATCTGCATTTGCTATAATCTATGTAGTAATTTGTAATTGAATGGCTGTATTGTTTCCTTAGTTTATATGTGACTCCTTTCGTAGCAGCCATACTCTATGTGTTAAAGTTATTATTGAAGAGCTTTGTTTTTATGTAAGTTTGTAACTGGCTCTTTTTGTTGCAGCCATTTATTAAGATATAGTTGAATGGCTATATTGTTACCTTATATTGTGTTTGGCTTTTTTGTTAAAAGCCATGATCTATGTATTAATTTATTATGGAATGGCTGTATTGTTACTTTAGTTTATTTTAGCAGCCATTATCGTTGTATTAATTTATTTTTGAATGACTATGTTGTTACCTTAGTTTGTATGTGGCTCTCTTTAAGCAGTCATAATGTATGTATTAAGTGTTTTTTTAAAGGCTATGTTGTTACCTTTGTTTCCATGTGGCTCTTTTTTAGCTGCCATAATGTATGTTTTAGTTATTATTAATGGCTATGTTGTAACCTTAGTTTATATTTGGCACTTTTACAGATCCCATGTTATATGTATTAAGTTATTTTTAAAAAGCTATGTCGTTATCTTAGTTTGTGTTTTGCTCTTTTGGCAGCAGCTATAATCTATGTATTAAGTTTTTATTGAATGGCTATGTTGTTATCTTAGTAAGTAAATGACTCTTTTCATAGCATGCATGATCTATATATTAACTTTTTATTGAATGGCTATATTATTACCTTAGTTTGTATTTTGCTCAATTTGCAGCTGCCATGATTTTTGTGTAAAGTTTTATTGAACCGCTTTTTGGTAACCTAGGTGTTTGTTTTGTTATCTTTGCAACAGCCATGATCTATGAACAAATTAACTGGTGTTACCGTAAAATGGCTATGTTGTTACCCTAGTTTGTGATTGGCTTTTTTAGTAGCAGCTATGTATTTAGTTCTTATTGAATGGTTATATTGTTACCGTGGTTTGTATTTTTCTCTTTTTATAGCAGCCATGATCTTTGTATTAAAGTTATTGTAGAAGAGCTTTGTTGTTACCTTAGTTTTTATTTGGCTCTTTTTGTAGCAGCCATAAGCTATGTATTAAAGTTATTATCAAAGAGTGTTGTTGTTATCTTATTTTGTATCTGGATCATTTGTAGCAGCCATACCATAAGTTATTTTTGAATGGTTATGTTGTTTCCCTAGTTTGTATTTGGCTCTTTTCAGCTCCATGATCTGTGTATAAAACTATTATTGAAAGACTATATTGTAACCCTAGTTTGTATTTGCCTTTCGTTGTATAAGCCAGATTCTTTGTATTAAGTTTTTATCAAATGGCTATGCTGTAACCTTAAATTGTAGTATTCCTTTTTTGCAGCAGCTATACAATATGTATTAATTAATTATTAAAAGACTATATAGTAACCCTAGTTTGTATTTTGCTCTCGTTGTATTAGCCAGATTCTTTGTATTAAGTTTTAATTAAAATAGCTATGCTGTAACCTTAGTTTGTAGTTTTCCTTTTTATGGCAGCTATAATTTATGTATTAATAAATTATTGAATGGCTATATTGTTAACTTAATTTGTGTTTGGCCCTTTTTATTGCAGCCAATATCTATGTACTAAGTTATTATTGAACTGCTGTTTAATTACCTTTGTTTGTGTTTGGCTTTTTAGCAGGTTTTTTGTCTCAACAAAGATCTATGTATTAAGTGAATTTTAACCAGTGACATTTTCTTTTTCACTGTATTTCTGTCTTTGTAGCGGCCATATTTGATGTAATGTATTCTTTTTGTTTTTGCTTGCAGCAGTGATGTATTTTTAGTGCAAGTTTTTTCGAAATATTTCTGTTTTGAATCTAGTTTGATAAAGCTCATTTCTTTGCTTCCAAAGTATCTGTATGAAGCGTCTTTTCGCCATTATGTTGATATCATAGTTTTCTTCTACTGCAATTATTGGAAGCAGTACTCTATGTCTTAAGTGATATTGAATTATTTTTTGTGTTTGCTCTTTTTGTTGAATGTCATGGTCTATTTATAAAATCCCTTGAAAGCTTGTAACTCTGTCCATTAATACATAAATGCAGGCCCTCATACCATCATTCTGTCTTTAAATATATAAACATAGGCCTTCATGTATTCATGCCATTAACCGTTTTCTTTAAATTTTAAACAAAGTTAATCATATATAAACACAGGCAACAATGTTCAGTGTAAAGCATATCCCTGTCAAATGATATTTAAGCACAGGTCACAATTTTAACCAACAACACATAATTATGTTCTTAAATATATGAACAAAGGCCCTCATATCACCAACTCTCTCCTTTAATATATAAACAAAGGCCCTCATATCACCAACTCTGTCTTTTAAAATATAAATAAATGCCCCACATTACCAACTCTGTCCTTTAATATATAAACAAAGACCCTCATATCACCAACTCTGTCCTTTAATATGTACACAAGGGCCCCTATACCACCAACTCTGTCCTTTAATCTATAAACAAAAGCCCTCATTCCACCAAATATGTCCCTTAATTTAGAAACAAAAGCCTTCATGCCCACATATATATCCTGTAATTTATAAACAAAAGTCCTCATGCCCCTATATATATCCTGTAATTTATAAACAAAAGTCCTCATGCCACCAATTATATCCTTTAATTTATAAATAAAAGCCATCATTCCACCAAATATGTCCTTAAATTTATTAAGAAAAGCTCTCATGCCCCTATATAATATCCTGTAATTAAGAAACAAAAGCCCTCATGCACCATATATATCCTGTCATTTATAAACAAATGTCCTCATTCCACCAAATGTGTCCCTTAATTTTTAAACAAGAACCCTCATCCACCTGATTTGTCCTTTAATTTATAAACAAAAGCCCTCCTTCCACTAAATATGTCCCTTAATTTATAAACAAAAGCCCTCAGTCCACCAAATATGTCCTTAAATTTATAAACAAAACCCTTATTCTACCAATTATGTTCTTTAATTTATAAACAAAAGCCCTCATTCCACCAAATATGTCCTTAAATTTATAAACAAAAGTCCCCATTCAACAAAATATGTCCTTTAATATATAAACAAAAGCCCTCATTCCACCAATTATGTCCTTTAATTTATATCCAAAATTGCCCTCATGTCCTCCATTAAATCCTGTAATTTATAAACAAAAGCCCTCATTCCACCAATAATGTCCTTTAATTTATAAACGAAAGCACTCATGTCCCCATATCTATCCTGTAATTTATAAACAAAAGCCCTTATGCCACCAAATATGTCCTTTAATTTATAAACAAAAATGCCCTCATTCAACCAAATATGTCCTTTAATTTATAAATAAAAGCCCTCCTTTTTACCAAATGTGCCCCTTAGTTTATAAACAAAAGCCCTCATTCCACCAAATGTGTCCCTTAATTTTTAAACAAAAGCCCTCATTCCACCAAATATGTCTTTGAATTTGTAAACAAAAGCCCTCCTTTTTACCAAATGTGTCAACTAATTTATAACCAAAAGCCCTCATTCTACCAAATATGTCCTTTAATTAATAAACAAATGCCGTCCTCCCCCATATATATCCTGTAATTTATAAATAAATGTCCTTATGCCACTACTTTTGTCCTTTAATTTATAAACAAACAATTAGCGCCCAAAATCGGCCCATAAAATGAGAGCTTCGAATTTTGTAACCCTTCTCACGCTATAGTTACATGGGTTACAGCCAAATAAATAGAACATATTACATACAATAAAAACAAAGTTAAAGTTCAACCACAAAATATCGAGTTTTCAGTTCGACATATGATCAGAGTTATGCAGTTACATTAGTAACAATGAGTTACAGCACAGTTTCTGAAAAGTTTGAAAAAGTGTTTTTTTTCTATCTGAAATAGCGGGTTACGCGGTTACATTGGTTACAACTGGTTACATCGGTTACATCGAAAAATTTCATCAAAAATCGAGTTTTCAGGTCGACATAGGATCAGAGTTATGCAGTTACATTAGTTACAATGAGTTACAGCAAAGTTTCTGAAAAGTTTGAAAAAGTGTTGTTTTTTTCTATCTGAAATAGCAGGTTACGCGTTACATTGGTTACAACTGGTTACATCGGTTACATCGAAAATTTTCAAAGTTCAACATCAAAAATCGAGTTTTCAGGTGGACATATGATCAGAGTTATGCAGTTACATTAGTTACAATGAGTTACAGCAAAGTTTTTGAAAAGTTTGAAAAAGTGTTTTTTTCTATCTGAAATAGCGGGTTACGCGGTTACATTGGTTACAACTGGTTACATCGGTTACATCGAAAATTTTCATCAAAAATCGAGTTTTCAGGTCGACATATGATCAGAGTTATGCAGTTACATTAGTTACAATGAGTTACAGCAAAGTTTTTGAAAAGTTTGAAGAAAGTGTTTTTTTCTATCTGAAATAGCGGGTTACGCGGTTACATTGGTTACAACCGGTTACATCGGTTACATCGAAAATTTTCATCAAAAATCGAGTTTTCAGGTCGACATATGATCAGAGTTATGCAGTTACATTAGTTACAATGAGTTACAGCAAAGTTTCTGAAAAGTTTGAAAAAGTGTTTTTTTCTATCTCAAATAGCAGGTTACGCGGTTACATTGGTTACAACCGGTTAAATCGGTTACAACGAAATTTTTCAAAGTTCAACATCAAAAATCGAGTTTTCAGGTCGACATATGATCAGAGTTATGCAGTTACATTAGTTACAATGAGTTACAGCAAAGTTTCTGAAAAGTTTGAAAAAGTGTTTTTTCTATCTGAAATAGAAGGTTACGCGGTTACATTGGTTACAACTGGTTACATCGGTTACATCGAAAATTTTCAAAGTTCAACATCAAAAATCGAGTTTTCAGGTCGACATATGATAAGAGTTATGCAGTTACATTGGTTACAATGAGTTACAGCAAAGTTTCTGAAAAGTTTGAAAAAGTGTTGTTTTTTTCTATCTGAAATAGCGGGTTACGCGGTTACATTGGTTACAACCGGTTACATCGGTTACATCGAAAATTTTCAAAGCTCAACATCAAAAATCGAGTTTTCAGGTCGACATATGATAAGAGTTATGCAGTTACATTGGTTACAATGAGTTACAGCAAAGTTTCTGAAAAGTTTGAAAAAGTGTTTTTTTCTATCTGAAATAGCGGGTTACGCGGTTACATTGGTTACAACTGGTTACATCGGTTACATCGAAAATTTTCATCAAAAATCGAGTTTTCAGGTCGACATATGATCAGAGTTATGCAGTTACATTTGTTACAATGAGTTACAGCAAAGTTTCTGAAAAGTTTGAAAAAGTGTTTTTTTTTCTATCTCAAATAGCGGGTTACGCGGTTACATTGGTTACAACTGGTTACATCGGTTACATCGAAAATTTTCATCAAAAATCGAGTTTTCAGGTCGACATATGATCAGAGTTATGCAGTTACATTAGGTACAATGAGTTACAGCAAAGTTTCTGAAAAGTTTGAAAAAGTGTTTTTTTCTATCTGAAATAGCAGGTTACGCGGTTACATTGGTTACAACCGGTTACATCGGTTACAACGAAATTTTTCAAAGTTCAACATCAAAAATCGAGTTTTCAGGTCGACATATGATCAGAGTTATGCAGTTACATTAGTTACAATGAGTTACGGCAAAGTTTCTGAAAAGTTTGAAAAAGTGTTTTTTCTATCTGAAATAGCAGGTTACGCGGTTACATTGGTTACAACTGGTTACATCGGTTACATCGAAAATTTTCAAAGTTCAACATCAAAAATCGAGTTTTCAGGTCGATATATGATAAGAGTTATGCAGTTACATTGGTTACAATGAGTTACAGCAAAGTTTCTGAAAAGTTTGAAAAAGTGTTGTTTTTTTCTATCTGAAATAGCGGGTTACGCGGTTACATTGGTTACAACCGGTTACATCGGTTACATCGAAAATTTTCAAAGTTCAACATCAAAAATCGAGTTTTCAGGTCGACATATGATAAGAGTTATGCAGTTACATTAGTTACAATGAGTTACAGCAAAGTTTCTGAAAAGTTTGAAAAAGTGTTTTTTTCTATCTGAAATAGCGGGTTACGCGGTTACATTGGTTACAACTGGTTACATCGGTTACATCGAAAATTTTCATCAAAAATCGAGTTTTCAGGTCGACATATGATCAGAGTTATGCAGTTACATTAGTTACAATGAGTTACAGCAAAGTTTCTGAAAAGTTTGAAAAAGTGTTTTTTTCTATCTGAAATAGCAGGTTACGCGGTTACATAGGTTACAACTGGTTACATCGGTTACATCGAAAATTTTCATCAAAAATCGAGTTTTCAGGTCGACATATGATCAGAGTTATGCAGTTACATTAGTTACAATGTGTTACAGCAAAGTTTCTGAAAAGTTTGAAAAAGTGTTTTTTTCTATCTGAAATAGCGGGTTACGCGGTTACATTGGTTACAACTGGTTACATCGGTTACATCGAAAATTTTCATCAAAAATCGAGTTTTCAGGTGGACATATGATCAGAGTTATGCAGTTACATTAGTTACAATGAGTTACAGCAAAGTTTTTGAAAAGTTTGAAAGGGTTTTTTTTTTCTATCTGAAATAGCGGGTTACGCGGTTACATTGGTTACAAGCGGTTACATCGGTTACATCGAAAATTTTCATCAAAAATCGAGTTTTCAGGTCGACATATGATCAGAGTTATGCAGTTACATTAGTCAAAATGAGTTACAGCAAAGTTTTTGAAAAGTTTGAAAAAGTTTTTTTTTCTATCTGAAATAGCGGGTTACGCGGTTACATTGGTTACAACTGGTTACATCGGTTACATCGACAATTTTCATCAAAAATCGAGTTTTCAGGTCGACATATGATAAGAGTTATGCAGTTACATTAGTTACAATGAGTTACAGCAAAGTTTCTGAAAAGTTTGAAAAAGTGTTTTTTTTCTATCTGATATTGCGGGTTACGCGGTTACATTGGTTACAACTGGTTACATCGGTTACATCGAAAATTTTCATCAAAAATCGAGTTTTCAGGTCGACATATGATATGAGTTATGCAGTTACATTAGTTACAATGAGTTACAGCAAAGTTTCTGAAAAGTTTGAAAAAGTGTTGTTTTTTTTCTATCTGAAATAGCGGGTTACGCGGTTACATTGGTTACAACCGGTTACATCGGTTACATCGAAAATTTTCATCAAAAATCGAGTTTTCAGGTCGACATATGATAAGAGTTATGCAGTTACATTAGTTACAATGAGTTACAGCAAAGTTTCTGAAAAGTTTGAAAAAGTGTTGTTTTTTTCTATCTGAAATAGCGGGTTACGCGGTTACATTGGTTACAACTGGTTACATCGGTTACATCGAAAATTTTCATCAAAAATCGAGTTTTCAGGTGGACATATGATAAGAGTTATGCAGTTACATTAGTTACAATGAGTTACAGCAAAGTTTCTGAATAGTTTGAAAAAGTGTTGTTTTTTTCTATCTGAAATAGCAGGTTACGCGGTTACATTGGTTACATCGGTTACATCGAAAATTTTCATCAAAAGTCGAGTTTTCAGTTCGACATATGATCAGAGTTATGCAGTTACATTAGTTACAATGAGTTACAGCAAAGTTTTTGAAAAGTTTGAAAAAGTGTTTTTTTCTATCTGAAATAGCGGGTTACGCGGTTACATTGGTTACAACTGGTTACATCGAAAATTTTCATCAAAAATCGAGTTTTCAGTTCGACATATGATCAGAGTTATGCAGTTACATTAGTTACAATGAGTTACAGCAAAGTTTCTGAATAGTTTGAAAAAGTGTTGTTTTTTTCTATCTGAAATAGCGGGTTACGCGGTTACATTGGTTACATCGGTTACATCGAAAATTTTCATCAAAAGTCGAGTTTTCAGTTCGACATATGATCAGAGTTATGCAGTTACATTAGTTACAATGAGTTACAGCAAAGTTTTTGAAAAGTTTGAAAAAGTGTTTTTTTCTATCTGAAATAGCGGGTTACGCGGTTACATTGGTTACAACTGGTTACATCGAAAATTTTCATCAAAAATCGAGTTTTCAGTTCGACATATGATCAGAGTTATGCAGTTACATTAGTTACAATGAGTTACAGCAAAGTTTCTGAAAAGTTTGAAAAAGTTTTTTTTTTCTATCTGAAATAGCGGGTTACGCGGTTACATTGGTTACAACTGGTTACATCGGTTACATCGAAAATTTCATCAAAAATCGAGTTTTCAGGTCGACATATGATCAGAGTTATGCAGTTACATTAGTTACAATGAGTTACATCAAAGTTTTGGGTTTGAAAAAGTGTTTTTTTTTTCTATCTGAAATAGCAGGTTAAATAACCACATACATGTTCATCTTGAAATAATATAACATTTCTATGCATTTTTTATCAATATGGTTAAGCACACACATGTTTTTGTTATAGAATTCTAAAAATGTTATATACACTTAAAAAAATGTTATGGCTATTAGTGTCTTTTAATAATTGTTACGTTAATTTCAGTAGTTCCTATTTTTGTTGTGGGCTTCGTACTTATCATTTTAACGCTATTTTCTCTCTTATGTCAATTTAGATACATCATTTATGCGTTTCAGGAGAGATGCCTATTATTACACTTGGTTGAGTTTATATTAAAATTCATTAAAACAATACGGAGGTTGCAAATATTACTGTATTTGTTTTTAAATACTATTCCCAATAAAGCCTCACGTTTATTGATGACGATGCTAATTGTTGTTGAAGCTATAAAATTATTTAATTTGTTCCACAACTGTTGTGTTTCAAAGCACACCCAATATAAATGTTCTTTGGATGGCAAAATGTACATAATCTAAAAATCGACAAGTTTGAACTTAAAAAGTAATGTATTTGTTGGTATTATTCCCAAAAGGAAATTGTAATAAAAACTACGTAAGGTGCTGTCAATTGTTGGTTCGTATATGTATATAACTACATATCCGTTTTCATTTCAAATGTTCATTCGTGCTTGCTAAGGTTTCTGTCCATTTTAATTTTTAAGTTGGTGTTAATGTTGTTTAAAGTAATATCAAGTATTGAAAATTGTTTGTTTTGATTGTACAACGTTTTCTTTGAATGATGTGTTGTTAGTGTGTGTAATTCAAACTTTAGTAAGCTGTATCCTCATAGAATCATAGAGTTAACACCCTCAATTTGTACACAATCCATGCGATTATATATATTATTGGCTTAGTAAACATCATTTTATACAGAATATATTAATTTTCTTGTATCAGTTTAATACAAAGAAATAAAATGATCGTAAAACATGAATTCTGTATACGTCGATTTTTCAACTGCTTGCAAAAACATATTATGAAATAGAAAATCATTCTCTTATGAATCAGTTATTATTTATTTGGAAGTCTTTATGTTCAATAAAACAAAATACATCTATAACATATAGAAGTATTTTGATTCAACCGGATTCAATAAATTTTAATTTCGGGGCTCTGATGTATACTGCACTGCCATCTTACGTTCAACCAAAGATGAAATTTTTTTGTATGTATAAAAATAGCTTTGTGCATGAAGATTACATAGATACTGTAACCAACGAAAAATATAGAAAAGAACTATCTCGATTTAGACTTTCATCGCATTCACTGTATATAGAAACTGGTAGATATGATAATTTAAATAGACATGATAGATTATGTAAACTCTGTACGCAAAATGTTTTAGAATCAGAATATCACTTTCTTTTATGTTGCAGTGCATACTCAGAATTAAGAATTAAATATTGTATAAGGTCAAGTTGGCCATCTCAGGCTAACTTTAAGCACATAATGTTAAATAGAAACCGAAAACAGGTTAACAATCTTGCAAAATTTGTTTTCTATGCTATGAACCTAAGAAATGAAAAGTTACAAGAATTAGCTGCTTCTTAATAAATGAAACTTTAACGTGTAGAGTATTTTAATATAGACCAGTAAAATTATAATGTTAATTATGTAAATACAAAAGAAATTTTTGCTTAATGTTGTATCACTTATATAAATTTTATTTATGTTTGCTTGTATGTTTATTGTTGTCATGTTATTTGTAAGTCTTGGCCATAATTTATGGTTATATTTGTAAATGGCCCAAGGCAAATTTGCCGATATGCCAATAAATAAATCTGATGTTCAGACGGAAACTCATAAATTTTGGTTTTCTTTCTAATGCAAGAAATGAATATGTTTGTTTCACTGCTAAACATTCAATTTGTATTGTTTGCGAAAAAGTATTGATAATTTCCTTGATATTTCTATATTTCTTTTACAATTAAAGATATGAAATTTAACTCATATTTATATATTTAGGTTGTCAGCTAAAATATACAATAGTTGTATTTTTATTGCGCATATGGTGTCACAAGGGCAATATAAGGGGACAGGATATGCCTAGAACGTATAAGTTTGTGGGCGTGGCTACCTAATAAAATCGCAATATGCCAGAATATTGCCTTCAGCCAATCAGAGAGAAGATTCAAAAGAGAAAGGTCTGCCGGATCGATTGGGGGAGGGGCTTACCAATCTCTTTAGTTTCCGACACATTTCGACTTAAACTTCAAGTTTTGTACTTATCGGACATCATTAAAAACCACATGTTTTATTCAAGTATTATAAAAAGCTTGAGCGCATTCTAAGAATTTTGATACCAAACACGTCCTTTTTAGCTATAAAATGGCAAGTACTGCTTTTCATTCCGATTGGCAGATATGAATCAAATGAAATCTTGTGCATCATTATCGCGTCTAAATAAAAAAATGGAGATTTGTATTGTTTGAAATGGCATCAATTTACAACAATAAAATCCTGAAGGTTTCAATTGCACTTGTGCTAGCAAACAAGGTACAATGTTATACATTAATTAATATAATAATTAATTATTTCGTTCGATCTTTCGTTGGTGTCAGCCGTCTGTCATTCATTCATCCATCCATCCATCCATCTATCCATCTTCATTCATTCATTCATTCATTCATTCATTCGTTCATTCGTTCATTCATTCATTCATTCATTCGTTTTGTTCGTATCACTCACTCGCTCCTCGCTCACTCGCTCCTCGCTCGCTCGCTCGCTCGCTCGCTCGCTCGCTCACTCACTCACTCACTCACTCACTCACTCACTCACTCACTCACTCACTCACTCACTCACTCACTCACTCACTCACTCACTCACTCACCCAATTACTCACCCAATTACTCACTCATGCACTCACTCACTCACTCACTCACTCACTCACTCACTCCAAAAAATAGAATTGTCAAATATCCACCTAAAAACGTACTTGTATGTGACTAAAGTATCAGACTAGGGATTTGCGAGGCTAATACAATTAATAATTGTATACTATTAATTAAATTATTTATCACATAATTCCTTAGACGAAATGCTTGGTACATATAAAATTACTTAGAATTCTTGTTATGATGACGTTTTGCGATTTCATTAACACAATAAATTTGTTTTTGTTAAAAGGTTTTACAGTCGAAATCCTAATCCCAGATTGTATTGACATGGTGACATCTGCATTGTCACCACTAATTGGGGCCATAAAACAGGACAAAGAAGATAGCCCAGGGCGATTTTCATTTAATGCCGAGCCGAAGGTGTGGTGATATCGAGGGCCTTATATTTTACATATTTGATTAAATCTACCAGCTGAAGAAGTGAAGACGGCTCTAAAGGAACAGAGCAGAACAGAATTTATTCGATTGAAACCATTACGGTTTCTCATCATAAAAATATACAAAATAGATAGATAGAAATGTTTTACAATAAGCAATACAAGAGTATGAGTTGCTACATATTAACAAAGTGATAATTAAATATTAAGCAGTGCATGCGCACATAACGATCAAAAAACAAGAGAACAAATTATAATATTTCATCACATCCTGGATATATTATGCAAAGAAAAAAAATCATACAGTGTTGTTTAATACGTTATTTCTAATTCGATATGCATCTCTTATATAGGTGGCAAGATTATTAAGTTTGTTTCTTCTTTTAGAATTAAGCAGTAAAAGCATATTAAACACTTGGATTTCTCCAATAACAAGTTTTAATGTGTCTTCGTCTAAGCTCTTCATAAGGTGCACATTTAAACAAAAAAATGAAACTCATCTTCAACGTCATTTGAGTTGAGTCTAAAGGAAATGCGGTGGATTGCACTGCCCCCCCCCCCCCCCGGTTAAAACACCTCCAGCTCATTTTTTTACAAGGCGGACAAAGCACTGTCTAAGGGGTTTTAAAAGGAAGGATGTAACTCTCCCTTATCAAAACACCCCTTATACCAATTTGATGATTTTTTTTCTGATAAACTTAAACTTGTTCAAAAATAACTCTTGTCGAATGGGTTAAAAACCCTAGGGGGTGTTTGTCCCCTTGTAAAAATGATGAGGGTTGTTTAGTCCACCTAAACAAAATGTGCGGGAGGTGCTTTGTCCGGGGGGGGGGGGCGGTGTCCGGCTCTCGTAGAAAACAGGCGTTCAGTATACTCAATCAGGTACTTTACTATATATACATTATTTGTTTAAGTATTTAATGTATGGTTTATAGTCTCTAAACGTATGTTGTACAAGAATAGGCATAATTAACAATTCTTCTTCTATTAGTGTATGAGACCGATGTTCCGTTTTTAATTATAACCCACGGGGTTGCTTTGCCACTCAACGTTAAAACCCATGACACGTCATTCTTTGGTATGGTAAAGATCTTTGATATCAAATTGCTTTTCTTGAAATGAGCATAAAGCAATAATATTAAAATCTTCGTTTAAATACGAGAAAATGGCATGGATTGAGAAACCCCAATAATTGAGAAGACCCTTTAAAAAAAAGATTCTTGATATAAAGAAACAAACACATTCAATAATTGTCTCATATACTATTTTGCTAAAATGTAGTTTATTATTATTATTATTATTATTATTAGTAGTAGTAGTAGTAGTAGTAGTAGTAGTAGTATTAGTATTAGTATTAGTATTAGTATTATTAGTATTAGTATTATTAGTATTATTATTATTATTACCCGGGATTTACGAAAATGATTGATGTTGGTACAAAATAATTGATATTTTACTGGGATTAATCATTGCGCATCTGACAACTTTTTCTCTTAAAACGCTAGGCTATGTAACATATTTTTTTTGTGTGTTTTACATGGATGCCCCAAAAAGCAAAACCGGTCTTTAACGGCGCGAAGACATGTATAATCAATGGGATTCGCGCGCCATTTGAGACGAAGTGTATTTTTTTCCACCCCAAAATCATATTTCATACAAAAAACCTGGCCCCAATTTCACTAAAATTCTAAACCATAACAAGCTTAAGTAGCTTATTACATTAAACCATATTTCTTTCTAAATCTTGATTTTACTGTATAAAAATTAGGTTAACGTAATCGTAGTAGTCATAATTTCCTTTTCAAGTCCACAAACTTTTTATAATGTAAAACAAATTAAAACACAACAAATAATAGTCAGCTTGGCTTTATCCTGTCATAATAGTGTTCAAAATTGGAGCCAGATTAGTTGCATGATAGAGCCAAGATTAGCATATGGAAGTCCATAAACACACATCTTTTCTAATATAATATATTTCAGCTACTATTTCTATCATCTACTACTTGGGTACGAATTAGAATTGATGACGTTACACAATAAACATATTAAAGTATCCGAAACTGTATATAAAATATATAGTATATACAATAAATACTAAGTACATCAAACTTAGCTTGTTATTTCATCGAGCCATTAGTAACTGTGTTAAATGATGATACCCATAATGTCCCTCATATAGTTTTGTTATCATTTGATATCATAGCTTACTGATTAATGATATGTTAAATTTATGACCAACCACTATCAAATGTAAGGTTATTATTGCAGTATATAATTGTGTTCTTAAAATTTTCGGTTGTATACCTCTAACACATCCTTGCCCTTCTCATGAACATCTTAAAACCGTTTCAACTGATACAAAATAATACGGATGTAACCAGTTGTAACCAATGTAACTGCGTAACCTGCTATTTGAGATAGAAAAACACTTTTTTGCTGTAACTCATTGTAACTAATGTAAATGCATAACTCTAATCATATGTCGACCTGAAAATTGACTTTTGATGAAAATTTTCGATTTACTGATGTAACCAGTTGTAACCAATGTAACCGCGTAACCCGCTATTTCAGAAAGAAAAAAACAACACTTTTTCAAACATTTCAAAAACCTTGCTGTAACTCATTGTAACTAATTTAACCGTATAACTCTGATCATATGTCGACCTGAAAACTCGATTTTTGATGAAAATTTTCGATGTAACCGATGTAACCAGTTGTAACCAATGTAACCGCGTAACCCGCTATTTCAGATAGAAAAAAACAACACTTTTTCAAACTTTTCAGAAACTTTGCTGTAACTCATTGTAACTAATGTAACTGCATAACTCTGATCATATGTCGACCTGAAAACTCGATTTTTGATGAATATTTTCGATGTAACCGATGTAACCAGTTGTAACCAATGTAACCGCGTAACCCGCTATTTGAGATAGAAAAAAACACTTTTTCAAACTTTTCAGAAACTTTGCTGTAACTCATTGTAACTAATGTAACTGCATAACTCTGATCATATGTCGACCTGAAAACTCGATTTTCGATGTTGAACTTTGAAAAATTTCGATGTAACCGATGTAACCGGTTGTAACCAATGTAACCGCGTAACCTGCTATTTCAGATAGAAAAAAACACTTTTTCAAACTTTTCAGAAACTTTGCTGTAACTCATTGTAACTAATGTAACTGCATAACTCTGATCATATGTCGACCTGAAAACTCGATTTTTGATGAAAATTTTCGATGTAACCGATGTAACCAGTTGTAACCAATGTAACCGCGTAACCCGATATTTCAGATAGAAAAAAACACTTTTTCAAACTTTTCAGAAACTTTGCTGTAACTCATTGTAACTAATGTAACTGCATAACTCTGATCATATGTCGACCTGAAAACTCGATTTTTGATGAAAATTTTCGATGTAACCGATGTAACCAGTTGTAACCAATGTAACCGCGTAACCAGCTATTTGAGATAGAAAAAAACACTTTTTCAAACTTTTCAGAAACTTTGCTGTAACTCATTGTAACAAATGTAACTGCATAACTCTGATCATATGTCGACCTGAAAACTCGATTTTTGATGAAAATTTTCGATGTAACCGATGTAACCAGTTGTAACCAATGTAACCGCGTAACCCGCAATTTCAGATAGAAAAAAACAACACTTTTTCAAACTTTTCAGAAACTTTGCTGTAACTCATTGTAACTAATGTAACTGCATAACTCTGATCATATGTCGACCTGAAAACTCGATTTTTGATGTTGAAATTTGAAAATTTTCGACGTAACCGATGTAACCGGTTGTAACCAATGTAACCGCGTAACCCGCTATTTCAGATAGAAAAAAACACTTTTTCAAACTTTTCAGAAACTTTCCTGTAACTCATTGTAACTAATGTAACTGCATAACTCTGATCATATGTCGACCTGAAAACTCGATTTTTGATGAAAATTTTCGATGTAACCGATGTAACCAGTTGTAACCAATGTAACCACGTAACCCTCAATTTCAGATAGAAAAAAACACTTTCTTCAAACTTTTCAAAAACTTTGCTGTAACTCATTGTAACTAATGTAACTGCATAACTCTGATCATATGTCGACCTGAAAACTCGATTTTCGATGTTGAACTTTGAAAATTTTCGATGTAACCGATGTAACCGGTTGTAACCAATGTAACCGCGTAACCTGCTATTTGAGATAGAAAAAAACACTTTTTCAAACTTTTCAGAAACTTTGCTGTAACTCATTGTACCTAATGTAACTGCATAACTCTGATCATATGTCGACCTAAAAACTCGATTTTTGATGAAAATTTTCGATGTAACCGATGTAACCAGTTGTAACCAATGTAACCGCGTAACCCGCTATTTCAGATAGAAAAAAACACTTTTTCAAACTTTTCAGAAACTTTGCTGTAACTCATTGTAACTAATGTAACTGCATAACTCTGATCATATGTCGACCTGAAAACTCGATTTTTGATGAAAATTTTCGATGTAACCGATGTAACCAGTTGTAACCAATGTAACCACGTAACCCTCAATTTCAGATAGAAAAAAACACTTTTTCAAACTTTTCAGAAACTTTGCTGTAACTCATTGTAACTAATGTAACTGCATAACTCTGATCATATGTCGACCTGAAAACTCGATTTTTGATGTTGAAATTTGAAAATTTTCGATGTAACCGGTTGTAACCAATGTAACCGCGTAACCCGCTATTTCAGATAGAAAAAAAAACACTTTTTCAAACTTTTCAGAAACTTTCCTGTAACTCATTGTAACTAATGTAACTGCATAACTCTGATCATATGTCGAACTGAAAACTCGATTTTTGATGAAAATTTTCGATGTAACCGATGTAACCAGTTGTAACCAATGTAACCGCGTAACCCGCAATATCAGATAGAAAAAAACACTTTTTCAAACTTTTCAGAAACTTTACTGTAACTCATTGTAACTAATGTAACTGCATAACTCTGATCATATGTCGACCTGAAAACTCGATTTTTGATGAAAATTTTCGATGTAACCGATGTAACCAGTTGTAACCAATGTAACCGCGTAACCCGCTATTTCAGATAGAAAAAAACACTTTTTCAAACTTTTCAAAAACTTTGCTGTAACTCATTGTACCTAATGTAACTGCATAACTCTGATCATATGTCGAACTGAAAACTCGATTTTTGATGAAAAATTTCGATGTAACCGATGTAACCAGTTGTAACCAATGTAACCGCGTAACCCGCTATTTCAGATAGAAAAAAACAACACTTTTTCAAACTTTTCAGAAACTTTGCTGTAACTCATTGTAACTAATGTAACTGCATAACTCTGATCATATGTCGACCTGAAAACTCGATTTTCGATGTTGAACTTTGAAAATTTTCGATGTAACCGATGTAACCAGTTGAAACCAATGTAACCGCGTAACCCGCTATTTCAGATAGAAAAAAACACTTTTTCAAACTTTTCAGAAACTTTGCTGTAACTCATTGTAACTAATGTAACTGCATAACTCTGATCATATGTCCACCTGAAAACTCGATTTTTGATGTTGAACTTTGAAAAATTTCGATGTAACCGATGTAACCGGTTGTAACCAATGTAACCGCGTAACCCGCTATTTCAGATAGAAAAAAACACTTTTTCAAACTTTTCAGAAACTTGGCTGTAACTCATTGTAACTAATGTAACTGCATAACTCTGATCATATGTCGACCTGAAAACTCGATTTTTGATGTTGAACTTTGAAAAATTTCGATGTAACCGATGTAACCGGTTGTAACCAATGTAACCGCGTAACCTGCTATTTGAGATAGAAAAAAACACTTTTTCAAACTTTTCAGAAACTTTGCTGTAACTCATTGTAACTAATGTAACTGCATAACTCTGATCATATGTCGACCTGAAAACTCGATTTTTTGTAGTTGAACTTTGAAAATCTTCGATGTAACCGGTTGTAACACAATTTTCAGCATACACGCCTTACAATAAGCCAGTGTAACCACTGTAACTATGGTCTTATAGGCGTTACAATATTCGAAGGTTTCATTTTATGGGCCCATTTTGTGCCCTATCTCTAAACAAAAGCCCTCATTCCACCAATTATGTCCTTAAATTTATAAACAAAAGCCCTTATTCCACCAAATATGTCCTTTAATTTATAAACAAAAGCCCTCCTTTTTACCAAATGTGTCCCTTAATTTATATACAAAAGCCCTCATTCCACCAAATATGTCCTATAATGTATAAACAAAAGCCCTTATTCCACTAAATATGTTCCTTAATGTATAAACCAAAGTCCTCATGCCACCAAATATGTCCTTGAATTCATAAACAAAAGCCCTTATTCCACCAAATATGTCCTTAAATTTACAAACAAAAGCCCTCCTTTTTACCAAATGTGTCCCTTAATTTATAAACAAAAGCCCTCATTCCACCAAATATGTCCTTGAATTTGTAAACAAAAGTCCTCCTTTTTACCAAATGTGTCAACTAATTTATAAACAACAGCCCTCATTCCACCAAATGTGTCCTTTAATTTATAAACAAATTCCCTCCTGCCCCTATATATATCCTGTAATTTAACAAAAGCCCTCATTCCACAAAATATGTCCTGTAATTTGTAAACAAAAGCCCTCCTTTTTAGCAAATGTGTCAATTAATTTATAAACAAAAGCCCTCATTCCATCAAATGTGTCCTTTAATTTATAACTAAATTCCCTCCTGCCGCCATATATATCCTGTAATTTATAAACAAAAGTCCTCATTTCACAAACATATGCCCTCATTCCACCAAATATGTCCTGTAATTTATAAACAAAAGCCCTTATGCCACCAATTATGTCCTTTAATTTATAATCAAAAGCCTTAATTCAAACAAATATGTCCTTCCATTTGTAAACAAAAGCCTCTGTGTCGCCATATATATCCTGTTATTTATAAACAAAAGCCCTTATGCCACCATTTATGTCCTTTAATTTATACACAAAAGCCCTCATTCCACCAAATATGTCCTTTAATTTATAAACAAATTCCCTCCTGCCCCTATATATATATCCTGTAATTTATAAACAAAAGTCCTCATTCCACAAATTATGTCCTTTAATTTATAAACAAAAGCCCTCATTCCACCAAATATGTCCTTTAATTTATAAACAAAAGCCTCCATTCCACCAAATATGTCCTTTACTTTATAAACAAAAGCCCTCCTTTTTACCAAATTTGTCCCCTAATTTATAAACAAAAGCCCTCATTCCACCAAATATGTCCTTTAATTTATAATCAAAAGCCCTCCTTTTTTCCAAATGTGCACTCTAATTTATAAACAAAAGCCCTCATTCCACCAAATATGTCCTTGAATTTATAAACAAAAGTCGTCCTTTTTTACCTAATGTTTCACCTAATTTTTAAACAAAAGCCCTCATTCCACCAAATATGTCCTTTCATTTATAAACAAATGTCCTGATGCCACCAATTTTGTCCTTTAATTTATAAACAAAAGCCCTCATTTTACCAAATATGTCCTGTAATTTATAGACAAATACCCTCCTTTTTACCAAATGTGTCCTTTAATGTATAAACAAAAGTCCTCATGCCTCCAATTATGTCCTTTAATTTATAACCAAAAGCCCTCATTCAACCAAATTTGTACTTTAATTTATAAACAAAAGCCCTCATTCCACCAAATTTGTCCTGTAATTTATAAACAAAAGCCCTCATTTCACCAATAGTGTCCCTTAATTTTTAAACAAAAGCCCTCATTCCACCAAATATCTCCTTGAATTTGTAAACAAAAGCCCTCCTTTTTACCAAATGTGTCAACTAATTTATAATCAAAAGCCCTCCCTTTTACCAAATGTGTCCCCTTATTTATAAACAAAAGCCCTCATTCCTACAAATATGTCCTTGAATTTATACACAAAATCAATCCTTTTTACCGAATGCGTCTCCTAATTTATATACAAAAGCGCCCTCATTCCAACAAATATGTCCTTAAATTTGTAAACAAAAGCCCTTATTCCACCAATTATGTCCTTTAATTTATAAACAAAAGCCGTCCTTTTTCACCAAATGTGTCAACTAATTTATAAACAAAAGCCCTCCTTTTTACCAAATGTGTCAACTAATTTATAAACAAAAGCCCACATTCCACCAAATGTGTCCTTTAATTTATAAACAAAAGTCCTCATGCCTCCAATTATGTCCTTTAATTTATAACCAAAAGCCCTCATTCAACCAAATTTGTACTTTAATTTATAAACAAAAGCCCTCATTCCACCAAATTTGTCCTATAATTTATAAACAAAAGCCCTCATTCCACCAAATATGTCCTTTAATTTATACACAAAAGCCCTCATTCCACCAAATATGTCCTTTAATTTATAAACAAAAGCCCTCATTCCACCAAATATATCCTGTAATTTATAGACAAATACCCTCCTTTTTACCAAATATGTCCTTCAGTTTATAAATAAAAGCCCTCATTCCACCAAATGTGTCCCTTTATTTTTAAACAAAAGCCCTTATTCCACCAAATATGTCCTTGAATTTGTAAACAAAAGCCCTCCTTTTTACCAAATGTGTCAACTAATTTATAACCAAAAGCCCTCATTCAACCAAATGTGTCCTTTAATTTATAAACAAAAGCCCTCCTCCCCCATATATATCCTGTAATTTATAAATAAATGTCCTTATGCCACTACTTTTGTCCTTTAATTTATAAACAAAAGCCCTCATTCCACCAAATATGTCCTTGAATTTATAAGCAAAAGCCCTTATTCTACCAAATATTTCCTTTGATATATAAACAAAAGCCCTCCTTTTTACCAAATGTGCCCCTTAATTTATAAACAAAAGCCCTCATTCCACCAAATGTGTCCCTTTATTTTTAAACAAAAGACCTTATTCCACCAAATATGTCCTTGAATTTGTAAACAAAAGCCCTCCTTTTTACCAAATGTGTCAACTAATTTCTAACCAAAAGCCCTCATTCAACCAAATATGTCCTTTAATTAATAAACAAATGCCGTCCTCCCCCATATATATCCTGTAATTTATAAATAAATGTCCTTATGCCACTACTTTTGTCCTTTAATTTATAAACAAAAGCCCTCATTCCACCAAATATGTCCTTGAATTTATAAACAAAAGCCCTTATTTCACCAAATATGTCCTTTAATTTATAAACAAAAGCCCTCCTTTTTACCAAACGTGTCCCTTAATTTATATACAAAAGCCCTCTTTCCACCAAATATGTCCTATAATGTATAAACAAAAGCCCTTATTCCACTAAATATATCCCTTAATGTATAAACCAAAGTCCTCATGCCACCAAATATGTCCTTGAATTCATAAACAAAAGCCCTTATTCCACGAAATATGTCCTGTAATTTACAAACAAAACCCCTCCTTTTTACCAAATGTGTCCCTTAATTTATAAACAAAAGCCCTCATTCCACCAAATATGTCCTTAAATTTGTAAACAAAAGCCCTCCTTTTTACCAAATGTGTCAACTAATTTATAAACAAAAGCCCTCATTCCACCAAATGTGTCCTTTAATTTATAAACAAATTCCCTCCTGCCCCTATATATATCCTGTAATTTATAAACAAAAGCTCTCATTCCACAAAATATGTCCTGTAATTTGTAAACAAAAGCCTTCCTTTTTAGCAAATGTGTCAATTAATTTATAAACAAAAGCCCTCATTCCATCAAATGTGTCCTTTAATTTATAACCAAATTCCCTCCTGCCCCCATATATATCCTGTAATTTATAACAAAAGTCCTCATTTCACAAACATAAGCCCTCATTCCACCAAATATGTCCTGTAGTTTATAAACAAAAGCCCTCATTCAACCAAATATGTCCTTTAATTTATAAACAAAAGCCCCCATATATATTCTGTAAGTTATTAACAAAAGCCCTTATTCCACCAATTATGTCCTTCAATTTATAAACAAAAGCCCTCCTTCAACCAAATGTGTCCCCCTTATTTATAAACAAAAGCTCTCATTTCACCAATTGTGTCCTTTAATTTATAAACAAAACACCTCATTCCACCAAATGTGTCCCTTAATTTATAAACAAAAGCCCTCATACCACCAATTATGTCCTTTAATTTATAAAAAAAAGCTCTCCTTTTTACCAAATGTGTCAACTAATTGATAACCAAAAGCCCATATTCCACCAAATGTGTCCTTTAATATAAACAAAAACCCTCCTGCCCCCATATATATCCTGTAATTTATAAACAAATGCCCGTATGCCACCAAACTTTGTCCTTTAATTTATAACCAAAAGCCCTCATTCCACCAAATATGTCCTTTAATTTAAAAACAAAAGCCCTCATTCGACCAATTATATCCTTTAATTTATAAACGAAAGCCCTCCTTTATTCCAAATGTGTCCCCTAATTTATAAACAAAAGCCCTCATTCCACGAAATATGTCCTTTACTTTTTAAACAAACGCCCTCATGCACCCATATTTATATCCCGTTATTTATAAACAAAAGTCCTCATGCCACCAATTATGTCCTTAAAGGCCGTCCTTTTTACCAAATGTGTCCCCTAATTTATGAACAAAAGCCCTCATTCCTGCAAATATGTCATTGAATTTGTAAATAAAAGCCCTCCTTTTTACCAAATGTGTCCCCTAGTTTATAAACAAAAGCCCTCATTCCATCAAATATGTCCTTTAATTTATAAACAAAAGCCCTCATTCCACCAAATATGTCCTTTCATTTATAAACAAATGTCCTGATGCCACCAATTTTGTCCTTTAATTTATAAACAAAAGCACTTAATTCACCAAATATGTCCTTGAATTTATAAACAAAAACCCTTCATTTTTACCAAATGTGTCCCTTAATTTATAAACAAAAGCCCTAATTCAACCAAATATGTCCTTTAATTTATAAACAAATTCCCTCCTGCCCCTATATATATCCTGTAATTTATAAACAAAAGTCCTCATTCCACAAATTATGTCCTTTAATTTATAAACAAAAGCCCTCATTCCACCAAATATGTCCTTTAATTTATAAACAAAAGCCTCCATTCCACCAAATATGTCCTTTACTTTATAAACAAAAGCCCTCCTTTTTACCAAATTTGTCCCCTAATTTATAAACAAAAGCCCTCATTCCACCAAATATGTCCTTTAATTTATAATCAAAAGCCCTCCTTTTTTCCAAATGTGCACTCTAATTTATAAACAAAAGCCCTCATTCCACCAAATATGTCCTTGAATTTATAAACAAAAGTCGTCCTTTTTTACCTAATGTTTCACCTAATTTTTAAACAAAAGCCCTCATTCCACCAAATATGTCCTTTCATTTATAAACAAATGTCCTGATGCCACCAATTTTGTCCTTTAATTTATAAACAAAAGCCCTCATTTTACCAAATATGTCCTGTAATTTATAGACAAATACCCTCCTTTTTACCAAATGTGTCCTTTAATTTATAAACAAAAGTCCTCATGCCTCCAATTATGTCCTTTAATTTATAACCAAAAGCCCTCATTCAATCAAATTTGTACTTTAATTTATAAACAAAAGCCCTCATTCAACCAAATTTGTCCTGTAATTTATAAACAAAAGCCCTCATTTCACCAATAGTGTCCCTTAATTTTTAAACAAAAGCCCTCATTCCACCAAATATCAACTTGAATTTGTAAACAAAAGCCCTCCTTTTTACCAAATGTGTCAACTAATTTATAATCAAAAGCCCTCCCTTTTACCAAATGTGTCCCCTTATTTATAAACAAAAGCCCTCATTCCTACAAATATGTCCTTGAATTTATACACAAAATCAATCCTTTTTACCGAATGCGTCTCCTAATTTATATACAAAAGCGCCCTCATTCCAACAAATATGTCCTTAAAATTGTAAACAAAAGCCCTTATTCCACCAATTATGTCCTTTAATTTATAAACAAAAGCCGTCCTTTTTCACCAAATGTGTCAACTAATTTATAAACAAAAGCCCTCCTTTTTACCAAATGTGTCAACTAATTTATAAACAAAAGCCCACATTCCACCAAATGTGTCCTTTAATTTATAAACAAAAGTCCTCATGCCTCCAATTATGTCCTTTAATTTATAACCAAAAGCCCTCATTCAACCAAATTTGTACTTTAATTTATAAACAAAAGCCCTCATTCCACCAAATTTGTCCTATAATTTATAAACAAAAGCCCTCATTCCACCAAATATGTCCTTTAATTTATACACAAAAGCCCTCATTCCACCAAATATGTCCTTTAATTTATAAACAAAAGCCCTCATTCCACCAAATATATCCTGTAATTTATAGACAAATACCCTCCTTTTTACCAAATATGTCCTTTAGTTTATAAATAAAAGCCCTCATTCCACCAAATGTGTCCCTTTATTTTTAAACAAAAGCCCTTATTCCACCAAATATGTCCTTGAATTTGTAAACAAAAGCCCTCCTTTTTACCAAATGTGTCAACTAATTTATAACCAAAAGCCCTCATTCAACCAAATGTGTCCTTTAATTTATAAACAAAAGCCCTCCTCCCCCATATATATCCTGTAATTTATAAATAAATGTCCTTATGCCACTACTTTTGTTCTTTAATTTATAAACAAAAGCCCTCATTCCACCAAATATGTCCTTGAATTTATAAGCAAAAGCCCTTATTCTACCAAATATGTCCTTTGATATATAAACAAAAGCCCTCTTTCCACCAAATATGTCCTATAATGTATAAACAAAAGCCCTTATTCCACTAAATATATCCCTTAATGTATAAACCAAAGTCCTCATGCCACCAAACATGTCCTTGAATTCATAAACAAAAGCCCTTATTCCACCAAATATGTCCTTTAATTTACAAACAAAACCCCTCCTTTTTACCAAATGTGTCCCTTAATTTATAAACAAAAGCCCTCATTCCACCAAATATGTCCTTTAATTTATAAACAAAAGCCTCCATTCCACCAAATATGTCCTTTACTTTATAAACAAAAGCCCTCCTTTTTACCAAATTTGTCCCCTAATTTATAAACAAAAGCCCTCATTCCACCAAATATGTCCTTTAATTTATAATCAAAAGCCCTCCCTTTTTCCAAATGTGCACTCTAATTTATAAACAAAAGCCCTCTTTCCACCAAATATGTCCTATAATGTATAAACAAAAGCCCTTATTCCACTAAATATATCCCTTAATGTATAAACCAAAGTCCTCATGCCACCAAATATGTCCTTGAATTCATAAACAAAAGCCCTTATTGCACCAAATATGTCCTTTAATTTACAAACAAAACCCCTCCTTTTTACCAAATGTGTCCCTTAATTTATAAACAAAAGCCCTCATTCCACCAAATATGTCCTTAAATTTGTAAACAAAAGCCCTCCTTTTTACCAAATGTGTCAACTAATTTATAAACAAAAGCCCTCATTCCACCAAATGTGTCCTTTAATTTATAAACAAATTCCCTCCTGCCCCTATATATATCCTGTAATTTATAAACAAAAGCCCTCATTCCACAAAATATGTCCTGTAATTTGTAAACAAAAGCCTTCCTTTTTAGCAAATGTGTCAATTAATTTATAAACAAAAGCCCTCATTCCATCAAATGTGTCCTTTAATTTATAACCAAATTCCCTCCTGCCCCAATATATATCCTGTAATTTATAACAAAAGTCCTCATTTCACAAACATAAGCCCTCATTCCACCAAATATGTCCTTTAATTTATAAACAAAAGCCCCCATATATATTCTGTAAGTTATAAACAAAAGCCCTTATTCCACCAATTATGTCCTTCAATTTATAAACAAAAGCCCTCCTTCAACCAAATGTGTCCCCCTTATTTATAAACAAAAGCCCTCATTTCACCAATTGTGTCCTTTAATTTATAAACAAAACACCTCATTCCACCAAATGTGTCCCTTAATTTATAAACAAAAGCCCTCATACCACCAATTATGTCCTTTAATTTATAAAAAAAGCTCTCCTTTTTACCAAATGTGTCAACTAATTGATAACCAAAAGCCCATATTCCACCAAATGTGTCCTTTAATATAAACAAAAACCCTCCTGCCCCCATATATATCCTGTAATTTATAAACAAATGCCCGTATGCCACCAAACTTTGTCCTTTAATTTATAACCAAAAGCCCTCATTCCACCAAATATGTCCTTTAATTTAAAAACAAAAGCCCTCATTCGACCAATTATATCCTTTAATTTATAAACGAAAGCCCTCCTTTATTCCAAATGTGTCCCCTAATTTATAAACAAAAGCCCTCATTCCACGAAATATGTCCTTTACTTTTTAAACAAACGCCCTCATGCACCCATATTTATATCCGGTTATTTATAAACAAAAGTCCTCATGCCACCAATTATGTCCTTAAAGGCCGTCCTTTTTACCAAATGTGTCCCCTAATTTATGAACAAAAGCCCTCATTCCTGCAAATATGTCATTGAATTTGTAAATAAAACCCCTCCTTTTTACCAAATGTGTCCCCTAGTTTATAAACAAAAGCCCTCATTCCATCAAATATGTCCTTTAATTTATAAACAAAAGCCCTCATTCCACCAAATATGTCCTTTCATTTATAAACAAATGTCCTGATGCCACCAATTTTGTCCTTTAATTTATCAACAAAAGCACTTAATTCACCAAATATGTCCTTGAATTTATAAACAAAAACCCTTCATTTTTACCAAATGTGTCCCTTAATTTATAAACAAAAGCCCTAATTCAACCAAATATGTCCTTTAATTTATAAACAAATTCCCTCCTGCCCCTATATATATCCTGTAATTTATAAACAAAAGTCCTCATTCCACAAATTATGTCCTTTAATTTATAAACAAAAGCCCTCATTCCACCAAATATGTCCTTTAATTTATAAACAAAAGCCTCCATTCCACCAAATATGTCCTTTACTTTATAAACAAAAGCCCTCCTTTTTACCAAATTTGTCCCCTAATTTATAAACAAAAGCCCTCATTCCACCAAATATGTCCTTTAATTTATAATCAAAAGCCCTCCTTTTTTCCAAATGTGCACTCTAATTTATAAACAAAAGCCCTCATTCCACCAAATATGTCCTTAAATTTATAAACAAAAGTCGTCTTTTTTTACCTAATGTTTCACCTAATTTTTAAACAAAAGCCCTCATTCCACCAAATATGTCCTTTCATTTATAAACAAATGTCCTGATGCCACCAATTTTGTCCTTTAATTTATAAACAAAAGCCCTCATTTTACCAAATATGTCCTGTAATTTATAGACAAATACCCTCCTTTTTACCAAATGTGTCCTTTAATTTATAAACAAAAGTCCTCATGCCTCCAATTATGTCCTTTAATTTATAACCAAAAGCCCTCATTCAACCAAATTTGTACTTTAATTTATAAACAAAAGCCCTCATTCCACCAAATTTGTCCTGTAATTTATAAACAAAAGCCCTCATTTCACCAATAGTGTCCCTTAATTTTTAAACAAAAGCCCTCATTCCACCAGATATCTCCTTGAATTTGTAAACAAAAGCCCTCCTTTTTACCAAATGTGTCAACTAATTTATAATCAAAAGCCCTCCTTTTTACCAAATGTGTCCCCTTATTTATAAACAAAAGCCCTCATTCCTACAAATATGTCCTTGAATTTATACACAAAATCAATCCTTTTTACCGAATGCGTCTCCTAATTTATATACAAAAGCGCCCTCATTCCAACAAATATGTCCTTAAATTTGTAAACAAAAGCCCTTATTCCACCAATTATGTCCTTTAATTTATAAACAAAAGCCGTCCTTTTTCACCAAATGTGTCAACTAATTTATAAACAAAAGCCCTCCTTTTTACCAAATGTGTCAACTAATTTATAAACAAAAGCCCACATTCCACCAAATGTGTCCTTTAATTTATAAACAAAAGTCCTCATGCGTCCAATTATGTCCTTTAATTTATAACCAAAAGCCCTCATTCAACCAAATTTGTACTTTAATTTATAAACAAAAGCCCTCATTCCACCAAATTTGTCCTATAATTTATAAACAAAAGCCCTCATTCCACCAAATATGTCCTTTAATTTATACACAAAAGCCCTCATTCCACCAAATATGTCCTTTAATTTATAAACAAAAGCCCTCATTCCACCAAATATATCCTGTAATTTATAGACAAATACCCTCCTTTTTACCAAATATGTCCTTTAGTTTATAAATAAAAGCCCTCATTCCACCAAATGTGTCCCTTTATTTTTAAACAAAAGCCCTTATTCCACCAAATATGTCCTTGAATTTGTAAACAAAAGCCCTCCTTTTTACCAAATGTGTCAACTAATTTATAACCAAAAGCCCTCATTCAACCAAATGTGTCCTTTAATTTATAAACAAAAGCCCTCCTCCCCCATATATATCCTGTAATTTATAAATAAATGTCCTTATGCCACTACTTTTGTCCTTTAATTTATAAACAAAAGCCCTCATTCCACCAAATATGTCCTTGAATTTATAAACAAAAGCCCTTATTCTACCAAATATGTCCTTTAATATATAAACAAAAGCCCTCCTTTTTACCAAATGTGCCCCTTAATTTATAAACAAAAGCCCTTATTCCACCAAATGTGTCCCTTTATTTTTAAACAAAAGCCCTTATTCCACCAAATATGTCCTTGAATTTGTAAACAAAAGCCCTCCTTTTTACCAAATGTGTCAACTAATTTATAACCAAAAGCCCTCATTCAACCAAATATGTCCTTTAATTAATAAACAAATGCCGTCCTCCCCCATATATATCCTGTAATTTATAAATAAATGTCCTTATGCCACTACTTTTGTCCTTTAATTTATAAACAAAAGCCCTAATTCCACCAAATATGTCCTTGAATTTATAAACAAAAGCCCTTATTTCACCAAATATGTCCTTTAATTTATAAACAAAAGCCCTCCTTTTTACCAAACGTGTCCCTTAATTTATATACAAAAGCCCTCTTTCCACCAAATATGTCCTATAATGTATAAACAAAAGCCCTTATTCCACTAAATATATCCCTTAATGTATAAACCAAAGTCCTCATGCCACCAAACATGTCCTTGAATTCATAAACAAAAGCCCTTATTCCACCAAATATGTCCTTTAATTTACAAACAAAACCCCTCCTTTTTACCAAATGTGTCCCTTAATTTATAAACAAAAGCCCTCATTCCACCAAATATGTCCTTTAATTTATAAACAAAAGCCTCCATTCCACCAAATATGTCCTTTACTTTATAAACAAAAGCCCTCCTTTTTACCAAATTTGTCCCCTAATTTATAAACAAAAGCCCTCATTCCACCAAATATGTCCTTTAATTTATAATCAAAAGCCCTCCTTTTTTCCAAATGTGCACTCTAATTTATAAACAAAAGCCCTCTTTCCACCAAATATGTCCTATAATGTATAAACAAAAGCCCTTATTCCACTAAATATATCCCTTAATGTATAAACCAAAGTCCTCATGCCACCAAATATGTCCTTGAATTCATAAACAAAAGCCCTTATTGCACCAAATATGTCCTTTAATTTACAAACAAAACCCCTCCTTTTTTACCAAATGTGTCCCTTAATTTATAAACAAAAGCCCTCATTCCACCAAATATGTCCTTAAATTTGTAAACAAAAGCCCTCCTTTTTACCAAATGTGTCAACTAATTTATAAACAAAAGCCCTCATTCCACCAAATGTGTCCTTTAATTTATAAACAAATTCCCTCCTGCCCCTATATATATCCTGTAATTTATAAACAAAAGCCCTCATTCCACAAAATATGTCCTGTAATTTGTAAACAAAAGCCTTCCTTTTTAGCAAATGTGTCAATTAATTTATAAACAAAAGCCCTCATTCCATCAAATGTGTCCTTTAATTTATAACCAAATTCCCTCCTGCCCCAATATATATCCTGTAATTTATAACAAAAGTCCTCATTTCACAAACATAAGCCCTCATTCCACCAAATATGTCCTGTAATTTATAAACAAAAGCCCTCATTCAACCAAATATGTCCTTTAAACAAAAGCCCTTATTCCACTAAATATATCCCTTAATGTATAAACCAAAGTCCTCATGCCACCAAATATGTCCTTGAATTCATAAACAAAAGCCCTTATTGCACCAAATATGTCCTTTAATTTACAAACAAAACCCCTCCTTTTTTACCAAATGTGTCCCTTAATTTATAAACAAAAGCCCTCATTCCACCAAATATGTCCTTAAATTTGTAAACAAAAGCCCTCCTTTTTACCAAATGTGTCAACTAATTTATAAACAAAAGCCCTCATTCCACCAAATGTGTCCTTTAATTTATAAACAAATTCCCTCCTGCCCCTATATATATCCTGTAATTTATAAACAAAAGCCCTCATTCCACCAAATATGTCCTTAAATTTGTAAACAAAAGCCTTCCTTTTTAGCAAATGTGTCAATTAATTTATAAACAAAAGCCCTCATTCCATCAAATGTGTCCTTTAATTTATAACCAAATTCCCTCCTGCCCCAATATATATCCTGTAATTTATAACAAAAGTCCTCATTTCACAAACATAAGCCCTCATTCCACCAAATATGTCCTGTAATTTATAAACAAAAGCCCTCATTCAACCAAATATGTCCTTTAATTTATAAACAAAAGCCCCCATATATATTCTGTAAGTTATAAACAAAAGCCCTTATTCCACCAATTATGTCCTTCAATTTATAAACAAAAGCCCTCCTTCAACCAAATGTGTCCCCCTTATTTATAAACAAAAGCCCTCATTTCACCAATTGTGTCCTTTAATTTATAAACAAAACACCTCATTCCACCAAATGTGTCCCTTAATTTATAAACAAAAGCCCTCATACCACCAATTATGTCCTTTAATTTATAAAAAAAGCTCTCCTTTTTACCAAATGTGTCAACTAATTGATAACCAAAAGCCCATATTCCACCAAATGTGTCCTTTAATATAAACAAAAACCCTCCTGCCCCCATATATATCCTGTAATTTATAAACAAATGCCCGTATGCCACCAAACTTTGTCCTTTAATTTATAACCAAAAGCCCTCATTCCACCAAATATGTCCTTTAATTTAAAAACAAAAGCCCTCATTCGACCAATTATATCCTTTAATTTATAAACGAAAGCCCTCCTTTATTCCAAATGTGTCCCCTAATTTATAAACAAAAGCCCTCATTCCACGAAATATGTCCTTTACTTTTTAAACAAACGCCCTCATGCACCCATATTTATATCCCGTTATTTATAAACAAAAGTCCTCATGCCACCAATTATGTCCTTAAAGGCCGTCCTTTTTACCAAATGTGTCCCCTAATTTATGAACAAAAGCCCTCATTCCTGCAAATATGTCATTGAATTTGTAAATAAAACCCCTCCTTTTTACCAAATGTGTCCCCTAGTTTATAAACAAAAGCCCTCATTCCATCAAATATGTCCTTTAATTTATAAACAAAAGCCCTCATTCCACCAAATATGTCCTTTCATTTATAAACAAATGTCCTGATGCCACCAATTTTGTCCTTTAATTTATCAACAAAAGCACTTAATTCACCAAATATGTCCTTGAATTTATAAACAAAAACCCTTCATTTTTACCAAATGTGTCCCTTAATTTATAAACAAAAGCCCTAATTCAACCAAATATGTCCTTTAATTTATAAACAAATTCCCTCCTGCCCCTATATATATCCTGTAATTTATAAACAAAAGTCCTCATTCCACAAATTATGTCCTTTAATTTATAAACAAAAGCCCTCATTCCACCAAATATGTCCTTTAATTTATAAACAAAAGCCTCCATTCCACCAAATATGTCCTTTACTTTATAAACAAAAGCCCTCCTTTTTACCAAATTTGTCCCCTAATTTATAAACAAAAGCCCTCATTCCACCAAATATGTCCTTTAATTTATAATCAAAAGCCCTCCTTTTTTCCAAATGTGCACTCTAATTTATAAACAAAAGCCCTCATTCCACCAAATATGTCCTTAAATTTATAAACAAAAGTCGTCTTTTTTTACCTAATGTTTCACCTAATTTTTAAACAAAAGCCCTCATTCCACCAAATATGTCCTTTCATTTATAAACAAATGTCCTGATGCCACCAATTTTGTCCTTTAATTTATAAACAAAAGCCCTCATTTTACCAAATATGTCCTGTAATTTATAGACAAATACCCTCCTTTTTACCAAATGTGTCCTTTAATTTATAAACAAAAGTCCTCATGCCTCCAATTATGTCCTTTAATTTATAACCAAAAGCCCTCATTCAACCAAATTTGTACTTTAATTTATAAACAAAAGCCCTCATTCCACCAAATTTGTCCTGTAATTTATAAACAAAAGCCCTCATTTCACCAATAGTGTCCCTTAATTTTTAAACAAAAGCCCTCATTCCACCAGATATCTCCTTGAATTTGTAAACAAAAGCCCTCCTTTTTACCAAATGTGTCAACTAATTTATAATCAAAAGCCCTCCTTTTTACCAAATGTGTCCCCTTATTTATAAACAAAAGCCCTCATTCCTACAAATATGTCCTTGAATTTATACACAAAATCAATCCTTTTTACCGAATGCGTCTCCTAATTTATATACAAAAGCGCCCTCATTCCAACAAATATGTCCTTAAATTTGTAAACAAAAGCCCTTATTCCACCAATTATGTCCTTTAATTTATAAACAAAAGCCGTCCTTTTTCACCAAATGTGTCAACTAATTTATAAACAAAAGCCCTCCTTTTTACCAAATGTGTCAACTAATTTATAAACAAAAGCCCACATTCCACCAAATGTGTCCTTTAATTTATAAACAAAAGTCCTCATGCGTCCAATTATGTCCTTTAATTTATAACCAAAAGCCCTCATTCAACCAAATTTGTACTTTAATTTATAAACAAAAGCCCTCATTCCACCAAATTTGTCCTATAATTTATAAACAAAAGCCCTCATTCCACCAAATATGTCCTTTAATTTATACACAAAAGCCCTCATTCCACCAAATATGTCCTTTAATTTATAAACAAAAGCCCTCATTCCACCAAATATATCCTGTAATTTATAGACAAATACCCTCCTTTTTACCAAATATGTCCTTTTGTTTATAAATAAAAGCCCTCATTCCACCAAATGTGTCCCTTTATTTTTAAACAAAAGCCCTTATTCCACCAAATATGTCCTTGAATTTGTAAACAAAAGCCCTCCTTTTTACCAAATGTGTCAACTAATTTATAACCAAAAGCCCTCATTCAACCAAATGTGTCCTTTAATTTATAAACAAAAGCCCTCCTCCCCCATATATATCCTGTAATTTATAAATAAATGTCCTTATGCCACTACTTTTGTCCTTTAATTTATAAACAAAAGCCCTCATTCCACCAAATATGTCCTTGAATTTATAAACAAAAGCCCTTATTCTACCAAATATGTCCTTTAATATATAAACAAAAGCCCTCCTTTTTACCAAATGTGCCCCTTAATTTATAATCAAAAGCCCTTATTCCACCAAATGTGTCCCTTTATTTTTAAACAAAAGCCCTTATTCCACCAAATATGTCCTTGAATTTGTAAACAAAAGCCCTCCTTTTTACCAAATGTGTCAACTAATTTATAACCAAAAGCCCTCATTCAACCAAATATGTCCTTTAATTAATAAACAAATGCCGTCCTCCCCCATATATATCCTGTAATTTATAAAAAAATGTCCTTATGCCACTACTTTTGTCCTTTAATTTATAAACAAAAGCCCTAATTCCACCAAATATGTCCTTGAATTTATAAACAAAAGCCCTTATTTCACCAAATATGTCCTTTAATTTATAAACAAAAGCCCTCCTTTTTACCAAACGTGTCCCTTAATTTATATACAAAAGCCCTCTTTCCACCAAATATGTCCTATAATGTATAAACAAAAGCCCTTATTCCACTAAATATATCCCTTAATGTATAAACCAAAGTCCTCATGCCACCAAACATGTCCTTGAATTCATAAACAAAAGCCCTTATTCCACCAAATATGTCCTTTAATTTACAAACAAAACCCCTCCTTTTTACCAAATGTGTCCCTTAATTTATAAACAAAAGCCCTCATTCCACCAAATATGTCCTTTAATTTATAAACAAAAGCCTCCATTCCACCAAATATGTCCTTTACTTTATAAACAAAAGCCCTCCTTTTTACCAAATTTGTCCCCTAATTTATAAACAAAAGCCCTCATTCCACCAAATATGTCCTTTAATTTATAATCAAAAGCCCTCCTTTTTTCCAAATGTGCACTCTAATTTATAAACAAAAGCCCTCTTTCCACCAAATATGTCCTATAATGTATAAACAAAAGCCCTTATTCCACTAAATATATCCCTTAATGTATAAACCAAAGTCCTCATGCCACCAAATATGTCCTTGAATTCATAAACAAAAGCCCTTATTGCACCAAATATGTCCTTTAATTTACAAACAAAACCCCTCCTTTTTTACCAAATGTGTCCCTTAATTTATAAACAAAAGCCCTCATTCCACCAAATATGTCCTTAAATTTGTAAACAAAAGCCCTCCTTTTTACCAAATGTGTCAACTAATTTATAAACAAAAGCCCTCATTCCACCAAATGTGTCCTTTAATTTATAAACAAATTCCCTCCTGCCCCTATATATATCCTGTAATTTATAAACAAAAGCCCTCATTCCACAAAATATGTCCTGTAATTTGTAAACAAAAGCCTTCCTTTTTAGCAAATGTGTCAATTAATTTATAAACAAAAGCCCTCATTCCATCAAATGTGTCCTTTAATTTATAACCAAATTCCCTCCTGCCCCAATATATATCCTGTAATTTATAACAAAAGTCCTCATTTCACAAACATAAGCCCTCATTCCACCAAATATGTCCTGTAATTTATAAACAAAAGCCCTCATTCAACCAAATATGTCCTTTAATTTATAAACAAAAGCCCCCATATATATTCTGTAAGTTATAAACAAAAGCCCTTATTCCACCAATTATGTCCTTCAATTTATAAACAAAAGCCCTCCTTCAACCAAATGTGTCCCCCTTATTTATAAACAAAAGCCCTCATTTCACCAATTGTGTCCTTTAATTTATAAACAAAACACCTCATTCCACCAAATGTGTCCCTTAATTTATAAACAAAAGCCCTCATACCACCAATTATGTCCTTTAATTTATAAAAAAAGCTCTCCTTTTTACCAAATGTGTCAACTAATTGATAACCAAAAGCCCATATTCCACCAAATGTGTCCTTTAATATAAACAAAAACCCTCCTGCCCCCATATATATCCTGTAATTTATAAACAAATGCCCGTATGCCACCAAACTTTGTCCTTTAATTTATAACCAAAAGCCCTCATTCCACCAAATATGTCCTTTAATTTAAAAACAAAAGCCCTCATTCGACCAATTATATCCTTTAATTTATAAACGAAAGCCCTCCTTTATTCCAAATGTGTCCCCTAATTTATAAACAAAAGCCCTCATTCCACGAAATATGTCCTTTACTTTTTAAACAAACGCCCTCATGCACCCATATTTATATCCCGTTATTTATAAACAAAAGTCCTCATGCCACCAATTATGTCCTTAAAGGCCGTCCTTTTTACCAAATGTGTCCCCTAATTTATGAACAAAAGCCCTCATTCCTGCAAATATGTCATTGAATTTGTAAATAAAAGCCCTCCTTTTTACCAAATGTGTCCCCTAGTTTATAAACAAAAGCCCTCATTCCATCAAATATGTCCTTTAATTTATAAACAAAAGCCCTCATTCCACCAAATATGTCCTTTCATTTATAAACAAATGTCCTGATGCCACCAATTTTGTCCTTTAATTTATAAACAAAGCACTTAATTCACCAAATATGTCCTTGAATTTATAAACAAAAACCCTTCATTTTTACCAAATGTGTCCCTTAATTTATAAACAAAAGCCCTAATTCAACCAAATATGTCCTTTAATTTATAAACAAAAGTCCTCATTCCACAAATTATGTCCTTTAATTTATAAACAAAAGCCCTCATTCCACCAAATATGTCCTTTAATTTATAAACAAAAGCCTCCATTCCACCAAATATGTCCTTTACTTTATAAACAAAAGCCCTCCTTTTTACCAAATTTGTCCCCTAATTTATAAACAAAAGCCCTCATTCCACCAAATATGTCCTTTAATTTATAATCAAAAGCCCTCCTTTTTTCCAAATGTGCACTCTAATTTATAAACAAAAGCCCTCATTCCACCAAATATGTCCTTAAATTTATAAACAAAAGTCGTCTTTTTTACCTAATGTTTCACCTAATTTTTAAACAAAAGCCCTCATTCCACCAAATATGTCCTTTCATTTATAAACAAATGTCCTGATGCCACCAATTTTGTCCTTTAATTTATCAACAAAAGCCCTCATTTTACCAAATATGTCCTGTAATTTATAGACAAATACCCTCCTTTTTACCAAATGTGTCCTTTAATTTATAAACAAAAGTCCTCATGCCTCCAATTATGTCCTTTAATTTATAACCAAAAGCCCTCATTCAACCAAATTTGTACTTTAATTTATAAACAAAAGCCCTCATTCCACCAAATTTGTCCTGTAATTTATAAACAAAAGCCCTCATTTCACCAATAGTGTCCCTTAATTTTTAAACAAAAGCCCTCATTCCACCAAATATCTCCTTGAATTTGTAAACAAAAGCCCTCCTTTTTACCAAATGTGTCAACTAATTTATAATCAAAAGCCCTCCTTTTTACCAAATGTGTCCCCTTATTTATAAACAAAAGCCCTCATTCCTACAAATATGTCCTTGAATTTATACACAAAATCAATCCTTTTTACCGAATGCGTCTCCTAACTTATATACAAAAGCGCCCTCATTCCAACAAATATGTCCTTAAATTTGTAAACAAAAGCCCTTATTCCACCAATTATGTCCTTTAATTTATAAACAAAAGCCGTCCTTTTTCACCAAATGTGTCAACTAATTTATAAACAAAAGCCCTCCTTTTTACCAAATGTGTCAACTAATTTATAAACAAAAGCCCACATTCCACCAAATGTGTCCTTTAATTTATAAACAAAAGTCCTCATGCGTCCAATTATGTCCTTTAATTTATAACCAAAAGCCCTCATTCAACCAAATTTGTACTTTAATTTATAAACAAAAGCCCTCATTCCACCAAATTTGTCCTATAATTTATAAACAAAAGCCCTCATTCCACCAAATATGTCCTTTAATTTATACACAAAAGCCCTCATTCCACCAAATATGTCCTTTAATTTATAAACAAAAGCCCTCATTCCACCAAATATATCCTGTAATTTATAGACAAATACCCTCCTTTTTACCAAATATGTCCTTTAGTTTATAAATAAAAGCCCTCATTCCACCAAATGTGTCCCTTTATTTTTAAACAAAAGCCCTTATTCCACCAAATATGTCCTTGAATTTGTAAACAAAAGCCCTCCTTTTTACCAAATGTGTCAACTAATTTATAACCAAAAGCCCTCATTCAACCAAATGTGTCCTTTAATTTATAAACAAAAGCCGTCCTCCCCCATATATATCCTGTAATTTATAAATAAATGTCCTTATGCCACTACTTTTGTCCTTTAATTTATAAACAAAAGCCCTCATTCCACCAAATATGTCCTTGAATTTATAAACAAAAGCCCTTATTCTACCAAATACGTCTTTTAATATATAAACAAAAGCCCTCCTTTTTACCAAATGTGCCCCTTAATTTATAAACAAAAGCCCTCATTCCACCAAATGTGTCCCTTTATTTTTAAACAAAAGCCCTTATTCCACCAAATATGTCCTTAAATTTGTAAACAAAAGCCCTCCTTTTTACCAAATGTGTCAACTAATTTATAACCAAAAGCCCTCATTCAACCAAATATGTCCTTTAATTAATAAACAAATGCCGTCCTCCCCCATATATATCCTGTAATTTATAAATAAATGTCCTTATGCCACTACTTTTGTCCTTTAATTTATAAACAAAAGCCCTCATTCCACCAAATATGTCCTTGAATTTATAAACAAAAGCCCTTATTTCACCAAATATGTCCTTTAATTTATAAACAAAAGCCCTCCTTTTTACCAAACGTGTCCCTTAATTTATATACAAAAGCCCTCTTTCCACCAAATATGTCCTATAATGTATAAACAAAAGCCCTTATTCCACTAAATATATCCCTTAATGTATAAACCAAAGTCCTCATGCCACCAAACATGTCCTTGAATTCATAAACAAAAGCCCTTATTCCACCAAATATGTCCTTTAATTTACAAACAAAACCCCTCCTTTTTACCAAATGTGTCCCTTAATTTATAAACAAAAGCCCTCATTCCACCAAATATGTCCTTTAATTTATAAACAAAAGCCTCCATTCCACCAAATATGTCCTTTACTTTATAAACAAAAGCCCTCCTTTTTACCAAATTTGTCCCCTAATTTATAAACAAAAGCCCTCATTCCACCAAATATGTCCTTTAATTTATAATCAAAAGCCCTCCTTTTTTCCAAATGTGCACTCTAATTTATAAACAAAAGCCCTCATTCCACCAAATATGTCCTTAAATTTATAAACAAAAGTCGTCCTTTTTTACCTAATGTTTCACCTAATTTTTAAACAAAAGCCCTCATTCCACCAAATATGTCCTTTCATTTATAAACAAATGTCCTGATGCCACCAATTTTGTCCTTTAATTTATAAACAAAAGCCCTCATTTTACCAAATATGTCCTGTAATTTATAGACAAATACCCTCCTTTTTACCAAATGTGTCCTTTAATTTATAAACAAAAGTCCTCATGCCTCCAATTATGTCCTTTAATTTATAACCAAAAGCCCTCATTCAACCAAATTTGTACTTTAATTTATAAACAAAAGCCCTCATTCCACCAAATTTGTCCTGTAATTTATAAACAAAAGCCCTCATTTCACCAATAGTGTCCCTTAATTTTTAAACAAAAGCCCTCATTCCACCAAATATCTCCTTGAATTTGTAAACAAAAGCCCTCCTTTTTACCAAATGTGTCAACTAATTTATAATCAAAAGCCCTCCTTTTTACCAAATGTGTCCCCTTATTTATAAACAAAAGCCCTCATTCCTACAAATATGTCCTTGAATTTATACACAAAATCAATCCTTTTTACCGAATGCGTCTCCTAATTTATATACAAAAGCGCCCTCATTTCAACAAATATGTCCTTAAATTTGTAAACAAAAGCCCTTATTCCACCAATTATGTCCTTTAATTTATAAACAAAAGCCGTCCTTTTTCACCAAATGTGTCAACTAATTTATAAACAAAAGCCCTCCTTTTTACCAAATGTGTCAACTAATTTATAAACAAAAGCCCACATTCCACCAAATGTGTCCTTTAATTTATAAACAAAAGTCCTCATGCCTCCAATTATGTCCTTTAATTTATAACCAAAAGCCCTCATTCAACCAAATTTGTACTTTAATTTATAAACAAAAGCCCTCATTCCACCAAATTTGTCCTATAATTTATAAACAAAAGCCCTCATTCCACCAAATATGTCCTTTAATTTATACACAAAAGCCCTCATTCCACCAAATATGTCCTTTAATTTATAAACAAAAGCCCTCATTCCACCAAATATGTCCTTTAATTTATACACAAAAGCCCTCATTCCACCAAATATGTCCTTTAATTTATAAACAAAAGCACTCATTCCACCAAATATATCCTGTAATTTATAGACAAATACCCTCCTTTTTACCAAATATGTCCTTTAGTTTATAAATAAAAGCCCTCATTCCACCAAATGTGTCCCTTTATTTTTAAACAAAAGCCCTTATTCCACCAAATATGTCCTTGAATTTGTAAACAAAAGCCCTCCTTTTTACCAAATGTGTCAACTAATTTATAACCAAAAGCCCTCATTCAACCAAATGTGTCCTTTAATTTATAAACAAAAGCCCTCCTCCCCCATATATATCCTGTAATTTATAAATAAATGTCCTTATGCCACTACTTTTGTCCTTTAATTTATAAACAAAAGCCCTCATTCCACCAAATATGTCCTTGAATTTATAAACAAAAGCCCTTATTCTACCAAATATGTCCTTTAATATATAAACAAAAGCCCTCCTTTTTACCAAATGTGCCCCTTAATTTATAAACAAAAGCCCTCATTCCACCAAATGTGTCCCTTTATTTTTAAACAAAAGCCCTTATTCCACCAAATATGTCCTTGAATTTGTAAACAAAAGCCCTCCTTTTTACCAAATGTGTCAACTAATTTATAACCAAAAGCCCTCATTCAACCAAATATGTCCTTTAATTAATAAACAAATGCCGTCCTCCCCCATATATATCCTGTAATTTATAAATAAATGTCCTTATGCCACTACTTTTGTCCTTTAATTTATAAACAAAAGCCCTCATTCCACCAAATATGTCCTTTAATTTATAATCAAAAGCCCTCCTTTTTTCCAAATGTGCACTCTAATTTATAAACAAAAGCCCTCATTCCACCAAATATGTCCTTGAATTTATAAACAAAAGTCGTCCTTTTTTACCTAATGTTTCACCTAATTTTTAAACAAAAGCCCTCATTCCACCAAATATGTCCTTTCATTTATAAACAAATGTCCTGATGCCACCAATTTTGTCCTTTAATTTATAAACAAAAGCCCTCATTTTACCAAATATGTCCTGTAATTTATAGACAAATACCCTCCTTTTTACCAAATGTGTCCTTTAATTTATAAACAAAAGTCCTCATGCCTCCAATTATGTCCTTTAATTTATAACCAAAAGCCCTCATTCAACCAAATTTGTACTTTAATTTATAAACAAAAGCCCTCATTCCACCAAATTTGTCCTGTAATTTATAAACAAAAGCCCTCATTTCACCAATAGTGTCCCTTAATTTTTAAACAAAAGCCCTCATTCCACCAAATATCTCCTTGAATTTGTAAACAAAAGCCCTCCTTTTTACCAAATGTGTCAACTAATTTATAATCAAAAGCCCTCCTTTTTACCAAATGTGTCCCCTTATTTATAAACAAAAGCCCTCATTCCTACAAATAGGTCCTTGACTTTATACACAAAATCAATCCATTTTACCGAATGCGTCTCCTAATTTATATACAAAAGCGCCCTCATTCCAACAAATATGTCCTTAAATTTGTAAACAAAAGCCCTTATTCCACCAATTATGTCCTTTAATTTATAAACAAAAGCCGTCCTTTTTCACCAAATGTGTCAACTAATTTATAAACAAAAGCCCTCCTTTTTACCAAATGTGTCAACTAATTTATAAACAAAAGCCCACATTCCACCAAATGTGTCCTTTAATTTATAAACAAAAGTCCTCATGCCTCCAATTATGTACTTTAATTTATAACCAAAAGCCCTCATTCAACCAAATTTGTACTTTAATTTATAAACAAAAGCCCTCATTCCACCAAATTTGTCCTATAATTTATACACAAAAGCCCTCATTCCACCAAATATGTCCTTTAATTTATAAACAAAAGCCCTCATTCCACCAAATATATCCTGTAATTTATAGACAAATACCCTCCTTTTTACCAAATATGTCCTTTAGTTTATAAATAAAAGCCCTCATTCCACCAAATGTGCCCTCTAATTTATAAACAAAAGCCCCTCATTACGCCAAATATGTCCTTGAATTTATAAACAAAAGTCGTCCTTTTTTACCTAATGTTTCACCTAATTTTTAAACAAAAGCCATCATTCCACCAAATATGTCCTTTCATTTATAAACAAATGTCCTGATGCCACCAATTTTGTCCTTTAATTTATAAACAAAAGCCCTCATTTTACCAAATATGTCCTTAAATTTATAACCAAAAATTCCCTCATTCAACCAAATATGTCCTTTAGTTTATAACCAAAAGCCCTCATGCCACCAATTATGTCCTTTAATTTGTAAACAAAAGCCCTCCTTTTTACCAAATGTGTCCCCTAATTCATAAACATAAGCCCTCATTCCACCAAATATGTCCTTAAATGTATAAGCAAAAGAAGCCCTCATGTCCCCATATATATCCTGTAATTTATAAACAAAAGCCCTCATTCCACCAAATTTGTCCTGTAATTTAAAACAAAAGCCCTCATTCCACCAAATTTGTCCTGTAATTTAAAACAAAAGCCCTCATTCCACCAAATATATCCTTTAATTTATAAACGAAAGACCTCCTTTTTACCAAATGTGTCCCCTAATTCATAAACAAAAGCCCTCATTCCACCAAATATGTCCTTAAATGTATAAGCAAAAGAAGCCCTCATGTCCCCATATATATCCTGTAATTTATAAACATAAGCCCTTATGCCACCAATTATGTCCTTCAATTTATTAAAAAAAAGCCCTCCTTCAACCAAATGTGTCCCCCTTATTGATAAACAAAAGCCCTCATTCCACCAAATATGTCCTGTAATTTATAAACAAAAGCCCTTATTCCACTAAATTTGTCCCTTAATGTATAAACCAAAGCCCTCATGCCACCAACTTTGTCCATTAATTTATAAACAAAAGCCCTCATTCCACCAAATATGTCCTTTAATTTTTAAACAAACGCCCTCATGCCCCCATATATATCCTGTTATTTATAAACAAAAGTCCTCATGCCACCAATTATGTCCTTTAATTTATTAACAAAAGTCCTCATTCCATCAAATATGTCCTGTAATTTATAGACAAATACCCTCCTTTTTACCATATATGTCCTTTAATTTATAAATAAAAGCCCTCCTTTTTACCAAATGTGCCCCTTAATTTATAAACAAAAGCCCTCATTCCACCATATTTGTCCTGTAATTTATAAACAAAAGCCCTCATTTCACCAATAGTGTCCCTTAATTTTTAAACAAAAGCCCTCATTCCACCAAATATCTCCTTGAATTTGTAAACAAAAGCCCTCCTTTTTACCAAATGTGTCAACTAATTTATAATCAAAAGCCCTCCTTTTTACCAAATGTGTCCCCTTATTTATAAACAAAAGCCCTCATTCCTACAAATATGTCCTTGAATTTATACACAAAATCAATCCTTTTTACCGAATGCGTCTCCTAATTTATATACAAAAGCGCCCTCATTCCAACAAATATGTCCTTAAATTTGTAAACAAAAGCCCTTATTCCACCAATTATGTCCTTTAATTTATAAACAAAAGCCGTCCTTTTTCACCAAATGTGTCAACTAATTTATAAACAAAAGCCCTCCTTTTTACCAAATGTGTCAACTAATTTATAAACAAAAGCCCTCATTCCACCAAATGTGTCCTTTAATTTATAAACAAAAGTCCTCATGCCTCCAATTATGTCCTTTAATTTATAACCAAAAGCCCTCATTCCACCAAATATGTCCTTTAATTTATACACAAAAGCCCTCATTCCACCAAATATGTCCTTTAATTTATAACCAAAAGCCCTCATTCCACCAAATATATCCTGTAATTTATAGACAAATACCCTCCTTTTTACCAAATATGTCCTTTAGTTTATAAAATAAAAGCCCTCATTCCACCAAATGTGTCCCTTTATTTTTAAACAAAAGCCCTTATTCCACCAAATATGTCCTTGAATTTGTAAACAAAAGCCCTCCTTTTTACCAAATGTGTCAACTAATTTATAACCAAAAGCCCTCATTCAACCAAATGTGTCCTTTAATTTATAAACAAAAGCCCTCCTCCTCCATATATATCCTGTAATTTATAAATTAACGTCCTTATGCCACTACTTTTGTCCTTTAATTTATAAACAAAAGCCCTCATTCCACCAAATATGTCCTTGAATTTATAAACAAAAGCCCTTATTCTACCAAATATGTCCTTTAATATATAAACAAAAGCCCTCCTTTTTACCAAATGTGCCCCTTAATTTATAAACAAAAGCCCTCATTCCACCAAATGTGTCCCTTTATTTTTAAACAAAAGCCCTTATTCCACCAAATATGTCCTTGAATTTGTAAACAAAAGCCCTCCTTTTTACCAAATGTGTCAACTAATTTATAACCAAAAGCCCTCATTCAACCAAATATGTCCTTTAATTAATAAACAAATGCCGTCCTCCCCCATATATATCCTGTAATTTATAAATAAATGTCCTTATGCCACTACTTTTGTCCTTTAATTTATAAACAAAAGCCCTCATTCCACCAAATATGTCCTTGAATTTATAAACAAAAGCCCTTATTTCACCAAATATGTCCTTTAATTTATAAACAAAAGCCCTCCTTTTTACCAAACGTGTCCCTTAATTTATATACAAAAGCCCTCTTTCCACCAAATATGTCCTATAATGTATAAACAAAAGCCCTTATTCCACTAAATATATCCCTTAATGTATAAACCAAAGTCCTCATGCCACCAAACATGTCCTTGAATTCATAAACAAAAGCCCTTATTCCACCAAATATGTCCTTTAATTTACAAACAAAACCCCTCCTTTTTACCAAATGTGTCCCTTAATTTATAAACAAAAGCCCTCATTCCACCAAATATGTCCTTAAATTTGTAAACAAAATCCCTCCTTTTTACCAAATGTGTCAACTAATTTATAAACAAAAGCCCTCATTCCACCAAATGTGTCCTTTAATTTATAAACAAATTCCCTCCTGCCCCTATATATATCCTGTAATTTATAAACAAAAGCCCTCATTCCACAAAATATGTCCTGTAATTTGTAAACAAAAGCCTTCCTTTTTAGCAAATGTGTCAATTAATTTATAAACAAAAGCCCTCATTCCATCAAATGTGTCCTTTAATTTATAACCAAATTCCCTCCTGCCCCCATATATATCCTGTAATTTATAACAAAAGTCCTCATTTCACAAACATAAGCCCTCATTCCACCAAATTTGTCCTGTAATTTATAAACAAAAGCCCTTATGCCACCAATTATGTCCTTTAGTTTATAATCAAAAGGCCTAATTCCACCAAATATGTCCTTCCATTTGTAAACAAAAGCCTCTGTGTCGCCATATATATCCTGTTATTTATAAACAAAAGCCCTTATGCCACCAATTATGTCCTTTAATTTATAATCAAAAGCCCTAATTCCACCAAATATGTCCTTCCATTTGTAAACAAAAGCCCCTGTGTCGCCATATATATCCTGTTATTTATAAACAAAAGCCCTTATGCCACCATTTATGTCCTTTAATTTATAAACAAAAGCCCTCATTCCACCAAATTTGTCCTATAATTTATAAACAAAAATGCCCTCATTCAACCAAATATGTCCTTTAATTTATAAACAAAAGCCCTCCTTTTTACCAAATGTGACCCCTAATTTATAAACAAAAGCCCTCATTCCTACAAATATGTCCTTGAATTTATTCACAAAAACTCTCCTTTTTACTAAATGCGTCCCCTAATTTATATACAAAAGCGCCCTCATTCCTACAAATATGTCCTTGAATTTGTAAACAAAAGCCCTTATTCCGCCAATCATGTCCTTAAATTTATAAACAAAAGCCGTCCTTTTTGACCAAATGTGTCATCTAATTTATAAACAAAAGCTCTCATTCCAACAATTATGTCCTTTAATTTATAAACAAAAGCCCTCATTCCACCAAATTTGTCTTGTAATTTATAAACAAAAGCCCTCATTCCACCAAATGTGCCCTCTAATTTATAAACAAAAGCCCTCATTCCACCAAATATGTCCTTGAATTTATAAACAAAAGTCGTCCTTTTTTACCTAATGTTTCACCTAATTTTTAAACAAAAGCCCTCATTCCACCAAATATGTCCTTTCATTTATAAACAAATGTCCTGATGCCACCAATTTTGTCCTTTAATTTATAAACAAAAGCCCTCATTTTACCAAATATGTCCTTAAATTTATAACCAAAAATTCCCTCATTCAACCAAATATGTCCTTTAGTTTATAACCAAAAGTCCTCATGCCACCAATTATGTCCTTTAATTTATAAACAAAAGCCCTCCTTTTTACCAAATGTGTCCCCTAATTCATAAACATAAGCCCTCATTCCACCAAATATGTCCTTAAATGTATAAGCAAAAGAAGCCCTCATGTCCCCATATATATCCTGTAATCTATAAACAAAAGCCCTTATGCCACCAATTTTGTCCTTCAATTTATTTAAAAAAAGCCCTCCTTCAACCAAATGTGTCCCCCTTATTGATAAACAAAAGCCCTCATTCCACCAAATATGTCCTGTAATTTATAAACAAAAGCCCTTATTCCACTAAATTTGTCCCTTAATGTATAAACCAAAGCCCTCATGCCACCAACTTTGTCCATTAATTTATAAACAAAAGCCCTCATTCCACCAAATATGTCCTTTAATGTTTAAACAAACGCCCTCATGCCCCCATATATATCCTGTTATTTATAAACAAAAGTCCTCATGCCACCAATTATGTCCTTTAATTTATTAACAAAAGTCCTCATTCCATCAAATATGTCCTGTAATTTATAGACAAATACCCTCCTTTTTACCAAATATGTTCTTTAATTTATAAATAAAAGCCCTCCTTTTTACCAAATGTGCCCCTTAATTTATAAACAAAAGCCCTCATTCCACCAAATTTGTCCTGTAATTTATAAACAAAAGCCCTCATTTCACCAATAGTGTCCCTTAATTTTTAAACAAAAGCCCTCATTCCACCAAATATCTCCTTGAATTTGTAAACAAAAGCCCTCCTTTTTACCAAATGTGTCAACTAATTTATAATCAAAAGCCCTCCTTTTTACCAAATGTGTCCCCTTATTTATAAACAAAAGCCCTCATTCCTACAAATATGTCCTTGAATTTATACACAAAATCAATCCTTTTTACCGAATGCGTCTCCTAATTTATATACAAAAGCGCCCTCATTCCAACAAATATGTCCTTTAGTTTATAACCAAAAGTCCTCATGCCACCAATTATGTCCTTTAATTTATAAACAAAAGCCCTCCTTTTTACCAAATGTGTCCCCCTTATTGATAAACAAAAGCCCTCATTCCACCAAATATGTCCTTAAATTTATAAGCAAAAGAAGCCCTCATGTCCCCATATATATCCTGTAATCTATAAACAAAAGCCCTTATGCCACCAATTTTGTCCTTCAATTTATTTAAAAAAAGCCCTCCTTCAACCAAATGTGTCCCCCTTATTGATAAACAAAAGCCCTCATTCCACCAAATATGTCCTGTAATTTATAAACAAAAGCCCTTATTCCACTAAATTTGTCCCTTAATGTATAAACCGAAGCCCTCATGCCACCAACTTTGTCCATTAATTTATAAACAAAAGCCCTCATTCCACCAAATATGTCCTTTAATTTTTAAACAAACGCCCTCATGCCCCCATATATATCCTGTTATTTATAAACAAAAGTCCTCATGCCACCAATTATGTCCTTTAATTTATTAACAAAAGTCCTCATTCCATCAAATATGTCCTGTAATTTATAGACAAATACCCTCCTTTTTACCAAATATGTTCTTTAATTTATAAATAAAAGCCCTCCTTTTTACCAAATGTGCCCCTTAATTTATAAACAAAAGCCCTCATTCCACCAAATTTGTCCTGTAATTTATAAACAAAAGCCCTCATTTCACCAATAGTGTCCCTTAATTTTTAAACAAAAGCCCTCATTCCACCAAATATCTCCTTGAATTTGTAAACAAAAGCCCTCCTTTTTACCAAATGTGTCAACTAATTTATAATCAAAAGCCCTCCTTTTTACCAAATGTGTCCCCTAATTTATAAACAAAAGCCCTCATTCCTACAAATATGTCCTTGAATTTATACACAAAATCAATCCTTTTTACCGAATGCGTCTCCTAATTTATATACAAAAGCGCCCTCATTCCAACAAATATGTCCTTAAATTTGTAAACAAAAGCCCTTATTCCACCAATTATGTCCTTTAATTTATAAACAAAAGCCGTCCTTTTTCACCAAATGTGTCAACTAATTTATAAACAAAAGCCCTCCCTTTTACCAAATGTGTCAACTAATTTATAAACAAAAGCCCTCATTCCACCTAATGTGTCCTTTAATTTATAAACAAAAGTCCTCATGCCTCCAATTATGTCCTTTAATTTATTACCAAAAGCCCTCATTCCACCAAATATGTCCTTTAATTTATAAACAAAAATGCCCTCATTCAACCAAATATGTCCTTTATTTTATAAACAAAAGCCCTCCTTTTTACCAAATGTGACCCCTAATTTATAAAGAAAAGCCCTCATTCCTACAAATATGTCCTTGAATTTATTCACAAAAACTCTCCTTTTTACTAAATGCGTCCCCTAATTTATATACAAAAGCGCCCTCATTCCTACAAATATGTCCTTGAATTTGTAAACAAAAGCCCTTATTCCGCCAATCATGTCCTTAAATTTATAAACAAAAGCCGTCCTTTTTGACCAAATGTGTCATCTAATTTATAAACAAAAGCTCTCATTCCAACAATTATGTCCTTTAATTTATAAACAAAAGCCCTCATTCCACCAAATTTGTCTTGTAATTTATAAACAAAAGCCCTCATTCCACCAAATGTGCCCTCTAATTTATAAACAAAAGCCCTCATTCCACCAAATATGTCCTTGAATTTATAAACAAAAGTCGTCCTTTTTTACCTAATGTTTCACCTAATTTTTAAACAAAAGCCCTCATTCCACCAAATATGTCCTTTCATTTATAAACAAATGTCCTGATGCCACCAATTTTGTCCTTTAATTTATAAACAAAAGCCCTCATTTTACCAAATATGTCCTTAAATTTATAACCAAAAATTCCCTCATTCAACCAAATATGTCCTTTAGTTTATAACCAAAAGCCCTCATGCCACCAATTATGTCCTTTAATTTATAAACAAAAGCCCTCCTTTTTACCAAATGTGTCCCCTAATTCATAAACAAAAGCCCTCATTCCACCAAATATGTCCTTAAATGTATAAGCAAAAGAAGCCCTCATGTCCCCATATATATCCTGTAATCTATAAACAAAAGCCCTTATGCCACCAATTTTGTCCTTCAATTTATTTAAAAAAAGCCCTCCTTCAACCAAATGTGTCCCCCCTTATTGATAAACAAAAGCCCTCATTCCACCAAATATGTCCTGTAATTTATAAACAAAAGCCCTCATTCCACCAAATGTGCCCTCTAATTTATAAACAAAAGCCCTCATTCCACCAACTTTGTCCATTAATTTATAAACAAAAGCCCTCATTCCACCAAATATGTCCTTTAATGTTTAAACAAACGCCCTCATGCCCCCATATATATCCTGTTATTTATAAACAAAAGTCCTCATGCCACCAATTATGTCCTTTAATTTATTAACAAAAGTCCTCATTCCATCAAATATGTCCTGTAATTTATAGACAAATACCCTCCTTTTTACCAAATATGTTCTTTAATTTATAAATAAAAGCCCTCCTTTTTACCAAATGTGCCCCTTAATTTATAAACAAAAGCCCTCATTCCACCAAATTTGTCCTGTAATTTATAAACAAAAGCCCTCATTTCACCAATAGTGTCCCTTAATTTTTAAACAAAAGCCCTCATTCCACCAAATATCTCCTTGAATTTGTAAACAAAAGCCCTCCTTTTTACCAAATGTGTCAACTAATTTATAATCAAAAGCCCTCCTTTTTACCAAATGTGTCCCCTTATTTATAAACAAAAGCCCTCATTCCTACAAATATGTCCTTGAATTTATACACAAAATCAATCCTTTTTACCGAATGCGTCTCCTAATTTATATACAAAAGCGCCCTCATTCCAACAAATATGTCCTTTAGTTTATAACCAAAAGTCCTCATGCCACCAATTATGTCCTTTAATTTATAAACAAAAGCCCTCCTTTTTACCAAATGTGTCCTCTAATTCATAAACAAAAGCCCTCATTCCACCAAATATGTCCTTAAATTTATAAGCAAAAGAAGCCCTCATGTCCCCATATATATCCTGTAATCTGTAAACAAAAGCCCTTATGCCACCAATTTTGTCCTTCAATTTATTTAAAAAAAGCCCTCCTTCAACCAAATGTGTCCCCCTTATTGATAAACAAAAGCCCTCATTCCACCAAATATGTCCTGTAATTTATAAACAAAAGCCCTTATTCCACTAAATTTGTCCCTTAATGTATAAACCGAAGCCCTCATGCCACCAACTTTGTCCATTAATTTATAAACAAAAGCCCTCATTCCACCAAATATGTCCTTTAATTTTTAAACAAACGCCCTCATGCCCCCATATATATCCTGTTATTTATAAACAAAAGTCCTCATGCCACCAATTATGTCCTTTAATTTATTAACAAAAGTCCTCATTCCATCAAATATGTCCTGTAATTTATAGACAAATACCCTCCTTTTTACCAAATATGTTCTTTAATTTATAAATAAAAGCCCTCCTTTTTACCAAATGTGCCCCTTAATTTATAAACAAAAGCCCTCATTCCACCAAATTTGTCCTGTAATTTATAAACAAAAGCCCTCATTTCACCAATAGTGTCCCTTAATTTTTAAACAAAAGCCCTCATTCCACCAAATATCTCCTTGAATTTGTAAACAAAAGCCCTCCTTTTTACCAAATGTGTCAACTAATTTATAATCAAAAGCCCTCCTTTTTACCAAATGTGTCCCCTTATTTATAAACAAAAGCCCTCATTCCTACAAATATGTCCTTGAATTTATACACAAAATCAATCCTTTTTACCGAATGCGTCTCCTAATTTATATACAAAAGCGCCCTCATTCCAACAAATATGTCCTTAAATTTGTAAACAAAAGCCCTTATTCCACCAATTATGTCCTTTAATTTATAAACAAAAGCCGTCCTTTTTCACCAAATGTGTCAACTAATTTATAAACAAAAGCCCTCCTTTTTACCAAATGTGTCAACTAATTTATAAACAAAAGCCCTCATTCCACCAAATGTGTCCTTTAATTTATAAGCCCTCATTCCAACAAATATGTCCTTTAATTTATTACCAAAAGCCCTCATTCCACCAAATATGTCCTTTAATTTATACACAAAAGCCCTCATTCCACCAAATATGTCCTTTAATTTATAAACAAAAGCCCTCATTCCACCAAATATATCCTGTAATTTATAGACAAATACCCTCCTTTTTACCAAATATGTCCTTTAGTTTATAAATAAAAGCCCTCATTCCACCAAATGTGTCCCTTTATTTTTAAACAAAAGCCCTTATTCCACCAAATATGTCCTTGAATTTGTAAACAAAAGCCCTCCTTTTTACCAAATGTGTCCTTTAATATATAAACAAAAGCCCTTATTCTACCAAATATGTCCTTTAATATATAAACAAAAGACCTCCTTTTTACCAAATGTGCCCCTTAATTTATAAACAAAAGCCCTCATTCCACCAAATATATCCTGTAATTTATAGACAAATACCCTCCTTTTTACCAAATATGTCCTTTTGTTTATAAATAAAAGCCCTCATTCCACCAAATGTGTCCCTTTATTTTTAAACAAAAGCCCTTATTCCACCAAATATGTCCTTGAATTTGTAAACAAAAGCCCTCCTTTTTACCAAATGTGTCAACTAATTTATAACCAAAAGCCCTCATTCAACCAAATGTGTCCTTTAATTTATAAACAAAAGCCCTCCTCCCCCATATATATCCTGTAATTTATAAATAAATGTCCTTATGCCACTACTTTTGTCCTTTAATTTATAAACAAAAGCCCTCATTCCACCAAATATGTCCTTGAATTTATAAACAAAAGCCCTTATTCTACCAAATATGTCCTTTAATATATAAACAAAAGCCCTCCTTTTTACCAAATGTGCCCCTTAATTTATAAACAAAAGCCCTTATTCCACCAAATGTGTCCCTTTATTTTTAAACAAAAGCCCTTATTCCACCAAATATGTCCTTGAATTTGTAAACAAAAGCCCTCCTTTTTACCAAATGTGTCAACTAATTTATAACCAAAAGCCCTCATTCAACCAAATATGTCCTTTAATTAATAAACAAATGCCGTCCTCCCCCATATATATCCTGTAATTTATAAAAAAATGTCCTTATGCCACTACTTTTGTCCTTTAATTTATAAACAAAAGCCCTAATTCCACCAAATATGTCCTTGAATTTATAAACAAAAGCCCTTATTTCACCAAATATGTCCTTTAATTTATAAACAAAAGCCCTCCTTTTTACCAAACGTGTCCCTTAATTTATATACAAAAGCCCTCTTTCCACCAAATATGTCCTATAATGTATAAACAAAAGCCCTTATTCCACTAAATATATCCCTTAATGTATAAACCAAAGTCCTCATGCCACCAAACATGTCCTTGAATTCATAAACAAAAGCCCTTATTCCACCAAATATGTCCTTTAATTTACAAACAAAACCCCTCCTTTTTACCAAATGTGTCCCTTAATTTATAAACAAAAGCCCTCATTCCACCAAATATGTCCTTTAATTTATAAACAAAAGCCTCCATTCCACCAAATATGTCCTTTACTTTATAAACAAAAGCCCTCCTTTTTACCAAATTTGTCCCCTAATTTATAAACAAAAGCCCTCATTCCACCAAATATGTCCTTTAATTTATAATCAAAAGCCCTCCTTTTTTCCAAATGTGCACTCTAATTTATAAACAAAAGCCCTCTTTCCACCAAATATGTCCTATAATGTATAAACAAAAGCCCTTATTCCACTAAATATATTCCCTTAATGTATGAACCAAAGTCCTCATGCCACCAAATATGTCCTTGAATTCATAAACAAAAGCCCATATTGCACCAAATATGTCCTTTAATTTACAAACAAAACCCCTCCTTTTTACCAAATGTGTCCCTTAATTTATAAACAAAAGCCCTCATTCCACCAAATATGTCCTTAAATTTGTAAACAAAAGCCCTCCTTTTTACCAAATGTGTCAACTAATTTATAAACAAAAGCCCTCATTCCACCAAATGTGTCCTTTAATTTATAAACAAATTCCCTCCTGCCCCTATATATATCCTGTAATTTATAAACAAAAGCCCTCATTCCACAAAATATGTCCTGTAATTTGTAAACAAAAGCCTTCCTTTTTAGCAAATGTGTCAATTAATTTATAAACAAAAGCCCTCATTCCATCAAATGTGTCCTTTAATTTATAACCAAATTCCCTCCTGCCCCAATATATATCCTGTAATTTATAACAAAAGTCCTCATTTCACAAACATAAGCCCTCATTCCACCAAATATGTCCTGTAATTTATAAACAAAAGCCCTCATTCAACCAAATATGTCCTTTAATTTATAAACAAAAGCCCCCATATATATTCTGTAAGTTATAAACAAAAGCCCTTATTCCACCAATTATGTCCTTCAATTTATAAACAAAAGCCCTCCTTCAACCAAATGTGTCCCCCTTATTTATAAACAAAAGCCCTCATTTCACCAATTGTGTCCTTTAATTTATAAACAAAACACCTCATTCCACCAAATGTGTCCCTTAATTTATAAACAAAAGCCCTCATACCACCAATTATGTCCTTTAATTTATAAAAAAAGCTCTCCTTTTTACCAAATGTGTCAACTAATTGATAACCAAAAGCCCATATTCCACCAAATGTGTCCTTTAATATAAACAAAAACCCTCCTGCCCCCATATATATCCTGTAATTTATAAACAAATGCCCGTATGCCACCAAACTTTGTCCTTTAATTTATAACCAAAAGCCCTCATTCCACCAAATATGTCCTTTAATTTAAAAACAAAAGCCCTCATTCGACCAATTATATCCTTTAATTTATAAACGAAAGCCCTCCTTTATTCCAAATGTGTCCCCTAATTTATAAACAAAAGCCCTCATTCCACGAAATATGTCCTTTACTTTTTAAACAAACGCCCTCATGCACCCATATTTATATCCCGTTATTTATAAACAAAAGTCCTCATGCCACCAATTATGTCCTTAAAGGCCGTCCTTTTTACCAAATGTGTCCCCTAATTTATGAACAAAAGCCCTCATTCCTGCAAATATGTCATTGAATTTGTAAATAAAACCCCTCCTTTTTACCAAATGTGTCCCCTAGTTTATAAACAAAAGCCCTCATTCCATCAAATATGTCCTTTAATTTATAAACAAAAGCCCTCATTCCACCCAATATGTCCTTTCATTTATAAACAAATGTCCTGATGCCACCAATTTTGTCCTTTAATTTATCAACAAAAGCACTTAATTCACCAAATATGTCCTTGAATTTATAAACAAAAACCCTTCATTTTTACCAAATGTGTCCCTTAATTTATAAACAAAAGCCCTAATTCAACCAAATATGTCTTTTAATTTATAAACAAATTCCCTCCTGCCCCTATATATATCCTGTAATTTATAAACAAAAGTCCTCATTCCACAAATTATGTCCTTTAATTTATAAACAAAAGCCCTCATTCCACCAAATATGTCCTTTAATTTATAAACAAAAGCCTCCATTCCACCAAATATGTCCTTTACTTTATAAACAAAAGCCCTCCTTTTTACCAAATTTGTCCCCTAATTTATAAACAAAAGCCCTCATTCCACCAAATATGTCCTTTAATTTATAATCAAAAGCCCTCCTTTTTTCCAAATGTGCACTCTAATTTATAAACAAAAGCCCTCATTCCACCAAATATGTCCTTTAATTTATAATCAAAAGCCCTCCTTTTTTCCAAATGTGCACTCTAATTTATAAACAAAAGCCCTCATTCCACCAAATATGTCCTTGAATTTATAAACAAAAGTCGTCCTTTTTTACCTAATGTTTCACCTAATTTTTAAACAAAAGCCCTCATTCCACCAAATATGTCCTTTCATTTATAAACAAATGTCCTGATGCCACCAATTTTGTCCTTTAATTTATAAACAAAAGCCCTCATTTTACCAAATATGTCCTGTAATTTATAGACAAATACCCTCCTTTTTACCAAATGTGTCCTTTAATTTATAAACAAAAGTCCTCATGCCTCCAATTATGTCCTTTAATTTATAACCAAAAGCCCTCATTCAACCAAATTTGTACTTTAATTTATAAACAAAAGCCCTCATTCCACCAAATTTGTCCTGTAATTTATAAACAAAAGCCCTCATTTCACCAATAGTGTCCCTTAATTTTTAAACAAAAGCCCTCATTCCACCAAATATCTCCTTGAATTTGTAAACAAAAGCCCTCCTTTTTACCAAATGTGTCAACTAATTTATAATCAAAAGCCCTCCTTTTTACCAAATGTGTCCCCTTATTTATAAACAAAAGCCCTCATTCCTACAAATAGGTCCTTGACTTTATACACAAAATCAATCCTTTTTACCGAATGCGTCTCCTAATTTATATACAAAAGCGCCCTCATTCCAACAAATATGTCCTTAAATTTGTAAACAAAAGCCCTTATTCCACCAATTATGTCCTTTAATTTATAAACAAAAGCCGTCCTTTTTCACCAAATGTGTCAACTAATTTATAAACAAAAGCCCTCCTTTTTACCAAATGTGTCAACTAATTTATAAACAAAAGCCCACATTCCACCAAATGTGTCCTTTAATTTATAAACAAAAGTCCTCATGCCTCCAATTATGTACTTTAATTTATAACCAAAAGCCCTCATTCAACCAAATTTGTACTTTAATTTATAAACAAAAGCCCTCATTCCACCAAATTTGTCCTATAATTTATACACAAAAGCCCTCATTCCACCAAATATGTCCTTTAATTTATAAACAAAAGCCCTCATTCCACCAAATATATCCTGTAATTTATAGACAAATACCCTCCTTTTTACCAAATATGTCCTTTAGTTTATAAATAAAAGCCCTCATTCCACCAAATGTGCCCTCTAATTTATAAACAAAAGCCCCTCATTACGCCAAATATGTCCTTGAATTTATAAACAAAAGTCGTCCTTTTTTACCTAATGTTTCACCTAATTTTTAAACAAAAGCCATCATTCCACCAAATATGTCCTTTCATTTATAAACAAATGTCCTGATGCCACCAATTTTGTCCTTTAATTTATAAACAAAAGCCCTCATTTTACCAAATATGTCCTTAAATTTATAACCAAAAATTCCCTCATTCAACCAAATATGTCCTTTAGTTTATAACCAAAAGCCCTCATGCCACCAATTATGTCCTTTAATTTATAAACAAAAGCCCTCCTTTTTACCAAATGTGTCCCCTAATTCATAAACATAAGCCCTCATTCCACCAAATATGTCCTTAAATGTATAAGCAAAAGAAGCCCTCATGTCCCCATATATATCCTGTAATTTATAAACAAAAGCCCTCATTCCACCAAATTTGTCCTGTAATTTAAAACAAAAGCCCTCATTCCACCAAATTTGTCCTGTAATTTAAAACAAAAGCCCTCATTCCACCAAATATATCCTTTAATTTATAAACGAAAGACCTCCTTTTTACCAAATGTGTCCCCTAATTCATAAACAAAAGCCCTCATTCCACCAAATATGTCCTTAAATGTATAAGCAAAAGAAGCCCTCATGTCCCCATATATATCCTGTAATTTATAAACAAAAGCCCTTATGCCACCAATTATGTCCTTCAATTTATTAAAAAAAAGCCCTCCTTCAACCAAATGTGTCCCCCTTATTGATAAACAAAAGCCCTCATTCCACCAAATATGTCCTGTAATTTATATACAAAAGCCCTTATTCCACTAAATTTGTCCCTTAATGTATAAACCAAAGCCCTCATGCCACCAACTTTGTCCATTAATTTATAAACAAAAGCCCTCATTCCACCAAATATGTCCTTTAATTTTTAAACAAACGCCCTCATGCCCCCATATATATCCTGTTATTTATAAACAAAAGTCCTCATGCCACCAATTATGTCCTTTAATTTATTAACAAAAGTCCTCATTCCACCAAATATGTCCTGTAATTTATAGACAAATACCCTCCTTTTTACCATATATGTCCTTTAATTTATAAATAAAAGCCCTCCTTTTTACCAAATGTGCCCCTTAATTTATAAACAAAAGCCCTCATTCCACCATATTTGTCCTGTAATTTATAAACAAAAGCCCTCATTTCACCAATAGTGTCCCTTAATTTTTAAACAAAAGCCCTCATTCCACCAAATATCTCCTTGAATTTGTAAACAAAAGCCCTCCTTTTTACCAAATGTGTCAACTAATTTATAATCAAAAGCCCTCCTTTTTACCAAATGTGTCCCCTTATTTATAAACAAAAGCCCTCATTCCTACAAATATGTCCTTGAATTTATACACAAAATCAATCCTTTTTACCGAATGCGTCTCCTAATTTATATACAAAAGCGCCCTCATTCCAACAAATATGTCCTTAAATTTGTAAACAAAAGCCCTTATTCCACCAATTATGTCCTTTAATTTATAAACAAAAGCCGTCCTTTTTCACCAAATGTGTCAACTAATTTATAAACAAAAGCCCTCCTTTTTACCAAATGTGTCAACTAATTTATAAACAAAAGCCCTCATTCCACCAAATGTGTCCTTTAATTTATAAACAAAAGTCCTCATGCCTCCAATTATGTCCTTTAATTTATAACCAAAAGCCCTCATTCCACCAAATATGTCCTTTAATTTATAAACAAAAGCCCTCATTCCACCAATTATGTCCTTTAATTTATAAACAAAAGCCCTCATTCCACCAAATATATCCTGTAATTTATAGACAAATACCCTCCTTTTTACCAAATATGTCCTTTAGTTTATAAAATAAAAGCCCTCATTCCACCAAATGTGTCCCTTTATTTTTAAACAAAAGCCCTTATTCCACCAAATATGTCCTTGAATTTGTAAACAAAAGCCCTCCTTTTTACCAAATGTGTCAACTAATTTATAACCAAAAGCCCTCATTCAACCAAATGTGTCCTTTAATTTATAAACAAAAGCCCTCCTCCTCCATATATATCCTGTAATTTATAAATTAACGTCCTTATGCCACTACTTTTGTCCTTTAATTTATAAACAAAAGCCCTCATTCCACCAAATATGTCCTTGAATTTATAAACAAAAGCCCTTATTCTACCAAATATGTCCTTTAATATATAAACAAAAGCCCTCCTTTTTACCAAATGTGCCCCTTAATTTATAAACAAAAGCCCTCATTCCACCAAATGTGTCCCTTTATTTTTAAACAAAAGCCCTTATTCCACCAAATATGTCCTTGAATTTGTAAACAAAAGCCCTCCTTTTTACCAAATGTGTCAACTAATTTATAACCAAAAGCCCTCATTCAACCAAATATGTCCTTTAATTAATAAACAAATGCCGTCCTCCCCCATATATATCCTGTAATTTATAAATAAATGTCCTTATGCCACTACTTTTGTCCTTTAATTTATAAACAAAAGCCCTCATTCCACCAAATATGTCCTTGAATTTATAAACAAAAGCCCTTATTTCACCAAATATGTCCTTTAATTTATAAACAAAAGCCCTCCTTTTTACCAAACGTGTCCCTTAATTTATATACAAAAGCCCTCTTTCCACCAAATATGTCCTATAATGTATAAACAAAAGCCCTTATTCCACTAAATATATCCCTTAATGTATAAACCAAAGTCCTCATGCCACCAAACATGTCCTTGAATTCATAAACAAAAGCCCTTATTCCACCAAATATGTCCTTTAATTTACAAACAAAACCCCTCCTTTTTACCAAATGTGTCCCTTAATTTATAAACAAAAGCCCTCATTCCACCAAATATGTCCTTAAATTTGTAAACAAAATCCCTCCTTTTTACCAAATGTGTCAACTAATTTATAAACAAAAGCCCTCATTCCACCAAATGTGTCCTTTAATTTATAAACAAATTCCCTCCTGCCCCTATATATATCCTGTAATTTATAAACAAAAGCCCTCATTCCACAAAATATGTCCTGTAATTTGTAAACAAAAGCCTTCCTTTTTAGCAAATGTGTCAATTAATTTATAAACAAAAGCCCTCATTCCATCAAATGTGTCCTTTAATTTATAACCAAATTCCCTCCTGCCCCCATATATATCCTGTAATTTATAACAAAAGTCCTCATTTCACAAACATAAGCCCTCATTCCACCAAATATGTCCTGTAATTTATAAACAAAAGCCCTTATGCCACCAATTATGTCCTTTAGTTTATAATCAAAAGCCCTAATTCCACCAAATATGTCCTTCCATTTGTAAACAAAAGCCTCTGTGTCGCCATATATATCCTGTTATTTATAAACAAAAGCCCTTATGCCACCAATTATGTCCTTTAATTTATAATCAAAAGCCCTAATTCCACCAAATATGTCCTTCCATTTGTAAACAAAAGCCTCTGTGTCGCCATATATATCCTGTTATTTATAAACAAAAGCCCTTATGCCACCATTTATGTCCTTTAATTTATAAACAAAAGCCCTCACTCCACCAAATATGTCCTTTAATTTATAAACAAAAATGCCCTCATTCAACCAAATATGTCCTTTATTTTATAAACAAAATCCCTCCTTTTTACCAAATGTGACCCCTAATTTATAAAGAAAAGCCCTCATTCCTACAAATATGTCCTTGAATTTATTCACAAAAACTCTCCTTTTTACTAAATGCGTCCCCTAATTTATATACAAAAGCGCCCTCATTCCTACAAATATGTCCTTGAATTTGTAAACAAAAGCCCTTATTCCGCCAATCATGTCCTTAAATTTATAAACAAAAGCCGTCCTTTTTGACCAAATGTGTCATCTAATTTATAAACAAAAGCTCTCATTCCAACAATTATGTCCTTTAATTTATAAACAAAAGCCCTCATTCCACCAAATTTGTCTTGTAATTTATAAACAAAAGCCCTCATTCCACCAAATGTGCCCTCTAATTTATAAACAAAAGCCCTCATTCCACCAAATATGTCCTTGAATTTATAAACAAAAGTCGTCCTTTTTTACCTAATGTTTCACCTAATTTTTAAACAAAAGCCCTCATTCCACCAAATATGTCCTTTCATTTATAAACAAATGTCCTGATGCCACCAATTTTGTCCTTTAATTTATAAACAAAAGCCCTCATTTTACCAAATATGTCCTTAAATTTATAACCAAAAATTCCCTCATTCAACCAAATATGTCCTTTAGTTTATAACCAAAAGCCCTCATGCCACCAATTATGTCCTTTAATTTATAAACAAAAGCCCTCCTTTTTACCAAATGTGTCCCCTAATTCATAAACAAAAGCCCTCATTCCACCAAATATGTCCTTAAATGTATAAGCAAAAGAAGCCCTCATGTCCCCATATATATCCTGTAATCTATAAACAAAAGCCCTTATGCCACCAATTTTGTCCTTCAATTTATTTAAAAAAAGCCCTCCTTCAACCAAATGTGTCCCCCTTATTGATAAACAAAAGCCCTCATTCCACCAAATATGTCCTGTAATTTATAAACAAAAGCCCTTATTCCACTAAATTTGTCCCTTAATGTATAAACCAAAGCCCTCATGCCACCAACTTTGTCCATTAATTTATAAACAAAAGCCCTCATTCCACCAAATATGTCCTTTAATGTTTAAACAAACGCCCTCATGCCCCCATATATATCCTGTTATTTATAAACAAAAGTCCTCATGCCACCAATTATGTCCTTTAATTTATTAACAAAAGTCCTCATTCCATCAAATATGTCCTGTAATTTATAGACAAATACCCTCCTTTTTACCAAATATGTTCTTTAATTTATAAATAAAAGCCCTCCTTTTTACCAAATGTGCCCCTTAATTTATAAACAAAAGCCCTCATTCCACCAAATTTGTCCTGTAATTTATAAACAAAAGCCCTCATTTCACCAATAGTGTCCCTTAATTTTTAAACAAAAGCCCTCATTCCACCAAATATCTCCTTGAATTTGTAAACAAAAGCCCTCCTTTTTACCAAATGTGTCAACTAATTTATAATCAAAAGCCCTCCTTTTTACCAAATGTGTCCCCTTATTTATAAACAAAAGCCCTCATTCCTACAAATATGTCCTTGAATTTATACACAAAATCAATCCTTTTTACCGAATGCGTCTCCTAATTTATATACAAAAGCGCCCTCATTCCAACAAATATGTCCTTTAGTTTATAACCAAAAGTCCTCATGCCACCAATTATGTCCTTTAATTTATAAACAAAAGCCCTCCTTTTTACCAAATGTGTCCCCTAATTCATAAACAAAAGCCCTCATTCCACCAAATATGTCCTTAAATTTATAAGCAAAAGAAGCCCTCATGTCCCCATATATATCCTGTAATCTATAAACAAAAGCCCTTATGCCACCAATTTTGTCCTTCAATTTATTTAAAAAAAGCCCTCCTTCAACCAAATGTGTCCCCCTTATTGATAAACAAAAGCCCTCATTCCACCAAATATGTCCTGTAATTTATAAACAAAAGCCCTTATTCCACTAAATTTGTCCCTTAATGTATAAACCGAAGCCCTCATGCCACCAACTTTGTCCATTAATTTATAAACAAAAGCCCTCATTCCACCAAATATGTCCTTTAATTTTTAAACAAACGCCCTCATGCCCCCATATATATCCTGTTATTTATAAACAAAAGTCCTCATGCCACCAATTATGTCCTTTAATTTATTAACAAAAGTCCTCATTCCATCAAATATGTCCTGTAATTTATAGACAAATACCCTCCTTTTTACCAAATATGTTCTTTAATTTATAAATAAAAGCCCTCCTTTTTACCAAATGTGCCCCTTAATTTATAAACAAAAGCCCTCATTCCACCAAATTTGTCCTGTAATTTATAAACAAAAGCCCTCATTTCACCAATAGTGTCCCTTAATTTTTAAACAAAAGCCCTCATTCCACCAAATATCTCCTTGAATTTGTAAACAAAAGCCCTCCTTTTTACCAAATGTGTCAACTAATTTATAATCAAAAGCCCTCCTTTTTACCAAATGTGTCCCCTTATTTATAAACAAAAGCCCTCATTCCTACAAATATGTCCTTGAATTTATACACAAAATCAATCCTTTTTACCGAATGCGTCTCCTAATTTATATACAAAAGCGCCCTCATTCCAACAAATATGTCCTTAAATTTGTAAACAAAAGCCCTTATTCCACCAATTATGTCCTTTAATTTATAAACAAAAGCCGTCCTTTTTCACCAAATGTGTCAACTAATTTATAAACAAAAGCCCTCCTTTTTACCAAATGTGTCAACTAATTTATAAACAAAAGCCCTCATTCCACCAAATGTGTCCTTTAATTTATAAACAAAGGTCCTCATGCCTCCAATTATGTCCTTTAATTTATTACCAAAAGCCCTCATTCCACCAAATATGTCCTTTAATTTATACACAAAAGCCCTCATTCCACCAAATATGTCCTTTAATTTATAAACAAAAGCCCTCATTCCACCAAATATATCCTGTAATTTATAGACAAATACCCTCCTTTTTACCAAATATGTCCTTTAGTTTATAAATAAAAGCCCTCATTCCACCAAATATGTCCCTTTATTTTTAAACAAAAGCCCTTATTCCACCAAATATGTCCTTGAATTTGTAAACAAAAGCCCTCCTTTTTTACCAAATGTGTCCTTTAATATATAAACAAAAGCCCTTATTCCACCAAATATGTCCTTTAATTTATAAACAAAAGACCTCCTTTTTACCAAATGTGCCCCTTAATTTATAAACAAAAGCCCTCATTCCACCAAATATATCCTGTAATTTATAGACAAATACCCTCCTTTTTACCAAATATGTCCTTTTGTTTATAAATAAAAGCCCTCATTCCACCAAATGTGTCCCTTTATTTTTAAACAAAAGCCCTTATTCCACCAAATATGTCCTTGAATTTGTAAACAAAAGCCCTCCTTTTTACCAAATGTGTCAACTAATTTATAACCAAAAGCCCTCATTCAACCAAATGTGTCCTTTAATTTATAAACAAAAGCCCTCCTCCCCCATATATATCCTGTAATTTATAAATAAATGTCCTTATGCCACTACTTTTGTCCTTTAATTTATAAACAAAAGCCCTCATTCCACCAAATATGTCCTTGAATTTATAAACAAAAGCCCTTATTCTACCAAATATGTCCTTTAATATATAAACAAAAGCCCTCCTTTTTACCAAATGTGCCCCTTAATTTATAAACAAAAGCCCTTATTCCACCAAATGTGTCCCTTTATTTTTAAACAAAAGCCCTTATTCCACCAAATATGTCCTTGAATTTGTAAACAAAAGCCCTCCTTTTTACCAAATGTGTCAACTAATTTATAACCAAAAGCCCTCATTCAACCAAATATGTCCTTTAATTAATAAACAAATGCCGTCCTCCCCCATATATATCCTGTAATTTATAAAAAAATGTCCTTATGCCACTACTTTTGTCCTTTAATTTATAAACAAAAGCCCTAATTCCACCAAATATGTCCTTGAATTTATAAACAAAAGCCCTTATTTCACCAAATATGTCCTTTAATTTATAAACAAAAGCCCTCCTTTTTACCAAACGTGTCCCTTAATTTATATACAAAAGCCCTCTTTCCACCAAATATGTCCTATAATGTATAAACAAAAGCCCTTATTCCACTAAATATATCCCTTAATGTATAAACCAAAGTCCTCATGCCACCAAATATGTCCTTTAATTTATAAACAAAAGCCCTTATTCCACCAAATATGTCCTTTAATTTACAAACAAAACCCCTCCTTTTTACCAAATGTGTCCCTTAATTTATAAACAAAAGCCCTCATTCCACCAAATATGTCCTTTAATTTATAAACAAAAGCCTCCATTCCACCAAATATGTCCTTTACTTTATAAACAAAAGCCCTCCTTTTTACCAAATTTGTCCCCTAATTTATAAACAAAAGCCCTCATTCCACCAAATATGTCCTTTAATTTATAAACAAAAGCCCTCCTTTTTTCCAAATGTGCACTCTAATTTATAAACAAAAGCCCTCTTTCCACCAAATATGTCCTATAATGTATAAACAAAAGCCCTTATTCCACTAAATATTTCCCTTAATGTATGAACCAAAGTCCTCATGCCACCAAATATGTCCTTGAATTCATAAACAAAAGCCCATATTGCACCAAATATGTCCTTTAATTTACAAACAAAACCCCTCCTTTTTACCAAATGTGTCCCTTAATTTATAAACAAAAGCCCTCATTCCACCAAATATGTCCTTAAATTTGTAAACAAAAGCCCTCCTTTTTACCAAATGTGTCAACTAATTTATAAACAAAAGCCCTCATTCCACCAAATGTGTCCTTTAATTTATAAACAAATTCCCTCCTGCCCCTATATATATCCTGTAATTTATAAACAAAAGCCCTCATTCCACAAAATATGTCCTGTAATTTGTAAACAAAAGCCTTCCTTTTTAGCAAATGTGTCAATTAATTTATAAACAAAAGCCCTCATTCCATCAAATGTGTCCTTTAATTTATAACCAAATTCCCTCCTGCCCCAATATATATCCTGTAATTTATAACAAAAGTCCTCATTTCACAAACATAAGCCCTCATTCCACCAAATATGTCCTGTAATTTATAAACAAAAGCCCTCATTCAACCAAATATGTCCTTTAATTTATAAACAAAAGCCCCCATATATATTCTGTAAGTTATAAACAAAAGCCCTTATTCCACCAATTATGTCCTTCAATTTATAAACAAAAGCCCTCCTTCAACCAAATGTGTCCCCCTTATTTATAAACAAAAGCCCTCATTTCACCAATTGTGTCCTTTAATTTATAAACAAAACACCTCATTCCACCAAATGTGTCCCTTAATTTATAAACAAAAGCCCTCATACCACCAATTATGTCCTTTAATTTATAAAAAAAGCTCTCCTTTTTACCAAATGTGTCAACTAATTGATAACCAAAAGCCCATATTCCACCAAATGTGTCCTTTAATATAAACAAAAACCCTCCTGCCCCCATATATATCCTGTAATTTATAAACAAATGCCCGTATGCCACCAAACTTTGTCCTTTAATTTATAACCAAAAGCCCTCATTCCACCAAATATGTCCTTTAATTTAAAAACAAAAGCCCTCATTCGACCAATTATATCCTTTAATTTATAAACGAAAGCCCTCCTTTATTCCAAATGTGTCCCCTAATTTATAAACAAAAGCCCTCATTCCACCAAATATGTCCTTTAATTTAAAAACAAAAGCCCTCATGCACCCATATTTATATCCCGTTATTTATAAACAAAAGTCCTCATGCCACCAATTATGTCCTTAAAGGCCGTCCTTTTTACCAAATGTGTCCCCTAATTTATGAACAAAAGCCCTCATTCCTGCAAATATGTCATTGAATTTGTAAATAAAACCCCTCCTTTTTACCAAATGTGTCCCCTAGTTTATAAACAAAAGCCCTCATTCCATCAAATATGTCCTTTAATTTATAAACAAAAGCCCTCATTCCACCAAATATGTCCTTTCATTTATAAACAAATGTCCTGATGCCACCAATTTTGTCCTTTAATTTATCAACAAAAGCACTTAATTCACCAAATATGTCCTTGAATTTATAAACAAAAACCCTTCATTTTTACCAAATGTGTCCCTTAATTTATAAACAAAAGCCCTAATTCAACCAAATATGTCTTTTAATTTATAAACAAATTCCCTCCTGCCCCTATATATATCCTGTAATTTATAAACAAAAGTCCTCATTCCACAAATTATGTCCTTTAATTTATAAACAAAAGCCCTCATTCCACCAAATATGTCCTTTAATTTATAAACAAAAGCCTCCATTCCACCAAATATGTCCTTTACTTTATAAACAAAAGCCCTCCTTTTTACCAAATTTGTCCCCTAATTTATAAACAAAAGCCCTCATTCCACCAAATATGTCCTTTAATTTATAATCAAAAGCCCTCCTTTTTTCCAAATGTGCACTCTAATTTATAAACAAAAGCCCTCATTCCACCAAATATGTCCTTAAATTTATAAACAAAAGTCGTCTTTTTTTACCTAATGTTTCACCTAATTTTTAAACAAAAGCCCTCATTCCACCAAATATGTCCTTTCATTTATAAACAAATGTCCTGATGCCACCAATTTTGTCCTTTAATTTATAAACAAAAGCCCTCATTTTACCAAATATGTCCTGTAATTTATAGACAAATACCCTCCTTTTTACCAAATGTGTCCTTTAATTTATAAACAAAAGTCCTCATGCCTCCAATTATGTCCTTTAATTTATAAACAAAAGCCCTCATTCCACCAAATTTGTCCTGTAATTTATAAACAAAAGCCCTCATTTCACCAATAGTGTCCCTTAATTTTTAAACAAAAGCCCTCATTCCACCAAATATCTCCTTGAATTTGTAAACAAAAGCCCTCCTTTTTACCAAATGTGTCAACTAATTTATAATCAAAAGCCCTCCCTTTTACCAAATGTGTCCCCTTATTTATAAACAAAAGCCCTCATTCCTACAAATATGTCCTTGAATTTATACACAAAATCAATCCTTTTTACCGAATGCGTCTCCTAATTTATATACAAAAGCGCCCTCATTCCAACAAATATGTCCTTAAATTTGTAAACAAAAGCCCTTATTCCACCAATTATGTCCTTTAATTTATAAACAAAAGCCGTCCTTTTTCACCAAATGTGTCAACTAATTTATAAACAAAAGCCCTCCTTTTTACCAAATGTGTCAACTAATTTATAAACAAAAGCCCACATTCCACCAAATGTGTCCTTTAATTTATAAACAAAAGTCCTCATGCCTCCAATTATGTCCTTTAATTTATAACCAAAAGCCCTCATTCAACCAAATTTGTACTTTAATTTATAAACAAAAGCCCTCATTCCACCAAATTTGTCCTGTAATTTATAAACAAAAGCCCTCATTTCACCAATAGTGTCCCTTAATTTTTAAACAAAAGCCCTCATTCCACCAAATATCTCCTTGAATTTGTAAACAAAAGCCCTCCTTTTTACCAAATGTGTCAACTAATTTATAATCAAAAGCCCTCCCTTTTACCAAATGTGTCCCCTTATTTATAAACAAAAGCCCTCATTCCTACAAATATGTCCTTGAATTTATACACAAAATCAATCCTTTTTACCGAATGCGTCTCCTAACTTATATACAAAAGCGCCCTCATTCCAACAAATATGTCCTTAAATTTGTAAACAAAAGCCCTTATTCCACCAATTATGTCCTTTAATTTATAAACAAAAGCCGTCCTTTTTCACCAAATGTGTCAACTAATTTATAAACAAAAGCCCTCCTTTTTACCAAATGTGTCAACTAATTTATAAACAAAAGCCCTCATGTCCCCATATATATCCTGTAATCTATAAACAAAAGCCCTTATGCCACCAATTTTGTCCTTCAATTTATTTAAAAAAAGCCCTCCTTCAACCAAATGTGTCCCCCTTATTGATAAACAAAAGCCCTCATTCCACCAAATATGTCCTGTAATTTATAAACAAAAGCCCTTATTCCACTAAATTTGTCCCTTAATGTATAAACCAAAGCCCTCATGCCACCAACTTTGTCCATTAATTTATAAACAAAAGCCCTCATTCCACCAAATATGTCCTTTAATTTTTAAACAAACGCCCTCATGCCCCCATATATATCCTGTTATTTATAAACAAAAGTCCTCATGCCACCAATTATGTCCTTTAATTTATTAACAAAAGTCCTCATTCCACCAAATATGTCCTGTAATTTATAGACAAATACCCTCCTTTTTACCAAATATGTCCTTTAATTTATAAATAAAAGCCCTCCTTTTTACCAAATGTGCCCCTTAATTTATAAACAAAAGCCCTCATTCCACCAATAGTGTCCCTTAATTTTTAAACAAAAGCCCTCATTCCACCAAATATGTCCTTAAATTTGTAAACAAAAGCCCTCCTTTTTACCAAATGGGTCAACTAATTTATAATCAAAAGCCCTCCTTTTTACCAAATGTGTCCCCTAATTTATAAACAAAAGCCCTCATTCCTACAAATATGTCCTTGAATTTATACACAAAATCTCTCCTTTTTACCAAATGCGTCTCCTAATTTATATACAAAAGCGCCCTCATTCCTACAAATATGTCCTTAAATTTGTAAACAAAAGCCCTTATTCCACCAATTATGTCCTTTAATTTATAAACAAAAGCCGTCCTTTTTCACCAAATGTGTCAACTAATTTATAAACAAAAGCCCTCCTTTTTACCAAATGTGTCAACTAATTTATAAACAAAAGCCCTCATTCAACCAAATGTGTCCTTTAATTTATAAACAAAAGTCCTCATGCCTCCAATTATGTCCTTTAATTTATAACCAAAAGCCCTCATTCAACCAAATTTGTACTTTAATTTATAAACAAAAGCCCTCATTCCACCAAATTTGTCCTGTAATTTAAAACAAAAGCCCTCATTCCACCAAATATATCCTTTAATTTATAAACGAAAGACCTCCTTTTTACCAAATGTATCCCCTAATTTATAAACAAAAGCCCTCATTCCTACAAATATTTCTTTAATTTATAAACGAAAGCCCTCCTTTTACCAAATGTGTCCCCTAATTTATAAACAAAAGCCCTCATTCCACCAAATATGTCCTTTAAGTTATAAAAAATGCCCTCCTGACCCCATATATATCCTGTAATTTATAAACAAATGTCCTTATGCCACTACTTTTGTCCTTTAATTTATAAACAAAAGCCCTCATTTCACCAAATAATTATGTCCTGTAATTTATAAACAAAAACCCTCTTTTTTACCAAATGTGTCCCCTAATTCATAAACAAAAGCCCTCATTCCACCAAATATGTCCTTAAATGTATAAGCAAAAGAAGCCCTCATGTCCCCATATATATCCTGTAATTTATCAACAAAAGCCCTTATGCCACCAATTATGTCCTTCAATTTATTAAAAAAAAGCCCTCCTTCAACCAAATGTGTCCCCCTTATTGATAAACAAAAGCCCTCATTCCACCAAATATGTCCTGTTATTTATAAACAAAAGCCCTCATTCCACCAAGTATGTCCTGTAATTTATAAACAACAGCCCTTATTACACTAAATTTGTCCACTTCATCTCTACACAGAACTGCATAAGAGCACATGTTGTCCACTTCATCTCTACACTGAACTGCAGAATGACACATGTTGTCCACTTCATCTCTACACAGAACTGCAGAATGGCACATGTTGTCTCCTTCATCTCTACACAGAACTGCAGAATGACACATGTTGTCCCCTTCATCTCTACACAGAACTGCAGAATGACACATGTTGTCCCCTTCATCTCTACACAGAACTGCAGAATGACACATGTTGTCCCCTTCATCTCTACACAGAACTGCAGAATGACACATGTTGTCCCCTTCATCTCTACACAGAACTGCAGAATGACTCATGTTGTCCCCTTCATCTCTACACAGAACTGCAGAATGACACATGTTGTCCCCTTCATCTCTACACTGAACTGCAGAATGACACATGTTGTCCACTTCATCTCTACACAGAACTGCATAAGAACACATGTTGTCCACTTCATCTCTACACTGAACTGCAGAATGACACATGTTGTCCACTTCATCTCTACACTGAACTGCAGAATGGCACATGTTGTCTCCTTCATCTCTACACAGAACTGCAGAATGACACATGTTGTCCCCTTCATCTCTACACAGAACTGCAGAATGACACATGTTGTCCCCTTCATCTCTACACAGAACTGCAGAATGACACATGTTGTCCCCTTCATCTCTACAAAGAACTGCAGAATGACACATGTTGTCCCCTTCATCTCTACACAGACCTGCAGAATGACTCATGTTGTCCCCTTCATCTCTACACAGAACTGCAGAATGACACATGTTGTCCCCTTCATCTCTACACTGAACTGCAGAATGACGCATGTTGTCCACTTCATCTCTACACTGAACTGCAGAATGACGCATGTTGTCCACTTCATCTCTACACTGAACTGCAGAATGACGCATGTTGTCCCCTTCATCTCTACACAGAACTGCAGAATGACGCATGTTGTCCCCTTCATCTCTACACAGAACTTCAGAATGACGCATGTTGTCCCCTTCATCTCTACACAGAACTGCAGAATGACGCATGTTGTCCCCTCCATCTCTACACAGAACTGCAGAATGACACATGTTGTCCACTCCATCTCCACATTGAACTGCAGAATGACACATGTTGTCCACTCCATCTCTACACTGAACTGCAGAATGACACATGTTGTCCACTTCATCTCTACACTGAACTGCAGAATGACACATTTTCTCCACTTCATCTCTACACAGAACTGCAGAAGGACGCATGTTGTCACCTTCACCTCTACACTGAACTGCAGAATGACGCATGTTGTCCCCTTCATCTCTACACTGAATTGCAGAAGGACGCATGTTGTCACCTTCATCTCTACACTGAACTGCAGAATGACGCATGTTGTCACCTTCATCTCCACACAGAACTGCAGAATGACACATGTTGTCCACTCCATCTCCACACTGAACTGCAGAATGACACATGTTGTCCACTTCATCTTTACACTGAACTGCAGAATGACACATGTTGTCCACTTCATCTCTACACAGAATTGCAGAAGGACGCATGTTGTCACCTTCATCTCTACACTGAACTGCAGAATGACGCATGATGTCCCCTTCATCTCTATACTGAACTGCAGAATGACACATATTGTCCACTTCCTCTCTACACAGAACTGCAGAATGACGCATGTTGTCACCTTCATCTCTACACTGAACTGCAGAATGACGCATGTTGTCACATTCATCTCTACAATGAACTGCAGAATGACGCATGTTGTCACCTTCATCTCTACACTGAACTGCAGAATGACGCATGTTGTCACCTTCATCTCCACACAGAACTGCAGAATGACACATGTTGTCCACTCCATCTCCACACTGAACTGCAGAATGACAGTTGTTATCCACTTCATCTCTACACAGAACTGCAGAATGACACACGTTGTCCCCTTCATCTCTACACAGAACTGCAGAATGACACATGTTGTCCCCTTCATCTCTACACAGAACTACAGAAGGACACATGTTGTCCCCTCCATCTCTACACAGAACTACAGAATGACACATGTTGTCCACTTCATCTTTACACTAAACTGCAGAATGACACATGTTGTCCACTTCATCTCTATACAGAACTGCAGAAGGATACATGTTGTCACCTTCATCTCTACACTGAACTGCAGAATGACACAAGTTGTCCCTTTCATCTCCACACAGATATAGAATGACACATGTTGTCACCTTGATCTCTACACTGAACTGCAGAATGACACAAGTTGTCCACTCCATCTCTACACTGAACTACAAAATGACACATGTTGTCCACTCCATCTCTACACTGGACTGCAGAATGACACATGTTGTCCCCTTTATCTCTACACAGAACTACAGAATGACACAAGTTGTCCACTCCATCTCTACACAGAACTGCAGAATGACACATGTTGTCCACTTCATCTCTACACTGAACTGCAGAATGACACATGTTGTCCACTCCATCTCTACACTGAACTGTAGAATGACACAAGTTGTCCACTCCTTCTCTACACAGAACTGCAGAATGACACATGTTGTCCACTTCATCTCTACACAGAACTGCAAAAGGACGCTTTTGTCACCTTCATCTCTACACTGAACTGCAGAATGACGCATGTTGTCCCCTTCATCTCTACACTGAACTGCAGAATGACACATGTTGTCCACTTCCTCTCTACACAGAACTGCAGAATGACGCATGTTGTCACCTTCATCTCTACACTGAACTGCAGAATGACATATGTTGTCACCTTCATCTCTACAATGAACTGCAGAATGACGCATGTTGTCACCTTCATCTCTACACTGAACTGCAGAATGACACATGTTGTCAACTCCATCTCTACACAGAACTACAGAACGACACAAGTTGTCCACTCCATCTCCACACAGAACTGCAAAATGACACATGTTATCCACTTCATCTCTACACTGAACTGCAGAATGACACATTTTATCCCCTTCATCTCTACACAGAACTACAGGATGACACATGTTGTCCCTTTCATCTCCACACAGAACTACAGAAGGACACATGTTGTCCCCTCCATCTCTACACAGAACTGCAGAATGACGCATGTTGTCACCTTCATTTCCACACAGAACTGCAGAATGGCACATGTTGTCCACTCCATCTCCACACTGAACTGCAGAATGACACATGTTGTCCCTTTCATCTTTACACTGAACTGCAGAATGACACATGTTGTCCACTTCATCTCAACACAGAACTGCAGAAGGACGCATGTTGTCACCTTCATCTCTACACTGAACTGCAGAATGACGCATGTCGTCCCCTTCATCTCTACACTGAACTGCAGAATGACACATGTTGTCCACTTCCTCTCTACACAGAACTGCAGAATGACGCATGTTGTCACATTTGTCTCTACACTGAACTGCAGAATGACGCATGTTGTCACCTTCATCTCTACACTGAACTGCAGAATGACACATGTTGTCACCTTCATCTCCACACAGAACTGCAGAATGACACATGTTGTCCACTCCATCTCCACACAGAACAGCAGAATGACACATGTTGTCCACTCCATCTCCACACTGAACTGCAGAATGACACATGTTATCCACTTCATCTCTACACAGAACTGCAGAATGACACATGTTGTCCCCTTCATCTCTACACAGACCTGCAGAATGACACATGTTGTCCCCTTCATCTCTACACAGAATTAAAGAAGGACACATGTTGTCCCCTCCTTCTCTACACAGAACTACAGAATGACACGTGTTGTCCACTTCATCTTTACACTAAACTGCAGAATGACACATGTTGTCCACTTCATCTCTACACAGAACTGCAGAAGGACGCATGTTGTCTCCTTCATCTCCACACTGAACTGCAGAATGACACAAGTTGTCCCATTGATCTCCACACAGAACTACAGAATGACACATGTTGTCACCTTGATCTCTACACTGAACTGCAGAATGACGCATGTTGTCACCTTCATCTCCACACAGAACTGCAGAATGACACATGTTGTCAACTCCATCTCCACACTGAATTGCAGAATGACACATGTTGTCCAAATTCATCTTTTCACTGAACTGCAGTATGACACATGTTGTCCACTTTATCTCTACACAGAACTGCAGAAGGACGCATGTTGTCACCTTCATCTCTACACTGAACTGCTGAATGACATATGTTGTCACCTTCATCTCTACACAGAACTGCAGAATGACGCATGTTGTCACCTTCATCTCTACACTGAACTGCAGAATGACACATGTTGTCCACTTCCTCTCTACACAGAACTGCAGAATGACGCATGTTGTCACCTTCATCTCTACACTGAACTGCAGAATGACATATGTTGTCACCTTCATCTCTACACAGAACTGCAGAATGACGCATGTTGTCACCTTCATCTCTACACTGAACTGCAGAATGACATATGTTGTCACCTTCATCTCTACACAGAACTGCAGAATGACGCATGTTGTCACCTTCATCTCTACATTGAACTGCAGAATGACACATGTTGTCCACTCCATCTCTACACAGAACTACAGAACGACACAAGTTGTCCACTCCATCTCCACACTGAACTGCAAAATGACACATGTTATCCACTTCATCTCTACACAGAACTGCAGAATGACACATGTTGTCCACTTCATCTCACACAGAACTACAGAATGACACATGTTGTCCCTTTCATCTCCACACAGAACTACAGAAGGACACATGTTGTCCCCTCCATCTCTACACTGAACTGCAGAATGACGCATGTTGTCACCTTTATCTCCCCACAGAACTGCAGAATGACACATGTTGTCCACTCCATCTCCACACTGAACTGCAGAATGACACATGTTTTCCACTTCATCTTTACACTGAACTGCAGAATGACACATGTTGTCCACTTCATCTCTACACATAACTGCACAAGGACGCATGTTGTCACCTTCATCTCTACACAGAACTACAGAATGACACATGTTGTCCCTTTCATCTCCACACAGAACTACAGAAGGACACATGTTGTCCACTTCATCTCCACACAGAACTGCAGAATGACACATGTTATCCCCTTCATCTCTACACAGAACTGCAGAATGACACATGCTGTCCACTCCATCTCTTCACAGAAATGCAGAATGACACATGTTGTCCACTTCATCTCTACACTGAACTGCAGAATTACACATGTTGTCCCTTTCATCTCTACACAGAACTGCAGAATGACACATGTTGTCCACTTCATTTCTACACAGAACTGCAGAATGACACAAGTTGTCCACTCCATCTCTACACAGAACTGCAGAATGACACATGTTGTCCCCTCCATCTCTACACAGAACTACAGAATGACACATATTGTCCCCTTCATCTCTACACAGATCTACAGAATGACACAAGTTGTTCACTTCATCTCTACACAGATCTACAGAATGACACAAGTTGTCCACTTCATCTACACAGAACTGCAGAATTACACATGTTGTCCCCTTCATCTCTACACTGAACTGCAGAATGACACAAGTTGTCCACTCCATCTCTACACAGATCTACAGAATGACACAAGTTGTCCACTCCATCTCCACACTGAACTGCAAAATGACACATGTTATCCCCTTCATCTCTACACAGAACTGCAGAATGACACATGTTGTCCCTTTCATCTCCACACAGAACTACAGAAGGACACATGTTGTCCCCTCCATCTCTACACTTAACTGCAGAATGACGCATGTTGTCACCTTCATCTCCCCACAGAACTGCAGAATGACACATGTTGTCCACTCCATCTCCACACTGAACTGCAGAATGACACCTGTTTTCCACTTCATCTTTACACTGAACTGCAGAATGACACATGTTGTCCACTTCATCTCTACACAGAACTGCAGAAGGACGCATGTTGTCACCTTCATCTCTACACTGAACTGCAGAATGACGCATGTTGTCCCCTTCATCTCTACACTGAACTGCAGAATGACACATGTTGTCCACTTCCTCTCTACACAGAACTGCAGAATGACGCATGTTGTCACCTTCATCTCTACACTGAACTGCAGAATGACGCATGTTGTCACCTTCATCTATACACTAAACTGCAGAATGACACATGTTGTCCCCTTCATCTCTACACAGAACTACAGAACGACACATGTTGTCCACTCCATCTCCACACTGAACTGCAGAATGACACATGTTATCCACTTCATCTCTATACAGAACTGCAGAATGACACATATTGTCCCCTTCATCTCTACACAGAACTACAGAATGACACATGTTGTCCCTTTCATCTCCACACAGAACTACTGAAGGACACATGTTGTCCTCTCCATCTCTACACAAAACTACAGAATGACACATGTTGTCCCTTTCATCTCCACACAGATCTACAGAAGGACACATGGTGTCCACTTCATCTCCACACAGAACTGCAGAATGACACATGTTATCCCCTTCATCTCTACACAGAACTGCAGAATGACACATGCTGTCCACTCCATCTCTACACAGAAATGCAGAATGACACATGTTGTCCACTTCATCTCTACACTGAACTGCAGAATTACACATGTTGTCCCTTTCATCTCTACACAGAACTGCAGGCAGAACTGCAGAATGACACATGTTGTCCACTTCATTTCTACACAGAACTGCAGAATGACACAAGTTGTCCACTCCATCTCTACACAGAACTGCAAAATGACACATGTTGTCCCCTCCATCTCTACACAGAACTACAGAATGACATATGTTGTCCCCTTCATCTCTACACAGATCTACAGAATGACACAAGTTGTTCACTTCATCTCTACACAGATCTACAGAATGACACAAGTTGTCCACTTCATCTATACATTGAACTGCAGAATTACACATGTTGTCCCCTTCATCTCTACACTGAACTGCAGAATGACACAAGTTGTCCACTCCATCTCTACACAGATCTACAGAATGACACAAGTTGTCCACTTCATCTCTACACTGAACTGCAGAATTACACATGTTGTCCCCTTCATCTCTACACAGAACTGCAGAATGACACAAGTTGTCCACTCTATCTCTACACAGAACTGCAGAATGACACATGTTGTCCCCTTCATCTCTACACAGAACTGCAGAATGACACATGTTGTCCCCTCCATCTCTACACAGAACTGCAGAATGACACATGTTGTCCCCTCCATCTCTACACAGAACTGCAGAATGACACATGTTGTCCACTTCATCTCTACACTGAACTACAGAATGACACATGTTGTCCCCTTCATATCTACACTAAACTGCAGAATGACACATGTTGTCCACTTCATCTCTACACAGAACTGCAGAATGACACATGTTGTCCCTTTCATCTCCACTCTGAACTGCAGAATGACACATGTTGTCCACTTCATCTCTACACGGAACTACAGAATGACACATCTTTTCCACTCCATCTCTACACGGAACTGCAGAATGACATATGTTGTCCACTTCATCTCTACACGGAACTGCCGAATGACATATATTGTCCACTTCATCTCTACACGGAACTGCAGAATGACATATGTTGTCCACTCCATCTCCACACTGAACTGCAGAATGACACAAGTTGTCCACTCCATCTCTACACTGAACTGCAGAATGACACATGTTGTCCCTTTCATCTCTACACAGAACTTCAGAATGACATAATGTTGTCCACTCCATCTCCACACTGAACTACAGAATGACACATGTTGTCCCTTTCATCTACACACAGAACTGCAGAATGACACATGTTGTCCACTTCATCTTCACACTGAACTGCAGAATGACACATGTTGTCCACTCCATCTCCACATTGAACTGCAGAACGACACAAGTTGTCCACTCCATCTCTACACTGAACTGCAGTATGACACATGTTGTCCCTCTCATCTACACACAGAACTGCAGAATGACACATGTTCTCCACTTCATCTCTACACAGAACTGCAAAATGACGCATGTTGTAACCTTCATTTCCACACTGAACTGCAAAATGACACATGTTGTCCACTTCATCTCTACACAGAACTGCAGAATGACACATGTTGTCCCCTTCATCTCTACACAGAACTGCAGAATGACACATGCTGTCCCCTTCATCTCTTCACAGAACTGCAGAATGACACATGTGGTCCACTTCATCTCTACATTGATCTACAGAATGACACAAGTTGTCCACTTCATCTCTACACAGAACTGCAGAATGACACATGTTGTCCCCTTCATCTCTACACTGAACTGCAGAATGACACATGCTGTCCCCTTCATCTCTACACTGAACTGCAGAATGACACATTTTGTCCCCTTCATCTCTACACTGAACTACAAAATGACACATGTTGTCCACTTCATCTCTACACTGAACTGCTGAATGACACAAGTTTTCCACTCCATCTCTACACAGAACTGCGGAATGACACAAGTTGTCCACTCCATCTCTTCACTGAACTGCAGAATGACACAAATTGTCCACTCCTTCTCTACACAGAACTACAGAATGACACATGTTGTCCACTACATCTCTACACAGAGCTTCAAAATGACACTTGTTGTCCCCTTCATCTCTACACTGAACTGCAGAATGACACATGTTGTCACCTTCATCTCTACACTGAACTGCAGAATGACACATGTTGTCACCTTCATCTCTACACTGAACTGCAGAATGACACATGTTGTCCACTTCATCTTTACACTGACATGCAGAATGACACATGTTGTCCCCTTCATCTCTACACTGAACTGCAGAATGACACATGTTGTCCACTTCATCTTTACACTGACATGCAGAATGACACATGTTGTCCCCTTCATCTCTACACAGAACTGCAGAATGACACATGTTGTCCCCTTCATCTCTACACTGAACTGCAGAATGACACATGTTGTCCACTTCATCTCTACACAGAACTGCAGAATGACACATGTTGTCCCCTTCATCTCTACACTGAACTGCAGAATGACACATGTTGTCCACTTCATCTCTACACTGAACTGAAGAATGACACATGTGGTCCCCTCCATCTCTACACAGAACTGCAGAATGACACAAGTTGTCCACTCCATCTCTACCCTGAACTACAAAATGACACATGTTGTCCACTCCATCTCTACACTGAACTGCAGAATGACACATGTTGTCCCCTTCATCTGTACACAGAACTACAGAATGACACAAGTTGTCCACTCCATCTCTACACAGAACTGCAGAATGACACATGTTGTCCCCTTCATCTCTACACTGAACTGCAGAATGACACATGTTGTCCCCTCCATCTCTACACAGAACTGCAGAATGACACAAGTTGTCCCCTTCATCTCTACACAGAACTGCAGAATGACACATGTTGTCCACTTCATCTCTACATTGATCTACAGAATGACACATGTTGTCCACTCCATCTCTACACTGAACTATAGAATGACACATGTTGTCCCCTTCATCTCTACACTGAACTGCAGAATGACACAAGTTGTCCACTCCTTCTCTACACAGAACTGCAGAATGACACATGTTGTCCACTACATCTCTACACAGAGCTTCAGAATGACACATGTTGTACCCTTCATCTCTACACTGAACTGCAGAATGACACATGTTGTCCACTTCATCTCTACATTGATCTACAGAATGACACAAGTTGTCCACTTCATCTCTACACAGAACTGCAGAATGACACATGTTGTCCCCTTCGTCTCTACACTGAACTGCAGAATGACACATGTTGTCCCCTCCATCTCTACACAGAACTGCAGAATGACACATGTTGTCCACTTCATCTCTACACTGAACTGCACAATGACACATGTTGTCCCTTTCATCTCTACACTGAACTGCAGAATGACACATGTTGTCCACTTCATCTCTACACAGAACTGCAGAATGACACATGTTGTCTCCTTCATCTCTACACTGAACAACTTCAGAATGACACATGTTGTCCACTTCATCTCTACACTGAACTGAAGAATGACACATGTTGTCCCCTCCATCTCTACACAGAACTGCAAAATGACACAAGTTGTCCACTCCATCTCTACACTGAACTACAAAATGACACATGTTGTCCACTCCATCTCTGCACTGAACTGCAGAATGACACATGTTGTCCCCTTCATCTCTACACAGAACTACAGAATGACACAAGTTGTCCACTCCATCTCTACACAGAACTGCAGAATGGCACATGTTGTCCCCTTCATATCTACACTGAACTGCAGAATGACACATGTTGTCCACTCCATCTCTACACTGAACTGTAGAATGACACATGTTGTCCCCTTCATCTCTACACTGAACTGCAGAATGACACAAGTTGTCCACTCCTTCTCTACACAGAACTGCAGAATGACACATGTTGTCCACTAAATCTCTACACAGAGCTTCAGAATGACACATGTTGTCCCCTTCATCTCTACACTGAACTGCAGAATTACACATGTTGTCACCTTCATCTCTACACTGAACTGCAGAATGACACATGTTGTCCCCTTCATCTCTACACTGAACTGCAGAATGACACATGTTGTCCACTTCATCTCTACACTGAACTGCAGAATGACACATGTTGTCCCCTCCATCTCTACACAGAACTGCAGAATGACACAAGTTGTCCCCTTCATCTCTACACAGAACTGCAGAATGACACATGTTGTCCACTTCATCTCTACATTGATCTACAGAATGACACAAGTTGTCCACTTCATCTCTACACAGAACTGCAGAATGACAGATTTTGTCCCCTTCATCTCTACACTGAACTGCAGTATGACACAAGTTGTCCACTTCATCTCTACACAGAACTTCAGAATGACACATGTTGTCCACTTCATCTCTACACAGAACTGCAGAATGACACATGTTGTCCCCTTCATCTCTACACAGAACTGCAGAATGACACATGTTGTCCACTTCATCTCTACATTGATCTACAGAATGACACAAGTTGTCCACTTCATCTCTACACAGAACTGCAGAATGACACATGCTGTCCCCTTCATCTCTACACTGAACTGCAGAATGACACATGTTGTCCCCTCCATCTCTACACAGAACTGCAGAATGACACATGTTGTCCACTTCATCTCTACACTGAACTGCAGAATGACACATGATGTCCCCTTCATCTCTACACAGAACTACAGAATGACACATGTTGTCCACTTCATCTCTACATTGTTCTACAGAATGACACAAGTTGTCCACTTCATCTCTACACAGAACTGCAGAATGACACATGTTGTCCCCTTCATCTCTACACTGAACTGCAGAATGACACATGTTGTCCCCTCCATCTCTACACAGAACTGCAGAATGACACATGTTGTCCACTTCATCTCTACACTGAACTGCAGAATGACACATGTTGTCCCCTTCATCTCTACTCTGAACTGCAGAATGACACATGTTGTCCCCTTCATCTCTACACTGAACTGCAGAATGACACATGTTGTCCACTTCATCTCTACACAGAACTGCAGAATGACACATGTTGTCCCCTTCATCTCTACACTGAACTGCAGAATGACACTTGTTGCCCCCTCCATCTCTACACAGAACTGCAGAATGACACAAGTTGTCCACTCCATCTCTACACTGAACTACAAAATGACACATGTTGTCCACTCCATCTCTACACTGAACTGCAGAATGACACATGTTGTCCCCTTCATCTCTACACAGAACTACAGAATGACACAATTTATCCACTCCATCTCTACACAGAACTGCAGAATGACACATGTTGTCCCCTTCATCTCTACACTGAACTGCAGAATGACACATGTTGTCAACTCAATCTCTACACTGAACTGCAGAATGACACAAGTTGTCCACTCCATCTCTACACAGAACTGCAGAATGACACATGTTGTCCACTACATCTCTACACAGAGCTTCAGAATGACACATGTTGTCCCCTTCATCTCTAGACTGAACTGCAGAATGAAACATGTTGTCACCTTCATCTCTACACTGAACTGCAGAATGACACATGTTGTCCACTTCATCTCTACACAGAACTACAGAATGACACATGTTGTCCCTTTCATCTCTACACAGAACAACAGAATGACACATGTTGTCCCCTTCATCTCTACACAGAACTGCAGAATGACACTTGTTGTCCACTTCATCTCTACACAGAACTGCAGAATGACACATGTTGTCCACTTCATCTCTACACAGAACTGCAGAATGACACATGTTGTCCACTTCATCTCTACACAGAACTGCAGAATGGCACATGTTGTCCCCTCCATCTCTACACAAAACTGCAGAATGACACATACATGTTGTCCACTCCATTTCTACACAGAACTACAGATTGTCCCCTCCATCTCTACACAGAACTGCAGAATGACACATGTTGTCCCCTTCATCTCTACACAGAACTGCAGAATGACACATGTTGTCCACTTTATCTCTACACAGAACTGCAGAATGACACATGTTGTCCCCTTCATCTCTACACAGAACTGCAGAATGACACACGTTGTCCCCTCCATCTCTACACAGAACTGCAGAGTGACACATGTTGGCCACTTCATTTCTACACAGAACTACAGAATGACACATGTTGTCCACTTCATCTCTACACAGAACTACAGAATGACACATGTTGTCCACTTCATCTCTACACAGAACTGCAGAATGACACATGTTGTCCCCTTCATCCCTACACTGAACTGCAGAATGACACATGTTGTCCCCTTCATCTCTACACTGAACTGCAGAATGACACAAATTGTCCACTTCATCTCTACACAGAACTGCAGAATGACACATGTTGTCCCCTTCATCTGTACACAGAACTGCAGATTGACACATGTTGTCCACTTCATCTCTACATTGATCTACAGAATGACACAAGTTGTCAACTTCATCTCTACACAGAACTGCAGAATGACACATGTTGTTCCCTTCATCTCTACACTGAACTTCAGAATGACACAAGTTGTCAACTTCATCTCTACACAGAATTGCAGAATGACACATGTTGTCCACTTCATCTCTACACTGAACTGCAGAATGACACATGTTGTCCCCTTCATCTCTACACTGAACTGCAGAATGACACAAATTGTCCACTTCATTTCTACACAGAATTGCAGAATGACACATGTTGTCCACTTCATCTATACACTGAACTGCAGAATGACACATGTTGTCCCCTTCATCTCTACACAGAACTACAGACTGACACACGTTGTCCACTCCATCTCTACACAGAATTGCAGAATGACACATGTTGTCCACTTCATCTATACACTGAACTGCAGAATGACACATGTTGTCCCCTTCATCTCTACACTGAACTGCAGAATGACACAAATTGTCCACTTCATCTCTACACAGAACTGCAGAATGACACATGTTGTCCACTTCATCTCTACACTGAACTGCAGAATGACACAAGTTGTCAACTTCATCTCTACACAGAATTGCAGAATGACACATGTTGTCCACTTCATCTATACACTGAACTGCAGAATGACACATGTTGTCCCCTTCATCTCTACACTGAACTGCAGAATGACACAAATTGTCCACTTCATCTCTACACAGAACTGCAGAATGACACATGTTGTCCACTTCATCTCTACACTGAACTGCAGAATGACACATGTTGTCCCCTTCATCTCTACACAGAACTACAGAATGACACACGTTGTCCACTCCATCTCTACACAGAACTGCAGAATGACACATGTTGTCCCCTTCATCTCTACACTGAACTGCAGAATGACACATGTTGTCACCTTCATCTCTACACTGAACTGCAGAATGACACATGTTGTCCACTTCATCTCTACACAGAACTACAGAATGACACATGTTGTCCCTTTAATCTTTACACAGAACTACAGAATGACACATGTTGTCCCCTTCATCTCTACACAGAACTGCAGAATGACACATGTTGTCCACTTCATCTCTACACAGAACTGCAGAATGACACATGTTGTCCACTTCATCTCTACACAGAACTGCAGAATGGCACATGTTGTCCCCTCCATCTCTACACAGAACTGCAGAATGACACATGTTGTCCACTCCATTTCTACACAGAACTACAGATTGTCCCCTCCATCTCTACACACAGAACTGCAGAATGACACATGTTGTCCCCTCCATCTCTACACAGAACTGCAGAATGACACATGTTGTCCACTTTATCTCTACACAGAACTGCAGAATGACACATGTTGTCCCCTTCATCTCTACACAGAACTGCAGAATGACACATGTTGTCCCCTCCATCTCTACACAGAACTGCAGAATGACACATGTTGTCCACTTCATCTCCACACTGAACTGCAGAATGACACATGTTGTCCACTTCATCTCTACACAGAACTACAGAATGACACAATCTCTACACAGAACTGCAGAATGACACATGTTGTCCCCTTCATCTCTACACAGAACTGCAGAATGACACATGTTGTCCCCTTCATCTCTACACAGAACTGCAGAATGACACATGTTGTCTTCTCCATCTCTACACAGAACTGCAGAATGACACATGTTGTCCACTTCATTTCTACACAGAACTACAGAATGACACATGTTGTCCACTTCATCTCTACACTGAACTGCAGAATGACACATGTTGTCCACTTCATCTCTACACAGAACTGGTTGTCCACTTCATCTCTACACAGAACTGCAGAATGACACATGCTGTCCAATTCATCTCTACACTGAACTGCAGTATGACACATGTTGTCCACTTCATCTCTATACAGAACTACAGAACGACACAAGTTGTCCACTCCATCTCTACACTGAACTGCAGAATGACACATGTTGTCCACTCCATCTCTACACTGAACTGCAGAGCGACACATGTTGTCACCTTCATCTCTTCACAGAACTGCAGAATGACACAAGTTGTCCACTTCATCTCTACACAGATCTACAGAATGACACAAGTTGTCCACTTCATCTCTACACAGAATGACACAATGTGTCAACTTCATCTTTACCCCAAACAATCGCTCCTTTGCTCATAAGTTGTGATACAAAAATTAAAAATGGAAATTGGTTTCGGTGATTCATGTTACCATTTCCTACCTGCTTTTGAATGGACAAAGTGAGTCTGTGGCGTAATGCCCATAAAATGCCAGTGTGGCCCCGTTGAAATGTTCCGAGAGGCCCAGTACTACTCCTCGCTAGGACTTTCATCTGTAGAGTTCCCTCCTGGGAGGTAACCTTAAGGGTGCTGGCAGAGTAATGGTGTGTTACATTTTTGGAAATGGGTTTCTGTGAGCACAGTGAACCATTTCCTTCTCCTTTGTCAAGTGGGTAACCTGACCTAAGCCAGTCACAAGTCTGGATGAAAAACAGGGAGTGACCACATAACATGACTACAAAACTCTTAAAAACGTATATCATTTTTATTTCACTTTGACATTTTGACTATACCTATAGTTATATTTTGCTCATGAATCAAATATGCTATATAGACTTGTGTTGTTATGAATCTATTGTGCATGCGTATTTGTACTATGATATATGTTGCAAACTTTTGAATAAATCTGAAATGGAAATTATAAGCATTAGTTGTACATGTATATGAAAAATGATCAATTGTTATTCAAGGATAGAGTGAAACAAAATTTAAACACCATGAACACTATCAAGTCTTTTTTAAATGCTTCAAGCGGGAGTGATCACTTCACATTCCCGAGGAATAGTGTAGTACTTGAAGGTATTTGTGTTTATTTTTTGTCCAGAGCGTTTCTTGGAATATTTGTTTCGGTGGATGACTGAAGTTTATTTTTAGTAAGGGTGGACAGCTGGCATCCTGCAGGTTACCATGGTAACCAAGATAACAGCCAAGATATCCGCCGCTTTTTTACCCAATGATTAGTATTGCAATATTTATAATTGCTATTTAACACAAACATTTATTGACATAAATGTTAGAAGTAAGTTTCGTATATATGGTAAGCTTTCTATTATACCGTACCAACAAGGTTACCAAAGGTCAATGTCATTTCATAGTTGAAATGTGAAAACGCCCTAAAATGTCAGTTATTTACCTTAAATAGCTTGTAATCACTTGCAAACTAATGCAATACTGCATTATAAGAGCATATTTCTATAATATGTAATCATTTCCCATCATAATAATTCAAATGAGAACCGCGTACGGTGAACTTGTAAGATACACCACTCAATAAGTTATGTGGTTGCGATAGATACAAGACGTTACAGCTGTGATTTTGAAAAAAGGTGTTGGGGTCTGATTGGCTTAGAAGTTGCAATTCATAACTATTCTTCATTGCTCATAGGTGTTATACAAACATCGCTTTTTGACTCATAGGTGCAATACAAAACTGGCAAGAATAAACAAACGCTTCTTTGTTCAAAGGTACGATACAAAAATGGAAATACGTTTCGGAGGTACTAGTTTCCATTTCCTACCTGCTTTTAATAAATTGAGTATGTTCCCAAACAATTGTTCAATCGTTTCTTAACTTTCAAGGTGCGTGTTTGATGTGGAACTCTTTGAAATGCCAGTGTGGTCCCGTTGAAATTTTCCGAGAGGCCCAGTACTACTCTTTGCTATGACATTCTACAATAGATAACTGTGCTGACAGATTAATGGTGTGTAACACTCATGGGGAAAGGTTTCTGAGATCAAAGTTTCCTTCTCCCTTGTTAAGTGGGTAACATGGCCAAAGCCAGTCACAAGTCTGGTTGAAAAAAAGAGAGTGGCCACTTTCTGAACTATGTTTTCATTGAAAACCGGGTTACTGGAAAAAGGATGTCAATGGATTGCAAAGAGGGCGGACATGCATCAAACATTGGTTTCCTCCCAACAATTTTAGTTATCATTGGTGGAAAGTTATGAAGCTTAGTGTGTATATGACTTATTTAAAGAGCTAGCCTGGGATTGCTTTTGAGGAAGTGGAATTAATGTATTAAACTGTTAATAAAAACAGAAAATGGTTTCCGCCCAATAACTTTAGTGAGGATTGATTAATAGACTTGGTGTATAGCTAGCTTATTTGAAGAGCTAGGTTTGGATTGCTTTTGCAGGTGTAAGGTTCAATGTCAAGGTCACTGTTACTTAAAATGTAAAAATGGTTCCTGCCAATAAACATTTTTCCAAGTTATAGATACTGATGAAACTTGGTATGCAGGTAGCTTGTGATGAGCTAGCTTGGGATATCTTGTGTGGGGGTTGGGGACAAGGTCATGGTGACTGTAACTTACAATAGAAAAGGGTGTCGACCCAATTACTGTAGTTAAGATCGATATTTAATGATGGGACTTGGTGTGTATGTAACTTGTATAAACAGCTAGTTTAGAATTGCTTTTGAGTTGGAGGGTTCAAGGCCATAGTCAAGGAGAAAACCTGGCAATCAACTTCAGTGAAACAAGAATCAACAAGAATGGTTTTTGCATTAGCTGAACCATCTTTCTATAAAGTAAGGTTGCAAATGAGTTTGTTGGATGGAAGGTAACACGTCAATCAACCATTGGGTAGATTTTAATTTGACATATGCGGTTGTGTCAGCCTTGTTAGTACAGCTTTGAACCATGCTTGAATTTGTATGCATATATGCCATTCATTATCATGTGTATGAATTTGATTACAATGTTGTTGAGCCATGACTTATATGAATGTTTTATATAAGGAAAATGTGTAACATATAACCTTGTTTTTTTTACTATATTTTTTTCTTAGAATTTACCAGAAAGCGCCATCTTGTATTGACAACCTCGAACCTTTCCACAACCTATTCATGTGAAAACCTAGCTTGGTATTTCTTTTGAGGGGTCGCAACAAGGTCAAGGTCGTTGAAGTAAATGTGAATGCGAAACTAAACGCATAATATACTTACTTACCGAGAGTATTTTTCAGTAAAGTCTCTTTTCCCTAGAAGTAAAGCATTGTGACCCTTTTAGTTGAAAACTGATCTCATATATTCCTTTTAATTCGAATTTTTGGTATTATACCCACTATAATATATTGCTTCTGTTTGATTTTCATAATTCGAAAATGTTGCACAAATAGATTGTTGTTATGATTCTAATGTGCATGTGTATTTGTTATCTGCTTACTTTTAATAAATCTGAACTTGAAATCATAAGCTTTAGTTGCACATATACGGAATATTTGGAAATAACAATTATTGATCAATTGTTATCAACGATCGATTAAGACAATATCAAGATAGATCGGTGTTACTATTGCATTATTATTTTAAGCTCTCATCGTTTGAGTCTCATTCATTCCTTCATTCAGTTGATGCCAGATATGTCAAGCACCACTTACACCCATTTAATTCGGGAAACACTCTTTCGAGAAGTTTAAATGTTTGAGCGGAGGGTGATCAAATTAAAAGCGCATATGATAACACAAAAAGTTGAAACCAGTAAAAATGAAATAAGACCATACATTCAAAACAAGAGAAAACAGAATTTGCAGTTTTTGGCCACTATAGAGTAGGTATATAGCAGTTAAAACAACAAAAATTCACACTTGACCATATGCTTAAGGTGACACTCTTGTTCAAAATCAATACATACATAATTATGTTTAACAAACATAAACTTTGAGTGATAAATCTTAAACTACTTACTAAATAATGCATTTATGGAAAAAAATAATTACTGATAACAGGATTATAATCGTGTATTTAATACCTTAAAAACGCAAACAATATTAAATGATTGTTGAGTGCTAAAAGATGTATTGTGATCTACTATCGTCTCATAAGGTAGAAAAATCGTGTTTTCTGCAGCTTTCTTTAACATTAAACTCGGTATCCTTCATGAAAACTATTGTTTTCGACAATCATTCATCCTCTTCTATAGAATATAAAAACAATTGTATTAATTGTGGTAAATCTTATTTGTGAGTAAGAGTGCATCTTTAAAGAGAGCAAGCATTTTGTCTCAAAAAATTGTATACCTGTATACCATACGTTATATATATATATATATATATATATATATATATATATATATATATATATATATATATATATATATATATATAAATGTAAACACATTCCTTTGGAACCCCTTGTCAGCACCATTTAGGCATACACTGCTTCGAAAATTATTTATATATGCCACTCACTTCATATGGGACAGATGTATATATCATATAAAAGTGTGCACCGGATTCAACATCACTTATAACACGATGATTTGATAACACAAAATTGCTTAATTTAATTGATTTACCCCTACCAACAACATATACATATAGGCGTGCAGGAAACTGACGTGGGGGCACAAGTTGACAATTTCTGTCGTTTCATCGATCGCCAGTCGGGTTGCCTCTTTGGTTGCCTGTTGGGGAGAAGGGGTACGCTCTGGGTGGGATAGACGGATGTCCACCTAGGTCAGCTGTGGAAATGGGTGGGCGTCTACCTTGGTGGCTGGTCCGGATGGAGAGGACAAACCTTGGTGGCCGAATATTTCAAACAAGACTTGAACAAGTTTACCATTGCTCAGATTGTGCAAGTAAATTTCAATTTGTTTAAGTTTCAACGCAAATCCAGGTTACCCTGTAACTATATTCATAATATTACTCATTGACGCAATAAAATAAGTGCTGTACCTGGGCCTAATCCAATAGCAGACTGTACAATGGCATTAATATACTGGGGTTTTTTTGTCTTAACATCTCTCAACAGTGACAGTGTTGTTTAGTCAGCTTTTTTTAGCTATGCAATACATCACATAGTGATAAAATGTCATCACAGGATTTGTTTATTTTCCCTTTCATCCTGAAACTGCTTCAATGCATGCCGTTGCATACATTACACATGTATATGCTATACGAATGTTTTATGCAATAAACAGAGTTGAGTCGAGTCTGTTAAGAAAGTGATCAATTTATTGAAGATATGCAAAACATTTAATATGATGACACCTGTGCAAAATAGTCACAATCTGGAAAAAATTACATTACATTATTTTAGATAAGCTTTGTTTCAGAAATTGTCTTTATAAAATGTTTTATTAAAACATAATATTACAGGCATTTCATCGCAATACACGAAATCAAAATACATATAACATCATTGAGCATAAGAAGAAGTAAGCGACTGCTGATGTATTGTGATATATATATATATATATATATATATATATATATATATATATTTAAAAAAAGATATTCATATTGTAACAGTTAGGAAAAAGATTAATTAGATTGAGGATGTATTTTCTGACAGAAAAGAAAATCCAGTATTTTTTTATAATTTTTCACTCTTTTTTTTTCTAATGCATTGGTATTTTTATTTGCATCAATAAACATGCGAACGAAAACGGCCAGGGCCCTCTCGCGCACACAAATGAGCAGAAGTGGCCTTCACCTGCCCAGTACATTAATGGAGCCGACAGGGACCTTCTGGATGCAAGCATGTGCAGAAATGCGCTCCAGAATGCCAGTTTATGTACATATACAGGAAGAATTTTTTCTCTACACAGTCGATGTGTATATGAAGTTTGAAGTTGTTACCTCAAAAACATTGGAGTTATGGAGAAAAGCAAAAAAATAAGTATAAAAAAATCGAAGGGCAATAACTCTAAAAGTGCCTTACACAAACCGTTTGTCCAAATGTCCCAGGACGGACGGACCAACGGTTGGGTATAATAAACAATAATTAATCCTATTATCAGGTTTTGGTAAGAGTTTTTATCAGACTGTGGAAAAACTTCAAATACACAATAAGACAAAAAAAACCACAAACAATGCTTGTACATGTATTACTGTACGTGTTTTAATAAATTACTTTCAAATACTCACAGGCAACTGATTTGTGTACACTTAACATGCGTTGTGTATGAATTTTCCTTGGTCAGATTGCAGGGTTGTCATATACACGTTTTTATCCTGTTTAAATAATACTTGACCAGTATGTCCCGCCTATTATCATTACAAGAATTTGAGCTGGCTGGAACATTTTTTCGGAAAAGAAAGTAGATACTGTAATAGAATTTTAAATGCAATTTAATTGTTTCTATGGCAACAATAGGTGCAAGAATCGTGCATGATAGCTCCTTTTAATTCTTAATTGTTTGCATGTTTCGACGACTCCCACTCGCAGAGTTCTCTCCAATGCACATTTTCTCAAATGACATATGTGCCAAATTATTTCACATAAAAAATGACTGAATGTCTCCGACGCTGTGTAGGCCATTGCAAAACCTTCTAGACCTGTCTGTGTACAAATAAGAACCTTGATTTGTTCTTAACATTTTATTACAAATCTGTAAAACATAGCAAACCTTAACAATCAACCTACACATTCAGCTCATTGTCACATACAAGAAAGATTACATTTATTACATACATACATTATACGTGTAGTACTAGTATATGAAACACGAGAAACATGGAACGACCTTGTAAGAAAATATAGAACTTATGCTCTGTGTGTGAAAAAAAACAATATAAAGATGAACAATGTGAACTAATTTTTCAACTTGATACTCAACAAATATCTTAGATTGAACTTATAGATAAACATGAAATCCGGCTAATTTGATTGGACCATACGATTAATTGGCCAATGAGAATGCTACGATTTTGCTCCTTAGGTTAAGATCAAATGCCCCAAAGGAGACGATTGCATGATAACATCAAAAGAAAATGTGGTCAACATATATAATGAACAGTCCCACAAGTGATGTACCATGCAAAAAATTATCTAAGGGTGTTTCGAGCTGGACAGACCATCCACAGCTGCTTTCATCTGCTGAATGTTTTTTTATAAACTGTTTAACACAATTTAATATTAAGCAAATCTAAATGCTAAGGCCAGTCATACAATTGTATAACAGTATATTATTTGGGTATAAATGAAATAAATGTTTGGTTGTTTGGTAACTTTAAATCATACTACATTGTCAATGGCCAAGAAATGTTCTATAAAATTGGCCTCCACTGTCTTTTGCTTTTTGAGTAAAGTACATGTTTAGGTGTTTTACAGTTGGGTTTCATTGGCTTAAATATAAACACAGGGTAGGTGCATGGTAAGGGAAGTACAAAAATGCTATCTGGAAAAAATCTGGAAATCTCAGAATGTAATACAATGTTAAAATGGGTGAAATCATGTTTTCAAACTTTTCAATGATTAAGCGATGCTATTCTTTTGAAATGCATTAAAAATATTGTCATGCACATATTTTATATACAAACTGTGCTGGGTAATAATTTAATATAAATATATAACAACAACAGACAGTGGCCAGAACAATATAAATGTTCATCCATCCAGATCTCCCGAGAAACCAAATATTGACTTACTTATAAAACATTGACACAAACTTGAACATCATGAATGTATGTAAACAATTACTTCATATCTTATTTTCCAATAATTTTAAATTGCAACAGTCACAACTGTAGTGAGTCATTGTCATTAAATGAAATAAACAATTCAAATAAATAGTTTCATTGGCACTAAAAAAGAATAAATAAAAAAAATGTTTATCTTGACAATTGTTTTCAAAAACCAACAAATATTATCATTTCATACAATGACACATTGTAATAATCATATCTATGTCATATTCCATTCCTACTTTTATGAGTGGAGTAAATACAACTCAAGGACATGATTTTCAAAGGTCAGCCAAAATGAGGTATGCTCAGTGCAAAGGATCTTACAGTACATGTAATATGTTTCAGCTGGCAAAGTGTATCAGAATGATGTTTCAAATACTATTGAACATACCGGTACTACTAATTATGAGACAGAATGATATTTCTAGCTAGCTAATAAATGCTAAAAGTACTGGTCCCAAGTTGAGATGATAGCAAACTGTGTCATCTGTTACGTATCGCCAGTCATAATTGCCAGGAATTCATTTTCATTGACTGAAAGAAGAATGAATACGTTGTATACAATTGTAATTGTGTCACAGACTCAGAAAAGAATATGGCCAGAGCGGTGATCAACCCTGTACCTCCTTGCTTGCAAGTCAGGCAATCTACCATCTAAGCTTACTGGCCCGTATCACTCATATACCCTCGGAGCTACGCGAGTCAGTATCGTGACACTCTTACACAAATACATTTTTATACTACAGATATTATCATATTAAAATATTAATATAAGATTGAAAAGAACATTATTTTTTAGTTTACCATAAACTTATCATTAATTAAACAACTTTGAACTATATTAACTTTACAGCTATTATTAAAGGTCTTAATAAGGATACTATCATAAAATTAAAAACATGTAGCCTATGGTAACTCAAAGATCAAAAACAGTTTGTCAATACTTTAAAGGAGTTCATTTCTTCGTTATACTTTTTTATTGTTTGGAAAGCAACCAGAAAGAGTTTTTGTTGTTTTGTTTTTTTCAATTGTATTGTTTTTTTATTTAAATACAGGCCCTTGTAAACAGTATAATTTATAAATATCGCATGGCTTCCAGTGTGACAGTTCATATTGTAAACCTTTGGGGAAATACTGTTACCAAGGCGAAATTGAGGGTAACAGTATTTACCCGAATAATGACAATATGTACTGTCACACTGTAAGACATGCAATATTTATTTTATTATACGGAACACTATTACAAAAACCACTACACAACTTTGAAGATAATCAATTTATTCTGAAATGATTTCCGTAACAATTGATAAGAGTCTAAAAATGTAACAAAGACAGTATTTATACACAATGAATGATATTGAAAAAGTTTGGAAAAGTTGCAAACACCAGAATTACAGACTTAAAACACATTTTAATAAGCACTTTCCACCTCAGACTTTGGAAACCAAAAACATATATTTTTAGACGTGCATGCTATGTGACAGTATCATGTCAATTGGTCCAAACTGTACTGTCAGTGTGTGGCAGTATAATACTGCCCATGATGAGTATATGAGAATTTAACATGGGCAGGTCGCATAAGGTATAATATTATAATACAAGACCACTCACTTTCCCCGTCACCATCGCGGTCAAACTCGTCAATCATGGCCCGTAACTCCTCATCTGTCATGTTTTCACCAAGCTCCCTGAAATACCAAGGATCAATCATTTAAGGATAAATTATAGAACAATTGAAAGTTTCAAGTTTTATTACGAATACTCATGGCATTTACAAGTCATACATAGTTTCACAACGAGCATTCAATGGAGGAGAGCATTATACATATCATATGGCTTTGTTTGTTTGTATGGCTCAAACCTTTTGCCTTGAATTAAGACCCAGTTTGGCAGTTTTGTAACCCGCTAAATGAATACCCATTAATGGCAGACTTAAGATTATCTGGAAACTTAAATTGTTCACCAAACAATCATGGAATAGGGCAGGGTAAATACTATTCAGTGTTTCATAACCTTAAAATACAAAATTCTTTTGCGAATTTATAAGTACTACATGACTGTATGAAGGTATTAGTGATACATTTGTTGAATTTTAATAAAACCATGAAACTGAATATTAACTTTTTGACACATCTAGAAGTTCACATTACCTTGCAACTCGTCTAAGATTTCTAAGGTTGATTTTCCCTGAGCTGTCGTCATCGAACAATTTAAATGCCTTGAGGATTTCTTCTTGCGGATCTCGCTCAAGCATCATATCTGTCACTGAAAAACATGATAATGATTTTTCAAAACTGCTTAAATGGATGATATCAATGTCCGACTTCAGTCTTCCCACTCAGTTTATGGCCACCTACACCTAGCCTGGGAAGTCTGCATAGTCAACCTGTTAAATGGCCATATATCCATAGACAATATACTAATTGGATTCTGAGACGTGTTTGACTGGGCAGTGGGTTACAAAACACACTTGGAATACCTTGTCTAAAGCAGTATTGATTGGAGTAAAACATACAGTACCTACTTACCTAGAACAAGTTACCTGAAATGATGTAGTCAGACAAGTGAGGCATTAAAAATGCAAACATGGATGAGTTGGCCTAATCAGGCTGATGGTGTAATGTCATTTTTTCCAGAGATCTCAGGTCCAATACTATACCCTTAGGTGATCTCTTATAATGGCCACCAATTGACAACATTTAGACTAGTAACGCTTTTCATACATTGTAATTAAGACCCAAAATGAAAATATATATGCAAAATGTATATCAGCTAATTCATTAAAAAAAAAAACATAGTAAGCATAAATAATTGTAAACTACATCAACCAAAAGTCAAACATGATGGTGTATTAAACTGGTATTCAAACAAAGCACAATTCTGCAAGTCCAAATCAAGGCCAGGCTTATAAAATTATTTCAATTTTGTAGTACCAGTATGTTGTATTTTGTTTACAAATTTAGGCTAGTGGGATACACGTTTTTTTCCTTCTTTCAGTTTTGTTTGTTCATTAGGTCCTGCTTTAGAGCACAATTCCCAGGGGATTTTGCTCCCAATTCCCAGGGGATTTTGCTCTCAATCCCCAGGGGATTTTGGTCTAAATTCCCAGGGGATTTTGCTCCCAATTCCCAGGGGATTTTGCTCTCAATTCCCATGTGATTTTGGTCTAAATTCCCAGGGGATTTTGCTCTCAATTCCCAGGGGATTTTGCTCTCAATTCCCAGTGAGAGTTCAAACCAACGGGGTTTGACTGTTTTTTCTGTTAATGTTTCTGTGGTCAGAATTTGTACTAGACTGTGGGTAGAAAAATGCTGTGATTTATATAGTCAGGCTAGTTTGTCCTTAGGTACGCTGCTGTTTGCACTGAGATTTTTGTTAAAGCCCGGGGTAATAGTATAAAAGGCAGACAGTCAGAAAAATGGCCACTTCACTTGACCTCACAGAGCTGTCTGCTAGTACAGACTGCCAGTACATTTTTCAAATATACAAATAATTAACAAACAAAAAATGCTAAAATTTGCAAGATGGTTCATTAAATGTATCATAAACATATTTTGTCAAGTCTCTCAAACAGTTATAAATACTACTTTCAAATAAAAAAATGTATAACTGTCAAACAAATTCAAATTCCCCAGCAATGTTGATTGACAAATCTTGAAAGTTCATAACCCTCTAACAGCCAACTGAATATCACTACCAATTCCTGTTTACTACAGGTTTACTATCATAGTATGAGGTTGTAACTGCCATATGGCGGGAAACATCCATTATCTGGGGTGATATATACTATCAAATGACTTATTATAACACAATTCGTGGAAGTATTGGTTATGGTGTATGAAACTTTATTTATCTAATCTCAAATGAGAAGGCAACTGACAAATTCTTCTGTACCACTCTATCCGAATGATATATAACACCACAAGCCATGTGAATGTTTACAATCAAAACTGCTGACCAGAGCAGACCTCATAAACCAGATTAACCTCTGCCAAATAGGCTTAATTGCTGTCCGGTAGGATATTTGGGGTCAGGCACTCAGCCTTTAAGATTAAGGAGATACCTACTGACTTCATTGAAGTCCTCAAAAGTGATTTTGCCAGTGCCTTCCCTGTCATAATCTCTGAGCACCTTAAGAACATCTGTCTTCTTCACATCAAAACCCAACGCTCGCATTGCTACCTGTTAAAAAGTAAAGAAAGGTGTTTATGTTGTTTATCATAAATTGGTTGCATAGCTTCCAACAAGATACAGATTCATATGATTTCATAATGATATTATTTATCACAATCTGACTAAAATACAATTCACTATACAGTTATTTATAATTACTACATTCATGATAATATCTGTGATAGCAATAATGTTATACACTTACAGATTTACTCTAATGTTTTAATTTAATGAAGGACAACACAGTGAAATATACAACTTATATCAAAGTTTATGTAATTTAATTCATTTGGATCTTGCCAATTCAAAAACAGATGTCTCCTAAAGTTGTCTCATTCAGTTCAACAACATTTGAAATAAAGAAGTAGAAAAAACAAGAGGCCCAAAAGGGCATATGCTCTACTGGCATGGCTCTTGCGGTCATTTTCATTCCAGAGCATGTACGTTTAAGTAATAGGCAACAAATATATAGTTCACTTTTAGTGTTTGGGTTAGCTGAAAAAGCTGCACGTTCAACATCTGAGGACAGGAAGTGTTGTAAGCAGATTAGTTGCACGAACTATTTAATATGTGCCAAGTAAAGGTAATCTGACGGTAAAAAATATTTGCTTTCAAAACTGTACTCATCGTCAAAATTTCATTTCTGTAGCTTTAAAAATAAAAAGTCGGTCAAAGGTCAAAGTCAAGGACATCCGAGGACAACATTAATGCTTGTTTGCAAAACTGTTCACATGGTCAAAATTTCATTACTGTAGCTTTAAAAATTAATAAGTAAGTCAAAAGGGGTGGGGCCAGCTTTTGCCTAAGGGGCATTATTTCAATTTTTTTCAATTGCATCATATGATGCTCCACAACAAATATCAAAGGAAAATTGTGACACCCAGGGCAGTGCCAGTTTTGACACAAGGGGCATAATTTGAACCACCATGGTAGTGGACCACTAAATAAAGCCTTGTTCAAAATAGCAAGGATTTGCATAGTGGTTTCAGACAAAAAAGCTGGGGGGGGGGGGGGGGGGGGTCCGTCCCTTACAAAGAAAAGAGAACTCTTCCCTGGGCCTCCGCCAACGTCGCCGAGGTCGTTTGCATTTGCCGAACTGGATCCTTGCGGGACAATCTCTGTGGAGGGGGGGGGGGGGGCAGTAATGACCCCAGGGGCATAATTTGAACAAACCTTCACAAGCAATTGTGACTTTACATATAAACTTGGCTAAAAATAGACTTCGCTCATGTAGACTTGGCTAAAAAATACCGGTAGACTTGGCTTAAAATAGCATTTTTTATACTTTCAAGACCCATAATCCAGGCATGCATGGGCAATTCTGGCTGGTTTTCAAAAGGAACTGAGTTCTAATGGATATCTAAATACTGTACAAGTTTCATCGAGATACAATAAAAACTGAAGACTGTATCATGTTCACAAGCAATTGTTTACAGACGAACTGATTTTTTAATACTTTCAAGGCCCATAATCTAGGCATGCATGGTCGGATCTGGCTGGTTTTCAAAAGAACCGAGCTCTAATGGATATCTAAATACTGTACAAGTTTCATCGAGATACAATCAAAAATGAAGACTGTATCGTGTTCACAACCAATTGTTTACACAATAGCATATTTTTATACTATAAAGGGCCATAATCTAGGCATGCATGGGCGGATCTGGCTGGTTTTCGAAAGGAACCGAGCTCTTATGGATATCAAGATACTGTACAAGTTTCATCGAGATACAAGCAAAAATGAAGACTGTATCGTGTTCACAACCAATTGTTTACACAATAGCATATTTTTATACTATAAAGGGCCATAATCTAGGCATGCATGGGCGGATCTGGCTGGTTTTCGAAAGGAACCGAGCTCTTATGTATATCAAGATACTGTACAAGTTTCATCGAGATACAAGCAAAACTGAAGACTGTATCGTGTTCACAACCAATTGTTTACACAATAGCATATTTTTATACTATAAAGGGCCATAATCTAGGCATGCATGGGCGGATCTGGCTGGTTTTCGAAAGGAACCGAGCTCTTATGGATATCAAGATACTGTACAAGTTTCATCGAGATACAAGCAAAACTGAAGACTGTATCGTGTTCACAAGCAATTGTTTACAGACGCACGAACGCACGCACGCATGGATGCACATACTACGTACACATTACCATCGCATAAGCTCTTCTGGCCTTTGGCCAGTAGAGCTAAAAATGTATGGAAAAGTATCGAACGCTTGAAACAGAAACAGCGGGACTTACAGAAAAAGTACCTACTGTTTGGTTTTATACTAATTTATTTAAGCTTGATTGTGACGAAAGCTGATAGCTTAAACACTCTTGAGTCTGTTTCCTGGGCAGAAACCAGTACTGTGTCCTTTTTTGAGAGGCCATGAGAAAGTACCCCTGGGGGTTATCAAACCCACATTCTCTTGGGTGAGAGGCGGACACCTATACCACTAGACCATTCTCACCTTCTGTTGCTGGCACTGTCATAGGAATAAAATGCTTGAGACTTGGTAGACTGTATCTTCATGCCATAATAGTCTTGTTAAAGTGATGCATTCAATATTTTATATATACTTAAAGCCAATTTAGAAATGTGAATAACTCACTGATAAGCAGTTTTATTAAAAAAAAAATAGTTTATTTGTCAACCAAACACTTAAAGCAGACAGAAAATACAATCCTATATTCTTTAACCACTCAATATGACCTTGAATCAAGCAGGCTTAAACTTGCATTCTGCACATGGTGTCAATGCTGTGAACAACTCTGCAAACATCGATTTCGTTAATGCTCTGCATATAATGTCACATATGTGAAGACATTTGCCAATTACTTTGATGATTACAAGATGGACACTATTTCTTAAGGAAATTTGTGGCAAGTTATTTAAAAATTTAAGTATTACGAGTTACGGCAAAGGATGAAGATTTCACACTGTTGACGCCAAAAATGCCAATGACAACAACAGGGCTACGAAAATACCACTTCTTATTTTGTTTATAAAACAGATCAGTTAAAAATGTTTACCCTTACAATAAGTATATACCTTATTTTTGTCCTAATTAAAAACAAAAAAAAAGTCATTGTATGTTATTCTCTTGTAAATTTACAGTCATTACTCAGTCATAAAAATATAATCCCTGACCAAATAACGCTATGAAAAAAGGCTGGGTTGGGCCACTGCAAAATAACATGTTTGTAAGGGTTTTCCATCATAAATTATAATATACGGTACCTTAAGTTCATGGTAATCAATGGCCCTGTCTTTATCTGTATCAAACAGGTCAAAGGCTTCCCTAATCTCTTGTTTCTGCTCGTCAGCCAACTCCCTCTTTTTCTTCTTCTTGCTCTTATCTAGAGCAAACTCTGCTCTGAAAAATGAAAATAAACAGTGTTTTTGTTTCAATCTGGTAGTATTGTTTATTTAGCTAACTTGTAAAGAAAGCTTGATATGGATCTATATCACCATTATCTGTGCTCATGATGAAGTTATGCTAATTTTGAATACAAGGGTTAACAACATGACTACATGTATCAACCAGATTATCTCACAAGAAGGATTTGAACCTTGAAACTAGCCGTACTCCAGGCAGATTTAGATCACTATATATTATGTGATCAACACTGTCAACGGCTTTCAATGGATCCAGCAATATTGATCATTCTAGTCATAAACATTTTAAATTAATCTACCTTTACCTTAATGCCATGATTCAAAACAAAATAAAAACAATTTTACAGAGTACATTTTCTGTATGAAATAAACAAAGAATGTGATGTGTTTTAAAATTTGTGTCGGTGTCAAAATATATTTAACTTATTCAAATAACCAAATGAGAACCTAGAGTCCAACTTGTTGTACTTTGCAAAATTTTGATTTTTTTAATCTAGGGGAGAATTTAGCAGAGTACAACCCTGAACCTCATTATAATGCCACTTATTTATTAGTAATTCAATATTTTTATTATATTCTTCTTTCTCTATGCAAATGTAGATCATATTTCATTTGACCATGAACCACTCTGACCATTGTTTACAGTGTGAAGTTGAATCAATTTTGTTATAAAATGTACAGACCTGGAAAGAGCATTAATTAATTAATAAATCATAATAAGTTAACTCTATTGCGATTTGAGACAATGCAAATTAATGACCTCAATTATTTACAAGCCAGTGGGTCTGGTAAACCTGACCATACTAGTTTACCAGACTGAATGTTTTCACCTTCCACAACACATTTACTGTAAAGGTTTTTGCAAAACACTAAGTGCATGGTGCCACTATTTAAATCAAAGTTATCAATGATATACTTATATGTCTAATTGAAGAATGAAGCAAATAAAACTTACTATATTTAAATTATTTATATTATTCAAATTTATTATACCTGTTTTGTTTCAAGCGAGGTAGTTTACAGAATGGCAAGTATTCCGCAAAATCTTCAGTTTTTTAGTATTTTTGTGTGTTTAAGGTACTCTTCGAACAATCGGTTTTTGACAATACCTTAATTGTAGTTTTATTCTTGTAATACTCGCAATCCTTGTGTAATGCGCATGTTTGAACTTATTTAGTGTTGTTGTTACTTTCGGCCATATTGTTAATGATAACAACTAAACACTTCAAAATGCATAAATGAACTCAAGGAGAAAATAAGCGGAAATTACCCAAATGCAAATAACCAGAGGAAAAAGAAGAAAATTCGCCGGTTGAATAGATGAACGATTATGACTAAATACAATCGTTTGTCGCCAATTTCAGGCCCAACAAATAAATTTTTGTTTATAATCGATCATCTATCATCACTAATTGTCACGATGTTTTCCTCCAACAAAGCATCTTAAACTAGAGCTATCACTGAAAGTGATTAATACCCCCGAACGCCGCCTCTCATTATGATTTACCATTGTATGAAGTTTTTTGCTATTACATCTTATAGTTTTCAAGTTACTGTCCGGACAAAAGTTTGACAAAAAAAAACACAGAAAAAGGCAATAACTCTGTAATTTGCTAAAAAAGTGTAGTGATTCATGTACACTGAATTCCTTCTCATTGTGCTGTACCATTGTATAAAGTTTTATTACATCCCATCAGGTAGTTTTCAAGTTATGCTCCGGACAAGAAAAAAGTAACAAAGGGCAATATCTCTGTAATTGGCTAAAATAGAATTGCGGTTCATGTACACTACACTTCCTCTCATTATGACCTATCACTGTAGAAGATTTATCAAATTCCATCCAATAGTTTTCAAGTTATGCTCCGGACAAGAAAAAGACACAAAGGGCAGTAACTCTGTAATTAGCTGAAATAAAATTGCGGTTCCTGTACACTGCACTCCCTCTCATTATGATCTATCACTGTATGAAGTTTGATAAAATTCCATCCAATAGTTTTCAAGTTATGCTCCGGACAAGAAAAAGTAACAAAGGGCAGTAACTCTGTAATTAGCTAAAATAGAATTGCAGTTCCTGTACACTGCACTCCCTCTCATTATGATCTATCACTGTATGAAGTTTTATTAAATTCCATCCAATAGTTTTCAAGTTATGCTCCGGACAAGAAAAAGTAACAAAGGGCAGTAACTCTGTAATTAGCTGAAATAGAAATGCAGTTCCTGTACATTGCACTCCCTCTCAGTATGATGAAGCACTGTATGAAGTTTTATTAAATTCCATCCAATAGTTTTCAAGTTATGCTCCGGACAAGAAAAAGTAACAAAGGGCACTAACTCTGTAATCGGCTGAAATTGAATTGTGGTTCCTTTACACTGCACTCCCTCTCATTATGATCTATCACTGTATGAAGTTTTATTAAATTCCATCCAATAGTTTTCAAGTTATGCTCCGGACAAGAAAAAAGTAACAAAGAGCAGTAACTCTGAAATAAGCTGAAATAGAGTTATGGTTCTTGTGCACTGCACTTCCTCTCATTGTGCTTTACCATTGTATGAAGTTTTAATAAATTCCATCTAGTAGTTTGCAAGTAAATGTCTGGAAAAAAATTGACAGCAAAAAACACAAATAATGGGCAATAACCCAGTAATAAGCTGAAGTAGAGTTATGGTTCTTCAACACTGCACTTCCTCTCATTGTGCTTTACTATTGTATGAAGTTTCAATGAATTCCATCCAGTACTTTTCAAGTTATACTCTGGACAAAAAAAGTAACAAAGAGCAATAACTCAGTAATAAGCAAGAATAGAGTTATGGTTATTGTACACTGCACTTCCTCTCATTATGCTCTTTCATTGTATGAAGTTTAATCCAATTCCATCCAGTAGTTTTTAAGTTATGTTCCTGACAAGGAAATTGCAACGGACCGACCGACAAACCAACGGACGGACGGACCGACGGACTGACCGACCACAGGGTGACTCCAATATACCCCCTTCAAACTTTTTAAAGTTCTGTTAAACAATAAATCAAGTGCATGGGGGCGAATCTTATTTTGGTACAATCGGGATACGGTAGGAATGTCACATTCTTCACAGCTATGTTTTTTAAAGGTCTTTATGATGCAATTTTTAATATGCTGTCATTTAGGAAAACATGAAAAAGCACTTATATTCAACTTTCGGACATCGTAGATATAATAAAATACTGTAGGTAAACGTTACATAGATTAACAGATGCTTTTGTGGTTACAACACAAACTTTTATGAACAAAATTTCAAACATATGTCATTTGTCAACATGTGTGTATTTGTTTCTGCTACAGTGCGCACATGCTTTTCTTCTGATTTTTATGAGGTGTGAATTAATTAAAAAGCTTCTGTTTTATTGATCTAGGCTTTTGAACTCACCGCAGTACATCAAGTTAACAAGGTAAACACACTATTGGTCGAAAAGGCAGATATTCACCCCTTCATTGTCAACCTCTTATGGATGAAATGAAAACAATGGAGTAAAAAATGCCGACTATGCTAGTTGGCAGGATAATGCCAGACATATGGTGTTAATCTCTGCCCTCCAGCAATGTGTGACCAGATTACTTCAATTACATAATGACAGTTTTTATGACCTTACTGGACGTAAAATGCAATTTTAGGGCCATTTAAAAAAAAATTATATTAATAAGTTTGTCGGGGGGGTCTCAAAAGTCGTAGATTTCATCTACCGCCAGAGGAGTTCACATGTCTGAAAACGTGAAAGTATATTTTGTCCAGGAAATCATTGTGTATGGAATCACAGAAGTTTGAAATATTATGAACAAAAAAAATGGACCTTTTCATCAGGTATTTGTGGGTGATTTTATCTTTCATAATGTGATGCAAATATTAGCGTTTTTACTGATATGTAAATGAATTGGGAAATCGTGGTATTAAATGAGACCATAATTTATGCATCTAGGCATTTGTGGATTTTACCCAGCCAGAAAATAACATGAATGATGAAATTCTAGTCCACCTAAATGGCCGTCAACGAGTCTTTTAATGATTTTTTTTACTATGGCAGACTAGTGACATCCACCATCCCAGCAAAAAGTAGCGAACGGTACTTGCGCAGAGAATCCTCGGGCCACAACTTTGAAATTATCTCCGTTATAAATTAAAATTTCTACAAAATATTATTGCCTACAGTACTGTAATGTGCCGGGGCTAACTTTTAAATTGTTTTATATAAGATTTTCATCTTTGGCTACTTTGCCAAATAATTTACACTAATGATTATTTAAAATGATTGGATAGTGAAAATAATTATCGTTTAATCAATGATAAATCAACAAAGATTGGAATATTTACAGTTTTCATAGACGCACATATTAAATTATCTTACTTTTCCTTTATCCCTAGCTTTTCACTTAAAAACTGTACTAATAGTATTATGTCAATGTATGGTAATGTCTTTTCAGTTTACATTCAAGACTTCTATGATTAAGGAGGCGCTTTTCTATTTAATACTCTCTGGTTCACAGTTCATACCATACTTATATCTATGTTAAATATAGATAGTTCGGTATAAACCCCTAGGGATTTATCATGTATATTTGCCGCTAGGACAAATAGTGTTTAACCCCTATTAGAGATAATAAATATATTACACCTTGTCTTATCAAGTTGTTGCTCTCGCAGAAGCCAGCACAAGAATGAATAAAATCCCCTGGTTTGCTGTATTTATACTCAAGATATCACGTGACCACATTGGACGGTCCTAACCGGTTGGAATAGTCCATTTTTAACGTTAAGTCTTTTACCGTAGGGGTTTCGCCTTATATTTTCAGAAAGCAACAGTATAAGTATAAATCGCTGTTCGCATCATGATTGTTAATATTCAACCATATTATTTCAATTTACGATCATGTTGTATCATTAGCTGTTGTTTTTATTGAGAAATTCACTCTCTAAACTAATTTCATACCCCATATTAATAGTTTAGCATTTAGCGCATATGAAAGATATCCAAATTGTAGTTCAAATAATAGTTGATAATGAATACTTACTATTTACTATTTCCTCTTGTTCTTTTAAAGAATAATTGCTACAAAAATATATTGCTTTTAAGACAATTGAAAAACAGCGGTTTTCTAACTATTCAAAACGAAAGTGAAACTGTACAATAGCAAAATCATATGCCTTACTGTAAAAGCAGCATACAACAGTTTCACAACGAATCGCTCGGCCCAAATTCGCTACAGTACTATTAAACACATGTTTATTTATGTCATTATGTAAAAAAACATATTCAAATATCATAAAACACTTACATGTGTCAATTGTTTATCAAGTTTCTTGATATCTGTAAATCTGGGACAAATCTGACAGCTTGTGTACATGTATAAAAGGGTATTTGTGACTCAGAATTTATTTATGTGAAAATAACGATTCTAATGACAAATTCAATCCAGTTTAGATCACTGTCGGGTATATATTTAACAATTTTGTCATTATCATTCAACATCAAGGCATAATTTTATAATATATTCTTTCGCCAGGTGCTAAATGGTAGAGTTGTAGCATAACAGGGATATCCTCGACTAAAATAAATAAAAAATAATAAAGTTGAGCAAAACAATGAAATAATTTAACTACTTTTGTCAGACATGCCATTTATTTATCCATATTTCCACAAGTATTTAAGAACAAACGGTCAAAAGTTCACGTAAATAATGTCAACAGAGTACAGACACTGAAACTAGGCCGCCATCTTGATTCTAGTACCTTGATTCGCGAGCTCTGACGTAATCTAGGTCAGCACGTTTTAATTAGGCCAACACTATTTTGATCAATTGTTTTTTGAGAAAAACAGTCAAACATATCTTTAAAAATGTTAATTTCAAAATTTCAACTTGTAATAAAAGATTTACAGTATTTTGTAAACATAAAACATTAAATCATGTCAAATTACTCGTAGTGGGCGAAAGTATAATTTAACCCAAAGACAAAACTGTCTCTTTAAGTGTATTTTCAGGAACACTGAACATTCTAGATGACTTAAGGACATAAGTGCCTTCCTCTCTGATCATTTTGTACATAAGCATGTTTAAGGGCAGTTGGAAATAAATTATGTACTGCTTTATCACTGCTTAGGGATGCACCTAAAACAGAAATTAACACTCATTAATTTCTTTATTTTGACACTAAGACTATGGGTCATGAAAACACATATTATAAGTTTGCTTTGCCTTCCTACAAGAATTTAGGTCACGTGATCGTCATTGATAAAATGTATACAAAGCAGACGAAATAACCAGCGAATTTTTAAGGATGTTATGTGGCAAATATGATTGGTTTCTATGGCAATTAATTTGGGATTAGTAAAACTACGTTGTTTGCAGTGTTAACCATTGTTTCAAGTGAATTTATCTGTTTTAAAGATATTTTTTCGCGAGTTGGAAAGCATCTACTCTTGTAAATAGTTCGTAGTAAAAATGACGTCATAGCTTTGCAGATACGTGCATTTCACGTGATAACCAGGTAAAAACAAAGATGGCGTGAATCAAGGTTGGTCGCGATTTTAGGGATTAGGACGGTACATAAGAAATGTCAAAATAATAATAAAGTATCCCTTATCGCGTATTATTGTAGTTAGATGAAATCCATGTATCAACCTGGTAGTGGTAGAAAAGAGAAAAATCTTGACACTGAGTGACATGTTAATTTTGTTAAGATTTTTCATCAAATCATTGATTCGCTTATATCAATCAAACGATCAATAGGCAATGCAAATGATGATATCCGAAAGAACTATTAGGTACGGACACTATGTAGCTTATAAAAACAGTTGGCATTAATCAAGAAATCACGGTAATGTTTATACTTAAAATATAGTGAAACAGACATACCTTAATGAAAGACTCATTTTGTTAATATTGGCTTAAATCGGACTCATATACTTGTCATCAAACAACTTGCATTTTAGTAGTAACAAGTGTAAACAGATCATCCGCCAGTTTGAATACTACACCGTACTGTACTTTAAAAGTCAAAACGGCAAATGTAATAAATGAAGTTATGACACGTGCATTCTGAAATACATGTAATTTCTAAATATATTTGAAAAAGAAATGATATTTCGCTAAAGTTGTTGTTGTTGTTGTTGAGTTTATATAGGTCTGCCCGCGCCCTATAATGGCTGCATTATGGCTTGACCCCGTCACATCCCCAAGTGTGACTTAAACAGAATTTTGAAGCCAAAAGGGGAGTTTTACCCCCATCGGTTGATGGGATATTCGTCAAAGGAGTAATTTTTTTACCCAAAATGCCGCGAAACCTGCGATGAATGACATCTAGGGAGGTCCCACAGCTCTGAATATTGGATATGGTTTCATTTCTCCAGTCTTGTATCTTAAAAAACATTTACGTGTAAGAATGGTATTTATTTGAAGGATGGGCAAGACTCACGGTCAGTTCATTGACAAGAAAGTGTTGTGAGAACAGGACTTTTTGCCCACTATATGTATTAATATTTCTAATATATATATATGAACTGACCACTTTGTTGTCGATGCCCGACTATTGCCTCACTATTTACTTATTGGAAATTCTTCAAGACCAGAGAGTGCGTTGACATTACTTTGCCTACATGTTTTTTAAATGTACATGTACATATATAGAGAGGGTTATTATGGTTGTTTTAAAAATAATAATAATTAATAATATATATATATATATATATATATATATATATATATATATATATATATTTATTTTTTTTTATTTATTTTCTTATTTCGCTAAAGTTTACATAAGGTTTCTTTATAAATATAAGACCCTGTCATGACTAGTGACTGGTTCCAGTTCGCTGCACGTGCAGAATGCATGTATATCTCAAAATCTGCGTCACCAATATTCAAATCTTTTATAAAAATGACACCATGTACTGGATGTACGGCTCATGTTTAACCCATTATTGGTAAGTTGCCTTTAATCACTTCAGTTTGCAAACACAGCAATTTGCCTTGTTCATAGGTTGCTTTTCAGTCATTGTGTTATTATTAACTTAATTGTAGTCACGATATACAATTTGTATATATGATTGCCTGCATAAACCAGACACCTGTCTGATCTGTTAAAGTGGGTTGGATCGGCTTGCGTTTGCATTCAGTAGTGGATTGTACATATTTGAGGTGAAATCGAAAGTGAGAACAATAACATGTACATCACATCGTTGTAAAGTGCTTGCAAGAAATTGCTCGATCGTGAAAATATTATATTTTAAATGGATACACACATCAAGCACTTTCATATGAAAATGCCTACAGTCGGTTCAGCTACTACCATCTGTTTGACAATGCGAAAAACCGCTACATGGCGGGCCAATTTGAGCCAAATGTTGGACGAAAATACGCCCAGAGGCGAGGGGTAATGCGCCGCATTATTATTTCGCTTTTTACCCCGCCAGTTGGCGCATACATGTATGCTCCGCATATTTGGCGCATTTTCGCCCCGTCATGTGGCGGGTTTACATATTGTCGCATTTCGCTCTTTCGCCACGAAAATGCGAAAACGCGAAATGGCAGATTATTAGACATCATATGTGCGTCCCGTGTGAATTTTCGCCCCGCCTTATGACACATTTTTGCCCCACCTTTTGGTGCATTTTTCCGACCTGCTGTTTGACGCATCGTGGCATTTTTGCCCCGTCACTTGGCACACGTTCTCATTTTCGTCCCATTGCTTGTCGCACTAGTACACACTATAAATGTTGTGCACAGTTTGGGTGCTGGGATCAGAGGGCGGCGGCTGACACATCAACATATTTAGAACTGAAAATTTGTTTGCTTTAATCCAACACTTTCAGTACGGAAATTTTGTCAATACACCCAACCAGGGATTTTCCCGGGTGGCGCTTTAAACGGGTCTGTCAAAAGCCCATGTTAAAGGGAATAGCACTGGTCGGTTGACTAACTACGTTGCTGTAACGTCAAATTTATGAGAGATACCGGCATGGACGTGGTGGCGGAAAGCCACTCACCTTTGCAGTTTTGATGGCGTGTGTTTTATCGTCTGTTTCGAAAACAGTTTAAACACAAGATTCAAGGTACAAGATACAAAAATCTTTACTTAAAGTCGGATTTATGCTGTTTATGCTAACAAAAAACACATTAGGTCAATGAGGTGTTTTCCGACACGAATAACAAACAAACATAACATAACAAAGAAATAAAATCATATAGTTTTAAATAGGTACAATATTGTTGTGTTTTAATGTAGGTATGTAATAAAGACACTTAAATATATACTACATTTATTCTACAAGTGTATAACATGTGAATACATCAATAGTCTGAATCATACTGCCTCTCTGATACTTCTAGGGGTTCCACCTTGGTGCCTTAGCAGGGCGGTTACTAATTTGCATATAGAGGCGGAGCTTCTATGCTCACAACATTACATCCCATCTTTTCTCAGATTTAAACTTTCAGCATCTGCCAAAGATTAGTTTAATACTAAAACAATTTCAATCATTAACATGTTTAACCACCTGATAGTCAATTCATTAGGAGAGTAGTTAATGTTCTGGTAGTTTACGAATTGTGGCATTATGGCCAGTGTCAGATAGAGCTAATGTCCAACGGTGTCAGATTTATGGCAGCGGTGAGCACTAATTGCTTGATTCACCACAAAGTTTTTGAAAACAAATTATCTGTTTGTCATTACACTGGTCGTTTTCTGAGATTAATAGCATGTCTCTGGGAGGATTGTAAATTCCAAAGAATTCCAGGTAACTCAGTTTTCGATAGAAAGTTGAGTCTGTTCAATAAATATAGACTGGTCACTAGAATTACACTGTTACATATAAAGAAATTTGCACTAGCATCGAAATGACCTGAATTAAAATTATAACAAAGTAAACAAATATTCCATTTCTTAAATATACAAAGAATGCGCAAACATATTGGTAAATTAATCTAAATCCATAAAGGGATTATTATGCCCTTTTCACAATAAATCACTTTTGCACAAAGTCTTGGAAACGTTCTGGGGGGTTTCGATTTCGCAATGAACGTCTCGGTTGTGAAGGCTCTTGTTCGTCCGTACGTACAGTGCCAGGACGGTAGAAGTCGTCGAAGTCGTCCTCGCTGTCGGAGTCTTGTATCCTTATCAGCTTGAAAAAGGACGAATTGCGGGTGATTGACTTGTCTCCTCTTTTCGCTGTTATCATCGAACCATTTATCTTTGTAATTTTATATGGCTGACTGTCGAAAGGTGTGGAGAACTTGTTTGTTTTGTGTTGTTTGACAAGTACAGAGTCGCCAACGTTAAATGTTGCCGGCTTTGCATGCCGTTTTGCGTCCGCGTACGATTTCATTTTAGCTTTTTGATATGCGTCATTTTCACGAGCTTTGACTTGCACATTTTCCTTTGAAGGTTTCGATGGTGCAAATGGTAATTTTATTCTTATCTGTCTTCCAAATAATAGTTCTGCTGGACTGTATTTTGTAGTCGCATGTTTTGTAGCTCTATAGTTGCGTACGAATGCATACATGTCTGTGCGCCAATCTGCTTTTTGAGTTTTTGCTGCACGAATTACTTTTCCTATTGTTTTCATGAAACGCTCGCATTCTCCGTTTGCTTGAGGCCAGATAGGGGTTATTTTTCTGTGTTTGAAACCAAATTGTTTTGAAAAGTTTTGAAAGTCTGCACTATTCATCGGCGGTCCATTGTCAGTTCTCAATACTTCAGGTATTCCATATTCTGAGAATATTTTGTCAAGCTTCTCAATAACTGATTTTGCATTAAGAGATGTTATTATTTCAACAATTGGGAATCTTGAAAAGTCATCAATCAAAACAAGAAGATATTTTCCATCAGGAAATGGTCCACAGAAATCCATGCTCACTGAATCCCATGCCTGTTTTGGCATTTCAGTCATTTGAAGTGGTTCCCTGGAGTTTTTATCAGTTGCTGAGAGACAGGGAATACAACTGTTACACAAGTCCTCAACCATTTTGTCCATTTTTGGAAAGTACACCTTTTCGCGCAATAGTTGTTTTGTCCTAACTATTCCTGGGTGTCCTTCGTGTGCTATTGAAATAGCCTTCTGTTGCAACTGTTTAGGTAACACGATTCTATTTCCATGCAAGAGAACTTCGCCGTTTTTGAACGTCACAACTGTCAGTTCATTTTTCACACGTGCAAGTGTATCTAGTACCGTATTTGTTTTGTAATTTGATTTCCACGAGGATTGTCTGACGTTTTGCATCACCTGTTGTAGGTCGTTGTCACTGCTAGTCTCATTGATTATGTCATGCAACGTCATCGCTTTTGGAACATCATGGTATGTAATGAATGACAGGTATTCTTCTGCGATTTTTCCTGCGTTGCTTGCTTGCGTCTTTGTGACATCAGGGTGCCTACTTAGGTAGTCTGACATGTTTGATTCACCTGGCTTGTATATGACATCAAAATCATAGGCTTGCATTTTCATTCGCCACCGTTCCAGTCTGGCTGGCGGCTTGGACTTTGGGTTTTTGTATATGTGTTCAAGCGCTTTTGCGTCTGTTATGACGGTGAATTTGTGTCCAAATAGGTATATATGCCAGTGTTCAATTGCCCATACGATAGCTAAGTTTTCTTTCTCGGTCTGAGAGTACCTTTTCTCGGTATCTGTTAATGATTTGCTTGCATAGCTAACTACTTTCCCTCCTTGAAGCATGATTGCTGCTATGCCTACGGGGCTTGCATCTGCAACAATTTGTGTTGTCAATTTTGGATCGAAATATGTCATTACAGTTTCACTGCTTAGATCCGATTTGAGTTTATCAAAAGCATTTTGCTGTCTTTCTTCCCAAACGAATTTGACATCTTTCTTCACGAGCATTCGCAAAGGTTCTGTCGTTGTGGAGTAGTTTGGTATGAATCTGGAGACATAGTTTGTCATTGCGAGGAAGCTTCGTACTTCTGATGCGTTTTGTGGAGCAGGTGTGTTTTTGATTATTTCACACTTTTTCTTGTCAGCAGAAAATCCGTTTTCACTGAAAATATAGCCGAAGAATTCAAGCGTTTTCTTGTTGAATTCACATTTCTGTTTGTTCAGTGTGAGGCCTTTTTCCTGTAGACGTCGTAGGGCGGCTGCCAGTCTACGGTCGTGTTGCTCTTGCGAACTGCCATACACGATTATGTCATCGCTGATGTTTTGTACACCTTCAAGTCCTTCAAGTGAGGTCCGTATTGCATTTTGGAAAACTTCTGATGCACATGTTAATCCAAAGTTTAGTCTTTTGTATCGTCTTAGACCAACATGTGTAGTGAATGTGGTTATGTTGCGTGATTTCTTTGAGATTTCAAGTTGATGGTATCCCTGATTTAAATCCAATTTTGAGAATATTTTTGAACCATTTAAGTCCACAATAAGATCGTCTATTGTCGGTATAATGTGTCGAGTCCTTTTAATGGCTTCGTTAGGGAGGCGCATGTCTACACAGATACGTATTTCATTGTTTTTGCTCTTCGGTTTCGGTGCTACGACAATCGGTGATACCCAGTCTGTTGGTCCATCTACCTTTTCGATTATATCCATGTCTTCGAGCCTTTTGAGTTCAATTTCCACCTGTTTTCGAAGGTGAAATGGTATTCTTCTATGTGGTTGCACAACGGGTTGAACTGTATTGTCTACAAATAACTCAATTTGTGTGTCTTTCAATTTCCCAATTCCTGTGAATACCTTCGGGAATTTATCGCATATTTCACTTTTGCTTGTCATTGAATATATTTCTGGAACGACTTGCAGTGACACTGATGTAGAGTATGATAACAGATTGCCACTGTTTCCTTTCGTTACGTATATCATGGCTGTCGTAAAGTTGTCTTTGGTTTCTATCATTGCTTGAAACTGGCCCATAATTTTGACAGCTTCAATTGAACCGTATGCGTATACTTTCGTATCCGTTTTGTTTAATTTTGGCTTCGGTTTCATGGCGTTGTATGCTTTTTCATCAATGACATTTATCGATGACCCTGTGTCTACGAGCATTTTTAGGGCATGACCTTCGACTTTGACTTTGATTGTAGGTCGTTTGCATGATATGTCTGGCTTGTTTGAATTTATTGCAAGTCCAAATGCAAATTCGTTACTGCTTTTATCATTGTCCGAAATTTCACAGTCTGAACAATTATCGGTACCCAATGTATGCACTGGCCTTGACTGTTTGTGCTTTGAACGACAAACAATCTCAAAATGATTCATTTTCTTGCAAAAATTACATATTTTGCCGGCAGCGGGACATTGGCCATTCATGTGCGGATACTCCTTACCACAGTTTCTGCAGCTTCGTGTTTTCTGTTGTGACTGACGGTAAGTGTTGGTAGACTGTCGTTGTTGACGATGGTTTGGTTTTCGCTTTTGCCTGATTGTACAGGTGTTGTAACTGTTGTTGTGGTTGGCTGATTGTTCTATCTCGCTTGCGTTTTTGTCAGATAGTTCTAGAGATCGCGCTTCTTTGATTATTTCGTCTAAAGACATTTCTGATCTGAGCGCTTTGCGCCTTAGTCTTGTTGACGTACAGCCTTGTATTATTTGTGACTTAATTTCCTTGTCTGTATTTGCAAACTCGCAGTGTTCTCCAAGCTTTCTGAGTCGTGTGTGGAAACTGTCCAAGTTTTCGTGAGGTTCTTGCTTTGCCTGTCGAAACTTGTACACTTCGAACTCAATACTTTTCTTGGGTGCAAAATACTGGGTTAGTGCTTGCTTGGCGGCGTCAAACGTTTCCTCGACGTCTGGAAGTGTTGTAAAAATGTCATAAACATCTTCACCAGCGTAGTGCAAAAGTAACGCTCTTTTGCGTTTAGCGTCCTTGACATCCATACCAACTAGCATGATTTCTAGTCGACCTAACCACTTTTTCCAGCGACTGTCCACTGCTGTTTCAGTGACATTGAATGATGGGAATACTGGTAATCCTTGAGCCATTTTTTGGTAAATAATCAGTCCTACTAATTAATTACACAGCACAGTTTTTTTTTACACAGTTAATCCGCTTTTCATGTGTTTTACACTTTTATCCTCGTCGCCATTGTTGTGTTTTAATGTAGGTATGTAATAAAGACACTTAAATATATACTACATTTATTCTACAAGTGTATAACATGTGAATACATCAATAGTCTGAATCATACTGCCTCTCTGATACTTCTAGGGGTTCCACCTTGGTGCCTTAGCAGGGCGGTTACTAATTTGCATATAGAGGCGGAGCTTCTATGCTCACAACATTACAAATATTTAAATATTTTTTTACAAAAGCCGTTTCTTAATATATTCATCGTACGATTACAAAAAGGTAAGGTGGATTAGAGCACTATATAAAGTGATAACATCAATTAGTTTTGGCGGCTGTGTACGGGCAATCCACACGAGCGCGGTTCCTCTAGTTGATATATCACTGTAAAATACTTTGTTCTTTCAAGAGTATAAATTATGGCTAATCGTATACATTTAAAGTAGTAAAATTGTAAGTATAATTATTACAAATAAAATTTGACTTGACTTGATTATGTACATGGGAAAAACAGCACGGTACAGTGATGTGTAGTTGGTAAAATGTTATAATTAATTCAGCTTGCTAGAAAAAATATCTTTAGGAAGTATTTTTTAAGAGGAGGTACTTAAATTATCATGTAATTAAATACTACTAGATTTTACTCATATGATCAGAAACAGTAGCGAACAAAGGCATTGTTGCTCCTATGATTGGGTCAATCCCCAATCGTAACAACTCGGCCATCTCCGGCAAGCTTTGAGATAGCTAATTCCTGTTGGATACTTTGCCGAGGTGTTCCGATTGGGTCAATCCCTACCCACTGGTAATCATTAAAACCCTGCCCGGCCACCGTCCTGACAATATCATCACCTACCACTGTGTAAGTATATTAATTGCAAATGCCACTTTTATAGATACTTGCCGAAAAACAACACAAGTAGTTGAATGTGATTGACAGATTTTAATGATATTTAAATTTGAAACAATCATGAATAGATATTAGGCCTTGTAATATAATTTGATGATTGTATTTATATTCAAAATGCCGCTGATATACTTAATGGTATTTGAATATCTTATCTTGTCTAGTGGGTGTATGCCATCCCACTGAAAACTAAAGTCCTTTTCCTTGGAGATAAAGAATACAAGATATTCAGTGAAACACCTTATAATTCTCAATTTCTTTTGTTTATTTTCTAAGTTATAAAAGATTATTTTCACGTTGAGCATTTAAAAGAGGGATCTGTCCAGGTGCGGAGCAGCCTTCTTAATACCATGTAGTTTTGGGATCACCTTTTTGCCTTTGGGAGACTGTTCCATACCTTGCTGGCCTCAAAGCGGTTCTCCCCATGTTTAGTTGTTCTTACGGATGGTACATCCACACCGTTTTTATAGCTGCGATTAAAATTACATGCTTTAAATAAAAGCTACAAGGTTTTGAACATAACCTGGTGATAAACTGTACAGACATTTGTAATTTTCAATAGCGATGTATCATACCCTACTTAGGTATAATAGACGGCTATTACAGATAGTGAATATGCGTTTGAACGATTTAACAACCATATTCTGATCTGTATATTATCTGCAAGTAATGATTCAACATATGGCAACAAATAAATATTACCTTTAATCCTATTTTAACATAATGCTAAGTATAAAATACTGAGTAAACTGTATGCAACACGGATTTGGTAACATCTGCAACAATTACTGCATATCATATGATAGGGGGTTCAGTGAAAAATGAAAAAATAAATATTAAAATGGTTTAAATTTGTAATACTGAAAAGAGGACATTTAAAAAAAACACGAAAAATTTTATTTGGTGAAAAAAATATCCCAGTAGAAGCAAAGTTATAAGCATTTAAGTCCCTGAAGATGGCACATTTTGTAATCACAAGCTCTTTTATATATATGAGGACTGTATAAAAATGGCACCGTTTTTTGTGCAATCTTGCATTTCATTGAAATGAGATGTCCGTGTCAAATCAGAGATATTGGAAAGTATTCATATTCTGAAAGATTATGATGTATTGAATATTTTAGAAAATTTATAAAATGCAAAAATCCAATATGGCGGACAAAATGGCCACCGTAGATAAGAAAATAGCAACATACATTGGACTTTATTTTAAAATAAATAACTATGACGACTAAATAAGTAGATGTTTATACATCATGATGTATATAAGAAAGTATATATTTACTGATATGTTATGACATACGGAATACCTTTGAAAAATAATTTCATGCAAAAACTCCAATATGGCCGCGCCGCTGCATTAGAAAATACATTATATATTTACACATATACTTTTGTATGTGCACTATGATGTTCAAAACATTGAAAATTGATCAATGTGTACTCAGTTTATAGTTAGATATGGTTTCTATAAAAATAATAGTTAAGGAAAATACTATTGTTGCAAATATGGGTGTTTTTATCAGGCAATAGTTGAAAATGGATGGTGTTCATTGTTTCATTTATATCTTGTGTAGGTTTCAAAAGTATTTGTAAGATTTAACTAATCATGTAGTTCTCTAAATGTTTAAAAAGTATTTCCATTTTAAAAGATGTGTCAATAAATGAAGTTAAACTGGTAATATTTGATAACCATCCCAAAGAAAATGGGTTGCTTCCCATGCACACACTTTTTTCAAAGACATTCATACATTTGTCAACCTCGTTGGCCATATTTACAAACACATGCATTTTACAAATATTATTCGACAATTTGCACAATTCTGTTTTCGTATCATGTGAGTATGTGTCCCAATTTTTAACAATGGCTGGCATCAAAGACTCTCTCAATTCCTGTAGTTGTTTATTGAAGATTGGATTGATGGCACCTTGGTCAGATATTGTTGCAACAATTGTACTAACTAATTGTGCAATGCCATTTTGATCATGTTTGAGTGCATTTGATAGTTCAGACAAGTTTTATTGAGATGTTTCAAACAATGTTTTTGAGTCTCCTCCAGCAATTTCTGACAAACCTAGGCTGTATATTATATTATCTGATGTTGTAATCTGAAATGATTGGAAGACGATGGAATTTTGATGTAGCATCTTGATGTAAGCAATTTCCCTTGACTGTTGAAGCATCACTACCCGCATTGACCATAGCCTCTGCAACCTGAATCTGTGCCACCCGTTTTGATTCAATTCCGAGACGTGATAGGACACCAGTGTTAGGAAGCCTACTGAGTGTCTTCCCTGTCAAACTTTGCACAACTGTTTTCATTACACCATTCACCCTTTTCTGGCTAACTCCAAATTCATTGACTAAAGTCGGACTTCTGATGTGTACTGGTCATTATAAAAGCTCATTATTTCATTATCATTCAAAACTTCATTAATCTCATAGAGTTCCGCAATTTGATTTTCCTTTTCTAGGATTTCATGTCTAAGTGTGTGAATTTTATCATTATTTGCTTCCATTTCAAATTTTCTAGATTTTTTGAGCCTACAAATCTAACAATGATTTTCTGTCATTTTTCAGCTTATTAATTTCAGATTGCAGTGATTCATTTTTTCTTCTACATCACTCTTTTCCAGTTTGACTTGTTCTAGTTCTGTTTCTATTTCGTCAACCTTATTTTCTTTGTTTTGTATTGCTTTCTCTCTGCGTTTTGATTTTTTGTTCAGATTTCTTGTAGAATGTTTCTTAACTTTTCACGTAACATTGAAATTTCATTGGTTGTTTTATCTAGCTGGTCTGATTTGTGTTGAAATTTATGTTGCCATCATGACTGACTCTACTTTATGTTACAAGCTGTGATATTCTCTTTTATACTTCATGGCTTCACCGTAGCGATCATTCATCATATCTTACAATTTCATCTCAATGTCAAGTTTTTTTTCCATAATGTTCAATTTGAAAAGAAAGGTTTTCATTTGTATCTTCAACATGTTCTATTTCTCTCTTCAAATTGTGATTCTCCTGAACAACTTTCCTTGCAGCATCTTGCACTTGTCTTATTTGGTTTTCATCTGCAAGCGTAATATTTTCAGTAATCTTTTATTCAGGTGCATGAAAACCAGATTGCAAAAGCGAACGCAATTCACCATCCCTCTTTATTTTTCTCAACTTCTGGCATTTCTGACTTAAACGAAAAATCTTCACCCGGAGACACGATTCAGGTGTTGCCGTGATCGCACCTATTATGAATACTAAACGTGTTTTTCTAAATGAGTTCAGAGGCAAAGACTTAATACTTTATAGATGAAATTAGAAACAATCTACAATCAACAAGCTCTGTGTTTATACCGAGCAAAAGATTGACCGAAATTATAGGCGGACGGATGTTGCTATCGGTTTTTGGTGCTCGTTAGTTGCATAAATAGTGTATCTTTGCTAACGGATTTTAAGTCCGACTATCAACTAGTCTCTGTGATCAATTCGAATCAATTCGTTTTACACATACACACACACATACATTGGTAAAACGGACGTGCAGCATAAAAATGTTTTTATTAAAAAAACGAGTGTATCTACGTGATGTTAGTTAGCTTTTTTAAAAGCTTATTTTTTCTTGTAAACAGTCAACCCCGGGAAAAACAAAACTAGGTCAACCAATCGAGAGCGTTCTTCACGTCACGTGACCTATCTACTGCGGACATAAACAATCGACATTGTGCGACAAAAACAAGGCGAAGAAAAGGCTGGTTTTGCAAAATAGAGCGAAAGACAGTTGTTTTTGAGCTTGGTACTTTCACAAGTACGGTGGTAAGAAACTGTTGGTTGTAACTTTTATCATTCTAGCTTCTTTGTTAAGTGCGCAAAATGGAAACAGTTGTCAATGGCCAAGTCGAAATCCAAAATGGCGAAATCGACGATATGGAAATGACTGGGGATGTTGACCCGATTAGCAGCCTGGACGAACCCGGAAAACCAATTAGGCTCATTCGTAAAGCAAAGCGAATCAATCGAACAAACTCGGGAGGGGATGCCACCACCAGCAATGGCAACGGAACGGATAAGGCTTTGCCAGCGCTGAAAAACAGTCGCAAGTCGAGGGACGCTCGCGGAAGGGGCGAGCCGAAGAAAGGTATAGGGCTACATCTTTGCATTTTTAAGATGCCAATCGACGTTTTGTACTTCTTGCTATGTAAATACTCCAAAATAAAATGCATTCTATTGTTTATTTTGTTGGGAAAAAAATAAATTCATAAAATATGAAGAGTTACATGTATATTTTATGATTATGTATAATTAATTGAATTGTGTATAAAAATTGTCATCAATGCAATAATTTATCAAATCTAGATCTGAAGTTATTTATAAACTTCATGCATTTCATCAGCCTGAAATTCAATTCATGTTTATTGTCATGGATGAAATCAGCTGAGTGGTATACACACAAAGGGGTCATATCAAGGTTAACATCGTTCTCTTTGTGATGTTTTACAACAAAATTGCATTGAGACTTATAATGCTAACCTGTTTATCCGGTGTACTTAGAGTAACACTAAACTCAGTTGAATTTTTTTTATTATGGTTGACAGGAGTTGATTTGATTGATAATTCATGATTATTTTTTGCCATGTCATTGTTTTGGCCGGTCTGAAAATGTTTGCACTAGGTCTAAGAAATATGGAATGGAAACAACTACTCACAGTTTTACAATAGCCTGACTCGTACAAAAAATTCTGTGGGACTGTATAGGAGAATAATGGGGCTTTTTAAGTGAAAATTAGGAGGCTTTAGGCCTCTTCATCTTGGGAAAATTTAATGTTAAACTTTTTAAGCTCATTTATTCAAAATAATGGAAGTTTAACATAAAAGATAAGCACAAACAATGATTCCACCCCAATGATTATCTTTAAAAATATGCAAACAAATGTCTAAAATTATGGAAAAATGTACTTGTATCAATTGGTAACTTGTTGAAATTTTGCCCTCAGTGAAAGATGAAATAGCCCTGTCCTAAATATTATTTAGAATCCTGAGTGATGACAACACTTAAAAGAAAACAGCTTTTTGTTTATGCTTGCGGTTACATAGCAAAATAAAAACAGTGAAAAATAACTTCAGAAGTATTTAAATTATCAATTGTAGTTACTTCCCTTTGATCAAAATTGAATGTCTCACTTTTGAAACAGCAAATTAAAACAAAAAAAAGTTTGTTAAGGAAAAGCAGTTTACAAGTTTTGGTATTGAATGTATTTTGTTAAAAAACAAACTTACCATTTAAAGGGAAATCCTAGTTTTTAATCATTGAATGCTTGCTCTTGCGTGGACAATTACAAAATCATTACAAATAAACCAGCAAATTCTCAAACTTAAATTGAATGTGCAATCACCTTTTTTATATATTTTCAAACTGTGTCTTTGTTATACAAATTTCCCATACAATTCACACAACAAACAATAAACCAAAATACCCCCACCATACCCTCTGAATACGTCAATTGTCAAAAACTAAGCGAGGTCTTCAAACATTTCTTTGTCATGTGAAACCCCAGCATGCAAATGATGATTTAATTGCATCAGACTGTTGTATTGACAATAATGAAATACCAACGATCCCTTTTTGTTTTTTGAAAATGTCCAGACATGTTCTGTTCGCTGACCCTAAGTAGCCTCACTTAAAATGTAAAAAAATTAATGGTATTCCACCACCACACATGTATTAATGCTCCATTAAAGTAATTTGTCTTAGCTGGTAAGAGGATTGTTACTTGAATCTTTAATACATCAGAAAGACTTACTTTAATCAAATATGATCTAACACTGAAATAATTCTCTGTGGCTTCATCCTGAGGTGGTTAAAGTTTAAATAATGGCCATTTGGGCCAATTGATCACATGCCACTGCAAACAATCTAAGGATGGCTTAATTATAAAGACTGGTGAAATTATCAAAATGGAAATTGGTTCTATTTTCTACCCAGGATATGGGCTTCAGAGTGATTTTGTAAGCTATTGATTATTGTCACAATCTACTTTAAAGATAAAATATAAACTAAAGACTGATGAATGATTTGACCACAGGTGGTTCAGGGGGTAAGGGCACATGGGGCGCCCCAGGGGATGAATTGTTCGTAGATGGGAGCTGCAGGGACGCCAACGACCCAAACTATGACTCAGATAATCAGGTAAACTGACTGCCTGTTTTTGGCTGGTATGTTTTTCAAAGGAAAATGTCCCAGTATTGTCATAGCCTTGATTTGTTAACATGTCCTTGCCATCAGTGGGGAATTATTTTTTTCAAGGTATTCATGAAACTTTGTATGCTTGTAGGCATTTTACAATTGAATACATTTGATACATGATGTGTGGCAAGGCCTCTTATTCTGGATTATAATTGTTGGGTTGAATACTTGCATGCCTTTTTGCCTACTGTGATGAGTAGTGGAAGGCTGGCATCAACTAGTTTAGCTCTAACTTGTTCTTTGAGTATTTAAATTTAATTTGCTTTATTGACTCAATACTTTAACCAGTGGGTTAAATAAGCACAAACCCAGCACTGGTGAAGTGCTTCCTGGGCTTGCTGAAATTCAGGATTTTATAAAGAAGGGCTTGTTGAAAATCATTGATGCCAAGTACTTATGTCAGAATTCTGGTTTGTTCATTCAATGTTTAATTTTGATAATTGGTTAATCTGAATATGATTTATTGTTCTTATTGCTTATGGAGCCCTTTGTTCAATGAAAAACAAAAGCTGCTTAAATTAGTGTATCAGTACTCGAAAGTGTATTTCAATGGTCAACATCTTGTTGCTAAGTTTCATTGCAATACTAGCTTGGAAAATAACATTTTGGTGGTAATAAGTAAGAAATCAGACAAATTTTTTAAAACCTTACCTTCACTCTCAATTCTAACATTCTGTTAAATGTAATACACTAAAGCTTCTTATTGTATGAGTACATATATAAATACATATGTTAGAAGTTCTACAAAAAGTCATAGAGCGCAGTGAGGCCACTGACCAAGATAGCTTGCTCCATTTTGTAGAATATCAAAATTAACACTAACCAATTTTGTGTTGGCACTGATGTTTGACCATCAGACTCCAACCCCTGTGTAGTCATGATTTTATGGTATTTGGGCATGAAAGTTCAACTGTTGCTTGCAGCTTGCAGTTGTAAAAAGTCATGAAAAATGTGATAGTGGTGACAGCTGGAAAATAGAAGTACTCTTATAACCACTACCTTACTGTTTGATAAGGTCAAATACAACCATGAAAATATGACCGATAAGGTCAAATACAACCATGAAAATATGACCGGTTACAATACATAATATTTATTTATCTGTTTAGGGTGATTATGTGGTTGAGAAGATAGAGCCGTTGGTGACTCCGGAGGAGTTTGACAAGATAGTCTCCCCAATTATTCTGGAGTACTTCAATCACAGCATTACCAAGGAGGTTGAGGTAAGGTAGAAGTCTTGATGAAAAATTGTTATTTCGATACGTAGTAAAACTTGTTTGCAAACTGTAACAGAACGCTTGTTCGGTTACTGTTAACATTTTAAAATTGTGGATGGTTATTTTAGGAAAACAATGTCTTGTTTCCACTTGCAATTTACAATAAACTTGACAAAGTTTCATAAGTTATGTAGACATATATATCAGGTTTAGATATCCTTAAAATTGGATCGTTATTCAGTAATTCTTGTGCCTTCAACAATTTTGGTAATGCTTTTCCTTACTTGAATTGCTGTATTGTGAAGCGTATGTGGAAAAAGTATGGTAGTAAGAATATTTTTTAAAATATGGTTATAGGCAACAATATTTTTCTGACATTTTATTTGTGATTTTTCTGCAATTTTATTTCACAGACCAGTCTGGACGAAATAAACATCAGCAAGATGAAGAGTCGCGTCGTTGAACTTGCAATATCGCTGGCTATGGACCGGAAGGCCAGTCAGCGGGAATTAATATCCATCCTCATTTCTGATCTCTATGGAAAAATCATTTCACCTAAAGACATTTCTACGGGTTTTGACAATTTGCTCAAGGGTTTAGCAGATCTTGTGATTGACTTACCTGAAGCACCAAAAGTAAGTGTTCTCTTGTTAATCCTTAACTTTCGGGTCATCTGTTTTACCAAGGGAAAAGAGTGAAGCGATTTTGATCACCTTTGCGTCATCGACACATTTAAATTTTGCCCATAACTAGTCAGTGTTTCAAGATTTTTGCATGAAACTTGGTACATGTTTTGCCAGGTACACTACACAAAGAGTTACTAGGCTAATTGCAATAGCTATCATTTAGGCTTAAGAGTTAATATTTTTTTGTTTTTTGTTTAAAAGCTTCTGTATTAAATTATATGTACATACCAATTTAATATACTTGGCATTTGAAACCTAAAACAACTTGCATTAAACACATTGATAACATTTATTGTCAAGTTTATATGATTTTAAATTCTTCACAGCTCAATAATATGTGCTTTCACCTTGATATACCATGCCCCTTAACTGCAGCACCCTGCCCTTTTTTAAAACTGGGCAAAGACCCTAATTGGCTTGAGCTGTCAGAGTGCCTTCTTCACTATATAGATATAATAAACAGACAACTTGTGGTATTGTTTGTGTATAAATTGTTCATTTTTATTGCCATTATATTACATGTAGTCAATGTCAATTATACACAGACATTTCCATGTAGAACCTTGAATGGAAACAAAACTAGTGTTCTTAAGCTATTGACGATATTATACAAAACTTTAGGCAAGTCGAATAACCTACCAGTATGATAGACCATATTATTCATCTCGTTTTGTACAGATGCTGGGTATGTTCATGGCGCGTGCGGTGGCGGATGATTGTCTGCCGCCAAAGTACATTATGAGTTACAAGGGCGAGGTGGACAACACGGCAAAACAGGCCGCCCTTGAGAAGGCTGAGTTGCTACTCAGTCAGAAACATGGCATTGTGAGGCTGGACAACATCTGGGGGATCGGTGGTGGTATCCGACCTGTCAAATACTTAGTTAAACAGGTTGGCAATGTTATTTGTGACCTTGATATGTGAATTCGCTTCAGTTTTTAGCTCCACTGGCCGAAGGCCATGGAGCTTATGTCGTCACAGATTGTCCGTCGTGAGTGCGTGCGTGCGTGCGTAAACTTTTACTTTAAACGACATCTCCTCTGAAACTGATAAGCGGATTTTGACAAAACTTCACAGGAATGTTCCTTTGGTGGTCCTTTACCAAAATTGCTCAAATGGTTCCGGTCCATTGCACAATATGGCCGCCAGAGCTAAAAATAGCAAAATCTTTAAACGACATCTCCTCTGAAACGGTTCGGCAGATTTTGATGAAACTTGACAGTAATGTTCCTTGGGTGGTCCTTTATTAAAATTGCTCAAATGGTTCTGGTCCATTGCACAATATGGCCGCCACAGCTAAAAATAGCAAAATCTTTAAACGACATCTCCTCTGAAACGGATAGGCAGATTTTGATGAAACTTGACAGAATTGTTCCTTGGGTGGTCCTTAACCAAAATTGCTCAAATGGTTCCGGTCCGCTGCACAACATGGCTGCCAGGGCAAAAAAATAGAAAAACCTTTAAAGAACATCTTCTCAGAAACCGATGATCAGATTTTGATGAAACTTAACAGAAATGTTCCTTGGATGGTCCTTTATCAAATTTGCTTCAATGGTTTCGGTCCACTGCACAAGATGGCCCCCAGAGGTAAAAATAGAAAAACCTTTAAACGACTTCTCCTCAGAAACCGATGATCGTATTGCAATGAAACTTGACAGAAATGTTACTTGGGTAGTCCTTAACCAAAATAGCCCAAACAGTTCTGGTCTGCTGCACAACATGGGCACCAGAGCTAAGAATAGAAAAAAACGTTAAACTACATCTTCTCAGAAACCGATTATCAGATTTTGATGAAACTTTACATAAATGTTCATCGGGATGCCCTTTAACCAAAATTGCCCAAATGGTTCCGGTCCGCTGCACAACATGGCTGCGAGAGTTAAAAATAGAAAAACCTTTAAGGACTTCTCGTCCGCAGTCTTCACGAAAAACATTTTAACCTACTAGCCAGTTGGACTAGCATAATGGCATATTTTACTAGTCCGAATGACAATCTAGTAGTCCGACTATTTTGCCACATTATAAAACTGTATGCTTGAGGTAAATACCTATTTCAATTGAGCAGCTTGCAGTTTGAGTAAACATTTCTTTATTATGATGCTCATGCAGTGATAGGGAGTGACATCCTTCTGTTGGGAATAGTGCTCCTTGTTTTTCAGAACCTATGGGTACTATGTAAAAACAAAAGGCATCTTGCTTGAATAGACTGTAATAATATCAACATGGTTAGAAAAGAAATGCCATGCTTTAATAGCTTTGATTACATTTTACTACTGAATTACCTCCCTTTAATAGAAAAAAAAATAATGTCTTAATTTTTCACGTATAGCATCTTTAAATAATTTTTAAACAATAATAATTTATGAGTAAACATATAAGCATAAAGTTCTCACAAAAAGATCAATTTAAAAACCGTACATTTATACATAGGAAAGTATATATAGACTGAACATTAATTTTCGTTTAAGTGACATTCTGAAAGTTTATGAAACAGCTATTTTTAGTAACTTAAATGGCCGAAAAGTGTAAGTGAAACACCAAGTCGATTCTATCTCGTCAGTTCTTGTTCAGGTTAGATATTTGCTTCATAATCTATTCAGATTAAATGTTAACCGATGATCAGATTTTGATGAAACTTGACAGAAATGTTCCTTGGGTGGTCATTAACCAAAATTTGTTAAATGGTTCCAGTCCACTGCACACCATGGCTGCCAGAGCTAAAAAATAAAAAAAACTTTATACGACGTGTCGTCGAAACCGATGACCTTTTTTCGATAAAACTTGACAGAAATGTTTGTTTGGTGCTCCTTTACTCAAATTGCCCAAATCATTTCGGTCCACTGCACAACATGGCAGCCAGAGCTATTAAAGTAAAAAAAAAAATTAAATAACTTCTCCTCAAAAATTGATGATTGTATTTCTATGAAACTTGACGAAAATGTTCGTTAGGTGGTCTTTGCTTGAACCTTTTGGCCAGTGGAGCACAGGCACTGATGTGCCTCTTGTCAGTTCTATTGGCAAATCGGCATCTTACCTTTGACCAATTACAAATGGTATAGACAGTTTTATAGCCACGACACAAGCGTATATACACTAAGATTATAATGTAATACACAATAACCTTAAGACATGGATAAAAACAACATAAATGAACATTGTTTTATTTAATATGATACATCTAAACAGCTTATATAATATACTGTAGCTAAATCTTCTGTTATGTTGTGTAACAATTCAATGAAAAAACGGTTGGCATGCTTTGAACATGACGTCATTCAGTAATGTATTTATAGAATTAAACCAATCACCTATGATATCTGTATTAACTGTCGTCATTCAGTACTGTATTTATAGAATAAGTACTGTATATATAGTAATAATATAGAATTAATCAATGGCCTATGATATCTGTATAAACTGTACCTATGACGTCTATTTGATATGAGAACTTCAAATAAAAGTGCGTATGATTCCTGTGTGCATTTGATTGATTCTCGTGCTATGTTTCTTACCATTAAATTGATGGATGATAACTTCATTTATCATTTTGTTAAGACAATCTTGATACATGTCTTGTTTTCAGAAGTAATGTCATACATTATTGAGCTTTCCTGAATACACATGTACTATCTATGATGTTTAAAGCTGCACTCTCACAGGTATGCCATTTTAACAACTTTTTATTTTTTGTCTTGGATAGAGCAAATTTTGCATAAATATCTGCGAACCAATGATATAAGATTGCTGACAAAAAATAAGATCGTAGATTTTCCCATTTCCGTTCGAAAATTAATGTTTTATGGCTTAAACCGTAACGGTTTAAGAAAAATGCATAAAACATCAATTTTTGAACTTAAATATAAAAATCTGCATTTAATTTTTTGTCAGCAGGCTTAACTGGTTTCCATGGATTTTCGCAAAAAATGGCTCGTTCCAAGACAAAAAAATAAAAAAAGTTGACAAAATGTTCAATCTGTGAGAGTGCCGCGTTAATACCTTTTAGTTTTGTTAGCTAACAACCAAATATTTGGAAGCTACATGTACATACTGGTGCATCAGAAAACATTCAATTAAATTTAACAAACAAACACATTGAAATAAAAGAACTTGTGTACCTCATTTGCTAATCCTTAAAAGCATTTGATGGGTATTCCCTCACCATTAGGCTCTAAGTAATGTACCCCAGTAAAACTATATGGTCGGTCCACTATTATAAATCCAATTATCACGTAGTTAAATAGGAGTTAACAGCCATTTAACAGGCTAGCTATAGGGGGCAATAAACTACTGTGGGATGGCTAAAGAAGAAATTCTCAATACCTTTAAAGAAATAATGCAGCCACTGAATATTCCAGCGATTGGTAGTGCTAAGAAAAGTTGCTCTATTTCAGATGGTGCTGCTGTTGAAGGAGTACCTGTCGTCCAGTGACATCATTGAAGCGACAAGGTGCCTCCAGGAGTTAGAGGTGCCCCACTTCCACCATGAACTAGTCTATGAGGTGAGGGGCTCACAAGCTTTTTTATGGATAGGGTTGGGTCTTTTAAGAGGATGGGATTTTCCAGAACATCCAGGAATTGGAAGTGCCACATTTCCATCATAAACTAGTCTAGGAGGTGAGGGGCTCTCTAGCTTTATTTTAAGGGATAGGTTTGTATCTTTTAAGAGGATGGGATTTTTTCCAGAGCAACCAGAAATGAGAGGTACCACACTTCCATCATGAACTAGTCTATGAGGCGATGGGCTTTTGCCTTTTATTGAGAGTGAAGGGGGTGGTTCTTAAGTAAATGGGATTTTTCAGAGCCTTCAAGTAGTTGATTCACATCTCTCTAACTATGAACATGACAAGTTGTTTGCATATCTTGTCTTGTACTGTGACAGTGGTTGAAGATGGTATGCAGCCAGTCGGCGGAGAGAATGTCAGCATGTTCCTTTTTACAAGCAATCTCTCTTATAGTTCGCACAATTTTTTCCTTACAGGCCACTGTGATGGTGTTGGAAGATGGTACGGAGCGACCAGCAGAGAGAATGTCCAAGTTTCTTCAGTCTCTGTACGAACACTGCATCTTAACCCCGGAACAAGTGGCTCAGGTATAAACACAACTCTATATACTGAGTCGGCTAGGTTGGTGTAAAAGTTATGCTTATGCAGAATTAAATCATTGAAAATAATTATGTAGTGGTATTTAATATTTTGATAACAGTTGTTAACATATTGCTATTTTCATATTTTAGTGCAATTCCGTATTAATGCCAAAGATAATTATGAAATAGAAATTGCTGTTGACAAAATGTGAACAATTATAATGCAAGCATTCTACTTTTGATAACCTTTTTTTCTAAAGAATCCATGTTGCCAATTTGCCGTCATAACAATTTTGAGTAGAAAGCAGGGGATGTTAGACATTTGTAGGGCTATATAATTGTCATACTGATGTAAAAGAATCCACATTCTGATTGTTGGCTCTCTCAAGAGCCAAATCCCCCTTGCCTGGTTAAATTTTGTAAGAACACCGTAAGGTACATATTTCAAGTTTCATGTGGAAATGACAGACTTAGGCTAAATATTATATGTGTATTTGTCACCAACCATAAAATTCAGGGATTCAAGCGAGTGTTTGACAACATGCCGGACATCAACTTGGATGTGCCGAATGCCTACACGCTTTTGGAAAGATTCGGGGATTTGTGTCATCGTGATGGCTTCATTGATGAAGCCACTTACAGGGAGCTGCCTAGGGGGTGAGTATTTATTTTTAATATCTCAAGTCTTAATGGTCTATTATAAAGCAATTAGTGTTGAGCTTGACCACTAAGGTCTATTCCATTTAAGCATATGACCCCCGGGGGGAAGGCACCCACCCATTAAGAAAATAATTGCCTTCCCCCCTTGGGTTGATTGTTTGATGCCCTTAGATTATTAGTTTCGAAATGTGGATGAAATACTGTAATATATTTGGTGTTGGTGTTGTTGGCTTGGCTAGGTTTTTCGGGGCAAAAACTTTACCTTTAATCATGAAATAAAACCTTTTAAGACCAAGTGAATTTAAGGGACTTGAGGCACATCTTTCAACTCTGGTTTTGGTAATTGATGAGTTATTTATACTCCTTGTTTGAGGATACATTGTAGCTGTTCAGATGTTGTGTATCAGTCAGTTGATGTCAGTTTTGTAGTTTGAAATCTGGATTGCAGTGTTCTAAAGGCTGTGAGAGGCATTTATTTGGCTTTATGTTATGCTTAAACCCAGGACCTCTAAGCTGAAAGATGTGTAATTTGTATACTAGAATCCATAATGCATCAACACAAATCAAAACTATGACTTAGGCCCCTGGATAGGGGAATTATGCGAATTTCAATCACTGAAAAACATGTATTTTATCCTTTTTAGGGGAAGGAAGCGTTTCGTGTCAGAGGGTGACGGCGGAAAAATTAAACCAGCTGTTCTGTGATCTATTTTTAGTGATCTTTGACTTCAGCCAATCAAATGGCCATAATAATGTCACATGACTTAAAGCATATGTTGAGCATGGCATGTGTATTTTGTGACACCTGTTTGGGAGTGGATGTACAATTATTGGCATTTTTCATTTCACAGGCAAGTACCTGCTTAAATGAACATTTTTCACCCTTGAAAAATAAGTATTGATGTTGATTTTAATTCAAGGTTGATGTTTGGTGACTAGAAATTTAGTATAATTGTGCATCTTAAAGATATGGTTAGGTCATATTTTGTTAAAAGTTGTGTATATAATTTATTGTTACTCATAAAATGTTTGTTTATATATGTTTACAGCTGAACTTGGTGTTAAATTTTCTTCTTTTTTATTGATATTCTGGATGCATTTTATATACAATTGATATATAAATGAACTAGATGGTTGAAATTTATTTATGTCTGGATAAGTATGAACATATCGTGTCCCCTGAATCCAAAAAACCTGACTAGCTGTTAATTTGGGGAAAACACTTGAAGAAGTCCCTGAAAAGTTCTTGATTTCTTTCCTGGTTGTTCTGTATGAACCATTTACTGCTGTTTCTGTGTTGTGACATTTTCTAAGCATTCTTTGGTTTAGGTCATTTAGATAAATGTACAATCAGTTTACTGTTCTGAGCACTAGGAAATTGATTATTTTGTTATGAATTTCAAAATTTAATATACCTTGAAGGAAGTGGGAAATTGAGATTTATAAGATCTATTGAATGTATTCTGAGAATAAGCACCAAGTTTAGATGTTTTATTGTTTTAACATGTTCCGAAGACTTATTGTCGACATGCAATACAAGTGCTGTTTACTGTTTAATGATTATAATGATTATCTCATGCAGGTGATGGCTTAATTGAAGAGAATCATGTTCAAATGTGGAATTTTTATTACATATTTGTCTTTTTTTTCTGTATAACTTGTTTGCTTTTTACGTGTCTTCAAGTTGATAGAAAAAAATAGGTTAACATTTTATGATGCATTCTTTTCATCAATAAATTTACTAGATACATTACTGTTGTATAGTGAAATGTGCATAGTAACCAATTTTCATTTTAAGTTCACCTTTGTGGCAAACTCTATTAGAAAATGATGTCAATCTCAGCTTATTTCAGGATTTTGTTACACTTATAGGTGGCTTTCAAGTAGGTCATGTACATAAACAGAACATGACCAAATGTAGACTAATATTCACCTATGAATTTGTTGCTTATGTATTTGATAGTTAACTACATGTACCATGACGAGTCCCTATTTATCGATCTTGTGCTTGTTAATTATTGTTTTCGGTTAAATTTATATGATTTTGCAATATTCGCATGCTCCCAGATGACGTATGATCTTTTAAAGCATGTTATGTTCATTCTCGTACATCAGAGGGATGATGCTACGCGTACAACATAGATTTATCATTATCAAACCGCTGATGAATGAGCATGGTCATGTTATGCAGTGGGCTTTAATAAATTACCATTCATGAGTTGCAGTAAAACTTGTATTATAACAGGATGTAAGCTTGCTATTATTTTATCATATCATTGTACATTCTAATAAACTACAGCACAGTTAATGGGTCTGGTAAATAACATACATGCTTACCAACGCTGAAAATTCCACAAGTGTTGAATTGCGTTGTGTGTTCATTTATAGTACTATTTGTTATGATTTCAATACACCTTAGTTACCAATACTGTTATTGTTCGTCTTCTTGTGTTCAGAATGAAACAAGGATACAAGTCAACATGGATTCTTTTTTAATAAACCTGCGAAATTATTTTATTCTTGTTCACATGAAATGATAACTAGTTGAGGATGGTACACGACCCACACTGCACTCTTAGCCTCCCTTCTTGAATCGTTTCAATATCCTTGATGAACCTGTATGCGCGGGTTCAGCCCTGGGCTTTAGGACTGAAGCCCCCCCCCCCCCCCCTCATCCCAGGTTGGCTCGAATATACACTTAAGGGTGGGCTGGATTTTTTTAGTCGTAAATTAATGCAGGGCTGATGCGTCAATTTTCATGCGGAGTATTCCGAGATGACTTGCACAGGTCCTGTAGCGTATTGGATTTTTTGGTAATGATCGTTGTTGCGCGGTTGAATGATTCTATTCGGCTCCATACCTAGCCCACAAGTGAAGGTAAATTACAACTCAAGGCTTTTAGATTATCTTTTAACACTGCACGTGTGAGGATACGGTGAGAGTGAAGCCATAACGTAGTCAATAAGGTCAGGTAGACTAGGAAATTTCTAAAAACGCCCTGCAGCTTTGATCGGACACGAGAAAACTGGAGTCGTAGTGTTCATTTTATGTTTCAATAATAATGGACGGTTTTAAAACCAGTTTTACCTATGTAGCATAGGGTAAACAGTAATGATGGTATCGTATTGAAACAAAAAAGGCATTTGGAAACAATTTTCTGAAAACTTGAACGCGTCTCGGATGAATAATTAATATAATATGAGAGGGGGATTAAGAATTTAAAATGCTCCCGACAGACCATTAACGCATTAAATAGTGATTTTGCACACAGGCACACTGACCTAGCAATTGGGGTTAAACAAATCTACTTTAAACGTTATCAACGTCATGCAAATGTTTCTCAAAAGTAGTAGAAAAAAACACACATCATCTAAATAACATAACACTGAGCTAATGTAGAGCAAACGAACATGTTCAACTGTGCAAACATCTTGAGACGACCCCTGGTGAACGAATTCCCAATCTTCCGTGCACTTATATATTGACTGGGTGACGTTACAAGCTATATGGTAATTTCAGCTTATTCTGATAATTGATGACGTTGAACATAACTCTCAATCCTCCTGGAGTACATTGATCGGTTTTCATGCAGTAGTTTACGTTTTACGAGTTCTAAAATTATGATAATCGGTAACGGAAGTCACACAGATCCTACATATATATTAAAAATAGTATGTTATATAGGATTTCTGCAAAAGAATAAGGCGATATTGCGCTAATGAGAAAAAACAACAACAGTAAATACTGTTTCACCTAGATGTTCACCGTGCAAGTAATGGCCTAACGAATAAAGACATTAAATATTGCAAAAAGTCTCTCAAAAACGCTTTACGGTATTAAATTCCATAGCTACAGACAAACACTGATAAATGTGATAAACAAATTCCGAAGTCAGACTGATGGCAGTATCATCCCAACCGCTGTTGGATATAATCATATACAAAGTGGTTTGGTGTTTTATAGCTATGTCAGTAATTCAATCATATAATACATATCTAATGAATAAATTGAATCAAGTAACCATGCAGTCGACTGCCATCTATGAATCAAGTAACCAGTCGACTACCACAAGTAGCCAGTCTGTTTTTGTTAGATACTCTATATTCACCAAAGTCGGTCAACTTCCGTCAACAAGTGCAGATCATTGAACTTTGTTATCAAAATCACAAACGTTTTATTGCACTTGCAACCATATTAATCTTAAACGTGATACTAACCAATTTAAGTCAACAACTTAAAGGGTTGGGGGGGGGGGGTCCCCCCCACATGTATCCGCTATAAATCCATATTATATAATTATTTATATTTTATGAACTGAGATCTAAGCTTAGTTATTCAGATTAAGGAATGTTTCAAATGTGGTCGCATCCCCCCCCCCCTCCCATTACACACACAACACACACATTCTCAATCTTCATCGATCATTTGAACAAACAGTAGCGGATTTTTGCATTTTAAGTTCGTTCACCATCACAAGCCACAGTCATGTGAATCGTAATGACTGGACAGGTGTACTTTTGTATTATTCTGAGATGCCTATATAAAGTGTTGCGGGCAATCGCTGGATTGCTCATTTATCCCTGTCAAAGATATTTCCTCTCAATAAGTAAGACCTTAAAACCTCTGTGCCTCCTTGCCCTCCTCAGTATGATTATCGTCATGGTGTCACGCCATTATAGTCGTGGATTGTTTCCGAATGTCGGCGCTAATGCATACCTTAGCCTTACGTATCGCACACTTGGACGCGATTGTATTCGTAGCCGTCTCAGGCATAAACAGTGCATGTGTGCAGGTAGTACATATCAGTTAGGGATGGAGATTGATTTTCTCATAAAAAAAAACAATAAGGGTCCCAAGACTGCGTCCACCTGTAAATGTTCAAGTTAAAAACAGAAATGAAAACATACCTCCACTTATCTTAAAGTGCATGCAATCACGAACACTTTTGCGAAAATCGTAGTCGAAATTTTAAATGAATTTCGTAAATTTCAACTATTTTGTCCATCAATCATTCTGAGATTTCACCATCAACAATGTTCAACCATGCTGTAGATTTCACCATCAACCATACTGTATCTTTCATCAGCAAACATGCTGCAGTTTTCACTATCAGCCATGTTGTGGTTTTCACCATCAACCATGCTGCATCTTTCATCAGCAAACATGCTGCAGTTTTCACTTTCAGCCATGTTGTGGTTTTCACTATCAACCATGCTGCAGTTTTCACTATTGTAACGGTTGTCACCATCAGCCATGCTGCAGTTTTCACTATCGACCATGGTGCAGTTTTCACCATCAAACATGCTGCAGTGTTCACCATCGACCATGGTGCAGTTTTCACCATCAACCATGGTGCAGTTTTCAACACCAACCATGCTGCAGTTTTCACCATCAACCATATTTCAGTTTTCACCATCAACCATGCTCCAGTTTTCACCATCAACCATGCTGCACTTTTCACCATTAACCATATTGCAGTTTTCACCATCAACCATGCTGCACTTTTCACCATCAACCATGCTGCAGTTTTCACCATCAACCAATCTGCAGTTTTCACCACCAACCATGCTGCAGTTTTCACCATCAACCATGCTGCAGTTTTCACCATCAACCATATTGCAGTTTTCACCATCAACCATGCTGCAGTTTTCACCATCAAACATGCTTCATTTTCACCATCAACCATGCTGCAGTTTTCACCATCAACCATGCTGTAGTTTTTACAATCAACCATGCTGCAGCTTTCACTTCCGATCATGGTGCAGTTTTCACCTCCAACCTTGGTGCAGGTTTCACCATCAACCATGCTGCAGTTTTCACCACCAAACACGTTGCAAGGTCCACTACCAACCATGCTGCAGTGTTCACCACCAACCATACTGCAGGTTTCACCTCCAACCATGGTGAAGTTTTCACCACCAACCATGCTACAGCTTTCACCATCAACCATCCTGCAGCTTTCACCTCCAACCAAGGTGCAGTCTTCACCACCAGCGATGTTGCAGCTTTCACCACCAACCATGCTGCCGTTTTCACCTCCAACCATGCTGCGGCTTTCACCTCCAACCATAGTGCAGTTTTCATCAACAACCATACTGCAGTTTTCACCACCAACCATGTCGCAGTTTTCACCACGAACCATGCTGCATAATTCACCATCAGCCATGCTTAAGTTTTCACCACCAACCATGCTGCAATGTTCACCATTAGCCATGGTGCAGTTTTCACGACCAACCATGCTGCAGTTTTCACCATCAGACATGCTGCAATTTTCACCACCAACCATGCAACAGTCTTCACGACCAACCATGCTGCAGGTTTCACCACCAAACACGTTGCAACGTCCACCACAACCCGTGGTGTAGCTTTAAACACAAACCATGCTGCAGTGTTCACCACCAACCATGCTTCAGTGTTCACCACCAACCGTGCTTCAGTGTTCACCACCAACCATTCTGAAGTGTTCACCACCAACCATGATGCAGGTTTCACCACCAAATACGTTGCAACGTCCACAACAAACCGTGCTGCAGCTTTCAACACCAACCATGCTGCAGTGTTCACCACCAACCATTCTGAAGTGCTCACCACCAATCATGCTGCAGTGTTCACCACCAACCATGCTTCAGTGTTCACCACCAACCATGCTTCAGTGTTCACCACCAACCATTCTGAAGTGTTCACCACCAACCATGATGCAGGTTTCACCACCAAATACATTGCAACGTCCACAACAAACCGTGCTGCAGCTTTCAACACCAACCATGCTGCAGTGTTCACCACCAACCGTGCTTCAGTGTTCACCACCAACCATTCTCAAGTGTTCACCACCAACCATGATGCAGGTTTCACCACAAAATACGTTGCAACGTCCACAACAAACCGTGCTGCAGCTTTCAACACCAACCATGCTGCAGTGTTCACCACCAACCATTCTGAAGTGCTCACCACCAACCATGCTGAAGTTTCCACCACCAACCATGCAGAAGTGTTCACCACCAACCATGCTGCAGGTTTCACCACCAAATACATTGCAACGTCCACCACAACCAGTGCTGCAGCTTTCAACACCAATCAAGTTGCAGTGTTCACGACCAACCACCCTAAAGTGTTCACCACCAACCATGCTAAAGTGTTCACCTAAAACCGAGCTTCAGTGTTCACCACCAACGTTTCTGAAGTGTTCACCACCAACCATGATGCAAGTTTCACCACCAAATACGTTGCAACGTCCACAACAAACCGTGCTGCAGCTTTCAACACCAACCATGCTGCAGTGTTCACCACCAACCATTCTGAAGTGCTCACCACCAACCATGCTGAAGTTTCCACCACCAACCATGCTGAAGTGTTCACCACCAACCATGCTGAAGTGTTCACCACCAACCATGATGCAGGTTTCACCACCAAATACGTTGCAACGTCCACCACAACCCGTGCTGCAGCTTTCAACACCAATCAAGTTGCAGTGTTCAACGCCAACCATGCTCCAGTGTTCACCGCCAACCATGATGCAGTGTTCACCGCCAACCATGATGCAGTGTTCACCACCAACCATGCTAAAGTGTTCACCACCAATCAAGTTGCAGTGTTCACCGCCAACCTTGCTGCAGTGTTCACCACCAACCATGCTAATGTGTTCACCACCAATCAAGTTGCAGTGTTCACCGCCAACCATGCTGCAGTGTTCACCATCAACCGTGCTGCAGTGTTCACCAACAACCATGGTGCAATGTTCACCAACAACCATGCTGCAGTGTTCACCATCAACCATGATGCAGTGTTCACCATCAACCATGCTGAAGTGTTCACCACAAACAGTGCTGCAGTGTTCACCATCAACCATGCTGAAGTGTTCAACCCCAACCGTGCTGCAGTGTTCACCATCAACCATGCCGAAGTGTTCAACACCAACCGTGTTGCAGTGTTCACAAACAACAATCCTGCAATGTATACCAGCAACCATGCTGCAGTGATCACCAACAATCATGCTGCATTGTTCACCAACAACCATGCTGCAATGTACACCACCAACCATGCTGCAGTGATCACCAACAACCATGCTGCATTGTTCACCAACAACCATGCTGCAATGTACACCACCAACCATGCTGCAGTGTTCACCAACAACCATGCTGAAGTGTTCAACCCCAACCGTGCTGCAGTGTTCACCATCAACCATGCCGAAGTGTTCAACACCAACCGTGTTGCAGTGTTCACAAACAACCATGCTGCAATGTATACCAGCAACCATGCTGCAGTGATCACCAACAATCATGCTGCATTGTTCACCAACAACCATGCTGCAATGTACACCACCAACCATGCTGCAGTGATCACCAACAACCATGCTGCATTGTTCACCAACAACCATGCTGCAATGTACACCACCAATATGCTGCAGTGTTCACCAACAACCATGGTGCAATGTTCACCAACAACCATGCTGCAGTGTTCACCATCAACCATGCTGAAGTGTTCACCACCAACCGTGCTGTAGTGTTCACCATAAACCATGCTGAAGTGTTTACCACCAATCGTGTTGCAATGTTCACTATCAGCCATATGGCAGTTTTCACCACCAACAATCCTGCAGTTTTCACTAAACCATGTTGCAGTGTTTACCAACAACCATGCTGCAATGTTCACTATCAGCCATGTTGCAGTTTTCACCACCAACCATCCTGCAGTTTTCACCAAACCATGCTGATGTGTTCACCAACAACCATGCTGCAATGTTCACCACCAACCATGGTGCAGTGTTCACCAACAACCATGCTACAATGTTCACCATCAACCATGCTGAAGAGTTCATCACCAACCGTGTTGCAGTGTTCACTATCTGTCATGTGGTAGTTTTCACGACCAACCATGCTGAAGTGTTCACCACCAACCGTGCTCTAGTGTTCACCATCAACCATGCTCCAGTTTTCACCACCAACCGTGTTGCAGTGTTCACTATCAGCCATGTTGCAGTTTTCACGACCAACTATGCTGCAGCTTTCATCACCAAACATGCTGCATCTCTCACCACCAAACATGCTGCAGTCGGTGGTGAGTGGCTGATGCAGTATTGTTGATGGGTGGGTGCTAATACATTGGAAGTGATAGGGCTTGCAGGCTATTCCCGCAAGTTACAACATAGAGGTTGGAGAATATTGCAGCATGATCTGAGTGCACGCTGCATCATGGTTGATGGTGTACGCTGCAGAATACTTGTGGTGGGTGCTGCAGCATGGTTGTTAGTGTATGCTGCATCATAGTTGTGGTAGACGCAGCAGCATGGTTGAAAGTGTATGCATCAGCATGGCTGTTGGTGAGCGCTGCAGTATGGTTGATGGTGCGCGCTGCAGCATCGTTGTGATGGGCGCTCCAGTATGGTTGTTGGTGGGCGCTGTAGTTTGGTTTTCGGTGGGCGCTGCAGTACGGTTGTTGGTTGGTATTGCAGCGTGGTTGTTGGTTGGCACTGCAGCATGGTTGTCATGGGCGCTGTAGTTTGGTTTTCGGTGGGCGCTGCAGTTTGGGTGTTGCAGCGTGTTGTTGGTTGGCGCTGTAGTTTTGTTTTCGGTGGGCGCTGCAGTACGGTTGTTGGTTGGTATTGCAGCGTGGTTGTTGGTTGGCACTGCAGCATGGTTGTCATGGGCGCTGTAGTTTTGTTTTCGGTGGGCGCTGCAGTTTGGGTGTTGCAGCGTGTTGTTGGTTGGCGCTGCAGCGTGGTTGTGATGGACGCTGCCGTTTGTTGTTGGTTGGCGCTGCAGAATGGCTGTGGTGGGTACTGCAGCCTAGTTGTGGTGGACACTGCAGCTTGGTTGGTGGTGAGCGCTGGAGCATGGATAATGTTGCCATGATTTGATAATCGTTGATGGATTTCTTATTATGATCATCAATAATCGATTATCCTCAGAGCTTATTAGTTTCTTATACCTCTCAAAATAGTCACATTCTGCGGTGCCTTCAACATTGAATGTCTGTAGGGCCACACTTTTTGTAGAAAAAATTATTATACCCCAACAAAATAAAGTTAGGGGGTACTACTATAAGAGTGAGCTTGTTGGTCGGTCCGTTTGTCGGACATTTGGTAGGTCGGTCCGTTTGTCGGACATTTGGTAGGTCGGTCCGTTTGTCGGACATTTGGTAGGTCGGTAGGTTTGTTCGGAAGATAATAATGAAAGGATAAAGGTAAGGTCAAGTTCGATCTTTGTTGCAGTCCGTTGTTTGGCGGTGTAATATTTTACCATTCCTGTATCCAGATGGTATGTCGGGGCAGGGGGTATTCGTCATTCAGTTATAAATGTTGTAAAATTGATACTAGTATATTCAATCGTACTGTTTTGAAATGTAATACAGACTCATGAAAGGGTTGAAGAATTTGAATTCATTTTGGTAAACATGATTAACATCTTATAATACAGGTCAGGTTCGACTTTGGTAACAAACAACCAACTTTATACAGAGTTGTGGTCCCCTTTCTGCTTAGAACTTGACAAAAATATGGTGTCTGGAAAATGATTCATATATGGGTGGACGGACTTAAATCATATTTTGTACGCATGTTTATCACCTCAAACATATAGGTGATGTTTGACTTTTATTTCGAACAACTAATTTTATGGAGTTGTATTCCATTTTCTTCATAGAATCTGCAACACCAAGGAAATGATATCCACACAATAAATCATGAAAAGGTTGGCGGATATTAGCTATCTTTAGTACCCATGTTAAACACTATTGACTGCAAGTCAAGATTGACTCAAGCTACATACCACTTTTTTCTGCCCCTTTTCAACTCCGAATTTGCCAAAAAAAACTAACAGTGTCCGGATAATAAGTAATGAAGAGTTGACGGATTCGAATTATATTTGATACACATATATAACACAATAAAATACAGGTTAAGTTTCACTTTCTTTACAAACTACACAGTCCAATTTTAGCCACTTTTCAATTAAAAAAAGTCGAAAATTAGTGTCCGGGTGATAACTGATGACAGGGACAATATATTTAAATATTTCTTGGTGTTTAACAATTTAAAGTTCAACTTTGATTACAACCCGCTGATGTTTTGTTACACCACCTGATGTAGCACTGTTAAAACATTATTTTGAAAACAGGTTTGTTGAAGTGTTTGAGGAAACTAATCACCTAATCAAACTCCGGTAATAAAACGAATGCGGGGCTCTTTAGGTGACATAAACTGCCCTTTGTATCATTTAATATGCTAAAGAAAACGAAAAATTATCTTTATTTTAATTCATCATTCAAAGCAAAATGTTGCCTTCCGACATAGCATTTGTGACGTAATTTATCACGTGGTATACACACAATGAAGTACTATATGTTGTGATTTCATTACACCTTAGTTTGATAACAACCCACTGATGTTTTGCGGAGTTATGACCCGTTTTTTTTAAAAGAAATAATCTACCATTCCTATGTCCTAGCGGCGAGTGTAAATATTCGTCCGCCCTGTGCCAGTTCTAGTTTCAAGGCGAATTTTTTTTTGACCCAACATAACGATAATCAAACTTGATTCACATTTTCTAGACACAAACATTCTTATCATGTTTAATGCTCGAGTAGAAAATGTGACTACTGTGGAAACTACAAAATCGATTATAATTATTCTCTATATTTTAATTAACATAAAACATCTGTTGAAACTACACACATCATTCTAATTTTCACTGTAAAGATAGCATTTATTAAAGACTGAAGAAGCCTTATCTGGTCAACTCCTTGTCTTCATTAGTCTACCCTTGACGTTGTCTTACCCTGGTCTTATCCTAGTGCACTGTGAAGTGCACTTCTTGTTAACTAGAAGTGCACTAAACGTGCACCAACAACTCTCAAGTTTGGTCCTAACAGTGGAAACTAGTGTTGACACAGCTGCTCACTGTTAGTACAATAAACAGGAACACATGTTTACATATGTTCTTTTATTAAACATTCAATACAATAAATTTCTAAAATCATTAGTCAATAACATAACATTTGATCATATAAACAAACAGATCATCATCCCTTACCTACAAAAGACCCAAGAGCACCACAAGTGAATGTCAATGCTCATCTGTTTGTTTTGTTTTCAGTCAATAAAGGGGCATAACTGTAGTACTATTTAATCCAGAGGTAAAGGCCTTCATACATGTATGTATGTTGTCTCAGGCACCATGTGAACCAAATTCCATATGAATACCCTGAATGATTTAGAGTAAGGGCAGAGCTAACTATGCCAAGGCTATGATGATACCTCAACTTCTTGGAAAAACAGTCAAGCTGAAATTTAAGACAGCAACATATTGGTCCCAGACAGGCAAAGTACCGGTATCGTTATTGTAATTTACATATGTGCAAATGTAATGCTGAATTAATATATGAAAATGAAAGAACACAGACGAAACAAATTCAAAATAGAAACATTATATAAAGACAAGCAGGGTTGTATTACATTCAAACAGAATTTTGAAGTGTGTCAATATTTTTAATGAGTGAAGACAAATAAAGTGAAGGTACATGTAAATCAGGTTTGGTAGATTCAAAATCCTTGATAGTACATACCGGCTAAATGTTAATTCAATTTAAACAAATGATAACAATATTGATTTTCCTCTAAAACACTGAGCACCTAAACAATAACTATAGTATATTAAATAGTATCATTATGGTAGCCTGAAGCATATGATAAATTATGATCGACATAAGGATGACAAAAAATAGCCAGCAATACTTTTGTCAAGTTGTCATTCAAATTTAGATCCATCTCATTTGCCACTTTAAACTAGTCTGATGAATGTTTGTACATATATACCAAATTATACTTGGAACGGTCTGTGCTACAAATTCCTGGTATATTATATGCTATTCATACCAACTAGAGCCTGGGTTAACACAGTTGAACCTCATATTTATTCAAACAGTCTCAATTTTGAATCAAGACTTATGTCTCAGAAAATTGTTAAAATTAAATGGCAAAAAAATAATCTCATTTCCAATCCTTTTACTCAGGGCTATTCCATTTCATCCATTAAACATAAATATGAAAGATATTGCTATAATTGCAGCCTCTCCCACTCTTCAAAAAATTGATATGGATACTAATACTGAAATAAATACTAAAAATCATAATAATCATAATTAAACAGTATGGGTAGGCTTCAGTATCAAAAATCAACTACTCACAATAATAAGACTAATTGATTGTATACACAAAACACATAATATTAAAACTTGTACAAGGAAATCAAAGACGAGAAAGAACTGCAGAAAATGATAATTTAATCACACACAGACCGCAAGTACTCACAGAAACAATTTGTAAATTGACTTATATGTACAACTGACATACATGTATAAAGTGGCATTCTTCTTTGGCAGCCTCAAACAATTTGGAAAACAATTACCATTTATTTCATTCATAACTTTGTACTAAGCTAGAGGATAAAACCCTCCACTTTATGTTAAAACAGTCATTTGAACAGTTAGGCTGTAGACATATTTGAACCAGCAAATTGAGAATCACATTTAGAAGACTTAACACAAGAGTTTGACAGACCTCTTTAATTAAATAGGAGACTTCCCAAAACAGTTTGTTGCGTCTTCACTATCTGTCTTGTTGTCCTGAGAAAGGAAGTCAATATCAAACGTGGGCATTTCAAGGGGAGGCAAATCAGGTATCAAATCCAACTCACAATGTCCGACATCACCAAATATTGTCTCCCTTGCTTCATCTCTAACCCTCATTTTCTTGTTTTCTCTTTTCAGTTCGTCAACCTCTTTCAGAAGCTGCGAAACATGTTTCCTAAGATCGTCATTGTGGTGCCGAAGGTCCTTTGTTTCCTTGTCTTCACTTTCAGGACTTTCAGACCCTTTAGACTGGAAAACCCGCTCAACAGGTATACCGGAATGGAATGACTTGCTGTTGTCACAATTCTGTCTCCGTCTCAAAAGTAGTCCAATAAGTGAGTCGTTCTCAGTGAGAGTGTGGTAGATGGTGTCCTCATCAAATGGGGATGATTCCCGACAAGGAGTCTGTATATCATATGGATGATGACTGGATAAAGGGGAGGAATGTTCCGCGCTGGTTGAAATAACTGGTCCCTGAAACATTACAAAATTCAGTATTATGTGAAATTGATTTAGTTATAAATGCAGATTGCAAAAAGATATTAGTAAAATATAAATTTATTGATTTGAAAGATGAACATGCATGTACACTTACATTGACAGAACCATTCTGTTTTTCTTCATACAATGTAAGTGTATTACATGGTATTAAACTTTCAAGATTTGAGAAAATACAACATTCCTTAAGCCTACATAATAAAAAGGCCTCAGGAATATCAAGTCCAATCATTTGTTGACACAATATAAAACCAACTTTTATAGTTCAGAATTCCGTCTATATTTAAAGGAAAATAAAATTAAAGAAAAAAATCTGCAATTGTCATGAATAATTCTAACACCAACCTGTAGACTTGTCTGAGTACCAACATCGCAGTAATGAAGCTTGTTTTGTTGTATCTGAAGCAGCTGAGCGCGACGCTGAACATCATACAGTCTGTCCGTCTGTTTGATGTGGTGAGCGTGCTGAAGACGTAGCGATTCTAGTGCCTGGTCCGTACATGTCTGTTGTGGATAAAGTAGTTTAGTCCAATCTTTATGGCTCTGTGGCAGCTTTTGTGAATCTTGTGTCTTATCTTTATGGATCTGCTGCATGGCTTCAAGGATATATTCTGCAAAGCAAATAGACAAAATTACATTGAAACTCTTATTCTTTCAACAATTTAATATGATAAACACAACATGTTGCTGTATTGTTTGAAATAGCGCATAATGGTTTCCCAGTTTAAATCATATCTGTTTATGAGTACTACAGATATATATACCAATGCTTTTTTTTTAAATATTTGGATTTACGTGGTAGACAAGCATATTAAATTTCGAATTGGAAAAATGTACATGAAATGGGAAAGATGCAGTGTCGTAAGTGATACATAAGTAAGATTCAATGCTTTGTACACAACGATGTCAATTTTATGTAAGATTTTGACAATTTTCCTTTTTTCTTGCAATTGTTTTATCTGGTGTCTAGACCCTTAAAGAATTCAAGAAAAAGATGGACAGATTCTCATTAAAATAAAATTAAGAAAGAAAATCATAACATTAGAAGTTTAAAACAACAGACATATTTGTATATTTCTTTGTTGTCGAATTTGACACATGGTCCAAATAATGTTGTTGCTTAATAAAAGCTACGTAAAACACACTTTAAACAAGAGATGTTTGTCAAACATTATGCCCCCCCTAAGAGCCATGTTGTCAGGATTATATGGGCAAATAAATGAAATATGCATGGACAGGAATGACAGCTGATTTGTCACTGACATTGGATGCCGTTGAGGCAGTTTTAAGGTTATGACCATTCAAAGTGTGAGGATAGTGTGTTATGACCATGACCTTTGACCTCAAAATCCATAGGAGTCATCAGCTGGTCACCAAAAATCTAAATGTCAAGTTTGAGGGCCATGTGTGCAGGCATTGACAAGTTACCGCACAGACAAGCTTTTTTTTCGTTCAAGGTCACTGTGACCTTGATCTAGTGACCTTGATCTTTGACCCCTAAAATTATAAGGGGTCATCTTCAGGTCAGACACAACTCCAAGTCAAGTTTGAGGGCCATGGGTGCAGGCATTGTCAAGTTATCACTCGAAACATTTTCGCATTCAAGGTCACTGTGAACTTGACCTTTGACTCGATGACTTCTAAAATCAATAAGGGTCATCTACTGGTCAGGCCCAACCTTCATGTCAAGTTTGATGACCATAGGCCCAGGAATTGTCAAGTTTGCTTGCAAGGTCACTTTGACCTATACCTTGGTCAAATGTGTTTTACCCGGAATTCTAAAGGAAATATGTAGAGCTATTACCGGTATTATCAACTGTGTTGGCATTGAATTTGGTTAAGGTGAAATCAATAGGGGTCATCTACTGGTCAGGCCCAACCTCCAAGTCAATTTTGAGGGCCATGGGTGCAGGCATTGTTGAGTTATCACTTGGATTACCTTTTATCATTGAAGGTCACTGTGACCTTGACCTTTGGCCCGATTACCCCCCAAAACAATAGGGGTCATCTACTGGTCAGGCTTAACTTCCATATCAAGTTTGATGACCATAGGTCTAGGCATTGTTGAGTTATCAATCTGACAAGCTTTAAAATTCTTTTACCATTAAAGGTCACTGTGAACTTGACCTTTGACCTGATGAGCCCTTTAATCAATAGTGGTTATCTACTGGTCAAGCCCAACCTTAATGTCAAGTTTGATGACCATACATCCAGGAATTGTTGAGTTATGACTCAGACAAGCTTTGGTCTACCGACGGACCGACTGACCTACATGTGCAAAGCAATATACCCCTCTTCTTCGAAGGGGGGCATAATAATAATGACACGAAGAGAAAAGTAATTATTAATCATTTTATACATTAGAACTACAAGTTAATCATTACAGCAGTAAGTTAATCTCATATCAAATTAATTCACAATTTATTATAATTAAATTGTAATACAATCAATTTATACCTGCAGCCCTATTGTGACAGGCTATGGCCTCATCAAACTTGCCTGCTTTACACAGCATGTCAGCCTTTCGCCCCTGTTGATGTGCCTTAAAAACAAAGCCATTGCAATGAATGATGATGGCTGAATGGCTACTGTATGATCACTCTGAAGCTTGAAGCATTGATGATGATTAACTATAATACTTGATGTCACACTGGAATGGTAAATGGTTAGAACATGTCTTATAGCAAGTACTTTTCAAAGCTCATTGTATATTTATCCCTAAAGAAGCTGTTATACTTCAAAGCTCAGTGTAAAGTCATTATGGAAACCATTATGTGACTTTGAGTTTTTTAATACTATTATAATTTGTCAGTAAAGGAAATAATTGTATGTGGGTTACATGTCAGCATAAAGCATCCGTTGAAACACCTTGAATCACCACAAAAATCTCCAAAAACTATTACACGTAACTAAAAGAAATGCAGTTATTTCAAATTAAGAAAACTAATGATAAACTAGGATTGCTTTTTTGAAAACGCGCTTGTCTCCCCAATTGTGTGGTCGTAGCTGGGAAAAAATAAATGATGGACATGAAATTTGTAATTTTGGACTGGAGACGAACTAACATTGAAGTTTGGTTTATTCACCCGTATTAAATAGTGAACATCTACTGCGGCCTTGACCTTTGATCTACTGATCTCAAAATCAATAGGGTTCATCTACTTGTCATGACCAACTAGCATACCAAGTATGAAGTTCCTTGGTACAAGCGTTCTTTAGTTATTGAGCAGAAACCATTTTTAAGCTTAACTGCCAACATATTGTTTTTTACCTTTTAAGGGAACCCTGTCCTTTGACCTTTTGATCTCTAAATCAATAGGGGTCATCTACTAGTCATGAATAACTAGCATACCAAGTATGAAGTTCCTGGACCCAAAGGACATTTCGTGGCTTCACAAATGTCAGTCAGTCATACCATCAATTCAATATCATTTATTTCCTTAATTTCACATATTTTTTTATACACATAATATAAATACATATTTCAAAGTATTATACTTGGTAATGTTTGGGTCATTTTCGGTTGTCTTAACAGACTTAAATGACATTTGAAGTCAATTGATTAAAGTTAAAAACAGTGTGAAAATCCTGAGAACACGATAAAAAATATATTCAAGGGTTATATGCAGCAAGCTTTGGTATTGATTTATATCATGTTTACAATCATTTCTTATACAAAATGGAGTAAGCAAAGCACAAGAAATTTTGGAAGATTTTATTTCGGAATAACTTATTCGATCATGGACCTATAAACTTTTATAATAGAACCTAAAATTGGTTTATAGGTCCTTGATTCAATTAAATATCAACAAATATGAGCATTAAATTGAAAACAATATGAACATTGATGAACAAAAAAGTTCAATCTTATCATGTGGAACTGTCAAATCAGACAAAACATGTAACAGTGAAAACCCTTATAGTACCCTACTGTTCTAGTACTACTAATCAAATTGTACCCTTCAATTTTTGTTCATGAATGTTATATTCCTGTTGTTGTACTCATGTTTATTGGACCACATTAATCCAATAAGCCTCAACGTCTTGTGAAGCTTGTAAGTCTCCCCTCAAGCTAATTATATACTGCGGCACACTGACCATCTTTCAGAGAGTATCGCATAATTTCGTACAGCAACAAATCATTTATTTCCCAAAACTGGGTCATCCGAAATTAAGTCAACTTCAAACTTCAGTCGTTTCAGATAACATATTTTCTGTAAGATCAACGAATTTTACATAGAATCAAACAAAAGATTGAAAACAAACCAAATTTAAAGGAGCGTCCATAGTTCTTGATAAATATTGTAGAAAATAGTTATTTTTAATATCGTTAAAATACAAATGAGGCAGACAACAGATCAGCTGTGGTCTGGGGGCAGACAACAGTAAGCTTGTGCTCTGAGCAGTGAATTTTATTCAGGAAACAACTGATCTAATTAGTACTCCCTGAACAAATCTTGGAGAAACAAAACTTTTAATTTCACAAAATTAAAAATAATCCATGATCATAAGATTCCATGACATGGCATGTAGTTCAGTCTAGTTGTAAATTAGAAAAAAATCATGTTTTTTTTACAGTTTAATGCTCAAAAATATATTATTCCTTCGAGTAGGATCCCAGTTTCTTCCAAGCCAATCTGTCTTCTGAAGATGAAACCCATCAAGCCCATCTTCTGTTACACAATACATAATATCTCTAAAGAATGGGGTGGGAGTTTTAACTGACCAATCGCTAAAGCCACTTGCCAAGATCATGTCGTTCAGGTTTGTTAGTTATTCCATAGGATAATGCAACCATGTGCTGGTAAAATGTTTCAATGTCTGCATCTGGGCTGGCCCTTCATGTGTCAGTCACATAATCTGAGAATGTCCCATTTTTGTGTAAGGCACGTACAGTGAGTCAGATCAAATATAAGTCTGCAGACATTTAATAACATTATTTTACATGTTCATATTCCAACATTTGAGTGTATATTCATTTGCTCCCCAAGTTGTCAGATGCTATAAACATGTACTAGTTTCTTTTGAGCAAAATGAATACATTTGTAAATGTTTGAACAATTAAACCTAGACAGAAACATTGAGCAGGTCCCCAAAACATTGTTATATAAATCAAACATTGCTGCCAACCACTCGCAGACATTCTCCCAGGATTATGATGCATACAATGTTTTACTGGGTACAAATACATTTACCAACACACTTTCATGATTTGTCTACTTTTCGAATTAAAGAAATTGAAACATTTTTTAAACATTTATTTGCAAACAACAGTGCGTAGATCAATAAAACATAAACACATGAGTGTATGTGTCTGTAGAACACAAACATCGCTAAAAATCCCCTGTTCACACAAAGTTCATTTTTCATTTCCTGGTTTTAACATCTCATGATAAAATGAGAAACAATCATACAATGTAAATGGTTCCAAGAAATGTTAAAAATTACAAAGCTTGGTAATACAGACAGTATTTATATGAATAAATTCTTAACTAATGGCCCTCATTGTAAAATATGATTATGATGAAAATACCTTATCAAAGTCAAAATACAATAATGTATTAGTTGAGACTGTATTAAAGATATGAAACATTGCATGCATGTAACACTGCATACATGCTTGTAGTAGGATTACCTGTAACATGTTACAAACACTTTTTGGCTTGATTATGACAGGTGATAGCTTATTAATTCAAACTCAAGTCTATTACCTATAGGGTCGAAACCAGAACTGGAGTCCATTTAGGGAGGCAAAAAGGTTCCCCTGGTTGAGCTGGTTGGGGCGAGAGGCAGTCACATATACTACTAGACCAATCTCATCCAACTGGCACATTTATTCCTAAAGCAACAATTTTATGTAATAAAAAATCTTCATATAAAATAAAATAAAAAAATATAATAAAATGTTTGCCACTGACCAATAATCTAAACATACTGTACAAGGAAACCATTCAACTCAAAATCTTATAAAAAATGTGTAAGTTTGCTTCAAGAAAACCAAGATGATTTGATACAGGAGTTTCTGAAAATTCATGTAGCATTCTGCATGTAATGTCCATCATTACACATTTCTTAAATTACATATTGATCACCATTTTTCTCTTGATTTTGTACATAACATGTCAATTCTAGTACTCAAATTCAGGAATGGCTTTGAAGTTTTTAGTAATGATATATAATGAGAATTCCTTCCAATATGAATAAAGAATACTATGGGAAATGTTTACTTATACTCAAAATTAAACAAATGCCTCCACAGTGCTCCCTACCCCTAAATTTACATACAGTTAACATACATATGTATATACTATAGATGGTCTTAAGTTTGCGAATTTAATTTCCATGAATTTTCATGCATTGGTCCCTAATTTTAATCCAAGCAAAGTATGTAACATTTAATAGTTTGTTTCCAATGATTAAATAATGGTGTTTTGAATTTTAAAATCTTGTGTAATTGAGAAAAAAAAGCATAGCATAAAAAATGCCCCTCGCGAAACTAAAACAATCAGCAGTATTAAAGTGTGCAAGAAATCACCAATACATTTTTCACACAATTCTTGAAGTAACTTTTCAGAATTCACAAACCATAAAACAGCAACTATTCACACCGAGTTAAACATTACTAACAACATTCAAAGCTAGACAATGAAAACTTATCATTAATATACTTCTTTAAGAGAATAAACAACAAGCAAAACAATTATCACAAATATACAGGGCAGTACGTACAACACAGATTCATTTTCTACTTCAAAATCATCAACTTTTTGTAGAATCAACTTTATCATATCGCTAGCTGTGTCTTTCATTTTATTGGTGTAACATAGATTTTGAAAGACACAAAGATTTAGTTAACAAATTATTGTACATTTTTTAAATGTGTTTCTCTTAGGAAATACATCTTCAGAAAAGTCAAATAACAAATCAGTGATGAAAGAAAGCAATTGCATTGATATCAAGATCAAGAAGATTGTTCAGATGTTTTTACAATAAAATATATGAGAAAAAAAATCATTTTAAGTGTAAATTTTTCACATACATGTTTAAACAAAACGTTTCAATTACAACACCCCAAATTCAAAACACATAATTATATGAGTGATATGACATCAAAGTACTAGAAAACATGAGTATGAAATACAAACTAATATTGAAACCTGTTATTTAGTTTGACATGTTGCTAAACGAACATAAAACAAATGATAAATATGGGAGAATGGAAGATTAGCTGATAACATGAACATGAATTATCACAGAAAAAAAGAGGTAAATAGATTTATCCTAGAATTGTTTTTTTTATATGATTTTTAGAAATGTAGGCACATGTCATTCCATACTAGTTAATGTTAAATAAAAGTTCAATCCTTTACATGGAAAATATTCAGTGATATTGGACAACTATTATTTTCACGACTGCAAGATATCAATATTTTGTTTAAAATAAATATGTTAAACTTTCAACTGGCACAGTATTTTTAAGTTGCTGCATGGTTTAAATCTTGTTAAGTCAAACAGTGAAAACATATTTATGGAAGAGTTTATTTTAATGGGTACGCATGCTTTGATTCCTAGGAAACCCCGTGAAGAGATTCCGGATAACAACTATTGAAATAAAATACAAGTAAAAGAGAGGAACACAAAATTGTGGAGATCTAAAACTGACTTAACATAAGGGGCACAAAACTACTACTCAGGAAAAATGAAAATCAATGGTTTTTGGAAGAGTTCTGTATGCAAGAAAACACAACACTCACACACACATTGATTCAAATTTAGTGAATGAATCAGCATTTCAACTTTAATGATCTACAAAGTTGTATGATTTAGGTGGTGTAAAAAATGTACATTACATATCAACTATCAATTATCATCATCTTTTATAGCTGTGTGCCCCATAATGCTACTGAAATCTAAATGAATGCCGACTATCAAATTTTAAGTGTGTTTTTTGGCTTTATCTGAAGAACACTGGCTCTCAACACTCTCATCACAATCGTCACCTTCGTCTGGGCTACCCTCTGGTTTCTTTTCTGTTTCCTCATTCACTGAAAAACAAAACAGGTAATGTTGAACATTGAAGAATAGATACAAAATTGGACCATCTTATGAATGAGCGTATTGTTTCATCTTGGTTATAATGAGATATATTTTAAAGCAACAAGTTTGGCTGGAAATATTACTCCAGGCGTATTTAGATTAACAAATTAAATTTCAAATCTCCCGGTATTTCTGAGATTTGCTGATTATCCATTTGAAATTTTATTCATTTGTGATTTTACAATTTTCTGTCAAACGCCCATTGATAATGCATGCATTGAACATAATCTGACCTACCTGTACCTTAAAATTTTTTATATCTATTTCTGACAAGTACATGATTATGTATGATATCGTCATTAAAACCAAAAATTATGACTGGATGATGTAAATGATGTGGCCCTGCTTCCTGCTTATTCTAAATGAAATAATTAAAAATGTTGCAGTATTACTATTTACCATTTTCTACTTTTAATACCAGGTGTGTAATAGAGTTTTCAAAGGGCTATTTCAGTAAAATGATGTGCTTTTGTGAGTTGAACATAGATATGGTTGTGTAACTTGTGTCACATTAATTTATGGTAAGCATAGAACCAGCAGAAAAAAACTGAAACACCATTATAATGTATTTGTAAAACACTCTAGTCTAACGAAAATAGACCACTTCTGCTGTATACAAGTAAAGCCCTTCACAAAAATACTAAAACGTCTTAAACTGGTGTACATTACTGTGTTTTTCATATAATATGCTCAAAAAAGACATAATGAGCTGAAACATGGTTTATTTTTAACAAAAATAAAGTTAGTAACAAATAAACACTAATCAAAAACATCAAACAAGTGAAAGTATGTACCAGATCATCAAGTATTTTTTCATCTGAAAGAAAACAAATCTTCATGTAAATGATGCTAAATGTAAAGTCTAGAAATATAATCCACACACTGCTTTTTCATTACTTAGGTGCAATCTGCATATCTATGATATATTTGTTTCAATCAACGGCATTTTGTCCTTAAAGGGACTAGACACCAGACGATATAACTGCACGAAAAAAAGAAAATTGTCAAACTTATTTTTTTAAATTCGAAATTTATTGGGTTTGTCTACCATGTAAACACCATTCAATTTAAAAATAGCATCAGTACCTATATGTATCTGTACTAATCACGTGAGTTCCACATGCGAAATTTATGCACAATAAACTGGGAAACCGTTTTGCGCTATTTTTAAAAGGGTAAACTCAGCTGAGACAGCGACAAAGTATTATTTTAATCATGTAAAGTGATGTATTACCCTCCCAATACCAGCTCGTATTGACAATTCTGGACTTTCTTTGGAAAATAATGCATTTACTGATTTTGGGACAATCTGGTGTCTAGTCCCTTTAAAAGTAATTGAAAATCTATTTATACAATAGTGCAGAGTGCTAGATTTCATGAATCAGACCACTATGAATTCATGGGTTCAAAGAAAACCTCAGCAAATGGGTGCACATGCTCATCTGTTTTCATTAGTCTATCAAGGGCCATAACTCTACAATTGTTATAACGCCACATATAATGGATTTTATATACATGTGAATATTGTCATAGTGGAACATTTGAACCAAGTTTAATGACAATACCAGTACCTTTAAGTTTTTTTGGGGAACTACCAAGGTTCAAGTGTTTGCATGACAGCGACCTGATGCATGCGCCAACACTGTAGCATTGACAAGAACAGTTCCTCCACTTTATTCCTTGAAAAAAAACTTAGATGAACTTATGAAATAAAACTGTGGGAGGGGCAGAATGTATGGCAATTCTGAGGTTGATAACTGTAATGAGTGAACACCAATTTAACCATGTAATTGCATGGTCTACTACTTACAGTCTATTTTCTCCCCATCCCCATCAGTTTCCGATGATTCCGTCTCCTCCAGGCTGTGAGCTCTCTTCTTATCCTGACCTGAGTGTAAACATGTATAGGCAATATATGAAAAGTGACAGAACACTCCTTGTGACTAGACTACTAGATCAACAAGCACAAACTCTCACATTAATCCTACACTTAGGAACTTAGGAACTATATATTACGTTCTGATTTTGAACTCGCTCAGAAAAAAATCAACCAGCACAGAGCTTGCAGGCTTTTGTTATTTCAACGCCACAAAAACAAAATAAACCAATAAATATAACACCATGTAGTGACAGATATATTTGAAGATTATAAAATAACAACAACACATAAGTCATTATCCTTACTATAAATGAATACTTTTAGCAACACAATTTCTTTAACTTCAATTTGTGACATTGGCTACCTTACATTATATTACGATGTGTACAGATTCCTAAGTTATTGGTCACTATTGAAAATCTGGTTTAACTGATACTGAAAGCAGAAAAGCACATTATTCAAAATAATGACTTTCTCACTAAACATTTTGTCTCTATGAGAGATGATTACTTAAGCCAGAGCTATGGGCCTGGGTACATATGTACCGAATGTCACTGTCAACATGGATACTAAGGTCATGTGAAAATCCTGATCTTTTTAGTTATGACCAATCTGATTTTTTAATGAGGATGCCACTAATCCCAACAACGCAGCCACACTTCTTTTTTCTTTGAAAAACAAAAACAAGCAAAAAAATTCTTTCACGAAATAACATTCATGAAATAAGTCAAAGCTACCTGAAGTCTTCTTAGTCTTTCGTTTTCCAACCAGCACTTCTGAAAACACAAACATGACAAAGTCAAATACTGTTACAGCCTACCGGTACTTGTAAATGACAAAGTCAAATACTGTTACAGCCTACCGGTACTTGTAAATGACAAAGTCAAATACTGTTACAGCCTACCGGTACTTGTAAATGACAAAGTCAAATACTGTTACAGCCTACCGGTACTTGTAAATGACAAAGTCAAATACTGTTACAGCCTACCGGTACTTGTAAATGACAAAGTCAAATACTGTTACAGCCTACCGGTACTTGTAAATGACAAAGTCAAATACTGTTACAGCCTACTTGTAAATGGTAAAAACATATTGAGGTAACTAAAACCACACTATTTTTCAGATTAATAAACCACTTGGATTCTGAAGCAACTTGACAATTTTGTTTTGTTTAATATTAATTTTATTGTCAATTCTAATCGTTTTTTACGTCAATTTCACACTGGTACATAAATATGAGTTTTTTTACACTAGTACATGTATAAGAGTGTTTCATACCGTTACAAGTATACAAGTATTTCACATTGGTACATGTATAAGAGTGTTTCATACTGGTACAAGTATACAAGTATTTCACATTGGTACATGTATAAGAGTGTTTCATACCGGTACAAGTATACAAGTATTTCACATTGGTACATGTATAAGAGTGTTTCATACCGGTACAAGTATACAAGCTGGTACATGTAGATGAGTGCTCCATACTGGTACATGTATACGAGTGCTTCATACTGGTACATGTAGATGAGTGCTTCATACTGGTACATGTATACGAGTGCTTCATACTGGTACATGTAGATGAGTGCTTCATACTGGTACATGTAGATGAGTGCTTCATACTGGTACATGTAGATGAGTGCTTCATACTGGTACATGTATACGAGTGCTTCATACTGGTACATGTAGATGAGTGCTTCATACTGGTACATGTATACGAGTGCTTCATACTGGTACATGTAGATGAGTGCTTCATACTGGTACATGTATACGAGTGCTTCATACTGGTACATGTAGATGAGTGCTTCATACTGGTACATGTATACGAGTGCTTCATACTGGTACATGTATACGAGTGTTTCATACTGGTACATGTAGATGAGTGCTTCATACTGGTACATGTAGATGAGTGCTTCATACTGGTACATGTAGATGAGTGCTTCATACTGGTACATGTAGATGAGTGCTTCATACTGGTACATGTAGATGAGTGCTTCATACTGGTACATGTAGATGAGTGCTTCATACTGGTACATGTAGATGAGTGCTTCATACTGGTACATGTATACGAGTGCTTCATACTGGTACATGTAGATGAGTGCTTCATACTGGTACATGTATACGAGTGTTTCATACTGGTACATGTAGATGAGTGCTTCATACTGGTACATGTATACGAGTGTTTCATACTGGTACATGTATACGAGTGCTTCATACTGGTACATGTATACGAGTGTTTCATACTGGTACATGTATACGAGTGCTTCATACTGGTACATGTATACGAGTGTTTCATACTGGTACATGTATACGAGTGCTTCATACTGGTACATGTATACGAGTGCTTCATACTGGTACATGTATACGAGTGCTTCATACTGGTACATGTAGATGAGTGCTTCATACTGGTACATGTATACGAGTGCTTCATACTGGTACATGTAGATGAGTGCTTCATACTGGTACATGTATACGAGTGCTTCATACTGGTACATGTAGATGAGTGCTTCATACTGGTACATGTATACGAGTGCTTCATACTGGTACATGTAGATGAGTGCTTCATACTGGTACATGTATACGAGTGTTTCATACTGGTACATGTATACGAGTGCTTCATACTGGTACATGTATACGAGTGCTTCATACTGGTACATGTATACGAGTGCTTCATACTGGTACATGTATACGAGTGCTTCATACTGGTACATGTATACGAGTGCTTCATACTGGTACATGTATACGAGTGCTTCATACTGGTACATGTATACGAGTGCTTCATACTGGTACATGTATACGAGTGCTTCATACTGGTACATGTATACGAGTGCTTCATACTGGTACATGTATACGAGTGCTTCATACTGGTACATGTATACGAGTGCTTCATACTGGTACATGTATACGAGTGCTTGTTACTGGTACATGTATACGAGTGCTTCATACTGGTACATGTATACGAGTGCTTCATACTGGTACATGTATACGAGTGCTTCATACTGGTACATGTATACGAGTGCTTCATACTGGTACATGTATACGAGTGCTTCATACTGGTACATGTATACGAGTGCTTCATACTGGTACATGTATACGAGTGCTTCATACTGGTACATGTATACGAGTGCTTCATACTGGTACATGTATACGAGTGCTTCATACTGGTACATGTATACGAGTGTTTCATACTGGTACATGTATACGAGTGCTTCATACTGGTACATGTATACGAGTGCTTCATACTGGTACATGTATACGAGTGCTTCATACTGGTACATGTATACCAGTGCTTCATACTGGTACATGTATACGAGTGCTTCATACTGGTACATGTATACGAGTGCTTGTTACTGGTACATGTATACGAGTGCTTGTTACTGGTACATGTATATGAGTGCTTCATACTGGTACATGTATACGAGTGCTTCATACTGGTACATGTATACGAGTGCTTCATACTGGTACATGTATACGAGTGCTTCATACTGGTACATGTATACGAGTGCTTCATACTGGTACATGTATACGAGTGCTTCATACTGGTACATGTATACGAGTGCTTCATACTGGTACATGTATATCAGTGCTTCATACTGGTACATGTATACGAGTGCTTCATACTGGTACATGTATACCAGTGCTTCATACTGGTACATGTATACGAGTGCTTCATACTGGTACATGTATACGAGTGTTTCATACTGGTACATGTATACGACTGTTTCATACTGGTACATGTATACGAGTGTTTCATACTGGTACATGTATACGAGTGTTTCATACTGGTACATGTATACGAGTGCTTCATACTGGTACATGTATACGAGTGCTTCATACTGGTACATGTATACGAGTGCTTCATACTGGTACATGTATACGAGTGCTTCATACTGGTACATGTATACGAGTGCTTCATACTGGTACATGTATACGAGTGCTTCATACTGGTACATGTATACGAGTGCTTCATACTGGTACATGTATACGAGTGCTTCATACTGGTACATGTATACGAGTGTTTCATACTGGTACATGTATACGACTGTTTCATACTGGTACATGTATATGAATGCTTCATACTGATACATGTATATGAGTGATTCATACCACAGGGGTTTCTCTCTCGAAAAATTCTTATATATATTATATAGATATATAAGATTTTTTTTTTTCGAGAGAAACCCCTGTGCTTCATACTGGTACATGTATACGAGTGTATACAAGTATTTCACATTGTAACATGTATGTTTATGGAAGCAAAGCACCAAAGAGTTTAAACAACAAACGATCTGAGTAAAATCTCAGCAAAAAAGCTTTAAAATAGCTAGTTATGATTTATTTTTATACTGAACATTAATTCATTTTCAGGTACAAAAATATTATTTTCAAGAAAGAACATATAATGAAAACAGATACAGTGGCATGTATACCTCTCATTGGCTGTTTGTCCCCGCCGACCAGACTCATATCCTCCTCTATCACCATGGTGATGCCCTCTGACCCACAGTCTACATCTGTAGATACAAAGAACTGGTAGGTTGGTTTCAAACATTTTCACTTCAAAATAAAGTCCTAGCAATTTTCCCCACTCTTTGAGCATCAGAGTTCTATCTCAATTCCCACAGGGGAAAATCAAATCCTGATGCTGCAAGGTGAATCCATAGGACAGACTGACTGACTGACTGACTGACATGGTTTTTGGTGTCCAAAGACAGATGTATTTACCTTAATTGTATTTGATCAAAGGTCTTCTGCAGTGCTATATTATACTACTTAACTGTACTAGATACATGTGTAAATTGAAGTTTAAATATTAGTTTCAAGGAAATTAATTCAATCTAAACTTAAACTAGAAAGGCCGCAATGTGAAGAAACCAGGTTTTTTGATATGGGCTATCAGAAATTATAGCCAATTAATTTCTTTTATGAGATAGGAAAAAGAAGCAGCCTTTATTTTAACTTGCAGATTTGAGTTGGTTGGTCTGCAAAATGCTTAATTTCATTAATTGGCTCCCTCAAATTCAGTTAACTACCTAAGGACTATTCCAGTAGAGATTCCAACCCCTCCCAGGAAGAAAAATAAAGAAATTATCTTTTAAGAGTTGTTCTAGTTTTAATACGGGGGATAAGCTTCTGAAGGAGAAAAGTGGAATTGAAAAGAGCCTTGCAAGGGCTGGTTGCCTGTTTAAATGAAAAATGCGCAAGTTGCACCTTCACCAGAGAAGTGGCAGGTTGGGTCAATAATCTCTGGACAGGTGATCTCTACCTCAGCATTGGAGGCATCCTGCTTGCCGCTTGAGGACTTTACCCCTGAAAAACATGCAATTGTACCACATGAGTTCATTGAAAGAACTTGAAACGTATCCATTGCATCACAACCCACTGTAAAGGCTGGTATATTGAAGGGAACATATAAACCACAGCGGGAGGCAATTATTTAAATAGTATATAGTTGGGTGTCCCTAAATTAAAGCATAAAAAATATTTTGGTTTTAGTGGGAAAAGAAAAATTAGGAAACGATCAAACCAATGTCTTAACCACTTGGCCACGATGTATTTTGACAATTTAAGAATACATTGATAACATCACATGATAATGTCAATCAACCAATCACGCTACAACAAGTTGTTGAATCCTGTCACTAACTCTCTTCAAAACCATGGTCTTCAAAGATGATATTTAGCTGTTAGTATCTTGGTTTGCCACACTTTATTTCGTCATAAAAAAAATATGTACGAGACCCTTTAAGGCAAACAAAGAAAAAAACACTCAATAAAAATGTAAAAGAAGAACGCAAACTGCTGCGTACATCTGGTGGGGACTTAACAAACAACCTAGTTCTGCAGCCAAAGCCCTACCAATTCACTATAAAATCTACCTTCATAGCAAGATAGTATAAATGCCACTACATATATAGAACACCTTGTTACATTTGTGATTGAAATCCATTAGTTTAAATACTTCCCATCAGTCTCTCACCTTTCTTATTCACCTTTAGGACGACTGTGCCAGTGAAGAAAACTTGTTTTTGATGCATACTTCTGTGTCGCCCAGGCACCTGGGTAGGGTTCTTCGTTACCTTGGCAGCCGTGTCCATCTTGTTGTCAATGACATTCACTGTTTCCCGGGTAAGTAACTCCTTGTACAGGTCTTCATTCTCTTCCTTTATAAATTCCTTTAACACAGAGTACCTGTAGAAAGTTTATAATTATTTATAAATTGAAAACAAAAACACAGCAAATAATACAACACTTACAAACTCAGTCAAAAATATAATTTTATACAGACAATGTCCAAACTTTCAAAATGGAGAATGAAAAATCAAGCACTGAACTATTTATAATTTCATTCATAATATTAAATATCTTCTTTTAAAATTGTGCATTTAATTTAGAAAAAGAACTATAAAAGGGAAATAATTCAAATTATGGTCTGAGGTTAAGTAGTTGTTGTCAATAATTTTTCCACCATCAATTCCTTTACCCTTGTTTAGTATGACTTTATTTTTGTATATATTATAAAGCTTCATTTCCAATCAGATTAAAACCCAGTGTCCAATGATCACAAACTTACCCCAACTTTCCATCACTGCTGAGTTTCTTCAGGAGGTATTTTATCTTATTTTTGCGACCACTATTTTTATTGATCTGCTCTTTAATGTCGTCTTCAACAAGCTTCTTCTTCTTCAACAGGTCAAGTAGAGGCTTGGAAATTTCCAGCTCTTCACAAAGGAGGCTCATATGCTCTTCTAGTGGGTTGTCATTGTGATCTGTGGGAGGGGCTTTCTTTCCATGGCTTGCTTGATCTGCTAGTAATTTAAAAACAAACATGGTTCAAGATCAGCGTAATACTTACATTTAACAAGAATATTTTCTGTTCAAAAAAGGAATGATAGTAAAAATAAACATGTAACACAACACACTGCCCTAGTGTAAAAATAGTGCTTTTGTTCTTGATAAAGGCTGAATGAAAGAATAGATTGTCGCAACATGGAAACCTTGTCTTGTGGCAATATTTAAAATCCAACATATATCAATTATCGCTTCAAATGGCACCTAAAAAAGGTTTCATGCTGCATTCAAGAAATAATGCTGCACTCTCCTCACAACTATTAAAAGAACAATTTGACTATTAACACATTTTGAATCACTGCGCGCATATCAATGACTACCACAAATTATCACATATCTATACGCTAATTATTTTCACTACACACGAAAGAGTTCCAGCAAAACAATACATTTTAATTTTATTTTGTTTTACTGAGGTGGGAGAAAAAGCCTGAACCATGGCTGCTTGTGTAAGATATGTTCATCCCAGGGTGTTCTGCAGAAACTTTGTAAACCTTGTTTCTGCAAAACACCCTGCGCTTGGCTAAGGATGAACCTATCTCTCACGAGTGGCCATGGCAGATACTAATATTGTTTGTATGTATGAACATGTAACTGATACCTAAGTTAATAAATCTGAATTCATACCTTTCACATCTTCTTTATCTGTTTCAAGATGAAACATGACTTTTTTCTCAGCTGAAAAAGGAAATAAAGTAGCATGCATTTTACACCATCTTCAGAGGTTATTAATTCAACCAAAAAACTGCAATAAAATTGATTACCAACAGGCTATAATACATGTATGCATGTGTCAACTTTTAACTAAGAACATAAAATCACCAGAAAAGAAAACATTTAAAGCAGACAATTTGATTTAGTTTAATCATATTTATTATATGTAATTTAAACATGTGATATAAATAATTCCAACCAATGATATTATTATACAATTGGGCTTGGACATAAGTTCTAACAACATTTGAAAATGGCCCTCCCCGCAATCAGTCACACTATCGTTAAGATTGAAAAGTTATGACAAAATCAATTTGCATGTGAATTAATAAATAACATTTCAAGTCAATAATAAATTTTAGGTTCCAAATTAGTACCAGTTTGACTTAAGAGATAAGCTAATGGAAGAAAGAGAGGGAGAAAGATAGGAAGAGAAAACATATATGTAAACAAATCTATTGTCGCCAAGTCCTTGTGGGCAAATACTACAAGAAAAATGGTAGACAGGCATCGCTTCTGAACTTCAACAGTCTTAAATCTTTTATATGCAACCATATATGTATGCACTCTTTGGAAAATGTATGTTATCTGTTCGTCATTCAGATTACTATAGCCGTTTAGTAATTTATGGGCATTCAGTGGGTGATATTGCCTCAAGTTTGTAGAAATAACTGACGCCTTTTTATAGTAAAACTACTACATCTGAAAAGGAAGTGTTCAGCACCTTCAATTTCTGTACCACAGACATATTAACTGACTTCTAAGAATGTAACCCACAAGATTAAGATAATTGTTTATTGAATATTGAGATCAAAGTAATGCAAAATTACCTGAAGAGTCGGGAGGGTTTGGTAGGACATAGATGGTGAACTTCAGTCTGTACTCCCCCTGCTGTAGGACGTCTGCCTCCTTACTGTATACCACCGGTATTATGTCCTGTGAATATTCATTATTCTCAAGAATACTTAAATTGGATAGATTTCATATATCAACATTAACTTGTTACGGCTATTCCACTTAAATATATAAACCCCGGGGGGAAGGCACTTTTAAATTATGCCACCCCTTCCAGAAGCAAATTTACCCTTGTGGGGCCCAAATTGGCGAAAAAAGACACTCGCCTATATACTTTTTAAATAATTGCCTTCCTCCCGTGGGTTATATGTTTTACTGGAAAATTATTATCATTTGCAAAATAAAAGGAAAATATTTGAGACAAGAATGTGTTGCCAAGGTTACCAATGAATCACTTTCAATTATTGACAGCATAATTAAAACTTTAATATTTCAACATCACTGTCTGAAAGTACGAAAGTTGTAAAACAAGGATCATATAAATGATAACCTTTTAAACTTAATGGGTATCATATTAAACATTTACTCAAACCAACTCAGCAGTGAGCGCTCATCTTCACTTACAACATTGCAGCATGGTAAGGGTTAATACAGATTTCATACCACTGATGAAACATAAAGAGCTATTGCTTTTCTGTTATTCTCTCTGTAATTGGAAGGAACAAATACATTATTGCTCAAGCCCCATCAAACATGCAGCAGAATATGCCTACAAGTGAATATAGTTCACATGGTTATATATATTCTTGCATACAGGACAGGCACCTTCATTGGAAAATTATAACACCCCACAAAGCAACACCAATTTTACTGTATATTAAATAGAATAAATTATGACATTTCAAAACAGTGGGATTGAATATATAATATTTTTGCAAGAATTATAACAAGAGCTGTCAAATAAGTGACAAATACCCCACATGGCAACCTGGACACAGGATTTTGTTAAAACTGTATTACTTGACAATGATTGCAATAACAATATTATATAAATCACTCTCATTAGCACAATGATACGCATGAGTGTGGTTTTGTGTTGTGCTGTAATCCGAAGTACTCAGATGAAACCCATTTGTCCCATTTGTTGGACAGAAACCAAAATGACATGTGCCCACACTAGGAATCAAACACCGGACGCCCTGGTGTTAAGTGAGGTGCTAACCACTGCAAAACCGAACATCCTAAAAACTTTTTCTTTAAAAGGAGGACATAACTCCATCAAACATGGTTGATTGTAACCAAGTTGAATTTTATCTGTATTTTAAGGTTTTAAACACTTGCACCAAAAATTATTTAAATCCATTGTACATGTCATAAGTTATCGTCGGGACACAAAATCTTGGCAAATTCTAAATTGAAAAGGGCCATTACTGCAGAATTGCATTTCAAGGTCATTTCTACAACAACAAATTGAAAATTGTTAATGACGCCTGCTTAGTTACAGACCATGCATGGTACCTTACAGTGACATTTTCCAATCCTGACAGGACACACATGATATCTATTATTATTGCTTCAAGTTGATTGGCTGCTTTAAAGCTTAACAATGAATAATTTTAAATAACAATTCCAGAATATCTCACCTTGATCTTTCCGGTCCTGCAATTTTCCCGCAGTTTCCACAGGGAGTCTGGCTTGATTAGTCGCAGTTGAAGTACAATGGAACCCTTGTTGATTGTCTCAAGCGCCAGGCCTGGCAATAAAATATGTGGCACTGTAGATCTCCCAACATACTTCTTTCATATTAGTTCTCTTTTCAGACATTAAAAAGGTGATTCATGCGATTTTTTAATAGAACTAGTTTTGTATTGTCATACATGTATAAACAAACAAACCTAGAGGGTCTAGAGCTTCTTGTACTTGACTGGCTGACCTCTGTAGGGAGGAAACCATGCGTAGTTCGTCTTTCGAGCTGAAACACTGACGTTTGGCAGTTGTCAATGATTGCTGTGCGCCTTCTGGTTTTGTGTCTAAGAATACAGAATGTCTTAAGTCTTTACAATTAGAATAATGATAACATGCTATTACTCACACTCAATCATATGAAATATTGCTGTATTATAAACATAAAAGATTTAATTTTTCTTCAGATTTATTAAAGGCTTCATACCTATCAAAGATCTAGCATAAAAAACTATGACATACTGCAGTTACAATATCAGAAAATCTCGTAATGCCTTATAATATCTGATTTTCTGGCAGTAAACTGTAGTAATTGGTATTGTTTGCTAGATCGTTGGTAGAAGTAATCCCTTTGATAAATCTGAAGAAAGAATTGAATCTTTTAGGACAAATGTCACTAATTTTTTCACAGGTCATATGACACCAAAGCTTGAGTTTATTCCAATCAAACTACTGTGGTCACACTTAATGATCATCAAGATCATTTTTGTGTTTTTCATGCCAAAAATGCGTTTTTCACAAATTTTTTTAGGTTTTTAAGCATCTTACCAAAAGCTCTGCCTGACTTCTACTCACCTGTGGATGGTGTAGACTTTCTCTTCTGACGCTGTTTACAGGCCAAACTACTCGGCACTCTCTTCTCCAGTTTACTGAGAACATGCTCCATCTCAATAAGCTTACAAATCTCACAAAAATCTACAAATGCCTTTTCTGCACACAATTTAATAGTGTCTATCAACTCTTTTACTCGTTTTTCACTGTCCATTGAAGTGTTCACAATATTGTTGTGTTCTCGGATGCTGAATAAAAGTTTAGAGAGGAAGTGATCATTTAATGTGTCAATGGTGCTACGTGTGTTAAGGAAATGGAGCAGCGTTTGTACATCGCTGTCTGTAAGCTGCATTGGGCTTTGGTCATACCTCAGCCTAGGTCCCCTGCGAAGTGAGTACAACTGTAGCTCATGGAACACTGAAATAGAAAATACATGTCCTTAAATTTGATCTGAATTGTAGAATACTAAAAGCTCATGTCAAGCACTCTAAAAAGTCTGTCTTAGTGTGTAGAGAGAACATTTTCTATGTAGCACTTTAACCCATGAGTGAGCGGCAGTGTGCGAAATTAACAGTAGCCCGATTGCCCGAGGCGCCCAAAAAAATAATTATGATAGCCCGACTGGCGATAAAATCATCAGGCTTGTTGATAAATAAATTGTCAGGTCAATGTTTACTTCGACACTGTTCACTGACTTTCGTATAAGCATTCGGAGCACCTCGGGATTTTCCATAGAAAACTGTATGGATGTTTGCTGATGCAGTGATCTCCCTTGACGGCAATACTTAACTGCTTGAAAATATTTATTTCGGCAGAAATCATATTTCAATTTCAAACTGTCTTCTACTGATTCTTCAATTAAACCATGTAGTTACCGAAAAATGTGAAAAAGATGTTAGTAAAATCCTGTTCCTAAAACAACAAGCAGCATATGTTGACAGGACCTCCACCCCCACACTCCCACCACTACATTAACATCCCAACCCCTTGCAATAAAAGTTGATAGAATCCCCCTCCCACACACACAAGTACACACACTGTTCCACAACCAGCCTCCCCCACCCACTGGCAACACAGATTGACAGGACCACCCAATATTTCTAGCTATAACTGAATAAAATAAGATACTGAACAGTTTTTATATTATTCCTTGTCTAAAATCATATTAAGTACTCATAAATTTGTCACATGTTTTTTGTAAACTGTTGGGCTACGGAAATCTGGATTAGGCTACTGAAATCTCAAAGTCTGTAGCCCAATTGGCTACCAGGATAAAACGGCTAATTTCGCACACTGGTTAGCGACTGACACCTATCCTTCTTGCCCTCCAATGAATACACTAGAAAATTTCGGTCTTCAAAGACGATATTTAAACAATTATCAAAATTTGCTGAATGGTTCCAGCTGTCAGTATCATAATTTTAACATGTATCAATCCTAATGATTTGTCACGCTTTATTTTGTAAAAAAGAAGCCGTTTTACAAACCATGAGTAAGTACCTTTACATTGTACAATGTAAGTTTTGAATGAAAGTCTGAATTCAGATTAGAGACTCTTCATAAACATGCCCTATGTACATCTTCAAGCTTATTACCCTGTATTTGAAGTTGTGTTGGCTCACACTGACTGAGTTTGTCAGCTATACATGTTTCCTCTTCTTCCCTCAAACATATCAGAAAAGTCATATAAATCTGCGGAGGTCCCATCAACACCTAGAATGAAAAGTTCATCTGTTAATAAATTCAAAAAAACGGCACAGGTGTAAATTTTAAGGAAGACTTATGTGTAACAAGCCTCAAATGCTGAATTTTGTTTTGCATGATCCTTTTTTCACGACTTTATAGTATTGGCAAACTTTGTGCGGTTTTAAACATTTTACAGAAATCAAGAGGGCATCTTTGTTCATGGGCAAAGAGGCCAGATATAATATTTACCAACAATTAAACTGTTAACTTACGTATGTACATGTACTATTTTAAGCAAAAGATTGGGGAGCATCCCATCTCCAGAAGGAATTAAAGGTTTTCCGAATGTTAACAATGAATGCTGCAAGACACACTTGAAGTCAAGTAACACTATCTTTCTACCAAACATAAACAATGCCAGCATGAACATGTACCTTTTTCAGCAGCAGTTCAACAGCGTCCCGTCTCCATGAACAATGACATATACTCTCGAGGTCCAAATGCGCTATCTGTCTGGGGTTCATTTGGTACAGGCGCCCTGCTACACTCTTAGCAGCTGTCTTAGACATCTCTTCCTTAATCCACGCATACAGCAAGACCAGTCTGATCTTGTCCATGTCTGCAAGACACAAGAGGTCAAATACATGCTGTGTTACCCACTTGAGGAGTCTGAGTCAAAATCAAGGATTAAAAAAAAATCAAAAAGAGGGATAAATATTTAAAACAGTTTTGAACTTTTCAGACACTCACAAAATAATAATACACTGTGCCAAGTCTCAGACTCCCTTCAGAGTCAAACCCTGACAAAGTTCAGTTAAAACTTTATATATTTTATCAGGTATAAAGACATTTACCGGTAAATTAACATGTGTTTAGTCACTCTCATTGGCACATTATTGCTTGTGAGAGTGGCCTTGTGAACTCACTTATCCAGCTTGGTGACCACAAACACAACTCACGTACATCCAGGCTGGGTATCCAACCCAATATGCCTTGGTAAGAAGCCTGCGCCTACCACTGTGCTAACTCTGACATATAGATAACTAAGTATTCCAGTATATAACAGCACCTATATTGCTGAGCTATGGAGCTATCTATTCTTAGTGATGGAACAGTGTCTGCCTGAGCAAACATCGTGATTTCAATTCCCACAAGATGCACAGCATGTAGCAATTTAATATGTTACCAATATGTTTCATTGAATACCTTGAACATACTTTAAATAGACGATGACATCCTTGTGTGATATAAGATGATATCATCAGTCTGGTTTTTATTTTATTGAATTATTTTAGCAACAATTTTAATAAGAACTCATTCTTAACATAATTTTTAGTACACCTAAAATTTTCATGCACACAAAAGTAACATCACTAATGTAGGTATTCAAATTAATGTAGCATAAAAAAGAAGGAAAAGGTCAATACCCTGGTACGAGTCCTCAAGTTCTGCTCTCGATGCTGTGCAGTTAAAAACTCCATTCCTGGAGGCAGGTCGGCTACATGTACGTTCCTTTATCTCTGTAAAGCTGGTGTTTTCATTCTCATCTAAAACAATCAAGAAGACTACCCATATTTATTTAATGTGAAGGACTTACCAGAAGGTGATGGCTAATAAGCTCAACACCACATAGTAATCTTGGTTCATTCACAAAAATGACACAATGACAGTAACAAAAACAACAATTAATAGGATTCTTTATGCATGGTTGCAATGTACTTAAAATTATCATTCCTGACAGGGTTCTCAATAAGTATTAGTTGAACTATCTCAAATAGTAAAGAAATAGACCAGCTACTTCTTATTCTACTTTAAATTCACCTATTTTTCAAAATTTGAACCAGTCTTATTGCCATTGAAATGTCTGTGTGGCTGGCAGCCTTTTCTTTTTAAGAACACTGAGTCCATCAATACAGATATAATGATCAGGGTTTTATCTAATGAATTAAAGAAAGGTGCTGCACCCTGTCCTTTTACGTAGCACACCTCTGCCCTAATGGAGACCGTTGTCCCTTTACTAAAGCATGCTGCCATTCTTAAAACCTGGTCAAAACCTTGCTTGTGGATGTGTCAATTCCAAAAAGGACAATTATTAATAATATATATAACAATGACACAGCCATATACTTTATCTTAACCATTATAAAACTCTGCACCATACCTATATCACTGGTTGTCGTGTTCACCATGGTAACAATATGTCCGACACTCGGCTCACTGGGACTGGGTCCTGGAGATAGTTCACTACAGACGGGACTAGCTGGACTGGCAGGCATTCCGCGGGAACCTTAATGGTAAACCAACCATGCAAGTTATATAAACAAGAGCTGTTGTAAGACAGCGCGCTCGACTTCGCCACTTTGACTTAGAAGTGAATACAACAAGAGCCGTCGTAAGACAGCGCGCTCGACTTCGCCGCTTTGACATGGAAGTGAATACAATTACAATGTAATATTACCAAGTTTGGTCTATTTATGTCAAACCTAACTAAAATTATTCAATACATAAGGTGACTTTGATGCTGCCCTCCCACCACCCGAAAAATGACACAAGTCATTCAAATAACTTGATTTCCCATTATGAAAATGTGGTAAAGAATATACAAATATGCCTTTCAAAAGAAATTTAAAAAAAAATCAAAAAAAATCAAAAAAAATCAAGGGCCATAGTATAGCCCTCCTTGTTTTCCCTTGGTAAAAAACTGGTTAAGAATGTAAAAATGTGCCTTTCAAAAGAAATTTAAAAAAAAAAAGTATATATATTCAAGGGACATAATTTGTATTTAGGGTTAAAATGGAGTTATATTTCTTGTAAGATGATCTTAAATAATTTTGAATTTTATTAAGTGCATTTAATGAAAGGTAAAGAAGTTTTTTTATTAAAATCCCAACTAGCCCTTAACTTTTACGTACCTAAAACTTTAACCTAAGTCAATCAGGGGCCATAACTTGTATTAAAGATATGGAGTTATGTAACCTAATTGGGTGATGGTCCTGAACAATTGTGTAAAGTATTAAGTCAATTGAATGAAGGGTATAGAAGTTATTAATAAATATCCCAACCTGCCCTAAAATTTTAACCTATTAGTTCCATAGTCAATCAGGGGCCATAATTTGCATAAAAAATAATATGGAGTTATCTAAGCTCATTTTCCCAACTTGCCCTAAAACTTTAACCTGTCCTAAAACTTTAACCTAAGTCAATCAGGGGCCATATATTGTATTAAGGATAATATGGATTGTATGGAGTAATGTAACCTCATTGTGTGATGGTCCTGAACAACTGTGTGAAGTATTAAGTCAATTGAACAAAGGGTATAGAAGTTATTTATAAATATCCCTACCTGCCCTAAAACTTTAACCCAAGTTTCATAGTCAATCAGGGGCCATAATCTGTGTAAAGAATAGTATGGAGTTATCTAACCTCATCATGTGATGGCCCTGAACAACTGTGTGAAGTATTAACTCAATTGAATGAAAGGTATTGGACTTATAAGTGAAAATCCCAACTTGCCCTAAAACTTGAACCGGACTCTGGGGCGAGTACCCAGTAGTATAGCCCACCTACTCTTCTAATAGTCGAGCTAATAATTATGAGGGAGAAACCATTTTCTCCAACCACAACAGCAACATAGTGAATAATAGTCTGTCAGTTCTAAACAAACCAAATCTTTTCAAGATCCAGACATTTCTTAGATGGCTAACAGAAATTCACTAGTGTGACAGTAAGGAAGTTAATATATAAGCAAATGCATCAGAGACTTCCCAAATTCCAGTGTGAAAATTTAAATTAATCTTTGCTAATAATGGCTTTCTAGACCACAAAATGGTTTTAAAGAGATAAACTAATAAACGGGCTCATATTGAAACGTGTTAAAGATACTACTGCTCTTATCATATTTTTTGCCATTACCAGATTTTGTTCTTTTCGACATCCAGTTACTCCTTTTCACTGTTTCCTGTGGTGCTTCAATGCAGGTGTCTCCAACTTCCTGACTTTTCATTGTCAGTCAGTGCATATCTGTAAAATATCATTATAAAGTATTTTTATCTATGAAAATAAATCATGATAAATATTGTAATCAGAGCTTGAAGAATATTTCAAAAATTCTGCAAATCTCATTGTATTGATATGAATACAATGAAAAAAGTCTAAAAAATAAAGCACTAGTTATTAAAATTAAAAATAAATATGTTGCATCATTACCGTAAATGACTGGGTATAAGACGATAGGGGGTATTAGACGCAGGGAAAAAAATCTGTGAAAAATCCGAGAAAAAAACTTTTAATCTATGTTTTTGGTTAAAAGACGCATACAAAAAATGTCAAAATCGTCCGGCATTTTCAGCCACCATGTTTGTTGACAGTGACAAAAAAAAATTTTTTTCGTGAAAATGGCGATGGTTATCTTTAAAACCATACAACCATACTGTCGAGAATGCAGTTATGTTATGCAAAAAATATTTTGACAGTGCCCAACTTTGCTTTTTTATATGTAAGTTTGATTACTGTTTAATTCAATTTATTTTTCAAAATAATATTGAATACCGTAATTCACAAGAGTTCGGACACTATAAATTAATTATTTTTTTCGCTCTCCGAATACATAGAAAATTATCATTTTTACATTTTATTTACATGTTTGTTTAACCTGCCTTTTTTCTTCATGTTTGCTTTTTACCACTTATTAATTTATCCGTAGTAATCAATGGTCATAAACTTATTTATTACGCCTATAAGTGTAAATCCTTCTTGAAGTTAATTAAAACACCATTTTATACATGCACTGAACTGAATAAACACATTCTATCGGCTTCAGATCAAAGAGTCACACTGTGTGACGTCACATAACTTACAGTTATACCCACGAGGATCTCGTGGAGAGCATGGACATTGCTATGCAGGATTAATGTATAACTGTACCATTATTGCTTCATATAGTCTATAAGTGTGGTACAAGTTTGAAAGCTTATTGGCAGATCGTTTTACAAACATGCCATGTCGATGTTTTTTTAATCCCTTGATTGCCCTTGTTGTTTGTTTAATCCTCAAATAAATATATCACACTTCCTTTTCAACAGGCAATAAATCGTTTAGGATGGGTAGTAACTAATTAAATTGTCACAGTGGTGTATACGGTTAGGTAATCTAGCCAGGCATTGTAAAGATAAAAATCAATAATCTTCGTCTGTGAGACTTGGTAACTATGAAAGTTATGATTGATGTCCTTTGGGTGTCCGAAAATTATGTACGCAAAATAAATTATTAATTAAATTAGGTGAATTACGGTAACTTTAATCGAAAAATATTTTTGTTGAAATTATAAACGTCTTACGATATACCGTATCCCGATCTTCAACTGCCGTTTTAACCCGTATATACTCGATCAATATGACGCGAGTAACATCCCTTTCTACATAAATCTAAACAAACTCTCGGCTTGAAATTGACCTCAGAAAAAAAGTTCAAAAAATTGTTACTGGGTATTATACGCAGGCATTTTTATTGCATCAAAATCTGAGGGAAAAAAGTGCGTCTAATACCCAGTCATTTACGGTATGTTCCATAAGTAAACAATGAATACTATGATGGTCTGCGCAAATATAAGTGCAAACTTATGACCACTGGTCTTTGATTCAATTTAAGTTTCTGAGAGAAAGAAACCCTTTATAAAAGGTTCACGAGTGCTAGAATATTTCTAACACCTTTGATGCAATAAATTATTCAGTGGGAATTACTTTTAAAAAAATTTAGGAAATAATTATGAATTTTTTAATGAATTCAAATAGTGCTCACATAGTGTAAGTGTATGTCTCTCGCTAACATAGCAACAATTGTATGTTACACAACACACTTATGAGTTATAATAAGTAAAGTAAACATGTTAACTATACTCGCAAAATATGATATCAATGCTAATAATATTTACTTAAACTGCGGCGATTCAACAGAAGTTTTCACTGACACATGAGTATGACTTTAAATCTAACTAGAAAAGTAAATATGATTGAGAAGTTCACATTACGATAAGAAAACAATAGAAAAAAAAAATTGTGAGGTCATTTAAAGTTTGTACCAGATTTATTTCAATATTCAAAGCATTGTACTGTTACATGTAGGCAACTGATAAACAAGAGGCCCATTAGGAATGGCTCTTTTTCATTCCAGAGCATGTATGTATGGGTAATAGGCAACAAACATATAGTTCACGTTTTGTGTTTGGGTTAGCTGAAAACGTTGCACATTCAACATCTGAGGACAGAAAGTGTTGTAAGCAGATTAGTTGCATGAACTATTTTATATGTGTCAAGTAAAGGTCATCTGAGGAAACAAAATATTTGCTTTCAAAACTGTACTCATGGTCAAAATTTCATTTCTGTAGCTTTAAAAATAAAAAAGTAGCATTTTTTTATACTTTCAAGGCCCATAATCTAGGCATGCATGGGCGGATCTGGCTGGGTTTTGAAAAGAACCGAGCTCTGATGGATATCTAAATACTGTACAAGTTTCATCGCGATACAATCAAAACTGAAGACTGTATCGTGTTCACAAGCAATTGTTTACAGACGCACTGATGCACGCACTGACGCACATACGACGTACACATTACCATTGCAAAAGCTCTTCTGGCCTTTGGCTAAAGCACAAAGAAGAAGAATCAATACACATACATCATTTGAGGGTACTGTCAAACTCTTAAATGATATTGAACAATCTAACATGGATATTTTTCACAAATTTATCTCAACATTATTGTAATCGTTCTAAAAGGAAAGAGGGGGATTGTTAGTAGTAACATTTTACAATTAAATTTCTTCCAAAAAAGTTTACTGTCAATAATTTATTGATTCTAAACATGCTGCTAATTATTTCGCCTGGTCACTTTCACAGAGAAAATTGAAACTTGTTTTACACGAGCGTTTAAACCAGGCTGACAATGTCTATTGAATGCCAAACTCCTTCTTATCCCTGCCATTCGTCTTAAATTGCTCAGGTAACTCATGCTCAGGCAACTTGATATTTTGTCCCGATACCCATCACCATGTTCCGTCTGAAAAGTTGTACACTCAAATACAAAAAGAATGAGTCTGGAAAAAGCTGATTCCTGTCCCCTTGTTATCGATAATAGTTTGAACAGCCAGTCTTTCTTCTTCAGAATCATCTACAGCTAGATCATTTTCCAGGTGCTCGCAAGTTTCATGACCGCCTAAGCTACATTGTTTCCAGTGTCGAGGAATGAGGTAACATGTATCATATTTGGATATCCTGGATTTTGGACAGTCTTTGCCCTCATCCATCAGGTCTTTCATTTGTCTAAGTTCAAGTTTAACCACCTTTCTCACATATATGCAAAGACACTGATACTGATGTTTTCCCCTAGATAAAATATTCTGGTGAAAGCACGAATTGAACTTGACAGGGTAATTGAAGAGTATTTAATTGTAACATGCAATTGCATTGGAAAAATAGTTGTCTCCCCTGCCTTGTCAGTCTATTTTCCGAGGGTATGTATGAAGTGTAATGGAAGAGAGTACGGAAGTTACGTAAGATGGAGGTCTTGTAGCAGTAGCTGTTAAGGTATAATTTTTAAAGTAGGACTTCGGTGCTATTTTTTTCTCTAAAATATCTTCTTTTCAGTGATCTCCCTTGAAAAAGAGAAAACTTTATAGGCTTATTCTTAATCAACCATGACGGACCGACACACAAGCTAATCAATAAGGAATACCTTTTTACATAATCCACTGCCTTTTGATAAACAAAGAATGTGGCATTACACACAAAGAATGTGGCATAATCCACATCTAATGAACACAAACGTTCGCAGACACCTTACGCCATGCAGGGACATAACCAAGTAAAATATTCTAATTTAGAGTATTTTGATATGGGAATCAACAGCAAATAGTAAGAAACTGGCTAACTTTTTGGTTTTGTCAAATTTGAACTTTTAATTTTTTTTTAATACACCCTTCAGATTGGCCAGTCTTTTATACCACTTTCTTTTTCAAATCGTTACAGAGATTTCCGTTGATCTGGCCCGGCCAGTCTTTTATACCCAACCCTACATTTACAGGAGACTATCCCTGATCAACAAGGTCGGGATGATTTGTAGGGCTGTCTTAAGTGTACTTCATATAATAACTACATGATATTTCACACATAAAGGTAAGAATAAGATTATCTCCACAATGCCTACTCCATCATGTATCACAAAAGTATGCGGATTCATTTTCTCTTGTTCTAGCAAGAGTTTGCATTTTTTGCTATCAACAAATGAAAACATGACAGTTCTGTGGGCAAATCAGTTTAAGGATAATTTATCATATATAGTAAATATTTGTCGAGAAAATGGGCTTTCAACAATTAAATTTACCCAAAAACTCGCGCTCTTCCTATTGTTTGGGATTCCAAAATAAAGCAATATTTTTTTCTTGGTCAACCAGACGCTTGTCTGGTTCCCAGCGTTCTCAACACAACCGACCACTATGAAATGGTAAGGGCAGGTACCCAGGCTATACCAGACGCTTGATGTACAGAGTAGACGTCAAAACAAAGAATAAACGAAAGCAATTACAGTTACTCTCAGCCGGTATTGTGTCATTTGATGAAACTTTCTAAACATTTAAAACCACTCTACTATAATGTTGAATTGTAAACAGTTTCCTGAAAACATCATTTTTCCCCATGTACGAGGTATGTTCGGAAAGTTCCCGGACTGTACCAATAACTTTGTTATATTTCAACATAGAGCTTTGAAACTTCGGCGAAGTTGAGACACATATATATTCATTTTGATAATAAGCGGACATTCGCCTAAGTCAATACATTCTTAAAATATTGTATCCATAGCAACATAATATTTGCTGTTGTGGAGCAAGCCGTATACTTTCCTATAATGTTCACATTAAACGCATTTTGTGACGTTAAAAAACGCGGGAAACGTCATCTTGACGTCGAACCACAACATGACGTCATTAGTAAAATACGCATGACGTCATTTGAACAGACACCGCCTCGCATAACATACTACAAAACATGTGCTCAAAGCAAACATGCAACGCGAAATTATTGAAAAACAGCGTGTCGTGATACAGTTTCTCCAGAATTTAGATGTTTCACCGTCGAAAACATTGATACAGTTGAAGAAATCGTTTGGAGACCAAACTTTGAGTCGCACAGCTGTTTTTGAGTGACACAGACGCTTTAAGGAGGGGCGCAAGTCAACATCCGACGACGAGAGATGTGGGAGGCCGGCACTTGTGGCGAAAAAGCGCGAAATGGTAAAGTCCATGCTTGATAGGGACCGACGAGTGTCTACACGGGAAGTGGCCGAGGAATGTGACATTGGGGTAGCAACAGCGTATAAGTTAATTACTGAAGAGTTTAAGATGACAAAGGTGTGCGCACGTTGGATGCCAAGGCTGTTGGATGACAATCAGATGAAGGATAGGTTGAATAAATCATTGAACTTTTTGAGGTCCTATCGACGTGAAGGGGACAGATTTCTTCAAAGAATAATCACAACGGATGAAACGTGGTTTCAGGACAATGCCCCAGCGCACAGGGCCCGGTACACAGAGTTGGAGCTGGATGTTCTCGGGATCGGCAGGTTGGAGCACGCCCCCCTACAGCCCAGACCTTGCGCCACTTGATTTTGCGCTTTTCCCGGCCGTCAAAGCCCAGCTACGCTGAATCAGATTCGACGATCTCGAGAGCCTACGTTGTCACGTGCAGACAATTATGTCTTAATTTGATAAACAATGGTTTCAAACTGTTTACACATTATGGGTCAGGAGACATGAACGTTGCGTGCAAGCACATGGCCGCTATTTCGAGAAAGAGTAAACTGAATTGACGTTGACGTTATAAATTTTAACGTCGGGTTGCTCCGCCATATCGTTGGTACATGTTTTAAATTTATTGTAACTTTTTTACTGTTATATGTATGGAATCGAAATTTTAGAGTGAAATGGAATAAAAGATGTAGTAAATCTATACTAAATTTCATTATAATACAATGAGCCTTTCAAAAGGAATGCGTTCAATCCGGGAACTTTCCGAACATACCACGTATTTATATGGGGGGGGGGGATCTTAATTGTATTCACCGTCGACTAACTATTCTGGATTTTTGGGTGCTCAGTTGATGCTTAATTAGTTGATGATGGGAGAAGGATGGAATGTTATTGGTTCCAGGTTGATGATTTTAATGATGATACGTTTTTAGCATCCATGTTTTTTATATTTGACTATCCAGCGAATGATGCATTACTATTATAAGTGTAAGGGCATACATGTCCATTTTACGACGTCACCGCGGACTATCCGTCGGCGCCGGCCCCATGGATAGAAACAGTTTTGTTACATTGTAGGTTGTGTCGCATACTGCACAGACAGAATGTTACCTTGGTCTTTTAACGTGCGTCAATATACAGTTTTGTCGCACATGATCCCCGATTAACGTGTAATTAGTTTGAGTGTTGAGGCGGTGGATCGAACCTGCGAGCGCTCCATGATAATCAAGCGTGTATTGGATCATGGATCCGCCACGTCAAGTGTAACAAATGAACAAATAATATCAACGTGCATATCACACAGCATTCTCATTCAGCAGAGGTTTGATAATAATAATTTTAATGAATGTAACTCATAGCATCATCTCTCTGGTGTACGAGCATGATCACACATGCAGCTGAGTCAACAATTTCGGACAATCCAAAGAAATACAGCTAGACGTTTGAATTTGCTTTATTTAGAATGTGTTCACGTGTTTTATATAAATATATTTCATTTCACCAATCTCTACTCGTAGATACGAGTAAACATTAAGTTAATGTGAAAATGTGTATAAAATGTCGATTGCTTATAAAATATTATACACTCGCTGTATTGTTCAAATGCATTTAATGAATATGAGTGTTGATTTCTTGGCAGCAAGGACTGATGAACTGGCAGTCCTAGTCGAATTGCAAATGTACCTTATCGATCATCACCATGTCCAATCGTTATGAACTGGTGTAAGAATCGTTGTTTCGGTACAAGATGACCTCATTTTGTTCTTGATTACATATACTATGTGCACGACCTAAGTTATTTTAAACAGTTTAGCTCGTCGCTTCTTTAAAGTAAAATCGAAGTGATTGTCATGGTGTCGTCGTCGCTGCGACCTTCTTATCATGCAAGAACTTCAACCTTGGCCATACCTCAAACACCGTTTAAACTTTCAAAATGGATCTTTGTACACATAAAGCAACCTCATCTCATTTCGAATGTGGCAAATGCTGGTGATTGTAAAACAAACAATTCTCCAATACTCATTTCATTGCACTAGTTTCTGTTTTTATGTTCATGTTTTTGAGATACTATTGACGCAAAACACTAGTATAACTACATTATATATGTATATTTATAGTACTGCAGTTCATTCCAATTTATAAACTGCGCATACAATATGAATTCATTTTCTTTGTCAACCCATGCTTTCCGTATACATGTATGTTATCTACGATCTCGTCATTGTCTTTTTTTCATTGTCGAATTGTGTTCTTCTTTAAATGATCATGGATTACAATATGCTAGGGTGTAGTCGTGAACACATCGACTATTGGCGTTTTGAAATGCATGCTCTTTGTCAGAAGCGACATTTTTATTGCATATTTCTGGATCATTGTTAGCGAGGATTCAGACGTTCCTGTGTTAGACGTTTTTATCACGGACTTGCATCCCGTTGGAGTGATATGAATTATTCCAGATGTATGTTTGATTTATGACCAACACATTTAATGTTCGTACATCAGACTCTCTAAATATAAATAATTCGTAAAAAGTCACTACCGTATGTGGTACGTATTCCGTGACGATGTTAAACTCCAATGCTAAATTCCTGTCATATTTCCGTTTCCTCAACTCGTTGACTTGATCTGATGACGGTTGGCTTTCCATTATCAGTATCGCCATACAAATACGGCTACATCATTTGTTATCCCAGTCAGAGTGTTTTCAGATTTTTTAAACCAAGTTTCTCGACCCTTGATTGACTTGTCTTCTGTCGGTTGAGGATGGTCGAGGGTCAACGGGAAATATTCGAAACTGACGGTTGAAACGGCAGCGTTAGTTACAGAAGCGGCAATGGTTGTCAGGTGAGCGGTTTTAAAAGCGATTCTTATTTTTGTTTTATACGTTTTGCGACGTTCGTTTTGATGTGTATTTGGTCGACAAATCCGCCGCGGTGGACGACGAGGTCGAACTCCTAGGTACACGGATAGCGTTTTATTTGAACATGGTCTCGATAACAAACATCCGCGTAAACGAGTAACGAGAAAAGCGGAGTTTTCTTGTGGAGTGTACCGTATAACGAGGTGATTATTGCTTAATATCATGACTTTTCTACACATCTAGGCCGCCACCGATCTGTCTTGCTGACAATGCATGCAGTCATGTAAGAACATCCCAGTTTCTTGGATTTTCTCGACGCAATCTTAGCATGTCCTCTTCATAATGGTGTGCGTGTGTGTGTGTGTGTGTGTGTGTGTGTGTGGGCGCGCGCGCGCGTGCGTGCGTGCGTGCGTGCGTGTGTGTGAATGATTCACAGTAAGTGCACCAGCTTCAACGTTATCAATTTCTCTTCCGTCGCAGCTTCCGGGTTACCGTCCTTTGGCGGCCATCTCAACCATAGAATCAGCCATAGAAACATTATGTTTTGTTTACACAATTGCTTCTTCTGTAAGAGTGTTGGGTGCTTTATGTGGCCCACCAATTATGTCAGCCTGATAGTGGTTGTTCATGGACGGAACACTGAGTATTAATATACCCTCTTAGAATGGTTACCAAAGCAACCTTGAATTGATCACACATTAGATACATTTTTTAATGGTTGGCGTGTTTGTTGTTTGTTTTTTGTTGGGGGGGGGGGGCGTTGTCGCATGTCTCTGCCTTCTGCAACAGACCAAACGCACTGACCCGGGTGTCTTTGAGGCGGTTAGTTTCTCTTTCCTGTGATTCACTTTTTTCAGGCATGACTGCCATTGTATAGCTTGGTAACGTGATCTAAATGTGATGTGGATTTGTTCCAAATGAGCATGTTCGAATAGATAGCAGTCAGCGTAACCACACTGCAAAGAGAGTGCTCTTTAGCTGAAAAGGGCCTTTTACTTTTCCAATGAAATTAGGGAATACTGCATTGGAAAAGACGGTTCTTTGATTTAAATTGTTTTGTTCTTGTCATGTCCACGCTCTGCTTTAACAAGCATCTTGTCGTATCTCATCACACGGAGCAACGTCATAGTGTTTTAAATTAAAAAAAAAATTCAGAGACTTATATATAATTTGCCTTGTTATAAGCTGTAACCATTTACTCTGTACACAGAATCTTGGTTGCATATTTTATTTACAAGATCACAAGTTTTTTTCTCTGACGGCTTATATTTGAACTAAAGTTTTAACTGAGTATTAGATTGGTTTAGGTGTGAACATGTATGGTGAACATGTATGTGTACCGTTACATCCGCCTATCACCCAATAGGTGTTCGACCCCATCATGGGGTTTGGTCTCTTGGCTCCTCAAAATGGGCACCAGTACTGGTTTCTACTGAAAAAACGAACTCGGGAGTTATTCATATAAATGAATTTCTGTCGCCAACATTAATTTTGGATAAATAAGTTTAAATACATTTTTTTTAATAACATATGTAAGGGTTAGCACTGCATCCACATTGTGGATGTCTTTGTGCATTTGAGTGTTTCAGCGTGCAGAGTTAATACTAAAGAGTTGCCGTTCCTGAAGAGTGACGCTTCCTGTTGGATGTAAACAAAAAAACATATTTTTTTATTATTAAAGATATAAGTTAATGTCAGTGGATATATCTGATAAAGGTAAATATCATGAACTAAAAACTTATGTTTTTTATGTAAAGATATCTTTAAAACATGACTCAAGCCGGAAAATTGTCTAGTTTAAGTGTCAGTTGGTGTAACAGTATACTCAAGGAATTAATCCAATTGGATGGTTACACTATACTAATAGCTAACTAAATAGATAGTTGTATATTAGTTGTATATCAAACCTGGTATAATCTTCTGGTAAACTTAAGAGTCATTTCTAGAACTTCATGCATGCAGAAACCTATAATAATTATATAAGTGAATGAAAAGGGTATCCTGGGGGCACTTTAACACTTAGTCTTAAATAATAGACGTGTTATATGGGATTCTTCCAATCCCTAACGTCTAAACGGGACTGTGCAAAAAACGGGGGTGTTTTAAAATATTGAAATTGCTTCAAGTGAAGTATTTTATGGTTGAAATTGATCATAAAGAGTTATATTCATATTTTACCATGTAAGTGAAATGTTATTTTGCACTAAACAAGCATTTAATACATTAAAACAAGTTGTTTACCTTTCCAATAAAACGAAAGTTGACTGACACAGACAACAATTATGCGAAAGGGAACAACTCGATACAATCATAATAACTCGGCCTCCTCCGACAAAGCTTCGAGATAGACCTCATTATACAATCTTAACAACTCGGGCATGGCCGAAATGTTCCGAGCGATTTAAAACTGTGCCCTGAAGCCTTGCAGGTGCCCTTCATGTATATATCATTATGTTTTGACAGAATGAAATGAAGAAAAACCGTCAAACTCATAATTATAAGTTGGATATTTATATTTTGTGTACGGAACTAATATAACATAACATTATCTGGTAATATTTCTTGTTTTTATGATGTTTTATAGACACTATATGCTTTAACCCGGAATCCTGATCGGAACAACTACCCACTTTTAATATTAAACAATTTGTACGTGGATTTTTCATATCAAAATTTTTTTCATATCAAAAATCTAAAAAAAATCCATCAACGTACAATTATTTGGACTATTTAACACTGTGCTGTCTAGTCTCAAATAATAGACTTTTAATTCTTAAACAATTTAAAGGGTTTGTCAAAAAACTAGGGAGGGGGGGGGAGGGGGATGAAATATATTCAAATTGTATTTAGATATTAAAGTATTTGAGGCTTGAAATATATTATAATATTATGAAACTTTATATAACCACGTAGTCCACCTAAATGGCCGTCAATGAGTCTTTTGAAGATTTTTTTAACTATGGCAGACTCGTGACGTCCACCATCCCAGCAAAAAGTAGTAGTGAACGGTCCGTGCACAGAATCCTCTCAGCCACACGTTTGAAATTATCTCTGTTATAAATTCAAATTTCTACGAAAATATTATTGCCTGCGATTAAACACATATTTATTTATGTCATTATGCCAAAAACATGTTCAGATATCATAAAACACTTACATGTGTCTGTTGTTTTCAAGTTTATCCTGATATCTGTAAATCTAACAGGTTATGTACATGTTATTGTATAATGGTATTCGTGACCCGGAATATATTTATGTGAAAATAACGACCCATATGACAAATTCAATCCAGTTAAGATCACTGTCTGACAGGTATATATTGAGCAATTTTGTCATTATTATTCAACATTGATGCATAATATTAGTACATATACTTTCACCCAGTGTTAAATGGTAGGGAGTTGTAGCGTTACAGGGATACATAAGAAATGTCAAAATAATAAAAAAGTATCCCTGATCGCTCATTATTGTAGCTATATTACCACGTAATTGCCAACGTATTTTGCACAAAATAAGCATTATAACAGTACTATAACACAGGTTTTACCTCTTTATTTTGAATTCAGTTAAGAAAGCTTCAAATGCTAAACTGTTGTCTGTTTCATGTAAATACAGTTACGTTTTGACAGAAAGGAATGAAAAAAACACACCTTTAACTCATATTTGTTCTTTGAATATTTACTTTTTAGGCAAGGAACTGATATGAATTAACATTTAAGTGTAATTTAGCTTGTTTTTAGAACTTTTTATAGACATAATATCCTTTAACCCAGAATCCCTGTCGGAACATATACATGTAGTTTCAACATGATCTTTTTAAAACGAAGTATGGGCTTGATGCATTCAGAACATTATATTACTACCAGCTGTCTGACGAGGAACAATCAGGGGCATTTGTCACTTTGCTGTGACAGCTTTTGTTCCTATAAACTATGTCTTTTCATAATGACAAGAATAACCCTGACCTTTGTGAATAGTAAAAAAACTGATCATTTTTAATGATTTGAATAATTAATTTTCGTTTAAAAAGGCACGACAATGTTTCATAAAGGGACTCTCATGGTGTAACGATAGACATTTTATGTGTTATATGAAAATACTGAGTGTAACAATGATACATGTAAGTCATGTTTCGAAGTTCAAATAAGGCCACACCATTTGAATGCTTTGTTTGAGATGTTTTTGGAAAAATAGTAGAGAGGGGGTGAAATATTTCAGTTTTTCTTTGTTTAAAAACAGGAGCGAGAGAAGCATACATGCCATATCCCCCGGAATTATGACCCATCCCCTGGTCCCCCGCCGGGGGATCCATATCCCCTGGAATTAAATTTAATTGTATTTTCTTGAAAACTAGCTCAAGGTTGACAGTGGGAAGAATCTATAATATTATGAGTGTGAAATTACATGAAGGACCATGATGTCTAAGTAAAAAAAATATTAAATTAGAGTGTGTTTCTGTATTTATTCTTTATATCATAAATTTAGATATTGTGCAAAATTTCGCTGTGTAAAAATCCCCTGGCGTAATATAAAAAAAAACCTGGAATTCAGACCAAAATCGCCTGGGAAGCATTTCAGAAATATGGCATGTATGGAGAAGACAAAATAATAATTTTCCATGCAGGTAAAAGACTGATATAAATTTTCCTGAACAATAATTACTTTATTCTTTATTCTGATTAATTTGGTAATTGTAAGGAAAATACCCCACAAAAAGTCATTTTGTATATGCTTTCAGTCTTTGGTAAGTTGTCAGGACTGCTGATTTATAATAAAATGTTTTTATCTTGTTTGATGCAACTTTGCTTTACTAGAAAGGGAGCCAATTTTTGCGTAAATGTCTGGACAGTGGTGATATAAGACTGCTGACAAAAGATCAGAATGCACTTTTCTTATTTACGTTCAAAAACTAATGTTTTATGGGTAAAAGCGTTACTAACGCAGAATTTTGATTTTTTTTTTTTCAGGTAAATAAGAAAATTACGATCTGATCTTTTGTCAGTAATCTTTTATTACTTGTGTTCAGACATTCACACAAAATTGGTTTATTCCAAGACAAAAAAATAAAAAATTGTCTAAATGCTCAATCTGTGAGAGTGCAGCTTTAAGTGTGTGTTTTAAAATAATTTGGATGATGATAGGTGGCATTGTTGAATCAATGAACTTACTATCAATTTAATATAGCCTCAGAGTTCTTTTATTAAAGGAAATACAAAAGAAAGTACTTCATTTTGTTAGTAACCCCATTGAAAGATGGATGTTTTAGGTTGAAATTTACAATATCTGTACTTGTAAGTATAATTATATCATCAAAACAGTGATTATTTGATGTTAGTTTATAATTATAGATAAATAACTCAGTTTTAACACATTTTGAAAACAAATTCTCACAAACATGATTTTACTGAGTGACTTTTAATTTTTAAACTCTTTTTAAACTTAAGATTATCGAATAAAGGGTTATATCAATAGTTAGGTACCTGCTGTTGTTCAGTGGGGTATGCAAAAAGCAAAAATGACAGAGTTTGGGTTTCAGTGTAAATGGTAATTTGATATTCTTGTGTACTCCAGTGATTTGTTTTCCGTATTTTTGTGTTTTAATATTTTAACATGAATTTATGGATTTGGAAATGGTAATTACTTTGTTATAGTAATGGTTTGTTTGTGCAACTGATAGTTTGTGTAACTTGAGCATTAACTGAGATATATAAACCTTTGTGTACTTCATTTACTGTCAAGTACAAATGTATATGTATCTTTATTTCCTCATGTAATTCATGAAAATTGTCCGAAATTGAAGACTAGTTGCTGCACATTGCCTTGAGTTCTTCAATTACAAATCTATATTGTTTGTCGAATCCATGGTAATAATTACAAATCTATATTGTTTGTCGAATCCATGGTATTGTCTTTTGATGAGATGTATCATGTAGATCCCATTATATCAACCATTAAAAGTGATATTTGGTTTATAAAATGGGATATTATAAGTTACAGAGTTAGTAGGTGACCCGATTTCCTGTGCCCCGTATCTCCCACATCAGGTCACCTACTAACCTCATAACGTATATATCACGTCGATGACCTGTTAACATGTTTAATTTTTTCATCAGAATATTCATTGAAATCGGAAAATAGACGCCATTTTGGTACGATATTAATTTGGTGACCCAATACGGAAAATCATGAGGTCACCGGGTGACCAGTCCTTGACCAATGGCGTTGTGTCATTTATGTTGGAGGCTTGATATGTACCGATATTATCAGTCTATAAGTGTTTTATTGTATGCTTTTAGTACTAAGCTTCCTAAAAGAAGTGTTTTCATATAATATTATTACATAATATTTTTATGAAATCAATGCACAATAAAGGACATCACTGACGTTCATTCCATTTGCTGTTTTATTCTCATAAGAATCAAATGGAAATGATGTCATATCCTGTTACACACATGGCTTTGTTAACAAAAGTATCACCACTTTTCGTCAGTGAATATCACTTTCTATGGTTTGTCATGTGACAACATCTCAACCAATGAAAAGCATGAAAATAAACCAAGCATGTGTTAAATCAGATACAGCACATCCATTACAAAAGCATCAAAGAAATGTATGACTGCTTTACTGCTTATTTTTGAAAGATAAGGGATAAACCTGGTCAAATATAGTAAATGTTTTTATTGCAGGACAGAAGAAAGCCTTGTTTGAACATGTTTGCCTCACCTGTCCTTATAAGTCCCCGCAGTATAGCTGGGTAGAATAGATCAACTACAATGTCAGCGACTGAAGATTCAAGTCATGATGAGTCGATATCTTCACTGAAGCATGAAGAAGGTATAGTTTTAGCTAGGTAAAAGGGCAGGGCTCTATTAAGTTTTGGTATATTGTTCGTATTTCAGTTTAATTGGGAATGATGCATCAGGTTTCATGAATGTCCACATGTATTAATCCTTGACTTGACCTAAGATTGGTATGATATTGTTAAATGTTTGATGTGCTTTACTTTAATGTTGTGTATATAAATTGGTGAAATAGAGTATACATGATAAGAATACTTAAAAACTTAGTCTTTTTCATGCATTTCGTTATAGGATCAATTATATAATAGTGTGAATTTTTTTGGCAAAAGGGTGTATATAAATACATATATGCATGCATTAACATTCATTTATGAGCAACAAAAAAGATTTATACATTTATAATATGTCATATTTTAATGGTAGGTTGCATTTATCCTCAATCATGACGTGTATGGTAGAGAAGTGGTGATAAGGAATTACAAATCATGTTTTTTCCCCCATATATTCTGGCATATACCAGATGGCACTAATGAAACAATGTTTAAGATGATCCAACTGTTAAAGTTTGATAAACAAATTAAAGATTGCCAAGTCAACCTACTTAACATCAATACAATAAAATCATGATCATTTATATTTTTTACACAATATGTACTTTAAAGGAATGGTTCCTACCTCACAAGTTGAACACAGCAGTGAAATTTGGAGGTTGAGTGGTATAATTGCTGTCTGCCTCTCACCCAGGAGGTTAGGTGTTTGAGGCTTATTCTCACCAAGAAGGTGAGGGGTTTGAGGCTCATTCTCACCCAGGATGTTAGGGTTCAAGCCTCATTCTCACCCAGGAGGTTAGGGTTTTGAGGCCCATTCTCACCCAGGATGTTAGGGTTCAAGCCTCATTCTCACCCAGGAGGTTAGGGTTTTGAGGCTCATTTGTACCCAGGAGGTTAGGGTTTTGAGGCTCATTCTCACTCAGGAGGTTAGGTGTTTGAGGCTCATTCTCACCCAAGAGGTTAGGTGTTTGAGGGTCATTCTCACCCAGGAGGTAAGGGTTCAAGCCTCATTCCCACCCATGAGGTTAGGTGTTTCAGGCTCATTCTCACCCAGAATGTTAGGGTTCAAGCCTCATTCTCACCAAGGAGGTTAGGGGTTCAAGCCTCATTTTCACCCAGGAGGTTTGGGTTTGGAGGCTCATTCTCACCCGGGAGGTTAGGGGTTTTAGGCTCATAGGGTTTCTCACCCAGGAGGTTAGGGTTTTGAGGGTCATTCTCAGCCAGGATGTTAGAGGTTCAAGGCTTATCAGGGGCATGTTTTTAAGGATACCAGCAGCCAATTGACTTGTTAAGTTTTTGGTTTTGTCAAAGTTATCTAAAAAGTTATCTGTTGGTCAATATTTATTGCAAAATAACTACAGTTATCAACAGATCAAAATAGTTTTTAAAGGGACTGTTCACCAGATTGGCACTAAAAAAAGTTTTTTTTCTGTAACGAATCTCAGGACAATTATTTAATAAAATGTTTTACTCTGGATATCATAATTGTAAAAATAAATACCAAAATGTAAAACAAAATCGAGTCGGAGACAGGGTTCGAACTGCCGCCAAAATTGCAGCCCAGTGTTGTATCCACTGTGCTAGGGCCTAAAAAAAATTTGTTTGGTTAGGGTTACATCCTTTTCAAAAATAGGCCTTTTTTTTTTTTTTTTTTTTTTTTTTATTAGGCTTTATATAAGAATGTCATTTTCATCATTGGTGAATGGTGTTAAAGTTATCTTCTATATAAGCAATTAAGGTTTTAAACTACATATTGAAAGCAAAAAAAAAAAAGACTTTTTTTTTTTTTTTTTAGTTTTTCATTTTTTTTTTTCAAACTGACTATAAAAACGTTAGGGTCGGCGCCTATTCCGTAGGTAGGGTCGGGTAACCCGAACCAAATGTATTTTTTTTTTAGGCCCAGGAAGGCTAAACTTAAACGGTTGGAATATTTAAGCTATATAACTAACTTGGTAATATTACCTGATAACATCGACTAGCCAATCACGCATAAGGAATGAATTCTACATGGTAGACATACCTAGTAATCTTTTTTAATGGAAAAATACGAAAAAACTGCGAAAAATAAATCAATTGTAAACTATGGGGTACTTCAGTTAGTATGTTTCAATGCATTGTGCACATCGATACCAAGTTTATGTCAGTTTTTTGACAATTTTCTCTTTTTTTCATTATTTCATCATACGGAGTACAACCCCTTTAGTAAGCAAAATGGCCAAAAGATAAACAGTGTACAAAATTTGAAAATTTGATTTGCTGCTTTTTTGTTTCATTTAGGACATGACAAAATCGAGGGTTATTCATAAAGCTTACAGCTGTCTTCACAATCAGGCTAACATCATCTAGTATAGAGATTTGCCGGAAAAACATTTGCTCTATCAATGTTAGCTCAGTCCTAAACACATCTTTTTCTCATTTATCTTCAAATTAATAAAATAAGTGATTTTCCAGAGAATGATGGTGCGGACGCGTTCCTTGCTGGTAAGCGACCAAAGCGTGCTCGCCAGAAGTCCCAGAAGATATCGCAGGAGGAGGAGTCAATCTCAGAACTGTCAGAAGATGATAAAATTATGTAAGTCAGGGTTTAGTTGGGTATACATTGCTTGAGGCCAAACAAAGAAATATTTGTGATCCAGATTAACTGACTGATCATTATTTTTATCATTTGATCCTTTGCGGGGTACAAGTTCTTAAGGCACAATTTTTGTGAGTTCAAACACTTATAAAAACAATATTACTACCTGGAATTAACAAAACCTTAATAGGGTAGTGTGGGCCGTTCACATTGATTTACATTTGACTTCTCAAATGTGAGCACAGCCAAGAAGCCAAGTTATGAAGGCTGTGTTAAACACAACCACATCCCTCCATATATTCATGAACTACATGGCCCAGTTTCAAAACACTACATGATGAAATTATGAAGTCTCTATAGATCTCTAAAATGTGCCTCATTTTACTCAAGTCCCTTTTGACAGGATTAAGCTAAGCTCACTATTTTTGTTTTTGTATAATTTGTGTAATATTCACAATCTGAAGAGTTTTTGGACTTAAAATGGAATTTATCTTTACGCTGCTGTCTTTGAACCTCAGATCACAATCATATAAAAGACAGTTGTATATTTTTTTTGACTTTCTGAAATATTTGACATAATACACTTTAGAACTGTCCTGTATTTAATTAACAACTATTAACCAATGATAAAAAACCTTGAAAAAACAAATGCACATTGATCAAGATTTAGTATACTTGTTAAACTTTGTTATTGTTACTAAAGATACAGTGGTCAAAATTAACACAAGCCCGCAAGCCCTGCACTGGTAAAATGCCTTCCAGGCTTGCTCAAATTCTGAATTTTATATAGCAGAGCTTGTTCAAAAAATTGATGCCAAGCAATAGTAGAAGAATTCGGGCTTGTTCATCCAAAAGTCTAATTTCGATTACTGAAGATAGACGATTCAAGTGTAGTATCAAATGAGCTTCCCATATCACATTTCAGGTCAGATATAGTGGATGACGATGACTCCATCAAAGATGGTGATTACACACCTGACCATAGCTCTGATTCCAGTGATGACGAATTTTCTTACTATGATGAATACATCAGGGAGAAGACAACAAATCGGAAAAAGATCGAAGTTGTTATGGATATGAGTGATTTAATAGTTGAACACCCCGAACCAAAGATCCACATTGTGCCCAGTTCAAATCCGTCTCAACTCGTACATGATGGAGTGTTCCGAATTCCAAGTCCGCTTGATAAGAGAAATAAACATCGGAGGGCGAAGATACTTGATGCCGCTTCGCCTATATGTGTAAAGAAACACTCAATTATGAGGTATAGGAGACCCCCTGAAAAGTTTCTGAAAGCATTACCAGAACATAGACGATGGAGGGCAAAATCTGAAAAATCATTTCTAAGGTTCACAAAACAGGGAAAATGTTTGCAAAAGAGAAGAGGGCGACCCTCAAAATATGAAAACCCACTACAATCCTCTAGTCCGGTGTTTTCTTCAGAAGAAGCTGAATGCTTAAAAGCCTGTCAAGATATTCTAGACACTGACACTGTACTAGAAATGGACCCAAGCACTGGGCAATTAATAAATGTTCCATTGACACCAAGTGATAATGAAATAGTCATTTCCATTGCAGATGGAGATAATGGAAATTCTGCAATTAGTGATGAACTTGCTTCAGTATTGAATTTCTTTGACTCATCTGAGATTGGGTCAAACACTCCTGTCCTCAATGACCAAAATAGTGCAATAACTTACATTGTGTCTACTGAAGACTGTCCGACAGTAAGCTCAGATGAAAATATGCTTTCACTTTCAACTTCAAGCCTAGGAGATCTCATTAAACAGGATGTGAATATGAACAGTGCAGTTTTTGAAAAGAGCAATAATACAGAAAACCTTTCATCTTCACTTGATGGGCATGACTCACTTATTATTGATACACGTGTATCAATGGATTCCAATAAAAGATTCATCCTTAAAGGTCTGAACAACGGCTCAGTGTTAGAAGTACAGGGATCAAGCCAGGCATTTTCTCAGCCGACCAGTTTTATGTCTGAACAACCACTAGCAAGTGTGACACACAAAATGTCTGACTCTGTTGCTGACAGTCAAAATGGAGGTTTTAGTGTCACAGCATTTACTCAGGGTCTAAATAATGCTCATATATTGACTGCTCCTCATACAGAATCATTGTTTATACCAGGCTTGCTAAGTAATGGTGGTACAACGCTTAAGGGCCCTCAGAGACTGACCAAAACAGAAACAGAAGACCCAGAACAGATTCAGATTGTTCAAGCCAATGTGCCATTAGGAACCTGCTCCGTTTTAGGTGCCTCTGAAGGCAGGGCTCCTGAAATCACCCCCTCTGCATCATCTCCCACCCATGGACGACCTCTCTCACCCAGCAAGGTTTTGGCTGCTTTGGAGAGTGGTCAGATCACTGTTGAGGTAGGTTTTTAGCTCACCTGAGCACTGCATGCTCAAATTATTGAGCTTTTGTGAAAGGGTACTGTCCGTCATCAACAATTTTCCTAAAACTACTTCTCCTAAACCACTGAGCCATTTCCAAACAGATTTCACAAGAATGTTCCTTGGATGGTTTTCTACTGGTCAGATTCCTTGAAATAAAAATGTTTTCATGTCGAACTCTGATTGCCTTGACAAACAAAAGAAAAACTTTGAAAATCTTATGCTCGAAAACTGTTAGCCAGATTTCAAAATAAGTTCACAGAAATGTTCCTAAGGTGGTTCTTTTAATTTCAAAATCTTTTAAACCTGGTTGATTAGTGATAACTTTGCCAGCAGGGGCTGGGGCTAGTTTTCACTATATGAATATCATGAAAACTTTGAAAGTCTTCTCCACATAAACTGCTGGCCAGATTTCAAAATAAGTTCACAGAAATGTTCCTAAGCTGACCCTTTATCAATATCTATGGTTGGTTTAAAACTTTGCGGACAGAGGGCTTATTGAGTTTTCACTATAAGAATAAATGGATAACTTTCAAAATCTCTTTTTTTTCAGGATATTGGTCCTCATCTCCCTCAATTACTCGGCATGTCTGCACAACAGTTGGCTGCTCTGTTGTCTGGGAACCTGAATCTCCAAGACTGTCAGGCAGGGAGCCAGATTCCCCAAACCAGTTTCCCTGAAGAGCAGGCCAATCAAACCAGTCTGGAAAGGCAATTTCTTCAATTTCAAACCAATCATCAGACAGTGTCCCAGTCTAGTGTAAGTCAGTTTCCAAGCCAAGAAGTAAGACAAGGGCTATCAGAAAAAGACATGGTAAAGAAAGCAATTCTTGATCGGTTGAAAGTTATGCAGACACATACCATTTCAGGAATTGAACATGTGACAGATGAAGACAAAAGTAATGGTACTGGGGCGAACATTAAGTATATGGGTGGTGCTCTGCAGATAAAAAGTGATGATAAATATCTGGGAAGTCCAATACAAATGACTGCTAGAAATATTGATGAAACTGGTTCAGGTAATACAAATCGAGAATATGCTGCGGCCAGTTATGACATCAAATTTGATAAGATTAAACAAGCCATTATGGAGAAATCAAGGGGTAATGCCCTTTCTGATGCACATACAGAGAAAATAAACAAAGAACCCAGTTGTGGTGGAAGTTCAGTTGAATCGAACATTCCGGTTGCAGTAATAAACCCAACGAAGAACATGATAAGTGTGTATAGCCAAGTGAACAGGAATCAGGCTGGGGTTTTGGGAGGTCAAAGGCTTAGAGGGATTATTTCTGTGAATGAATCAGACTTGGCTGTGACATATTGTAAGTGTGAGCCTGGTCAGAGGGAGGAGGTCCCGGTTGAACAAGTTTTCAATGTTGATGGTCAGTTATTCAAATTGTCTTCGGCAAATGTCATGAAAATTGGTAGCTTTCAGTTCTATTCATTTAAAAAGAGGAGTGGTTGGTATTTGCCAGTTGCGCTTTTGCACAAGATCCTTGGTCCAGAAATGCAAGAATTGTTTGATGAAATAGCCATGGAGGGTTGTTACAATCTTACTATTATTAGTATGGGAAGAAATGAAATAGAGCTGCTAAAACAGAAGTGTGCATTTAATGAAGCATTTGAAAGTACAGATCTAATTGGGTTAAATGATGTTAGAGGAATCTGTAGGGCTATTGCAAATGTTCTTGACAACAGGGTTGTGAAAATGATTGCAACAAATCCAGTGAGTAGAAAGGATTTGGGAGGACACTGTCAGTGTGCAAATTGTGGACTCAGTACTAGAAGAGTTGGTCGAGTGATTGACACTTTCAAAGAGATTGACCTTAACCAGAGAAATACGGCAGATACTGGTGCAGTATCAGACTTGTCAGTGGGATCTTTAAAGATAGGAGATTTGGACATACCAGCTTATGAATCAGAACACAAACACTACATTAATATAGGGGAGTTAGTCACTGCAAAGATTGTGGACTCCAAACAGACTAAACACAATCTTGGGACCATTGGTGCAGCATTTGTCAAAGCACCTGAAGAAATTATGAAACATTATTCATGTAAAACAAAAGAAAGGATAGAAAGATTAGAGAATGAATGGATATTTGTAGACAACCTCAGGTTTGTTGTGTGTATGAGTTTGAACAAGACCGGCAAAAAGAAATGTACTCTAGACAAGAAATCCCGGGAAATGATTGCTAGAGGGGAATATACCTTTCATAAGTTGGTTTCTGTATTGAGGGAAGATGAAATTAAGGTAGAGAGTGAAGAACTACCAGTAAATCCTGAAAACGATGTTCAAAATAGACAGAGACCAGGAGGAAATGGTCAGGAAAATGGTCAGAAAGACTCAAAAGAAGTTAGCATGAACAAAAAACCCAGTACGGCTACTATTAAAAAGACTGGTGATGCTAGGACAAAGAATACTGGTAAAACAACGGATGAAACAAAAGGTTCTGAAAATACGGGCAGAGATAACAAAAAATGTGAAGAAAATGAGAATGAAAGTATGCTAAGTGATATTGATGAGTCAGAAATAGATAGTTTCTCTGATATTGAATCATGTCCTAGTGAGACGAAGAAAGGGTCATCAACATCAAAAAGAAGGAAAGCATTAAGAGTGAAGATAACTTCACCAAAACGAAAAGCAAAAACTGAAAATGAAGGAAAGGATTGTGGTGGTATACCACAGTGTACAAGTTCAGAAAAAAGACAAGCCTGTGAGAAAAAAGATGCAAAAATTGTTCTCCAAAATTGTGATTTCATTGTGAAAGACATGAAAACATTGAAAAGGCGCTTAAGTGCTGGAAAAGTGTTTTTACCAGATGGAACTGTTTGTAGAATGGCAGAAACTAAGCAAAACGTGTCATTGACAAAAAAGCATGATGACAATAGGGCTGAAAATTTAAACACAAACAAATGCAGTGTTGATGTACAGTTAGAAACAGACATGGCTGCTCAAGAATTGGAAATAATTACCAGGCAGGAACTTGATCAAAGAACTGAAGTTATAAATGATTCTGATATTAAATCAGTGGATGATACACAACAGTTACATCAATATAATATTGAAAAGAACACCAACACTGCTGGTCAAAATTCAAATGACTTGAAATGCAATAGTGAAACTGAAATAACAATAGAAAGCACTGCAGATAATATTGAACATGTTGAAAACATAACTGGTGATAGCCTAGAAGATACTGAAATTCATCCCTTAAATATACTTGTAAGCAAAGAATTGGAAACAGTTGGAAATGAAAATCGGAATAAAGATATTGAAAATGCAGTGGAGATGGTGGAGATGGATAGTTCTATACAAAGTGATAGAAAAGAACAAGATAATGACACAATTATAAAAAGACCAGTGCCTAGAAAGAAAATAGTTGAAGGCAAGCCACAGCAGGATATTGTGTTTACTACTCCTGAAAGACGGACAAGAACCAGGCAGCAATCTATGAAAGATGCCTTGAATATTTCTACAAAGTCTCTGACACAGAATGCTTCTCAAAGGCTTTCTGATACTGGTTTAGGTAAAATAATGGAATCAACGAATGAAGCACCAAGGAAAGGTGCTAAAGTTTGCAAAATAGAAACTGCTAGCAAGGATCCTGTTCTTTCAAACAGCAATGAGAGGTCTGAAGATATTTCACTTGAAACATTGCAGCAACAGGAGTCAGTTGCATATGAAAAAGAGGAGCAAAAGATTGTTCCTAGTATTGGCAAACCAAATAATAAAACAAAGTTAAACAGTAAAAGTACAGATATGCAGGGTCATACAGATGGTGAGTTACCAGTCACCAATATTGAATGGGATATGGAAGAAACTGTGAATTATAGCAGTTTGGCAAAGGCAGGTGAAACAGGATTTGCAGTGGATTTGAACCAAGTCTCGAAAGTTGGAAACCATGAAATTGACGAATTTAGCGAACAGAGTATTGCAAAGGATATTCGGGGCGAATTAAGAAGTCCAATGAGTGACATCGCCAACTTAGATAGTATTTCGAATGATGGTGAAAGGAGATATGTCAATGATAAAGATTGCGAGAATGCTCTTACAGATGTCAATAAAAAATTTGAACATGCAAGCAAGAATCATGACGGATCTGTAGAGAAGCCAAGAGTAACTACAAGTACACCTATTCCCCCTTTTGCTCAGACAAAGACATCAACATCAGATTTCATTGGAGGATTATCCCCTGTCCAAAATCTCCCCACAGTGAGTGAATCAGACCGGCAGAAGTTGGAAATGGAGAGGAAGATTAAGAATTATGTGCGGTTTACATGTTATCGGGATGAAAAGGACTGTATACGGTTCAAGGTCGCTGGTTTCCTGGCTGGTGCTGAAAAAGTGTTTCCATGTAAGTTAAAAAAAATATTTTGCTATTGCTTAGAATTAATCATTTAAAATATTATTTGTCGACAATTGAGTCTAACCCAAAAGCAAGAGTTAATTTAAACATACACATGTATTTATTTTGCAATGTTTCTGCAAGTTATTACAACATCATATTAATCACTCTCATTTGCACGTTGTTAAGCGATAGTGTGGTCTTGTGTTGTGGGGGAAACTTGAGTACCAAGAGGAAACCCACTTGTCTGGCTTTGTGACCACAAACCAAACTCACATATGCCAAGGCCGGGAATCAAACCTGTGTCCCTAAGGTGAGAAGCAAGTACGCTTACCACTGTCCTAACCAGACAACCCGCCGAGTTGGGGTGTTTACCCTGAGACATGGTGATTATGAAGTCATCTTTGGTTTTATTGTACTGGTTAAGTGTTATGTATATATCTCATGTACATCTTTTTCTAGCCCTATTCCTTCCTCATCCGAGTGATCCAAGGGCCAGATTTCTCAGAAAGAAGTTCTGTCATTCAGCAGCTGAGTTTGTTGGCAACAGTTTCAAGAAGAAAAAGAGACATCTAGGAAAGGAAAGGCTATCAAAACATACAGAGGTTGTCTATACTTCAAGAGAGCATACTTATAGACCTTCAGGTTTAAATACAAGGTCTGTCAGAATACCTCAAGCGGTCGGGAAATTTGAGCCATCTCCTGAACATTTTGCTAGGCTAATTCCTGGGATTCTGGATGGATGCATGGAAACTCAAAATGATGACATGAAGTTTGAAGCTGCAAGTGAAATATCGGATGTGTCTGTATCAGTGTCTGATAGTTGTTCAAATATTGATGAAAATGTGACAAGTGTTAAACAGCGTAGTGGAATGATAGCAAAGAAAGATGGTGCAATGGACATGGCTGGTGTTGAAAACCTAAGGACTGTTCCAGAAGATCAGCTAGAGTTGACAGATGCTTATGATGCAAGACCTGGTATAAAGTATGCTGAAAGTTCAGAAGAAATTGCATCTACTGAAACTCATTCAAAGACAGTCTACAGTAATCCATTTACAAGTACATTCTCAAATGAAGATTTGAAATCAAACCTTGGTAGATTAGTAAGACAGGTTCGTGAAATGAAATGTGAGAGAGGTTTGACAAGTTCGTCTGAGGAGGGTTTGCTACTGAAACGTTCCATTTCTGATGATTCAACTTTCAGTAAAGAAAAACATGGACATATCAAAATAACATTAAAGAGAACACATAGAGAAGTTCTAGAAGACATTATTAAAGAGAGTGATGAGTTTGTAAAGGAGAGGAAGAGGCACAAAAGTGAGCCACCTGTCAGACAAAAAGACAAGCAAGGAAAGACTAAAGTAAGAAATAAAAGTGTAAGTATAGATAGGATGAAAAGGGCAGACATAAAAATTTCTGATGAGAGACCAGATATAGTTCTAGTGTTAAAGAAAAAAACAGAAAGTAAAGCTGAAAGCAATGATACAAATGCAGATAAATCAGCTAAGAAAAAAGCTAAGCTTCAGAGCAAATCAGGTGGAGTAGTTAAACAACCAAAGGGATTGAATAAAACAGTGCAGTCAGTTGGGAAGCTTGACTTAATCACCAAAAAGAAAAGAAAGTTGGAAACAAGAAAAGAGATCAGTATAGAAGATATGACATCTTGTTGGGTTGTGTTGAAGAAATTGAAACTGGAAGATTATGGCATTAAAGAATCATGAGTTGATGTTGACAGTTGTGTTTTTATGGGTTTTTATTGTTTCTGTTTTTGTTAAAGTATTTGTTTGTGAAGTCTGAGATGATGAGATTGTTCTGTCTTCTAATGTACTTAGAAACAGTGTTGATTATCAAATTTGTCTTTATCAAGGCTTTAATATTACTTTAATATTTGTTAGTGAATGTAGGGGTATTGTTCTATTTGGCTATGTATGTCTTGTGTTGCAATACGAGTACAGGTAACTTACATTCCTTTACTGTTTGTACATGTATTATATAAATAAGTTTGCTTTGAATATATATTCTGATCTCTTCAAAAGTTTTGTTTTAGATTTTTTACATATATTCTGATAAAACGACAGTATTTAAGGTATTTTTCTTCATTACTGATTTAATAGTTTTAACTCAGTTTTATTAGAGTTGAAGTCCTGAGGATATTCACATGAAACTTACAAAAGCACACATGTTACATTGGTTGTAAGGCATTTACATGTATGTATAACAAGGCACATACTGCTGTTAATGATTTTAGCTCAGTGGTCGAAATTAGCACAAGCCCTGCACGGGTTAAATGTCTTTCGGGCTTGCTCAAATTCTGAATTTTATATAGCAGGGCTTGTTCAAAAATTTGATGCCAAGCAATAGTATAATAATTTGGGCTTGTTGATCCAAAAGTCTAATTTTGATGACTGTTAGCTGGTCTGTTTTCTGAAGAAACAAGTGGAGGGATTGTCATAGCCTTTGTGTAGTTGTCATTGTCTACATCATTGTGCTAAAATGTCAACGTGGCCATAATTTCATATCCCAACTGGGTACAGATGTAACAAGAGAGAAGAGGCATATTTATTACTCAGTAGAAATCTCTGGCTTTATTGATTATTGAGTTATGCCTCTTGTTCTACTGAAAAAAGAACAGATGACCATTGGTGTTTGCTTGAAGGCACTCTTATTTTGTGATGCCCCTTGGTTATCACGTTTCCACAGGCAAAATGTGCAGCAAGGCCCATTACTCTGGATGAACTAATAGTCAAAATATGCCCTTAGTTGAATTATTTTAAACTGACTCGATTCGTAATTTCTCAATTACCATAACTTGAACAGTTTTGTATATCAAGGCAGTAGTAAAAATGGTTAACAATAGTTCACAATCATTATGTCTTATTTTAATATGATTTTTACAACGAAAAAAGTCAAGTTATTGTGATAGTCTTAGTGTCCTTGGCAGTTTCATTGTGTAAGAACGTTCACCTTGGCCATACATTTGAACCCTGTTGGCTCAAACTTGCTTGACTCGAATTCTGCAATGGCTTTAATTTCTTGTTTGCTCGAACTTGATGTAAAGGACTGATTTCTTTATACTGAAGGTGAAAAAATTTGCTTTTTTTTTTAATTTTTGAGACTCCATGTCCCTGGCAGTTTGAGCCAGCAGGGTTTGACTGTAGTTTGTAACCTTTCAAAATATATACCGGGTAATTCACATAAAACTTGATACACGTTTCCCCTGACAATTTTCGAAGGCTTATAACTCTGGTTTCAATAATTATCCAGTTGTGGCTATTTTCTACTGAAAAAACCCACAAGAGATTAGGGTTGGCATTCTCTTGCATTGCTCTTGGAGCGTGCAATCAGAATGTATTCCATCTTGAAAAGGAAGTATTGTGTAAAAATACATTGTAGATATCATTTCAGAACTCAGGAGTACAAAGGTTGTTGCAGGGTTTTATATGACCCTTCCAAAAATGCATATTCATTATCATTAGCTGTTAAATATGTTTATAGTTTTTGAATTGAAACTTGTTCATTTTTACGATGTTGTATACCGTGTATGAGCTTGTTTTTCCATTGTAATACTCACAAGACATATTAGTTTTTATTAACCTTTCAGCCATATTTTTGTTAATAAATATTCCTGCCATTATGACATTCCTTTATTTTGACCAATGTTGTATTATAGATCTGAAAATTATACTCATCTTTGTCTTCAGCAATCTGATTTATCTGTGCCATTTGAATATGTTTTGCTAAGTGCCATTCAAGTGCTATATGACATATATACAGTATGCTTTAATAGTTCCATAACAGTTCTTGTTTTTTTATTACCTATTGTAAAAATGTGCCATTTATAAATTGCCCATATGAATAGCCAATCAAACATTTTGTTACATTTATAAAGAAAATGTACAGCGACAACCCTTCTCTTACATTTATAAAACAAACAAATCAACCCTTCTTACTATTTCAAATCATGTTAAATAGTTGGTCTACTTTTGTTATTATTGCTCAAACATGTAATTTTATGCAAGTTATAAAAATGTTTGATACTGTTCTCAAAAAAATATTCACTGTGTTATAACAGTTATATTATGTTTTTGTTCACAATTTTGTAACATTCCTCAGAATAACTTATTTTTTTGTATTATTTATTCATTTATCATTTCATTATTCAAACCCAGGTTTTTTATTTTTACACTTTGTGTACTTAAACTTTAGCTGAATAAGTGCCTTGAATTTTAACCTTATCATTTGTTTTTTCTTTGAGGTCGATACCTTATATACTAATAAAAATGTAAATGGAATATTCTTCTTGTTCTTCCCTAACAATCCACATATCACCGAACCAACTGGATGTAAATGGTCATTACTGTTGAACCAATGGAGATATTTACTAGTCATGTGACAGCCCAAGTCAAACAGTTGCCTGTGTCTTAACTGTTGAACCAATGGAGATATTTACTAGTCGTGTGACGACCCAAGTCAAACAGTTGCCTGTGTCTTAACTGTTGAACCAATGGAGATATTTACTAGTCGTGTGTGACCCAGGTCAAACAGTTGCCTGTGTCTTGACTGTTGAACCAATGGAGATATTTACTAGTCATGTGACGACCCAAGTCAAACAGTTGCCTGTGTCTTAACTGTTGAACTAATGGAGATATTTACTAGTCATGTGACAGCCCAGGTCAAACAATTGCCAGTGTCTTAACTGTTGAACCAATGGAGATATTTACTAGTTGTGTGCGACCAAGGTCAAACAATTGCCTGTGTCTTAACTATTGAACCAATTGAGATATTTACTAGTCATGTGACGACCCAGGTCAAACAATTGCCTGTGTCTTAACTGTTGTACCAATGGAGATATTTACTAGTCATGTGACAGCCCAGGTCAAACAGTTGCCTGTGTCTTAACTGTTGAACCAATATAGATATTTACTAGTCATGTGACGATCCAGGTCAAACAATTGCCTGTGTCTAAACTGTTGAACCAATGGAGATATTTACTAGTCGTGTGACAACCCAGGTCAAACAAATGCATGTGGACTATAATTATATTGTTTTCAAACAAAGCAGGTAATTATCGAAGGCATTCATTAATCAATCTTTTCTCCATTGTGGCACAATACTAGTACTTGCATTTATTCGTTTGCAAATGGCTGTAACAATAGACATGGACACTTAAACATTATTATCCTCCTGCTCTCTGTACATCCGATTACCATTGTTTTAATGTCATCGATCCAAACTTGCTTTTCACAAGCATGAACAAGCCAGTGACTTTATAAACATTTTAAATGAGTGGGTGCTACAGAGGGCTAGAGAGTCATATAAGTACATCCTACAGAGGGCCGGACAGTAACATTTGTACAATTTACAGAGGGCTAGATAGAATAACTTGTACATTCTACAGAGGGCCAGATAGTAATACTTGTACATTTTACAGATGGCCTGATAGTAATACTTATACATTTTACAGAGGGCCAGATAGTAATACTTGTACATTTTACAGATGGCCTGATAGTAATACTTGTGCTTTCTACAGATGGCCAGTTGATGCTTTTTAAAAGTATAATAACTTTTTTGTTATTCTTTAAGAGCAGGGTAGGATGGTCTAGATGTTAAGGTGCCAGTCTAACATCATCAAAACTGTTAAAACCTTGCCCCATCAGGTTTGGCAGGGTGAGACTGTCTAGAGATTTAGGTGCCCATTTCTCATCTTCACCACTGTTTAAGCCCTGCCCCATCAGGTGTGGTAGAGTGGAACAGTCTAGAGGTAAAGGTACCTGTCTCCCACCTTCACCACTGTTTAAGCCCTGCCCCATCAGGTGTGGTAGAGTGGAACAGTCTAGTGGTAAAGGTACCTGTCTCCCACCTTCACCACTGTTTAAGCCCTGCCCCATCAGGTGTGGTAGAGTGGAACAGTCTAGTGGTAAAGGTGCCTGTGTCCCATCTTCACCACTGTTTAAGCCCTGCCCCATCAGGTGTGGTAGAGTGAAACAGTCTTGTGGTAAAGGTGCCTGTCTCTCATCTTCACCACTGTTTAAGCCCTGCCCCATCAGGTGTGGTAGAGTGGAACAGTCTAGTGGTAAAGGTGCCTGTCTCCCACCTTCGCCACAGTTTAAGCCCTGCCCCATCAGGTGTGGTAGAGTGAAACAGTCTAGAGGTAAAGGTACCTGTCTCCCACCTTCACCACTGTTTAAGCCCTGCCCCATCAGGTGTGGTAGAGTGGAACAGTCTAGTGGTAAAGGTGCCTGTCTCCCACCTTCACCACTGTTTAAGCCCTGCCCCATCAGGTGTGGTAGAGTGGAACAGTCTAGTGGTCAGGTGCCTGTCTCCCATCTTCACCACTGTTTAAGCCCTGCCCAGTCTAGTGGTAAAGGTGCTTGTCTCCCATCTTCACCACTGTTTAAGCCCTGCCCCATCAGGTGTGGTAGAGTGAAACAGTCTAGAGGTAAAGGTGCCTGTCTCCCACCTTCGCCACAGTTTAAGCCCTGCCCCATCAGGTGTGGTAGAGTGAAACAGTCTAGAGGTAAAGGTGCCTGTCTCCCACCTTCGCCACAGTTTAAGCCCTGCCCCATCAGGTGTGGTAGAGTGAAACAGTCTAGTGGTAAAGGTGCCTGTCTCCCACCTTCGCCACAGTTTAAGCCCTGCCCCATCAGGTGTGGTAGAGTGAAACAGTCTAGAGGTAAAGGTGCCTGTCTCCCACCTTCACCACTGTTTAAGCCCTGCCCCATCAGGTGTGGTAGAGTGAAACAGTCTAGAGGTAAAGGTGCTTGTCTCCCATCTTCACCACTGTTTAAGCCCTGCCCCATCAAGTGTGGTAGAGTGAAAAAGTCTAGAGGTAAAGGTGCCTGTCTTCCATCTTCACCACTGTTTAAGCCCTGCCCCATCAGGTGTGGTAGAGTGAAACAGTCTAGAGGTAAAGGTGCCTGTCTCCCATCTTCACCACTGTTTAAGCCCTGCCCCATCAGGTGTGGTAGAGTGAAACAGTCTAGAGGTAAAGGTGCCTGTCTCCCACCTTCGCCACAGTTTAAGCCCTGCCCCATCAGGTGTGGTAGAGTGAAACAGTCTAGAGGTAAAGGTGCCTGTCTTCCATCTTCACCACTGTTTAAGCCCTACCCCATCAGGTGTGGTAGAGTGGAACAGTCTAGTGGTAAAGTAGCCTGTCTCCCATCTTCACCACTGTTTAAGCCCTGCCCCATCAGGTGTGGTAGAGTGAAACAGTCTAGTGGTAAAGGTGCCTGTCTCCCACCTTCACCACTGTTTAAGCCCTACCCCATCAAGTGTGGTAGAGTGGAACAGTCTAGAGGTAAAGGTGCCTGTCTCCCACCTTCACCACTGTTTAAGCCCTACCCCATCAGGTGTGGTAGAGTGGAACAGTCTAGAGGTAAAGGTGCCTGTCTCCCACCTGCACCACTGTTTAAGCCCTACCCCATCAAGTGTGGTAGAGTGGAACAGTCTAGTGGTAAAGGTGCCTGTCTCCCATCTTCCCCACTGTTTAAGCCCTGCCCCATCAGGTGTGGTAGAGTGAAACAGTCTAGAGGTAAAGGTGCCTGTCTTCCATCTTCCCCACAGTTAAGCCCTGCCCCATCAGGTGTGGTAGAGTGGAACAGTCTAGTGGTAAAGGTACCTGTCTCCCACCTTCACCACTGTTTAAGCCCTGCCCCATCAGGTGTGGTAGAGTGAAACAGTCTAGTGGTAAAGGTGCCTGTCTCCCATCTTCACCACTGTTAAAGCCATGCCCATTTTTTGGGACCTTTCTTATCAAATCTGGCATCTATCCAGCTAATTACTGTTTCACAATCAAGCTATAACAAATACATATGATGCAAAGTTCATAAAACATATATACGAAAATTGCTTTATAGTTTGAAATGTTGTGTTTATGCTGTCTCAAAGGGTCAAAAGTCATAAAGCCATGGATTACTTAAACAATTGAGTTGACACTAGGGCAATTATAACTTTAGATCAAAGTAAAACGAAGTCAAGATCTTCATGCTCCATATCAAACAAAATTTCTTGAAGATTGTCGTAATAACTAGGTTCTAATAGATGACATTCCATTTCAAATACTTTTCTGTAACAAGAGGCCCATGATGGCCCTAAATCGCTCACCTGAGTAAAAGAGTTTAACCTTTGTTATTAATATAGCTTGTTTCTCAAAGAATATTGAACAAGAGCTGTCAAAGTATGTGACAAATGCCCCCCAATGTGACATTTATCTATGAACAAGTACATAAAAAGTTGATCTTGCCTTTATGTGTCAAATACATATTGCAAGTTATATTAAATTGCCTCTGAGCATAGAAAACAAGAGCTGTCACAGTATGTGACGAATGCCCCCGAATGTGACATTGACCTACAAACAAGGTCAGTACATGAAAAGTTTATCTTGCCTTTATGTGTCAAATACATATGGCAAGTTATTTTAAATTGCCTCTGAACATAAAAAATACCACCCATACTTGACAACTTACACTGTTATGTCCTTATATTCAGAATACCCTTGTGAATAAACACTTAGTGTATCTTTCACCTTAGAGGTAGGGACATGGGTCTTGCACACGACACGTTGTCTTCGTATGTGGAACACATGTAGCAAGTGATTTTAAAATCTGTCCATACAAGGGAAAGTAACAGCCCTGACACGACAACCTATACTCTATGTCGTTATATGCAGCACTCCATTGTGAATAAACACTAAGTGTGACCTTGACTTTTGAGGTAGGGACACGGGTCTTGCACGCGACACGTCGTCTTGGTATGTGGAACACACGTGTCAAGTTTTTTTAAAATCTGTCCATACAAGGGAAAGTTACAGCCCGGACACGACAACCTATACTCTATGTCCTTATATGCAGCACTACATTGTGAATAAACACTAAGTGTGACCTTGACCTTTGAGGTAGGGACACGGGTCTTGCACGCGACATGTCGTCTTGGTATGTGGAACACATGTGGCAAGTTATTTTAAAATCTGTCCATACAAGGGAAAGTTATAGCCCGGACACGACAACCTATACTCTATGTCCTTATATGCAGCACTCCATTGTAAATAAACTCTAAGTGTGACCTTGACCATTGAGGTAGGGACACGGGTTTTGCACGCGACACGTCGTCTTGGTATGTGGAACACATTTGGCAAGTTATTTTAAAATCTGTCCATACAAGGGAAAGTTACAGCCCGGACACGACAACCTATACTCTATGTCCTTATATGCAGCACTCCATTGTAAATAAACACTAAGTGTGACCTTCACCTTTGAGGTAGGGACACGGGTCTTGCACGTGACACGTCGTCTTGGTATGTGGAACACATGTGGCAAGTTATTTTAAAATCTGTCCATACAAGAGAAAGTTACGGCCCGGACACGACAACCTATACTCTATGTCCTTATATGCAGCACTCCATTGTGAATAAACACTAAGTGTGACCTTGACCTTTGAGGTAGGGACACGGGTCTTGCACGCGACACGTCGTCTTGGTATGTGGAACACATGTGGCAAGTTATTTTAAAATCTGTCCATACAAGGGAAAGTTACAGCCCGGACACGACAACCTGTATTCTATGTCCTTATATGCAGCACTCCATTGTGAATAAACACTATGTGTGACCTTGACCTTTGAGGTAGGGACACGGGTCTTGCACGCAATACGTCGTCTTGATATGTGGTACACATGTGGCAAGTAATTTTTAAAATCTGTCCATACAAGAGAAAGTTACAGCCCGGACACGACAACCTATACTCTATGTCGTTATATGCAGCACTCCATTGTGAATAAACACTATGTGTGACCTTGACCTTTGAGGTAGGGACACGGGTCTTGCACGCAATACGTCGTCTTGATATGTGGTACACATGTGGCAAGTAATTTTTAAAATCTGTCCATACAAGAGAAAGTTACAGCCCGGACACGACAACCTATACTCTATGTCGTTATATGCAGCACTCCATTGTGAATAAACACTAAGTGTGACCTTGACCTTTGAGGTAGGGACACGAGTCTTGCACGCCACACGTCGTCTTGGTATGTGGAACACATGTGGCAAGTTATTTTAAAATCTGTCCATACAAGGGACAGTTACAGAGCCAGACGGACGGACGGACGGACGGTGCGATTTTAATATGCCCACCTTTGGGGGCATAAAAAAACAATCATACTATATGACAGCCAACACTCTTTATGTCCTCATATTCAGCATTCCATTGTGAATAAACACTTAGTGTATCTTTCACCTTAGAGGTAGGGACATGGGTCTTGCACACGACACGTTGTCTTGGTATGTCGAAAACATATGGCAAGTCATTTTAAAATCTGTCCATATAAGAGTAAGTCACAGCGCGGACACGACAGCCTATATTTTCCTTCAGGTTGCCATGGCAACCAGAGTTCTGCATGGAATTAATTTTTTTGAACAATTTTGAAAAAGCACCAACCAAGGATTATTCCTATGAAGTTTCATCAAAATTGTCCAAGTGGTTTGGGAGAAGAAGATGATTGTAACCAATTGTTGACACTTTTCCTTTAGGTTGCCATGTCAACCAGAGTTCTACATGGAATTAATTTCTATGAACAATTTTGAAAAAGCACCAACCAAGGATCATTCCTATGAAGTTTCATCAAAATTGTCAAAGCGGTTTAGGAGAAGAAGATGATTATAACCAATTGTTGACATTTTCCTTTAGGTTGCCATGGCAACCGGGCCAATCAAAATTATGTGAACAAATTTAAGAGAGGTCCATGCAAGGGCACTTCAAACCAAATTTGCTGAAGATCTATCAAGGGGTTCATGCGAAGAAAATGTTAAGTTTTTTTTTACTAATTTTAGCTCTGGTGGCCCTTAAAAGGGGCCAAACAAAATTATTTGAAAAGACCTGACAGAGGCCCATGCTAGGATGCTTCAGACTTGAAGATCCATCAAGCAGTTAATATGATCAAGTTGTTTAAAGGGTTTTCTATTTTTTGCTCTGGTGACCCCTAAAAGGGGCCAAACAAAACCATTTGAACAAAGTTGAGAGAGGACCATGTAAGGATGCTACATATCAAGTATGGAGTCATTCTGACCTTTACTTTCAGAGGAAAAGATGTTTAAGTGACAAGACAATGTAAAAACAAATGACCCCTGAGCAAGGCCAATTTGACCCCGGGACAATAATTTGAATACCTTTGGTGTAGGTCCACTAGGTAACACTATATACCAAATATGAAAGCTCTAGGTCTTATATTTAGGAGAAGAGGATTTTTAAAGTTTTATTATACAAGACTATATAAAAATATTGAAAACCTAAGCCTATGAACACGGGGCGTGGCCAATTTTGACCCCAGGGCTAAAGTTTGAACAATCTTAATAGTGGTCCGATAAACGATGCTTCATACCAAATATCTAAGGCCTTCACCTTTTGGTTTCGGAGAAGAAGATTTTATAAGTTTTCATCATATACATATATAAGGAAACCCATGACCGCCCGGGTGGGGCCATTTTTTGACCCCAGGGCCAAAGATTGAACAATATTGGTACAAGTCAACTGGATGATATCATGCCAAATATCTAAGCTCTTGTCACTACTTGATTTTACGTGTGTATCTATATATGTATATTTGTTATTAATTGTTGTATGTGGCCCATATTGAAAATTGGTATGTGTACTAAATATGTTATCCAGTTTAAATTAAGACGTTACTTGTCTTTGTGAGTTCGGAGAAGATTTTTTAAGTTTTCACTATAACACATATAGAGAAAACCCATCAGCCCCGGGGTGTGGCCAATTTTGACCCCAGGGCCATAATTTGAACAAACTTTGTAGAGGTCCACTAGACGATGAATCATGCCAAATATCTAAGCTCTAAGCCAGGTAAGTTCAGAGGAGATGATTTTTGAAGTTTTCACTATAAACATATAGAGAAAACCCATGACCCCCGAAGGGGGTGGGGCCAATTTTGACCCCAAGGCCATAATTTGAACAATCTTTGTAGAGGTCCACTAGACGATGAATCATGCCAAATATCTAAGCTCTAGTCCAAGTAAGTTCAGAGGAGAAGATTTTTGAAGTTTTAACTATAAACATATAGAGCATACCCATGACCCCCCTGGGCGGGGCCAATTTTGACCCCAGGGCCATAATTTGAACAATCTTTGTAGAGGTCCACTAGACGATGAATCAAGCCAAATATCTAAGCTCTAAGCAACGTAAGTTCAGAGGAGATTTTTGATTTTTTTAAATATAAACATATAGAGAAAACCCATGACCACCCAGGGGCGGGGCCAATTTTGACCACAGGGCCATAATTTGAACAATCTTTGTAGAGGTCCACTAGACGATGAATCATGCCAAATATCTAAGCTCTAGTCCAAGTAAGTTCAGAGGAGAAGATTTTTGAAGTTTTAACTATAAACATATCAAGTATACCCATGACCCCCCGGGGCGGGGCCAATTTTGACCCTAAGGCCATAATTTGAACAATCTTTGTAGAGGTCCACTAGACGATGAATCATGCAAATATCTAAGCTCTAGTCCAAGTAAGTTCAGAGGAGAAGACTTTTGAAGTTTTCACTATAAACATATAGAGAATACCCTAACCCCCCGGAGCGGGGCCAATTTTGACCCCAAGGCCATAATTTGAACAATCTTTGTAGAGGTCCACTAGACGATGAAACATGCCAAATATCTAAGCTCTAGTCCAAGTAAGTTAAGAGGAGATTTTTGAAGTTTTAACTATAAACATATCAAGTATACCCATGACCCCCCGGGGCGGGGCCAATTTTGACCCCAAGGCCATAATTTGAACAATCTTTGTAGAGGTCCACTAGACGATGAATCATGCCAAATATCTAAGCTCTAGTCCAAGTAAGTTCAGAGGAGAAGATTTTTGAAGTTTTAACCATAAACATATAGAGCATACCCATGACCCCCCGGGGCGGGGCCAATTTTGACCCCAGGGCCATAATTTGAACAAACTTTGTAGAGATCTACTAGACGATGAATCATGACAAATATCTAAGCTCTAGGCCAAGTAAGTTCAGAGGAGAAGATTTTTTAAGTTTTCACTATAAACATATAGAGAAAACCCATGACCCCCCGGGGCGGGGCCAATTTTGACCCAAGGGCCATAATTTGAACAATCTTGGTAGAGGACCATTTGGTGATCCTACCTACCATATATCAACGGCCTAAGCCTTGTGGTTTGGGAGAAGAAGATTTTTAAAGTTTTTCCTTTCCATTGCCATGGCAACCAGAGTTCTGCATGGAATTCAATTCTTTGAACAATTTTCAAAGGGGACCACCCAAGGAACATTCCTGTGAAGTTTGGATGAAATTGGCTAAGCGGTTTATGAGGAGATGTCGTTTAAAGTAAAAGTTTACGGACGGACGCCGGACAAATTGTGATCACAAAAGCTCACCTTGTCACTTTGTGACAGGTGAGCTAAAAATTAAGGTTGCATCTGCTGGTATCTCTTTGTGCCATATTGTTGCCATCTCTATCTTTTCATCTGTCCCCTTCAAAGCAATGATTTCGAATAAACTTAGCACAAATGTATACAAGATTTAGAAACCCTGCAGAACAGATAAAACATTTTATCGTCAAGATCACTCTTTGCTCTAGATAAAAAAGTTACTAGGAACTTATATAGATTGCTATAACCTACAATCATGAAACTTCCTATAAATGTATTCCAACAACACAAAAGATCAAAACAATTTGATACAAGTTAGATTTATTCCAACATAAATTACAAAAAAAGGTTTTAAAGATTTTTAGCTTGACTAACAAGTGCTAATCAATCCTCTTCACCTAAGTCCTCACCACATTCAATCCTCACAAAGTCAATCACATTGGGTGCACTTTCCCGTAAATATTCCCTCACATTCTTCCCTGGTTCAAGCAAAAATTCCTGATCATACAATCTTGCCTCCACTTTTATTTCTTTGGGTTCATTTTCTGCACTTTTATCCTTTTTCTTTTTCTTTGAGTCCTTTTTGTCAGCAGGTGGAACAGACCACTGACCAACTTCTGAAGGGTTCATACCAATGATGTGTTGACAGATGTTTTCAGAAATGCTGCTCATATCCGGTTCCTGGATTTTCACAAGGGCTGCAAACTTTCCTAGCTTGATCCCGTCGCGTTCCATTGCTGGCCCTGAAAATGATACCATCAATTAACCAAGCCCTTCAGAAACAAAGTATGATAAGATGAGTATCAGTTTTAGTCTGGCAGATAAAAGGACTTGTTAATTTAATAGATTTCAAAAACGTCTTGCAATGTACTCTCAGTACTGTACATGTTTGTGCAATTTTTCTAGCGTTAACCTTCCCTGTAAGATGCCCTTTCTTTTAAACAATGTTTAAAAAATGTAAATGAAAAGCAATCAAACAAGCTTTTCATTTTTCTTCTTTTGTCAAAATTGATTCCACACTAAAAATAAGTAGCAGCATGACCATATCTGTTACTGAGCCGACTTGAACATGGTTCGTTGGTGGTCACCAAGTTGGACTGATACATAACATAGAGATTCTGAGGTTCCTCCCATACCAACCAGAGAGTGATTTGCATAATGTTGAACTAACCTGCCGCATGCACCATGCAGGACAGAGTGGACCCCGGCTCACTACGCAGGTATGATGCACGCCGGATAGCCATGTTCTCCCCAAGATTCCCAACTGTCAAGGCAACCTGGTCCCCAACTGTACGATCACCACAGGGGAGCAAACTCAGGGCAGACTTATCGAGAGTAATCTACAGTGAAACAGGATCAATGATTAGTAGCAGTTGATGGCCATGTTCTCACCAAAATTCCCCACCCTCAAAGCACTGTCAAAACCTGGTTCACAACTGTACAGTCATCACAAGGAAGAAAGCTCAGGGCAAACTTAATCTGCCTGAGAGTTATTTACAGTAGAAAAAATCATTCCTGAAAAGCAGTTGAAAACCATCCACGGTGTACAGTTATTACAGGAGAACAAACTCGGGCTGAACATAACCGGGAATATCTGCAATAGAAAGGAATCATCTATTAGAAGCAATTAATGTTCTTCTAGAATTTCCTTCATTAAGGCGTCCTGGTCTCATCACAGGGGAGCAAACTCTGGGCAGATCTACGATGGAAAAAGATCATCAATGAGTGGCAGTTAATAGCCTTGAAGAGAATCTACACATCAAGGCTTCCTGAGGTTGGAGGTATCCAAGTCTCCACATCGAGGCTTCCTGAGGTTGGAGGTATCCAAGTCTCCACATCGAGGCTTCCTGAGGTTGGAGGTATCCAAGTCTCCACATCGAGGCTTCCTGAGGTTGGAGGTATCCAAGTCTCCACATCGAGGCTTCCTGAGGTTGGAGGTATCCAAGTCTCCACATCGAGGCTTCCTGAGGTTGGAGGTATCCAAGTCTCCACATCAAGGCTTCCTGAGGTTGGAGGTATCCAAGTCTCCACATCAAGGCTTCCTGAGGTTGGACGTATCCAAGTCTCCACATCGAGGCTTCCTGAGGTTGGACGTATCCAAGTCTCCACATCGAGGCTTCCTGAGGTTGGAGGTATCCAAGTCTCCACATCGAGACTTCCTGAGGTTGGAGGTATCCAAGTCTCCACACCGAGGCTTCCTGAGGTTGGAGGTATCCAAGTCTCCACACCGAGGCTTCCTGAGGTTGGAGGTATCCAAGTCTCCACACCGAGGCTTCCTGAGGTTGGACGTATCCAAGTCTCCACACCGAGGCTTCCTGAGGTTGGACGTATCCAAGTCTCCACACCGAGGCTTCCTGAGGTTGGAGGTATCCAAGTCTCCACACCGAGGCTTCCTGAGGTTGGAGGTATCCAAGTCTCCACACCGAGGCTTCCTGAGGTTGGAGGTATCCAAGTCTCCACACCGAGGCTTCCTGAGGTTGGAGGTATCCAAGTCTCCACATCGAGGCTTCCTGAGGTTGGAGGTATCCAAGTCTCCACATCGAGGCTTCCTGAGGTTGGAGGTATCCAAGTCTCCACATCGAGGCTTCCTGAGGTTGGAGGTATCTAAGTTTATCCACATTGGAAAAGAATCATCAATGAGTGGCAGTTCAAAATTGAGACAATAACAATCCTCAAAAATAATAATGAGTATATACAAGAGCTGTCACTCTTAGTAAGGGGAAATAATTTGCATAATATGCATGACAGAGCTATCGTACTTGATTAATCAAGTAGGTTGGATAGATGGGAACACATATCTTAAGTTTAAATGCAATTTGTAATGCATTTGCTGAGATGATGACTTAAAGGTGCTTACATGCAAAACCTTAACCAAGTTGTGATGCAGACAGTGACCCTGATGCTAGGGTGAGTACTATAGCTCCCCTTATTGTTTGAATAGCCAAGGTTATAATTATATTTAAATAACATGAAGTAAGTACAATTCCATGTAGTTTTGAATTGTTACATGATCATTCCAAGAATTCAACAAACATTTGCAATTAAAACAACTTTTTTTAAATTTAAAAAATACTTAAATCATAATTTGTGTGAATGAGTGCATATTTTAAAGGACCTTCTTGATTACAAATTTAATGCTGTCATCATCTAGGCCTTCCCTAGAAAATTCTTCAGGGGCAATTAAAGTTTTGGTTGTTGCAAGATATTAGGTATCACCTTCCACAATGTGAAAAAAGCAGGTTATTGAAACTGTAAATGGTTGTTTCTTGCTCTTAATTAATTCATCACGTACTGTTATCAAAACTCATGGTAGTGTTTACACACATGTGCAGTTGGAGTGAAAAACAATACTTAAACATTAAATATGACACTCTCCACCAGTGCGAATCTTATTCATGCTATCAGAGGTAATTCCATGGATATACTTATCCCGCAGCCCGGTAGGACAGTATTTCAGATACACTGGATTTTAAGTGACCTGATGACACAGATTTCAAAATTCAAGCAAACTGATACCACGGCGGTAAAAGGCCCTGTGGAAGGCCCTGATTGTGTTCAAACTTAGTTCAAATTCATTCCTTTATTGATTATTTGAATTTTAATAGCAACTAAATAACAATTGACAGATGCTCATTTAAACAGAAATGCTGAAATGCAGTTGAAGCTGATAACCTGCACAACTTGCATTTTTTTGCAAAGTTTTTTTCTTATATTTATGGACAATAACTGCCAAGGATGACTTATCATTGATACAATTTTGTTCTCACATAAGTCGCAAGCAACTGATCATATATAATATTATGGAAGTCGTTTTTAGAAAATAAAATTAAATTTACCTTAGCCTGTTCCTGCTGATCAAAGTTTTTGTGACAAGCAGTAGTGATCTGGCACACGAGGGCTTGGAAGTTCTCGTTGCGGGCAACAAAGTCTGTCTCACAGTTTACCTAGATGCACAATTTATAAACAGGGCATTAATGTAAAACATCAGCTTGAAGTGCTTGAAAAGCTTTGTTAATGAGTTCACTACTGTTAAGAGAACCCACTATGCAGGAAAGATGTCTGCAATGTCTAAAATTAAAATGTACCTCTAACTCAATGTTTCTCTTTAACATGCATCATTACTTAATGTTTCAAGTTCTACAAACCTCGACCACAGTGAGACCGGTATCTGCCTGAAGCACACCCAAAAGACCTTGAGACATAGGCCTGTTCTCCAGTTTGCCTGCCTTCTCCCAACCTTCCTTTTGAGCTACCTCACGCATCCACTGTTCAGCCTACACAAAACCAAAAAGAATTCTTTCATACTGTTTATCTTAGAACAATGGTGGTTGTGTGTAAGCTAAGACGATCAGTATTTTTCTAAGTGGTGCGGAGGGTAACGAATCTGTCTCCTGGACTGATAGTCAAGTGTGTTACCACAAGACCACAGATCCGCCATTATGTTGCACTTTGTTAGTTTCAGTGATTTATCACTTTCTTCATGTCAGTGTCTTTAGGTAACCTAGTATGGGAAAGAATGATGTTGGATATTTTACCAAGGGGAATTTATATAAATGTTCATTTTTCAATTTGATGCTTTCATTTGTAAGATTGATAACATTTGTCAATGCAAGTTCAACAGCATGTCTTATATTAATAGAATTTTCTTAATCATATGACTTTATCTTCATCATTATTTAATTTATTATTTAAAACTGAAAGATAACTCCATTACATAGATATATGTGCTTGTACAAAAACTGACAGTGGCCACCTTTAAAGTCATTGATGATTCCAGAAAAAACCCATGATGCAACCATAAACTCCATAGGATAAGATGTATACCTGTTTAATGTCATTGTTGAACTGTGACAATGCTGTTTTGCATTTGATCATGGGAAAGCCTGTTTTCTTTCGAAGCTTGCTGAGTACTGCTTTGTCCACTGCAACTTCTGCTTCAGCTTGAGTGGACATCAGGCGAATTGACCTTATTGCCCCGCCCACCCGCACCCATCTTGAGATACCTGCATTGTTGTAATTAATACAATAAAACAGTATTCTTTCACAGAGTACACTTGGTATAATAAAACTAGTGAATACTGCTGGAAGAAATATGAGGCAAAACGGGAATTTTCTTGTTACATGCTTATGCTGCCGTACGCAGCTGTAGTAGCATTCTTCTTGCAACAACTCTGACAGCAAAAACATAATTAAATAATTAACTTTCGTCAATTTGCATGGGCTTGCCCTGAGCTGTATAAAGACAAACGTTGTGTTCCTTCGTAATAGTTAGTTGCAATACTCATAGTGGTTTGAGGGAAGGTGAGCAATTTAGGGACATAATAATTTAAATAAATAAGAAATAATGATGTGTCTAGACTGGGTATACCATATGATTTCAAAAGGGCTTTCAAAGAGTTCCATTAAGACCCTAAATTGCTCGCTTATCACTTAACTATCGCTCAATTATCCCTAACCACTGTGGAAATACTGACTTCATTTGTAAACTATAATAAATAAAGGACGCCGGCTGTCAACATTCCAAATATTAACTATTTAGTTGGGCAACAAACGTTGCCGTTTTCTAAAGATGAACATTGCTGATTAAGTATGTAACTCTATGAAATGTCAGTGAAGTCACTTTACCAGAAAAACGACAGAATTATATGTGACTTACCTAACATGTCTTTCCAAGGTCTTTCTGCAAGAGGACTTATTTTAGGAAGCACCGGTAGCAGACAACACTTTCTCGGTTATATGTATACAAGGTTACACACCACCATTGTTATTCCCTATATAATTCAATGTAAAATTATAATTTTTAGACAACATTTAAAGGCATTTCGAGCGAATGCAGGCTATGATAACCACATATATTCTTAAAGTATAAGCTTTAAATTACCTTTTAGGCCAATAAAAAAGGGGGGTCAAGTTATTCCTAAGAAAAATCACTCCACTTGAAAAACAAACTCTAAAAATTGCACCGTCCGCCATGACAGTTCTTCCAAAATGACCTTTCAACTATAGGGCAGCGGTTTATGCTTTAATCTCTACTCTCAATGATAAATCAAGCAAGAATAGATACTTAAGGTATAAAAGTTTGAGGAATAATGATATTTTTGATTTACAGTGTATTGAGCATGTGAAAACATGTCTATCAATCATAAGAACATTTTTTTTATTGAGAATTTTCCACACAACGGAAGTACATATGACGTAATGGTGACGTCATTCCTACAATCGGAACACCTCACCCATTATTGACATTGTGTGTGTAGTTACTTTTCGAAGCTTGTCGGAGATGGCCGACTTGTTACGATTGGGTTATATACTGTTCAATCGGTGCAAGTCCGCCATTATCCAACAGAATTGACTATCCCGAATCTTGCCGGAGTTGTTAAGATTGGGTTACTGTTTATTAGTATGCAGGGGCGGTCCAGGAATTTGATGTAAGAGGGGGCGTAACTGCCAACATTTTACGTGCCCCCCGCCCTTAGAATCGAACTCACGGGATGTGGCATAAAATGTTTGCAACTGCAAGGGGGTTGGGGGATTTTTTTTCTAGTCCGAAATAATGAATTTTGAGCGTAGTTGTTTACTTTTTCCCACGATATTGAGACAAAATTTACACTTGGATGATTTCATGGGGGGGGGGGGTGCCGGGTGTGCCCCCTTAATCCGTTAGAGGTTTGTGTATTTAGAATTTAAGCCTTGTTAATTCTGTACGGCTCAGATTGTACATATCATCTCGGTTTCAGAATACATGTACGTGTACATAAGCGGACAAACCGAAACCAAGTTTGATAAAGATATGTATTAAATACTCCAACGGCAGGCAACCTAGACGTGCCAACAGAGCCTATACATGTCACTTGAACAGTTGAAGCTTAACATCTTGTTTCCTAAAAGGTGATAGTCATAACTAGTAAAGCATCACTCCTCAATGAACAGTATTGCTCAGTTTTTACCAATGAAAATGAATCAAACCTACCCGACAAGAAATGCATATTTCCTAATATGTCTAGCATCAATGCATCTACCAAAGGAGTTTTGTAACTATTAAATGAACTTGATCGCCACAAAGCCTCTGGCCCAGACGAGATACCAACTATTTTGTTAAGAACTGCATCTAAAGAACTTACACAAATCGTATTTCACTTATTCAAATACTATCTTGACAAAGGCAAAGATCATCAGGACTGGCGCACTGCCAATGTTATATTCTTGAAAAGACATACGCATAAAGTTGCCAAGTACCATCCAGTGTCATTGGCATCGATAACTTGCACGCTACCAGAACGCATGATACATAGCTAAATAATGCAACATTTTCGCCGACTTAATTGATACACCAGAATAATTGTTTAATAATATACTAGTACTTCAAACTTATTAAATTATTGGGTCGTAAATTCACTATGCGCTGTCCCACAGAGCCTTCTACAGTCCGGCCCTGACAAGAGAGAAAAAAACATATGCAGGTAGCAAGTGATGAGTTGTGAACGAGGGGCTGGGAATGGGTAAAGTGGGTGGGGGGGCTGTTGACAGGTTGTTTGGGGAACGGGTTAGTGGAGAGGGCTGTTGACAGGTTGTTTTGGGAAGCGGGTAAGGGGGAAGGGCTGTTAACAGGTTGTTTGGGGAACGGGTTGGAGGGGAGGGCTGTTGACAGGTTGTTTGGGATTGAAGGGTAGAATATTAATCGTCACTGCTTAGTCTAATCGAATGATAAGAAAGTCCCTATCATTTAAGGCCCACCGGTCCAAAGCCTGACGGCGACAATTTAAGTGTCCACTAATTTCCGCTGTTTCTTGAAAACAAATCGTTCGAAACGATAGCATACCAGCCTCGTTTATTCATTCATCTCTCAATGATGTGATTCCATAACCGTGTAGTAGGCGCGCCGTTCTTACTTTTCTTTTTCGAAGCAATGTCATTTTACACCGTGCAATCGTGACATCATTTTTTAATGTATAACTCAGTTACCTGAAGTTTGGTCAGACGTAATTTGGTCTCCGATGTGATCTTTTGGTGTAAGAAATGAAACAAGAAATTGCATCGTGCCGTTCATATAAATAGTGTACGCATGAATTAAAGTGACTCTGTCATGTTTTTGGACCAAAAATGAGTCTTCCCGGTAATGCGTCTAAAATCACTTATTTAATCATTATTTTACTCTCTGATATCGAAATTGCAGAAAAAATACCGTTATAGCATAAAAGTATTTGGGTTTTAGTGGGTTCGAACCCACGCCGGTAAAGTCAAGAAAAAAGAAAACAGCCGACTAGTCCACAAGCCACCGGAATTTTAAGAAAAGGGGTGGATATGTCGACCTGTTAAAGATACATTGATAACATCACGTCATAATGTCAATCAACCAATCACGCAACACCACAGTCGTAATTAATCTTCAATCGCGATATTAACGCTAATGAAAATTGTGATCTTCAAGGACGATAAATATCAACATTTGTTGATGGGTTCCAGCTTTTGGTATTTTTGTTTTAACACTCCTTATGATTTGACACACCATATTTCGTAATTAAAAAAGTGCATTGGGGTGGGGGGTCACTTTAAAAAGCATGGCTATATCCATTGAATACATAGTATACACTTATGCGTCCATATAGATCTCAAATATGATGGACACATTTCCGACATGTATTTTTAGCTCACCAGAGCACGAAGTGCTCAAGGTGAGCTGTTGTGATCGGTCTTTGTCCGTCGTCCGTCCGTCAATCCGCACACACGAATGGGTATGTATTGGGTACTAATTCCTTCATTACTTATAGAAGATCATATTTGTTGGGTAGCCTTTGTTGGGTAGGGTTAGTTAGGGTTAGTAGGGTTTAGTGGGTATATTTTCATAATGGGAGTAATGGTAAAGTACCTAACAAAGGTTGATATGTGAGAACGTCCGTGCGTCCGTCCGTCAACAATCGCTTTAAAAACATCTTCTCTGAAACTACCTGGCCAAATTCAATGGAACTTCACATGAAGCTTCCTTGGGTGTCCCTCTACAAAAATACATCAAGGGATCACGATTGATCATCATCAACAACAACAACAACAACAACAACAAAACGGCCGACTTCCTGTTTTGCTTTAAAAAGCATCTCCTCTGAAAATTCACAGGAAGCGTCCTTGATTGACCCTCTACAAAAATACAAAAGGGATCACGATTGATCAACAACAACAACAGCAGCAACAACAACAAAATGGCTGACTTCCTGTTTTGCCTTAAAAAAGGTCTCCTCTGAAACTACCACTCCAAATTCAATGAAACTTTACAGGAAGATTCCTTGGGTGACCCTCTACAAAAAGAGAACAAAGGGTCACGATTGATCAACAACAACAACAACAACAACAATAACATCAACAAAATGGTTAACTTCCTCTTTTGCTTTAAAAAAAACATCTCCTCTAAAACTACCAGTCCAAATTTAACTTTACAGGAAGCTACCTTATTTTTAAATGACACAATAACATGAATAAACATTATATGTGATATTTCGTTAGTTAAAAGGTGCCAACTTAAGTTCTTGACCACGTGCGTAGTAATGCCTCTCCATTAGATAATGCACAATGCATAATATGTCATTCAGCCGAGTTGCACAACTTGTGGTTACTACATGTACAAGGAAAACATTGGGTTTGCAGAATGAGTAATATATCAGAGAAATCCTTATATTAATTTGTTTATTTTGATAAGAAAATGTATTTAAAAGAAAATAAGGTCAATAGATCAGTTTGGGGACCAGATCGCTCGACTAGACAACGTGTAATAATGAATACATATGTATTAAGTAATTGGTCGCCAGTCAAGGTATTATTCAAGTTATGTTTTAATTACAGTTACATTATTGCTCTTGTTGATGATACAAACAAGTCAGGCGGTCTTATCTATATCACTAAATAATAATGTTAATTCCAAGATTAATTCGATCAATCTGGGACCAACAGCAATAATGATAATAGTAATCCTACTCCCAGGAACAATGTACTAATTTTCATGTACCTTGCGAACTTTACATATTCTTAACGATGTGCGCATGTTTCACATTAATATTCTATCGATATGTTTTTAGCTGGCTTTTGCATCGCAATATTGCTAATATATGGAATGTCATTAGACACCTTTGCACAGAAAGCCAAGTGGTTGATTTGAAAAACTGATTCAATACTCTCTGATTGTTTCAACATCGATATTTCAAATTTATTTTAAAAGCCCGACGATGAAACTCGATAATCATTTGAAAGGATAATTGAAACCAGCAAAAGGTTATGAATTATTCAGCATACTCTATGGATCGGAACGGCTAACATGGAAACCGCCAGAGCTCCGGGTACCTCGACGTGACTCGGCTGTACAAGATTCGCGACTATCGGGGAGGTGACACCATGGAAAATATTGGGTCCGGCCTGCGGCTGGCTGTATTAGCTATCGTGTTCGGAGTTCATGGTAAAACATTTTTTTTATTTGTTATAAATACAAACTTACGTCTTATCAAAGTTTGTTTGCTTATTAAATATGACATCCATAACCATGTTTGTTTGTAACTGTCTGATCGTCTTATTGGAAATTACGCCAACTTGGAATCTGAAAATGACGTCTTAGGAAAGCACAACCGGCATATGCTGTTCATTGTTAAATCTTTTACGACAGTCTCTAATATGAGATTAAAATATACAAAACCCTTTTCTTTCTTTTGAATGAAGGCAAAGTCCTTCAATTCATGAAACAAAAGAAGACAACAATAACAAAACAAATATAACACGTATGAATAACAGGGATATTTCCTGACCTTCCAACCAGCGGGAAAAAACTGCAAGCTGTTTTGAAGGCCATATGAAGAAAGTTGTCTATGGCGTTATGCAATGTTATATTTGATGTCATTCCAGTTTTTACGGATGCGTCTCCATCAATTCATATAACGCAATCTCCGTCGAGGTCCGAAATATACGTCACCGAGAAGATCATCGTCAACAACACGTTCAGATTCACCGATGTCATCACCGAGGATGTCATTATCACCTTGGAGCCGACCGTTGACGTTCCGGATATGGTGATTAAGCAGGTGCGCGAGATCCGACTCGGGTACGGCTTGTACATCACTGGTGACTTGGCACCCATTGAGGACTATGGAAACAAACATCTTCAGTCTAAGGTTAAAACTTTTGAGATTTTGAAGATTTATTTTTCTTCTTAGTTGTATGATTAGGCTGTTTGGTGTGCTTTGTTTTTTAAATTTGAATACCAAAATGTCCGTGTATTTAGTAACATATACCTTTAAAGATGTACTTTTACTCCAAAATAAAATGTTTATCAATTAATACAATTGTTTAAGTATACCAAAACGGATGAATAAATGTCGAAAGCAATGGTTATTATGAAAGTTTCATTAATGTTGAAAGAAATGTGCAGAAAACAGGGTATTTCTACCTTATGAGTCTATAGTAGATCACTGTAAATATTTTAGCACCCACCAATCATTTAATATTATTGCGTTTTCAGCTATTAAATACACGGTGACAATCTTGATATCAGTAGTTAATATTTTCCATACTTTCACTATTAAATAAGTAGGAAAGCGGTTTCCTGGTGTATCACTCAAAATTTATGTTTGTTATACATGATTGTGTATGTGTTGATTTTGAATACATGTGTCACTTTAACAGTCAGAACAAAACGCAAGCTTTAATTTTCGAGCATGATGCAAGAACCATTTTGAGCAATTTCTTTCGATCCATATTTTTTTTCATCAAAACTACAGAAGCGCGGCGCGCTGTCCATCGAATTTCACCTCGGAAATGTCCACAACGATGGAAAGGACAAAGGTTTCCAAGCGGACAACACCTTCTTTGTCCAATATGAGGCGGAAGTGCTGCTGCCTCTCCTCATGGGTCTCGGTCACCGGCACCAGTTTGGCGCCTCCGTCGCCACCGGAAACACAGTTGACTCTCTTTACGTCACAGGAACATACACAACCACTGATAAGCCGAACATTCCGGTAAGTCACGTGATTTGCTGGCATTGTAGTCGAATTGTTGAGATATTGTCACAGATAGCTCTACTTTGAAGAATAAATGTCGAACATGTCACCAGATGCTACCAACAGAGCATTTATACCGCCCATACCGCGTTATGGTCTAACAGTACTAGTATGACTAGAAATTGAAGTGACATAGGTATTTTAACGTATTTAAATCGCCCAGGGTGAAAAAATCACAAACATTTTTCGACGCATGTTTTGGAGTGTTAGACATAATGTAAGCATCTAACGATGTTGAATCTTGCTTATTCTCAACCGTTCATGTTTTAGCTCCTGTTTAGGACACTTGCGAAGCAAAACCCAGCTATGGGCGATCTCGGTACGGCCGTCAACAAGATGACCATGGAGCAGGCGGAGGGTGCAGCCATAAAGGAAACAACAACGAAGATTGGACAGAAGGGAGCGGAGAAGGGGAAGAGGAAATCTCTCGTACAAAAAGCCGTTGAATTTCCCAACATCTAAGACAAAACGGAGTTTATTGGTATTTGTGGTGGGAAAAGAAGTGAGAAGTTTACAAAATCTTTGTAAGACGAAACATCAGCAGACGGTAGTTAATAAAGCATCAACCGGTTTGCTAAACCACCATCTGTCATACAGATATTTTTTTGTATAAAATTACAGAAAACTGGTAAGAACACATCTCAAACAGTAAGGCAGTCTTTGTAGAAGGCGTTTACAATAACTTGGTATAATTCAAATGCATTTGCGAAACGCTGAATGAAAAGCAGCGGTACCCATGAACGAACGAGATTGCATGTATCGAAAAATATCAGAACCAATCTTTACTTGACGATAATTGTTGTCGACCAATCAGTGCGAGGCGGAGCAACTGTTCATAGACAGCTATCTGTGGTAGAAAACACCTGGACATGTTCCCACTTATCTTTCCACCGCAATTAACAATTCAATGTTAACCTTTTATCCAATTTAAACTTTATAGCTATTCGTTAAGCTTAATCATATGCAACCATTTTCTTCATCATCAACGGTTTATCGTACATGAGAATTTAAACGACAAATGATCTTGTATGGTTACTTAAGTATAAGATAGAGTGTATTAGTATTTGCGGTTCATCGGTGTACGAAAACAATTTTGTCAGTGCAAGATTGTCTGGGCAGGCCCCAACGTAAATCTACACTCATTATTTGCATAACTGGGGAATACGCTTTAAAGATGCACTCTTACTCCCAAATAAAATTTACCACAATTAATACTATAGTTGTAATATTCCAAAAAGGATGAATAAATGTCGAAAACAATGGTTCTTACGAAGGATACCAAGTTTGATTTGAAAGAAATGAGCATAAAACACGGTATTTCTACCTTATGAGAGTATAGTAGACCACAGTAAATATTTTAGCATTCACCAATCATTTATTATTTTTGCGCTTTCCGCTATTAAATACATGGTTACAAGCTTATTATTAGTACTTAATATTTTTCATACATGCATTATTTAGTAAGTTGTTAAAGGTTTATCAGTCAAAAATGGTGTTTGTTATACATGTGTATGTATTGATTTGGAATAAGAGTGTCACTTAAAGATAATTGAACGTAATATAAAATCAGCTGTTTAAACAGCGGTATCGTCAATGACATCATTTGTTTCATCGACGTCACATACATTTTACTACATTAAACATCATTTGACGAATCACACACGAAGTTTTATTAAAATCAGATGTATTCAGAAGAGAATGCGCTCATTAGAGTATGCACGCAATTGAAGGAATATATGCGCCCATCTTAGATAGCGAAATGTAAACGATTACAATCAAATGCTTATATTTTTGTTTTAATAAGCAATATAATATCTCGAATTCTCTCCGCCGGTGCGAACAGTTTTAGCCTCATTTTTAACATGTTTTTACTGAGCTTGTAGATGTTTTTATTGTGCGACGTTTTAACTGTGCCTTTACAAGTTTTGCTGTTGACATCTGATTATTTACTAATTGTTGATAAAGCTTTAATCGTTGGCGAGTCTACAATTTTACCTTTATATGTATGTTTCCTCATTACGTGTATTTCTTGCATATTTTAAATAAATATTTTTCTTCGATCTGGTGCGTTGATATTGTGAACACTTTGTCCGACGTCCAATTTCAGTCTCTGAATAAAACATGCATTTGTAATTATCTCAATTATTATACGTTTACTTATTCGTCTTCAGTCGTTTTCGAACGAGATCGTCACCGACTGGCGTATTACAAGTATAACATTCCAAAACAAGTCACGGTCAATCTCGGAGAAATAATGTGGCCGTTTACGGAACGCTTCAACTGCCTATTATTGTGACATATTTTGTTTTAATATATAACTGGCATGCTTTAAGAGATAATATAAATTTGCATGTAGAAGCTATTATGTCTAATTGGCATGTTGGCATGTACGTCTAACTTAGACGTTAATTAATACGTCTCAATACATCTTAATGAAATCTTAAAATGTCTATAAACTGAGACGTTATTAATTATTTACGAATGTCAGACAGTTTTTTATCTAACAAGCAAGTCACCATCATGAAAGCCTAACCGACATACACACCATTCTGACAGGCATGTCGGCCATCATTCTCGTGTTGGGAAGTAGACCCATTCGGAAATCCTCGGTCATTTTTATCGAAAACAACCTCGGATGTATTTGGACGGTTTACATACTCAAAAAGAGGTACGTTTAAGTCCGCTGCAAGTAGATCGCGTAGTGATTTTATTTAGCAGTTAAACTTTATGACTTTACTCTTGGAAATCTTAATTATGTTTGCAATAATATACTTCACTGGCAATCAATTTAAACTAGATCCATAGGTTGTTTTCGATGGCCGAGGAGTTCCGAATGGAAGTAGACCATGTAATCGACAAAAAAAATAAACGGTCCATTTTCCAGTTATTCATGCCTTTCGAATGCTTCTAAAACTCGTCAGTTAACATGAATAATTTATCCGTTATGCATTTTTATTTAAGAGCCAAGCATTGATGTTAATAATCTTACGTATAGCATGTTATTCTGAGTAGCCACTTCCGAATTGGCGTTATCTGCCCTAAAATATATCGTCGGCTGCCTAAGAAACCTCGACTTAGACTGGCATGGTGTTTGGTGCTTTGAAACTACTGAGATAAATACATTTCATCGTGGTCGTCTTCAACATTTCAAGAATGAGCTCCGTGACTGACTGCCTTTAAAAATCAAAGTATCATCATCATCATCATCATCATCATCATCATATTCATCATCATCATAATCATCATAAACATCATCAACATCATCATCATCAGCAGCAGCAGCAGCACCACCACCACCACAACCACCACCACCACCATCACCCCTACCACCACCATTATAATAATAATCCTCATCATCATCATCCTCATCATCCTCATCATCATCATCATCATCATCATCACCACTACCACCACCACCATCATCATCATCATCATTATCATCATCTTCACCACCACCACCACCACCACCACCACCACCACCAAAACCACTACCGAAATACACTAGCTTTAATGTATATCAAATACAAAGATATTGAACAACTGTATCAATGGTGACTTAATGTTATATTGTAAACGCACATCAGAGTAATACGGACAGCACAGCAGAAGGTGGTATTCAGATTCATCCATACATGTGTACTATTGTGTTATTCTATTATGCATACCAGCTTCAAAAAAAAATCAATAGAATGTGAGCACATTTGTATTGTTTCTCTTCCGGACGCGGATTAAAGAAAGAGAGTTACAAATAATTTACATGTTTATACCAAATAACCGTAGCAAAAATATAAAGAGATACCGGAATCATTAAAATGTTCATTAAGTACAAGTTGATAAACATTTTTTATACAATATTCTACTTTAACCACTTTTTGGAACACCATAAATTCATTGTTTAAAAATGTGGTATAAACAAATTACTCAACAACATAAAAAACATCTTGGTTGGATATACTGAGACCAAAATGGATATAATTGTGTCAATATTGTATTGAGCCAAATTTGCTACTGTGTTTATAAAACTTCATCAGTGAAAGGAAAGCAAACACATTGTTATTTTGAAAGATTTATTTTATGATTTGCTTACTATACAGACGTTCTAAAGGACTAAATATGTGAAATTATGTTTTCTGAATGAGATAATTAACAACATTGAACACATTAGCGAACAGTATATTGAAGAAATGATGTATTCATGTTTGCCATTAGGCAGTACCAAAGGGAGAAAACCGCATTGAGTTATGTATTGAATATCTGATTTCCCTCCCCTGAAGTATATTATTCATGGAATGCAGTTGCCAGTATTTTCCCGCATCTCGTTCATATCCGGGTTTGTTAAGTGGGTTTACTGTTGATATACGCAAACTGTTACACACGCTTACTTTCCGAACAAACTCGGCGGCCTTTAGTCGGTGTTTCCTCTTTTCAAAAAGATGACAGGCTTCTGTGTCCAAACCGGCATATCCTTTATCCTATATCACGAGTGCGAAACAGTAGCTCCAGCTCTTTTAGGAGCTGTATAAAAAGGAGCCAATGGCACTTCCGAGCTAGAGCAAAAGAACGGACATCATCATAAAACATAAGTATGACTCGTTATTTTATCTAATATCTCAATTATGAGCGCTTATTTGAGAAATCGGGGAATGCAGTGCCATATAAATATGTTTAATCTTCACACGTATTTCGGTTATTTTGTAAACATATTGTTTATGGAGTTATAAGACCGATTCTCCCACAGTGGCTTGATGACAAAAGCTCATTAAAGTCACAAATAAATATTTTCAACTAGCCAAAATTATATTTTATACATATCACCAATATAGTACATTAATTGCCATAAACGTAAAATGAGATTTGACAAAAATACCCTATACTGTAATATGAAACAAGTGAAGAATGTTCGCTCGGCGAAAATGTTAACAAAGACCAATTCTCGTTGAAACTGTTGTTTTATGGGAATTAATAGGTTATATTTTTTAGTAAACATGTATGGGCACTCCCATTCTCGAACACCTGAGCGATGATGCTATGCTTACCACAATTGGATCATTATCAAACCTCTGATGAATGAGAATGCGGTCTCCTGAAAACAGTCAGTTAGTTAAATGGATAAAATAAAGTTTAGAATATCACAGTGGCTAGAAATTTGGAAAATAGCTGTCTGTCATTGATGTCTGTGTTGTGTTCTCTGTAGCCACTCTATATACAACATGTATGTGCATGTAATATGACTCCGGGACTTCATGAAGATACGTATCCGGAATAAGGCTAATGAACTGTCATCTTTTGTTTGTAAGAATATCCAAACTCCGAATATATCAATCTGTAGACAAGCAGTGATCACCCACATTTCGTCCATCACAAAACATAGTACCTTACCACTCACCAATGAAGCTTCGCTTTTGGGAGAAAGTTTTATGTGTCAATCGACATGAATTGGCCCTTGACAGTGCCATATTGTTAAACATTGTATGTGCCCGGTCGGGCAAACTATCGAATAATATCGTCGGCTTGTTTCCTCACTTGAATAGTATGATATTCATATTGTTATATTTGTATAAACATAACGCAGAAGAGAAAGTAGACTGTTCGAAATGGTAATTGTCTCGCGCAATAGTTTGCAACAGTTGCTGACGTCAAATATTCCAGAATGTTTTTCTAAAAATAGATCAGCGGGGAATGGAATCGAAAGTAAATGTCCACGATTTCATAAGATAAAGCGTATAGTTATAAGATATAGCTACCAGTAAAACATTGTTCTATATGATAATATAAGCTGTGCAGTGTTAAGAAATTGTATGGAAGTCATACAGAGCTATTTTTAAATGCGCTTAATCTGGAAAACAGAATTTTACTAAACGCTTATAATTAATACACGCATATATTTATAGGCATTACAATGTACTTGAAGGAAATACCAGCCAGTGACTAAAATATCAGGTCATAATTAACATTCAGGTTAAACATAACATGAAGCGTGAAACGCTTACAAGTGTACATGTATGTCAGAGCGAGCGTTAATATTCTGTTGTTCGTATTTTAATAGAATGTTTACTACGCAGCTGGAGTGAGGTTTAACACAGAGAAAGGATTCAGGTCGAGGTAAATATATTCTGTATTTTTTTTTTAATGTTTTAAGCGTTTCAAATACGATGTTCGAGTACGTATACAATAATTAAATGCATTCACCGTACTTAGCTCTTATCGCTTTATTGTTATTATTTAAATTTGATGACAAACACAAATAACAAACCATTGACAGTATACGAGTATAAAGCTCGATTTTGACCTGTGAGCTGTGACCTTTTGAACACGTCCTCAGATAGGTTAAGCGGCGTCTCACCTTTAATTACCTTTCAAGTCAGGGTTATCTACCTTACAGGATGTAGCTACCTATTTAAATGCTAAACGCGGTACCTCTTTATTTAGTACCTTGATAGTGCAGGTAATCCGTTAAAGGTGATATTTTATTTATGTTTGGTATTTTCTTTGCTTTTCATTATATCAGTAAACCTCATATTATAACTTATGGTTTATTCAAATCATTCAAAACACATATTCTTTCTTCTTTCAATTGCTAGTTATTTTTCCATGTTCAACCATTTAACCGTCTTTTTCACCTAAATGTCACCGCAACCTTGACCTTTCACCTATTGATCTCATAAACAATAGGGTCATTTACTTGTCATGACCAACTGGCATACCAAGTAGGAAGTTTATAGGTGCAAGTAGTGAGCGGAAACCTGATGTTTCAGCTGAAGGTCACCACCAATATATTGTTTTTTACCACAAGGCCACAGCGAACTTGACCTGTGGCCTACTGATCTCAATAAGGGTAATCTACTTGTCATGACCGACTGGCATACCAACCATTAAGCTTCTGGGTACAAACATTCTTTAGTCATTAAGCAGAAACGAAGTGTGACACACAGACTGACGGACAAACTGACTGACTGACTGACTGACTAACTGGGCAGTCATGACTGACTGGCTGGCTGGCGAACTGGCTGGCTGACTGATTAACGGACAGGACAAAAACAATATGTCTAACATAAAAACGGATGAGTTTCGAACTTAAAAACTTTTAAACCTATTATTAGAAACACCAAGGCTATGACAACTTGTGCATAATAGGTTTAAATTTAACATTGGGAGCTATGGTTGAAGGAAAATATCCTTTATGTGGATTAACCCAAATATGTATAAATACAAAAGTACACTCACTATGCATGAAATCGGACTTATGTTATGAATGTCACTTGAATTGGTTGTTATAAATATTGTCAGGTCAGAGAAATTGATATTAACGACAAAGAAATGGAGGCGAATGCTTCAATCGTGACTGGCTTTAGAAATTGAGATCATTGTGTATTATGATTATAATACTTTACATATAGTATCATGTTAATATTCTAAAGACTATACGGCGAACATGTATATTTCAATAATTTATCTTGCGTCTTTTAGGATGTTGTTTTGAACTGAAAAACTGGATCATTTTGATTTAACAATGTCTGAACTGCAAGCAGAGCAAGAACACTCGCGTGGGGACAGTTTTTCTCTGCGGAAGTGTACACTTTGTGAAGAAGATGATGCAATGTTCAAGTGTTGTGTTTGTGTGAACATGCTATGTGAAGAGTGTTGCACAGCACACAGAAGACAAAAGGATACAAAAACACACAAAGTCGTTGCAATGTCAGCAAGCGAGAACAATCAAGTGCATATGCAGATTAATTTGAACGGAGACTGCTCGAATTCGAAGTGTTGCTCTACAATTGGTCATGAGAATCAAACGATTGAAGGATATTGTTACTTGTGCAATTTGCTTTTATGCCGAGAGTGCATTTCCGCAAACCATGAAAATCATGATTATGCATCCTTAAGCGATGCCTTTGATAAACAAGTGAAAACTGTCGAATCCTATTTGAACAAATTACAGCAACACAGTCCAGCTAATTTAATACAAAAATGTGATAAAGCAATGCAAGACTGCAAAGAAAACTCACAATTACTGGCAAACAGCGTGCAGGAACATTTCAAGCAATACAGCAATGCCATTAAAGAGCATTTGACCCTGCAGATGGACACAATTAATTCATCAACACGAAATGAATTGCAACAGCTACAGGAGACGAAAGCATTCATGCAACTCTTTTCTGAACTCGAATCACTCAAAGCTAAAAATATCAAGACAGAGTTCATTATCAAGAGCATTGATGCATTGAAAAAAGGGGAGCAGCTGGATCCTCAGTTTCCCACAAAAATCAATAAAAGAAATCTGAGATGCGTCGCGTGTTCAACGAATGACTTCAACGATATTTTGAGAATGATAGCCAGCGTGGGGGAGTACAATGGAGGTATTTTATATAAATGATCCGCCGTTGTTTAATATTGTATGATAATATCTGAGTTTCTTATCCCAATATAAAGTTTCTATTTAACGTGTGCATTAGAATACAATTAAAAAACCCATCTTTTCTGCAATTCTACCTTTCCCATAGACTGCTTTAAATCAGATTTTATAATCTTGATGCCATAAAGGAACTCGTTCACGCTGCATTGGGTCAGGCATCGATCTTTTCTATATTTCGTGTTAAATGTAAACGAAATATTTGTAACAATGGTTAAACATCAAAACAAGTTCATATTAGCGTGTTTTTGTGGATATTTTTTATCATTATAGTCAAATGAATATATAAATGCATTGAAATTTGTACGTTTGTGTTAAACTGTTTGCCCCCCTTTTGAGTATAAAAACATTATAACCAAACACTAAACATTTATATATATCGAGATGAATACCTTTCTTTCAGACGAAGTGGGTGAAGCACACACTTCTTTGGTGTGTTTAGACAGTACTCCTTTTCTGGAAGCAGTCAGATCGTTAACAATGACCGCCACTGGCAAAGGTTCTTCGCTTCCATGCAAAAACAATTCAATGCCAGAAGGGGCACACAGCATCACGGCCAGAAAACTTTGTGACGGAAATTCAATGCCGAATATGAATCTTATACCAAGCGATGTAAGTCAAGTAAAACGCGATCCTGAATTGATCGAGAGCCAACAGCTAAATGACTTGAGCGGGAAACCTGAATTGCTGACAATGCAGAATAAAGCAAGTACAAAATGTATTCCACAGGCGATTCGCGAGGCTGCAGTTTCATCTGCCATTTCAAATTTGGCTGGAATGCGACTTAAAAGTCGAGGTTTGGATGCGCATTGGCAAACTGATGAAGATTGTATTTTGGTGCATTCTGACACCCAAAGTAACGCAGAGAGGAGCCTAAACGTCATTATCGGCTCAATTGAGCAAGCAAAAATCCCTGTTCGTAATGAATGTCGGAGTGTGATGATGTCGGACAAATGGTACTGTCGGAAATCGTACATTGAAACACACTACCCCAAAATGGTATGTAGAGTCGTTAAATTTCCTTCCAGCTCAATTCAAACCTTACCGTAATACCATATGTTTGAGCATGTTCTTACTTTGATTCGCGATCGTTTTTAGATAAGTGAGAAAAAAAAACGTTCAGGGAAGTTTTGAAAACGATTGTAGATTTATATCAATGGATAAAGAAAAAAATACATGCAGTAATTTTTCGAAGGAACTAAAAAAATGATTTGTATTGCATCGTGATTGACATAGAATACATACTAAAATATTATCAATTCTTGCAGGCTTGGATCAGCTACAGCGAAGCCACCAATGAAATTGTTGTTTGTGCAACCTGCTCGTCCATTCTTCGCGATGTCTGCAGCGACGTGAGAAAATTCCTTCAAGATCATGTTTTAAAAGTCATTACTTTGCAGTACCCGGAATCGTTTGCTCCCTCCATAATGAAACACAAACAAAGGATTCGGCGCATTGAAACAGAGCTGTCACAGTCTGCATTTTCGCTAACGTTTAATGACCAGACAATCATCATACAAGGGTTTGGTTTCGCCACCACTTTAGCTTTGAGAAAACTTAAATCGTTGGCTCAAAAGATTGGCATGAAGCAGGTTGATGGAGAAGACAGATTCGATTCATCTGATGAAGACTTAGACAGTGACACAGATGATACAAGGTAGGGATGTGTGTATATTTTAAACAAAGAATACCGCTTATTTATAATAATCGAATATTTCCAGTATTGCACTTAACAATCACTTCCAATGAAAAGTCTCACTTTTACTGTTTTCAGTATTTTGCATATGCTTAGCATTTGAGGGGGATCTCTTTTTTAGGATATATTTATTTCAAATGTAAATGTGAACAGTTCTTAAACAAAATACCATTTCGTACTATATTACGTTCCTAAGCAAGGTTAACATATGTACTTTGTTCTTGACTGTTCTCATTTATTTCAGATTTGAAGACACTGACTCATTAAAGAAGAAAACCAATATCCGCCCCAAGTGTAACCTTGTTGTGGCAGGAGACGAGGTTGGGGTGGGAGCAGTCTGTTGTCCAGGCGGTGATGTGACTATTTATGCTGTCAGGGGTGACATCACACAACTTCCGGTTTTCTCAGTTGTGAATCCCGCTGATCCAAAGTTGAAGCATAACGGAGGACTAGCAAAGATACTTGTTCAAAAGGGTATGCCGCTATCATTCTTCTATTAGGATAAGTGAATTAAACTTAAATATTTTATGATGAAATAAAAGAAGACATAACCAAAGCTTATTCAATATAACTTGAATGTATGTTATGATTTCAATTGCCATTCTAATTATTTTGTAGCATATAGTTTTCAGTGTTTTGGAGGTTTAATGCTCATGCAAGTTCAGTTATTTGACCATTATTTTTCATACTTTTCAGGAGGGCCATGCATTCAAACAGAGTGCACTGCATTTGTAAACACATTGCCTCAAAAGGAATTGACCCCGGGCAGTTCATTTTGTTCAACTGCCGGATGCTTGTCATTTTCTGCCATAATTCATGCCGTTACATGCAGATGGGACAAACATCCTGAAAAATCGGCAAGAAAACTGTTGTTTGATGCAGTCACTTCCGCTCTACATAAAGCGGATGATAAAATGATATCAAGTATTGCAATCCCCGCAATCGGTGCTGGTACTTACAAATACCCCGTTGACATCTCTACAGAAACAATTGTTGAGGCTGTCAAGAAATTCTTGACAACAAACCCCCATAGTGGAGTGAGAGAGTTATATCTTTGCGACATGGCAACAGATTCTTGTATGCAATTTGTTCGTGCTCTGGAGACACATTTTAACGAATCTGAAATCATTCTTTCCAATCCAGAGTATGCCTATACAGGGACAATTCAACATGAACACGACGGTTCTTTGCCGAACGACACGGAGCATAGAGACTTACATGGACATTTAACATCTACAAGTGAATATGCAGCCTCGAAGATATTTCTCTTGTAGATGCTAGTTTGCTTGGATTTCTGTTTATATACATCAGCTTCCAGAACGTTTGGGTATTGAGAAAAATCATTATAGAATGCAAATCGTTCGGCGTAACGTTCTTACTAAACTTAAATATTATGTTGCAAGATCGCCATTTTCTTGTTGTTCAAAATATTTTGAAAGCTTTGTCTATTTAACAACCGATTCCAGGGGCGTAGCTTGACGAAAGTATATGCGTAGGCCACTTTCTGAGGAGGGGGGGGGGGGGTCACGAGGGCATGCATCCCCGGGATTTCGTTTTAGCTAGGTGGTGCGTTTTAGCGTATATTTCTTTGTTGTAAAAACATTAATGAGAGTAACGATATCAATATCATTATGTTTTACCTTAAATAAATGTTGTATGTAATGAACAGCGTCAAAGCGCAGACTACTGGTATGCAAATTTCGACAAATTAGATACGTAACATTAATGTCGTATTTTAGTGAAAAGGAAAACGATAGATTTGAAATACCTGGTTTCAGATATATAAATTAAGTTTTTATTGCAGATTTGGCTTTTTTCTGAAAATTGTGTAGGCCGCAGCCTACACGGCCTATAGGAAGCTACGCCCCTGGATTCTTGCCAGATTTTGGACAGTGTGCTGTGGTTATACTATAAATATAGTTAGTTGTATATGCCAATATTGCGGTTGAATGTGCTTGTGTTTTATGTGCGTTATTACAGTATTAAGTGTCTCTACAAAGCATTTAAACAAACAATCATTATTTATACATGTATTTACCGTACTTTATTACTTTACCTTTTTCATTTTGTTAAAGGCCTTCAAACGTGCAGAAGTGGGTTGGAAAGACCACTAATTAAATCGTTTCAAAAGTTCAAGTTTTATTTAGTTTTGAGGAACAATATTTTAGTGAGTAAAATATTCACCCTTTGTGAGATGCCTTGGGGTAATAAGGATTGGACCAAATTTTACGAAAGAAGATATTATCAGATTTTTGGATCAAAAAGTCTTCATTTGTAAAAATGAACTCCTAATTACATCTAAACATGTCACAACGGATATATGTATTATACTTGCTAAATATTGAACCTCGAAACTGAATTATGTTTCTAAACATATTATAATTTGGTACTTCAAACGACTTTTGCACTGTCGAGAGTCCTTGATTGGTTTATAACAAATAACATAGGGCGTAGGTAGGATTGTTTCGTGACTTGATTGTAGCTGTTTCATTGTGTGTCATATTTAAATAATTTTATACCTGAAAAAAAGTCCGACTAAAACATTCATTATTTTAACATAAGTATGGATCTCCGGACAGAATTTCCGTATTTTGATAGCCTCGACGCATGCGCCAATCACTTAAAATCATACCACAATACTGCGCAAATGGAAAAGGACAAATATCGGTCGAATTCAATGAAACATATATTGTATCATTTTGTCTCAAATAATTTTATATTTTACAGGTATGAAGTAAAAGAAATAGTTAGTTGATATGTGCGATTGTATCACTTCTCATTTTTTGAGTTAATATACATCGTAAAAGACTTTCGCTCTTGTGCGATATGCACTTTAGACTAGTCACTGCCAACAGATCAACCGACTAACGTATTATAAACTCTGCTCAAGAGCAGCACACAGCTTGTACAACATTTTGTATTTTTGTGAGATTTGCAAAAATAAATAGCTTTTTGAGTAGTTAGTTTCTTTCATTGATACATAAGTTATAATAGAAGACGGTAATAACTAGATAATATGAAGCATTTACAACAATAAATACAAAAATGTTGTCGAAACATTTAGAAGAGTAAAATAATATTTTTCTTAGTGTTTGCATTTTTGTGTGGGCCAATGACAATCGAAGATTTTTTCAGATTTTCTGTCATGTAGACCAGATTTGACGGTGAGTACAAACATTTACTTTCGTAGAAGGGATTTTGTCGATCTACATGATTAGGTAAAGTCGTATATTTTCATAGATCGCTCTGCCCTCTGCGCATGCACGTAGTATTTTTTATTGACAGTTAAGTGTGCCGTTGTCGGAAGGCAGTTAAGGATTTCACCATGAACCCGAATTGGAAATTGATGTGTAATCAACTATCAAATCGTGTTGACATCTGTCCAGTACACATTTAAAAAAAATCTGTGACAATATTCAAATCCGAATCTAATTTACTTTTCTTTTGTTGATATTCTCTTTGTAATATAAAACCAAACAAGATATTAAGTTCTTAATTGTGCAATATTGTGTTAATCAGTATGAATCAAAACATTAACGAGGTCATCCCAGTAATGTCCTGTACTGTGCAAACATAACTAGGTAATTCTAATAATCTTAACCATTTGATAATGTTAAAAAGAGAGTATTATACACGTTCATGTTTCGGTGCTTTTCCATTTTTGTTCAAACATCCATTTACTTGCTTTTATAACACATTCATAAAGCCGCGACCATTTATCACCGCCCGACACAAATTTGTTGAAACCAACGTCTGGGCGGTTTAACTTTCGCGCCAAAATACCACTACACAAGCTAGTGGGTCAACTAAGTGCAAACACCAAATAAGTTAGTGTTTATTTTGAACCAGAAAATGGTGCGAGCTTTTTGCGGCCTGTAGATGATTGCCTAAATGAACGCTTACATATCGATATACAACAAAAGCAAGACCATTGTTTTAAATTCAATCTCACTAATAGATTAAAACTGAAGTTTCCTTTCAAAAAATGTTGATAATGGCGAAAAATACCAGTATTTAATTTCAGCAAGTAAATTAACGATGATCTTGGACTCGGCAATGTAAAAAAAACAACATTGCAACATAATCGTCATGTGAAATAATTGCAATGTGCCTTGTACGTATACATCATTTGTATGACCCATCGGTAATTTTCTTTCCATAAATACATTAAATAGGTATTGCACGATATCACTGACATTCATACAGTATCTATGTTTTCCTCGTTTTAAAACCGTATTCTCTTGTGCATTATGTGGATAAATGGTTTTGCAAGATTGAGATTGAGAATTAACTTGAGTATCTTTATGATTTTGGGGCCAGGGGCTGTATTTCTAAACCTTCTTCAGTCATTTCCTTTTGCCAACTTTGGAGAAATCCAGTGTAGCGAATAATAGTGTTTTTAATAAAATCATTGAAAATAAAGTATTTCAGATATAAAAAGCTATTAAATCAAATGCTAAGAGACAATTAAGTAAGGAAAATGACTTATGTCAGGAAATGACTTCATATTAAAACTTCTGCAATTTCGAAAAAAATCAGACAGACATTGTTACAGCTACGGTCCTTAAATGACGTGTCAATATTTGGATGGTAGATATCAGTTAAGCAACACAGCACCGGGGATTTATTTGGAAAGTCGTCTGATACGTAAACCTGACGAAGAAAATATCATTTTTAATAACATTTTGAGTTAGACGTTCGCATGGCTTTAAGAGAAGTTACTCAAAGAGTAGTATACGAAGCAATTATGCATATCACATATAACTTGGGGCCCTAGCATTAACCCCATAACTTTGGATGATTTTAAACTTTCATTTTTATTATTGAAAATGCAAGCAATCGGAAACCTGTCTACACTCTTAATAAATTTACAAACAAGGTATAGAAGAATCCACCTTTGTTGTATCCTGAATTTTACTGAATGGTAATTATGAAGTCGCTTATCTCTCCGTGTCAGTTGATTTTACTAAACTTTGCCTACCGATTGGAGATCCATTTTATTAAGCGATGAATATCCTTCATTAGCTTTGTACCCATATTCATTGTTATTTATTTTAATGTAACAATTAATTAAAATGTGTTTTTTTAGCTAACCCATGTTCAGTAATAGTTGTGCAATGTGTTTGTTTGCTATATGACTGGTTCTTATTTTGTATATATATAAAAGTTTTAACGCAGTCTGAATAATTATAAATTTCCAGTAGCAGCTCATTAAGAAGACGAAATTTCTAAAAATAATAACATTAAGTTATATACCATACAGTATACTACATAATCTTATCGAAATTCGGGTCACCGAAGCTTCCTTGCGTTGTGTTCAATGTTTAACTAATTCAAGAACCATAACTCTAATTGCAGGCCGCTATGTATAAACTTTAACAAAGGTGAACAACTTCACATGTTGCTTACCATTCCTGTAAGTTTAATCACTCTGATTACAAACGTTTTGAGATTGCAAGCTCTTTAGGCTATTTCTAACTAAACACTAAATCAACCCCAATAGACAAACATTTCAAGAGCAAAAGTTTTCTTCAGATTTGCCAGAGCAGGTTAGTCTTTTATTGTTCGTTTTGGCAACGACAAGCGAGAACATCCCAAAATGATCTTGGTTGGGTTATACTGTCTAACGACAAACCAGTTTGCTTTGCTTTAATTTCAAAGCATTCACTTCTTTAGAAAGAAACTATGCCAAAATGATCTTGGTTGGGTTATGCTGTCGAAAGACAAACCTGTTTGATTTGCTTTAATTTCAAAGCATTCACTTCTTTAGAAAGAAACTATGCCCTTAAATCACAAGAGCTATGCTGTATTGCACGTTATTATCATGTTTCACACAAGGACATATGGACGACATATCATAGTCTTGAAAGAGTGGTAACAAAGCACTTGTTAGTTTAACTCGCAAATGTTTGCAAGATTGCAAAAGATGATTTTGCAATAACATAAATATAATATGAAATTGTTAATGTTAATGGAAAGGAAATACCAGCAGCTGATACGCTAAGACGTTATTATCTATTTGCAAGATGAACACACTGATGTATATTAAAACATGGTGCCCAATATCATACAGCTATTGACACATTGCTGTAAGTGATCAGGAAATGGCACTTATCGAAATTGAGATTGATCAAGAGATGCAGGCTCTGAAACATACAATATCATCCGGTTGACCTGACAAGAACATTATTTTACCAATACATGACTTTTGTGTAAATGAATTACAGAGACGGAACCGACTGTTTTTGACGATTTGTTGTTGAAATGAATCAATATCATATATTTCCAAAACATTGCAGACAAATGATGGTGGACAAAAGTAATGATTCACACATATATTTTTCACAAAATTGACTGTAACTACATGTACTGAAATTCTGATATTTTGCTACACAATGACTACTTCCAATCGTCGATAGTGACAACAAAGGGCAGTACTGAAGTCAGGAATTTGACAAAATTCGGTAAACTTCAAAAATATACTCTTTATCAAAAGATTAATATGTATTACACCAAATTCACCAAAAATCATTACATTTAATTAATGATATAATTCATAAATTTACTAATTACTTCTACTGAAGTACCGGCATACATCCGAGGTTGTTTTAGATATAAGTGGCCGAGTAGCTCCGAATGTGTCTAGTTTAGCACGAAAATCATTCACACAGTTTGTGACGTGACGTCCAGATTGAAGATACCTTTGCAGACTCATATTTTGGTGTGTTAACACACTTGCAAACTTATGTGGGGAAAGCGTGGTGTACAAGTCCTAAGCTGCAGTTCTATGTAGTGATGGACTTTACAACACATGCCAACAACTAGCGCCAAGAAAGATGAAGAGGAAAACTAGTGTCACTCTGAAGTTATACGTAGAGATGGATGTTAAGCTAAAGTTCTACAAAGAGATGAAGTCGTGGAGTCGACAACTAATGTCAAGTCACACGCACGAACGCGCGCGCACGCACGCACGCACGCACGCACGCACGCACGCACGCACACACACACACACACACACACACACACACACATATATATATATATATATATATATATATATATTGATTGAGTGAACAGCTAGTGTCCGACTGTAAACCTAAGCAAAGATAGATTAGTTCTCGGTAGAGACGGTGGAAAACCATGCTGGAGATCATTGAAGGGAGGGAGAGGATAACAAGTGTCAAGCTACAAATATGCATAGATATTGGCAACTAGTTAAATACTTTATATCTTTGTAGAGATGGAGTTGACAACTAGTGTCAGGCTGAGATATATCGATGGCACAAAATAAAAAAAAACAGTAAATGTCAAAATAAGACTTTTCAGGAGAGACAAAAAATAAAAAGTGAAAATCCCAAACCTGCACTTTTTGCACAATGTTGATGGTTGGTACAAAATTGATGTAACTCTATCAATTTTATAAGGTATTGAAACAGTCTTGCACCAAGCCTGCAAATACAGGAATTTCATTCATCCAATTCATTTACCGCCTTTTATCACATGGTGATATTTTTGCTTTCTTAGGTTGGCTATCATTGTGGGGTTTTTTTCAAAAGAAGCGGGAAAATTATCATATTTAAGAAAATTAGAAACAGTTGTAACGCCAAAGTTCATATTCACTGTTTTATTTTCATTTGGTGCCATCGATATGTAAAGAATGAGTGAACAACTATCGTCAAGCAAGCAAGAATTCTATAGAGAGATGGAATGGACATCATGTAAGGCTAGTGTAACACGCCTCAAATAGACAGCTAGTGTCAGATCGCAGATCTATTCAGATATGTATTGGACAGCTATGGTCAAGGTGCAGTTCTATGGAAATAATTAAATGGACATCTAGTTTCATGCTGCAGTTCTATGTAAATTTCATTTATTGAGGGGACAATTCTTATCATGTTGTAGATATATGAACAAATGACGATTCTGTATTAAACAATATGACCCTCTATCGCTTATCTAGGCATTTGGATAAACTAGACAAGCAATTGCAAGGAAATGAATTGGTTGCCAAGGACGCCAATTATTTCTAAGTCAACAGGCTTTGCTAAGGTATTCCATGGTTGCTAAGGAAAATGACATGATTAATTCTATAGGGAAGCAAGCCATTGTCGATGAAGGCAATGGTTACTTAGATAATATTTGGTTGCTAAGAAAGTGAATGGTTGCTAAGGAAGCAACCTGCTGCTAAGAAAGTCATAGGCCACTTAGAAAAAAAGATTGTTGCAAAGTAAAGTTGTGGTTGCTATGGAGGTCAAGAGTTGCTAAAGTAAGTGATGGTTGTTATCGAAATAAGGTGATTTTAAGAAAAATTGGATAAGGGTCACTAGTGAAAAATTTCATAGGAGATATCTTAGCTCTGACCACTGCAATTTTAAAGAAAAGATAATTTAACATTAACCACAGGAGCATGAATTAAACATTTTCAATAGAGAATCACTAGGCAATCCAGATGCCAAATAATTAAGCTCTAGACCTTGCAGCTTTTCAATGAAATATTGTGACTGAAATATATAAGTCTACATAACCTTACCCCGTCCCCTTGCAGACATTTCTTTAACGAACTGACATTCTTGAAGTAATTTGGTAGGGGTCAAAGAACGAACATTTCTATGTTTTGTTTATATCCATATTCTAGTAGTCATATGGTAAAAACATCCCCACCCTCATGGCAGCCATGTTTCTAACAAACACAGCCAACATAGTGTAAATGAGTTTGGTCACCCCAGGAACATTTCTGGGAATTTATTTTGAAATTGGGACAGGAGTTTCAGAGGAAAAGATGTTCAAAATGTTCCATTTATCCTTATATTGAAAACTAGCCCCTTGGCAGCCATGTTATTGCGTTTTTTTTTTGGTTAAAAATATCAATTAAAGGATTTTGATAGAACACCTCAAAAACATTACTGTAAACTTATTTTGAAATTGGTTAAGTGGTTTCTGGGGAGAAAACATTCAATGTTTGTCCATGGCAACAAGCGTCTTGCATATGGAACCATTGTTTTAAGGAATCTTAAAGAGGAACCGAGAATGATTCCTGAAAAAAAATGTTCCGACAACGACCGACATTGACCCATCACAATAACCCAATCTAAGGTGAACTTAAAACACATGTTATTATCCGACGGTATGCCGTATCTGTAGATTTTATTTAGAAAAGTAAAATAAACGTACCATTCCACAAAATGTACATATGTTATGTTAGTGACCAATGTTAACCAAATACTTTTTGAAACCGTATGCCCCTGACCACTGCTTTATCAGATAAAATTCTAGACTGCTTTAAAATGTTTTGAGAAGAAATTCTTCAATGACCATGACCTTTGACCAACTGACACTGAAAACAATATGCGGCATCGACTGGTCAACGACAACCTGCTTCTGAAGTGTCATTGTTGTAGGTCAAAGCCATATCAAGTTTTTGTGCAGACAACGTTTCAAAAATGAATTTGGGCATAACGTTAATCGTTGGCCCATTTAACCCCCTAGACAAAACTGGTTATCCATGGGATCAAGGACGAACCACCAGTAGTGTTTTATCCAGATCTTTTTCCAGTTATTGTGAAAACGAGGTTTCAATTATTATGAAACAATTTCGACAACACTCTTGAGTATAACCCTTTAAAGCTGCATTCTCACAGATTTACCTTTTTTACAACTTTTTTTTTTTTTTTTGTCTTGGAATGACCAAAAAGTTTAGTAAATATTTGCAAAGCAGTAATAAAAGACGATCAGATCGCAGATTTTCTTCGAATATTAATGTTTTATGGCTAAAAGCGTTACTAACGTAACTATTAAACTAGAAAAATTTATAAAACATCATTTTTTTGCTTAAATATAAAAATCTGCGATCTATGTTATAGTCAGCAGTCTAATATGACTACTTTACATGCATTTTCGCATAAATTGGCTCGTTCCAAGACACACAATAAAAAAAGTCGTCAAAACAAATAGAGTGCAGCTTTAAACTCAATCTAAACATCCCATTTTCTCGAAACATTTTAAGACCGTTACAACAGGATTACGCTGAGGTCACTTTTTTGTTTCGTTAAAGGACTATAATCAGCAGCAGAATCTGAGCTTCAAATAATAAGATTAAAATTTAAATCTAAACTTGATAAAAAAATATGTTTGCCAAATAGGTGGCGAAAATAAACTCGTGCATTTCATCGCTATAGATATAACCGTTTGTGACGTGTCATGATAGAGTTTTTAAATTTTGGATAACATACCGCTTAAGCCGCTAACGTCAGGGGCGTTGCTCCGATATTCGCTGTCAATTGAAAGTCCGACTCAAACCGAGACTGCTACGTGCACACTTGATTGAGTGGATGGTACGCTTATTTCACGACGGCACCGGGAAATTCACCCATCGGCGTCGGACCAAGTGAGACTATAAGTCTTGTTAGATTGTTGGCCATAATGCACATACATTGTGTAGCTCTGGTTAGAGCTTCGCTTATTTATTAACGTGCACCAGTGTTTAGCATTGTCACTCGGGGCCCCCAATTTAACGTCGATCCTTCCCGGATGACGGTTGTTTTGTCATTGCTGAAATTGGCGACCTATAGATTGACAGTTTATACCAAGGATCCGTCACTTTTATACTTGATGTACATGTATTTCCTTCTTACAGTCCACGTTTCTTTCTTTCCTGATGTTCTCTATTCATGCTTGTTTGTCCGGAGAACTGACGTTATGTCCAAACAGGACTTGGTAATGATTTTAATGACACATTGTTCCGAAGAACTGCATGTTAAAAATAAACACAATAAAAATGGGATAAAAAATGTGTATTTCGAGAAGGCAGGCAATATCGGAAGGCAATATTTTGACTTGAAAAAATACTTTAAACAAAGATAACTTCACTATTTCTTCACAATTTTCAATGAAACAAAGCACAATCTGCGCCGCTTACTGAGCCCTGCATTCGGTCTTTTACCAGAGTTTGATTGAGAGTTTAGTTTATTTAAACACTTCGACAAACTTTTTCACAATACGGCCGTCTGACGGAGCACTGTCAAAACATGATTTTGGAAACAGGTTTAGCGAACTGTTTGATGAAACTAATGATTTTATCAAATTTAGGTAATAAAACAAATGCAGGTCACTTTAAACGTCATAGACTGCCCTTTGTTTCATTTAAAAGTGTGTTATAAAAGAAAAGTTATCTTTGATTTAAGTCTTCATTTTAAGCAAAATGTTGCCTTCGACTTAGCATGATGACGTAATTTATCACGTGGTATACACACACTCTGTTTAATGAGTTCATTGCAAACTAACTGTAAATTGTTGAAGGCAGACGTTTTCTTCTTCGCATAATTTTACTGTCAGTTTATTGTAGGAATACTGCGCCTTTAATAGATATCTCCCCCCCCCCCCCACACACACACACAACACACTTAAAACTATCCACGTGTGTTGATGTTTACATCGAAGAACAAATTTAATATTAATAGAAATAACCGCTGGATATGTATTTCAAAATATAAATTTTTTTTGGTCCCGCAAACAACCCAATAACCACAGGGCCGGACGTTAATTATCTGTTGGTCTAAAGTCCAACCTTTAAGTCTCGTAAAATACTTAAGTGATAGTTTACACCAAGAAACGGGTTCGATTCTGTTAAAACATATGCCTTTGTGAACTTTATAAACGAACTGGGATAATGTCAAGTTTTGGTCGTCTGCATGCGTATGGTTTTTGTTCATTCGGAACTCCTCGGTATATATATATAAAGTGGTAAAGAAATAAATAGTGTTGTGTAGCCGTCTTTTATAAAAAAAAAAAATGGCCGAGGAGGTCCGAATGAACAAAAACCATCCCGCCAAAATTGCTTACATCAACGAATAATTAATATGGCAATATCGTTGTAATTTTGCCTGTTCGATATCTTAATATCATAATGACTTCAAAATTTGATTGAAAATATGATTTAAGTTTATTATTATTGATTTTCGTTGCATTGTAAAATTTTGAGTTTTTAAATTAATCAACGGCTTAAGCGATGATGCTTGCCGCCATTTTAATTTATGAAAATTTGTAAACATTGCAAACTATGGTGAATTTCACGTAAATAACATTGCGTTGGTTAATGGAAAGTTGAAGACACCTTACTCAAGATGTATATTAAACAGGTAAATTACAGTTCAGGCAATCGCATGCTCACGTATTGCATTCACAGTACGCGTTTATGTTTAGTTTAACAAAGAAAATGTACATCATCTTTCACTGATTCAGACATTCACGGTCCGCATCATTCAGTCATACTAGTAAGTGCATTTATGTCTTCTCCAATTGCATATTACATAAACCATCTCACAAACCGAAATGTTTGTGATCTGTTGTCCACTTTTGTATTACTAATATGTTGTAAATATGCTAAAATGTTCAGATTATGTCTGAACATTTCCTAGTCATTAGAGTGGTACTGTAGTGTGTGTGGGTTAGAACAAGCTGCTCGGTTTGCTCAGTTGGTTAGAGTGCTGTGCTAGTGTTCAGGCGGTCATGGGTTTGAGCCCCACATCGGATGCACTTTGTAGTGTGTGTGTGGGTAAGAACTAGTCTAAAATAATAGACGTGTTTTACGAGATTCTTCCAATCCCTAACGTCTAAACTGGAATGTGCAAAAAACGGGGGTGTTTTAAAAATATTAAAATTCTTTTAAGTGAAGTATTTTATGGTTGAAATTGATCATAAAGAGTTATATTCATATTTTACCATGTAATTGAAATGTTATTTTGCACTAAACAAGCATTTAATGCATTAAAACAAGTTGTTTACCTTTCCAATAAAACGAAAGTTGACTGACACTTACAACAATTATGCGAAGGGGAACAACTCGATACAATCGTAATAACTCGGCCTCCTCCGACAAAGCTTCGAGATAGACCTCGTTATACAATCGTAACAATTCGGCCATGGCCGAAATGTTCCGAGCGATTTAAAACTGAAGCCTTGCAGGTTCCCTTCATGTATATATCGTTATGTTTTGACAGAATGAAATGAAGAAAAGCCGTCAAACTCATAATTATAAGTTGGATATTTATTTTTTGTGTACGGAACTAATGTAAAATAACATTATCTGGTAATATTTGTTGTTTTTATGATATTTTACAGACGCTATATGCTTTAACCCGGAATCCTGATCGGAACAACTACCCACTTTTGATAATAAACAATTAGTACGTGAAGGATTTGCCATATCAAAAATCTAAAAAAAAATCTGTCAACATACAATTATTTGGACTAGGTAAGAACCAGCCGCCCGGTTAGCTCAGTTGGTTAGAGCGCCTTGCTGGTGTTCCGGCGGTCGTGGGTTCGAGCCCCACACCGGGCGCACTTTTTCTCCCAGGTTTACTTTACTGGTGGCAGCGGTAAATGGCAGGAGTGCATCCGTCGGCCTTAAAGGTTAATGGGGGGAGGAGTGTAGTGTGTTGGTAAGAACCAGCCGCCCGGTTAGCTCAGTTGGTTAGAGTCCTGTGCTGGTGTTCTGGCGGTTGTGGGTTCGAGCCCCACACTGGGCGCACTTTTCCTCCCAGGTTTACTTTAACTTTTCCACCAAGGTTTACTTTACTGGTGGCAGAGGTAAACGGCAGGTGTGCCTCCATTGGCCTTAAAGGTTAATGGGGGAGGGATTGTAGTGTGTGTGTGTTAGAACCAGCTGCCCGGTAAGCTCAGTTGGTTAGAGCGCCGTGCTAGTATTCCGGCGGTCGTGGGTTTGAGCCCCACACCGGGCGCACTTTCCCTTCCAGGTTTACTTTAGTACTGGTAAGTATAACAGGACAGCAGTGTTCGACACTAACGGGGTCCCGGGATCCCGAGGACACCAATTTTTCAGGAGGAATATAATAATGTCATGAATCTATAAAAAAACAGGTCATTTCACAGTGCGCATGCGGGTTAACGCTTCCGCTTTGTTGTTTACATTATCAACAAGGTCAGAGGTGACGGACTTTTATAATCGGTACAATAATTATGGTGAACTAGTTTGCTCATGTGTCAGAACCGCCAAAAAGATGCCAAAACTGCTGACTTTGATGCCTTAATGATGCGACCATCGAGTTGTTACCATTGAAAAGTAAAAGGCACTGGATTTGTATGTTCAATTTAATATTAAAACAGGCTTATTAATGAAAAAAAATGTAAAAAATGGAAGGGACTCTTAATTTCAGGAAGGGACACCTGATTTCAGATGTTGGTGTCCCTTCGGGATCCCTTGGGGAAAATGGTTAGTGTCGACCCCTGGACAGGGTGCATGGTTTTTTCATACCTAGTTAAGTTTAGCCAAATCTTACTCCCCCTTTATCAATGGCAATAAATGTAAGACCTGCATCTACAGGGGCGTAGCTAGCCCTCTATTCATGTGGATTTATAACTGTGCTGGGGGGGGGACATGCTAGTAAACGTTTGAAAACCTTGGTGCAATCTGAGCGTGCTGAGGTGCTTTATTTATTATTGAAAAATAGACAGTTTTAGTATGCATACTGCAGCTTTGGCTATTTTTTATATATTTTTTGTCAGAATCATGTGGATTCAGCATTCAGACAGCTAAGTGCCTGATATAGGTTTTTAAATAATCTTGGGAACTGTAACTAGTAAAGGTAACAGGTATCTTTGATTAGTTGCCTGTCAAGATTTAATCTTTTGCAGTTACATATATACTCCAAGATAAAGTTCTAAGTCACATATGGGTGAAAGTTTTTGATCTTTTGAATTTTCAACTATTCTGATACAATAGTATTCAGGTTTGTTAATCAAATGCGGGTAAAAAGGCCCACTTTCAAAAAGGCCTGATACCAAAAAGGCCCAATGCTAATAACTGTCTGTGGCACATGTTGTTTTTAAAAACCTAAAGAAGATGGCCATTGGTCATATTTTTCACTTTCCTGTGTTTAGTAATTGTTATTCAGAAATTATCATTTTGGGATACAAGAATTACATTAACACCTAGATTGGAACATCTTTCTGGTACTGGGCCTTTTTTGACCAGACACCTTGTCAATTACTAAATTGTATTACTATATATATTGTATATTTCCAGGTGATCATACAGGGCTTTCGGAGTTATCGTGAGCAAACAGTTGTAGAGCCATTCAGCAGCAAACATAATGTTATTGGTAAGGATAGTTTTGTCATGATCTTGAATGCTGAATATGACAATTGTTATTTAATAGCATCGGATATAAATGGCAACATTATCACGGTATCATTATATTTCTTAATGTATTAATTGTCTTATGTAACAGTTTTTCACATGATGTCATGTGATGTAATATATCATATATATGGAAATTGTTTGCATGATACAGTGGCATTTTAGTTATGATATATATATATATATAAAAAGAATAGTACATTAGTGGTCTTTTAATTCAAAATTTACGTTTGTGTTTATAAATGCTAAAAGATTTGGAAGTGGATATATATCGGATTATATCATTTAAAGAAAATAAGTGTCCATCCAGATACCTGCTGCTAATTGTTGGAATTTTCCCAGTGTGACCTTTAATTAAACTTCCATTTTTAGCTCGACTATTCGCAGAATAGGTGGGCTATACTACTCGCCCCAGCGTCGGCGTCCGGGTAAAGTTTTAGGGCAAGTTGGGATTTTCACTTATAAGTCCAATACCCTACATTCAATTGACTTAATACTTCACACAGTTGTTCAGGGCCATCACATGATGAGGTTAGATAACTCCATATTATTCTTTACACAGAGTATGGCCCCTGATTGACTATGGAACTTGGGTTAAAGTTATAGGGCAAGTTGGAATATTTATTAATTAATATTATTTATTAACTTCTATATCCTGTGTTCAATTGACTTAATACTTCACACAATTGTTCAGGACCATCACCCAATGAGGTTACATAACTCCATATCCTTTATACAAGTTATGGCCCCTGATTGACTTAGGTTAAAGTTTTAGGCAAGTAAAAGTTAAGGGCAAGTTGGGATTTTAATAAAAAAAACTTCTATACCGTTTGTTAAATGCACTAATAAAATTCAAAATTATTTACGACCATTTTACAACAAGAAACATAACTCCGTTTTAAACCTAAATACAAATTATGGCCCTTGAATTTTTTTTTATTTTTTTAAATTTCTTTTGAAAGACATATTTGTATATTCTTAACCACATTTTCATAATGGGAAATCAAGTTTTTTGAATGACTTGCGTCATTGTTTTGGCGGGCTGGTGGGAGGGCAGCATCAAAGTCAACTTAAGTATTAAATAAATTTAGTTAGGTTTGACATAAAGAGACCAAACTTGGTATTTTTATATGTTATTGTATTCTAAGTCAAAGCGGCGTAGTCGAGCGCGCTGTCTTACGACGGCTCTTGTATTATTAATAAGAACGTTGTATTGTTTAAAGATGTATTGTGAAAATAAACAGTTGAAATTGTATTTTCTTAATTTCAGTTGGAAGAAATGGATCGGGAAAGAGTAATTTCTTTTATGGTAAGAACAAACATGAACATGATTGTGTAAAGTAAAATAACTGCTGTTACTGATTGCTGTAGTGAAAACTGGATTTTCTTATGATTAGTTTTGAAAGCCCAAGATTATTCATCAGATATTCAGCAGGCAACTCCAAATTCTGTACGTAATTTTATTCTAATCTTTGTAGCGATCCAGTTTGTTTTATCTGATGAGTTCAGTCACCTGAGACCAGAGCAGCGTCAGGCGTTATTACACGAGGGCACAGGTCCCAGGGTCATATCTGCCTTTGTGGAAGTCATATTTGACAACTCAGACAACAGAATTCCGGTTTGTTCTCCAGCTTGGATTTATAACAAACTTTCAACAGAGTTGAATGTCTTATTATACCCCCCAAAACAAAGTTTGGGGGGGTATACTGGAATCGGGTTGTCCGTCTGTCCGTCTGTCTGTCCGTCCGTTTTTTTTTTGTCCGGGATTCATCTTTGTCGTTATTGAACAAATCTTTTTCAAACTTTCAGATATTAATGGCCATGATGTAAACTTGCGCCTCTGTGAAATTGGTACGGGTCACATGACCCTGACCAGAGTTATCTCCCCTTGATGTGTTAAAGTAGGCAAAATAAGCCCTGTCCGGGATTCATCTTTGTTATTATTCAACAAATCTTTTTCAAACTTTCAGATATTAATGGCCATGATGTAAACTTGCGCCTCTGTGAAATTGGTACGGGTCACATGACCCTGACCAGAGTTATCTCCCCTTGATGTGTTAAAGTAGGCAAAATAAGCCCTGTCCGGGATTCATCTTTGTTATTATTCAACAAATCTTTATCAAACTTTCAGAAATTAATGGCCATGTTGTAAACTTTCGCCTCTGTGAATTTGGTACAGGTAACATGACCCTGACTGGAGTTATCTCCCCTTGATGTGTTAAAGTAGGCAAAATAAGCCCTGTCCGGGATTCATCTTTGTTATTATTCAACAAATCTTTATCAAACTTTCAGAAATTAATGGCCATGTTGTAAACTTTCGCCTCTGTGAATTTGGTACAGGTCACATGACCCTGACTGGAGTTATCTCCCCTTGTAGGCAAAATTAGCTTTGTCCGGCCTAACTCCAGGGCAAACAACCTAGACATGGAGGGGTGGGGGGTATTCGTTAGCCTATGGCTTACAGTTCTAGTTAATAGTAGTATTTCTGTGTTTAAAGTTCTTTATAAAACATTGTTTCCGTTGTTGTTTTTTGTCTGGTAGTCTAGAATTTGAGCGTGGAGTTTATGTTTCATTAGTTAAGTAGGTATTATTTATATTGTGATTCAATGAAGAGAATTTAAGTGTCATTCTGATAGGAAAGAAAGTAAAAGTGTCTTGGGATCCCGAGGACACCAAATGTCATTGAGTAACATCCAAGTCAAGTGTCCCGACATGACACCATAACCTTTTGGCAAACCATTGCTATATAAAACCCCAAAATACATGTTAGGTTCATGCAGAAATTGATTATAACACAGGGGGTAATAAAGTGCAGACATTTTAAGTTTTTCATATATGAAATTCATCTGCATTCTATTCGTAATCAATTCTTTATATTTTGGATGAAAATATATCTGCATATACTCTCACACATTCAAAGTAATGACAAAATTGCCAAAACATGCAAGCAACGAAACCCTATTGTGTACTCGATGTGCATCAGATACATGCTTCGCACTCAGCATTTCATACATAAATTATAAAATATGATTCCAACCCTTTTGTGATTTTTTTAATGCTTAAAGCAGCCATATATATACACTTTTAAAGTTCTTAAGTTAACTGAAAAATTTGAGAGCACTTCTTCACCATACGTGATAGCTCATGTGAAATTCTATGTGAAACAGGTATATAATAGCCTAAATTTACACATAGAACAGAGGGACACTGAACTCCAGGAAAGGGCCCTGAAATAAATGGTGTCCCTTTGGGATTCTTAAGACATATGGTTAGTGTTGACCCCGGGAAACAATCAATATTTAGTACTTTTTCTTATTTGTGTAAATGATATTTTTATAACTGTATATTCGGGTGTTTTACAGATTGACAAAGATGAAGTGGTTTTGCGACGAGTCATTGGCTCGAAGAAAGATCAGTACTTCTTGGATAAGAAGATGGTCACGTGAGTAACTGTTTGGCTCTCACTTGTTCACTTTGCCATTCATATTTTGATGCTGACTGATATACTGCATAGGTTGGGAGAGTATTTGGTTTTGGTTTTCAAATTTGAATAAGAGTAGTAAAGTTCTGCGGCCAATTATATTAAAGGACCTTGATGGTAACATCAACAATCTTAAATATGTATAAATCTGTCACTAATGCTTAAAAGTTTATATAGTTTTACTTGTAATTCCTCAATTTTGTCTTAGTTTAGATAATGGCAAAAGTTAAATTCACACAAATATATAACAAAATAGCAAAAATATGACAGTAAGATAGTTTCAATTAACGACAAAGATCAATTGAAGAATTCAAGGAATTAAAAGGTGACCCCGATTGTTCAGAAGATATATTAATTTGTTGTTTGACAAAAAATTTCAGGAAAGGCGATGTGATGAATTTACTGGAGAGTGCAGGTTTCTCCAGGAGTAACCCATATTACATTGTGAAACAGGGAAAGGTTAGTGTCCGTGTAGATCACTAGATGAGTATGGTAGATGGCGTTGGTGTAGTGACAGTAAAGTACTGTTTTGCTATAACTCAAAAGACGGTTTCATCCAGGACTGTAGGAACAGTGTTGTGCCTGGGACAGATGGTTAACAGTAGTGCTGCTCTGCTGAAAATTGGTCGAAGTTACGAAATCATTGCTATGATTCTTCTTAAATGGCCCCTGAGCCTTTCAAAAAAACACCTTTGAATAAGCCTTGAGATATGCAAAATTCACTTAAACGTTTAACAGCTCTAAATCTAGTTTTGCAAGTATAATGCTTTCAAACAGCTTTGTTATCCCGGTATGTCTTTGTGAAGGACATATCTCAGTATTATAAAATATTCAACATTCAAGTTACTGAAGTATATATTAAGATACAAAGAATGATTATTACTATATGTTTCTATTTCTGGTAAGTGTTTCAACATATGTATCGCATTGTATAATGTATGCTAGTATTGCCTAAAGCTTTAGTTTTTAAGCTTATTCTCAACAGAACTTGATATTTTTTGGTGAATTTTTATTAACTTTAAAACATTGGGAAGCTCTTTTAAAAACTTACGTCAGCCAATTTTAAATTTTATAACATTGTTTTTGCCCACATAGCTAATCTGGGAGTCTGTGTATTCCACTTTTAAAATGCCTTATTGGAAAAATAATGACACTGTGAAAACTGGGAGACTGACCAAATTGAAAGTTTTATTGATTACTAATAACTGAACACAATTGGAATACCCTGTGTATCATTCTAATTCCTTTTTCAATTATGTTCCCTAGATAAACCAGATGGCGACAGCCCCGGACTCCCAGCGCCTGAAACTTCTACGAGAAGTGGCCGGCACGAAAGTTTATGATGAACGCAAAGAGGAAAGTAAAGACATCCTCAGAGAAACAGGTGATCATTTTTCCATCTGAAAGCATTATTGATAATATAGTTGAAGGAAAATGAATATCTATTGTGCAGCCTGTGAAGCCTGGTAGACACTTTGCAGGCTGCACTTAGGGATCATCATCATTGTCATACTTTCATTTCCAATTTACTTGTAAAAGACCATGAATGAACTTGAAAAATAGTTACTGCACAATATGTCCATGATTTTTTATCCTACAGTCATTAAACTTGGTAAGAATATTGTTCATGAATATTTAAGATGACCCCTTTTGATAACAAGTTCAGTTGGTCTGGGGTCTTGGTGACCTTTCATTTTTTCGCCTTATATTTTAAAACACCCTTATCCTAAGGTCATCAAAACAATAACCTTAATGCCTATAAATTCTAGCGTTTAGAAATTTTGACCAAGTTGAAGTAATATTTTAATGTTCTAGAGGGAAAGCGTGAGAAGATCAATGACCTTTTGAAGTACATTGAGGAGCGGCTGATGACCTTGGAGAATGAGAAGGAGGAGCTCAAGGAGTACCAGAAGTGGGACAAGATGAGGAGGTAGGTACTCAAGTCTTCAAAGCATGTACCATATTTGTCTTTTTAGACTTGCATGCCCTTCTTCCTGGGCATTTTTACAGATAAAGGCACTAAAAGATGCTCATTTTTGTTCAAAACATGAACAGATTGAGCTTTTTTGCCTTAATGGTGGTTACTTTAGTGTTTACAGTGTTCCTGCTGAAGCCATTATTTTAAAACTCTTTTGATAAGAAATGATTCTTCAAATTTGTATGACAAATTTTGACAGGATTTTTAGTGCATGATACCTCTCAAGGACTGCCCTTCAACATGTAAGGTTAGTCTAATGCTCCAATCGTTTTACAGTGGACAAATCTACTTGTTCAGTTCAAAATTGGGAAAGTTATTTAGGAAAAGGCAAAAGAAATCTTAAAGGATCTTCCTTATACAGGAAATTAAAAATGTGATGTTTTTTATTTTATGTGATTTACTGTTTGTCCCAGGTCCTTGGAATACACGATACATGACCATGAGCTGCGGGACACAAAAAAGAAACTAGACGAGCTACAAGATAAGAGAGACAACTCTGGCGCCCAGTCACAGAGGTACCGGGACCTAGCCCAGGCTGCAAATGATAAAGTCAAGGTATTGACATAAATTATTCTAGATCTGAGATGGTTTAAGTTAAGAATAAAAAAAGAAAACAAGATTTCTTTACTTATGGTCATGAAATTACAAATGTGTCTTGTACATATGCATGTGTTCAAAGTATTAAATTGTGTGCGGCGATCAAACTTTAGGGAAACTGCATGTCATGATGTGAATTAAATCACTTCTATTGAGTCTGTGTATAACTCCCTGTTTAGAAGCTTTGCATTATCAAAGGCCATGGAACATTTATGATGATGTTTTATGATGTTGTTTTGTTTTGAAGCTATCGGTATTTTCTTGAAAATCAAATCATTTGAAGCCGCTCTTATTGTCTTGAGTATCAAATTGTAACACAATCTATACAGGCAATTAACAAAGACCTCCGTGAGCTGAAGACGCGAATGCAGACAGTGTTTGATGAGAAAGAACAGCTACAGTCAGAGAATCAGGAGCTCACGAAACAGAAGGCAAAGCTTGAACTCACCATAAAGGACATACAGGATGATCTAGAGGGGGACAAGAAAGCCAAGGTAGAGGAACAAAGGATTGATTTAGTTAATATGTTTCTATGTTATATGTCATTCAGATTCAAAGTAAAACTTAACATATCTTATATGATAATGGTTGTATTTTCAGTATTTTATTTGGACATATTTGGCATTGGAGCTTTGCTCCATGGCCAATTCTAAAACATATACTCTTCCTAAATGTGGAAATGAAATTCTGAATTTCTGGTTTTTATTTTATTTTATCAAAAAAATATGCAGTTAGAAGGTTTTGGAATGCAATATTTTCTCTTGCAAAATAGTCAAAGAAAAGTTCCTTGAATTAATTTAAAGCCTTTGAAACAGGACATTAAAATGAGAAAGTCTTGACTAACTACAGTGTAGCAGACTGTTAACGTAACTTAATTTATTCCTAAATAATGTTGAGTAGAGGTGCCCTCATTTGTTACTGAATCAAGCTACAAATTAGTTTTGCTATTTTGACAATTTGACGCCCTACCATATAGAACCTAGAATTTGAGCAAGCCCTGAAATGATTTTACTAGTGCAGGACTTGCAGATTTGTGCTTTTTTGACCACTGCCTTAAGTTATGTACATATATAATCAACTTTGTACTGCGAGAACATTGATTGTAAATTTTATGTGTTTTTTTTTTCCATCTATTCATCCAGAAAAAGTCTGACGCTGAGTTAAGTAAGGTAGATGAGAAGATCGGGCGCACCCAGAAATCACTCGAGTCCATTACCCCCCAATATGAGGCTCTCAGAGATCGAGAAGAGGAATGTACACAACAGTATGTACTTGCATTCATTGATGCATTAGATCAGATCATCTGAAAATGAAATACATTTTCAAAACAAAAAACCACATGTGGTATGTTTATTTTTTTCCTGATTATTTTTACCACATTTTGCAGAGGCCAAATTCTGGTCAGATAAAACCTTCACTTTTGTACTTAGTTAAACAGAAACTGAAATATGCATGTTCTGCATTTCAATATAATGATATTTACAGGATTTGCATAGAAGAAGCTGAGAATTCGGGGGCCCCAAAGGTTTTCTGAAAAATTGGAAAGCATTATTTTTTTAAACTTTAAAAAAACAACTTTGAAGTCATACAGAAATTATATACATTTACCTGCAGGAGGCAATTTTGATAAGTAACTGTTGTTGATGGCATTACAGAGTACTCAGTAGGACAGAAGTGTATGTGAAAATACATTGACACAAAATTGTATTTTATGTAAGTAGTAATAAAAGCAAAATATTCACGCCTGTGTTCAGGTTGGCAACAGCAGAGCAGCGTCGTAAGGAGCTGTATGCAAAGCAGGGTCGGGGGAACCAGTTTCGGTCACGGGAGGAGCGCGATTCTTGGATCAAGAATGAACTTAAGTCACTCAACAAGGCCATAAAAGACAAGGAAGAACAGGTATACAGTTTTATATGTTCTACTTTCCAAACACATAGTGATAATAATGTCATAGCCTCGGTTATGTCATCTTGCAAAAGCTTTAATTTTTGCCACTAGTGAAAAATGAAATTTTGAAGGTTTGGGCCATTACTTAAATATTGTTTAAAATATTCTTATAAAGTGTAGTACACATGTTGCCCATATTTCAGATCCGTAAATTGACAGAGGACACCGGTCAGGAAGAGAAGCGCCGTGAGATGTTGGAGACGAAAATCACTGAGGTGAACCAGAAAGTGGAGCAGCACAAGGAAATCATTGAGACAAACAATAAGTCATACAACGAGATGAAGAGCAACAAAGATGAGCTGCAGAATGAACGCAGGTAGGGGTGGGTGTCAAGATAAATGACTCTGTCATAGTCTTAATAAGTACGTAACATAATTGCTGAAAATTTAGTATAAGTGGCTTTGACAAAATATAAATTGTGCATAGATTGTATCTTTATTAGAGATCACTATGCTTCAAACTGGCAAATAAGGGCTCTGTGCTCCATTACCCTATGGTTTGGTCGCTACTTTCTGACTGACAAGTAGGGAGAACTACCGGTATGCTACGACCATCAAGTACAGGCCTCACCACTCTTTGATGTTGGGTACTAGGGCAGTAGGCTCTATGAATGTCCAGTTGCAGTAAGGGGCATTACACCTTAAGACCGACAAGTAAAGGGCACTGTGCTCTGTGGAAGGCAAGTTTATGGCACTACACTCTGAAATGCAATTTGGAAGCACTTCGCTTCAGGACCTCGAAGTTTGGCCCATATTATAACAATTGCATGTCACTTATTGCAGTTCCCTGTGGAGAGAGGAGAATCATCTACAGCAAAATCTTGTGTCTCTAAGGGATGAGTTGAGCAAGAAAGAGCAGGCACTACGCTCAATGACTGGCAAGGTACGTGCAATGAATTGAGGGAATATCTTTGACAAGCTCCATTACAAGCCATATTGTTTGAGTCATTCCAGAGTTATCACCCTGTAATTATAGAAATGACCTATAATCTTGTCAAATCAATTACATTAGAAGCCTTTGTCCAATCATCACCATATTTGTTCAGAAATTGTATAGGTTTTATATCTCAGACAAATTTGATAACCAGCCATATTGCTGTATTCATTCGAGAGTTTTTGCATTTTAATTATAAAAGTTTACTTTCATCGGTCTTGTCCAATCAGTTACTTTAGAATCATTTGTCCAATTATCACCAAACTTGGTAAGAATGTATATGGGCACAATATCTTGGTCAGGTTTGATAACAAGCCATGTCACCACTGGTACTGAAGAGTTGTTACCCTTGAATTACAAAAAACTATTCACTGTGTCCTCTCTCTATATTTGGCTTAACGTACAACCACTTATCACCAAACTGGGTGTCCTAAAAAGAGGACAAGCATGTAAGGCCATTAGCTGGAGCTGTTTTACAACAGAATGTACATTTTGAGAACTCCCTAGTCAAATGAAGGAACATTTGCCAAATATGATAGGAAAAAGCGAAGGAATAATGAAAAATATTGTAAAATATTTAGAAAATGATATTTGTTTATAGCTCTTAGTCACATATACATAGCTGATTTTTTCCACTGTATAAGCATTCTACAGTTTAAGCTACTTGCAACGTTTACTTGATCTAAATTTTACTTTTGCAGGCTACCTTGAACGGTATCAATAGTGTACAGAAGGTCCTGCAGTCATTCCGAGACCGTAACATTCACCTTGACCTCATCGAAGGCTACTACGGCACTCTTATAGGGATGTTCGAATGTGACAAGACTTTCTTCACATGCGTGGAGGTCACTGCTGGGGGAAGGTATGGGCAGTCAGCTTTTGGAAGTTTGTTTCACTTGAAAAGTCCCTTTATAGAAACAATGTCTATTTTGCCTTCCTTGGTACGGTTGCTTGTTTCACTGGCACAGGGCTTTTTCTGGCTATTTTGAGAAGATGATCTTTACTGAATACTCATCAACTTCAAAAGGAAAGTCAGAAATTGCAGCCTATATCTGGTTTAAGCATCAGAAATAATGAAAAATATGATCTGCCAGTGAGGAAAGAAAGCCACTAAATTTGTGCCAATCTTCTGCCATATTGGCACTATATTTTCTTAAGAGTCATTGGAATCAATATATACTATTTGGCATTGAGATATAGCTGAATAATGGAGGTAAAACAGCCTTTCGAATAATAACATACAATTAATGTATCATAAGTTACAATGGTAAAGTAGGTAACTGATGTTGGATTAACAGGGCAAAGGAAACAAAATTGGGTGAGAATGTAGCTCGAATCTGAATATGGTTTCCTGTGCCCTGTACATCCTAAATTGGGTCACCTGCTAACCTTGTAACATGTATATCACATTGAAAACCTGTTTACTTTGATTAAGCACCAACACTATCTGGGAAATGCTTAATTTATTCACTGGAATCAGAAAATAGATATTTTTGTACAAACAAACACCGTGTGACTTGTCATTGACCAATGGTTTTGCATCATTCACGTTGGAGGCGTGATTGATAAACTTTCAGGTCCCTAATCTTCTGTGAACACTTTGTTTGGCAGGATGTTTCATCATGTTGTGGACAGTGACAGGACGGGTACGGCCATTCTTCAGGAAATGAACCGAATGAAACTCCCCGGGGAGGTCACCTTTATGCCCCTTAATCGGCTAGATAACCGGGACACCAGATATCCCGAGACAAATGTATGTAGTCTTCCTTTAAGGTTTTACAGCATCTCTGATTTCTTATTCAATGCATTAATTTTCAAATTTAAAAATAAGAGCTGAGTTTTATACAGATTTTGAAAAGTTTGGACATAAAGGGTATGTATTAATGAAATATTGTAAAAGTTGTCAGATTAATGCTTATAGTTGATGTCTATGTTTAATTATTTTTTTTAGCATAATTGCAGTTTTTACTCAATTGAATGCAGACAGATTCAAAACTGCTGCAAAATATGACATAGAAAATACTGATAATGAAATAATATACATGTCCCCCCCCCCCCAGTGTAGTCAAATATAATGATATATATATTAAGGTTTTCTGTATTTCAAGTGTTAAAGCATAAGTAATTGTATAGTCACTGATACTTAAAGGATTGAAAATCAGTCAAAATCCTTCTTGATTGTTGTCAATAATCAAAGGGATCATTTTGATCAATCATGCATTTCATTATGGAAAATGAATCATTTCAGACATGTGGAAAAGTACACATGATAATTTACATAAATATTGCTGATTGCTGTATTGAAATACTTTTTTTTTTACAACATTCATCATTTTAATCCCAATTGTTACACTTCAATCCAGGATGCCATACCAATGATCAGTAAGCTGCGCTTCGAAGATAAGTACAGCCCCGCACTGAAGCATGTGTTCTCTAAAACCCTGATCTGCCGCAGCATGGAAGTGGCCACACAAATTGCCCGGACACAGAACCTTGACTGCATCACACTTGATGGTACAGCTTACTTGTTTACTTCTTTGCAACTACGAGGGCTGTTCTTAAAGTTTGTGGACAGTAAATTAATTCAACCAATTATTTACGTTCACAATTTAAAGTGTACAATATGTCATTCAATGTTATGGAAAGAAGTATCGAAAACCTCTTTGAAAATACTGATTGAAAGAATGTGAGGTTTTTAACAACCACCTCATTTCTGGACAGAGCACTTGACACGTGATGGCGCCATGTAAAGAATGCAAATTATGTTAAAGACTGCAATCTGCCCAGATTTTTGCTACGCTTTCTCTTAAGATGCTTTTTCATTATCATTTTATATTATGTTTTTGTAAAAAAGATCAGTTATTCGTGATATAGACCTACAGTTGTTTTTCTTCTCTTTTTTTCTCATTTCTTATTGTATAAGTTAAATTGTACAACAATGTAGTTACAGAAAGCTAAATAAAACCCTCCAAGGCTCATTTAAGAACAGTTTCTGGTCAGAAATCTTTCGCTTTTAGTCAAAATGGGAGTCACAAGGATTTTTTCTGCAAGTTTAATTTCAACGGTTTTCAGTGTCGCTATTTCCCCCTCAGTTTCTCAATCCCATACAAATATTATAACATTGATGATCACATTCATATATCTCGCAATCAAGTTTTTTGTAACCCAAAACATTTTCATGGTGCTCTGTGCTCTATACCCTTAGTTTCTTAAGCGAGGTTAACTAGGATACGATATGGTCATATCTGCACAATCTAGTTTGTAAATGATATTAAATTATAAATAGGTGACTCTTTTAAAAGTTTGATCAACATTATGTAAATATATTGATTATCTTTACTAACAGAGATATATACAGTGATAGTAGATTTAGTAAACTCATGCTTGGTGTGTGACACCTTGTAACACTGAATCAATACATTCAGGTACACAGTCAATTCTCAATCCTTTAAATGTGTTATAGCCTTGAATCTTGAGGAGCTGTCACATGTTCAAAGAGTTAAGGATACCCAAATTTTCTGTCTTGTTTCTAATTGCAGTGAAATGGCCGTGATTCCTTATTCACTTAAGTTAATCAAAACCACTTTTAAACATCATTGATGGTATTAAATGTAATCTAACATTCCCTGACTCTTTGATAAAAAATACTGAATGTTTAATAATGTTTAATATGATCACAACAGGTGACCAGGTGTCAAGGCGCGGAGCCCTGACCGGTGGATACTATGACAACCGAAGGTCGCGTCTTGACCTTCACAAGTCGAAGGAGGAGTATGCAGAGAAAGTCAACACCATGGAGTCGCAGTATAATGAACACAAGACAAAGCTGGAGGAAATTGAGGGACAGGTGAGGCTATGAATCATTATCTTAAAGATGTGCTTGTTCAGTCATTAAAGATTTTTAACACGTCTGAAATTAGAATACTACGTATTATTTAAGGATTTATTATTGTTTTTTTTGTGTATTCATGCACTATGAATACTTGGTCATGGTTTTGCAAATCCATACAACAGATCAGCACAAAATAAATAGTAAACAATCCTTATATTTACATTTTATTCTGCTTTTTATATGCCCTTTCATAGAATGGTATGTATTATAATTTCGTCTGCTGCGTATGGTTTGTCCAGAATGTTGTCCGATCAATTACTATACACGAGTGAAAATTGAGGTTTTCTCAGATATAAGTAGTTCATGTTCTCTACATCTGTAAACAAAAAAGAAATCACATTCTGCTAATTCCAGATCAACAACCTTGTGTCAGAGATGCAGCGTATGGAGACTCGGAATAGTAAGAACCGTGACAACTATGAGAAGATGAAGGCCGATGTCAGGCTCATGACCGAGGAACTCAAGAACCTCCAGAAAGGCCAGCCTGGCAAAGTAGGAGTTTTTGAAAGAAAATAATCAACAGTATTAAGCTTGCATAATTTTTTTTGTTAACTGATCAATTTGCTAGACAGAGCACTACCTCAAAACAGGCCAATTAAATTTCTACAGGTAACATAAAGATACACTCTTACTCCCTTATCACAATTAAAACATTTTTTTTAATTTTCTGAAAAGGATGAATAAATATTGAAAACAATGGTTTTTCATGTTTAATTTGAAAGAAAGGTGCAAAAAGACGGTATTTCTAGCTTATGAATTGATACAAGATCACTGTTAATCTTTTAGCACTCACCAGTCATTTAACATTTGTGTGTTTTAAGCTATTAAATACATACAATCTGTGTGGTTGTGGTTTTTCTCAGAGTTTGGGGAAAGGACTCAAGCTTAAAATATTGTAAGAGAAAATTAATATGACTCTGTTTATTTTAGGGTCGGAGTGTGTCCAACTTCCACAGTAGCCTTGAGGCAATGCAGGCGACTGCCATGTCACTTAAAGAAGAGCTGGGCACCGATCTCCTGTCCCAGCTGAATGTGGAAGACCAAGGCGAGATGGACAAACTCAATGACCAGATCAAAAACCTCACGCAGCAGAACAAGGACTCTCTCAAGGAGAGAATCAGAGTCAGTATTAAGTCTTTGTAGAAATGTGTGATTACTGGTATGAAATCTGTTTACTGTGTATCTGTTGGTCTTTTGTGACAGAAATTGTGTAAGGGATATTGTTTAATAAGAGAGAGATGAGTCACTTAAACCGTAGACAGGGATATAAAGACTTGTTGAAAGACAGAAGTTTTAAGCCTTAGAAATAAACTTATAAAGGATGGCTAATATGAAGTCATAGTTGCCTGTTGATCTTTACTTTGAAGAAAGTGTCAATGATTCAAAATTCAACCTGCTAAATGAATAAAACTTTTTTGAAGGTATTCCGTAGATACTAGGTTTTAAATTTGGTGCTATTAATGTTGTAAGACTTAATTTAACCAAATACGATCTTGTGATCTTACATAGTTGTCTTGTCCACAACATTTTACATTAGTTTCATCCCACAGCTTGAAGGTGAGAAGAACAAGCTGGAGAATCTGTTGTACAACAATCTGATGAAGAACCGAGAGCGGATATTGTCGGACATGCAGGAGGAGGATGTCCAGACGAGGCAGAGCAAACTGGAAAACTCCAACACCAGTCTCGATAAAGTGGACACCAGGCTTAATGAGATCAAAACACAGATGAAGGGTAAGCTATAAGAACAACATTCATGTACATCTGTATCAAAGTTGCACTGCCATTGGGGTTATTTAACTAGTAATATAGAACTTTCTAGGTTGATATATATACAGGTAATACATGTACATGTTTGATAAACAAATTATTTTTTTATCACCTTTCAATGCCTTTGATGTACGATCAATCCCATCCTCATTTGTCTGATAAAAAACACAATGGAATATTGTTTGTAGTTTAATAAGCCATAGATAACCAAAAATTGAAAAATGAAAGTTGTTTTCCCCACAAAGATTACAGATGACGACTATAAAAACACTTGTCTCATTTCTGTGTGTTATTATCTATTTTTCAGACCTGGATGATGGTTTGGAGAAATTGAACAAGGAACAGAAAGAGCTTCAAAACAATATTGAACACTGGAAAGTATGAATATGATAAGCCAGGACCTGTTCCTTTAAAATATCTATTAAAAATATTATTATGCCGTTAGTTTACCATCTAAAGCCAATCACATTGATCAAAATTAGCACAAGCTCACACACCTGGAACAGGCACCGACTTGTAAAATAGCAGGATTTCGTCATATGTTTAATATATTACGGCTTGTGTGTAAAAATCTCATTATCATATGATATTGTTCAAGAAAATGTTAATTTTGATGACTATAGTCTTGGAGTGATTGGGGAACTCTCTCACTCCTAGGCTATCATACTGAATGTGATCTTGTCTTAATGTAGGGTCAAGAAAAAGATATCCAGGAAAAGTTAGGTGATGACTCCAAAGAGCTGGAAAAGATGACTAACAAACAATCGGTGCTACTCAGAAAGGTAAGAACAGCAATTATTGCCAGCCTTGTGACTGGCATTTGTATGTTTGTTCGGGTTGGGTTTTCCCATATGCACTCGATACCTTTATTGTATTCAAAAAACATCTTAGATATATCTAAAAGAGTACTAGTAATATCTGATGTTTTTAATGGACAGCAAAGATATACGGACATTAAACCGATATAAATCACAGGGGTTTGTTTTGACAAAAGATATGAACAATGTTTAATACGGCAAGGGATTTGAAATGGTCAATGTAGGACATCTTAAAGAAGCTAAAATGATACTGATAACTTCCTTCTTCATTTTTATTTAAAACACAATTTTCAAGGGTTATTTATTTTGAAATTACTGCTGGAAGAATGTTGTTCATGGAATGATGTTCATGTGTTGATTCATAGTCATACATGGTTATTTTATAGTGCTGTGAGCTCAGTTTATGTCCTTCTGTAAACATATTGACTGAACCAATTTTCCTTGTTTCAGTCGATTTCCTCATTTTTGACAACAAAACTTTAAATTGTCATCTTTGATCTTTGATCTGATCTGTACAAAAAAAGAACTTTTGTATATAGAGTGATAGGGATACTCCTATTTCATACTGGTTTCCTCTTCTTTTTTTTTACAAATTTTTGTTGGCATCCCTGAACATGTTAACTGCAAGTGATGGCACAATGATTGATATAATCACTGAGGAGGGCCCAACATCTGTGTGAATTGATAACAATAAGCCATTATCAATTTTCATTTGACTTTTATTATATACTTAGAATATATTATATGCATGTATAATAATATTTATTGAGGCATAACATAGCATATCCATGTTAGTGCTATTGGTGTACAAATTTTTTAAATATATTTGTTAATTATATTCTTGTCACGATATATTTTGGGCCAAGTTTTAAATATAGAAGACAAAGAATAGTTCAAATAAACATTAAATATATTTTTATACTAATGAATACCCTGGTAGTATGTAAATACACTGAATTATTTCCAATTTATTTATTGATTATCATTTTCCAATTCTATTATCGATAATGAAATTTGTTTGATTATTTAACACCATTAAATACAAAATAAAATAGTAATATTAAAAATACTCAATAATATTGTGCTTTTACTTGCAGAAAGATGAATGTATGAAGAAGATTCGAGAACTTGGCTCTTTACCAAGCGATGCCTTTGAAAAATACCAGAATCTCAATTCTAAACAGGTAAGACTTCCAATAGGCCTTTTCAGCATAAAAGATCTTTAAGATTAGCTAAATATAAGTTTAGCGAGCGTTTTTAAATAACTAAATATTCACAAAAGTAGTGTTTTTAATTTAAAAAGAAAAATAACATACTTGATTGGCCATTTATAGGCATTTCTAACAGTGATGTTTAAGTGTTCTCTTTACCACTTTTAAATATTAAAATTAAAAGTTACCTGAAAGGATTTTTCAATGGTAATTAATTGGTAAATTATTTCAAGGTAGAAAGACAGAAATTGTATATGTACCTAAAGCATAAAGATTTCACTTTAGCCGAACATATTAAGGTACCTTTTGACTCCATATTGTCTATTATATCCTGGTACTAAAAATAATGCTTATGTAGATGCCTAATGATAAGAAATTTATATTTCTTGTATACACTCTTATACTTCTACCCACAGTTGTTTAAGAAGTTAGACCAGTGTAATGGAGAGTTGAAGAAATACAGCCACGTGAACAAGAAAGCCCTTGACCAGTTTGTTAACTTCACAGAACAAAAGTCAAAACTCATCAAGCGAAAGGAGGAACTCGACAGAGCTCATACAGTAAGCTGAATGAATATCTGTCCTACTAGTAGTAACATTAGGTTTAATATATAAAGATATGCCACCTGAAGTGTGATTCTACAAACTGTCAGCTTTTGTCATATCTGAGCTATAAGAAATTAGTATAAAGTTCTCTATCATACTTGTGTAATATTAAAATGGCTGTACTATGACATAAACATCTAGTCTGCAATAAACTATATGTACATGTAAATAAAGATGCATGTTTTGTATATTTCAGTCTATCATTGATCTCATGAATGCCCTGGATCACAGGAAATATGAAGCAATTCAACTTACATTTAAACAGGTGAGCCTTTTAGTAACTGTGGATTTATTTAATTTAGTTTCATAATTTTTCTGTCTACTAAGGTGATTCTTAGCAAATCATTAAGCTTGTTAATTTAAAAGCTAAGAAAGTACTTGTTTTTACTCTCCCTTTCTGATGATTATTTAATAGTGTGCACATATTCTACCTTGCAGAAATGACCAAAACCATTCACAAAAAAGACCTAGCGAAATTTATCTAAAAATGAACAAATCAATCTGCATCAATTGATCATTACAGTCTGTTTGTTGATTGTTTTAAGTCGGAAGTTTTCTTGTTGCTGAAACATTAAAGCATGTACATGTTTTTAAGTTCCTTAAATACTTTTTTATCAATGCTTGTGTGATAAACTCATTATGTATGTACATTTACTACATGTGTACATGTTAAGTGAATACTAATGGTTATCAGCGATGAGTTGATTATCAAAATAATTTTTGGGAGTTCTAGGCTTATGAAGTCTCTTGGTGTAATACCTGAAGAAAAAAACATAAAAAACACAATCAGTAGTAATAGTTTAACATTAATAGAACATTTCTTATTTTTTACTGGGCAGGTGTCAAAGTACTTCAGCGAGATATTCAAGAAGCTGGCACCGGATGGCCACGCTCAGTTGGTCATGAAAAAAGGGGACACAGATCCAGGGGTAGGTTGAACTTCTGTCATTTGAATTACAGGGGGGCTTTTGGAAATCTTTTCCTGTGATAGCCTTGGTCTCATTATCGCTATCAGTGTGAAATTACTTTTACAGAGGCAAAAACTCAAATCGTTCAAGATATTAAAACATTAAGCACATATGTTGACAAATAATAAACACATCTGTAGCAAGGCCAAACACTCTGACTTTAGTAATTGTTGAGTTATGCCCCTTTTCAACTTTAAAATATTAATAAGCGTTGGTATCCCGTTACCTCTTCTACGCAGAGATTTGTTCTATTGTTTTTAAGATTGTTCCCAGCTAAGGTAGATGAATGTATTTCAGGGAGAGGATGATGAAGGGAACCAGTCACAGGAAGTGCCATTGGTGGAACAGTTCACTGGGGTTGGAATTAGGGTGGGTGTTTTTTTCCAGTTAAATCCCTGTCAAAAGTTTTTGTAACTTGCCAAATGCTGAATAGGCGGTATGTTTTTATTTTTGTTTTGTTTAATTATAAAATTATGAACACTTTGAAAAGTTGACCATTCATGTATGTTGAGGTCTAGTGATTTGGAATGAGCCGATTAATATCCATATTCTATATATTTTAGTTTCTTAAAATAAGAATTTGAAACTGTGTTTTTCAGGCATAAACAGTAACAAGCATAGCTGATGTATACAGATCTCTTCCTCTGGATGAGAGCACACAATTGATTCATATATATGATTGTGTATTTGCCACCAACAGGTTTCGTTCACTGGTAACCGTGCGGAGATGCGAGATATGCAGCAGTTGTCCGGGGGTCAGAAATCCCTCGTAGCCCTCACCTTGATCTTTGCCATCCAGAAGTGTGACCCCGCCCCTTTCTACCTGTTTGATGAGATTGATCAGGCCCTGGATGCACAGCATAGGAAGGCTGTGGCAGGTAGGCTTTGAAGGAATTTTGCAAAATATTTCAAGCAAATGAATGTAGTGGAATACTGGATGCGTGACATAGGAAGACTTTTACATTTTGGCATATAAACTGCAAAATATTTAAAACAAACAATTGCAGTACAAAGACTGTCGCTGGTTAGGATTTTTAAGGAATATGAATTTGATGCAATATATTATGTACATGTTACCTGTACCTGACATTTATGTAATCATTTCTTGATAAATCCTGTCAGTTTGCCATAATTGCATGAATCCCTACGAAAGTGTATTTGCTTTATTTCACAGATATGATTCACGAGCTCTCTAAGGATGCCCAGTTCATCACGACCACATTCAGACCTGAGTTACTGGAACATGCCGACAAGTTCTATGGTGTCAAGTTCAGAAACAAGGTTTGTTTGAATATACAGGCTAAATGTTTACATTTATTTATTTGCAAAAAGTATGTTATTGATCCATTAAAAATAAAAAAATAATATTTCACTGTTTTAAAAAAGGAAATTACATTTTGATACTTTTCACTGTTTAGAAATTCTAAATCAAACATCAGTTCACTCAGGGCTCCAATGCAACACAATTTGCATTTTTTGATATCGCATGTTTTCTGAAAAACTTAAATTTATGTCATTTAATAGTCTTTAAAGGCATATAATAAAAAGAAAAATTGTTCGTTTTGGTGTATGGTAAGATCTTTTACCTTATGAACATCAAAAGTTTATATTTCACAAGTGAAATTTTTACTTTTGGTGCTCACTCAGTGAAATATATTACGATCTAACACTGAAACAAACAAATATATCATCTCTATCCTAATATGCTGTGTAACTATCTCAAAATAAGGTACGGGTATCCAAGTACTTAAATTGCTTGAATTTAATTTATTATCCATGTATTTCAATTGCCTTGAGTGTAATGATTACAAATAAGATTTGATTTGGCATTATGTATTATTTTTCCATGTATATATAGCAGAGTTTCTTCACAAACAAGATTCATTTTATACGAACAGCAAGGGATGCACTTAAAGTATTAAAAATAATTTGGAAGCAAAAATCATTCAATGTCCTCTTTTTTTGTTTCTTATGTACACTTATAAATGTATATGTAGTTTATATACTACAATCCTAGCAACATCTGAGAACTGAAATTTATTTATATCCCTTATTATTAGTTCCTGTCATATCTCTCTGAACGCAATACTCCGGATTACTTCGCGAGGGTTTAAATATTTATAATTAATAAGGTCGGGAATTCAACACTTAAGCAAAGTATCAATCAGCCATTAATTGTCTAGAACATAAAAAATATAAGAAAGGACCTCAGAGATTAAAATATTCCACAGGAAATCTTACATTTCCACTGGACTTGCATGTAAATTTTATGACTTAAATGTTCTATTCCCATATATGATTGCAGGTCAGCCATATTGATTGTGTGAGTTACGAGGAGGCTCAAGACTTTGTTGAAGATGATACCACACATGGTTAAGATACAGTGACAGTGACATTTATTGGATTCAAGATAGTGACTGTCAGAGTATGTGGCAGAAGGAGTTGAAGTATTTTATCAGATTTTAAATCAGAGGATTCAGTGTTTTAATGTTGTTCAGTTATGAGGAGAGATAGACTTTGCCCTGAAAATGTGGTAAGATGACTAATGAAATCAAACAAATCACTGTGTAAATTATTGATATAGAAAAAGACCAAAAGAATTTGATGAATAAGTTGAAACAATATAAAAACTATCATGTGGGAAGGTAAATTTAAATGAATCAATTTTGTATGAGGTACAAGACAAATAATTTTGAATGTGTCAATTAGGGATCCATTTCATCAAGAATTATGGGAGCAGTTTTAGGAAAAATATCCTATGTACACTCCTAGGAATCTTGATGGAATGGCCACCGGATCTTTGGCTACAGATGATAGTGCTTGCTGAACATAGACCAAAACCAACATTGTACACTCAATTGAATATAAAGTCCTGTTAAGAGTAATGGTTATTGTATATGTTCATTTTAAAATGCATATAAATATATTAGTTTCCCCATATACATTTTCATTAACATTATGAAGTTTTTTTTTGTTGTTCCATATTGTACATTCATTATAGAGTTCATCAATAAAATAAAAAAATATCTGAATGTTTGTTTTCTCGTTTAATATTTAAATACTTCATTGTTGTACAGGTAATTAGAATTATTTGATGAAATAAGATAATCAAGACATTGAAAAGAAGGTCAACAGAGAGTGAAGGAGTCACATGCTCATAGTAACATCAGGAGTAGAAGTTTAACGGATTCTTGCATAAACTTTAATTTATCTTGGAATAAAACAACAAATACCTTTTGCTTTTCAAGACTGGATGTATTTTGGAATAATCTGCGTCCAGCAGCGTCCATTGAGTTGTGGGCGCACTATCTCTATAATAATTTTTTGTCTAATCATCACCAAACTTGAACAAGTGAAAATGTGCTACTTAATTGCTACTTAAGCATGTTATTCCGGTGACTAGAGTTTTTGCCATTGAATTGCATTAAACAATTGTTGTTATGTGCTGTTTCTGAAGTAGCTTTTGTCTGGTTATCTCCAAACTTGTACAATGCTTGTATGGGCAGAATATATTGGCCAGATTTGATAACCCGCTTTGTCACCAAACCAGTCACCTAAGAGTTATAGTCCTTCAATTACAAAGGCAGTGTTATCTAAGTTGTTCTCTCCAGGTTGAGAAACCTTAGTCTTATCCTCATCGAAATTGGACAAATTGTGTATGGTAAGGCTTAGCAAGGCAAAATCAGACATGTTATCCCCGTCACTTCAGTTTGACCCTTGAAACAAACCATATAATTTTGATTGGTGTATTTTGTGACAGCAACTCTTGTAAATGATGAAATTTCTCACACGATTATACTGCAGTAAAGAATCCCTGTCTGACCATTACTGCTTGAGCAAAAAGTTCCTCAAAGTTTTGGCCCAAATATATTTAACAAATTGCATATTGTATTAAGAATTATTTGCATTTGTGATCATAAAAATGTGTTCATGAGTGACTAATTCTGATACTCTATATTCAAAACTATATTTCGAGAGTATTAGAGTGGATAGAACATGAGTTTCCGTCTGTGTTAAAATCCAAGCTCTTGCGAAGTATAAGGTCAAGTTACTTTTTTGTAGTGCTATTGACTTAACAAATATATAATTATATTTTATGGATTTTTTTCCATCCATCATCGTGAAGTAATTTATGTTAAAAAGAGTAATTAATTATTATTAGATCACTTGAAATAGGGGTTGAAAAGTCTAAGGGTTGTAAAGTCTTCGTTTTTAGAAAGAGTTGAAGTCTTGGGGTTGGAAAGTCCTGCTCCCCTCCCACCACTCCCATTTTGGATATGGCCGTTTTGACTACCATCTAGTTAGTTTCGTATTTTGATGAAATTAATTTTTTATCATATTGTCAATTGCACTAGCATCTTTTAAATGTAACAACAATTTTATTATTTTTATTTTCATTTTATTATGTAATTAAGATAAAATTGTTGTTGTTTTTTTTACGAATCTACGGCTCTGATGATGTAAAGCTGGTCTCCGAGGGAGGTTTGTCAAAATGAAAGGCTTCCTAGTTGTAGATCGACTCAATGACATCCACTTTATCGACACTGACAAGGAATTTGCTCGACACATCAACACGCAAGCAAAGGAGAAAGGACTTATACCGGTAATTTGTCCGCAGACGAAAGTTGTTTGTTGTTATTATATTAACCAGTGTTAACAGCTTCAACAGTTCAATGAAAGTCCTTATTCTACTGGGCATAACTGCATTTGTAAATTTATTAAATATGGACTTAAAATTTGTAGTGGTGTAATATTTCCCGAAAGAAATTTTTTAGTCACAAAAAATTATCCTTTCTGAATGAAATTACAAAACCTCTGGATATGCTTATTTATGCTGGCACGCTTAATGAGTATAATTTATTTCTGTTTCATTTGTAATATTAACCATGTGCAATTGGCTATGTATTTTGCATTACTTTTCATTAAAATGTATTTTAAGACCCATATGAAGAGCATACATTGAATACATGAGTTAACATCAATGTTTCACATTTGTACAACCAAAATAACACTGTATTAAACGTGAAACAATTGCCATATAGACATCTCCAAAGAAGAGATACAATAGTTTCATAGACTTCATACATCTGTCATGTCCACAAATTAAGATCAAAAACTTCTTAAACATAATCAATTTTGAATGGAATGGTTGATGTTGATGCACAATAATCATAAAAGGTAATAACAATAAACAACCTTTATTCAAAAGCTGAATGTCTTGTCAAATACTAGTATTTGTTCTACAATGTCCTGAGCATTATAACTGAGGTTGAAAATCCCATTCCCATACCCATAGACCACGGCTCTTAAACTCTGCACAGTAAATCATTAACCCATATTTTACCCTGCTTTTTATGCACTTGCAACATCTTTTTCTTCAGACCCCTTTTACAAGAATGTGATATTTCCAAAATATACCTAGTTATCATAAATTGCTCATGTCTCCTGTTTAATGTCCCCAACAGTCATACTTTTCTCTGTTGTTTTTAATTATGTATTTTTTTTAGGTTTCTAATGGTTAAAACATTTTTCATAATTAGTGTATTTTTTGTGACAAAATGCATGAATCATTCATTGATTAATGATTATTTGTGACATCTTTATATTTTTTGGTGCCTAACATGTGTATATCTCTAAAATTCCTATAAGTCATGTTTCCACATTTACAGTTCATTATTGCATACATTTATAGTGAATTTATTAATATATTCTTTATGAAATTCTGCATTTTGGTGTTCACCATTTTGTAATGTCAATTTGACTATTTTAACTATCTTAGATAAAATTATGTTGCAAGTTTTATTAGAAAGATATGCAACAAAAATAACTAAGTAACATTAATCTACTAAAAAATGATATGTAAGTAAAAAAGGATGTGACAATGTATTGTCTTTTACTTGACACAAATCACTTGCTTCACCTTCAATGAAATATATTACATCCTAAAATTTATATAAAACAAATTAGTTTTGAAATATATTCTGCGAAAATCACCCACTTATTGATATGAAATAAACTTTTTCCTTGGTTTTAGTGATCAGCCAATATAACATCATAGCAAAACAGACCAACCATTTTTTTTTTTCATTCATGCATAGTTGTATGTGAATTACAAGAAATGGCAAATTAAAACAATCCATTACGTCACAATAAATTTCAAATGAATGATTTCATAGTTGTCAGGTCTGTTTTAATATGCACATCTTAAAAAACATGTCAGGTAAAATGTTTTTGTATTAACATTTGTATAATTTGCATTTTTTTACCATGATTTATTGCTATTTGATTATTAAAGCAGATCACTATAATGGGTATGTTGATGATTACAGTAGCATTGGTCATCACCAAGGGATAGAAAATGGTTCTTAATCATGTTAAAAAATGAGGATTTTAAAACTGTATATCTGTTAATTGCTATAAAAGGTCTTCATAGCTTAATATATTACATGTTCATTATTGTGGCATAAATAAGTGTTATCTTTACCTTTCTATCTGCAGGAAGATCAGCAAGATGTTCACACAGTGGATCCCAACATTGTCATGCAGCATTTTTCTCCCTTGTTTATGTCGCAGTGGTTCCTTATTGACCAGGCGCATACGCCTTGTTCTTCCATCACCTGCGAAAATGACTTCATAATGGTTTTCAAACATGTCAGTATAAATTATATGACTATTTAAGTACTGTAAATCTTGACTGCACTTGAAGGGTATTACAAGGGGATGACAAAATACTAGATCAAAATAATGTTGATTTATTACGAGAAATGTAGGAAATTTAGAGTGATAGCTTTTCAAACCAAGATAGAATTTGATCTGTACACCTAATTCCAAACCATACAAAACAAAGGTAAGCTTTTTAATCTCATCTTATTGTGTATGTTTCTATCTGAAAAAGAGCTTAAGTTCACTGTTAAAAAATATTTTGAATATATCAACATCAGGAAGGTATCTTAAAAAACTTCAAAAGGTGTCTGAGATCTACTCCCCTACTAGTGTATTTAATGTTTTTTTTCAATGTCTTGTAAATTTAACAGTTTTGCTTTTAATGGAGAAAACAAAAGGGAAAATATTTGTATTTCTATACTTATGTAAATAACATATTATCAATATTAAAAGAACTAGGAAGTATGAGAGAAGTTTTCACTGCAAAGAAACAAATGCCTAGTATATATTGTGTTTAAAGAATTGTAATCATTGTCTTCTAGTTTGATGAATACTTGTTGGTTGCCATCAATGGAGACGGCACAGAGAGTGAAGACTTCCTCACCAGGAAGACCCTGGTCTTCGCCAGGCTGATGGGCTTTCTCATGGGACCTGTACATGAAGAGTGAGCTGGGATTTATTATTAGTGGTGTTTCATGAATTGTTATTGGAAAGTTCACAAAGGTTAAAGAGCATGAAGATTTATATAAGTTTGAAACTGAATGATTTCCTTTTACCTTTTAGAATATAAAATAAATGCTGCTAGATCGTAAAATGTTGTGTGTCATTGGGAATGAAAGAAGGCTGATTTTTTTCTTAATTTTTAATGAACTACAATATTGCGATAATATAGGGATTTAAAGAGTGATGTCATTGAACGCAGGACGGCATGTGCAAAAATTCCATGAAGCGCTGTAGCACTCCTTGGGAAATTTGCCATTGTGCCTTTATGCATTCATACTGTATCAACATGCAACAAAATGTGATCCATCTATTTATTTGTATTTTTAATAATTGTTCATCACAATTTAAAATATAAGTTAAATTTTCTGCAACTGGTTCGTTATTGCTAAAGAACTGTAAGGTGATCAGTAACATGGGACTGTATAAATATTAATGACTATTTGTTGTAATATCATATACCATTTGTTTAATAATTTTGCGCTAATCCAATCCGGTGCAATGTTAGAAACAATCCTAAAGAATGACCTTGTAAGCCCAATGGGAAGGTCAAGTTTTCTCTAGACAAAAGACTAGGCTAAGGAATAATACAAATTGTTTACTTACCAGAATTAAAATTATTGTCAAATTGAGGAAAATATATTTGACCTTGCTAAATATAACTACATGGATTCAAATAGCACCTTTGGTTGCATTTTGTTTGCCATTTTATAACAGCTGTGCTTTGTATGAAACCCCATTTATCATGTATTGTATATTCATTAACAGGATAGGGAGGCCAAGGTTTGAAAGGAAAGCAGATCGATGGCACTTCCTTAGAATCCTCATGTCAACATGGACCTACCTGGCCAGGAATGAACAATCCTTTTTAGTTGAGGTAGGGATGTTGCTGATGTGTAATGAGCTTGTCTGTTTTTCGAAGATAAAAATTGAGGTAACATGATAGCTTTATTGTCTGTGACATCTTCAGTGTGCAAATACCGCGTTACTCTAATCTTGGCCATTACTGAAAAAACATTCAAGATATCACATGAGCTTCATTCACATGCGCTAAGTGACATTACATGCATGTGTATCAAGGTTCATAACTCGGGCTTAAATAATTCTTGTGATAGGCCATTTTTGATTTCCCTTTTCAACTGAAAATAACAACAGATAAACATTGTCATTGGTTTGGTTTTCAACTGAAAATAACAACAGATAAACATTGTCATTGGCTTGGGTTGCTTTTGTGTTTGTTGAGGTTTGTCAATTTCAGTTTCTTGCAAGCAAACAACTTTAACCACGCATTTTCTTAAGGATTGGTTTGTACTGATTTTTATTAACTCCACTGTGGCAAAAGCTTATATCTTATATAATCAGTAAATTGCCTGGGCAGAAATCAGTACTGATGTCCATTTTGAGAGGCCATGGGAAATTTCCCTTGGTGGGGAGCGAACATACAACTTGTTAGCTGAGAGGCATCACCTATACCACTAGCCCTTTCTCACTGTCTTTGCTGAAATTGAGCAAACCATGGTTAGGATGGTACCTGAAATGCTTTTTTAAATACATGGTATTCTTATCAAACTATTTAGCTTACACATTTGTCCCTTGCTTGGAGAAAAATCTTAAGATAAATGGAAAAAGGAATATAGATTTGTCCTTATCTGTCTGCGCATGCATTGGTTTGTCTGTCCTTCTGTCTATTTGTGAGGGTTGACATCTGTCTGAAATCAGAATTTCAACCTAACTTCATTAAATTTAATGGACAAATTGTTCATCATGAGAACTTGCACATTTTGGGTTTTGTTTGGCATTTCACGAGGTAAAGCAATAGTAATGCTCTTTGTATCTGGCTTGATTAGCACATTAACCTTTTCACTTCAACTTTCAAGGCTGTAGAGAAGCTACATATGAACCAGGTTGTCAGTGAACAGTGTGTGGAGATCCTACAGGCGTGTATTAACAGAATGTCTGAGGTTGGCGAGAGTCGTACACAACATGCCCTGCTCCTCGTGAATAGCAAACTGCTTTCACTATACTCAAAGTGAGTGTTCGTATGATTGGCATTTCTAATTGAAATAAAGAATTTTATCTACAGTTCTACGAAACTCATTTGAAATTGATTTGTTGATCAGCGTGGGCTGTTGTGCATCTGCCATTTCTGTCACATTCCACTCGGTTTTACAATAGTTATGGCCCTTCACTTGTAAATAATCCCAAAAAACTTCAGGCTGACTTAACAGCAGCAGAATGAAATGTAATTATTCATATTGTCAACACAAAACCACAATTTTTAGCCCTTCTTGTGTCTTCCCCATTTTTTTCTAGGCCATTAAGAAACATTAATTAACTAGATTTTTTTTGCCCATTACACAACAACACTCTTGAACATTCCCTCATGTCAAGTATTGTAATACTGATTGCAAAATATCTTTTGGTATACTCTTACAAAATATTACTTAATTGTAACTCAGTTCCAATATTATAATGCACATCTTCAGGTTCAATGTGATCATGACTGTTTGACGTCCAGTTAAAAGGTCATGAACACTATGGACCTCGACCACATTGTAGCACAGGTGGCATCAAATTTCATTTGATGATGTTAGTGAACAAAATATGTTATATACAGATACATCATAATGCTGTTGTGTTTTTGATTAATATATTTAAACTTTAAAAAAAAAACCATCACTAAATACTGTGTTGTTTGTGTAACCATCTATATTTGTGGGCTTGAAATTTCGTGGTTTTTCGGAAAAAGGACAATTTCGTTGGTTCTTAAATTCGTGGATTTAAAAAAAAAAAAAAATTAAAAATGAAGAATCGTAACTGCTATCCAAAATTTCTGCAAATTCATCATATGCCGATATGGTGCTATGTATCATCTACATCATGCATGAAAATAAATGTCCCATGAATATTTATGATTTCATAGTTTATTTTTTATATCGAACAGTATTTCACTCTCGCGATAATGCCACGTATGACATAGGTCACTACATATGCCTGACTATCTATTTCAGTCGAAATGCCTCTGAGCTGCAGTCAGCAGATATCTTGTGTATAATTGTCTTGGTGCGGAGCTTGTTCCCAACCCATGAGAAGTTGGAGGACCTATTTGCCCAATCTTACAGACTAGCAGGTGGACAGGGCTTAAGGTAATATTCATGGGAAGCATATTGTTAAGTGTAGTGCCCATTATTTGAACATAAGGGTATCCAATGTATCATTATGTTAAATTTGGATGCCTTGTGGCCCACAATCAGTTTGGTACCATTTGAAACAGTTTCATGTGTCGAAAAAGAAAGTATAAATTTGACCTAAAAGAAATGTTACCAATGCTATTTTTTTTGCCCCAAAATTTGTGCATTAAAATTGCACTGTCCATCCATCCGTCTAATCACATTGCATGCTTCCCTACACTTGAGGTTAACCATCATGTTGTCTTGAATATGCTTATAGTTTGCGTTTGCCCTTCCTGAATGTTGACATATTAGTAATTGCATTATCCATTGAATTGAATGGCATGTCAGTGGCATTTCTCAAATTCTGTGACAGCTCTTGTTTGACCTTAAATGTTTTCAGAATAAGACTTTTCATGTCTAATTTCATGTGAAATAAGAATAATAATACAAACCTAAAAAGCTTTATCTACCCTGGTATACATCATTCATTTATTTTACATGTTAATTATCAGCAAGGAATAACCTTACAAATAATAGCAAGAATATATATGCAGTCACCATTGATAATAAAATATGTTATAGGGACATTCAAAGTCAATAAATTGTATCAGCAGTAAATAATGAAAATGAATATAAGTATGTTAAGTTGATGCAATTTCTTTTATGTTAAACTTGTTACTCCAGAGAAGAGGCGAAATCCCCCGCCTCGGTGAAGGTGCGTACATTTCGCCATGAGCGGTACGAGAGTGCCGTGGAGGGGTTTACAACGGGGGACGAGACAGACAATGAACAGGTACTGCTTTAAGTAAACTAACACTGATTTTATTATATACAAATATACAAAAGGTTTATGCTCTTTCATGAATGTGAATGTCTTCATTGTTTCATGATGAATGTTGATAAGATTAATTAAGGAATGAATTGAGGGATTTATGTCATTATCTGAGTTTCTCGGCCATTCTGTAAATAGAACAACTCGACCGTAACTGGAAACAGTTTATCAAATGATGTCCAAATAACACGGGAAAAATCAATCACATCAAATCTCTTTTAAGCGTAAAATTGAATCACAAATGACAACAATACATTTAACATATCATTAATTAGCACTTTCTAATATTTTGACTTAAGTTTTTCGGGGCCTGCTGACACAATACAAGCAATAACAAGATAAACAATTTTCAAATTTCATGTTTATTGTTATGCAATGATTTACGATCCGAAGATGTTGCGTTCATTGGAAAATATTTGCAATTGCCAAAAGGCAGCTCATTTAGGGAATAGAAGTTGATGTGTAAATATGTATCAATGATCTTGATATATGCAATATACATGTATATATGCAAATCAAAAGTAAGCATTGGGGAAACGTTATGAGGATACGCTTCACAACAGAACAATGTGTTAACGGTTGCAACAGTGTTTTACTGCAATAAGTTGTCTTATTTTCATTTAAGATTATAATCTGTGTGATAACGAGTTGTTCATTGATTTACACTAACTGATCAACAAACTTTTAAGTTTTTAAGAGATCATAGCTTAACTTTATCAATAATTATCATGTTTACTGTAGGCTCAGTATTTAGTCTCTCTAACTATGACTTGTGAGAAAAGATTTATATCATTTCAGTTACTGTTGGAGATAATATCTATATGACAAAATTACGGAACATTTTAATTTATCCACAAACATGTTTTGAAGACAAAGCCCAAGTACAAGTATTTTTATATTCTGTTTGGATGGAAGAAAATTGCCTTAAATATTAGTAATACCAAGCTAACATTAGATTACAATTTAAGGAATAAGCATGAACTTTTTTATCAATTGATGCTTTCGTAAATACTAATTAAACCTAATCCTGTTTTGATAACTAAGTGTGTTGTTTTCCAGTACTACACTGCGTTAGAAGGGAAGTTGAAGGGAGACAGCAGCCCATCCCTCGACTGGAGCATGCTGGGAGATTCTGACTCAGGTTAATTTATACTAATTTTCTAAAATAAGTTAGCAGCTGGTAGCCTATAAAATCTTTCTATAATCTGATTCCTGGTTAGACACCACTACTGATATGAGAGGCCATGAAAATGTAGCCCTCAATGGGTTCGAACTCATAATCTTGTCAATGAGCAGTCAACACCTGTAGCTCAGGTTGGTTCTCACAGTGATTATTCAGCTGCTTTTCAGAGTCACTGATACAGTACCAGAATCTAATGTTAATATTGACTGCATATTACATGTATCAAGTATACGTGGAGACAAAGGGACAATTGAGAAAGATAGTTATGCTCTCAATGATTTCCTTTTATAGGCACACCAAACTCTAGCAGTAGCCTTCAGGAAGCAGGAAGATCAGGTTTTATGTCACTCTTTGTGTGCCTTATAATACACTCGTTGATTGGATGGCTTAACTCCCTTAGTTCATGTGTACACTGACTCTGGTTAATGAGAACACTTTTTAAGGAACTTACAACTCTTGATTCATGCAGTTTATACAATCATTCTTCTAGGAGGAACTCAGACGCCCTACCCTGAGGTATCAGAAAGTTTTGTGACCCCTACCACATCTCCTGTGGTCCTAAGGAAAGAGGATGGGACCTTCCCTGTATTCCCAGGAGAGGCTGCAGCAAGGCTAGAGGTACAGTTGAAGGGGGTCAAACCTATGTGTAGTGTAAAATTTCCCCTACCCCTACCCTGAGGTATCAGTGAGTTTTGTGATGCTACCAAATCATTAGCATTCCCTAGTGAGGAACTTGGTACTTTTCCTATACCCCTAGAGGGAAAAAAAAGCTGCAGGTACTTTGGAGAGCCCTACCCAAGACTATCAACCAGTTTTGTGACCCTACCACATCTCGAGTGATCCCTAAAGTAAATGTGCTTTCCAACACCAAGCTTCTTACAGTAGGGTGACCTGGTTTTATTATCATACATTATAAAAAGAGTAAATAAGTTTTACAACATAACAAATAAAAAGGGCACCATCTTATCTTCATTTTTTATTATTCAGTGACATTTAGAAATTTCACAATTTCATATTTATAGGCTATAGAAAGCAATGTAGCTCTCACAAACCCTGGACCCTCTGCGGTTGGTCACCTTGGTAACTCCAAGCCCCGTAGTCACACTGCTGGTGAGGTTGAAGGTCACAAGGGGCTGAGGGGGTCAAGGTCAGAGGAGGAGCCAATGGGAAGGGGGCGGAGCAGCAGTTTTGGGGAAAACAAGAGAAAAGGTGGAAATTTATTAGTTTACTAGTATTCTGAATTGTGATTGTTTTTAAGCTTGATTGTGGAAAGCTATACTATATTTTTGATACAGGCTTCTATATGAATCTTACCATAGTTTGATTCTTGATAGAAACTTGTATATATCATTACATGACTTCCTATATAAATCACCAGTCACTAGTTCTTGCTTTTTTCAAGTGTGATAGCCAGCATAAAAGTCCAAAGTTTTCTTGAGGGTTAAAGCTTTCTTTTGGCTTATTTCATATTCTTTTCAATTTGTAACAAATTTTAAATGAAAATATAAAAATGGTATTATCATATGTAGCAGATTCAAATTTGACACTATTTTACATGTTTCCTTAATGCAATTGATAATAGTGCCCTTACTTTCATTAAATTTGTTTGAATTTGCCCGATGTTGATCTCTGATATATCTCGATTTTCGGGTTATGTCAAACTTTTTACCCGGTCCCGAATGTATTCCTTATGTTTCTATATAAAACAAATCTGCTTATGTTGATTTTTCTATCTCAATTTTTTGCTATATTGAAGTCCCTGTGGTCGAATTTCACACAATTTGTGATTGTGCTATTTTCCTAGCATGTCAAGATTGGACTGTATTATCATATCTTAACCCTTCGGTCACCAGAGCAGAAGTGGGCCTTGCCACTTGCTTGTTTATCTTGTGAGCAATCAAGGACTCTCTTGATTAAAGTTATTACAGCTTTTAACCAGGTATTCCTACTGTCCCTTAGGTGGCAACTTCTGCAGTGAAAAGAGTTCATCAGACACTCGACTTGCCCAAAAAACAGTTGAGCCCGACGACCAGGAATACCAGGAATACCCTATGTCCCTTGTGGATCAGGACTGCGTGAAGAAGCCAGTGTTTCTTGCCACAGGGATGAGTAAATTCTCACCCCACCAGATACATTGTAGGAGAATATACCCTGGGATTATACTTATAGTTCTCACGGAGGTATTTTGCTTGGTTTTGATACAGACTATGGTTAGAAATTAGAATATAAGATACTGTGACATTAATTATAAAGGTATTTCCTAGACTACATCTCAGTTTAATTAAGATTTGACACTGACATTATTCCACAATCACTATTGTCTCCATACTTATAATATTATCATATGTTATTTTTTAATAACAGGCACTGGAATCCAAAGTTTTATAATATTGAGCTTCAACCAAGGGCATATATCTTGCGAAAAACTCAGGAAAAGAACTTCAGAGTGATCCATATAATTTGCTCTATGGTGTTGTCATGACAATGGAGCACAATCAAATAAGTATTAACTAAAACTAGCATTACCATCATCTTCCTTCTCCTATGCAGTCCAACAAGATGTCCCAGGCCCCTCGCCTTGTTGACGTCCTCCAGCTCCTTAAGGATCTCATGTCTGGATCACGTGACCAGGTTAGCAGACGCCAAGGACAGGAATTGTACGAGGCCATCAACAACCAGCTCACACGCATGTTCTCTGCACTGAAGAAAGCCCGGGTAAGGCTCCACATTGAATTACTAGGTTAACTTTAAATACATATGTCTTGATTTCATTCCCAAGTGAGCAAACAACTCGTACAAGAATTGTATGACACCATAAACAACAAGATCTCAAATTTGTTCTCCACTCTGAAGAAAGCATCTGAAACGTCCTTTTTGTTGGTGTGTTTAGATTGAATTCTCATATTTGGGTTATATGACCAGGTGAGCCATCAACAGGGTCAGAAAATGAATAAGCACATTTCTCTCTCATATGTTCTCTACAGTTACTTCAATATGTGTGAAACATGTACCAGGGTCGGCAGACATCAGGAACCTGTATGTTTCATTTACAAAATATAACTAATACTCTCTATAGACACAGGTCTGTTTCACTGTAAATTGATTAAAAATATTATTTTAGTGTTACAGTGTGACTGTGTGTCATTTTGTCTGGTCATGGTTTCAAGCTAAAAATCACCGAATTGCAATTTAAAAAAAAATATTGGTCTAGTCAGCATTAAATATACCTTAGTTATACACAGTTGTAAGACTACAGAGAAGGTGTTTAGAGGCCCAACATTAAGGCCACTAGTTTTTATGTTTTTAACTTTTAGCCAGGGACAGAGTGATGCAAAAGTGGGACAGGGTGATGCAAAAGAGGGACAGGGTGATGCAAAAGAGGGACAGGGTGATGCAAAAGAGGGACAGGGAGATGCAAAAGAGGGACAGGGTGATGCAAAAGAGGGACAGGGTGATGCAAAAGAGGGACAGGGAGATGCAAAAGAGGGACAGGGAGATGCAAAAGAGGGACAGGGTGATGCAAAAGAGGGACAGGGTGATGCAAAAGAGGGACAGGGAGATGCAAAAGAGGGACAGGGTATTAAGAGGGAAAAGGGCATATTGTATTGAGATGTAAAGAACTTGAACATTATGAATTTACCGGAAAAAATGTTGAAATTGTGAGGGCAGAATGGTGTTATCAAACAAGAACAGAGTGTAGCACCCTTCCATACCCTTTTTGATAAACCTTTCTTAAACAAGAGACATACAACATCACAAAACAACATATGACTCTCTCTTTGTGGGGGAGGTTTTTATGACTGGAACTTTTTTATCAACATAACACTGTCATGCATAGTAATTGATTTTGAAAAATGGACCATTGAAAGTACGTACCAGTTTTTTTTTTAAATGTCATACAGAGAATGATTGATTTGTCAGACATATACATACTTTGAACGAAAATAAATCATTCTTTTGTACCTTCATACTCGAAAGTTATTTAGTTTAGCTGCACAGATCATGGCTATTGACCCTATAGTGTTTCATACTGTTCCCCATTTGTTAAAAATTCAGTGACCTACTTAACCATAAATGTTGGTGTTTATTCTAGTCAATTCCATATGTTTTCCTTATACAATCTTATATCTTGAAAGCATATCCAAATTACATATTCAATTATCATTACAAGAAAGTAAGATTATTTCTTTAAAAAAGCAAGCAATTGACATTTCACAAAGCACTATCCAAGCTTATGAATACCACTGGTAATTGTTGCCTTCTTTATTTTATAAGTACAACCAATACATATATGTATATGTAAATAGACCCTGTATGTGTATGAATTAGTTGTGATATTTTTATGCTGCAGGGACCTATAGAAGGTCTATGTGCAGAGATCAAACGGAAATGGGAGAGTGAAGAGATCCGCAGCGGGATGGTTGCCTACCTGGAACAGTCTTCGCGCACAGATATGACAGCAAGGTATATAATCACTAATAATCACCCTATTGCAAGAATCCAATAACTGCATATTGAAAAAGGAGCATTAATTGAGTTCTAGCATGAAGGTGCCAACAATAATATATCAGATAGCTTTGGAAATAGTAGTGTAATTTTCATTAGAAATACAGCAGAGAAAACTAATGTCATGTCACATTGTTTTGCAATATTTCCCCTTTATTACTTTTTTAAATTGTCTTGCCTTAAAGTTAACGTAAATCTCATTGTTAGAATAATTACATACCTTAGCCCAGAGAGGATCCTTACTGTCCATCACCACATGCTGACAGAATTGTCAGTGTATCTTTACCTCTCCCCCTGACACCTGACTTACCTGATCAGGACGCCCTTTGTCCATAATACTGTATTATTAATTGATTATCTAACTATACCTTAGCCTAGAGAGGAGTCTGAAGGCACTACGCCACAAGCTGACAGAATTGTCAGTGTATCTTTACCTCTCCCCCTGACGCCTGACTTCCCTGATCAGGACGCCCTTTGTCCATTATATTGTATAATTGATAGATAATCTTACTATACCTTAGCCTAGAGAGGAGCCTGAAGGCACTACGCCGCAAGCTGACGGAATTGTTCCTGTATCTATACCTCTCCCCACGACCTCTGACCTCCCCGATCAGTGACGCCCTAACCTGGTCAGCGGAACTTTTCCGCCAACAGCTAGGAGACTACAAGGACTACCTTGTAGTGAAAGGCCAGAGGAACATTACGATGACTTCATATCCTTTATGACTGACTAGTTTGTCTGTTTTTCGATGAATTAGGTCAGGTTATTATCATAGCCTACTATTCATCTGTGATTATCATTTAACCTTGGCTATTATTCAAAAATTGAATGATATTCAGATTAAAAGTGTAACCAGTGACAATATGCACACTGAGGCAAGGCCCATAACTCTAGCTTTAGTTATTGTTAAGTTGTGCCCTTAAATCAACTAACAAACAGATGGACATTCATACCGATGGCCTCGCTTAAAAATGCCAAAGCTGCATTTTGGAATTTTAACATCACTAAAAATATAAAGGCGAACTGCAAAATGTCAAGTAAATTGTCCAATGAAAAAATGGTGTTGTATCATGTGATCAAAATGTCAAGCAATGATTGGACATCTCACAGAGAAGCAAAAGAGCCATTTTTCAGAAATTGTTACTACAAAAATTGTAACTTCGGCATTTTGTAAAAAAAATGTGAGATCAAATTACCAAGATTAAATACTAAAAATGTTGCTAATAAAAACATTGGATTTTGTAGCTTCAGCATTTTGAAGTGAGGCCGTTGATATTCAGATTTAATTGTTACTGCAACGTATAAAGTGTATACCTGGTAAAGTAACAGGAAGCTATGCCCAATTTAGCTACACAAACTGAAAGAAAACATACTTTAAACCTTAAAGATGCTAATTGCTAAAGATTTTAAATTATGATTTGAGCATGCTAGGAAAATAGCACAATCACAAATTGTGTGAAACATGTAAATGTATAAAACTGTGAGATAATCAATATGAAGAGGTAAAAATGTATGCCTCTTCAGTCTTGATTGAGTTGAGTCAGTCAACAGGATTGTATTAGTATACTTTTTATACGAAAAAATTGTCAGAACAAACATAGATGACTTAAATATGGTAAAACATGTGCCAAACTTTTATGGTCAAATAAGCAAATAATAATAAGCAAATTATTATTTTTAAACGGTCTTAAGATACCAATATCTCACAAAAGTATTTCAAAAATAAAATAAAATGTATATGTTTAACAGATTGTATAACCTACCCCTCGTTTTGCTGAACTCATTTGCATTTTCGGGACACTTATGAAGCCCAAAAGCTAAACCATTTCCAAAGGTTGAAATCTTGTTTTAGGTTAGCCAGTAATCTTCCTTAACTTATCTCAAATATATTGAGGACTTTCCTGGACTGATCCACTTTATCTATGTGAACCGGCGCACCAATCAGATGATGGCTCCAGCATTAAACATAACACAGACGGATGAAAAGTCATCTCCCGATGCCACACAATTACTTAAGGAAAAGGTACATTATTAATTTGTCCATTTCTCAAAGGAAAAACTTTGAGATAATGTTTCCTTGGGGTCAGCATCATGCAAGTCCTTAACCATGACTATAATTCTTTAAGCTTAAAGATAAATCGAAGAAATTTAATATATATTTATGTAGAGACATTTTCCAAATTTATAGCAAGGCCCATACTGGTGGCAATGGCACTGTCAAAGAGCTTCCATACATATACATATTTCTTTGTATGGTATCGGAATAGTTTTGTTAAATATTTCACATGTCAGATATAACAGACATCCATACTTAGAAACATATTTGATCAGTCTGGTAATCAAATCTGGGAACTTTGCATGTAAGTGCTGAGTGCTATACAAACACTGCATGCAGGCCAGATAGCACAGTGTGTACTCACGTTAATTGTTCTTCAGATCTGGAAAATGGCCAACTGGATGCAGTGTAAGCTACATGAAGGCTATACATCGGTGTTCGCACGGGAGGGGGATTATCACTTCTCCTATTTCCTCTGGTTTGAAAACCTCAGTGTAAGTTGCATTTTGAAGGGTGAGAGAAAGAAACTTTTATCATTTTCAAATGAAATTTCACATACAGAAATTAAGCTCTTGTTTCTAAAATAAATGTGATACAAGTATTTTCGAATGAAAAATTATTTATATTGTTTAGAAATATAAGTGACACTAGATAAAGGAGCAGATTTATTTGTTTTGTCTTTCACCTCTCAATTTTGTTGCTGTAGAGATTTGTTTGATTGGCTCATCCAAGGGAGTTCCTGAAGCACAGAAACTGATGTCTTTTTTTCTTAAGTCTTAGGATACTTTCAGAAATTGAGTAAAGTTCAGATTCAATCCAGGAGTATAACTGTATCCAATTCAATTGCCTAATTTGTCTACTCAAAAAAACAGACAATTCTTGTATATGGTCACTGTTCATCATGTAAATACAAAATAATCCAAAATGACCTTTTCCATCAATCATGTTCAATACTAGGTTTGGTTCCAATGGAACAATTTTCACAATGTTACAATTATCCACAAGTCATGTGACTTCTACTTATGCAACATAAGGTTTGCATTTTTGCTGCAACGAAATGTTTGATTTGTGTATTGATTCTTCGGTAATTGCAAATGTTTAACCATTTTATCTATTTTAAGAGCAATTATGGTTTTCACTGGTGTCCTTAGATCTCTTTTGCCACTGATGTTAATCAATTTTGATAGCTCTTTTTGTTAGCCTTGCACCAATCTATCTGTTTGAGGTTTTTGCTAGTCATTTTCAGAGACCATTTTTTTTTTAAATGCACGCACCTGGTCACCTGTAAACCATGTGATGATAGAATGTAGCTATAAATAATAAAATGACTGTTTTGATGGTCGTGACATGATATGTTATACCCAGTAGAGTAATTTTAAGGTTTCAACAAAATAGAAAGATAATATTTCTCTTGAATTTTTTTTTTTTTTGTCTTTTTTGGATTTGTTTAAGGCTGGCTTAAATGCTTTATCTTAATCAATTATCAATGCATGCATAAAGAAAATGTTTGTGAAGTACCAGTAATCATGTTGTGGGCTTAAGCCCAAGATGGAGTAAATTGCCTACGTCTCATATGGACACCACTACAGGTTTCAACCCTGATAACAAATGTCTTTGGAAGAGTTAAGTGCATGAAGTTTAAACTTACTTGAAAAAATAATTCAATCTGAATGTATGGCATATTTGTAATACAAGCCCTGGTTTGAGTTTCTTAAATTGTACATATAGAAAGTGTTTGTGAATGTAAATATATTGTAATTTAACTGGGTACATTTCCTCCCCCAGGGAGACCCAGAGGTGATACAGCACTCCTACAGGGCAGACTTCATGGCCCCACCCCCTGGGATATTGACTGGCAACTTCTACAAGTAAGGACATAATAAGATACTGATTAGTTTATTTTCGCAAGGTATTATTTTAATTTTTTCTTCTTTTTTTTAAGGGTGGAGTGAGGGGGTGGCAGTTTTGTTGGACTTGAAATCGGCTATGTCATTATTTTATCAACTGAAAGTAATGTTAAATTAAATAATTCAGTGGTTTTAAATGCGCAACATGATAGGTGTATATAAATTAAAGAAAAGTCCTTTCAAATTTAAACATTCTATAGTACTTGACACTCTTAATGACATGAAAGCTGCACTGTTCCATGACAACATTTTACACTGAACAAAAACCAAGGGTCTGCTTCACTTAATGACTTTTGGAAGTATCTTCTGTCTGTTAAAGAATTACTGAAGGCAGCAAGTTGAAATATTCATTAAAACTACAAAAATATCAATCCAACTTCAATCCTGATGAAATGGATCCATGTACAATTTTAAATCTTTAAAAGAAAAAGATCTGTATTTTATCTGTACACAACTAATACACAAAAAATCAAAACGGTATTCCAAATTCAACACAAAGCTAGATAAAAAGTTATTGTACAATGGAAGATTTTCAAGCTCATCTCTTGGGGGGATGGTGGTTGGGGGGTGAAGAAAACAGTCCACCGTAGTCTGTATATATATAATATATTGAATTTTTTTTACGGTATATACATATTTCCAAGTAGCAAATTCCATCACTCTAGCTTAACAACTTGTTACAATGCAATTTATTGTGAATATTTCAGGTACATCACACACAAGTGTTTCCCGAATGGCATTCCAAGCTTGGTTCACTGTAATGAGCTGTACATGATGCATGTGGGTCTGGCTAACACCCAGTACATTTCTGGTCACTGCCGGCAGCTAGCAGCCCGACTGTATGAAACTTCCGGGGACGTACTTACAACCTCCAGTCTGTTTTCCACTTGATGTAGGCCTATGCGGTTGTTTAATATCCAACTTTTATTGTCCAGCAGGCACAGTTGTTTCAGTTATCTTTCTCACCAGTCCAGTTCTTTAATTTTTATGCCCTACAGAACAATTTCCAAAGACGGATAAAGATTTTGTGTTGTCTGTCCAACTTTCCATCTGTCCATAGCTATTTCTACTTCTCTACCAGACAAAAATCAATCATGTGTATAGCCATTGTGCTCTGGTGCATCTGGATCATATCAGTAACACAGTTTGAGTTATTTCTCTTTAATTAATGAAAAAATACATTACTATGCAATTAATTGACAGAAGTAAAGGAAACTTGTGTATACCGATAGTGTTGTGGTGTAGGCGCAAGTCTTGTCTTGGTCAGGTCAGTATCACAACAGTTAATACCCTGTAAGTAAAAGAGCTAAAATTGGTCCTTCATGAGCAATTACTGTAAAAGGCAGAAATTAATAAAACTTACATGAAATGTGTATAACTTGAGTGTGCTGGATTATGCGCAATATTTGTTTGAATTTGTTCAGTTACACAAGAGTTATTGCCCTTAAATGATGAAAAAAGCTAAACTTTGTCTTATGGCAGCCATATGTAACTAATTGAGAGAACTTGTCTCAACAATGATAGCCATGTGGAGCATGTACTTGTGTGATCATGATTGAATCAGTACAATCAGAGTTATTGCCCTTAAATAAGATAATTTAGCTTGAATATTAGCTGAATATAATCATGAAGTGAATATCAGTTAATAATAAAAAGAAATGGCGAGCTTACAACAGCAATGGTACAACAAAGTATTTTACCCAATTCGTATCCATAGTTACTTTTATTTGATCAAGTACCCTGTGTCGAGTTTTGCATACCTTAAACTCTTAAAATGGATCTTTGGAAATGCATCATTCAGAAGGGGATATCAATTCTCATGAGCAGGGGATATCAATCCTCTTTAGAAGGGGATATCAATTCTCATCAGTAGGGGATATCAAATCCCTTCAGCAGGGGATAACAATTCTCTATAGTAGGGGATATCAATTTTCATCAGTAAGGAATATCAAATCTCTTTAGTAAGGGATATCATTTCCCTTCAGCAGGGGATATCAATTCTCTTCAGTAGGGATATTACTTCGCATCACCAGGGGATATCAATTCACAGTAGGGGATATCAATTCTCTTCTGTAGGGGTATCAGTTCTCTTCAGCAGGGGATATTTATGTTCATCAATAGGGGATATCAATTCTCTTCAGCAGGGGATATCAATTATTTTTAGTATGGGATATCAAGTCTCTTCAGCAGTGGATATCAATTCTCAAATATTCTTGTTACTCATTATATTATTACTCAGATAATTCATATTTAATAAAGTGCAATATATTTTTTTTACAAATACTTTGCTTCAATATTTATGTATGTATTATACAAAAATAAATGGTAAATAGCATACCTATGTTGTTTCTTTAATGATTGACATGTAACATTATTTTTTTTTAAAGTCTATCTATTTTAAGAGCAACTGGTTTTTCGCACTACATGTATTAAAGCAGACGAATTTAGATGTCTAATATTAACTTTTATACGTTCGTTTAACATAAAAGGTTTACCTGCAGCGGTTTTGCTACATCCTGGATGTTTTTTGCTCAATTACTTTTAGAAGTGTCTGTGCAGGCATCACCAAATTTCGTTAGAATGTGTATTGGCATATCTCGGACAAGTTCGATAACCAGTCACACCGCTCGAATCACTCGAGAGTTATCACCCTTTTATATAGTTATAACCCACAATCGGTCTTGTCCGATCAATAACTTTAACAACCTTTGTCCTATCATCACCAAATTTAATCAGAATGTACATTGGCATAATATATCGGATAAATATATATTTGATATCCAGCTCTATCTCTTGAGACATTTGAGAGTTTTCGCTCTTTAATTATAGAAGTTACCTAATATTCTGAAGCCTATGTTTAATCATCAACATGTTTGGTCAGAATGTGTATGGGAATATTAAATCGGACAATTTCGTTAACCTGGTATACCGCTTGAGTCATCCAAGAGTAATCGTCCTTTAATTCTATAAATTACCTAAAACCGATCTTGTCCGATCAATGACTTTAGAAGCCCTTTTTTCAATGATTACCAAAGTTAGTCAGAATGTATATGGACAAAATATCTTGGTCAGGTTCGATAACCAGACATGTCACCTCAGTCACTTCAGAGTTTTTACCCTTTAATTGGCAAAAACAGTCTTAACAGTGTTCACTCTCTAAATTATGCTTAACGTAAAACCACTTTTCACCAAACTTACTGTCCTATAAAAGGACGGGCGTATTTAGTAACAGTTGACGCTCTTGTTATTGGTGTCTAGTTTGAAAATGATTTCATTTTTCATATTATGTTCAATGATTCGTTCAAGAACTGACATTTAAGTGTGTTTGTAATATGAAACTTGGTCGGAGAGTTTGTCTATTAATCTTAAGTCAAGTACGATTATAAATTGGTCAGATTATACCATTCATGCCTTCATATTAAAGGTCAGGGTCACACACTTGAGTCAATAGAACCAGATAAGGATTTCACCACTTTGTCACTTTACCTTTTGCAGATAATAATCTCTCGTACGATGCTGATCATGTAAAATTAAGAAACGCATTAACAGAGCTTAGACTTTCATCACCTAGATTTGAAACTGAAACCGCTAGATGAAATAAACCTGACCCTATACATGTTAAAAAAAAGTCAAATATGTCATGTTCTTGAAGACTTGTTTCAAGGTGTGACACATATATTATTCATTATCTCATCCAAAAGGTCATTAATTGTCACGCTTAATTGTCTATTGAGCCCGATAGGGAATTCACAGTAATACTTCGTGTAACAGCTGTCATTTTGTCCTTATAAAATCAGATTTTAATTATCTTCATAGACTTCATAGAGCCGCTTGGGCAATGTCATTGATTCTATCTCCCGTTTGGTCATTATCCAGCTGAGGCCACAGGGAACTATTAAAAGTAAGCTAGGGTTAGCTTTTGTGATCTGCATCAAAATTTCAATTCTCTGAGTTTTGTTTTAAATAAATAACAATACGTAGTAATTCTTCGCGTCTATAACTGCTTCTATAGCCTTGCACAATTGGTATAGCTTCAATTTGATGAAGCTGTGTAACGTATGTAGCCCCTAGCAAGTCTGCGAAACGATTGGGCCGGTCCTTGAGTACATACATCCATCAGAACTGAAAGCACCGATCGAGGGTGTGATATTTACACACTTTCGGTCGCATTTTCACTCGTCAGGCCAAAAGAAAATTGATAAGATTTGGTTAGGTTAATATCCTTTTCAAAAACGTTATTGGCATAATTGCGAAATTGTGCTAAAGTAATCATCTTTATAAAGCTTGAACGGTTTTAAACTGAATATTAAAACACACTTATTTTTATTTTATCTATTTTTTTACCAACGGACTATAAAAACGGTAGTGTCGGCGCCTATTTAACGTAGGGTCTGTAAACCCGAACCAATCGTATTTTTAGGCCTGCTTTATATAAAATAACTGTATCATTATGCACTATAAACTGCAGGAATAAGCCCAGAAGTCAACGCTTTAAACGAAGACCCTGTTTAATATATGATATTGTATAATACATATTATTTCTTCTTATACAAAGTTTTGTCACGTATACCAATTATGCTCTTTCCTCTAAGGTCAAGATCACACGAAGTGTACATCGTATACAGATATCTGTCCACCTTCTAAGACCCAAATCGAGGGTTTTTTTCACCTTCTTATGACATTTCCTATTTTTCTTTAAGTTAGCATAACTATATATATATATATATATATATATATATATATATATATATATATATATATATATATATATATATATATATATATATATATATAAACATATATACATCAGCTTGCTTTTTTTTTATATGGTCAGATATCTCTCAGTGATCACTCAGCCAAATCAAACATTGAATTTCCGTCCCACTGAAAAATGTGTGCAAACAAACACTGTTGTAAGGATGGCCAGACGGTCATATTATCCATTATTAAGGAAACTTGCTAAATTTGTTTATATTGCCACTGAAAAGCGGAAAAGTGCTTTAATTATTGCTTATTAGTATTTGAATAGCTATATTTATATTTGTTCTTGAATTTATGCTCTTCTCATACAACATTAATGTCAGTACTGTTTTATATTACCGCCGTGAATGTATATATATATATATATGCATTTGGCTACGAACATGTTAATGTTTATGCCCAATAAAAGTTCTGTTCTGTTATATTATCCAACATAACCCGTTCACCTTACCAGAACAATGCTTCGAATGCTTAATAAAACAAGAGCAGTCACATACTGCCACATCCTCTGTCGAATTAAGACCAGTATCAAGTACGACAGCAAATAGCAATAATAAAAAGAACTGGAGCCAGAGATATGTAAGGTGGCACAGAGGTGACATCCGCAACACTTAATTTATATTGTTGCCACAACTTAGTACATTGTGGCCAAAACGTAGTTAATTGTGGCCACGACTTAGTTTAGCCAATCAAAACAGCCGTTTAATCTTTGTCGCTTTATGGTTATAACACAGTAAGCAACCCTGATACTAAAACGCTAATTGTACCCAGCAAAAGTGAATAATATGGAGGAAGACAGCGGAAGTCTTATATCATATTACTTTCAGGAATGCCTTTTTTATGCTAATCTGCAACAGTTTTGAGGAAAAGTCATATACTAGTAATGCAAATAAGTTTACGCCCTTTGCACAGAGTACTGAGATCGTTGACGTTAAGACGAAGAGAGTACAGTGACGCTAGTTCTATTTGTGACTTTGTTGACAACGTATCGAGCATTCTGGACGTAACCATGGTTACAGAATTATGCGACAACGGTGCTTGGCGAATGACTGGAGCTTTAGGGTTAAGTTTATCATCCATGTCCATAACCATGCCTCGCCACCATGACAGCGTTCCATCCTCTTTCTTCTTCCTATTGCTTCCATCAAGTTATTAAGTTGTGGCCACAAGTTACTAAGTTGTGGCCAGTAAGTTGTGGCCACAAGTTACTAAGTTGTGGCCTTAATTTACTAAGTTGCAGCCACAAGTTACTAAGTTGTGGCCACAAGTTACTAAGTTGTGGCCACACGTTACTAAGTTGCAGCCACAAGTTACTAAGTTGTGGCCTTAATTTACTAAGTTGCAGCCACAAGTAACTAAGTTGTGGCCTTAATTTACTAAGTTGCAGCCACAAGTTACTAAGTTGTGGCCTCAATATAAATTAAGTGTTGCGGATGTCACCTCTGTGCCACCGTAGTTATGCTTCATGTGCACTGCATGTTTGCTCGATGAGATATATATCTTGACCTCTTCTATATTAGTTCTGTCTGCATACGTATGATCATTAACAGGGGACATTATCTCATAAAAAATACTGCAGCTAGTGTTATGATTCCTTTGGGTCACTCTTCTCCTAAACGAGACCTGACTGTATATGAAGCTTGAAGTCAATACCTAAAAGACTTTTTAAGTTATGCTTCGGGCAATATAGATTAAAATGAACAATGGGCAGTATCTAAAAAAAGGGACCAAGATTTATCGTTCTTGTGTTCTGTACTTTTCCTCAATGAGATATTTCTGTATATAAAGTTTGAAGTCAATATCTCAAAGACTTTTCAATTTATGCTGCGAATAAAAAAAAGTATGAACATTTACAAAGGGCAATAACTAAAAAATACCGCTGCCAGAGTAAAGGTCCATGTACACTGCACATCTCCTCAACAAGATCTACAGGCATCTGTATATGAAGTTTAAAATCAATAAATCAAAGAATATTACTGTTATGCTCCGGACCAGTTTGGCCGGACACACACACGCACGTATCGCTCGCACACACGAAACCACCCTCACATATAAAAGCTGCAATGAAATGATATACCACTAGCGGATTTAGAGGAGGTCGCATCCCGCGCCCCCCCCCCCCCCCTCTAAAATTGTTTAAGCTTACTTTTTTATATCATTTACTGAGGAACAATATGAAAGTAATGCACTTGAATGCAATATATATATTGTAAGATGCGACGTCAACAAACACCAACAGATCCCTTCAGAGAAAAGCATGCTCGACCCTACAGGGGTCCGCTGGTCTTTATATACAGTAAATTCTCAATTCACACAGAACCCGGACTTTGCTAATTTGCATATTACCAACCAAGTAAACTTACGTACTATGAACGTACTTTATTACATTATGCTCGTCAAAGCTAATAGCGAATTTGAAAGTATCTATTTTCGAATTACCGGCGATATTATACTAAATAGCATTAACCATGGTGCGTCATTACCATGGTGCGTCAACCCCTCGTCATTACAAGAACTCTATTTTTTAACCAGGACTTGACATCAAAAAGCCATAAATACACCCACCGGATATAATCTGAGATTGAACAAACACAAATATTTAGACACTATGCGTTGACGTTCATAACATTGATTTGAGCCATACATTAGAACGTCATTGTCTGTTGGTATTTCGTTGAAGGTTTTAGACCCACAATAGTTAAACTTTTTTCTGCATAGGTAAGCACATTTTAAATTAATATCATTTGAAAACATTTCTTGGCCATCGAAATGAAGAGCGAACGCTAAATACTGCAAGATCACAATATAAAAAATGTTAATAAACATGTGTCAAAAATATAATTCAAATAATTTTAACTTGCAAATATATATAAGGGAAGAGTTCTTTTTCAAAACATTGGTTTCATATTTTATTATATACCCATCTTATCATATATCCATTCGCAATGCATATTGCATAATACGGTGGTCCGTATTCCACTGTGATGACGTCACATCATGAACGTATCTTTGCGCGATGTCAAAATGACGCCATAAACAAAAAAAGTGCGTCTTTTAAATGATTTGTTTTATAAATACATGTGTATTTTAACGTTTTAAGTGATTTAATAAGTTTATAGTAAAAGGGTTATCAGTATTGCGTTTGTCATTCGTATTCGACTTTCGTTGATTTTTTTTGCAGGTTTTGATTTAAACTAACTCGGCTTGCGCCTATCTGCAAAAATCCACTTGAATCAAATACTACCTTCCGTATCAAAACGCATTACTAATAACCATATCATACATCACCACAACCTGGTTCGGGAAGAAACGATTCGTTGGTAAGCAGGTGAGGTACAGAACGACAGAATAGTGTACCTAAAATGTATGGCACTGTAGTTGAAGTCAACTACTTTTCATATTCGGAATCAGCAAACCGAATCCTTTCAAACAATTCCAATGATATAGGAGTTCACAAGGCATCAGCATTCAACATTTTGGTTAATGCAATACTCTGAGATAACTATCTGATTTGTCGGTCGAGTACCTTAAATCAAATATTTTCGCTTTTTTTCGTTTTAGAAATTTGCAAATGCTTGAGCATTGAAATGCAATTGGCTAATGCAATATGATTTCGACGTGGCTTTTTTGTAGCAGACGGTTTTTGCAAAGAAGTACATCAACAAATACAAAACATGCTGAAACGTTGAGCTTATGGGAATGAAAATGAGCGCTGGGGGAGATACAGGTGCGTCTAACATGAGCGATGGAAGTGATCTGGGTGCGTCTAACATGAGCGATGGAAGTGATCTGGGTGCGTCTAACATGAGCGATGGAAGTGATCTGGGTGCGTCTAACATGAGCGATGGAAGTGATCTGGGTGCGTCTAACATGAGCGATGGAAATGATCTGGGTGCGTCTAACATGAGCGATGGAAGTGATCTGGGTGCGTCTAACATGAGCGATGGAAGTGATCTGGGTGCGTCTAACATGAGCGATGGAAGTGATCTGGGTGCGTCTAACATGAGCGATGGTAGGAACTCAAAGCTAAGCCAATTCCTAGGCCAATAATCCGAAATTGTAATATGATATGCTACGGTGGCGCTGAAGTGCATCCGCAACACTTAATTTATATTGTGGCCATAACTTAGTAAATCGTGGCCACAACTTAGTAAATGGTGCCCACAACTTCGTAAATCGTGCCCACAACTTAGTAAATTGTGGCCACAACTTAGTAACTTGAGGCGAAAACTTAATTTAGTGATTAAATCGTGGTCACAACTTAGTAACTTGTGGCCACGACTTAATTACTTGTGACCACAGTTTATTCAATCAACACACTCGTTTCAATTTTCCCGCTTTATTGTTATTGTTAGAACCCCTGGTACTTAAACGCCATTTGTACCCAGTAAAAGGGAACATTATGAACGAAGACAGGGTTAGTCTTATATCAGAATACTTTAAGGAAGGCCTTTCTTATTCTCATATTGTAACCGTTTTGAGAAAAAGTCATGAGATTCAAATTAGTTTAAGTCATTTGCACAGAGTACTGAGATCGTTGACGTTAAGACAAAGAGTGACGCTCATTCTGTTAGAGACTTTGTTTTCAACGCGATCGGGCATTCTGGACGGTATCATGGTCACAGAGTTATTCCACAACGATGCTTGGCGAATAGATTGGGCATTAAGTTTGAGTTTATCATCTATGTCCAAAACCATGACTTTCCATCCTCTTTTTTCTTCCCATTGCTTCAATCAGGACTAAATAAAGCCGGTATATGCAGGCGAAATATCTGGGGTATCAATAGCACCGGTAAAAGCCTTAAAGAGTCAAAGCTGACACACATGTTTTGATTGGCTAAACTAAGTTGTGGCCACAAGTTATTAAGTTTTGGCCTCAAGCTACTAACTTGTGGCCACAATTTACTGAGTTGTGGCCTCAGGTAACTAAGTTATGGCCACAATTTACTAAGTTGTGGCCTCAAGTAACTAAGTTAAAAATTGTGGCCACAATTTACTAAGTATTATACAAATATTTTTGGGCCCATTCTTCAACCGATAAGTGCCTGTTATTGCTTAAGAAAAGGTTATGTAAATCGTTGAATTTTAAATGCAATATCCTAGTTTCATAAACCTAAATGTTCTGGGATATATGAACATCGCTTTCAAAGTTTATTAATTGAAACCAGTTATTTGCTGTGTTCTTAAAATCGTGAATTTTTATATGCACATGCCTAGACGATAATCATTTCTACTCAACCTTCAGTCGGTATATTATGAAGATCAACCAATGACATGAAGGGTTGGCGCATTAAATCTAAGTATGATTCCTGGTGTTGGTGTTTGTAGTTTATACTCTGGGTCCCGGCGTGAGCACATTGAAGGTTCCCAGAGTGACAGTTCAACCACCGCACACCTATCCTGGGCAGAACCAGTACTAGGTGCCTTCACCTCTGCAAGGAACTGTCAACTTCTGTACGTGCCAGGGACAGTGGTACAGTGCGAATGGTCGTAGAAAGGATTTCATAACCAATCACAACAGAAGTAACCTGGTCCACCCGGGAATCGAACCCGGGTTGTCCGATTCAGAGTCCAACGCTCTACCGATTGAGCTAACCGGGCGGACGTATGCTTCCTGATATTCAGTACAGGCTATTTGACCTCCCACATAGGTGATATAGTCTGGTTTGCAGGAGTGTCTTCCTACCTGGGATCGATTTTTATAAAACAATCATAGCCCTACTTCCCATTATTTCCAAATGCAAACATTGTTTAGATACGTCGTCAATTGATACCCGCTGGGCAATATATGGGTCCACTGTGGGATATACATCATCAGGTATTGTTTAGGTTAAGTTGGTCTACATTTCAAGATATGCATGAAAAGACTTCAAAGACGGTGTCGAACAATCATATGGTTTGAAATATAAAGGCTTTAATCATCGCATTAGAACTTATTAATCGAATTGCATTTGATCATTTTCATTCTCCTTTCACTATAAGAAACATTTTAGCTGTTATGGCCAAATCTTGTTCGTCGTTCGCCTTCAGCTATTTGACGTCAACGGTTGCTTTAATCCACGATTTTTTTGAAATTCAAACAATTTTTTTACAGTCTTGCAAACTCATTTCAATGCTTTTTGGGTACGACCTTGACCGTAAACTTTGTTACATGCTTTCTTATCTTTAAAACAACAATAAAACAGAACAAGTGGAATTTCAAACTAAAGGTGTGTGAGTGGGGGGGGGGGGACGAAGGTCTTCTTGTTTATTGCTATAATTTTATTAAAAAAAACAAACAACACAAGCCTTGTTTTTACAGAACAAAAGAAGCTGCTTAAGAAATTTAAGAATCATCACAACTTTAAACTTTAGCGTAGGAGAACGAATATTTTGTTTGTAACCACTGAGCAATATGTATCTTTTCCATATACCATAGTGTCAATGGAATTTAGTTAACGATCGAAATGATCTGTCATTTATTTTATTAACTAAGGAAAGAAAGACTCTCTCTCTCTCTCTCTCTCTCTCTCTCTCTCTCTCTCTCTCTCTCTCTCTCTCTCTCTCTCTCTCTCTCTCTCTCTCTCTCTCTCTCTCTCTCTCTCTCTTTCTATAGCAAATTTACGCTGCGCTTGGGCAATGAACGGGGATTGCCTAGATCAATGATTGCAATTATTGGAACCATTTATCGGGGAAGTCAAACGGACTGAAGAATTACATACCCGTATACGGCGCTATTCAAGCTCCAGAATGTCATCAGCCGTCAGTTAAATCTGACGTTGTCATCGGAAATGGGGGTTTAGATAAAAATCCAGCATAAAGTTTATGAGGAATCAGTTTTAGAATTACAAATATTGTTGGATTTGATATAGTTATTTTTTAACATTTTCAGAATGGCAACTAACAAAGATTTTGATTCCTACGCATCGAGTTTATTTGGTGGAGAATTTGGGAAGAAGGGGAAATCTGTATTTGGTAAAGACAGAAGTAGTGATGAGAAAACATATCACCCGCCACCTGTTGATGTTGTTGTACTTGATAAGAATGATAACGTGCTTAGTGACACCAAAAAAACGGGCAACAAAGTTGGAACGGAACCGCTGTTATTCAAAAGAGTGGAAAAAACATCGAGAGAGCGCGGTGAAAGAGATGGAAAGGACAAGAAAAATGAAAAGGGTAAACCAGAAAAACGGGATAACATAGCAGATAGAAAGACAGAAAAAGATAATAAAAAAGCAGTAGAAGGACACGGAAAGGACAAATCGTCCAGCAGAGATAACGATGATAGGGCAGAAAATATGTTCGCATCAAGAACGAAGTCAAAAGATAAAGACAGAGCTAAAGAGAAGGGAGGTGATAAAGACAAGCGTAAGGATAGAGACAATGACAAAAAGGAGTCAAAGAAAGATAAACATGAAAAGTCAAGTTTAGAAAAAACAGACAATAAAAAAGAACGTAAAAGAAAGAGAAATAAACAAGCTAGCGTTCCGCTTACAGAGGAGAGTTTTAATGAATTGTTTACATCCGGAAACAAAAAGGAAAAAGGGAAAGATTCGAAAGACAAAATTTCTGATAAGTCTAAAACTGATGACAAAAAGAAAGCCAAACACAGGGACAAACACCATGCAACTGAAAAAGGTTCCAGAATGCATGAAGTAATAGTAATCGAGAGCGAAGATCGGGAAAAGCTTGAGAAAAAACATAAATCGCACAGACATAGTAAAGATCAGACAGATACGGACTTAAACGTAATTTGTCTCACATCTATTGGATCAAATGAGGAACACAATTTACATGGTAAAAAAGAAAACCATTCACATAAGGATATAAAAACTGCTAAAACAAGAACTGAGCAAATCAAGAAACGAGAATACAAAAGACCAGAGAGAAACGATTCTGGAATAAGCCTGGGGATGGAGAGTTTGGTTAGTGAACCATCAGAGCCGGTGGACTTCGACATTTTCTGGTCCAACGGTCGGCGTTTGGCCAGCCGCCATGGCATCCATGAAGACCATGAGGACTCAGATAGCGAGCTGGACCTGGCATATTTCTGTGTGGACCATATGAAGATGTGCAAATCGCGGGCGGATATGCGCCGTCACCGGAGGTGTAAACTGGACGTGGCTACGCCTACCACGGACGAAAATTTGCTGCCCAATGGGGCCAGGGACAGCAAGGTTGGACTGGTAAATGCGCCTTTGCGGACGGTTGGTGTGAAACCGGCAACTATGGACAGCCGGGCTTCATTTAGTCCTGGAGGTAATACGTTTGAAAATGTCGCGTTTGTAAGTAGGTAGATAATGCATTAAGAGGTATGAAGCTGATATTTCAAAACCAACAGTTCATATGTTAGTTCATGTCATTTCCAGATTTATTGCAAGAGCTTATGGTAGATCGGTATTGCATTTGTACTGCACTTTGAAATGAAACACCGCGGCTGAATTACCGACGGCATTGGATAACCTCATGAAAACTAAATGGTAGATTGCAGACAATTGAAATGCCTGCATTACAGTTAAAATTTAATGTTGGAGTGTTTTAAACCGCAACCAAAACAAACGGGATCCCTGTTCACGCAGAGACACGGGACAGGGTCCGGGATGTTTATTTTAATTTGCTCTTCCCACGACCAACACGAACAAATCGGCCCGACTCATATATTCTATTGCTCAATGTTTAATGATATTTGCGTCGGACCCAGTCAAAATCTGTCTTCCTGGGCCGTTGATAGGGAAACTTTTTTAAGTTCGAGTTCGTTATTCGATGTATTAAAACCAATTAAAAAAATCCCTATTAAAAAGAGAGATTCAGATTATATTTCCACATACACATGTACACAAACATAATGTGATACATGTTCGTTCATTTTATTCATTGGTTGAAAAATACTTTGATCATATATAACTAAAATCCATAAAATTATTTGATCAAGTAATAAGTACGAACCAGAATTTTGTACTTTGATAGTGTGTAAATGGAATGAAGGATGGCACTTTACAATGACATACCTCAAACAATTATCATACTTTTTTGAAGCTTAGGGTACTATATGTATATATATATATATATATATATATATATATATATATATATATAAAATCGTCCAAGTAAACTGTTTATTTCAATATAGGAGAAAAAATAATAAAATACACCCACAATGATTTATGTGTCCGGTAGCGCCTATATATAAAAACGAAGTCATTCATAACTTGTTACTTGTCATTTTACGACTCGGTATACATGTATATGTACAGTTGTATATATATTTTTTACTGGGACTCGCTCACATATTTCTCATGGTGTCATTCTATTTTGAACAAAAAAATATCTTTTATCTTGCAAATTCTACACTTTACAACGCGTTTACAACGCGTTTCGGCAACGTGAACTATGTTCTGTCACAATTTCAAATAATCATAAACAATTGCCCTCTAACGTATATTTAAACTTCCGATAACAACGTATTCCGTTGCGTCAGACACACTTTTTTTTATCTATACTTATATTTACTCGTTCTCGAATTACCATTCCAGTACGCATAACAAATTTATATATCGAACCCCTGTCACATTAGAGCCGCGTTCTAACGGTGTCCAAGAAAAATCCAGAACGCCGATCTGCGGGCAGTGAAATCACAAGCATCGCTGCGGCGACGCAGAGGCATCGCTAGCGGACGCGGTGGGATCGCATAGAACGCTGAGCGACGGCGCGCACTTTGAGCATGTCCTATAGCACAAAGGCCTTCGCTCGGCGTTCTTGGGCGCAGAAGAATCTCCGTAGCAGCGCAGTTATGTCCCCTACAACACCACAGGATCGCCGTGGGCGCACAGAGGTCGCAGTGCGAACGCAATGGTTATCGGCGGCGCTTGCACGGTAATCGCGAAGCGTTCTCTGAGTAGACCTTACAAGGAGTTTTATTTTTCTTACTGCGCTTTTACAACGATTGTACCCTGCCGCCACAGCGATCATTGCGCTTCTAACACGCTTAACCGCGTCAATCGGTGTTTGTATGCCAATGAACCCACCCTACAAAAGAGTATACAGGAATGTAAAAAATATGCAAATAAACATTCAGTTCACCATTACTGATGTGCAACATGGTGGATGACTTGCTTCTGTCTGCGTTGGGCATTTATCTTTCCCTGCCTTCTTCATCTTTTCACCTCTTTTGACGGGCATAGTCTCAAATGTTCGAGAGCAAATAAAAGAATGAACAACTGATGGAGATATCGTATGTTTAGGTAGTGCCAAACATTACTCCGTCAGCGCAGCGTAAAAGTTCAGTGCACATGCAGTTCGCGCGGCGTTACAACTCGAAGCACACAGTGGAAGCGCTGTAAGAGCGCCATGAGAGCGCAGACAATCGCTAAATAGAACTCCATAGGAACGCGGTAGAACGCATGGAGCTCCAAAGAAACGCCCAGGTCGCCGTTAGAACGCCGCGACATCGCCAACTTCATGAAAATATTATGTTTTCCCTGCGATCTCACGGCGATCTGGGAAATTTAACAACGCCGTGCCAGCGCCGTGGCAACGCGGCTATTTCTGACAGGGGTTTTAGGTAGACTGCGCGCATCCATCACCGATTACCGATATTACACAAAGTGTATTAAATGTACAATATTTCAATACGTGGTAAAATACAAATATGGCCGCGTTCTTATAATAGTTTGTAACTAATACTAGTATTATTTCAATGCTTCCTGAAATATAAGACCACTTTCGTTATCTAAACATGAATATTTAAACTAACAACTAATCATTCCACTTGTTGTTTTCCAGCCCCCTGTAAGCACTCGTCGCTGGCTCGGTTTACGATGCACACGATGTATCGAGATATGCTCGTTCGACTGTACGACTACTCGGGGATCGTGCTGGAGGACCGCGAGGACATGCGCGCGCACTTGCAGCAACGGAAGGAGCTCCTAGAAGAGGCACTCATGGCGCAGGTGGAGGATGTCATTACGGAAATACTCGCCGTAAGTTATTTGGAAAACAATCAATGAATTGTTCAATGGGGCAGCTACTAAATATCAGCAATGACGCGTTCGTTATTTTAAGAACAGAACAGAATATACAGTTAATTAGACTGTTATACTGATGTACATAGTCTTAATACATACAGTACTAAAGGCAGGCAACAAAAAATAAATAAACTAAATATCAGTTAGTTTTGTTAATATTATGATTACTTCTTAACATTGGCAGTGAAGGATAGTATCATACCAACTTTTAGTTGTGTTATTTTTGATTGAATTGCGTATAGCAAATGCATATTTCATTATTTACAATCATTCATGATTTCGTTCTTATCACATGGTGTCAGTAATGTATGTAACTTCAAGACAGATGGGTTAACAATCGTTTATACACATATATTTTTACGTTGTTAAAGGAAAAATCGTTACCCATATATATAACGGAATTCATCTTTAATGTCTCTTTCATTACAACATTGACAATACCGTTCGTAACGTGGTATATTATTACATGCATATAGCCCTGTTTGAATTCTTAAGGTATGAACAGAAACTCAAAGTTTAACAAAGTTCCTTGGTACAAAATCTAACTATTTTTTATAATCAAAATAAGTTTTAAAAATTCTATACATATCTAACATAGAACTGATACTAAGTCTTCCGAACCATTCTTGTTTGAAAGTATCTATTATTCCGCACTTAAAATCGCTTATAAATGCATTAAAATGAACAGCATCGCAATATCAGAAACATATGCAAACCCATAATCCTTTACCATTTATTAACAATAGATACCCTGGCCAGTTTATATAGCCCTTATTACAAAAAATGAGCGTCTTGTTATAAACATGGCACATAATAAGATTCAGTATTTTATATAATTTACATATGATATCTATTGATACATAACGGATATCTTCCTAGCTCATTCTACCGTAAAACAAGCGTTCGCAAACATTTTAATGAATGCGTTTTAATTCTTTATACTTGGTATGACCCTATACTTTACATGCATAATTTAGTATCGAATCAACAACAAAATGTCATTTGCTTTACATTTATAAAATAGGGTATTCATAACATTGAGGGCTTTTTCAACTTCATGCTTTATGAAGTAGTCAGTTATTCAACTAAATCGGAGTGGGTTAGAAATTGAAAGACAACGTCGCAATATTATTTTTGTTTATACAAATTTATTTAGCTATATAGCTCGTAAATAAGAATGGCTATTCATTGATATAAATAACATTTATGTCGATTTTCCTGGGTGGAAATCAATATTGGTGTTTGTGTTATTGTTTGAAAGACCACGAGAGCGTGCTCCTGGTAAGACTCGAACCCAAAACCTCTTTTCGAAGAGAGGCGTTCACCTATTCTGTAACACTATTTGGATGAAATCCGTGCGTCTTCATTAATTCAATCAAAATTATTCTGCTTATTTCAAACTTTCTAGGATTTTTCACCTTATAAAGTAGGGGCCGCCTAAGGCTACTGCCAAAAATAGACACAATTTCGAATTTTCTTTCATGAAACTAGGATTTATTTATCATTCTGTAGAATACCTAAATTTAAGATACGTTAAGAACAAAGAAGAAAAGCAACAATAATAAAAATGCGCCTTTTTTACTCGGTATGTACATTCCTTATCAATCATTTTCATCAGATTTATATTTTACACTTAAGATCAAAGTGACACTCTTATTCAAAATCAATACATATAATATACATGTATATAACAAACACAAATTTTGAGTAATTAAGCTTAAACTACTTACTAGATAATGCATTTATGGAAAACAATAATTACTGCTAACACGATTGTAACCGTGTATTTAATAGCTGAAAATGCACAAAATTTAAATGATTGGTGATTTACTATTGTCTCATAAGGTATAAATACCGTGTTTTCTGTACCTTTCTTCGAATTAAACTCGGTATCCTTCATAAGAACCATTGTTTTCGACATGTATTCATTCTTTTATATATATATTTAAAGAATTGCATTACGTGTGGTTAATCTTATTTGAGTTAGAGTGCATCTTTAAATATTATGCGATATGTTTACACAAGAAAGCCACTAGCGGATTTAGAGGGGGGCGCATCCGGCGCGCGCCCCCTCTAAAATCGTCAAAGTTTACTTTTTATGTCAATTTAGGAGATAAAAAATAATAAAATACGCCCATAATGCATCATTTCCAACTACAAATTGTTAATTTTTCTTGATTGCTTAACCCCCAATCCATATGAAAACAGTTTATGCCATACACTTTCGGTTCAGAGGGAGGGGTGCATGTCAAAAGGTTGCGCCCCTAAGCTACGCCCCCTCTAACGTTGATTCCTGGATCCGCCCCTGAAAGCTATTTTTACATCTAATACGTACTCTTCCTCTGTAGATGAAATCACTGTTCAAGTGTCGTCTGGAAGATTACCACGAGGCGAACATGCGCCACGTAGCGGCCCAGACAGCCAGCCTTCACAAGCTCCGGATTGAGGCCCGTGAAACACTCGAGGCATTGCAGGTAAATGTAAAGCTAGGTACACGTGCTTTGCTTTGCATTCGGAACTCCTGGGCCATTTGCTACGGAAACAACCTCTGATGTATGCCGGTACATCAGTAGAAGTAGTTCGTAAAATCTGAAATATATTATTATGAAGTGTTTTGGCTTCAAATTGTAGATCTAAGTTTAAATTGATTGCCAGTGAACTGTAATATTGCAAAAATAATAAAGATTCCCAAGAGATACGTCATTAAGTTTACCTGTTAAATTGAAATTACTACGCGATCAACTTGCAGCGTAGTTAAAGTGTACCGATTTCTGACATTGTTAACCGTCAAAGTACACCCGAGGTGAATTTCGGTAAAAATGGCCGAGCAGCTCCGAATGCAAACATTGTTGTCCATATTTATAAAGCCGTTGTTTGGCGTGTAACTTTCATCAACTCATGATATAAAGTTCGATCGGTATAAAAACTTTGGCCGATTCATGTCGCATTGTCTACAAGTGCACACCATGGGGTAGTCGTAAACATTTTAGTGAATGCGTTTTCAAAGAAAAGACTAATGAGATAGGCTTCGGAGCACTTACTCTTGAGAAAGGCTAAGTTCATTAATGGTTCATCATATAGAACTTGACATAATTTAACATAAACACTTCTGAATGTTGGGGAAAAAACAGTTAAATGGGTAGAACGGAAGTTGATTCTGTAAAACACAAAGACGACAAGGCAGTCAGGGCCATAATGGATAGAAATGCGTCAACACTGTTTATGTTAACTATCAATGGGTGACGTAATCATTCTTCAAATCGTTTAAATTATAATTTTGTCGGCAGTGTTTGCACATCAACCTGTTATTCATTCTATATAATATTAATACGATATACACAAAATAAAACTGTCAAAGCGGAGAAAGTCCCTTTCAGAGCGCAATATGACCATCCACATTAAAGCTACACTCTCACAGATTGAACGTTTGGACACCTTTTTTACATTTTTTATCTTGGAACGAGCCATTTTTTGCGAAAATGCATGGAAACCAATGATACAAGACAACTGACAAAAACCAGATCGTAGGATTTCATATTTATGATAAAAAAACGATGGTTTGTGCATTTTTCTTAAACCGTTAGTTACGCTTTTAGTCGTAAGTCATTGATTTTCGAACGTAAATCTGAAAAACTGCGGTTTGATCTTTTGTCAGTAGTCTTATATCATTAGTTTTCAGATATATACCCATATAACATCTAACTCTAATATGTTCTTAATTCTATACAGATGATTGTGTATGATATTGAAATAACAATATAACAATTATTTCGAATGCCCATAAGTGTTCACGCTTCTCAGAATCGACATTCCATTAACCAATAAACTAAGTACATATCAATAGTTGGCATTCCATGATCATTTATAAGTACATGTAGGTGATATTTAAATGTGTATTAAATATTAACCAAAGTACTCGTCAGCCTGGGCATTTTCATTGGGTAAACTATTCATAGGTGGCCACTTATGGCCCACTAGAGGAATAATGTCCGTTACAGTATACCGGTTTTCAAGGAAATCCAGCCAAGCAGCATATTTTATTATTCGAAAGACCATACAATAAGCGTATGTAATCTATTAATGCCAGAATGGGTTTTTTAATCAATAGAATAGTGCCGGTCAATGTTATGTTTATTTCGTACTATACCATGATTATTTTTTTTTGTTTAAATATATATATATATATATATAATATATATTTTTTAATGATTAAGTAAAATAATTGTTTTTGGAGGTCAGATATTAGATACTATATGTCATTCCGGTAACTCAGTCAGAGATTAGATATTATACTGGTATTCCAGAAGCTCAGTCAGAGTTTAGATATCATTCTGGTATTCTAGTAACATTGTCAGATGTAGTCAGATATCATACTGGTATTCTAGTAACATTGTCAGATGTAGTCAGATATCATACTGGTATTCTAGTAACATTGTCAGATGTAGTCAGATATCATACTAATATTCTAGTAACATTGTCGGATGTAGTCAGATATCATACTGGTATTCTAGTAACATTGTCAGATGTAGTCAGATGTCATACTGGTATTCTAGTATCATTTTCAGATGTAGTCAGATATCATACTGGTATTCTAGTAACATTGTCAGATGTAGTCAGATATCATACTGGTATTCCACTTGGCCAGTCAGATATAAGGATACTTGTATTCTATATTGATCTTCATACATTGTTCTCTCTAATAACTTAACGGTTTCTTATTTCAGACAACGGATGAAAACCACGAGTTTGGGAAATATAAGCAATTAATCGGCGACTCTACAAGGAAAATGCTTGTACTACAAGAAATATTAAAACAAACATATGACTCCTCAAGAACTTATAACTATATACTTAACCCGACCGCGGAACTTCAGGAAATTTATGATCTTGAAGATTTCGCCACGGTTGAACCTATCATCTGTCCTCCTGGTCTTCCGCCTTTCCTGTCAGTTCCGCGGCCAAGGGTGCACGGGGAGGCGCCAGGGGAGGAAGTGGGCTCCTCCTTAAGACATATTGAGTTTTTTCCATTTGTTCAGGACGTAGATACGCAGCGCGTTGCCAAGAGCTGCTTCACGGGCTGTGCGTATGTGCACGCCGATAAACTGATGCTCGCGGACTGGACTAACGGTGTAGTTAACATTATCAACACGTTTGGAGTAGTGTCTGACAGTCTGACCTTGGAGCATCCGCCCTGGGGTGCCGTACGCGTGCAGGAGGACCGGGCGGCCGTCACTGCCCCCAAAGCCCACAAAATCTTTTTCATAGAAGCGGAGCCGAACCTCCACATTACCGGTTCAATCAATACCAAGTGTGAGTGTTTTGGTATTTGCAAACTTAATAACAATTACGCCTGCACGTGTGACCCGTGGAGTAAGTCTCCCTCAGTTCGCGTATTTAACGAGGACGGACACCTACTACTTAAAACTCAATTTGACTCGATGGGACAGCCGTTCTTCAAATGCCCGTTGCATATTTGTGCGGACTTTTTCAATACCTCAATGTACGTAAGCGATGCGTCTGCGGACTGCGTCTTCGCAATAACGATTGACGGTGATTTCCTGTTCTGTTACCAAGACCGCGACCTCGAATATCCGACCGGATTGGCGACGGACCGAAACAACCGGCTATACGTGTGCGGTCGTAACTCCCGGAATATCCAAATGATCTCCAACACAGGAGAGCTCCAGGAAACGCTCTGGGATTCCGAGGGCCTCCGGAGCCCAAGCGCCATGAGCTTCCATCCCCATGGCGACCACGCGGCCGTCACAGACCTGGATGGAAATACCGCCATGGGATACTGGAAAGTTTCTATCGTTTGATAGATCTAGATTTTTGAATCCAAAAAACTGTGATGAAAACAATATTCTTTTACACTATTATTGTGCAGTGTTGATTGTTATTCATTTATTGTGTATAATTCATAACATACCATGTTGACCAACTGTTTTACGGGGCTCCTTTTCTCTCATAAATAAAGTCAAAATTTGTTCTATTTCATTATGAAAAGCTCTTACCAACCAACGCTCGTTTATTCTCGGTCGTAAGATATATTTTAAAACAAATAATAAGACTATGATCATTTGAATTTACAAGTTGGACACAATTGTTGATTTATACAGATACAGAATTTTTAAAACGGTTCTGAAGGTATAAATAGAATGCGTAATAGGCATAATTATAGTGATCTACGTTGGCATGTTATTATTAATGATTTGTGAATGCTCATTAATATTTCAATACATATTCTGTTATAAAAAACAAAACAATTCAAAATAGGAATGAGTTAAATTAATTGATCGTTAATCATTTTAATGGTATCCTTTATATTTTTTTTTTAAAAAATGACTTCAACAAAAATCATCACCCACAGCATCGATTATCTGTCTCAGATCAGTTATTTCCGTAATCAAATAAAGTGAAATTAATTCCTAATGCATTTCCCGAATGAAAAGTGAATGTTTTAATTGATTTTTTTTAGTAAAACAATATTTAGTTATGATGTGTCATTTATTAATTGATGCAGTTTAATGTTTTAAACAGTACTCAGAAATTGTAAAATATGAGGCAAGCTGTTTGACTTTGACTTGATTTGACTTGGAAGTCGAAATAAAATTATTTCAGTTTGTGTTTCGAATAGTTTTGGCACCCCCTTTGAGTAGAAAATTATAATTATACATATAATTTATATAATGTGTTCAACTTATGATCTTTAACAATTCAAACGACTCAAATAACCATAACAAATTCCAGGTAGTTTTAATGTCAATAATGGTCGAACATCACAGAATACGGCAAAATGCACCGCCTTAGACTTAAATTAGCAAATAAATGTCTTGTAGGAGAACCGGTGGTGGTGTTAGTGGTTTATACTCCGGGTCCTAACGTGAGCACATTGAAGGGTCTCAGAGTGGGGGGTGTAGGAGAACCGGGGTGGTGTTAGTGGTTTATACTCCGGGTCCTAACGTGAGCACATTGAAGGGTCCTAGAGTGGTGATGTAGGAGAACCGGTGGTGGTGTTAGTGGTTTATACTCCGGGTCCTAACGTGAGCACATTGAAGTGTCCCAGAGTTGGGGGTGTAGGAGAACCGGTGGTGGTGTTAGTGGTTTATACTCCGGGTCCTAACGTGATCACATTGAAGGGTCCTAGAGTGGGGATGTAGGAGAACCGGTGGTGGTGTTAGTGGTTTATACCCCGGGTCCTAACGTGAGCACATTGAAGTGTCCCAGAGTGGGGGGTGTAGGAGAACCGGTGGTGGTGTTAGTGGTTTATACTCCGGGTCCTAACGTGAGCACATTGAAGGGTCCCAGAGTGGGGGGTGGTGTAGGGGAACCGGTGGTGGTGTTAGTGGTTTATACTCCGGGTCCTAACGTGAGCACATTGAAGGGTCCCAGAGTGGGGGGGTGTAGGGGAACCGGTGGTGGTGTTAGTGGTTTATACTCCGGGTCCTAACGTGAGCACATTGAAGGGTCCCAGAGTGGGGGGTGTAGGAGAACCGGTGGTGGTGTTAGTGGTTTATACTCCGGGTCCTAACGTGATCACATTGAAGGGTCCTAGAGTGGAGATGTAGGAGAACCGGTGGTGGTGTTAGTGGTTTATACCCCGGGCCCTAACGTGAGCACATTGAAGTGTCCCAGAGTGGGGGGTGTAGGAGAACCGGTGGTGGTGTTAGTGGTTTATACTCCGGGTCCTAACGTGAGCACATTGAAGTGTCCCAGAGTGGGGGGGTGTAGGAGAACCGGTGGTGGTGTTAGTGGTTTATACTCTGGGTCCTAAAGTGAGCACATTGAAGGGTCCTAGAGTAGGGGGTCTAGGAGAACCGGGGTGGTGTTAGTGGTTTATACTCCGGGTCTTAACGTGAGCACATTGAAGGGTCCTAGAGAAGGGGGTGTAGGAGAATCGGGGTGGTGTTAGTGGTTTATACTCCGGGTCCTTACGTGAGCACATTGAAGGGTCCCAGAGTGGGGGGTGTTGGGGAACCGGTGGTGGTGTTAGTGGTTTATACTCCGGGTCCTAACGTGAGCACATTGAAGGGTCCTAGAGTAGGGGGTGTAGGAGAACCGGGGTGGTGCGAGTGGTTTATACTCCGGGTCCTAACGTGAGCACATTGAAGGGTCCCAGAGTGGGGGGTGTAGGAGAACCGGTGGTGGTGTTAGTGGTTTATACTCCGGGTCCTAACGTGAGGATATTGAAGGGTCCCAGAGTGGGGGGTGTAGGGGAACCGGGGTGGTGTGAGTGGTTTATACTTATAGACATTGTAGGATACAAAGCGTTTCACATGTCTGATTTTAAAGATGTCAATTAAACGGCGTTGTGATTTCTGTACGCATTGTGTATACAAAGCGTCTGACATGTTTGATTTTAGGGATGTCAATTTAACGGCTTTGTAAATACTGTACAAATTGTGTATACAAAGCATCTGACATGTTTGATTTTAGGGATGTCAATTTTACGGCTTTGTGAATACTGTACAAATTGTGTTTACAAAGCGTCTGATATGTCTGATATTATGGCTGTGATTTTAATTCCCAGTTTAGAATTAAACAAACGGCACAATAGGCGTTTTGCTGAGTAATGTAGAGCTATTTGAAAGAGTCAGGCGTTCCATTTAAAAAGAGACCCTCACGTATGGGTATCCATCTATTATTTAATAATCTTCCCATATCTCTGAGTCATAAATTGTGTTTAGTGTCTGCATCGGTGCACTTATATGCTTGACTACATGGAAATGTGGGTAATATGACGACGTTTGAAAAAAATACACTTTATTTTTCAAGTTTATGTTCATGAAGATATAATCCTGTTATGTACTTTGAACATGATAACAATCCATATAAAATGGTCTCTTTTGGGTTTTTTATTTAAATTGGTTGGCATTAGAATAATAATAGCCTAATTATAATCAAGTTTTTCATTGTTTTCGTATTGAATTAGGCCAATAGTTGAAGGAAATCGATGCTTTACTTTTTCGTCGCCGTTCAGAACCTTTAGAAAGGCATTTATAAATTTGCATATGGAGTAAACTATGTCAACTAATGCAATTCCGGGAGACGTTTATGACATTAACATTTCTCAGCGATTCTATTGATTATAAAGAAAAATGTAACACACGTTTAAAAATAGGTTTAAAAATAAGCATTAAGTCAAATCGGCCAAAGAAAGATTTTATTAAAATAGTTGATATTATTTCGAGTTTAGTCAAAGAGGTATTATTGCGCACAAGACTTAAACTGAGAGGTTTCACAAATAAATCACCCATAATACCAGTCTTTATTGAGATAAAAAATGTTGGAATTTGGAAAACAGGGATCTGTTAAATGTAAAACTGGGGATACTAATGTACGTGAAGTTAGCGGCCTAGCGGCGTGAAGTTAGCGGCCTAGCGGCCTAGCGGCGTGAAGTTAACGGCCTAGCGGCCTGGCGGCCTAGCGGCGTGAAGTTGGCGGCCTAGCGGCCTAGCGGCCTGGCGGCCTAATTTTTTTCTCAATTTCCAAGCAATTGTTGATGCGTTTCTTTTAAACAATGATAAATCAAAGTTTTTTTATTCATACAGTTACATAGCAACCTTAAATTGTTCTATTAAGAACATTTTCTATACGTTTTAATTTAAAACAATTATAATTAACTGTTTTATGCACATGTTATCACTCTGAAGCGTTTTTAACTTTTTTCAAAAAAGTCGAGCAAACACTTCAGCGGCCTAGCGGCGTGAAATTAGCGGCCTAGCGGCCTAAAATTGAATCCTATTTCAAAGCATGTATACTTGCATTTTCTCCTAAAACAATGTTTTTATGCACACATTAACACATTGAAGTGATTATCAACATTTTTTTTTCAAAAACGTCGATAAAGCAGTCAGCTAATTCAAAGCATTAAACATGCCTATTCTTCTAAAACAATGATATATTTACTGTTTTTATGCACAAAATATCACTTTGAAGCATTTTTCAACTTTTTTTTCAAAAAAGTAAATCGAGCACATCAGAGGCCTAGCGGCCTAGCGGTGTGAAGTAAGCGGCCTGGCGGCCTAGCGGCCTAGCGGCCTAAAATGGTTTCCTATTTGAAAGCATGTATACATGCATTTTCTTCTAAAACAATGATATATTAACTGTTTTATGCACAGACTATCACTCTGAGGCGATTATCAAAAACAAATTTAAAAACGTCGATAAAGCAGTCAGCTAATTCAAAGCATTAAACATGCATGTTCTTCTAAACAATGGTATATTTATTGTTTTATGCACAAATTATCACTCTGAAGCGTTTTTCATTTTTTCCCCAAAAAGTCGATCGACCACTTCTGCGGCCTAGCGGCGTGAGGTCAGCGGCCTGGCGGCCTAACGGCCTAATATGGTTTCCTATTTCAAAGCATGTATACATGTAAGTGCTTGCTCGATTTTTTTTTTGAAAATAGTTGAAAAACACTTCAGAGTGTTAATTTGTGCATAACACAGTTAATTTAAAATTGTTTTAGAATAAAAGGTAATGAAAAATGTTCTGAATAGAAAACAATTTAAGGCCGCTATGTAACTATATGAATAAAAAACTTTGATTTATCATGGTTTTTACAAAAAAACGCATTAACAATTGCTTGGAAATAGAAAAAAATAATTAGGCCGCCAGGCCGCTAGGCCGCCAACTTCACGCCGCTATGCCGCTAGGCCGCCAGACCGCTAACTTCACGCAGCTAGGCCGCTAACTTCAAGCCGCTAGGCCGCTAGGCCGCTAACTTCACGTACATGGGATACTAATGGCTGACATTGACCGAAGAAATGCAAACATGCAATGAGCATTTTTATCAAAATGGCAAAATTGTTATTTTGTTTTAACAGGTCAGAAAGTTGCGTTTGATTTAATCGTTTCATTTGAATAAAAACATAAACAATTCTTCTCGAAACCAGTCTTGTATTAGTGCCGATAAATATTGCAAAGGTCTTGTAGAAATGTCGGTATGGGTACTTAAACGCCTTGTCGGACCCAGATCTGCCCATTTCTGTGAATATATTTTTAAAATCTGCCCTTTTTGAGGGAAAATATATGAGAAAGGCGCAGTATTGCCTTTTTCGCCGATTTTCGCACACGGGAAGTAGCAAGGAAAACGTAAAAATTGTTCGTCTCCAAATCGTATAGCAACCAAATGAATACCGCGCAGGCCCGTGCGGTGCCTTGCGATGCTGTCTTCGTCCTATTCATATTGCTGTTCAGAATCTTAATCATAAGGCAAATTTTATCAGTGTTACACGCTAAGTCTTAGTCAAAAGTATATCTAATTGCATGGCATGCGTCTATTTCATAAGGTGTTTCAGGTTAACAGGCACGAATGATCTCTTCAATGTCAAGGTCAAGGACAAAATACAAACACATACGCAAAAATGGGGATACATTGTCTATTTTTTTTGTCTTTTTAAAGTTCACTTGGACATGTTTTTTTACATGATTGATGAACTGCTTATCATAAATTTATATCTTTCAATTCTATTTCACCGAAATCAATGTGATTTTTGTACCATTGTAGAGTGTTTTCTTTGTTTTCGTCTTTAATTTTACTCTGTAACCTAATCGGTAACCAGTAGGCGGATCCTAACCATGCAATAACTAGATTCTAGCAATTCACTTAAACACATGACAAGTATTGAACATATTCCTTGACAACAGTTACGTCGCCCATTACCCTTGTCTACTTTTCGAGATTGCCCGTCTCTATAGTACCTTTTGAAAATACTGTAGTTTTTCTACATTTGATTTAATTGTACTCGTGTGTATATATAAAGCAGTTGAACATTGAAAGGTTGTTGGAATTTTGTTCATTAAAAATGCAGATTTAGAACAAAGCAAACAGTTCTGATTCCATGGGCCAATATCGTATCATAAATGTGTTTTACCCGTTATGTGCTTTGCTTGGGTTTGTTTGGCTCTAAATGTCGTCTTATGTGTAGCGTTTAATGGTTTCCAAAATGAGATCTCATGAGCACTGTGAAGGCTTACTTAGAGCTTAACATGGGTTGGTTTTATCTAAATGGGCTTAATTGTTTCCAAAATGTGGTCTTAGGGGCACTGTGAACGCTTACAGTGAGCTGCACATGGGTTTGTTTGTATATAAATGGGTTTAATGGTGTTTTTATGTAAATGGGCTTGATGGTTTCCAAAATGTGGTCTTATGGGCACTCTGAATGCTTACCAAGAGATGCGCATGAGTTTTGTTTTTATGTAAATGGGCTTGATGGTTTCCAAAATGTGGTCTTATGGGCACTGTGTATGCTTACTTTGAGCTGCGCATGGGTTTGTTTGGATCTAGGTGGGTTTTATGGTTTCCAAAATGGTGGTTTATTTGACACTAAGTAAGCTTACTAAGAGCTGCAAATTTGTTTGTAGGAATCTAAATGGGCTATTGTAGTCACAATTGAGTTAATGTAGAATTGAACCGACTTAATTATAGCCCTATTAAACTTAAACCTATTGATATACTTGACATGTACACTGGTACTGGCACTGACCCTGTATTGGCTTGTATGGAACCATGGAACCTTTATAGGTTAGTTTACACATGGTCTGGAATATAGCAAATATACGGAAAACGTTACCGTCTTGGTACTTGATTGACTTCATGCGGTCTAAATTTGGCACACATCCGAATGGAAAAGGTTTATTGGACACAGTGGACTTGAGACGAGCCAGAGTGTGATGTTGGTCAGGAAGATTGGGTTTGGTTAATGCCAAATTGCTGTTGAATGACCTCTGGCTTGGATTTCGTAGGGCTTCATAAGAAGAAAAGCAAACAGGAAAAACATGTCATACTTTGACCTTGAAATCCAAATATTCACTTTAAGTTATTGTTTTTTTTTATTGAAAATAGCTATATTCGAACATAGTTTTTTTGCTGAAGTGCCAAATTATGACGGCCATGTTTGATATTTCCTATTTGCAAGAGCCGCCAAGTGGCCAAACTCACTTTTGTTAATCCATAGACTTAAACCTACAATATGATATAAAGGTACTTTGTATAGCAGAGTGGTGTGGTATTTTTTCTTATTTTCTATATTTTCAGCCATGGAACCCAGACTAATGGTTGCCCTGAAACTGGATATGAAGAATACGAACTGAAATTTATGTGGGTATCAGCAAGTAAGGAAGCTTGGTTTATATCATTTACCGCCTGGCTATACAACACGGCTGGGAATCGTACTCATTGTGAAGTGTACCCTTCCATTCGAAGAACTGTTTTGGACCTTCCGGTTGACCAATGTTAATATGCGACTAAAAACTCGATTGGAAAATGGCTGTTGAAACGCAAACGTAACGCTAGGTCATCAATTTGGTCAAAATGTTAACATTTCTCTACCGGAACCCCGCTTTCATGACTTTTGTTGAAATACATGATGCCCGAGCATGTCTGGGGACCGGGTTTCGTCAAAAAGTATGTCTTGGCTGGGAGTAAGATTTGTTATTGGCCGCAGGTCTTCGGTGCGATCCAGTGGATAAAACATACTCAGAAAACGGCCAGTGCCTAAACAAATCTATATATATATATACATGTATGTACTGAATGTTCTGGAGCTTCTGTCTGTATACATGCGGTTAAAAGTCAAGAGTCTTTGAAAATAGACCTCTCGCAGTATATCCATGTACATATATACAGTTGAAAGTCAAGAGCCTTTGAAAATGGACCTGTCGCAGTATAACCATGTATATATATACAGTTGAAAGTCAAGAGCCTTTGAAAATAGACCTGTCGCAGTATATCCATGTACATATATACAGTTGAAAGTCAAGAGCCTTTGAAAATGGACCTGTCGCAGTATAACCATGTATATATATACAGTTGAAAGTCAAGAGCCTTTGAAAATATACCTGTCGCAGTATAACCATGTACATATATACAGTTGAAAGTCAAGAGCCTTTGAAAATAGACCTGTCGCAGTATAACCATGTACATATATACAGTTGAAAGTCAAGAGCCTTTGAAAATAGACCTGTCGCAGTATAACCATGTACATATATACAGTTGAAAGTCAAGAGCCTTTGAAAATAGACCTGTCGCAGTATAACCATGTACATATATACAGTTGAAAGTCAAGAGCCTTTGAAAATAGACCTGTCGCAGTATAACCATGTGCATATATACAGTTAAAAGTCAAGAGCCTTTGAAAATAGACCTGTCGCAGTATAACCATGTGCATTTATACGGTTGACGTCCAAGATCGTTTGAAAATCGACTTCTAACAATACATGCATACCCACGTACCATGAATTCAATAGAACAGTCAGCATAATACATTTAAAAAATTAGGAGATATTATACTGGAAAATATTTTTCACTTTGGCACCTGGACGCTTCCATTCCATAAGAAAGTGACATATCATTATGAGAGAAAACAGTTTCGGAAACTTGGGATGAAAGGGTTGTTAATTTAACAGACCTAATACAAAAATATTAACAAACAAACCAACATTGATTTTTGCTTTTGTATCAAGAAGTACCAATTAATTTATAAAAAAAAGGTTAGCATGAAAAAAGGCACTGAGTGGCGAATACAAACATCGGCATACTAGGCCCTCAATATAGTTTCAATGCACGCATGCAGACGAATTTCCTATGTCTGTTAATAGGTCAGCGAACCCCGCTGTGATATTTTATTCAAATTAGCTCAATTACCCGTGTGCGGTTTTCCTTTTCAACACTCAAGCATACAATGTATTCAATTGCTTTGCAAATTAATTAAACATTGAAATGAATCTTCAATAGAGATAAAATGGATTAGAATAATATTTGCTATGTAATCATATAACAATGAGGCCGTAATTTCAGTCATGATTCTCACCACGGTCAGACAAGAGATTTACTGATTAATACTAACTAACGTCTAGTTTTACTAATTATCAATAATAGTGTAGATGATTTAGGTAGGCACGAATTCTTGACAACCTAATATTGAGTATTATAAAGCACACCATTAACAGATCAGACATGTTTTGAAATGCTTGTTATTTGCCTTTCTTTACAATGGCATCGTCGGAGTATAGTAGTGTCTACGTATATGTTAAAGTTGAATTTTGGCGATCTACAGACGATTTAGCGCATACCTTGGTCACCATTCTCATTCAACAGAGGCTGGATCGTGATAAATCTACTATTACACCTCTAAGTGTAATAGTTTATACAAGGAAATAAAACACAGTAATTGTATTTCCTCATGAAAAACATCGTAATTACCATTAATCATGACCCAAACAGTAATTAACATTTAGTCAATGAATCCGTTAGTGGTATACTACATGAACGGCTTTGTAAATGGTCATGTAAAATAATTTCTTTCATAATTACAAGTTAATAGTGTAAGTTCGATTAACATTACATAGTATGCAGGCTTTATAAATGATGGAAACAATGTTTTTTATTGACCATTAAGCGACCGACCTTTCGCGACCCCTTTGTGTTTCGATGGAAACGGAAAGAAAGATGTTTTTTTTTAAGTTGACAAGTGTCACAAATCGAAAATATATGTTCGAACAACTGATTAAAATATTACCATTTGTTTGAAAAGTATATAAATTGAGCCAGAAAATATACTTCAGTACATATTCGGACCGTCTGCGTCACCACCAGCAGTTTTGAACATCGGCATTGTTTTCTTTATTCCTATTGTTTTCTGTGTCTCTTACTGTATTACAAGAAATAAAGGTAAGTTTTTAAATTGTTTTCTTTTTAAAGTGACACTCATATTCAAAATCAATACATACACATTAATACATACACATTAAACGATACATCATTAAACGTACGTTTAACTACTCACTGAATAATGCATTTACGAAAAATATTAATTACTAACACCAAGGTTGTAACCGTGTATTTAAAAAACGCAAAAATATTAAATGATTGGTGAGTGCTAAAATATTTACTGTGATCTACTATCGTCTCTTAAAGTAGAAATACCGTGTCGTCCGCACATTTCTTTCAAAACATACACAGTATCCTTCATAAAAACCATTGTTTTCGACATTTATTCATCATTTGGTATATTAAAACAATTCAATTAATTTTGGTAAATCAATTTTGGAGTAAAAGTGTATCTTTAATTATACGATAACTTGTGCAGACTGCTAATCATACTTTGTTTAATATTAATAACATAAACTAGCGGAACAATATATGTGTGCGTAATGAAATGATCTTGTTTTATTGATCACTTTAACGCAACATTGTTTCAGTTATGAGTGTGTGTGTAGGGGGGTGGGGTGGGTGTGTGTGTGTGGGGGGGGGTAGTAAGATCCGCTAGGTTTCTTCCGCTGCACTCTCACAGATTGAACGTTTTCAGAACCTTTTTTTGTTTCGTCCTGGAACGAGCCATTTTTTGCGGTAATGCATGGAAACTAGTTATACAAGACTGCTAACAAAAAAATAGATCACAGATTCTATATTTAAGCTCAAAAATTTAATTTTCGAACGAAAATATAAGAATCTGTGATCTGATCTTTTGTCAGCAATCTTCTATCATTTGTTTGCAGGTATTTACGCAAAATCTTGCTCTTTCCAAGACAAAAAATAAAAAAAGTTGTAAAAACGGTATATCTGTGAGAGTGCAGCTTTAATCTACAAGTGTATTTAGTACACGCATGTCTCTTACATCTCAATTTGTAATGAGGAGAATCCGTGCATGAGTTGAAGACAATTATGTGTTTAATGTGTCCATGTGTATGTTACAGGTTGCTCTCGAGATGAAGGTCGCATTATTACTGTTGTTTGTGACTCTGGCAGCAGCGTTCAATGGTATGGACAACACTTCCATACATTATATATTTCACTTAGAATACATATATGCTCTCTATATCAACAGCAATACTACTACTACTACCGCTGCTACTTCTAATACTAATAATCATAATATGCTTTCAGATCGGGCGCGCTGGGGTGGTGGGTTTTATGGCCCTGGAGGGGCACGTGGCGGTATGATTGGCGGGTTTGGCCCGAGGGGCTACGGACGGGCAGGGTATATACAGGGACCGTACGGGGGAACCATAGCCGGGGGACAGTACGAGATAAACGGTCCAAGGGGCGGGGTGCGTTATGGGCGCGGTGTGTACGCGGGCGGCCCTCACTTTGGGGGTGGTGGCGGAGGGTTTATTGGAGGTCAGTTTTTGTTCTATGTTCCATTTACTTAAGTGGGAATTAGGAGTTTGAATACGTTGAAATAGAAACATTAATGAATTGTAAACATAGGTTCGCCACAAGCGCCCCTGCTCAAATCCTGAGCACAATCATGAGCAAGATAAAGATACCGAAGAAAATTCATATAAAAAAAGTAAATAAATATTAAAGTGACATGACTACGGATCCAGTTTGCGGTGTTATTGTTCTGGCTTTTTAAAACATTTGCCCAGTGATAGCTTGTAATAAGCACTATTCAAATCTGCAATTTGTTCAGATTAGACCTGGTATCGCTACAAGAGTTTTAAAAGCATAAATTATTCAAACTTCCTCTTAGTAGGGATTAATTATGTCTGTGTTTTCACCAACAGGCAACTTCAATGATTTCAATGGCGGCTTTGGTAATGGGGGAGGCTACGACGGTGGCTACGGAAAGAGAGGTGGGCATTTGATGGGAAATACACAAGTAGTAACATTTTATGGACTGATTCTAAGATTTAAAAAAATATTTTATTTCAATTTAGTAACTTTCCAAAAATGATTTAACTGCATAACGTTTTTTTTTTCTTTCTTTTGGTCATTTAAACTCAATTAAAACGCTTCAACCCAGTGTAACAAACTCATGATTGAAGATCATAATTTATTGGTGTATTTTTTATTGAAGAAATTTTCTAAATCGTCCGTTTATTAATACAGAAATTAGACGGTGAAATTTGTGTTTTCCAGGGAAGCAGGGCATGTGGTAAAGTAGAGCGAGTCACGGCGAGTCACTGCGAGTCCCTGCGAATCCCTGACCACCGGCATCGACATGTATCTGTACCAGAACTCAACGATTACGAGTACATGTTTGAAAAAATAATTTACTAGCTTCGTTGTTTGCTAAGGATCTTTTCATTGTACATACCATATTTGAATAGAAAATAAAGTATCATTGAAATAATATCTTCTTTATCCATGCATACCTTATGTTAGTATAACAAACCAAGCGTAGTGTGATATTTAAAGCTGCAATCTCACAGATTCGCCGTTTTTAAAACTTTTTTATATTTTGTCTAGGAATGAGCACATATTTGCTTTAATATCTGCAAACCAGTGATAGAACACTACTGACAAAATATCAGATCGCAGATATGAATATTTCCGTTCGAAAATTAATGTTTTATGGGTAAAAGCGTTCCTAACGGTTCAAGAAAAATGCATAAAACATATTTTTTTTTAACTTAAATAAAAAAAAATCAGCAGACTTGTATGACTGGTTTCCATGCATTTTCGCTTAAATTGTCTCGTTCCAAGACAAAAAAATAAATAAGTTGTCAAAACGTTCAATCTGTTAGAGTGCAGCTTTAAGATATTTCAGTGTATATAACTATATATACATCAATTGAAATAATTGTTTCTACCCCCAATTTGAACAATATTAGTTCTGTTTGATAGAATGCAAATACTGTTAGTTGTGTTTGATGGAATGTAAATAAAACCATGTAAATAGTATGGTCCAATAGTCACATTGAACCGTCTAAGTTTTACTGTTTGCTGATCATTATCGCCATTTATGTCTGGTCAACGCGAGATAATAATTGCTTTACAATAGATCCCATTTCAAACAAATCTCCGACACAGGAAATACAAAATACAGGTCAAACATGATCCCGATGGAAGAATACACACGCTCACAAAACAGAGCTTATTAAAGAGATACCGTTGCCAAACTACAAAGAAACAAACAACGTGTGATCATGTATTCATGTTTAAAAGTATATTGTCACGTCTGTTTGTTTTAAACTTCATACAGAGCTATAGAATGTCAGACCTAGACAGTGTGGTGAATGTCAGACCTGGACAGTGTGGTGAATGTCAGACCTGGACAGTGTGATGAATGTCAGACCTGGACAGTATGGCGAATGTCAGAACTGGACAGTGTGGCGAATGTCAGACCTGGACAGTGTGGCGAATGTCAAAACTGGACAGTGTGGTGATTGTCAGACCTGGACAGTGTGGTGATTGTCAAACCAGGACAGTGTGGCGAATGTCAGACCTGGACAGTGGGTGAATGTCAGACCTGGACAGTGTGGTGAATATCAGACCTGGACAGTGTGGCGAATGTCAGATGTCAGACCTGGACAGTGTGGTGAATGTCACACCTGGACAGTGTGGTGAATGTCAGACCTGGAAAGTGTGGCGAATGTCAGAACTGGACAGTGTGGTGAATGTCAGAACTGAACAGTGTGGCGAATGTCAGAACTGGACAGTGTGGCGAATGTCAGAACTGGACAGTGTGGCGATTGTCAGAACTGGACAGTGTGGCGAATGTCAGAACTAGACAGTGTGGCGAATGTCAGAACTGGACAGTGTGGCGAATGTCAGAACTGGACAGTGTGGCGAATGTCAGAACTGGACAGTGTGGCGAATGTCAGATGTCAGACCTGGACAGTGTGGTGAATGTCACACCTGGACAGATGGTGAATGTCAGACCTGGAAAGTGTGGCGAATGTCAGAACTGGACAGTGTGGTGAATGTCAGAACTGGACAGTGTGGCGAATGTCAGAACTGGACAGTGTGGCGAATGTCAGAACTAGACAGTGTGGCGAATGTCAGAACTGGACAGTGTGGCGAATGTCAGAACTGGACAGTGTGGCGAATGTCAGAACTGGACAGTGTGGCGAATGTCAGATGTCAGACCTGGATAGTGTGGTGAATGTCACACCTGGACAGTGTGGTGAATGTCAGACCTGGAAAGTGTGGCGAATGTCAGAACTGGACAGTGTGGTGAATGTCAGAACTGGACAGTGTGGCGAATGTCAGAACTGGACAGTGTGGCGAATGTCAGAACTGGACAGTGTGGCGAATGTCAGAACTGGACAGTGTGGCGAATGTCAGAACTGGACAGTGTGGCGAATGTCAGAACTGGACAGTGTGGCGAATGTCAGAACTGGACAGTGTGGCGAATGTCAGACCTAGACAGTGTGGTTAATGTCAGACCTGGACAGTGTGGTTAATGTCAGAACTGGACAGTGTGGCGAATGTCAGAACTGGACAGTGTGGCGAATGTCAGAACTGGACAGTGTGGCGAATGTCAGAACTGGACAGTGTGGCGAATGTCAGAACTGGACAGTGTGGCGAATGTCAGAACTGGACAGTGTGGCGAATGTCAGAACTGGACAGTGTGGCGAATGTCAGACCTAGACAGTGTGGTTAATGTCAGACCTGGACAGTGTGGTGGATGTCAGTACTGGACAGTGTGGCGAATGTCAGAACTGGACAGTGTGGTTAATGTCAGACCTGGACAGTGTGGCGAATGTCAGACCTGGACAGTGTGGCGAATGTCAGACCTGGACAGTGTGGTGTTTGAACCCATTTTGACGGTATACCTTATACAGTCGCGCCCACTGATGTTTGAAACGTTAATTTTACATACTTCGGGTACCCAAGACACACTTTGTGACATCGTTCACATTAGCCGAATAAAGGAACGCACATCATCAAGAGTTGAAAAACTATATATTCAGTTACACAAAACATAAAATACTATCAAATATGTTTGGTTTTATTTATCAAGTTATAAGACAATATAATACATGTATATACAAGAAAATGTAAAAAAAAACACACAGCACAGGCAACATACCGAGAGTGAAACGCTTTGCTATAAAGAAGGTTAAAACACAGCACAGTTATTAAAACAAACAAGCCTAGTTCTTAAAAAAACATTAAACGATGTGGTTTGATATCATTTATATTTACAAACATATTGAAAAGCATTCCAGAGAAACAAGAACACCGCATCATGATGACAACGATCGTTGGTCAATGGATACGACAATACTATAAGATACTACAAAGGACGAGTATTGTCACCGGTAAAATGCGTATTACCACCGGTAACATGCGTATAGCCACTGGTAAAATGCGTATTGCCACTGGTAACATGCGTGTTGTCATCGGATACATGCCTATTGTCACCGGTAACATGTGTATTGTATGCCTATTGTCACCGGTAAAATGTGTATTGTCACAGGTAGCATGCGTATTATAACCGGTAGCATGTGTATTGTCACAGGTAGCATGCGAATTGTCACAGGTAGCATGCGTATTGTCACAGGTAGCATGCGTATTGTCACCGGTAACATGCGCATTATCACCGGTAACATGCATATTGTCACTTGTAACATGCGTATTGCAACCGGTAGCATGCGTATTGTCACCGGTAGCATGCGTATTGTCACCGATAACATGCGTATTGTTACCGGTACCATGCGTATTGTCACCGATAACATGCGTATTGCCACCGGTAACATGTGTATTGCCACCGGTAACATGCGTATTGACATTGTAACATGCGTATTGGCACTGGTACATGCGTATTGCCACCGGTAACATGCGTACTGTCACCGGTAACATGCGTATTGTCACCGGTAACATGCGTACTGTCACCGGTAACATGCGTATTGTCACCGGTAAAATGCGTATTGCCACTGGTAAATTGCGTACTGTCACCGGTAACATGCGTATTGTCACTGGTTACATGCGTACTGTCACCGGTAACATGCGTATTGTCACCGGTAGCATGCGAACTGTCACTGCTAACATGCGTATTATCACCGGTAGCATGCGTATTGTCACCGGTAGCATGCGTATTATCACTGGTAACACGCGTATTGTCACCGGTAGCATGCGTACTGTCACTGGTAACACGCGTATTGTCACCGGTAGCATGCGTATTGTCACTGGTAACACGCGTATTGTCACCGGTAGCATGCGTACTGTCACTGGTAACACGCGTATTGTCACCGGTAGCATGCGTTCTGTCACAGGTAACACGCATGCTCAAGTTTTATGAGAAATACTTAACAAGCTTAAAATGATGCAAGCTATTATTTTAAAGAGGGACTAGGTGGAAGGAATAAACACATGTGAATACTGTTCACTTTCGTCGCATTGCGTCAATATGTTGTCATTTCCAAATGTTACTTTGTGGCGCCTGTAAAAGTGGCAATATAGCGTTGTAAGGAGCCATTGCCTTCATTCACTTATTAAAACGTCGATCACGTCAACACATACAAATTTACTGAATAATGCCATCCATTAAGCGTTTTCAATACATGCGCGCGGCTGGCCCAATCAGAGCGGTGCAAATTCAAAACACTGGAAAGTGTCAAGGTGGTGGGTTGGTTCTAGCAACGGGGCGGACGGTGATGGTTTTCCAGCTTAGTGATGAACCGTCTTTAATTTCAAGCCCGCTGTTTATCACCCTCTGTACCAGCTGTTCCACGTGTTGAAATGTCTGAAATAACGAATCTTTAGACAATGACCAGAATGTCTTCATTCGTTTTACCGAAAGGATTACTTTAAGGCATTTATATGATATCATTTAAGTTATGTTATACATCCATTAACAACTCTAAAATTTATTTAGAATTCAGCATACATTTACAACCAATGAAATTGCAGATATGCAATCATAAAGTACTAGTTAGGCTTAATAATTAAAAATTTCAATTTTCGCGAATGTGTCAGCCAATGAGATCTTAATTATAAAGAGAACTTGCACTCACTCCGCCCATTCTTAATCATTAAGAATTTAATTCAGGTCATGTTACTATTACATAACTAGTATTAAGTGGCATACATACACACGTTATCATAATGGATATTCAAAGTTGGCGACCCAAACATACTCAATACGTCATGATCTCAAATCATTCGACAATAAGGAATTAATATATTACATCATCAGTACATACCTTATGTCTCATCTGTACATACCTTATGTCTGAACTCCTTAAAATGATATAAATATGACATCATCAGTACCTACCTTATGTCTCATCTGTACATACCTTATGTCTGAACTCCTTAAAATGATATAAATATGACATCATCAGTACATACCTTATGTCTAAACTCCTTAAAATCATAAAGATATCACATCATCAGTACATACCTTATGTCTAAACTCCTTGAACTGATATAAATATGACATCATCAGTACATACCTTATGTCTGAACTCCTTAGATAATATAAATATGACATCATCAGTACATACCTTATGTCTAAACTCCTTGAATTGATATAAATATGACATCATCAGTACATACCTTATGTCTGAACTCCTTGAACTGATATAAATATGACATCATCAGTACATACCTTATGTCTGAACTCCTTGAACTGATATAAATACGACATCATCAGTACATACCTTATGTCTGAACTCCTTAAACTGATATAAATATGACATCATCAGTACATACCTTATGTCTGAACTCCTTGAACTGATATAAATATGACATCATCAGTACATACCTTATGTCTGAACTCCTTGAACTGATATAAATACGACATCATCAGTACATACCTTATGTCTGAACTCCTTGAACTGATATAAATATGACATCATCAGTACATACCTTATGTCTGAAATCCTTAAAATGATATAAATACGACATCATCAGTACATACCTTATGTCTGAACTCCTTAAACTGATATAAATATGACATCATCAGTACATACCTTATGTCTGAACTCCTTGAACTGATATAAATATGACATCATCAGTACATACCTTATGTCTGAACTCCTTGAACTGATATAAATATGACATCATCAGTACATACCTTATGTCTGAACTCCTTAGATAATATAAATATGATATCATCAGTACATACCTTATGTCTAAACTCCTTGAACTGATATAAATATGACATCATCAGTACATACCTTATGTCTAAACTCCTTGAACTGATATAAATATGACATCATCAGTACAATTCCTTGAACTGATATAAATATGACATCATCTGTACATACCTTATGTCTAAACTCCATGAACTGATATAAATATGACATCATCAGTACATACCTTATGTCTGAACTCCATGAACTGATATAAATATGACATACTCTGTAAAAACCTGAATCTGAACTCCATGAACTGATATAAATATGACATCATCAGTACATACCTTATGTCTGAACTCCTTAAACTGATATAAATATGACACCATCAGTACCTACCTTATGTCCGAACTCCTTAAACTGATATAAATATGACACCATCAGTACATACCTTATGTCCGAACTCCTTAAACTGATATAAATATGACACCATCAGTACCTACCTTATGTCCGAACACCTTAAACTGATATAAATATGACATCATCAGTACCTACCTTATGTCCGAACTCCTTAAACTGATATAAACATGACATCATCAGTACCTACCTTATGTCCGAACTCCTTAAACTGATATAAATATGACATCATCAGTACATACCTTATGTCCGAACTCCTTAAACTGATATAAATATGACATCATCAGTACATACCTTATGTATGAACTCCTTAAACTGATATAAATATGACATCATCTGTACATACCTTATGTCCGAACTCCTTAAACTGATATAAATATGACATCATCTGTACCTACTTTATGTCTGAACTCCTTAAACTGATATAAATATGACATCATCTGTACATACCTTATGTCTGAACTCCTTAAACTGATATAAATATGACATCATCAGTACATACCTTATGTCTGAACTCCTTAAAATGATATAAATATGACATCATCAGTACATACCTTATGTCTGAATTCCTTGAACTAATATAAATATGACATCATCAGTACATACCATATGTCTGAACTCCTTAAACTGAGAATAAGACATCATCTGTACATACCATATGTCTGAACTCCTTAAACTGATATAAATATGACATCATCTGTACATACCTTATGTCTGAACTCCTTAAAATGATATAAATATGACATCATCAGTACATACCTTATGTCTGAACTCCTTAAAATGATATAAATATGACATCATCAGTACATACCTTATGTCTGAACTCCTTGAACTGATATAAATATGACATCATCTGTACATACCATATGTCTGAACTCCTTAAACTGATATAAATATGACATCATCTGTACATACCTTATGTCTGAACTCCTTGAACTGATATAAATATGACATCATCAGTACATACCTTATGTCTAAACTCCTTGAACTGATATAAATATGACATCATCAGTACAATTCCTTGAACTGATATAAATATGACATCATCAGTACATACGTTATGTCTGAACTCCTTGAACTGATATAAATATGACATCATCTGTACATACCATATGTCTGAACTCCTTAAACTGATATAAATATGACATCATCTGTACATACCTTATGTCTGAACCCCTTGAACTGATATAAATATGACATCATCAGTACATACCTTATGTCTGAACTCCTTGAACTGATATAAATATGACATCATCTGTACATACCTTATGTCTGAACTCCTTAAACTGATATAAATATGACATCATCAGTACATACCTTATGTCTGAACTCCTTAAACTGATATAAATATGACATCATCAGTACATACCTTATGTCTGAACTCCTTAAACTGATATAAATATGACATCATCTGTACATACCTTATGTCTGAACTCCTTGAAATGATATAAATATGACATCATCAGTACATACCTTATGTCTGAACTCCTTGAAATGATATAAATATGACATCATCAGTACATACCTTATGTCTGAACTCCTTGAAATGATATAAATATGACATCATCAGTACCTACCTTATGCCTCATCTGTACATACCTTATGTCTGAACTCCTTAAACTGATATAAATATGACATCAGCAGTACATACCTTATGTCTGAACTCCTTGAACTGATATAAATATGACATCATCAGTACATACCTTATGTCTGAATTCCTTGAACTGATATAAATATGACATCAACAGTACCTACCTTATTTCGTATCTGTACATACCTTATGTCTGAACTCCTTGAAATAATATAAATATGACATCATCAGTGCGTGCCTGATGTCTGAACTCCTTGAACTGATATAAATATGACATCATCAGTGCGTGCCAGATGTCTGAACTCCTTAAACTGATATAAATATGACATCATCTGTACATACCTTATGTCTGAACTCCTTGAAATGATATAAATATGACATCATCTGTACATACCTTATGTCTGAACTCCTTGAAATGATATAAATATGACATCATCTGTACATACCTTATGTCTGAACTCCTTGAAATGATATTCCCCCTTCGTTTTCATGATCATGAGTTTCTTTGGCGAGTAGTTGTCATCGACAAACTCGAGGGTGTAACAATGGCAAGAGTCACCGTCCTGCTCGTTCGACCGGGCGGCGTCGCGGACAAGAAAGCTGCCCGGCTGTGAACGATCCAATTCAAGTTATTTTACATGCAAATCCATTGTAATTAAACGTACAGACACAATTGCGTTGTGTATATGTACACTTTGAATATATATATATATTTACACCTCAACTTCCATTCCTTAAATGAACTGCCTATAGGCAATTGCGTTCATCAATCGAACGCAACATCTTCGGATATGTTTGGATAGAAATTCATTGCATAACAATATACATGAAAGCTATTGATCTTGTTATTGGTTGTATTGTGTCTGCAGGTCCCGTAAAATATAGATCAACATTTTTAAAAGTGTGAGTTTATTTTATTTTAAATATATTGGCGTAATTGTGACGTCATTTGAAAAAAAATGTTTCCGGTTATTGTCGGGTCGTTCTATTTTTAGAATGGGTAAGAACGGATTACTGAAAGGTTTTCTTAAATGAAATGAAGTATTTTTTTAACAATTCTTGAATGAAATAATGAACTATTGGTGTAAATATAAGGAACAAATTGCGGGGTTGATGTCATTATCGGGGATATGAAGTCTTTGGACTCCACACACATTGACCAACCCAATTGCGTTCATACCCCGATAATGACATCAACCCCGCAATTCATTTCTTAAATAATGCACCAGTCAATTGTAATCACGTCCTCCCCATACAACCCCCCCCCCCGATCCGGGGAATAGCGGGGACTTTGACTTACGGTCAGCCAATATCGGGTAAAATCCCCGCCCGGCAGAGACACACTGCTGGTAAAATCCATGCCAAATGCCCCCGCATCCCTGGGACAACATAGGTAAGACTCATTCCCCGCTGTTTTCGGCGTGAAAACAACACCAGTCACAATCCGGGTACTTTTTCATGTTTGCCCGTGTGCAAGATAAGGAGTTCCAGCATTGTCAAATATTTGTATCTACTTATCTGGGGTTGAATAGAATTTTCGCAGTAAACACCAAGTTTTAACAATAATCATGACTTTCATTATGATGTAATGAACTGCAAAATATTTCGCCTTCTCAAGGAAATTTCATCCAATCAAAAATTAACATAGGGAGGAAAGTTTGAAGTTATTTGTTTGCAGATTTCGTCCTTGATTGCGGACGAGGATTATCGTCCAAATTTTGTGATAATACGAAAAGGGAAAAGATGCGAAATAAATTTCGCGTATACGCGTTGCCGTATCTTTGCGTCAGGGGCAGCGAACTCTTGATTTACCTTCTGATTATCCAGCCTCTTCTTTGCTTCATCTTTCGTGATGGGACCGTGATACCAGTTGCAGCTTATGAGGGTGTCCGAGCCCCGGTCTGCAATGTATAAGTTCATTTAAATTTATTTTGTTATATGTTATCTTAAAAAGTACGCCAACATGTACATGATGATGACATTTTGTTAATTAACATTTGACATAAGCTAGAGCGTCCATTTGCTCATATACTTACTGATATGTTTATAGTTTGTATGCTACATCTATTTATTAACTGATTTGTTCATTTCCTCAAGGTACCCATGAGTCGGCCCCGGAAGTCCAAATCATCACGTAACAAAGTGTACCATGAGTGTGATTATAACATTGTATACCACTTGTACTGCCCGGTGGACGTGGCGGAGGGGACAGTGCCGGATTGCCCATGATTTCGACCGAAGGTTTCGGTCCGGACGAGGCGTTAGTGAGCGTCCGTTGGCTGTTAGTGGCCGGACATCCGGAGTCTGTCTGGGAGGTCTGTGCTTGAAACTGAAGGTGCGGCGACGGCGGTGGCAACCGATCGGTTGCGGAAGCCGGTTGAGGGCTCCCTGGCTCAGAGTAGTAGCGGCGCGGGGGTAGCGGTGGCGTCTCCCTGATCGGCGGACTGCATGGCTGCTTCTTCTCGGTGGATGACATGGCTTAAAAGTTAAAAATTGCGATTTGACAGCTCTCCTTTAACAATTATGCATGATCTGAGCCTTTTTAACATTGCTTATCAATTGTGATACTTTTACTAGTCTTTAAACATATCTTGTCTGATTCATGTAAGCATATTACAAAAGTAGTTTTCATTTTTTAGTGATTTCCGTTTCGCTCTCTTAAGTTTCGTTTTGAAAAGGGAGTTACACATATTTCTATATGACTTTCACCATAAAACAACTATTGCATGTCTGTATGTGTATACGTTCATTTCCACTTATCAGTTAGTAAACTTAAAACGTTATTGACATGTTTAATTAATAAATAGATAGCATTATGAAATATTTTCATATACTTTACTTATAAAGTTGATGTATTTGCTTATTCGATGTTTATTTTTATTTTGGTTGTTAAGTTTTGTGTATGCATTGAATCACCTGAAAACACTTTATTGTATATTCTTCTTTTACAAACGTAAATAAATAAATCTTTTACAGGCATCGCCAGTACCAGGTCCAATGTTTTGAATAAAGTCAGTTTTATGCATGGACCGAAATGACAGCTAATTTGTCATTGACATTGGATGCCTTTGATTCATACTTCAGTTATCAATCAGACATTTTTTTGTGTTAAAGGTTATAGTGACCTTTGAACCTAATGACCCAAAAATCAATATGGGTCATTTACGGGTTACGCCCACCCTCCACGTAAAGTTTGGGGTACAAAAACATACCCATTGTATAGTTATCATTCGGCCAAGCATTTCGCGCTCAAGGTCACTATGACATTGACCTTTGACCCTAATCAATATGGGTCATTTACTATTCACCCCAAACCTAAATGTCATGTTTGAAGGTCATGTGTGCATGCATTGTCGAGTTATCACACGGACAAGCTTTTTGCATTCAATGTCACAGTTACCTGGACCTTAGACCCGATGACCTCTTAAATCAATAGGGTCATCTACTGGTCAGGTCCAACCTCCAAGACAAGTTTGAGGGCCATGGGGGCAGGTATTGTCGAGTTATCACTCGGACAACCTTTTCGCATTCAAGGACACTTTGATCTCGACCTTTGACCAGATGAGCCTTAAATCAATACGGGTCATATACTAGTCAGGCCCAGCTTCCATGTCAAGTTTGATGATAATACGTCCAGGCATTGTTGAGTTATCACTCGGACAAGCTTTGGCAACGTTTTCGCGTTAAAGGTCTCTGTGACCTTGACCTTTGACACGATGACCCCTCAAATCAATAGGGGTCATCTACTGGTAAGGCCCAACATTCTTGTTTGATGCGCATAGGTCGGAATTATCACTTGAAAAAGAAAAGCTTTGGACGGACGGAAGCAATATATCCCTCTTCCTCGAACGGTGGGCATGATAGTGATACTTAATTGCAGTGACGATCAGTGTGTTCGTGGGAATGCATATCATGAGACCACTTATAAACCGGCGTTATGTGACTGCAGTCATAAATAATTAGCGATGCATTTAATATAACTGAATATGATTCAGAAGAATTCGGGTTAATTGAAGATATCGATACACTACAATTAAAAAAAACAGAAAATGCGCAATATTCAATTTCGGATTTTTTTTCTGCATTTAGATTATAATTATCGGTTCGTACTTATTCGTTAAACATACGAGTTATTGAGCCATGAAACGACATATTGGGAACCATCAAAATGCACAAGAAAATGCTGAGTTGGCGTGAAATATGTCAACTCAAGAGCGTGGACAAGCCAACCCGTTGGTCAACGCTGGCGTGCCCAAATCTAAGCTTTGATTTAAAATCGCTGTGCTTTTTTTGTTTTGTTGATTGCTTATTCAATTAAATGTAGGAGAATGCCAGTTTTTTAAACGAATACCACAAAGTAAATGTATTTTCAGTCATAACGTTATGATGTCTGTATTATTATCAGGTTTCGCGACCTTTTGCATCGTGAGAAATGGCATCGTATCGTAAACCATCACTCGCTAAGAGCAACAATAGCAACAGAGTTAGTCACCATGCCCACAATGCTATGTCACGTCTGTGCGATGACGCTGCCATACCGTCAACCTAGCCTGTAATGCAATGTCACTTCCGTGCGATGAAGCTGCCATGATGTCAACCTAGCATGTAATGCTATGTCACTTCCATGCGATGACGCTACCTTGATGTCAACCTGGCCCACAATGCTATGTCACTTCCTTGCGATGACGCTACCTTGATGTCAACCTGCTATGTCACGTCCGTGCGGTGACGCTGCCATGCTGTCAACCTAGCCTGTAATGCTATGTCACTTCCGTGCGTTGACGCTACCTTGATGTCAACCTGGCCCAAAATGCTATGTCACGTCCGTGCGGTGACGCTGCCATGCTGTCAACCTAGCCTGTAATGCTATGAAACCTCCTTGCGATGACGTAACCATGATGTCATTCTAGCCTGTAATAATATGTCACTTCCGTGCGATGACGTAACCATGATGTCATTCTAGCATGTAATGCTATGTCACTTCCGTGCGATGACGCTACCTTGATGTCGACATATCCTGCAATGTTATGTCACTTCCGTGCGATGACGCTGCCATGATGTCAACATAGCCTGCAATGTCATGTCACTTACGTGCGATGACGCTGTCATGATTTCAACCTAGCCTGCAATGCTATGTCACTTCCGTGCGATGACACTGTCATGATGTCATTCTAGCCTAAAATGCTATGAAACTTCCGTGCGATGACGTAACCATGATGTCATTCTAGCATGTAATGCTATGTCACTTCCGTGCGATGACGCTACCTTGATGTCGACATATCCTGCAATGTTATGTCACTTCCGTGCGATGACGCTGCCATGATGTCAACCTAGCCTGCAATGTCATGTCACTTACGTGCGATGACGCTGTCATGATTTCAACCTAGCCTGCAATGCTATGTCACTTTCGTGCGATGACGCTACCATGATGTCAACCTAGCCTGCAAAACTATGTCACATCCGTGCGATGACGCTACCATGATGCCAACCTAGCCTGTTATGCTATGTCGCATCCGTCTGAAGACGCTACCATGATGCCAACCTAGCCTGTAGTGCTATGTCACTTCCGTGCGATGACGCTGCCATGATGTCAACCTAGCCTGCAATACTATGTAACATCCGTGCGATGACGCTGCCATGATGTCAACCTTGCCTGCAATGTTATGTCACTTCCGTGCGATGACGCTGCCATGATGTCAACCTAGCCTGCAATGTTATGTCACCCGTGCGATGACGCTACCATGATGTCAACCTTGCCTGCAATGTTATGTCACTTCCGTGCGATGACGCTGCCATGATGTCAACCTAGCCTGCAATACTATGTCACATCCGTGCGATGACGCTGCCATGATGTCAACCTTGCCTGCAATGTTATGTCACTTCCGTGCGATGAAGCTACCATGATGTCAACCTAGCCTGCAATGTTATGTCACTTCCGTGCGATGACGCTACCATGATGTCAACCTTGCCTGCAATGTTATGCCACTTCCGTGCGATGACGCTGCCATGATGTCAACCTAGCCTGCAATGTTATGCCACTTCCGTGCGATGACGCTGCCATGATGTCAACCTAGCCTGCAATGTTATGTCACTTCCGTGCGATGACGCTGCCATGATGTCAACCTTGCCTGCAATGTTATGTCACTTCCTTGCGATGACGCTGCCATGATGTCAACCTAGCCTGCAATGTTATGTCACTTACGTGCGATGAAGCTACCATGATGTCAACCTAGCCTGTTATGCTATGTCACATCCGTCTGATGACGCTACCATGATGTCAACCTAGCATGCAATGTTATGTCACTTCCATGCGATGACGCTACCATGATGTCAACCTGTCTGTAATGCTACGTCACATCCGTGCGAAGACGCTACCATGATGTCAACCTAGCCTGTAATGCTACGTCACATCCGTGCGATGACGCTACCATGATGTCAACCTAGCCTGTAATCACACTAGCCTGTAATGCTATGTCACATCCGTGCGATGACGCTGCCATGATGTCAACCTAGCCCATAATTATGTCACTTCCGTGTGATGACCCTACCATGATGTCAACCTGGCCCACAATGCTATGTCACGACCATGCGATAAGGCTGCCATGCCGTCAACCTAGCTCACAATTCTGTCACGTCCGTGCGATGACGTTGCCATGCTGTCAAATTTCAATTCTATGAAATGACCGTGCGATTACACTGCAATGCTGTAAAGTCACATTTATATGTCAAGAAGATGCGATGACCTTGCCATGCTGCCAAGTTCCAATTCTATGTCGGGCGTCCGTAGGATGGCGCTGCCATGCCGTCAACCTGGCCATCAGTTTTATGTCACGTCTGTGCGATGACGCTGCCGTGCTGTTTAGTCGCAAGTCTTTGTCATCACGAAGATGCGATGACGCTGCCGTGCTGTTTAGTCGCAAGTCTTTGTCATCACGAAGATGCGATGACGCTGCCGTGCTGTTTAGTCACGCTGCCGTGCTGACAAACCATTGGACAATTCCCAACCATTCAGATCACCGTAAACTTAAACTCTTACGTACTATCACATTGATCTGTGATCGGTTCTTTTAACTAAATCATCTAAATGAAGTTTTATACAATGTACCTATATTTATGGAATTTATCAGCAACAATATTGTGAGCATATATTATATTTATATACCTGCACACGAATAAGATATTTTATAAAGTATTTAACTAAAAATATTTAAATATCAAAACAAATATATCTACTTTTTGATGACAACACATGTTTTGTCACTCTAAATTGGGAAACTCTGGTTTGAGATTATGATATATGGTGGATGACTAATTTAAATACTAATTTAAAACTAATGATTTAAATATTACCTGCATAAATCCAATATACAGCGCTATCATGTTCAACCAAAAATGGTTGTAGTTATAATTGTGAATAAAAATAAAGAAAACGCAAATGAGGGTATTTTGTGGGGAAATGTTCCGCCACAGGTGTTTTTTTTATTTAGTTCCTGTTTGTGATATACATAATCAATAATTGATAAACAGAGGAAATTCAGGTTGCTGTTTATACTCGACTTATGTATTTACTTCGTTTGTTCATAAAGGTCTAAATTGAACTTCCCCATATGCTGACGTAATTGCCTGTCTTATGATACGGATGAACTGGTTCAAAGGACATTGTCATTTAAACATTACCATTGTAAAGTTTCAGAAAATCACCTTATTTCCTTCTTGAACTCGCATTAAGAACACAAAGAAAAAGAAACTTTATTTTGAGAGATGGGCATGCTGACGGTTGTAATTAAATCTTGACGGTTTAGGGCTTCTGAATTAAGATGGCTTATCAGTCAATTTCATTGGGCAAATCTAAATCAACAATCCTAAATTTTAACAAAAACATTTTAAAGGCTTAAAAAGGACTTAAGCTAAACTAAACGAGAGACATGCAACGCCATTGGACAACTAACATATTTTTTATATAGGGCCGATTGTTTACAATTTGTTTAAGCTTATAACGTTGTTAACAACAGCGATGTTAACTTTTATATATATATATAGTTTATATATATATATATAGTCGAACCTCGTTGGCTCGAACTCGCTTGGCTCGATTTCCTTGTTGGCTCAAACGGGATCAAAAGGACCGATTTCATTATACTGAAGGTAAGCATTCCCACTTGGCTCGAACTCCCCGATGCTCAAGGTATTTTTACCGGTACCTTGGAGTTCTAGCCAATGGGGTTCGACCGTATATATATATATGGAAAAAACATGTAAAGCTGAAACATGTGTCTGGAACATTGTTGGAAAGAAGTGCAGATCACAACTGTGTCTATTTAAGGTCCAGAGCAATACAAATTTGAAAGTTAACAATGATGACTTTAACAAAGTTATGAACGATCGGGCAATTATAACATAACTATCAACATAATGTTAATGGTATAACGGCCTTGGCATGGTCAGTAAACAACACTAGGACATGTTGTTTCATGTCTACATCGCCCGGTCTGCTCCTTGATCAAGGGACCATTACTCAAAATGCATTTCAATGAGTGGAGAGACATACTAGTACAAATATGCACAAAGTCATTGTTAATATTTGACACTAATGTATTACCACATTCACCGATGTATGGCCAACATCTAAGTCATCATTCGGAGATTCCCGGCCGTTTTCTACAAAAACAACATCGGATGTATGTGGGCGGTTTACACTGTCAGAAATCGGTACTATGAAGAACTCGGACATTGTAAACCGTCCATATATACCCGAAGATGTCTTCGATGGAAAAAGGCCGAGGTGTTTCGATTGAGTTAAGTTTGTATTTTGAAAATTACCGCTTGGTGGGTCTAACTCCGGCCACGATCGGTAAGGGCCTTCCCGCTCTTCTATAGTCCAGGTCGGATGTCCCAAACTCACAGTGACGCTACCTCCACTGCTTCCGCTGTCCATCGAACCAGAACTTCCGGTTGACATACGGTCGCCCCGTGGCGGTACTGGGGGTATAAGGACGGGAAGCGGGCGACCGTTAACTGTCACGTCTTCATCTACTTGCACTTCCTCTACCTCGTCTGCCAGCAATGCTGGAAGGGTATTAAAATACGACTTTATTACAATGTATTTTATTTTGTATTTCTCAATGCATATATACCTGTATTTGTCAATGAGTAAATTCAATGTTTTTACCCTGTAAGATTTTCAAATGTGAGCTTACTTATAACTTTGAAGCAAACTCAGAAATATGAGCCGTGATAATTGATATCAAAGCCACAGATGCTTTCACTATTTCAACATATTGTGACCGATGGTAATTAATTATAACAACACTCGACTTTATTAAATTTTACTAATTTAAAATCACCCATTTATGAACACATGTTTCAAATTACAGAAAAATAAACATTTGTATCGATGGTTGTAAAAAAATACTCGTGCAAACGCGCTGTAACTCAAACCCATTTTTAACAAAGGTTCCGCATAATTAATCTTGCTCGTTTCGTTACACTGTCAAATAAGTATTGAAGAAATGTCGTAATCACGTCGAAGCAACTCGTGAATTATCATCTATAGAAGCAAATTGACTGAACTTTGTTCAGAAAACCCGAAGCCACACGCCGCGCATTCTATCGATTTTTTCTTGTCGTATTTCAATGTCTTAGGGGTATTTTCATTACGACTTTAGAAATCTAACTGGTGTTCCGCATTCGCGAACAAATGGCATTAACTCCTCATTAGAATGTGCAGCTAGTATGTTTATGTAAAATGAATGGCCTTTACCAGATATGTTTTTTAAAACAAAGTCATTTTTCATTCCATTAGCAGTTATTTGTATCTGAACAAATGTAAATATTACATAAGACAGATAACCAGTGTTTCGTAAATTACAATTCCTAGTAGTACTCTACTGGCAGAGTGGGAAGGCAGTCATAATTGGTGATGAATTATTCAGATAAATGAACACGATCACAGACAAGAGGATGATATCGATGCATACTTTTCATAACCGTATAATGCTTTTATTTATTTATATTTCTGCACGAACATTACGTTGAATGATAAAAGATGCAAGAGGAAATGGCGAGTTTGTGCAAAGTAGACATGCATCAATTACATCCACTGTAGATGGCATTAAGACGTTCACGTCCGAAAAACACCAAAACGGACGGTTGTCTATTTAACAGCGCGGAATAGCTGTCCAGTTCAATAATACTGTTGCCCCCAAATCTACTTTTTTCAAATTGATACTATTAAATGCATGTGACAGTTATTGTTGTCGTTTTTTTGAAGAAAAAGAACTTTGTTAATATTATTCGCGACAATTCGCCAAACGAGAAATGTTAAAGAGCCACTAACCATTGCCTAGCTTAAGATTTCAGCAACAACGAAACAATACTCGCCGATATATGCGCATATTTATACCTAGACACTTAGAGTTACGTATTTCAACAAAATGATTTGATAAATGAAAGATACTCTTCTCTTGCCTACACTTCAGGCTATGTCTCTCACAAACTGACTAGACATAAACATATTATCTAAACTTTTATCTGAACACTTACAAAACCTTAAACATATAGGGACAGGTCCATGGGACCTTGATATATGGGGACAGGTCCAAAACACTTACAGCAACCTTGATATATAGGTACAGGTCCAAAACACTTAATGCAACCTTAATATATAGGGACAGGTCCAAAACACTTAATGCAACCTTGATATATAGGGACAGGTCCAAAACCCTTATTGCTACCTTGATATATAGCGACAGGTCCAAAACACTTAATGGAACCTTGATATATAGGGACAGGTCCAAAACACTTAATGCAACCTTGATATATAGGGACAGGTCCAAAACCCTTATTGCTATCTTGATATATAGCGACAGGTCCAAAACACTTAATGCAACCTTGATATATAGGGACAGGTCCAAAACACTTAATGCAACCTTGATATATAGGGACAGGTCCAAAACACTTAATGCAACCTTGATATATAGGGACAGGTCCAAAACACTTAATGCAACCTTGATATATAGGGACAGGTCCAAAATACTTACAACAACCTTGATATATAGGGACAGGTCCAAAACCCTTATTGCTACCTTGATATATAGGGACAGGTCCAAAACCCTTATTGCAACCTTGATATATAGGGACTGGTCCAAAACCCTTATTGCTACCTTGATATATAGTGACAGGTCAAAAACACTGAATTCAACCTTGATATATAGGGAAAAGTCCAAAACACTTAATGCAACCTTGATGTATGGGGGCAGCTCCAAAACACTGAATTCAACCTTGATATATGGGGGCAAGTCCAAAACACTTAATGCAACCTTGATATATAAGGACAGGTCCAAAACACTTAATGCAACCTTGATATATAGGGACAGGTCCAAAACACTTAATGCAACCTTGATATATAGGGACAGGTCCAAAACACTTAATGCAACCTTGATATATAGGGACAGGTCCAAAACACTTAATGCAACCTTGATATATAGGGACAGGTCCAAAACACTTAATGCAACCTTGATATATAGGGACAGGTCCAAAACACTTAATGCAACCTTGATATATAAGGACAGGTCCAAAACACTTACAGCAACCTTGATATATAGGGACAGGTCCAAAACCCTTATTGCTACCTTGATATATAGGGACAGGTCCAAAACCCTTATTGCTACCTTGATATATAGCGACAGGTCCAAAACACTTAATGCAACCTTGATATATAGGGACTGGTCCAAAACCCTTATTGCTACCTTGATATATAGTGACAGGTCAAAAACACTGAATTCAACCTTGATATATAGGGAAAAGTCCAAAACAATTAATGCAACCTTGATGTATGGGGGCAGCTCCAAAACACTGAACTCAACCTTGATATATGGGGGCAAGTCCAAAACACTGAATGCAACCTTGATAAATGGGGACAAGTCCAAAACACTGAATTCAATCTTGATAAATAGCGACAGGTCCAAACACTTAATGCAGCCTTGATATATAGGGACAGGTCCAACACACTTAATGCAACCTTGATGTATGGGGGCAGCTCCAAACACTGAATTCAACCTTGATATATAGGGAAAAGTCCAAAACACTTAATGCAACCTTGATGTATGGGGGCAGCTCCAAAACACTGAATTCAACCTTGATATATGGGGGCAAGTTCAAAACACTGAATGCAACCTTGATGTATGGGGACAAGTCCAAAACACTGAATTCCACCTTGATATATAGCGACAGGTCCAAACACTTAATGCAACCTTGATATATAGGGACAGGTCCAAAACACTTATTGCTACCTTGATATATAGGGACAGGTCAAAAACACTGAATTCAACCTTGATATATAGGGAAAAGTCCAACACACTTAATGCAACCTTGATGTATGGGGGCAGCTCCAAAACCCTTATTGCTACCTTGATATATAGGGACAGGTCGAAAACACTGAATTCAACCTTGATATATAGGGAAAAGTCCAAAACTCTTAATGCAACCTTGATGTATGGGGGCAGCTCCAAAACACTTATTGCTACCTTGATATATAGGGACAGGTCAAAAACACTGAATTCAACCTTGATATATAGGGAAAAGTCCAAAACACTTAATGCAACCTTGATGTATGGGGGCAGCTCCAAAACACTTATTGCTACCTTGATATATAGGGACAGGTCAAAAACACTGAATTCAACCTTGATATATAGGGAAATGTCCAAAACACTTAATGCAACCTTGATGTATGGGGGCAGCTCCAAAACACTTATTGCTACCTTGATATATAGGGACAGGTCAAAAACACTGAATTCAACCCTGATATATAAGGAAAAGTCCAAAACACTTAATGCAACCTTGATGTATGGGGGCAGCTCCAAAACACTTATTGCTACCTTGATATATAGGGACAGGTAAAAAAACACTGAATTCAACCTTGATATATAGGGAAAAGTCCAAAACACTTAATGCAACCTTGATGTATGGGGGCAGCTCCAAAACACTGAATTCAACCTTGATATATGGGGGCAAGTCCAAAACACTGAATGCAACCTTGATATATAGCGACAGGTCTAAACACTTAATGCAACCTTGATATATAGGGAAAAGTCCAAAACACTGAATTCAACATTGATATATAGGGAAAAGTCCAAAACACTTAATGCAACCTTGATATATGGGACAAGTCCAAAACACTGAATGCAACTTTGATTTTTTGGGACAAGTCCAAAACACTTAATGCTACCTTGATATACAGGGACAGGTCCAAAACACTTAATGCCATCTGGATATATAGGGACAAGTCCAAAACACTTAATGCAACCTTGATGTATGGGGACAAGTCAGAACACTGAATTCAACCTTGATACATGGCGACAAGTCCAGAACATGAATTCAACCTTGATACATGAGGGCAAGTCCAAAACACTAAATTCAACCTTGATAGATAGGGACAAATCCAAAACACTGAATTCAACCTTAATAGATAGGGACAAGTCCAAAACACTGAATTCAACCTTGATAGAAAGGGACAAGTCCAAAACACCGAATGCAACCTTATTATATAGGGAAAAGTCCAAAACACTGAATGCAAACTTGATATATGGGACAAGTCCAAAACACTGAATGCAACCTTGATTTTTTGGGACAAGTCCAAAACACTTAATGCAGCCTTTATATATGGGGACAAGTCCAACCACTTACAATGACCACGATAAATAGGGACAGGTCCAAACGCTTACAATAACCTTGATGTATAGGGACAGGTCCAAACACTTACAATAATTTTGATATATAGGGACAGGTCCAAAACACTTAATGCAACCTTGATAGATAGGGACAAGTCCAAAACACTGAATTCAACCTTAATAGATAGGGACAAGTCCAAAACACTGAATTCAACCTTGATAGATAGGGACAAGTCCAAAACACCGAATGCAACCTTAATATATAGGGAAAAGTCCAAAACACTGAATGCAACCTTGATATATGGGACAAGTCCAAAACACTGAATGCAACCTTGATATTTGGGGACAGGTCCAAAACACATAATGCAGCCTTGATATATGGGGACAAGTCCAACCACTTACAATGACCTCGATAAATAGGGACAGGTCCAAACACTTACAATTACCTTGATATATAGGGACAGTTCCAAACACTTACAATAATTTTGATATATAGGGACAGGTCCAAAACACTTAATGCAACCTTGATATATAGGGACAGGTTCAAAACACTTTATGCAACCTTGACATATATAGGGACAAGTCTAACCACTTACAATAACCTTGATATAAAAGATCAGGTCCAAAACACTTAATACAACCTTGATATATTGGGACAAGTAAAACCACTTCCAATAACATTGATATATAGGATCAGGTCCAAAACATTTCATGCAACCTTGATATATAGGGATAGGTCCAAAACACTTACAGCAACCTTGATATATGAGGGACAGGTCCAAAACACTTAATGCCACCTTGATATATAGGAACAGGTCCAGACACTTACAGCAACCTTGATATATAGGGTCTGGTACAAAATCTTGCAGCAACCTTGATATATAGGGAAAGGTCCAAGCACTCACAACAACCGTGATATAAGGGACAGGTCCAAACATTTACAGCAACCTTGATATATAGGGACAGGTCCAAACACTTACAGCAGCCTTGATATATGGGGAAAGGTCCTAACACTTACAGCAACCTTGATATATAGGGACAGGTCCAAAGACTTACAGCAACTTTGATATATAGGGACAAGTCCAAACACTTACAGCAACCTTGATATAAATAGGGACAGGTCCAAGCACTTACAGCAACCTTGTTATTTAGGGACAGGTCCAAGCACTTACAGCAACCTTGATGTATAGGGACAGGTCTAAACACTTTCAGCAATCTTGATATATAGGAACAGGTTCAAACACTTACAGTAACCTTGATATATATAGGGACAGGTCCAAGCACTTACAGCAACCTTGATATATAGGGACATGTCCAAACACTTACAGCAACCTTGATATATAGGGACAGGTCCAAAACCCTTACAGCAACCTTGATATATAGGGACAGGTCCAAACACTTACAGCAACCTTGATATATAGGGACAGGTCCAAAACACTAACAGCTACCTTGATATATAGGGACAGGTCCTAACACTTGCAGCAACCTTGATATATAGGGACAGGTCCAAACACTGAATGCAACCTTGAAATATAGCGACAGGTCCAAAACACTGAATGCAACCTTGATATATAGGGACTGGTCCAAACACTTACAGCAATCTTGATATATTTAGGGACAGGTCCAAACACTTACAGCAACCTTGATATATAGGGACTGGTCCAAACACTTACAGCAACCTTGATATATAGGGACAGGTCCAAACACTTACAGCAACCTTGATATATAGGGACAGGTCCAAACACTTACAGCAACCTTGATATATATAGGGACAAGTCCAAACTCTTACAACAACCTTGAAATATAGGGACAGGTCCAAAACACTGAATGCAATCTTGATATATATAGGGACAGGTCCAAACACTTACAGCAACCTTGATATAAATAGGGACAGGTCCAAACACTTACAGCAACCTTGATATATAGGGACTGGTCCTAACTCTTACAACAACCTTGCCTTATAGGAACTGGTCCTAACATCCTAACACTTATAGCAACCTTGATATATAGGGACAGGCCCAAACACTGACAACAACCTTGAAAAATAGGGACAGGTCCAAGCACTTAGAGCAACGTTGATATATGGGGACAGGTCCTAACAATTACAGCAACCTTGATATATATATATATAGGCAGGTCCTTACTCTTACAGCAACCTCGATATATAGGGACAGGTCAAAACACTTACAGCAACCTTGATATATGGGGAAAGGTTCTAACACTTACAGTAACCTTGATATATGGGGAAAGGTTCTAAAACTAACAGCAGCCTTGATATATGGGGAAAGGTTCTAACACTTACAGTAACCTTGATATATAGGGACAGGTCAAAACACTTACAGCAACCTTGATATATGGGGAAAGGTTCTCACACTTACAGCAACCTTGATATATAGGGACAGGTCCAAACACTTACAGCAACCTTGATATATAGGGACAGGTCCAAACACTTACAACAGCCTTGATATATAGGGAAAGGTTCTAACACTTACAGCAACCTTGATATATGGGGACAGGTCCAAAACACTGAATTCAATCTTGATATATAGGGACAGGTCCAAACACTTACAACAGCCTTGATATATGGGGACAGGTCCAAAACACTGAATTCAACCTTGATATATAGGGACAGGTCCAAACACTTACAACAGCCTTGATATATAGGGAAAGGTTCTAACACTTACAGCAACCTTGATATATAGGGACAGGTCCAAAACACTGAATTCAATCTTGATATATAGGGACAGGTCCAAGCACATACAGCAACCTTGATATATAGGGACAGGTCCAAAACAAGACTTTTCGACGACACGTACCGCTACCTATCTAAACACGGACATGTCCGCAACACTTACCGCTACCTATCTAAACACGGACATGTCCACAACACTTACCGCTACCTATCTAAACACAGACATGTCCGCAACACTTACCGCTACCTATCTAAACACGGACATGTCCGCAACACTTACCGCTACCTATCTAAACACGGACATGTCCGCAACACTTACCGCTACCTATCTAAACACGGACATGTCCACAACACTTACCGCTACCTATCTAAACACGGACATGTCCACAACACTTACCGCTACCTATCTAAACACGGACATGTCCACAACACGTACCGCTACCTATCTAAACACGGACATGTCCACAACACTTACCGCTACCTATCTAAACACGGACATGTCCACAACACTTACCGCTACCTATCAAAACACGGACATGTCCACAACACTTACCGCTACCTATCTAAACACAGACATGTCCACAACACTTACCGCTACCTATCTAAACACGGACATGTCCGCAACACTTACCGCTACCTATCAAAACACGGACATGTCCACAACACGTACCGCTACCTATCTAAACACAGAAATGTCCACAACACGTACCGCTACCTATTTAAATACAGACATGTCCACAACACGTACCGCTACCTATCAAAACACGGACATGTCCACAACACTTACCGCTATCTATCAAAACACGGACATGTCCACAACACTTACCGCTACCTTTCTAACATAGACATGGATAATGAAACCAGGTCACCCTACTGTAAGAAGGTTGGTGTTGGAAAGCACATTTACTTTAGGGATCACTCTCGGATACTCCCAGTTATTATAAAATACTAACGTCCGCCTGCACTCTAGCTGTTCAATGACTGGTCTCTCAGATACTCCCAGTCATTACATAATACTTACGTCTGCCTGTAATGTAGCCGTACAATGACTGATCCCTCGGATACTCCCAGTCATTACATAAAACTTACGTCTGTCTGTAATGTAGCTGTACAATGAGTGGTCCCTCTGATACTCCCAGTCATTACATAATACTTACGTCTGCCTGTAATGTAGCTGTACAATGAGTGGTCCCTCGGATACTCCCAGCCATTACATAATACTTACGTCTGTCTGTAATGTAGCTGTACAATGAGTGGTCCCTCTGATACTCCCAGTCATTACATGATACTTACGTCTGTCTGTAATGTAGCTGTACAATGAGTGGTCCCTCGGATACTCCCAGCCATTACATAATACTTACGTCTGCCTGTAATGTAGCTGTACAAAGAGTGGTCCCTCTGATACTCCCAGCCAATACATAATACTTACGTCTGTCTGTAATGTAGCTGTACAATGAGTGGTCCCTCTGATACTCCCAGCCATTACATAATACTTACGTCTGCCTGTAATGTAGCTGTACAATGAGTGGTCCCTCTGATACTCCCAGTCATTACATAATACTTACGTCTGTCTGTAATGTAGCTGTACAATGAGTGGTCCCTCTGATTCTCCCAGTCATTACATAATACTTACGTCTGTCTGTAATGTAGCTGTACAATGAGTGGTCCCTCTGATACTCCCAGTCATTACATAATACTTACGTCTGTCTGTAATGTAGCTGTACAATGAGTGGTCCCTCTGATACTCCCAGTCATTACATAATACTTACGTCTGTCTGTAATGTAGCTGTACAATGAGTGGTCCCTCTGATACTCCCAGTCATTACATAATACTTACGTCTGTCTGTAATGTAGCTGTACAATGAGTGGTCCCTCTGATACTCCCAGTCATTACATAATACTTACGTCTGTCTGTAATGTAGCTGTACAATGAGTGGTCCCTCGGATACTCCCAGCCATTACATAATACTTACGTCTGTCTGTAATGTAGCTGTACAATGAGTGGTCCCTCGGATACTCCCAGTCATTACATAATACTTACGTCTGCCTGTAATGTAGCTGTACAAAGAGTGGTCCCTCGGATACTCCCAGTCATTACATAATACTTACGTCTGTCTGTAATGTAGCTGTACAATGAGTGGTCCCTCGGATACTCCCAGCCATTACATAATACTTACGTCTGCCTGTAATGTAGCTGTACAATGAGTGGTCCCTCTGATACTCCCAGCCATTACATAATACTTACGTCTGTCTGTAATGTAGCTGTACAATGAGTGGTCCCTCTGATACTCCCAGTCATTACATAATACTTACGTCTGTCTGTAATGTAGCTGTACAATGAGTGGTCCCTCGGATACTCCCAGCCATTACATAATACTTACGTCTGTCTGTAATGTAGCTGTACAATGAGTGGTCCCTCGGATACTCCCAGTCATTACATAATACTTACGTCTGCCTGTAATGTAGCTGTACAAAGAGTGGTCCCTCGGATACTCCCAGTCATTACATAATACTTACGTCTGTCTGTAATGTAGCTGTACAATGAGTGGTCCCTCGGATACTCCCAGCCATTACATAATACTTACGTCTGCCTGTAATGTAGCTGTACAATGAGTGGTCCCTCGGATACTCCCAGTCATTACATAATACTTACGTCTGCCTGTAATGTAGCTGTACAATGAGTGGTCCCTCTGATACTCCCAGTCATTACATAATACTTACGTCTGCCTGTAATGTAGCTGTACAATGAGTGGTCCCTCGGATACTCCCAGCCATTACATAATACTTACGTCTGCCTGTAATGTAGCTGTACAATGAGTGGTCCCTCGGATACTCCCAGCCATTACATAATACTTACGTCTGCCTGTAATGTAGCTGTACAATGAGTGGTCCCTCGGATACTCCCAGTCATTACATAATACTTACGTCTGCCTGTAATGTAGCTGTACAATGAGTGGTCCCTCGGATACTCCCAGCCATTACATAATACTTACGTCTGTCTGTAATGTAGCTGTACAATGAGTGGTCCCTCGGATACTCCCAGTCATTACATAATACTTACGTCTATCTGTAATGTAGCTGTACAATGAGTGGTCCCTCTGATACTCCCAGTCATTACATAATACTTACGTCTATCTGTAATGTAGCTGTACAATGAGTGGTCCCTCGGATACTCCCAGCCATTACATAATACTTACGTCTGCCTGTAATGTAGCTGTACAATGACTGGTCCCTCTGATACTCCCAATCGTCAATACGCGCCTCGAAGTCGTTGTTGGGGCTGTTCAAAAAGTCCCTCACGCTCTGATGACCCATAATCATCCGTTCCAGGTCTTCCATGTCATCTCCTGAATAGGGCAAAACATGAGATATCACTAAATGTGATTAATACCCTCACTACTCCACCTTCTTGAAATAAGTATCAATGAAACTGATGTATGCTCTTTAAAGCCTTATGTTGGTGAAAATTGGCTTCAATCGAGTTGATGGCCCTAAGTTCTACTATAAAAAAATAACGTTTTTTTATGCACAGCACTTCTTATCAATAAAGTCAATATGTGTATGAAGTTTGAAAGTAATAACTGAAGAAAATAAGGAGTTATTGAAAAAAGTAAAATTGTCCCGATGTCCCAGGACGGCCGGTAGGGTCAAAGTGATTCCTATATAGCCCCCTACATTAGGTGGTTGGGTATAATAATATGAAAAAGAATATGGATTGTCGATTGCTAAAGGTATCTGGGCACAACTGCGTCAACGAATGTGCATCTGTGAAAGTATTTAATGTGTCATACACATACTATGAATCGAAAAGTTTGATATAACCGTTTTTTTCGATAATTTAAATCCGAACAAATGGTTCGTATATGAGAAAATAAAAATCATATGTATTTTATAACTACCCGTTTAGCAGGAAGTGCAACCCCAAACGGGGACCAGTACATGTCAGGGCTAATACAGGTCCCAATTTCTCGAAAAATCAAAAGTCCGTAATAACAGGGTCAAGCTCAGCACACTATTTTAGATTGGGTATTATATATATGATATTCTCTTTTATAAAGAGTTTTTGGACTTTTAAAGGAAATAATACTTGAGATGAATAAGACAAGCTATTTTTCATTTCACAAAATCATATTTAAGTAAGTAATTTTGCTAAATGAAATAAGATACAGTTGAACCCCGTTGGCTCGAAATCGCTTGGCTCGAATTTCTCGTTGGTTCAAATTGGATGTAAAGGGCCGATTTCCTTATACTGAAGGTAAACATTCCATCTTGGCTCGACTTTTCCGATGCTCGAGGTATTTTTCCGGTCCCCTGAAGTTCGAGCCAACGGGATTCAGCTGTACTTTAGTTAGTTATGCTTAAGAACATTTTAGAAATTGGGGCCGTAGGCCATAGACCAATTTCCAACCAACACCTGGTTGATATACATAATAAAATAACAATGGGTAAAACTTCACAAATTAATATTACTAAAACTGTATTTGCATGGAACAGGCTCGTACCTCGACGTCTCGTGAAATGTATTGAGAGTCTGTCTTCGCTCTGGTCTATACTAAGGACATGGTAGGGACACTCCTGGGCCTCCACGTAATCTGTATTCTCCACGGGTGACCGCCGTCCTGTCGCACCAGCCACGGCCAAATCTTCCAAACGGTTACTGCATCCTGCACCGACTCTGTTTGAAATCCGGTTATTGTCATACCTGGGTTTTGGATTTTGGTTAATATAAGGTTTGTTAGTTAGTCAGTTAGTGAAAATGTTAATATCTTAAGTGTTGGCACATTTTGTTAAAAACAAAAGGTTAACTTTAAAACACAGAACATGAAATAAAAATTGTCACTAATAAAACATCTGCGCTACATATAAGCATTATACAAGGAAACCCAAGCCAAGGTACTCGCTTTTCACCAAAGAGGTTGTAGGTTCGATACCCAACAGGGGGTTCTTTCTCGTGGCCTCTTCAAATCCAGTTAACAGACACGAGAGTAGTTATATAAGCCATTAGCTTTAATCCCAATCCAGCTTACATAATTTAGTATTACATGCAAGAAGGTAAGAGCTTGTGAACGTTGATTCCGATGCCGATGAATTCGCTCGCACAAGTTGTATCGAACGTTCTAAATCATATTGATAACCACTGCATTTATTCAGTTCATACTTAAAGCTGCACTTTGACATATTTACTGTTTCCACAACTTTTTTTATTTTTTTGTCTAAGAATTAGCAATTTTTTGCGTAAATATTTCAATTTTTTTAACTTAAATATGAAAATCTGCGAGTTTTTGTCAGCAGTCTTATGTCACTGGTTTACATGCATTTTCGCAAATATTGACCCGTTCCAAAACCAAAAAATAACAAAAAATATCAAACGTTAAATCTGTGAGAGTGCAGCTTTAAAGCGACCATTTCATGGCAAATTGCACTTTTTATGGATTTTTTTTTATTCCGAAATAAAGTGTGGTAAATAATTAGGAGTGTTAAAAAGAAGATAACGGAAGCCTTAAAAAAGTCCACGAGTTTAAAACCATGAGTAAAGCGAATCAACAAAAAGCTGTATCGTGATTGTTTGTTGTTGTTGTTGTTGTTGAGTTTATATAGGTCTGCCCGCGCCCTATAATGGCTGCATTATGGCTTGACCCCGTCACATCCCCAAGTGTGACTTAAACAGAATTTTGACGCCAAATGGGGAGTTTTACCCCCATCGGTTGATGGGATATTCGTCAAAAGAGTAATTTTTTACCCAAAATGCCGCGAAACCTGCGATGAATGACATCTAGGGAGGTCCCACAGCTCTGCGTGATTGTTTGAAAATATCCGTCACCTTATGTACTAGTCAATGTGGGCGAGTCGATATGGAATCAGTTATCAATGTGGGCGAGTCGATATGGAATCAGTTATCAATGTGGGCGAGTCGATATGGAATCAGTTATCTAAGTGGGCGGGTCGATATGGAATCAGTTATCAATGTGGGCGAGTCGATATGGAATCAGTTATCTATGTGGGCGAGTCGATATGGAATCAGTTATTAATGTGGGCGAGTCGATATGGAATCAGTTATCTAAGTGGGCGAGTCGATATGGAATCAGTTATCTATGTGGGCGAGTCGATATGGAATCAGTTATTAATGTGGGCGAGTCGGTATGGAATCAGTTATCTATTTTTTTCTTGACAGTACCGGTGTACGATAACTCCTCACTACAAACAGTTTTTTTCACTTATATGTATTTTTTCTGCAATTTCGGTTTTATATAGTACTATTAGTTACATAATTATAATATGGGCGTTTTCAGATGCATTACCGGGACAACTTTATTTTAGGTGCCAAAACATGAGTGGGTTCCGAGCGTTAGCTTGTAACGAGGATATCCGACAAGGGGCTTTATGTCTTTCGTATTAATGTATTGTATGGCAATATAATATCATTGGTAGATCATACACACCTGTCATCCTCGTGTTCCTGTGCGTGTCTGGGCTGGGGCTCCTCGGAGACAGGGTACCTGCTGTTGTCAACCCAGGACATGACTGACCCCTGGGAGCTCACAGTAGAGTTTGAGACCGCAGACCTCCGAGCCTCGTTGTGGGTGCCTGATTGTCGCCATCCCGACCCGAGCTTACTCTTCCGCTTGATTTCAAGCCAAACTGTAAAATTGAAAATGAAAATTGTCTTGAATAGCGTTTCTTGTGTTGTGTTTAACACTGTTCCCCTCCACTGTTTGGTGTATTGTATTTTTCAACTGATTTCAAAGATCTACTTTGGTATGAAGATGTTATATTGTTCAACGATACGACTGTTTCGTGAGGACGCAGACATGACGTGTTAAGAAACGACGGTGCCAATTACGTGACGACGCAGACCCGGGGTGTTTTGTTACAACTGTGACTCTGTCGTGACAACGCATGCATGACGTGTTATGATTCGACTGTGTCGTGACGACGCAGGCATGACGTGTTATGATTCGACTGTGTCGTGACAACGCAGGCATGACGTGTTATGATTCGACTGTGTCGTGACAACGCAGGCATGACATGTTATGATTCGACTGTGTCGTGACAACGCAGGCATGACGTGTTATGATTCGACTGTGTCTATGTCTTGACGACGCAGACATGACGTATTATTATATACGACCGTGACTATGTGGTGACGACGCTGACATGACATGACGTGTTATGACACGACTGAGACTATGTCGTGGTGACGACGCAGACACGACGTTTTATGACACGACTGTGACAATGTCGTAGTAACGACGCAGGCATCACGTGTTATGATACGACCGTGACTATGTGGTGACGACGCAGACATGACATGACGTGTTATGACACGACTGAGACTATGTCGTGGTGACGACGCAGACAAGACGTGGTATGATACTACTGTGACTATGTCGTGACGACACAGGCATGACGTGTTATGACACGACTCTGACGATGTTGTCACGACGCAGGCATGACGTGTTATGACACGACTGTGACTATGTTGTGACGACGCAGTCACGACGTGTTATGACACGACTGTGATTATGTTGTGACGACGCAGGCATGACGTTTTATGATACGACCGTGATTATGTCGTGGTGACGCAGGCATGACGTGATATAATTTTGTCCAGCTGAATGAATCATACTCTTATAAAAGTGTTAGAATTTTACACATAGAACGGTGTTTAATATGGAAGATCAGCAGGTGTATACATGTCTAATGACAGGAAACGTACTGTATTTTCTCTACATCACAACGAGCATAGTCCAAGAACAATATTTGTTTGCAGAATGATATGTTCAATTTTTTTTATATATTCGAATGCCATTCATTTTTCTGTATATAGATATTTGCATTTGTATCCATGTGTGTTCTGTGTGTATGTGTATATAATGCAAATCTTTCTAGCGATCCCATTGGCAAATACATGGGTCTGAAACCTAAGTAACAGTCCGTGTGTTTATTTTGGGTTTTCTTAACGATAAATTCGAACGGCCGACTAATCGTTTAAAATATCAATAATGAATGCCAAATTTCTTAGTTTTCAGTTTGAAATGCCCAGCTAATTCATCTATACTAGCCATTGTACATGCACGAGCTTCTGAATAACCGACTCGATAGAGCCAGTTAATGAACAAATGGAAATTTGGCATGCTTCTAAATAACGGACTCGATAGAGCCAGTTATTGAATAAATGGAAATTTGGCATGCCTCTAAATAACCGACTCGATAGAGCCAGTTAATGAACAAAAGGAAATTTGGCATGCTTCTAAATAACCGACTCGATAGAGCCAGTTAATGAATAAATGGAAATTTGGCATGCTTCTAAATAACCGACTCGATAGAGCCAGTTAATGAATAAATGGAAATTTGGCTTGCTTCTAAATAACCGACTCGATAGAGCCAGTTAATGAATAAATGGAAATTTGGCTTGCTTCTAAATAACCGACTCGATAGAGCCAGTTAATGAACAAATGGAAATTTGGCTTGCTTCTAAATAACCGACTCGATAGAGCCAGTTAATGAATAAATGGAAATTTGGCATGCTTCTAAATAACCGACTCGATAGAGCCAGTTAATGAATAAATGGAAATTGGGCTTGCTTCTAAATAACCGACTCGATAGAGCCAATTAATGAACAAATGGAAATTTGGCTTGCTTCTAAATAACCGACTCGATAGAGCCAGTTAATGAATAAATGGAAATTTGGCATGCTTCTAAATAACCGACTCGATAGAGCCAGTTAATGAATAAATGGAAATTTGGCATGCTTCTAAATAACCGACTCGATAGAGCCAGTTAATGAACAAATGGAAATTTGGCTTGCTTCTAAATAACCGACTCGATAGAGCCAGTTAATGAACAAATGGAAATTTGGCTTGCTTCTAAAGAACCGACTTTATAGTGCCAGTTAATGAACAAATGGAAATTTGGCTTGCCCCAGTTAATTAACAAATGGAAATCGGGATTGCTTCAAAATAACCGACTTTTTAGACCCAGTTAATGAACAAATGGAAATTTGGCTTGCCCCAATTAATGAACAAATGGAAATTTGGCTTGCCCCAGTTAATGAACAAATGGAAATTTGCCGTGCTTCTAAATCACCGACTTAATAGAGAGCTCTTCTTAATGCAATGTAATTAAATGTGAATCTGTTCGGTGATCCCATTTTCGGAGCCATTAGCCTAAAGACTAAAACTGAATGGTGTGTCATGCATATACACTTACGTCTTAAGATATGTTTTGAGTAATAGTTTTTGTATATATGAGCTTTAAAAAGTAATAATCGTGTGTTCTAATTTGTCATTTCCCTGTACATTGTTTGATATGATTGGGTCTAAGATTATTGCTGTATGGTTTAAAAACCCCACTATGTGTGCATTTTAATGTATTGTTTACGATTCGCGAGTTATTACTCCTTAAGACCCTGTCACACTGTCACGACTTGCATCGAGTTACCACGAGTACTGGTGAATTATAACTCGCCAAAAAATGCCACGAGATGACCGCGGCTTCCGATGCTGTGTACATCAGTTCGACAACTGCTCGAGTTCTATTCCATGTGAATACGAGAATAGTACGAGATTCGTCTGTTAAACCCGAGTTTAAGCAACATCGGTACGATCTGTGTACGACAATCTTTCGACAACCACAGAGATTTCTACGAGTTATGCCGATATGTGCTCGATATCATGACGAGTTATTAAGAGTGAGCTTCGAGAATGTACGAGAAAGGACGACACATGGCGAACTGGGTATAAATACAGATGGTGCTGCACATCAGGACCAAATTCCAGTTGATCAGCGTAGGTGATGCTTCGTGGAAATTCAAAGGTGTTGTTGGTGCAGGGGGTGGTGACTCAACATCTGGTTCCACAGCCACCTTTAGTCTTAACGGAGCCTTACCCATTCTCTTCGAAGGCATGACTAGTCTAACAATGGTTTACCTCTTGTAAACACAGTGATGTTTACTGGTTGGAATCTTCAGAAGAAATGATGCAGTGATTTTCTTGATATTATCACATTGAACTCGCCGGAAGTCGCAACAGTCTCAATGACATGTCGAAGGGGTACGTACAAACTCACAACATTTCGAACGAATCCAGAGCAGAAATCGTAATAATGTCCTCCTGAGTCGCTGCTGAACTCGTATATTGTCGAGCGACTTTTTGACGCGGCGAGAAGCGACGACAAGTGAAGACATGTCTAAGAGTTCGAGTTTGTTCGACACCCCTGCCACATGTACTCGATATGTGTACGAGACGAAAACTCGTACGACAATTTTAAACCGTTTAAAGTTCTCGTCACTGCTTGCCGAGTACTTTCTTTATGAGGAGACATGTCTTCGACATGCAACGACAAGGATTCGAGTCCAACACGACACCTGAAGAGTTTAGGCAAGTTGAAACTCGCAACAACTCGTAGCCGAAAGTCGCCACAGTGTGACAGGGGCTTTAGTATCTTTTTCGCGCTCTAGTATCATATAAGAATTTTTGAACGTGGAAATTAAGTGAACGAAATTCTTAAAATAAATCAATTAATTTACAACATTTAAAAACTGTGCTCAAGAATTGTAATTTACGGGAAGTAATTGGACATGATAACGAATTCGGGCCTTCTGATTGAGATTTGGAATTAATTTCCAGCACTTCAAAATGCTTCCAAGTTAAGCCCATATCACAAATTAAATTCCTGTCTATGCATTATTCATTCCGTTACTATCGTTATTTTAAAAGGCATTTACAGACATTTGCATAAATCACGTGACCTTCAGATACTAAAGATGCACACTATAAACTGGAAAACCATTATAGGCTATTTTAAAACGGGTAAACTCAGCTGAGAGAGCGACAAAATATTCTCTAAATAATGTAAGATGATGTATAATCGGCTCATACTAGCTCGTATTGACAATGCTAGGCTTGTCTCGTGGACATAATGTATTTGCCGATTTTTGGATCATCTGGTGTCTAGCCCCCTTAATAAGCCACTCTCCGGACAACAGGCGGCCCCCTTGATTGACTACTTACCCTCGCCCTCGGAGTCTAGCGGAATGACTTTGGTTTCCTTGGTCTGGCGGACGTGGCCTATCAGCTGGTAGAAGTTGGTGCTCACCCGCATATTGATCATGATGTTCCGGGAACCTTCCTGTCGGCAAACGGTCTTCTCCGTCCGTTCCCGGGGCTCACAGATAAGCATCACATTATTGTCCCCGATCTGAAGTGTAGGTTGTATACGTAGTTGCTTATACAAAGTCATATTTAGAGACATCATCACATTCGTATTGCCGATCACAGGTCAGAAATGTTAAGTCTGTGTGTAGTTGTAAATGATTTTATAGCCATAGCGATCGATTTATACGGGGGCTGTCTCACTAAATCGTCGACTTTGTTTATAAATCTTAGACGTCACATCAGAAAAGTACGCTACATGTTCATAGACCGGTGTATAATAAAATTTGTCTCTGACTGGCTTTGAACGCCTTCTTGTTCCAAATTCTGGGTACATTTCATTGAAATTGTATAGAAATTATCATTGTGTAATCATCTTGTTTTACATATAAGTGTATCCCGTACGGAGCTTTGCATTGAAAAATGGAAATGGAAATTGATTCGTTTGTTTCCCCTTTGTTTTGAGATATACTGCTCATTGTTTCACCGACCTGTACATATTTAGAGTATATTTGCTCCCCATCCACGGAGTATGGCTGTTTGACGAGTGTCTGCTCGGTCGGCTTGTCCACGGGTATGTTGAGGCCCGGCGGCCCGTCACTCGAATAGCTCACCTCCATCTCCCGCCGGACCGCCTCCATGGTCGTCCGCAGTGAAGACAGGTTCAGTGCGGGAGCATCATTGCATCCGGCCCCCTGTTTGATATGAAAATAAAAATTAATCGATACTCGATATTAACGATTTATTGCTGTAGAGTTCTCCAGGTTTATTTAGTTGACACCGAGAGTCTTCGATCCATCGCCCTTTTCGCTGTCCACCGGTAATGTAATGTTTTTGACAATATGGTATTGATACCCTCTTGTCAGCAACTGTCCTACTGCTGCGTCATCCATGCGCCCCCCGTGGCAGTTTGTACCGTGCTACGGCCGCCGCATGAAATTCCTACGGCGACAGTACGTCATCACTTCAAAGGCCGTAACGATAGCCACTGGTTTCCTGTCCTCACAAATTCAAAATATGCCTAACATTTGTAACTACTATAGTACGTGACCGTAAGAATGCAGCGGCGACCCTATTATGCACCAGTCAACTGTAACCACGGCCCCCCGAGGTCCGGGGGTATACCGGGGATAGCCGGGGAAATGGGCCGTGTTTTTACCTTCCAGGTGGCCCCGCAGTGCCGGGTGAATGCGGTGGTTTTGTCTTTGCGCCAAAAATAGCGGGGAAAGTTACTTACCTATGATTCCTGGGGTGCGGGGGCATTTGGCCGGGATTTTATCATCAGTTCGTCCCCGCAGGACAGGGATTTTACCCGGGGTTGGCTCGACCGAATGTCAAAGTCCCCGCTATTCCCCGGACCTGGGGGGCCGTGGTTACAATTGACTGGTGCATTTTTGCTTTTGGCGGTATATATTTCAGACCCATCGGCCGCCGCGGCAAGTGTGGATGAGGCATAATGCACCAGTCAATTGTCACCATGCACCAAGGTCCGGGGACGAGCGGGGACTTTGACTTTCGGTTCAGCCAATCCCAGGTAAAATCCCCGCTCTGCGAGGACAAACTGCTGGTAAAATCCCCGCCAAATGCCCCCGCAACCCGGGAGTATTCTAGGAAAGGTCCATTCCCCGCTATTTTCGGCGCGAAAACAAAACCATCGCATTCACACGGCACTGCGGGGCCACCTGGGAGGTAAAAGCACGGCCCATTTCCCGCGTTATCTCCGGTATACCCCCGGACTTGGGGTCCATGGTTACAATTGACTGGTGCAAAACTTGTAAAAGCGGTGCCGACCGTTCTCGATGTTTGATTGGGAAACGTTCTGTCTTTGAGATACTTATAAAACATCGAACTCAATGTACAATGCAATCGCTGTTGTTTCTTTCATTAGTTTAGAATAAAAATATAATATAATATAAGAATAAAACGATTGTCCACTTGAAAATCATTATTAAAATGTTTAACAAACTATGTGCGTATGAGATGTCTTGGTATTTGTATGATTTGTAAAACACGTTTGTATTTACCTTAAGCACTTTTCAAACGAAGCGTCTATACTATGACCAGAAACACATTCTATCCCCTTTTCAGTCTGCGATATATACTCGTAACACACAAACTAAAAAAATTAAAACGTAGACATTGTCCTTGAGATACGAGCAGAAGACAGTTGCATCCTTATTGATTTGAAAGTACCGGTGTTAATCACATCCGGAGAAAGTATTTAAGTCAGAAAAAGAGAATGGTTATGTTAAAGTGCCCATTTCCTTGTGGGTAAAGTTCACTTTTATTGACACTGCTATGGATGCCATAACTGTAGCGAATATTATGGAACGCCACAATTGTCTTATGATATGGTATTGTGTCCAAACGACATGGTAGTATGTCCATTCGACAATATATAATAAACTACCATGTCAATTGTGATAATACCAATCAATTGGACATACTAAGATGTCATCGGCAAGTTCACGTATCAATCACACACGTCAACATAATACTATATCGATTAGACATATCATAACGTCTTTTAATCATGAAAAGACGACGGAAATTGTCAATATGTCGGTTGAATATAATTGAACGTCAGTTTGACATAAAAAAAGTCACTTAGATATAATAACATGTCAGTTAGACATAATCACATGTCATAAGACATAATAGCATGTCAGTAAGACATTATAGCACAAGAAACCACAACCTAAGAAAGTTTTGGCGTTCCATAAAATGTCCTTCAAAACATGAGACAGTTGTGGCGTTCCATAGAATGTCATTCACGACATAGGACAGTTGTGGCGTTCCATAGAATGCCATTCACGACATAGAACAGTTGTGGCGTTCAATGGAATGCCATTCACGCCATAGGACAGTAGTGGAGTTCCGAAGAATGCCATTCACAACATAGGACAGTTGTGGCGTTCCATAGAATGTCATTCACAACATAGGACAATTGTGGCGTTCCATAGAATGTCATTCACAACATAGGACAGTTGTGGCGTTCCATAGAATGTCATTCACAACATAGGACAGTTGTGGCGTTCCATAGAATGTCATTCACAACATAGGACAGTTGTGGCGTTCCATAGAATGCCATTCACAACATAGGACAGTAGTGGCGTTCAATATAATGCCATTCACAACATAGGACAGTAGTGGCGTTCCATAGAATGTCATTCACAACAAGGGACAGTTGTGGCGTAACAGAGTAAATGAATATCTGAACCTCAAGACTCTTTATGTTATTATTTTTACTATTTTTTAACATAATTTTAATAGTACCAACTGATAACAAGAACGCCTGTGCCCAAATACGCCCGTCCTTATTTTAAGACAATAGGTCGTTGTACGACAATTGGGTACTTTAAGTCAGTTTTTGCCAATTCAAGGGTCATAACTCTGGAGCGACTGAGGCGACATGGCTGGTAGTCGAACCTGATTAAGATTTTCTGCCCAAACACATCCTGCCATATTCGGATATCATTGACTTCTGAAGTTGTTGATCGGACAAGACCAATTGTAGGTACTTTCTTTAATTAAAGGAAGATAACTCCCGAAAGACATTTTGACCATATTTGGTGATGATTGGACAAAGGATTCTAAAATTAATTATCGGACAAGACCGATATTAGGTTATTTCTACAATTAAAGGGCGGTAATTCTTGAGTGACTCAAGCGATATAGCTGAGCATCCAACTTGTCCACGATGATATGGCCATACATGTTCTGACTTAATTTAGTGATGATTGGGCAAAGGTTTATTAAGTTATCGAACGTAAAATATCGATATGAGGTAATTTCTATAATGAAAGGGCGATAACTATCGAGTCACTGAAGTGATATGGCTGGTTATCGAACATGTCCAAAAAATGTTATGCGCATAGATATTCCGACTAAATTTGGGGATGATTGGACAAATTCTTCTTAAATTATTAAGCGGACAACATACTGGACGCCGCCCACCTGCCCGCAAACCCGATGCGAAACCGCCCGTCCGTATGCCGCAGGTGGAACTATAATACGTCCCCCCTTGTTTTTTGTTTTTTTCAAACAGGCGTATAGAAATGTACAAGCGTCGATCCTGCTGGTGGGGCTCGTGTTCTTTAAATCAAACAGTCAATAATACTAGTCAGATTGCCAATAACTTAAAGTATCAAGTTAAGTATCATAAACGGGTATTAAGTATCGTATACGGGCAGCTTAAGTTTCACGTCACAACTACGTGTACTTCTCGGAATATGGCACAGGCTTTTTCCTCTACCTGACTCATGTTCGCTGAAGTCGTCACAATTTCTAAGTGAAATGTCATCAAATGAGAGAAAGTTAAAGGAAAAACCGAGTTTAAGGCATTTACAAAACAATTTTAAGACATGCATTTATCCCCTTAAGATGACTCTATAATAGTGTCAAAATAAGTTTAGTGTTTATGCCCAGGTCTCCGCCAATGGGATCGCCGGACGGATTCTGGTGTTATTATTTAGAAAGTCTCTGAACAAACACCGACCACCAACGTTCTTAAGACAGTAATTCAGAGTTTCGCGCATGCGCGCTTGCTTGTGTAGGGACATTCGCGCCAACGGCAACACTATTATGATTTTATTTAAGTTTTGCTTTACTATACAATTAAAATGATAAATGACAAAGCAAATATAAACAAAAGATATTTGATGGTATTTAATGATAGAACCTGTATAGGAAGGAATTAATAGAGTCAGTAAATCTTGGCTGTTTTGAACAGCATTTATCGAATATCAAATTTGCATAAACACACTTTGTAATACAATTTGGATTTGATGATAAATGTATAAAACAATAGATTGACATATACCATAGCAGTGATCTAGTGGATTGGATGCCCGTCGATAAATGTGCAAATACATACAAAACCAATTATTTCTTCCTATTTTTTCTCCTACTCTCAATCTCCTAGGAGCATTGAGTTGTTCTCTCTCTTTGTTGTAGTCTATCCCATGTTTAGCCTTGAAACGATAAGAATCAGCCCTTTTATGTGCATTCAAAACAAACAAAAATCCGCACAAGTCTAACAATAGGTGTGACTGTATAAAAGCGGAAACCAACTTTAAATTAAACTTTACCTTATACAAAGATGTAAAAATTGATTTGAAATTTTTAAATCTTCGTGTAACAAAATACATTTTTCCTTATGGTGGGGTGACTTTCAGCTCAAAAGGCCACTGTTAAAAGGGGTAACCCGGACCCCCCTTTGCTACATTTCATGTTATATACCAACACGACCGGAAAGGTCTGAAGTTTATCAGACTGCCGGCATAAATTAGCATAAATGGCGGCGAGCCGAGAAAATCCAAGATGGCCGACAAAGATGGCCGCCAAAATCTGAAAATCAAATTTGCTCTTTTTTGCCTTGTTAATCGACCTTTTCATCTAGTTTCAACATTATTTTTCACCTAAACTGTAAGAATGATCATATTTTATGCTTTTTAGTGATGACATAGGGGGAAAAAGGGGAAAATATAACTTTTATAATAAAAAAAATGCCCAAATTTTGCAAGGGAGTGTGGAATTCTAATATATATCTTTTGAATAATTGCATCCAGTAACCTTTTCTTGTATTATAAGATAATTTTTATTACTTATACATAAATAAATATGTTTTTATATGAGTTTTAACCAATTTTTATCCAACCAAAAGCTGTTTCAGGTGGGTGGGGTAAATTCTGAAAACCGGACCAAAAATTGAGAATTTTCTTAAAGTTTCATTATGAGGAAAAAACTGCTAGGTTGCATGCAACTGACACCTGCAATTATGTTGTATCAAAGCATGATTATCAGGGTGAAAGCATAAATTTGAATAAACAGTGGCGAGCTAAAATTAACCAAAATGGCTGACCTTTAGGTTGGATTACTGGCAACATGGACAATTTTTCATAATTATATTTATAATAGTATTAAAAAGTGTATAAGTAGATGAAAGTTTATTAATGAACAAATAACAAAATAGTGATATTTAAACAATTATATCATTTTTCAAAATGAATTAACTTCATTAAATCAATGATGGATAACATAATGACTTCCAAGATGGTTGCTAATATTTGATATCTTTGACAAAATAACAGTAGGCACATACAAATAAATTTTACCATTTTGCATATGAGTATATGGAAGTGCATCTTAATAACACTTCTGGGAACTAATAAAATCATAAAGCTAATTTAGCAATCTTCTAACTCAACATCTGCGAGTTCAGTAAACAAGTTCTGACATGAACTTGTGTTTGTCAAGCACCCCTTACAATCGCACGCTTCGGTACAAGGTTGCTCATTCGAACAACAAACACAATCATCTTTGCATGAATTACAGCAACTACAAACGAAATCACTTAGCAATTCAGGGGCAGCTGCAGCCTGTGTCATCATCTGAGGAATAAAAAATCCTGAATGTGGATCAACAGTATAACCATAGTCCACTGGATTAGCCAATGGTGTTGGGGATAATGCACCTCTCCACATCAACAATTGGTACATACATCGAAGCAAGTGGAGCATGAAACTGTCATTGGTTGGAGGAAGTTTCCTTGGTTTTACTTTTGTTTTTGCAAGAACAAGATTTGTTCTTAAAACATTCAGTGATTTACAATTGTTTTGACCATACAACAAGCCAACAAAAACAACAGCTGCTGCCTTTGTCTGAGGTAAAAGTGTGGACTGAACCCCAAGGTCTGCAAGATCACTGACTTGCTCTGCCGATTTGGTCATGACTTTGAAAGCTCTCTTTTTACCAATACCAAATAATGAAGAACATGTATCACAGCCCGTGATACAAAATACCGGTAACAATATTTGTGTTACTTCTGGCTGAAGAGATTCAACTGCGGAATGAACTGGAATATACCTTGTTCGATCAGAATACGCCACTTTACGACCCGTTTTGAAAAATATCTTTTCAACTCTCAACTGATCAAAATGATGTACAAGGAGAACAAACACGTCGGTGTCCGGACTATCAACAACAATTGTATTTGCACCTAAATCAGATGCATTTGCAACATGAAATAACAGTGGAACATCTGCTTCCTCCTGGTCGGATGTTAGGCCACCAACAAATGCTACTGAAAGACCGGTGACTTTTAAAGCCTTTGTACCCATACCACCAGCAACAAACAATGTCTCACCATTGACAAGAATATCATGGGCATGCAATGCAAGGTGTTCTGTATAAAGTTTAGTCAACTCACATTTACTCTTTGTGCTAGTCAGTATACTTTTCCAGTCCCTGATCTGCATATTTGGTTGAATTGTAACTGGCGCATGGGAAAGAGTTTCACCCCGTTTTTGGCGCGTTTGGGCCTTCAAACTGTTAGTCACATACCTATCGAAAACCACATGGATGTATTTGATACCATAACTGCTGGCTAATACACATCTCCAAAACTCTGAAGCCATTTCCGAGTAAGTGATTTGTCTATTTGATGAAGGTTGAAGCATTTGGACAATAGCCATCCCATCAAAGACAATACAATTAGCAGCTGGGATACTGTAAATAACCTCATCTTTAACAAGACCTTCAATTTTGTCTAGGAAGTCGGATTTCTTTGTCATTGTTATGGAACCTTCATCAGTGAACAAACTAAGAGGGACTGGGGCATTTTCAAATGATAAAACCCGTTGCAAAGGCACCTTTTTGAATGTATTAATGGCCAAAAAGCCGAAGATACCACTCCTCACCATTCATCTGAACCGATTTTGTGGCCGTTCGAACAACAGACTTAGACAGAGCCATGGTTTTTTTTTTAACCCGTGCCATTGGATCAACGAATGTCTTTTTTGTTAACTGGTCTTCTTCAACTATGAACCTCTCACTAACAAAGGTTTGCAGCAATCGTTTGCCTGTATCATGACAATTTAAAAGGCTCTCATCCACCTCAAGCCGGGCTGCTACTCCTGTAGCAATGTTCACTATCTTTTCAGGGGGAGACGAAAGAGAAAACGGATCTATAAATGATTCATTCTCAAAAAGGGACAACATCTGACTAACTGCACTATTGTATGCATTTGTATGGAATGGAGTGTCTGTGTGATGTTTTGTTGATGTGGTCTGTCTGCGGTTTGCAAATGCTATGGCATACTTTGCGGTTAACGGTCTCGATAAAAACCACCGTGTTAATGCACTGTCATTGTGTGTTAACCCTATAATACCACCAGAGGATTTGAGTGCCTTATTTTCTGTGACTTCAAGCACATAATCTATCCAGACAGCATTGAACGTGCCTTTTGTGAGTTTAGCAACAAACTGACCTTGATCGAAATTCTTTGTTAGGTGTTCAGGAATTCGATTCATCTTCAACACCATGTATGTCATGAACCTGGCATAAATAGATCTATTTGAGGCAAACAGAAAAGGCAAAAGCATCTGTTTGGCATCCTGGTGAGCACTCCAAATACCATGCCTCGAGGAAGATAGATACAATTTGATAGGCAAAGATACCTTAGTGAGATAGTCATCCCAAAATTTGAACAATGGTGACATTGATCTTCCCTCAGATCTGAATAACTCAATAAGAGGAATCATCTCAGAATCGATCAATCCTGAAATACACTTTGATAGGCAAAGATACCTTAGTGAGATAGTCATCCCAAAATTTGAACAATGGTGACATTGATCTTCCCTCAGATCTGAATAACTCAATAAGAGGAATCATCTCAGAATCGATCAATCCTGAAATGCTATCAAATTCATTGCTATCAGAGTCGGAACTTTGTTTCATAGAGGCAATCCTCTGAAAAAGATTGTGAGGAAACTCTTTCTTTTTTTGTTCAGCCCATGCTCTTAGCTGAAAGAGAAATCTGTTGTTCAACACTTCATCAATCATGAGAATAGCCCGCAAAGCTCGGTCAAAGTCTTTGCCATACAATATATGACCAGCTGTCAACTTTGCAAAAACATCAGACTCTACCATCAACTGTTTTAACCCCGCATCATAAATGTGCCCTATCCCACCAAAAATACTCATCATGAAATGCATGCCACTTTCAATAGGTATAACGCCCTCAAACTCACTCGGGCAGGCCCAGACAATTTCAAGGGCCTTTGTCAATAAGCCCATATCAAACACATTGACAAATATGTTGTCCTAAAGCACCCATCTGTTCTTTTGTACGGACTAATGTGGTATACACAGTGTTAAGATCAGTAGGGGGAGCTAATATGATTGGGTTATAAACAATGTCTGATGTTTGAAGTAATGAAAATACAGTGGATATATTCGAAGGGATATAATATACAGTTGCACCGTTTTTCATATATAGAATAGATTTATTTGCATTTCAAACATATATTGTAATATCTATAGTTATTCAGCTGTCTTATAGTAAACATACATGTAAACACATGTTTTTGAACCATTTTCACTCATAACATTATTGCAAATTATCAAAACAAATAGTCCAGGACACTCTCAATTCAACTTTTCAAGTTTCTGATCACATAAATAAACAATCCATCCATCTCTTAAATATTTTAACATTTTATACATGACAAAATACACTTACTATGTTTAAGAAGGAATAAATGTTTAATATTCATTATAATTATACTCACTTTAGTGTCAAATGTTGAAAAAAATGCCTTTGTTTACATGTTTTTAAATTTTCCCGCCGAAACAACTTCCACGGTGCTGATGTAAATTTTATCTTTGAAAATGATCCTACCTGTATAAATGGCTTTTAATTTATAAAATCCTTAAATTAATATGCTTTGATCAAACATAATTATAGATGGCAGTTTTGCAACTTAACAGTCTGTTCTCTCTAGTATAATCTGAACTAAATCCACACCTGGTCTGAATTTTAAACCACTTCAATTTACCCCACCCACCCAAAAACAGCTTTTGACAATTTATGACTTGGTGGTAGATGATGGAAACAAGTTTGTAAATTATGTATAAATGTTTATAATTATCTTTTAATCTAAGAAATAGGTAATGGGTGCAATAAATAAAAAGATACAAATTAAAATAGTACCCTCATATGCAAAATTATGGCAAAATTTTCACTATTTATTATGAAAAAATTGTAAATCTTTTATATTTTTACCAAGTTGCATCCTGAAAAGACATAAACCATCTTTATTCTTGCAAATGAGATGGAAAAATATGTAAAAATAAGATAAATAGTTCTATTAACAAGGCAAAAAAAAGCATAGCTGATTTTCAGATTTTGGCGGCCATCTTTGTCGGCCATCTTGGATTTTCTCGGCTCGCCGCCATTTATGCCAATTTATGCCGGCAGTCTGATAAACTTCAGACCTTCCCGGTTATTTTGGTATATAACATGAAATGTAGCAAAGGGGGGTCCGGGTCTCTGTTTTCAAAAGTGCTGAAAGTCACCCTACCATTATTATTTTTAATGAAGCATATTTTCTTTTATTACATTGTCAAGGTATAGGATTGTTAATATCTCAAGATACATTCACGCGTAAAAAAAGCTCTCACTGTTATTTCTCCCGATTATATTGCCCGAATTTGATAGTTTTGTACAAATGCTGACGATTACCGTATGGCGGAAATACAAGGACTAGAAATGAACCCACAACGGTAATATTTGTACGCCTCCTCACGATTGCACCAAATACTGTTTCAATTACAGATTACGTGGACAATTTAAAGCGTAGAATATGCGTGTCCACTTGTACTGAATCGTCATTAAACAATCGTTATGATCATACACGATTACACACAAAAGCCGAGAATTCCACGAATATGTTCGATGGAGCAATCTGAGCATATCTACATCACCACGACCATGAAGACAGTTTTTAATGTCGTGGCTCCTTCCCATTCACTGTAAGATCAGTCAAGATGATGCCAGATTCACGCACGTGTACGCCGTTACAAATGAATTTACGATGTGTTCAATTATCGTATCGAAAATTGTGACAGTGAGATCCAGGCGCACTATATAGGTTGTTTTCGGGAATTATTTCATGAAACAATGTATCACACTATGAATACGTCAAATGAGCAAGCTTTGGCTCGATATTCCAGCGTAGCTTTAATTGTCACGATTTAGCAGGCACCTTAGTAACGCGAACGCTCCGGACTAGATGAATATGAATATTCATGCATAGTTCCGAATAGATCGGAAGAGGCCACTAAAGTAGTATAACTTTTGTATACGTCGTAGTTGTTGACGGGTCCTTCCGGGACTTGTCAACTATATTCGTTGTAATAGGGAGATGGTGGAAGTGTCTAAGACATGTTAGTGGTCATTTCAGCGATCTACAGAAAATGGAGAGAGCGCAGCGAGGCTGCAGGTCGAGAAAGCTCGTACCATTTTCTGTAGATCTCCAAAATGAACTCCCATTTATTTGGCGTTCGAAATAAATTGACCCATAAGCTCCGCCCTGTGTGTAGTCACCGTGGTATTTTGGCGCGAACGTTAAACCGCCTAGGCGTTAGTTTTATCATTTGAATGTCGGGCGATGGTAAATTGTCGGGACTTCGGGAATATTTTATAAAAGCAAATTCATTCGATCGATATTTGTACAAAAAATGGGAAAAATACCGAAACATGAACGCATAATACTTTCTATTTTAAAATTGATATTTGGGTTATCATAATAACCTATGTATGTTTGCATAGTACTCTTTACTGGGATGACCTCGTTAAGATAAGTATTCATGATATTTTTTCTGTGAAACTAGTTCACAGTATCTACATACACATCTCATTTATGTTCCTTTCTTTAACATATTTTTTTTATAATATACAACCCATCAAGCAAAGTCAGTACCAAAATGTGCTATGTTTTGTTGATCATCATGAATACAAATCTTAACCAAATTTTGTTGATTTTTAAACGAAAAGTATTATGCGGTTCATGTGCTTTTCCATTTTGAGAACCATCAGCAATTGCATGCGATTTCGGTGCTGATTCTTTGAATTCAGTACGAATATTTAGGAAGCACAACGTGTAAAGTAGTATATATATGTACTATAAGTAGCGACATAGCTTTGTAAAGAATACAGATATGCAAATCTTTGAATAATACACATTTTTTACTGGCCACAAATAAGTGTACACGATACGTTTTCACACGATTCCTTCGAATGTAACGCGGTTTCGTACGATTCCCTACGAATGTAACGCGGTTTTATACGATTCCCTACGAATGTAACGCGGTTTTATACGATTCCCTACGAATGTAACGCGGTTTCACACGATTCCCTACGAATGTAACGCGGTTTCACACGATCCCTACGAATGTAACGCGGTTTCACACGATCCCTACGAATGTAACGCGGTTTCATACGATTCCCTACGAATGTAACGCGGTTTCACACGATCCCTACGAATGTAACGCGGTTTCACACGATCCCTACGAATGTAACGCGGTTTCATACGATTCCCTACGAATGTAATGCGGTTTCACATGATTCCCTTCGAATGTAACGCGGTTTCAAACGATTCCCTACGAATGTAACGCGGTTTCACACGATTCCCTACGAATGTAACACGGTTTCATACCATGTTTGCAACGGCATTTCAACACAGTACGTCTCGTTGAAGTCACGTGCACGTGCTCGTATCATTGTGATTTTGGCAAAAAATGCCACAGAACCTTAGCCACATACTTGGACGGATCCATTATGAATTGGGAAGAATCGTCAGCAGTCATAATATAGCGGGAATGTTTAAGACTGTTTAAAAGAAGTTACTTTCGATAAGCAGTTTTATTAAATGCGATCGTTATTCGGCACCACCTGTTCGTAAAACGACCGTATCCGCATTCATAGTTTTCCGGGTATTTCGGAGCGCCTTGGCCATTTTTATCGAAAAGGAGAAGTAGTTCGTAAAATTTAAATTATATTATTATTTAAATGTATTTGTTTGGCTTGTACTTGTAGATCTAGGTTTAAATTGATTGCCATTGACGTGTATTATTGCAAACATAATTAAGATTCCCAAGAGTTCAGTCATTAGTTTAACTGCTAAATTGAAATGACTACGCGATCTACTTGCAGCGTAGTTAAAGTGTACTAATTGCTGACATTGTAAACCGTTTATATACACCCGAGGTTGTTTCTGTAGAAAGTGGCCGAGGAGTTCCGAATGGAAAAAAAATGGCTGACGCTCGCAGTACTGTACGCATATTTACGAGTGCAACTCGTTTTGCTACAGACATAAAGCGCGGTTTCAAAACATGTTGTACGTTTTCTTTAAGGTTAAGTTTGGACTCGGCATCGATTTATTACTCACAACCAGACAGTTACAATACACGTATTAGTTTAATAATAAACCCAAACCCGCGTTATTGAAATTCTATATTACATCTATAAAACATGATACAGTACAGTAAAAATCGGACTGCATGAAGAGAAACTACTCAACATTAAGATAGCTGATGTAAAAATAAGCTTGTCATGTTATCCAGCCATACGGGGATTATGTTAAATGTGGATGTCTGACATATGCGGTATTGTTAATTACGCTGTGCACCCATTTGCTGAGTTGTGCATTACGTGTAAATCATATCAGAGCGTCACTTTGTCCCGATTTTTCATTAAAGATGCACTCTTACTCCAAAATAAGATTAACCACAATTAATAATATTGTTTTAATATTCAAAAATGATTGAATTAATGACAAAAACAATGGTACTTATGAAGGATACCGAGTTAAATTTGAAAAAAAAATGAGCATAAAACACGGTATTTCTTCCTAATGAGACTATAGTAGACCACAGTTAATCTTTTAGCATTTACCAATCATTTCATATTTTTGCGCTTTCTTCTGTTAAAAACACGGTTACAACCGTGATTAGTAATTGGTATTTTCCATAAATGCATCATTAAGCAAGTAGTTAAAGGTTTGTCCGTAAAAATGGACGATTGTTATACTGTGTGTATGTATTGAATTTGAATAAGAGTGTCACTTTAAGGTTTTACAAAATATAATGCTTGAAAAGAAAATTGTTTGTAATTTTCAATACCCCTTTTTTCAATGCAATATTTCTTTTCAATAAGCAGGAATAACTTCACTGGAATGTACAATAACAGCAATGCCCCATGCAAATGTGTCCGACTTGGGAACTTGAAAAGCATGTAGATAATACGTGTAGTTTTAAAGCGACAACTATGAATAAAAGATGATTAGATGCACATCTTCCAAGCTGTACGATATTTAATGATTTAATAAAGCGCTATGTATCACGAATGTACGCCTAGAAAAATAATGTAATATGTTCATGTTATTACAGCGAATATAAAAATAAAAAAGGCAAGAAAGAAAATTCGCAATTAGGCAATATCGTGAAAGAAGATATTTTTATTTATAGCATGCTATTTTGTTAAAACAGTATGAAGGCCAATTTAACTTATTGACAATCCCAGATTGTTCAACCCCTAAAGGAGGAAAATACTTTATAACAGTAGTGCAAAAAAATGTCAGTACATTGTACAAGCGTATTCAGGATAACTTTTTTTATAAACTTTTATGCTGAATGAATTTCAGTTATTGAATGTCCGATACGGTTACATGGCAAGTACTTTTAAATGAAAATAACAACTTGAACAGTTTTTCGCAGTTTTTGGGGCATTTGCTTATACAACAGTTGAACAGTTTATTTCCTAATCCATGTAGACAAAATTGCCCATGCGTATACATTATATAATTACAAAACATGTTTCTTAACATAGTCATGGATCATTACGTTCATATAAGCAACTGATCAAAATTATAAATACATCAAATCATGCGACCATATGATATATCACCTATATAGTTATATTTAAGCGTGAAGTAGTTAATGTTGACAATTAAAATTACCCGTATTACAATAAATATATACATTGTCGTCATTTGCTGCAAATTCAGTCCAGTTCAAATGTATAGTATTTTAAGATTTCATTTGTATACAAGCGTTTAAAAAGGTTCCTATTTTGAAGGCTTTAACGTTTAAAGATTTGTAGTAGTGAAGGCTGGTATACTATGAACACAAATTGTGGTATTGGGTCAAATCTCCAGAGCGAAGAGAGAAATCCAGGTGTTGATCAAGGACGGTCATAATATTATGCCAGTTAACATCGTTACCAAGTTTGGTAAAACATATATCATAATGTTCGTAAGAGATATGACAAATTACAATATTAGAGGGTTATCATAACTTCAGAGTAAAGAGTGCATTGAACAGTTAAGCGGTCTTGGTCGGGATAGTGTGCATACAAGACTGAAACCAGTTCAGTAAATGACTCTAGTGAGCACACTGTTTATTGTTCTCATTTGAGATAGTATGTCAATTAACATTGTGGCCACTGTGATAAATATTAGATAACAAATGCTTACTTGAGAGAGCGGCCTTTCAATGAACGCGCGATGCCGCGGACGACAACGACAAAGCCGGAAAACTTGGCCCCGATATGTCTGCCATGCTTTACATTTACCTCAAACTAAATAGTGTAAACTTGATTTTTTCTACCCCTTTGGTCCAAATAATACGATTTTCACGCGACAGTGTGTTGCGTAAAGGCAAGAAAACAAGAGAAACTTGTGACACCATCATGCCATGAACTGCAGCATTTTCATTAAGGCGCGCGCAGCGAATGCAACTATATTTAGCTGTTAACATCTTGATACCTTACTAAGGAATTATGTATGCCGCCGTAAGACACCGATCGGTCACCACCAGTTTCACGCCCATCAACGTATCTGTGGTGAACGATGGACGGTATATTGTCGATAAATCACATTGGCAACATAGGCAAAACAATTCGCGTCCTTATCCTTAGACATGTCTCAATGATTACATTCAGTGTATTGGCCAACCATTATACTGTACGATCAAAGCACTTGGATTCTGATTTTAATTTGAAGTTTAATCTTATTCTGATTTTTGAATGTTTTGAATATATTTACAACCTTTTGTCGGTAAAGACTGACTGTGAGTTTAAGCAGGTTGGTCGACGATATTGTCGGTATAGTTACTTTCGGAGGTTGTTATAGACCATTTCACTGTATGTGTAAGCAAATTTGCATTTCTTTATTAATTTATATTTCACTTGCATTGCACTAGATGAAAGTACTTTAATGTTGGCATGTATTTTAGAATTGCTGACATCTGTTTTTGTTGAAAGCTAATTTCAACATGGGGAAATCGATTCTCGCGGCATTAACTCTATGATATAATCCATAAATATGTTCATTTATATCACCTTCGTGTTTTATGAGAGTACCTGTTAAACTATACCTTGCTTCCAACTTGCCACCAACTTTGCCCCAATCTTACAATATTTCATCCTTCATTCACTTTCGTTGCAAACATGAGCGATTTTGAAAATCGTAGCTTCAGCACATTCAGTGCTTTGATTTTATGTATCTTTACAATCTGAAGATAACATCGTTAACACAGTTTATATTCTTGTTATCTAATCTGTGAGATCATTATGGACATTATCGTTTGAAAATATCAATTATGACTGATTAATCATGCACTCACACGCACGCTCTCTCTCTATATATGTATGTAGTTTATCAACTATGCAATGTTATATTTCAAGGATTGAACCCAAACATATTTCATGGTTAATGTTTCTCTACAATAATAACCTACACTAGCTTTTAGACCCTGGCTTGCACTCTGTTTTACCAGTAGATCCGATTTTTCAGAACTTTGTTAAATTAATATATTGCTAACTTTGAATGGCAAAATATTTTATGATGTGCTCATTTAGTTGAATAAAACAAGTACACCTTAAACAGAACATTATCATAATCATTAAACGTATCTGTGAAACTTCCAGACCAATACAGATTTAAATATTAACAACTATGACGCTAACAACGACCTCATCAGTCGTTTATTGCCGAGTATTTCACGTATACAAAACATCAAAGTAATGGCAATTAGTCTGTGAATCGTGACTGATAATTGGCACAGAATCGTCTTACTAGTGTGTGAAGTTGGCGGGTAGCTCGTAGATCGTGCATCAACATTGAAATAAATAAATTGGTCGATCTGGATCGTTGATCGTAGATCGACAATGTATTGTCGACCTAGATCGTAAGTCGTAGATCGACAAAGAAATGGTAGCCACAATTGGTCGATCTGGAAAGGTTGATCGTAGATCGACAATGTATTGACGACCTAGATCGTAAGTCGTAGATCGACAAAGAAATGGTAACCACAATTGGTCGATCTGGAAAGGTTGATCGTAGATCGACAATGTATTGTCGACCTAGATCGTAAGTCGTAGATCGACAAAGAAATGGTAACCACAATTGGTCGATCTGGAAAGGTTGATCGTAGATCGACAATGTATTGTCGACCTAGATCGTAAGTCGTTGATCGACAAAGAAACGGTAACCACAATTGGTCGATCTGGAAAGGTTGATCGTAGATCGACAATGTATTGTCGACCTATATCGTAAGTCGTTGATCGACAAAGAAATGGAAATCACAATTGGTCGATCTGGAAAGGTTGATCGTAGATCGACAATGTATTGTCGACCTAGATCGTAAGTCGTAGTTCGAAAATGAAATGGAAATCACAATTGGTCGATCTGGAAAGGTTGATCGTAGATCGACAATGCATTGTCGACCTAGATCGTAAATCGTAGATCGACAAAGAAATGGAAATCACAATTGGTCGATCTGGATCGTTGATCGTAAATCGACAATGATTTGACGACCTAGATCGTAAGTGGTAGATCGAAAATGAAATGGAAATCACAATTGGTTGATCTGTGTCATAGATCGTAGCTCGACACAATGAAATACATGCAAATATTGTCGACCTGGATCATAGATCGTAGATCGACAATCTGTTTAACATCAAAATTGGTTGACCTGAATCGTAGATCGTAGTTCGACAAAATTAAACACATGGATAACATAGTCCTAAACGATGCATTGCGTATCTTTTTCCTTTTTTTCTCCTATATTGAAATAACAAGTAAACTTGGCCCCCGGATCCGCTAGTGTATATGTACCCCATTACTATTATACAAGTAAAGATCATAATTATTCGCCTTTTTGCTCTACTTGTCGAAGCAAAAACATTTCGCTAGAGGATTATATATAACAAGCCATTGAACTGTGACAGGGTTTAATATCACAATATAAATATACACACACTGATACCACGGCTTACAGTTTCGTTCGTAAAACTAGATAAAAACAATTTAAAACAAATTATTTAAAAACACTCTACTACACCAGTAAATTGTAACAACGCAACCCCCCCCCCCCCGACCCCCCAGGTCCGGGGAAAAGCGGGGACTTTTGGTCAGGAAAGCCCCTGCGGGTACGAACTGCTGATGAAATCCCCGATAATGCCCCCGAACCCTAGGGACCCAAGGTTAGGCCCTTCCCCCGCTATTTTTGGCGCGAAGACAAAACCAACGCATTCACCCGGCACTGCGGGGCCACCTGGAAGGTAAAAACACGGCCCATTTCCCCAGCTATCCCCGGTAAACCCCCGGACCTGGTGGCCATGGTTACAGTTGACTGGTGCTTAATAAAGCATAAAAATAAAAAGGAGAACACGTTTCTTAATTCTCCAATTGAGCTCATGTAATCTGTGTTTAAAAAATCGAATGAAGCCTTATTGACATTAACTTTAAATATGTTACCTTACTATTATAATTTATTTCAATTCTATATTCATATGTCATATCACACGACCCATGATTTGAAATAAAATTTATCTTATTATGAACCTATTTAAACGTGTATTGGTTGAAAAGCAAATTTTGAAATCATAGTACAGCTATTACATTTAAATTTGCATGGTTTCAAAATAAGAATTGTACAAATAGCCTACCCCAGTTTTCGGGGCCTCCAAATCCAGGTCGTTGAGTATTTCAGGCTGGGCCTCATTATTTTCAATGCTGGCGTCAGAAACGCGCGTGTCCCCAAGATGATTCATGGATAAAGTTTCTATGAAACATTACTTCCACATGGTTTCGTCTGTCATATTTGCTTGCTGTTATACAACTGAGTTTATAAATGCACATTACTAATAGTGTTAAGCCTCGGTAATTCTCACATCATAAAATAGTTTATGATAAAACGTGCTGAAAACTCATCAAAAGAGTATTTTTGTGAATATTCCCCTAATCCAACTTAAATCAAATATCCGTTTTCAAAATCCAATGTTTATTCCAAATTTATATTGCAGTACTATTTGTTTCCTGTCTAGATAAACTAGCACTCTAATCGAGGTGTATACATAAACAACCCATATTTTCGGACGTTTAACAATACCAGGAAGTTTATAAACCAACTGCCCTGTCCTTAACGTCATTACTATGTAAAGTCATTGTCTTACAAATTACATCGAAACATTCCTTATTCTTGACACATTTGGTTGGCATCTAAATTATAGCGATTTAACCTTATTGTAACAATTTGAGCCAACCAGTATTATTTGCTTCAAAAGTTCTGATTCTCATTTCACCTGAAAAAAATTGTCAAAAACATCCTATGTACAGTCTATTTATAACCGAGTTTTAGTTTCAATCTAATTTTATGATCATCTATATATAAATACGAGTTGAAATAGGCCTACAGTATATGACCCGTGACCCATTTCATTCAATACACTTTCATTATTTAAATTATTTACTTATAAGTTTACCCAAAAAATGAATAATAATGCTGGTGCAATGTTTATGTGATTTCTGTCTTTCAGAAGTTCGATTAAAATCTGTTTCTGTGTGCCATTAGATGAAATGATAATTACCTTCCGTAGAATCATGACCGGGGGGTATTCATTTCTTTAACTCCTAGGTCATTATTCTATATAGGAATAATAGCCAAATACCCAAGATATATGTAAATGTAAACCCAAGTGATCTAAATATAAATGTATTAGTCGTTGTAGCACTTGTAGTTTTTTGTAGTATTACAAGAGGTAGTGGCAGAAGTACTTCTACTTAGCAGAAGTGGTCAGGCCTAAAAAAAAAATTGTTTGGTTAGGGTTACATCCTTTCCAAAAATAGGTAGGGTAGGTAGGCTTTTTATTTATTTATTTTTTTTTTTTATTAGGCTTTATATAAGAATGTCATTTTCATCATTGGAGAATGGTGTTAAAGTTATCTTCTATATAAGCATTTAAGGTTTTAAACTTCATATTGAAAGACAAAAAAATAAAAAGCCATTTTTTTTTTTTTTTTATATTTTTACTTCTTTTTCTTCAAACTGACTATAAAAACGGTAGGGTCGGCGCCTATTCCGTAGGTAGGGTCGGGAAACCCGAACCAAATGTATTTTTTTTAGGCCTTATGGTAGTATTATAATTAAAAGTTGATCGTTGTTGTTCTTGTTGTTTTTGCTTGGAAGGTGGTATCAATTAACTGTATTCAGCAAGAATAGTTTAATGAAGGTTAGAATTCTTCAGTTATTATTATGGTGATAATAAAAGAAGTCCAACTTCAACACAAAATATTTATTTATGAAACAACGTTTCGGCCATTCGGCCTTCATCAGGTTGTATGTATATAATGAACAGGAAATGACGTCAACATCAAATGACGTCAACGTTGATAACGTTAAAATATAGCATACATTTTTTGCGCAAAATAATGTCTTATAGGATCTATAGAGATACAATTACTAGTATACTGGTAAAATGCAATATAAATGCATAAACAAACATCAATAAACCAGTATAAACTATGCAACATTAAATACATACTTATAAAGCACTCAATGACCAAGCACCAACATATGTAGTAAACATGATTGAAATATACGCGCCATCCAGGAACTTAAGATCCCAAAACAACTCTTTAACACTTGTGGTACCAAAAAAGTCGTACAGTAAGATATGGCGACAGGAGCTTTCAGTCAGCAGCTCGAGGGGTGAAAGCGAAAAGGTTCTATCTGCTTCTTTATTTAATGTCACTTAGAACCTTTTCGCTTTCACCCCTCGAGCTGCAAGGTTGTGGAACGCGCTTCCCTCTTGTATAAAGGACTGTAAATCATTGGCTAGTTTCAAAAAGGCACTAAAAACTGAAGTATATGGGAACTGATTATATCTACAATATCAAATTGATATTAAAAAGACAATATAAAATTTTAAAACTTTATCATATACCTAGTTTTTATATTTAAACCACATTAACGTTTACAACTGTTTTAATTATTTTGTAATGTTTTATAAAATTATCTTTGTTTAAAGTGTTTTATCTGTTTTATTTACAATTCGGAATTGGGAATTTATTTTAAGCATTATATATCAAGTAAGGTTATTCTGTTTATATTTTATGTGATATGAAATTTGTAAAGCGCTTTTGAACGTGTATTTTGTACATGAAATGAGCGCTATAAAAATCTGGTATATAATAATAATAATAATAATAATAATAATAATAATAATAATAATAATAATAATAATAATAATAATAAATAGGTTAAAAACAGTCACGAACCAGATTAATTTTGTGATTTTTTTAAATTCTGCAAGAAGATTTAAAATAATATTTTTTAATTCATACCATTAGGAATGACTGTGCATCCATTTACTCTCCTTTAATAATCGTTTCCAATTGTTCTCAATTTTATCAATTGGCATAAAAGAAAAATCATTGATACTGTGGTCAGGAGCATTAAAATGTTCAGACACATTTGTATATGAATCTGGAAAATGCTTTATATCAAACTTATGACTGTTCATTCTCTGACTACATTTTTCTTGTGTCTGACCAACATATTGCTTTTTACATTTTTTTGCAATTGATAACATATATAACACCTGTAGAAGAACAGGACAGTTCATGATTTATCTTAAATTCTTTGCAAAAATATGTACTTGGAAATTTGTCATTTTCAAAAATAGTACAACAATGTGAACATCTGAATCTATTACATTTAGTAACGAACCCGTTAGTGACAACGTTTGTAAGTTTAGAATTCACAAGTATATCTTGAATATGTTTAGGCCGCTTATATGCAACAATTGGTTTGTAGTTAATGAGATCTTGGACAGTTTTACTTTTTGAATATCTGAGTAGTCCCCAATATTGGTTTATAATTTTACCAATGTTTGGTAATGATGGATTAAAAGTACACACAAAAGGAATAATGTCTTTTTCCGATGATTTAACATTTGGCTGCAAGGCGTCCTCTGCACTGATGGAAAATGTTTTCGAAACAGCTTCATCTATAACAGAAATTGGATAGTTTCGTTCTTCAAAATAGGTTTTTAGTTAATCACATTCCTCCTGGAAACGGTCATCACTTGATGTTATTCTTCTATAGCGTTTAGCCTGGCTGTAGGGGATGCCGACCTTGCACTTTTTTGGATGACACGAAGAGTATTCTGTGTTTTGATGGCAATTTGTTGATTTTTCAAAAACGCTTGTTTCCAAACCACCCTTTCAGTCTTTTTCGATATGGACATCCAAGAATGAAACACATGTTTTAGAGACATTATTTGTAAATTTAATATTTTGGTGGACTTTGTTGATATCGACAAGAAAAGCCGTTAATTCATCTTCAGAATGTTCCCATATGAAGAAAATGTCATCAAGAAAACGCAACCATAGTAACGGTTTTTTGGAACAGTTTTTAAGAAAATCTTGTTCAAACTTTCCCATAAACAAAGATGCAAAGCACGATGCCATTTTCGTGCACATAGCTGTTCCTAAAATCTGTAGGTAGTTTGCATCGTTGAATTGAAAATTGTTCTTTGTTAATACAAGTTTGATTAAGTTTGAGATGTCCTCAATATATCCAAGAGAGTTAGAGTTGTCTTGTTCAAGGAAGGATCTGCCTGCTGCTATACCATCATCATGTGGAATGTTAGTATAAAGAGAGCTGACGTCAAGTGTCACTAAAAATGCATCTTTTTTTTAAATCGGATAAAGATCGTAATTTCTTGATGAAGTCTGTAGTGTCCTTTACAAAAGATGGCAAATTTTCCATGTGAGATTTTAAGACGCTGTCAACATATGAAGATATATTTTCTGTTAATGATTCGCATCCCGATACTATAGGTCGGCCGGGTATCCCAGCGGTAAAGCATTGTTGACATCTTTGTGAATCTTCGGCAGGACGTAGAAAGCAGGCACTCTATTGTTAGTACACGGGAGTAATTTGCTTTTATTTTTTTCACTGATGTTATTGATTTTTGACACTTCATGTATAATTTCCTTGGAGAACTGTTCTTGTGGGTTGTTTGAAAGTTTACAATAATGTATATCATTTTCAAGTTGTCTGTCTACTTCATTTATATAATCCGATTCATAATGACAATAGTGGAACTCTTGTCTGCCTTTTTTACTATGATATTTTTATCTTTTCAGAGATCTTTTAATGCCGAAATTTCTTCAGGTGATATATTTGACTGATATTTATATTTTTTGTTTGAAGCAAAAGTTCATTTGTAATTGCATCAATATAAAATTCCAAGGTAGTATCTCGACCTGAATGAGGAATGAATGTAGAATTATTTTGTTTCTTATTTTCCCATTTTTCAGTAGTATTCTCATGTTCTGTTGAGAACTCACTATACTCTCGATTTCCGAAAAATTCTTTTAGCCTGAGCCTCCTCGTAAATTCAAATATGTCTTGTTTAAATTGAATTTGACTATGGGGTTTCGGAGTTACACAGTATTTCAAACCTTTTCCATGTAGGCGGTAGTGGTGGTTATTTAAAATCTTATTTGATAGGTTTAAAACAGTTTTCTTACCCCTTTCAATTTCTTTATTTATTTTCTTGTGTTATTATTAATTTCTTCAGTTAGTATTAGTACATTTAGTTAGATTTTTTATTCCTTAGAGAGGATGGGGTAATTTTTCTTTATAGAATAATGACTCCCGGGTCAAAATTCTAGGAATTCTCAGAAAATTACGTATACGGGTAATTTTCTGTGGGGTGAATACTTTTTATTACACAATGAACAGTACCCATCAAAGTGTCACTTTTATTGCATTGGAAATGTTTTTTTGAAGATATCTACACATATTCAAGCAGTATTTTGGGGCGTTTCTCAAATCACTGACATGAGAGGCCCCGCTGAAGAATGACGGCATTCTTTAATTGTGTGTCATGACAATCACTCCAGGAGTCTTCAACTGAGCGAACTGTCCTTAATTGACTCTGAAATCCATTGACATATGAACAGAAAGGAATGACAAGAGCCCTAACGATGCGCAATATAAAATATGGGCCCTGGACAATTAAATTATGACAGGTGAACACTGTCCGGACATGCATCACTTCAAACCACATAAGAAAATGATCAACGACCACTCACTTCTCTTGAACCTTCGGTCCTGAAGTCATTCCTGATCTACGCAAAACCTCAGATATTGGCGTCATTTATGACTGACACAAAACCTTCTGGCCTAAAGGTACTTTTGAACTACGCAAACCCACCCAACCAGACGCCATTATTGATGTATGCCAATCCTCCTGACTCTGGCGTAACTAATCACCGACACAAGCCTCAAGTCCTGACACCAATATTGTCCTGCGCAAACTTCTTCCGTTCTCACGCCATTCTTGGCCTATGGTCGAAAGGATTATGGCCCTGACGCTGACGTAATCAATGGGATACGAAAAGCCTCCGGGCTTCCCGCCCATTTTGACCTTGGCAAAACCAGCAGTTCTGACACCACTCTTGACCGATTCAAAAACTCCGGTCCTGACGCCATTCTTGACGTTCGCAAATCTTCGCTTTGGGCACCTTTCCTGATCTACGTAGACCATATGGTCCAGTCGCCGACGAAATTCTTGACCTACGCAAAACCTCCTGTCAAGCCGACGTAAGACCTCCGGTCCAGAGGCCCTTCTTGACATAAACCTCTGGTACTGACCTGACGTAAGTCTTGGCATTCGCTGAAACTTCCATTCTTGATCTACAAAAAATCTCCGGTCTAGGGACCCTTCTGGACATACCCAAAACCTCTGGTCCTGACCCTGACGTATTTCTTGCCCTACGAAAATCCTCCAGTTCTGACGATATTCTTGAGATACGTTGAACCAGTCCTGCCTGCGCTAAACGTCCGCCAGCCTTGACCGGCAAAAACATACGTTCCTGACGCCAGCCTTTATCGGCAAAAACATATGTTCCTGGCGCCAGCCTTGGCCGCGACTAAACAATTGTTCCTTACGCCAGCCTTGACCGAGACAAAACATATGTTTCTGGCGCCAGCCTTGACCGAGACAAAACATGAGTTCCTGGCGCCCGTCTTGGCCGAGACAAAACATGTGTTCCTGATGCCCGTCTTGGCCGAGACAAAACATGTGTTCCTTACACCAGCCTTGGCCGAGACAAAACATGTGTTCCTGACGCCCGTCTTGGTCGAGACAAAACAGGTGTTCCTTACACAAGTCTTGGCCGAGACAAAAAATGTGTTCCTTACACCAGCCTTGACCGAGACAAAACATGTGTTCCTTACACCAGTCTTGGCCGAGACAAAACATGTGTTCCTTACACTAGTCTTAGCCGAGACAAAACATGTGTTCCTGGCGCCCGTCTTGGCCGAGAAAAAACATGTGTTCCTGACGCCAGCCTTGACCGACACAAAATATGAGTTCCTGACGCCAGCCTTGACCGACAAAAACATGTGTTCTTGACGCAAGCCTTTGCCGAGACAAAACATTTGATCCTGACGCCAGCCTTGACCGGCAAAAACATATGTACCTGATGCCAGCCTTGACCAGCAAAAACATATGTTCCTGGCGCCAGTCTTGACCGAGACAAAACATGTGTTCCTGACGCCAGCCTTGCCCGACACAAAACATGTGTTCCTGGCACCAGCCTTGGCCGAGACAAAACATGTGTTCCTGATGCCCGTCTTGGCCGATACAAAACATGTGTTCCTTACACCAGTCTTGGCCGAGACAAAACATGCGTTCCTTACACCAGCCTTGGCCGAGACAAAACATGTGTTCCTGACGCCCGTCTTGGTCGAGACAAAACATGTGTTCCTTACACAAGTCTTGGCCGAGACAAAAAATATGTTCCTTACACCAGCCTTGACCGAGACAAAACATGTGTTCCTTACACCAGTCTTGGCCGAGACAAAACATGTGTTCCTGGCGCCCGTCTTGGCCGAGACAAAACATGTGTTCCTGGCGCCCGTCTTGGCCGAGACAAAACATGTGTTCCTGACGCCAGCCTTGACCGACACAAAATATGAGTTCCTGACGCCAGCCTTGACCGGCAAAAACATGTGTTCTTGACGCAAGCCTTTGCCGAGACAAAACATATGTTTCTGACGCCAGCCTTGACCAGCAAAAACATATGTACCTGATGCCAGCCTTGACCAGCAAAAACATATGTTCCTGGCGCCAGTCTTGACCGAGACAAAACATGTGTTCCTGACGCCAGCCTTGCCCGACACAAAACATGTGTTCCTGGCACCAGCCTTGGCCGAGACAAAACATGTGTTCCTGGCGCCCGTCTTAGCCGAGACAAAACATGTATTCCTTGCGCCCGTCTTGGCCGAGACGAAACATGTGTTTCTGACGCCCGTCTTGGCCGAGACAAACATGAGTTCCTGGCGCCCGTCTTGGCCGAGACATAACATGTGTTCCTTACACTAGCCTTGGCCGAGACAAAACATGTGTTCCTGGCGCCCGTCTTTGTAGAGACAAAACATGTGTTCCTGGCGCCCGTCTTGATCGAGACAAAACATGTGTTTCTGACGCCCGTCTTGGCCGAGACAAACATGAGTTCCTGGCGCCCGTCTTGGCCGAGACATAACATGTGTTCCTTACACCAGCCTTGGCCGAGACAAAACATGTGTTCCTGGCGCCCGTCTTTGTAGAGACAAAACATGTGTTCCTGGCGCCCGTCTTTGTAGAGACAAAACATGTGTTCCTGGCGCCCGTCTTGGCCGAGACAAAACATATGTTCCTGACGCCCGTCTTGGCCGAGACAAAATATGTGTTCCTGACGCCAGCCTTGACCGGCAAAAACATGTGTTCTTGACGCCAGCCTTGACCGGCAAAAACATGTGTTCCTGGCGCAAGCCTTTGCCGAGACAAAACATATGTTCCTGACGCCAGGTTTGATTGGCAAAAACATATGTACCTGATGCCAGCCTTGACCAGCAAAAATATATGTTCCTCGCACCAGTATTTACCGAGACAAAACATGTGTTCTTGACGCCAGCCTTGCCAGACACAAAACATGTGTTCCTGACGCCAGCCTTGACCGACACAAAACATGTGTTCCTGGCGCCAGCCTTGGCCGATACAAAACATGAGTTCCTTGCCCCAGCCTTGACCGAGACAAAACATGTGTTCCTTACACCAGCCTTGACCGAGACAAAACATGTGCTCCTTACACCTGCCTTGGTCGAGACAAAACATGTGTTCCTTACACCAGTCTTGGCCGAGACAAAACATGTGTTCCTAACACTAGTCTTAGCCGAGACAAAACATGTGTTCCTGACGCCCGTCTTGGCCGAAACAAAACATGTGTTCCTGACGCCCGTCTTGGCCGAGACAAAACATGTGTTCCTGACGCCCGTCTTGGCCGAGACAAAACATGTGTTCCTTACACCAGCCTTGGCCGAGACAAAACATGTGTTCCTGACGCCAGCCTTGATCGAGACAAAACATGTGTTCCTGACGCCAGCCTTGCCCGACACAAAACAGGTGTTCCTGGCGCCCGTCTTGGCCGAGACAAACATGTGTTCCTGGCGCCCATCTTGGCCGAGACAAAACATGAGTTCCTTGCGCCCGTCTTGACTGAGACAAAGCATGTGTTCCTTACACCAGCCTTGGCCGAGACAAAACATGTGTTCCTGACGCCCGTCTTGGCCGAGACAAATCATGTGTTCCTGGCACCAGTGTTGGCCGAGACAAAACATGAGTTCCTGGCGCCCGTCTTGGCCGAGACAAAACATGTGTTCCTGGCGCCCGTCTTGGCCGAGACAAAACATGTGTTCCTGGCGCCCGTCTTGACCGAGACAAAACATGTGTTCCTGACGCCCGTCTTGGCCTAGACAAATCATGTGTTCCTGGCACCCGTGTTGGCCGAGACAAAACATGAGTTCCTGGCACCCGTGTTGGCCGAGACAAAACATGAGTTCCTGGCGCCCGTCTTGGCCGAGACAAAACATGTGTTCCTGGCGCCCGTCTTGGCCGAGACAAAACATGTGTTCCTGACGCCAGCCTTGACCGACACAAAATATGAGTTCCTGACGCCAGCCTTGACCGGCAAAAACATGTGTTCCTGACGCAAGCCTTTGCCGAGACAAAACATATGTTCCTGACGCCAGCCTTGACCGGCAAAAACATATGTACCTGATGCCAGCCTTGACCAGCAAAAACATATGTTCCTGGCGCCAGTCTTGACCGAGACAAAACATGTGTTCCTGACGCCAGCCTTGCCCGACACAAAACATTTGTTCCTGGCACCAGCCTTGGCCGAGACAAAACATGTGTTCCTGATGCCCGTCTTGGCCGAGACAAAACATGTGTTCCTGGCGCCCGTCTTAGCCGAGACAAAACATGTGTTCCTGGCGCCCGTCTTGGCCGAGACAAAACATGTGTTTCTGACGCCCGTCTTGGCCGAGACAAACATGAGTTCCTGGCGCCCGTCTTGGCCGAGACATAACATGTGTTCCTTACACCAGCCTTGGCCGAGATAAAACATGTGTTCCTGGTGCCCGTCTTTGTAGAGACAAAACATGTGTTCCTGGCGCCCGTCTTGGCCGAGACAAAACATGAGTTCCTTACACCAGTCTTGGCCGAGACAAAACATATGTTCCTGACGCCAGCCTTGACCGGCAAAAACATGTGTTCCTGACGCCAGCCTTGACCGGCAAAACATGTGTTCCTGACGCAAGCCTTTGCCGAGACAAAACATATGTTCCTGACGCCAGGTGTGATTGGCAAAAACATATGTACCTGATGCCAGCCTTGACCAGCATAAACATATGTTCCTGGCGCCAGTATTTACCGAGACAAAACATGTGTTCTTGACGCCAGCCTTGCCCGACACAAAACATGTGTTCCTGGCGCCAGCCTTGACCGACATAAAACATGTGTTCCTGGCGCCAGCCTTGGCCGATACAAAACATGAGTTCCTTGCCCCAGCCTTGACCGAGACAAAACATGTGTTCCTGGCGCCAGCCTTGACCGACACAAAACATGTGTTCCTGGCGCCGGCCTAGGCCGAGACAAAACATGTGTTCCTGGCGCCAGCCTTGACCGACACAAAACATAATGTTCCTGATGCCAGCCTTGACCGTCAAAAACATGTGGTGTTCCTCACGCCAGCCTTGTCCGACACAAAAACATGTGTTCCTGCCGCCAGCCTTGTCCGACACAAAACATATGCTCCTGGCGTCAGCCTTGTCCGACAAAAAAACATCCGGTCATTGGGGTTTAGTGTTAAACTTTGGCATTGATGCATCAACACCCAGTACCCAGCAAACTGAAGAGTTTATAAAAGGCTCAGCATTCACGCATGTGAACACACAATTGCTAAATGCAGCTTAATTCACTACCCAACAAACTTCAAATGCCGTAAACAACACACAGCCTCGCTATGTACAAAAATCATGCATGTTGTCCTCTAGGCTGTACTTTGTACCTAATGCTACTCTATTCACAATTCAGCCACATACAGTTTATAATCAGTGGTAACCATATGTGTCTATTGCACGAAAGCCGCGGGCTCCAAGTTTATGACATGTAAAGGCGGCTTTCCAAATGGTATCGCACGCCCCCTCCCCCAGCCTGACTGACGGTCGGCTTTGGGTGTTAATTATTTCTGAAAAACAATCTCAGTGCTGTGAACTTGTATCGGTGTTTTTGTGTTTTACACTGTGAACGGTAACGAATCAAAAATATTTTTGAAAAGGAGCTATTGTTATACCTACAACCTTATATCTCACACGATCTCCTGTGATATGGTGTCCATTATACATCAAACAAATGAACCCATCGATACCGACAGTGTTTATATGTTAGGGTTACAATCGGTTTTAGGACGAATGCAGACATTCTCTTTATATAATATTCAATACATTTAGACATTTTATCGCAAACTATTCACTATTATCATAAAAGCTCCAATTTCTATTGAACAAATCTATGTATAATGAAAACAAATGCTTTAACAATCATCCTTATCGAATTTGTATGTAGTTTTAAAAATGTGCATTGCACGTGTACAGTATTAGTTTGCTCAATAATAATGTCGTATGGTAGGGCGGGGTATTTTGAATAATAATGATGTATGGTAGGGCGGGGTATTTTGAATAATTATTTGTTCCAATCAAAATACAAGTCTGATTTTAAACAGCCTCGTTTTGAGATGGATAAGGTTGAATATATGTTGTTTAAGGTTTAGTATAAAAATGTCCTTTAAAATACTAGAAGACGGTTGTTTTAAACTGAATCATTATTTTAGACTTACATGATCTAAACTGAGCATACATTTTCATGATAGAGATGAATTGTACATTCGTTACAAACATCATATATATTTTTATTACAAAATATAACATTGAAAATGGCATTGTGATTAGAAAAAAGACAAGAAAAACAAATAAAAAAACTAACTTTCTCTTATGAGGTCATTTTCAACAACTGGCCTAGAAGCAAAGCCACTTAAAACCTGCACTCTATTAACAGATTGAACGTTTTGACGTTTTTTTTTTATTTATTTGTCTTGGAACGAGCCAATTTATGCCAAAATGCATGGAAACCAGTGTTATAAGACTGCTGACAAAAAGATGATCGCAGATTTTTATATTCAAGTTCAAAAATTGATGTTTTATGCCTGTTTCTTAAAACGTTATTAACGCTTTTTTAGCCATACAATATTAATTTTCGAACAGAAATATGAAAATCTTCGATCTGATCTGTTGTTAGCCGTCGTTTATCATTGGTTTGCAGATATACGTGAAGAATTGCTCTTTCCAAGACAAAAAAAAGTTGTATAAATGGTTAATCTGTGAGAGTGCAGCTTTAAAGAATGACATGCGAAACAAAACCAAGTCAATGTTCACAAATGTACAATGGGTATGTTTTACTGTTTGAAACCAATGGGTGGGTGAAAATGAACGCATTTATTAGGACATTAGTAAAAATGTTTGTGTCCTCAAAATAAATTAGCTAAACTATTCAAACTCCATTTTATATCTTAAAACGTAGTTCTAAGTAGTAAAATGCCGTTTATTATAATAAGAGCGTGCATTTTCAGTTCTTCATGAAGTATAACTACTCAACTTAAATATGCATTCATATACATGGTATGCGAGATATTATAATTACTACAGAAAAATGTCTCTCAAAATGAGGTAATTTGCAACATTTGACTTTTAAGTTGACCTTGATCATGGACGTATTGTATAAGTAACCCTATTCAAAATTTAATAAATATTGCTTTGAGTTAGTAACGACAGATTTCCGATACATGAACTACACTAAAAAAATAACATTATTAGTATATTGATGTCAATATGAAAAACAACGGTAGCCATCTTGGACGCCATTAAGGATTTTTGCGAATCCTTAAGAGCAGAAATGATAGTATAAAAAACTATATCATTCCGGACTCCATTTGCTCCCTGGCGAGTTTGGCCTACTTCCAAATATGCTCTCGTCGCTGATTCAACAACTTGAACTACCTCATACATTCTCATAAAATCGTTCGCTTGTTTGTTGTTGCATTCGTTTATCTATGCATTAATTCGTGGTGCATTTGTTTGTTTCTTCATCATCTAAACCATCCATCCATCCAGCCATTCATCCAGCCATAGTTCTCTAAAGTACCAATCTGTGTTAATAATGTTATAGAGGTTTTTGTTTTGTTTGCCAATGTCGTTAGGTCTGTTGCGATGTTTCAACACAAATTAAGCAAAACGCGCAATGAAATAAAAACGCTGCCTTATATCGCGAACATATATGTCCGTTATTATATTTGTCGTCTGTATATGGAATTTAGCGTCCGTGCCTTGTGGATACTTCAAATACCGACATAAATATATACACAAGAGTCAGTCTGTGTATGTCATCTGCTTCATGACATGTTGCGGAACGCGCTTCCGGTCAGTGTCATAAAAAAAGATTAAGGATTTATGTGGTGCTAGCCAAAAGAAATAAACGAATCTACATAAACTCTTTTTAGCTGACTTGAATGCCTTTTAATCATTATATGTCAATATTGAATGCTAATATAATAGATCATATATGCATTGCGTTTCTTTTACGATCAATGATTTAGTAAGATCATGTGCAAAGATTATATGATTATTAAAGCTGCAATTGTATGCGTATTAAGGTTCAAACTGGGAGTAATTTTAAGGTTTTGTATTATTGGTCCCAGGTTCAAACGACAAACTATCTATCTATCTTTGAATACTGCCGAACCCCTCTTTCGAGTATTACTGGCAGGTGACCCGGTCCAAGTCGAACTCAAATGGTGTAAATGAAAAAAAGGCATTTATCCAAAATGCCATACTATTTCTCTCAAAATATTATAATCGTGTTATGCTTTACATAAGGATAGTATTTGTAATCACTGCGACTACATGTATCTAACATTTCAGCCTTTTTCCCAGAGAATGCAATAAAATATTCTTAGCATATATACATATATTATTTAAGCTACTTTTCAAGGTAATATTTCTGTTGAATAAAAATCTATACTGGTATTCATTCATGTACAATACATATAAGTTATACGTGGACCATAAAGTGCAATTAGTCTGACAGTGTTAGAAGAAATATCTGTAAGGTTTAATGGGAAATAATAATTGAATTGTTTCCTAAATTATTTTTTTAAATTCAACAGCGTGAAAATGCTTAAATCACCCTAAGCCACATTCAAAATTGAACACTTTATGTAATATGAATATATAGTCTATTTTTAAGAAGTGTATGATGCATTACACATTTAAATGCTATCGAACTTTTCCGTTTTTTTCCCCTGGTTTTCCTGGATTTCCGGGGAATAAACCTATCGCCTTGCGAATTCTACAACAAAAAATTAACACGGAAAATCCCGATCGATCTCGGTAACTTCCGTCAACATCGTAAATGTCAAAATGGCTGAGAAAAACAAATTAAATACATTTTCAACAAATTTAGACAATTTCCAATTACAAACACAATCAAAACTTATTTTGCTAGTGCTAATTTTCTGTTATTGTGCAATATCAAACGTTGAATGTGTAAACAAATGTGGTGACACTTTGTGTGAAAACGGAAGTTGTGAACAAAACAACACAGTTTGCGTTTGTGAACCAGGTTGGAGCGGACCAAGCTGTTCCCGTTGTGTGGGGAGAATAAGGTAACTATGTGTTTTAAACGGGACTACAGTTGATGATATTTTTATGCTGTCTGGGGCTCAAACCCTCAACTGCCAAAACTCTAGCGCTCTAATCAACTGAGAACTCCGGTTGGCTGGTTCTCCAGCTACAATGATGAGCGACCAGGGATACTTCTTTTATTATTTTGACATTTCTTATGTATCCCTGTAATATGCATTGATGTTGAATAATAATGACAAAGTTGTTCAATTTTTATCCGACAGTGATCTGAACTGGATTTAATTTGTCATTAGAGTTGTTATTTTCACATTAATATATTATGGGTCACGAATACCGTTTTACATGTACACAACCAGTCAGATTTGTCCCAGATTTACCGATATCGGGATACTTGATAAATAATCGACACTTGTAAGTGTTTTATGATAACTTAACATGTTTTTTGGGCATACTGACATAACTTAATATATGTGTTTAATAGTAGGCAATAATATTTTCGTAGAAATTTGAATTTATAACAGAGATAATTTCAAAATTGTGGCCGCGAGGATTCTCTACGCAAGATCCGCTTGCTACTTTTTGCTGGGATGGTGGACGTCACGAGTCTGCCTTTGAATTGATGGGAAAATAAACACCAATTGTGGTAAGAAAGGGTCTTGTGTCATGGCCGTGACTGGCAATGGTGAAGGAGTATGCTAGCTATCAAGTCAGACAAATATAAAAATGAGACAGTTAACTTCAAATAATTCCAATGTTGTGGCAGGGCCTCTGTTAATGGAAGTTTCGGTCAAAACAGTTGTCCCTGAAACCGTTAGATTAATTGTAAAAACAGTATGCTCTTTTATAAAAAATTGTTTTGGTACTGATGCAAACAGATATTTGATATTTTTGGTGCATTTTAAAGTGTATTAATGCCAATTATGATCCTTATCTGTAACTCTCATAATACTCCCAAAGAGAGGGTAAAACTTCCAAAAATACAGTCCTCCAAGTTTTGAAACCTTCTTTATTTTCTATTAGATTTCCAATTTAGTGAAAAAATTGTTAGTTCAAAATCTGGTGTCAATCTTATTTTTAATCAAAAACTTGTGTGAATCTGTCATGAATTGTTTGAATACAATTTTGAAGTTGGAAAGTTTAAGATGCAAATTGTATATTTTTTATCATAATTTTTGGATAGTTATGTGTTCTTGAGACTTAAACTACCACATTTAAGAGAAAAACTTCCAAACTTGATGGCAAGGAAGTTTATACATCAGTTTGAAATTCTAAATGGAAACCCTGATGTAGAGGTCAATAAACTAATGTGTGTGGCACTCAAGGATTCCTTTCTTCTTTGTTAAGATACATATTATGTATAATACATAGTTTAGAATACCCCAGATGTTTGATGTTTACTGAACAAAAATCCTGTGTAGCTGAAATTATTCGGTGTAATCCTGACATGGTCCAGCATGCCTAAATAATTTCCATATGCACTTGGGCACGAACATGCTTTTTATGGTGTGTAGGGCTTCCATTTAAGGAAGTTTGGAAGTATATTACTCCCTAAAAATGAGTTAAAACCTCCTAAATTGATTTCTTGGAAGTACAAAAACTTCCATAATTTTGAAGGAAACCAAAGTTGAATGCCTGGAAGCTCAAAAAATCAAACCCTGTTGACAAAATGACTTTTATAGTCACAATTCTGATCAGTCTTGATGTTAAATGAAGTATTATGATATAAATCTGTGAACTTTTGTATTGTGTTCGGGAGACTTTAACTTCCACATTTCAGTGAAAAACTTCCAATATTGATGGACAGGAAGTTCATACTTCCAGTTTCAAATCCTTTAAGGAAGCCCTGTTAAGTGCACCTTTAACCAGATGTTAATGTGTATGTGTATACTAAAATAAGATGTGTAGTACTAAAATGTAATTTTTTGAAACATTAAAAACAGAATACTTGCTGTCTTTAACCAGTGGTCGAAATTAACACAAGCACGCAAGCCCTGCACTGGTAAAATGTTGTCCAGGCTTGCTCAAATTCTGAATTTTATATTGCTAGGCTTATTCATCCGCTCATATCTCTTTTGCCATCTTTTCTTTGCCTTCCTTTCTGACATCAATTTCATTCGAAGGGCCTTCATCTGACGCTTTGAGCTTACCAAGGCTTTTGCTTTCGCCTTTATGGAACCAGAACTTCTCCGTTTTACAAATGGCATTGAAACTAGCATTTTCTTGCCTGCTGTTCTTGTTTGTACCGTGCCGGATGTAGAGGGTATTGGTGTTTCCGGAGTTCCATTTTGTTCCAAAATTCTGAATTTTATATAGCAGGGCTCGTTCAAAAATTTGATAACAAGCAATAGTATATGAATTCGGGCTTGTTCATCCAAAAGTCTAATTTCGATGACTGTTAAACTGATAAGTTTCATTTGTATAGGTAATTATTTGTCCTATACAAATGAAACTTGTGATGTAAGAGACAATACACCCATGAACAATAATCTTCTCAAAGAAGTACAGTTAAATAACCCCCCATAACTTGGCTTCAATGATTGTTGAGTTATGCCTTCTTTTACTGTTGGTGTTTGCTCTGTGGTGTTGTTGGCAACAACTTCTTGCTATATGGTTACATAAAACAATGCTTGTGTAACAGGTAGGTTTTTTATGTGCTGGTTTTGTTTTATATATATATATATATATGTCTTTGGAATAAAGTAACTTTTCCATAAATAGCTGGCATTTCATCTTGTACCACATTATTAATTATTCATGTAATGGACACCTCCGTTGTATGATAATTACCGTACATGTTACTGTAGCAATACAGCCCTCATGGATAGTCATATGCTGTTAAATATAAAATGCTGATGTCAGCCAACAATTTAAAAACTCAACCAAATAAACATAACAAAACTACATGTATCAGTGAATTTTGAATGAAATGTCTGTTATGTATGTTTTTCAAAAATAAATGAAATATTTCTGATATGACATGTATACACCTATGATAACTATCAATGTTCCTGTAGTAGTATTTTAATTAAATTTTGACATAATTTTATGGTGATGAACATGTTTTATATTTTATATATGATAAAGATTTCTTCCTCTATGGATCATTTATGGATTGAATTTATTTATTCTTATAGATTATGTCTTAAAATGTTGAGACTATTCTCGTTCTTTACATAGTTGTGTATATATATATATTTCAATACTCTTTTTGTCATGTTTTGTGACATGAGTTATACGAAATAAACTTGGAAACTTGGAAACTTTAAACGTAATCATTTTCCATGTTAGAAAAGATTTAAAAACTCTTGAGCATGTTTGCCTGCTTTAAGCTTTCACACATATTATTTATGATCTATAAATTGAAACTTCAGCACAGTATTTGGTTTGGCATTGCTATAATGGGTTATAAATATCCCAGCCAGTTATAAAATTAATCATTATTTTAAAAATCACATTAGAATGTTTCATTAATAGGAGACAATCATTGGTTTTATTTAGAAACAATTAATTTTGAGTAGGTTTTTTAGAAGCTGAAGGGAACGTAATGATCAGATAGTTGTGTCATTGTAAAATACTTAATGAGAGGAACTACAAATCAATGGCAGGTTATTCAAGCCATTAATTAATTCAAGTAACAGTACAAATGTAGGTTCATTTGTAGTTTGGAATTGTTAATAAAAAGTGCCTTTTTAGTGTTCATAGTGTTCATACTATTATGGAGTTAGATGTCTCTGCAAATAAATGTCCTTTCCTTAATTTTTAATACACATAAAGTAAATCATCTTTATTTAGAAAGCTCGGCTAGAGCACTGATGTTCTTTGCCTGTTATTTACATGTAAATGGAAGTATGAAAAAAACAATATTATTTTATCACATGAAATGAAACTTAGCTTGTCTGTTTTTTAAAGAAAAAAAAAGAATATAGCCTTGGTGTTGTTGTCATGGGCATATTTTGAAAGCACATTTATCTTTGCCCTAACTCAGAAAACAATGAACATGTTTGCTTGAAACTTGATGCACATGTTCAGGGCTTATCCTAGACAGAAATTTTAGGGAGAAGTGAGATCCGGGGGGGGGGGGGGGGGGTTTGGGACAGGGCTTTCCTGCAAGTCAGAAAATGTTGAGATTTTAAATGTCAAATGGTGGGTTCTGGTTTGTCCTGGACAACTTTTCTATGCATTCAAATAGGTGTTATTCTTGTTTTAAAATGGTCATATGGGTTCTTTTTGTTTTAGTTGGTATTAAACTGTTGTACATGTATTTACAAATGTACCTTTGAAAATAAAACAATGCAAGTTTCAAACATTGTATTAAATGCAAACCAATCATAGATAATATCCCATTCATAGAATAATATGATAGGGTAATTTTATCATTTGCATGCATTTATATAGCCACATAAATATATCAGATTTTAAATACTGCATTAATAAATCAAATAAGCTCATACAAACAGAACAAGCTCAATATTAAACAACATAACATCAATTGTGAAAAAACAAAACCATTCAATATATTATCACATCTTAGTACACAAGACAAGAAGCACTATACACACTCAATGCCTATGATGGTTGGTTGTTTTTGCTGGTTGGTCATGTCCACGGGTATAAGCGTTGTCTTACAAAGTAGCCCTTCTACACACTCTGCAGTGCCATTTCTTGTATTAAACTCTTCATCATTATATGCATTTACGTGATCTCTATGATTGAAGTTATTAAGTGTTGTTGTATAAAAAATAGTTAATTTTCTTGCTGATTGTGGCTTTCATCAGCCATTTTGTTAAAGATAAAATCTGAACACTTATTAATATATATATATTTTAATTTTTTTCGATGATCGATTATAGCCATAAACAATCGATTGTTGCCAATTTCAGGCCCAACTAATCAATTTTCGATTAAAATTGATCATCTGAACATCACTAGCTGTAAGTCAATCGCATTGAGAGTTGTGAGGCGGAGTCACACTGTTTTGACAAGCGGTAGCTCTGATTGATGTTGGGTGTATTTGAGAGCGATATTGGTTTTTTGATCCCTGAAAATGTCTGCGATTAGACTGCTTTGATCTAAGAAAATATCGAAGTCACCACCGGCAGGGCGATTTAATGGCCTAAGTCACCTGGCAGGATGAGCCCTGCATGTTGCAAGAGACGGATTAATCCGCACATGAATGTGTATCAGGTTCTACTACTCTGGCCTTAAGATATTGTTGAGATATGCTCTTTTTCAAATTAAAAATCAACAGATTTGTCAACAAACAGATTTTGTTTGTGAATGAAATATATTATGAACCAGCATCTAATCAATTTCAGGAATTATAATTTGTTTATTTTATCAATTTATCATTTTATTTCAGACTTACATCAACGAATGGCGTTGTCACCGATGGTTCTGGTAACTACTCAGTGGACAACAAGTGTATGTGGCTTATTGAGCCCAACCCCCCTGGCGCCCCCCTCAGACTCGCCACCCACCAGTTTGCCACGGAGTGTGGCTGGGACCACCTCTACATATTCAATGGGGATTCGGTGTTCTCTCCACTTATTGCTGCATACAGGTGAGCACTTCTCCCTGCCAGGGATGATACACTTCAGGAAAAAAAATAAATCAGGGTTAAAAGCTTTCAATTTCAGTTTGGGTTATTTCGTAATATTAAGTTTTGGCTGGACATTTTGCATTAAGAATGGTAATACAATTCAATATAAATAGCATTTAAAAGCCTGTAAACCCTTTTTGGGACTCGAATCGTACTCAAATAAAATGTTCAGGGTTTGTTATTATCACTATGTCGTATACATTATACTAATTGTGACTTGATCCAGATTTTAATCTTATTGCTTTTTGGTTTCATCAATTAATGTTGTATCAAGGTATGTCAGGGTGTGTTACATTACATTTTACTGAAAGGTTTGATACATGTATACAGCTAAAGACTGCCAACCTAAGGTTTAAAATCCCAACATTTTTGTGATTTAAAAAAAAATAAATATGTTTATACAATTGATCATAGAAATTTTCTGCCTTTGTTCCCATATAAAATACATACAAGTTCTCATAATATTTTGTAATATCTAAATTTTTCTTAGTGGCTGGTTTCTCCATTGAAATCAGCGACTTGGTCTTTCACCATAATGAAACTATTATCATCATCATAGACAACAGGCTGATTGCATCTTGGTGAAAAAATGTTGTTTATATTTCAGTGGGTTGGTATCCCAGGAGCTGGATGTGAACAACAGTTTCACGGAGTTGGTTGCAGACTCCGGGAAAGCCTACATCTATTTCTACAGTGATGCAGCCTATAACATGTCCGGTTTTCATCTAAAATACAGGTACATTGTGTATAGTGTTGGGAATAACACTCACAATTTACTCATGGAAAAAGTAAACGATGAATGATTGAATATATTATGCATGTAAATTACTAAAAAAAATATTTAATAACTATATTTTTCTAATAATTCACTATTAGATTTTCAATCCGAAGTGAACATGCAGGATATAATTGTAATTATTTAATGTCTAACACTCATTCAGACCATTGCAGTCCAAATCAAGCCTGTGATTGTAAATAAATCTTGATGTTATAATCTTCTCAAAATAGAATTTGGGCTTACTGAAGAAAATCTGAATTTCAATTGCTGCAAGACACACAATGTTTTTAACTAACATACATTTTAATCGTGCTTTCTCCACCTCCAGGGTTGGGGAGTGCCCCAAGAACTGTTCGGGCAACGGCCTGTGCAACAATGACACTATGCAGTGCATGTGTTTCCCGGGCTATCGAGGGGATCACTGTCACGTGGAGGAGTGCCCCAACAACTGCTCGGCCAATGGACGGTGTGAGGACTCAGTCTGTGTATGTGAGGATGGGTTTAAAGGTAGGATTTTTATGACCCATTGTAAAAGCAAGTCTGTTTTTCAAAGACAGAAAGTTGAGGTATTGTCCTCAAGCCTTGGTGTCATCGCCGACATTAACAAAATAACTTTAGTCATGACTATAGCAATGATGATAGTAGCAATCTCCTTTCTTTAATAAATGTTGTGTTATGTCTCGATTGAAAAAGGAACAACAGGTGGGCGTATCATCTGCTAGACATTCCCTAGTTCAGGGTTCCAATTTAACTTTGAGGAGCACTCGCAAAATTTTGTGGGTGCTGTTTGAGGCAACTTGCAAAATAAAAAATCAACTTGCAATTTTATTATTTTCTTTATTCCCTTATAATATTGTCTAATTAAAGTAGATATTTACAACTAAGACATATTATGAATATTAAAAGGATCCATCTTGAGTGACTCGACTACTATAAATTGTCGTTGGCTTATTCTTTTGGGGGGGGAGGGGGGGTACAGATGACTCATGGGATGCTGTGGCCGCTTTTTGATAACAAAGCTAAGCTGTCCAATAATTTGACATTGTTCACTTTGAGGGGGGTATATTTACCCTCGCCATTGGGTAATTCCCATTCGGCGAGAACGCTACAGATTTCATTAACTGATTAAGTCTATAAGTATTCAAAACAAAAACAGTATAAATTTAGAATAAATAAAAGCAACAGTAAATGTACCGTGGATGCTTTGGACTATAAAATATATCGGATGTCTATTCACTTTAACTGTTGAGCGGATATATTCATAGGTTGATGGGGTTTACGTATAGTGCGCGAAAGCGCTAAATTTAGCCAATGATTGAGCTAGGTGATTACGTCATGTCAACTCATTTGTTTTCACTTTGTATTATGCACGCCTCGGAGCATCCCCGGAAAGATTCGAGATAAAACTCGGCCTTTTCCGTAATTGTTCTATTTTTGAAAACTTACTAGAGCTTGACTCCATATTGTCGTCTCTTAACTGGTAGTGTAAACATGCCACTTATAGGTTGTTTGCACTCGACTTCGTAGAAAAGTTAAGTTCATGTTTATGCTACTTTCCTTTAAACATATTGTGGTCTAGAAAAAAACCACTCGCTTGCATTTTGCGAGAATAAATGTTGATATACAACTTGTCTTGGTGTCATAGTTGTCAGCATCATCATCCTGCAAAGGTTTTAACCTAGCACAAAACTCAATTACAAGCAAAACTTCAGCAAATAAAGGTAAAAAAGAGCACACTTTTATGACATGAAACACATGTAACAAGTGACAGTACTGATATGTTGCATTCTCATGAAACTTCAATTCAATGACATTACAAATATGTTGAGCACGATCCTTGCAAAAATAATTCAACCTGGTTATGTTGCATTTTGTTTGCCGCAAGGCTCCTGAAAAATTGAGTATTTGGGTGGAATGTTAAAGGGTAAAATACAAAAATATATATGTAATGTCTAGTTTTTTAGCAACTTTTTAAAAAGAACATCAGACCGGCTGTGAAGAATTGAAATATTATTCATTTGACAAAAAATATAAGGAAATGTGTTCAAATTAGAGGTGAAACGATTAATCGCGATGTGGATTGAACCGTGATTTTTTGGCCTCGATTCGATTCGATTCGATTCGATCCGTAAGGTGTCAGTTTCGGTTCGATTTTTTATTGTCAAATAGCTCGCAATATAATTATTTACTTGTCGAAACAAACCATTCAAATTCCGATGTAAATTTCTAGTCGGCTGCCAAAATAAACGGTATCGGGAGTATTTTAATAGAGGCGCAACGATTGGCTAAATACTTCTGTTCCAGCCAATCGTATCGGGCGTAACTCACGACGCTACTATTGATCGTCAAGGCGCTTGCTGTTATCTGATTTGTATTGCGGCGAGCGTCTGCGTGTTCATTCTTGATTACGATGTCGGAACCGACTGTAAAATTACGAACCGCTCCAAAAAAGTATCGTTCCAAAGTGTGGGAATACTTTGGATTCAGAGATGGAACGTCAGACGAAGATAATAAGCCGACGTGCAAAGTTTGCTACGCAGATATTCTGTGTAAATCTGGGAACACGACTAATATGACTATGAGAAGGAGCCTGTGGTATCCTTAAAGTCAGATCCACTCCAGTGGTGGAAAGAGAGAGCTGGTCACTATCCTATCCTCTCCAAGCTCGCCAGCAGCTATTTGGTCATCCCAGCAACATCTGTTGCTAGTGAACGGGTTTTCTCAACTGCTGGGGACATTGTGAATGCACAGAGGGGCACACTGAGCAGTGACAATATGGACATGCTAATTTTTTTGAAAAAAAATCTTAAGATTTCTGACCTAAATGAATAAAGTATTCAAATGGACCATAATGCTTTATTCCTGTAGGTGAAGTGGTTGTTCAAAGAATGTGCCTCTGTCCATTCACTATGTCAGCACTTCATTTGCTTTTGTTACTTGCTGTTAATAAATCTTATGAATGAAAGATATACTGAAGAAAAGGGCTTTTTGATTCAATTTCCTGAGGCTTATTGAGTGAAAATGTGGACATGTAATTGTTTTTAAAAAAGAATTTAAATATTTCAGATTTGAAGGTCTGAAGAATTCAAGTTCTTTTTCAAAAGTTGTTCCTGAATACATTCTGTTTAAGACTGTGACTAGGATACTCTCATTGCTCTGGCTTCTCACAAAAGTATGTTCACACTATTGTTTGTGCATTACTCTACTGATATTACAAAAACAAATAATGTTTACAACTTTGTCAATGCATTTTTTAACTTTAATTGAATCGAACCGAAAATAATCGAATCATGCTAACAAAAATCGAAATCGAATCGAATCGAATTTTTTTGAATCGTTTCACCTCTAGTTCAAATGAAGTAATCATATTAATTTTAAAGTTTAAAAAAATAAATATTGTTTTTAATATCTGAAAGCCCTCAATATTCTGTAAAGGCTGGTCTCCATGAGTGCAGAAACGTAAGACAAATAAGGGCAGTATGCAGCACCCTGCCATAACTCCTGCTAAAACCTTGATATCCAGTTATTCATACATATCAGTCGGAGAATTTTAAACTAGCCGTTCTATATGAGAGGACATGCATTTTAGATTTTTTGACATGTTTTATTTATAAAGTCTGGTTCATATTTTATATTATAAAGTCTGGTTCATATTTTTCTTCTTATTTTCTTGTTGATGATACTTCTAATAAAATTGTCTAAATTGCCACAATCTCATTATTATGATTTTGTGTTGCTTCTATTTGCAGACATTATTTCTTCAATCATATGTACTGGTAAATGTGTTTCATGTTGTATTGTATGACACACCTATGATTGGGTTATATTAAGGCTTTTTGAAGTAACTAGATGAGACTTCTCTGCATCATTATATTAATTACCGCAGTTACTGTAGAATGTCATGGTTTCCATTCTCGGCTACTTGCTATGGGAAATCAATAATGACAGATCTTGGTATTTCTATCATGTCTGCTCAGCAGAAGTCAGAAGTATGGTGTTAACTTCATGATGATTTATATGATGCATGCCTCTTTATTCACACAACGTCACATTGATACGATTTATAAAGAAAATGAAAGCTAAATTATGTTATCCTTGTCCTTGATAAAAGATTGGCTGCTATCCTTATTACATTTATGTCAATGATAACTTCTGTACATTTGTTCCTCATATTTGTCACTAGGAGAGGGTAACAGACTGCTTCATGGAAAACCATTGAAATGGGTCTCTGTTTATAATTAGAACAACTAGACTTGGGTTTCATAATTTTGTGGTAAATTTTGTTCAACCAACCCATGAGTGAAGAATCTTGTGTTTAAAATGCCATTAGAGAATAACATCTCTTTAATATTGAACATGATATTGAATGGGTTTAAACAAATTAACAATAATATGTATTTCTATTATCAAGTGAGAACACTAGCAAGTTCAGGGTGTGTCACTCTGTGTTAGACTCGTCGATGGAGCAGGCGTAAGCTGTCTTTTAAATACACTCATGATATTAAATGCATTATAACAATTTACATTCAAATGTATTTCTATGCTGATGAGTGGACTGAAGCAGTATGTTCAGCATCCTAGGTGTGGCATTTGTGTGCTAGACCAACTGACCGGGCAGGCATCAGCTGTCTCCTGAATAAAAACATAATTTTAGATAAATTAAGTCACCCATATTGCTATATTCCTATACTCAGGTGTGGACTGCAGCATTCCGTTGAGTTCTGAGTCCTGGATACGTCACTCTGTGTTAGATGCACCTGCAGGGCGGGCGTCGGCAGCTTCTATACTGGTTGGAGAGGAGCTGTGTGTTAGTGGCGGGTATGCCTTCGGGAAGGAGGTGGATTTTCTTGTGGGGTAAGTGAAGTATTTTTTAATGGTACTCTGTTGCCTTTAGTTCTATGGGTCAACATGCGTCTTGCTTTGATGTGGAATTCAGAGATGTTGTCTACTTTAAAAGTTTTGCAAATCTTAAAAAACAGACAAATCTTAAAGCTGCACTCTCACAGATTGAACGTTTTGACAACTTTTTTATTTTTTGTCTTGGAACGAGCCTTTTTTTGCGACAATCCAAGGAAACCAATAAATAAATAAGCTGACAAAAATTTAGATAGCATATTTTTATATTTAAATTCAAAAATTGATGTTTTATGCATTTTTCTTAAACCGTTAGTAATGGCAAAAATAAAAAAAGTTGTTAAAATGATATATCTGTGAGTGTGCAGCTTAAAGTCTGTATTCTATATTAAAACGCTTAGTTGATGTAAGAAGTTTGGTATTGAAGTGAGACGTCATGTTTGGTAATTTACTAAGAAATCTGACCAAAGTTTCTATAAATTGATACTTCATTATGGTGTCTTTGGATTTGATGCAGTTAAAACTAACTTGCAGTGGTTGAAATTAGCACAAGCCCGCAAGCCCTGCACTTGTAAATTGTCTTCCGGGCTTGCTCAAATTCTGAATTTTATATAAAAGGGCCTATTCAAAAATTTGATGCCAAGCAATAGAATAAGAATTCAGGCTTGTTCATCCAAAAGTGTAATTTCAATGACTGAACTTGTAAAACTGTTTATCAAATTTATCATACTTGTTTTGTTATTCAATGGAAATTAATATAACACTTAACATGTTTTAGTTACAACATCACATCCCATGAGTGGAAGAGACTTCCAGAATCGTCAACTGTAAATCCAAAATTCCTGTATGGTCATTCCATGGTTCGTTATAAGGTGAGGCTTTCATGTACCAGTCAGCATGTCAAACCATTGTAATTCCTCCTTTTAACAATTCTTTGTTATTACGATATTTTCTGTGAATTGTCTCTATTTTAAGAATATTGTTGATTTTAAATGAAGGCCATCTGCTCTTGCTGTTCTGAAGACAGTTTCGATAGTTGAAAATGTGTTACCAGTGCTATGAGAGGCTATTATATTCCATGTTATGCATCTATAGATAAAACATAGTCTGTTACTTGAGTATTATTACATAATAAATTATATTTATATTGCACAATGTGCTGTTATAGGATGCATCAACAATGTGGTACTATCAAGGAACATGCATTTAGTTTTCAATGAGCAAATCAATGATAAATTTTTAAAGACTTAATCATCTTGTAATAAATGATAGTAGTTATTTGTGCATGTTTAATCATTACAATTATTCTGTCTGTATTTCATGAACAGGATGAGCTATTCGTATATGGGGGTGTATCAAGCAAGCACATAGAGAGTTTTTTATGGACGTACAACATCGCCACATATATGTGGTCCTCACAGGACTTTAACGTGACTCGTGCAGTAGCGGGCCACTCTGCTGTACTCATAGGCTCCAAGATGTACGTTATCTTTGGGCATAGTCCCATTTACGGCTACATGAACAAAGTGCAGGTTATGGATCTAGGTATGTATTGTTGTTTCTTAATAATGGCTACTCAGTGTTCTCAATAAGAACCGACTGCCGGCCAAAATGGACAGTTCAAATGGCAATTGGGCCGGTTCAAATCTGAAAAAAAAAAATTAATATTAAGTAGAATAAGTAGTAGCCGTTTGGTTACTTTACTAATTGAGACAGTTAAACTGAAACTTATTGAGAACCCTGGCTACTGCACCCACTTACCCAGTTCTTGAAATTATATCCCATTGAATGTCTTTATTCAGGAGTTAATTGCAGACTGATCCCAAAGCTGTATATCCCATGTTGTGTGTCTCTATACAGGAGGGTATTTCAGATTTAACCAAATGCTTTTTATTTGTTGTCTATGGATTTATACAAAAGCTTTATATTTGATGTGTATCTCCACTCTGGAGTGTATTGCAGAATGGTCCCATAGCATAAAACAAACCTGAAACCCAAACATTTGCTAATGACCTTTTAATTTCATTTCTCTTCCAGACTCGCCTAACAGAACATTTACCACCGTACAAACACAGGGAGCCAGAATAAAGGGAGGATATGGACACACAAGTGTGCTTTATGGCGGGGAAATATACGTGTATGGTGGATACATTGCTGGAGTCTCCGGTACCCAGTATTCACTCACTGACAGGCTGTACTCCTTTAATCCAGTGAATTCTACTTGGTAAGTATTCCTGAAAGTGTTTGTGCATCACAATGTCAATCACTGCCCAACAATGTTAATCACTGCTCCACAATGTCAATCACTGCTCCACAATGTTAATCACTGTGCCACAATGTTAATCACTCTCCACAATGTTAATCACCGCACCACAATGTCAATCACTGCTCCACAATGATAATCACTGCATCACAATGTCAATCACTGCGCCACAATGTCAATCACTGCATCACAATGTCAATCACTGCTCCACAATGTCAATCACTGCTCCACAATGATAATCACTGCATCACAATGTCAATCACTGCTCCACAATGTCAATCACTGCTCCACAATGATAATCACTGCTCCAAAATGATAATCACTGCATCACAATGTCAGTCACTGCACCACAATGTCAATCACTGCATCACAATGTCAATCACTGCTCCACAATGTCAATCACTGCTCCACAATGATAATCACTGCATCACAATGTCAATCACTGCTCCACAATGTCAATCACTGCTCCACAATGTCAATCACTGCACAACAATGATAATCACTGCATCACAATGTCAATCACTGCTCCACAATGTCGATCACTGAGCCACAATGTCAATCACTGCTCCACAATGTCAATCACTGCTCCACAATGATAATCACTGCATCACAATGTCAATCACTGCTCCACAATGTCAATCACTGCTCCACAATGATAACCACTGCATCACAATGTCAATCACTGCTCCACAATGATAATCACTGCATCACAATGTCAATCACTGCCCCACAATGTTAATCACTGCATCAAAATGTCAATCACTGCTCCAGAATGTCAATCACTGCACCACAATATTAATCACTGCGACACAATGTCAATCACTGCTCCACAATGTCAATCACTGCATCACAATGATAATCACTGCACCACAATCTCAATCACTAGGCCACAATGTCAATCACTGCACAACAATGTCAATCGCTGCTCCACAATGTCAATCACTGCTCCACAATGATAATCACTGCATCACAATGTCAATCACTGCATCACAATGTCAATCACTGCTCCACAATGTCAATCACTGCTCCATAATGATAATCACTGCATCACAATGTCAATCACTGCTCTACAATGTCAATCCTTGGTCCACAATGTTAATCACTGCACAATAATGTTAATTTTTGCAGTACAATGTTAATAACTGCGCCATAATATTAATAATTGCGCCACAATGTTAATCACTGTGCCATAATGTTAATCACTGTGCCACAATGTTAATCACTGCGCCACAATGTTAATTTATGTGCCACAATGTTAATCACTGCCCCACAATGTTAATCACTGCGCCACAATGTTAAAAGAGAGAACATTGGGTGATTGCTTTCAGCAAATTCTGACACATTTCAATTAGCGGCAAAGCAACCAGCTGTTGCTATTGTAAACATAAACCATGTGCGATCAAACTTGATTTCTGCCAGGCAAATAAATTAAATAATAATTTTTATTCAAAATAATTTGTATAATTGTTCCCTTTCAGGAAAATCCTTGCCAGCAGTGGCTCTCCGAGGTACCTCCACTCTGCTGTGTTCCTGGGAGAATTGATGTTGATATTTGGAGGAAACACCCACAATGACACGTCCATCAGCTACGGGGCCAAGTGCTACTCCCCTGACTTCATGGCTTATGATCCCAGTATGTAATGACTATGGGCAGAAATATAGTGCACTAAAGTTGTGCTTCTGTGTTATTTGTCGTGTCTTATTGAAAGATTTTAATTATTGATGTAGTATAAGTTAAATAAAGCTTATATTTGCCTTAACTAAAAAATTTGAAGACATTCGCAGGAAACTTAGTACACAGTATCCATGACTGACGGTATGAATATGTGTAGCATGGCCAATAACACTGGCTTTAATTTTTGTTCATTTAATGCCTTAAAGAATGGAAAACTTTGGCATCCACTTGCAGTGTTTTGGTGTGACTAAGCAATGAAACTTAGATATGATACAACATGAACAGTGGTCTCTTATAGTACAAAAATGACCAAATACTTTATTACTGTTGATCGTTTGAATAATGCATGGGATAAATAGTCATCATTTTGCAAATTTATTAAAACTTTAAAACATATAACTACTATCGACATGCCGATTTTAAATACATGTGTCTAAATATTTTTAAAGGAATTTTGAACCTTGCATTGTTGGACAAAAATAGATTGCACAGAATTGACCTGCAAAGTTAAAAGTAATCTACGGGGTTAAACCAAAACTATGCAAATTACGCAACGTTGAATTTTTTTTGTTATGTTTACAGAGTGTAATTCCTGGTCATACTTGAACAAGGCTGAGCTTCTACCAGACTCTGCAAGATACGGACACATTGCCCAGCCATACACAGAGTGAGTACACAAATATCTACTTGCCATTTAGTTACAAACGATATTTAAAGGGAAAAGAATGTATGGATGAAATCTACAGTAGTAAACGTTAAGAAAACGGAAGGTATTATTTGCTCTCAAAATGTTATTTGTCAAATGTTTGCCTATACTTAAGGGAATATATTTGACAAATGAGCGTTACTTCCATTGATATTATTATTTCCATCCATTGCTATAGGGTCATATGATACATGTGATATTTGAGGATTGATCAAATTTTTCTTGTGTTTATGCCGTATGAAAGCAGCACAGCACTCTAGCACTTCTTGGTCATTTGCTTGCTTGCCCTACTGCGTTCATACAGCATAACGTGAGAAAAAATGTAATCATCACTTATATTTGCTTTTAAAAAAAAAAAATTCATTGTGATTAAACATTATCAGTATCTTCTGCAATTAAGTATTTGTTTTGAAAGAAGTGTAACAGACAAGATATGTTTGTATAAAAGAATAGCTGATTTTGTAACGTCATAAATCATTGGTTAAATGACGTCACAATTATCCAATTGCAGTGCAATATTAAAATAAACAATGATGTCATAACACATTGCGTGTTATACAATATAAACGTCGAGTTTTATCTACAAAAAGGACTAGGCGAACCTGTATAATATTATATTTAAATATATTACAGAACAGAACATTATTTTACTTTATGGCCAACCATAGCAGCAAACTAAGTAGTACATATAGGTGTATTAAAGAAGTTTCAAATCACTATATATAGTCAATTACACACTCTAGTGAGGCCGGTGCGGAGAAGATGCTGATATTCGGAGGGTTTGACGGCGTTATGCTGAATGACATAATGGAGTATGAATCAGGTCGGCTGACTTTGTGTTAGATGTAAAATGTGTAGAGAACATGATCATAATTATGATTATCTTAGAAATAAACTTATTTGTGCTGTTTTGTATATATCCGATAAATGTATAGTGAAAATGTTGCTGCTGTGATTTTCTTCATTTTACTGTTGTACTTCAGAAAGTAAAAAATCAATTTTATATTCTGTTTTTGTACAGGAACCTGTTCCCTTGACAATGGCACTGTGTGTTCTCCCGATATCCGGGGTCGTGTGTGCGTGTGTACCTACAATTCCAGCACTCTGGTCGGAAGAGAGGACAGAAAGATAGCTGAACAGTTGAAGAGCTCAGAATTAATTACTCACTATGTGGAGCCACAATGTACTGTTGCATCAGGTAAGCCTTCTGGTTTGTTTTCTTGTCCGAGTTGTAAGCGTAACAAATGAATTTAAGGAAAAAGCATTTCCTTTTCCCAATCATGTAAATAATCTTAATACGGAACTAAATGTGGTCAAAATTAGCACAAGCCCGCAATCCCTGCACTGGTTAAATGATTTCCAGGCTTGCTCAAATTCTGGGTTTTATACAGCAGGGCTTGTTAAAAAATGTTATGCCAAGAAGTGATATATGAATTCGGGCTTGTTCATCAAAAATCTAATTTCTATGACTGAAAAAAAATGGTGTAAACTCTTTTAAGGTATTTTCAAATGTATGGGCAGAATTAAATACTTTTTTTTGACACTTGATGGCATAGGGTTTACTCAGATTTTATTGTTGTAATTTGATTTCCTGCAGGACGGGAGGAGTTTTGTCGACGCCAGAATCCCTCGTGTGGGTCCTGTCTGTCCTCACCATACGGATGTAAATGGTGCTCTAATAACTGTACAACCGTTTGTCCAGAGGACACCAAGGTATCACTTTCTTTTAGATTGAAAAGAAAAAAAAATCTGCAGGTATTGTCATTGCCTTGATCTTGTTATTGTAAATGGCAATTACATCTTGTCCTTAAAAAACATTTGACGCTGGACGTAACTTGAAAATCATTCAAAGTCTTAATATTGGACATACCTTTAATCATGGACATAACTTAAATATCCTTAAAAGCCTGTAATCTTGGACATACCTTAAAACTCCTTTAAAGCCTTTAACATTTGGTTTACATTAAATATTGGACTTAAAGGTAACTTAAAAATCCTGCAAAATCTTTTACATTGGCCTTAACTTAAAAGTGTTCAAGACATTGACAAAAATCTCTGTTACCAGGACTTCTAAAATCTGACAATGTGAGAAAAATTGATGAGCATCGGCATCTGCATATACTTTATAATTTTTCAATAATATATATCTGCTGTCCAGTGTACAGCCACATTCAGAAACCTGTTTGTAAGCATGAACAACTATCATTCAGGCCAGAAATAAAATACAGGAGCATAGTGGGTAATTGTATGGCCCTCTCTATCTTACACTTAAGGACAGCGCCATTTATACCATGACTGTAACCTTTTCCCTCCCTTTTCATTAATCTATTTATCTTACAGTATGAGGTTACAAATGCGAGCGAGTGTCTGTCCAAGTACAATAACCTGTGTTCAAGTGTGAAGAACTGCCACGCATGTAGCGAGCTGGAAGATTGTCGCTGGAGCAAGGACAAGGACTGCTTTTATAAAGACAGGAGTTCTTTTGAAGGTTGGTACACAAACCCTTGTTAAATTTGATGTGTCACTTTGTCTCCACATAAAAACAAATCATATGATGTAGGTTAGTTATAATTAGGACTTTGGGTAAACTCGCATCAAAAAGGAGGTACGTAATTCAGCCAAATGGCAGTGTACTCAGGCGAGTAATATAGGGCCAGCTTGGCACTCTAATGGTCTAACAAAACATTCCGGCTAGGTATTTTTAATCGGTAATAATTTTTATTTCTAATACAAATTCAATGCTAAAAGGTGTTTACCGTATTTGTGACAAATTCTGCGACCTACATACATGTATTTGCCTTTTAAGTGTTTGTAAAGATTCTTAGAACATTTTGTTGTGCTTGGTATCAAAATTAAATGAACAATATTTTGTGAGCACTTTACTATCTTATTGTGAAAATATTTGTGCTTTTGATATGAGATATGTGTGTACTGTTTTCTGAATGATCCCCTGGTGGTAGTTGTGCCCTTGTTCTTTTGTTGTAGCGTACAGTTAATACTCGCTATGTTGAAGTTAAGGATCTTTGGAAATACTTCGAGACAATGAACATTAGATTTTACCCAGTGGTCGAAATTAGCACAAGCCTGCAAGCCCTGAACTGGCAGAATGTCTTACGGGCTTGCTCAAATTCTGAATTTTTATAGCAAGGCTTGTTAAAAAAAAATTGATGCCAAGCAATAGTATAAAAATTCGGGCTTGTTTGTCTAAAAGTCTTATTTCGATGACTAATAATCGAAATGCAAAAAGTGTATAACTTACCCATCACATTAAAAAAAAGTTCGCCATAAACAGAACATCGAGGCAACAGAATTTGACTAAGCAAGTTTTGACTGTATTTGAAATTCAAGGGCATTACATTTATGTAAGATTAAGTAAGAGCTCACCATAGTAAGTTTAGGTATCCCAAGTTGCAATGTTAAATTTTGGAACCTGGTGACCCAGTATAGTTTTGCTGTCATCTTTATGCACACAACTTGCTGATTCCTGTCGAAACCTATTTTGTCAAAGTCATTGAGACTTAGAGAAATACTTTGAGATAATGAACATTTCACATAATCAAAATACAAAACATGTAGCACCAAACCCCATACATAAGAGTACAAATATATATATACTATGAAATCATTAATGTTCGTGGGGCATTAATGTTCGTGGTTTTCGTGGGTTGGCTGATCCACGAATTCAAGTTCCCATGAAATATAGACCCTTTATTCACTTTTTCAATTGCATGTTATGTACATGCTCAAGTATATTCGTTACAGAGGCCGCAGATTACAGTGTAAATATCCGTCTTACTGTACATCTTACTATCATTGTTCCGTTAATATATTATATCTGCCTATAACAAATAATAGACCAAATTATTTATATGTGTTTTTATGAACGAAATAACAGAAGCACGTGTGCTGTTCATCAAAATCTCCAGGTTTACAAGATGTGAGTGATGAGTGGCGGTTCTCGATTTTTTTCTTTTATGAAATAATTAATCGATTACATTGGAGGTTACTGAGCACCGAATGTAACAATGTACAAAACAACGCAATCAATAGTAAACAAAAACGTGTGAATAGATGAAATGAGATGACATTCAAATGTACCGGTAATTGAATTTGTAAACATCAGCTATCTTTTGGGATTGTTTTCTAAAGATACGGACCTTCTCGGTGTTTTCACAGTTTGCAAATCTTTTAAATGGCATTCAACGGCTTCGCCTATCTGTATTAACGATCAGGGTACATCTTCTTTTTATGGCCTTAATTTCCAATTAAATCGATAGTTGACAAGGGTATATGCACTAATTTGGCATGTCGTTCCACACTAGCAAGTGTCATAAACAGAGTGACGTAGAAGACGGAATCATGGGCCAGCGCATGGAGATATTGCAGACGATCTAGGACGATTGCAGTTTCGATTTGTTTTTTTTTAAATTTAAAAACCACGAATTCAAGTACCCACGAAATTGTAATTTTTTGGCAAACCACGAAATTTCATGCCAACGAATATAAATGATTTCACAGTATATACATACAAAAAATACATTTATTGCAATTTATGAATTTATTTCAACTCCAGTCAGATGCAAAAATGACATATTTTTAGTGCCAAAATCTTATTTGTGATATTTTTTAAATGATATTTTTTAGTTTTTCATCGCAATAAACCCTTTTTAATGATACCAAAATAATATTGGGGTCACAATGCATCCAAAACTCACATACTTGTAGACGGGATACTTTAACATGATTCTACATTGTTGTAGGTGTTTCCACACTTATGGAGTTTCATGAGAAAATGACTGAAAATGGTGAGTCTTAAAACTAGTGCTTACCTGAGCTTTCGGCTGGTAAGGTCTGTAAGGAATGATATTTAGCTTGTCTGATTTTCAAGAATGAACAGTTGAGGTATTGTCATAGAGCTTGATTTTGTTATTGCTCCTTATGCACCAGTCAATTGTAACCAGATTTCAGGTGGCTCCGCAGTGCCGGGTGAATGTGATGGTTTTGTCTTTGCTTTAAATATAGCGGGGAATGGGCCTTACCTACGGTCCCTGGGCTGCGGGGGAATTTGGCAGGGATTTTACCATCTGTTTGTCCCCGCAGGGCGGGGATTTTTGCCTGGGTTGGCTGGACCGAAAGTCAAAGTCCCCGGAACTGGGGGGGGGGGGGGGGTTATAATTGACTGTTGGGCATTATCAGTTTGTGAAAAATTATTGGGGTAAGTCTTAGCACACATGTACCAAACAGGAATAATAAAAATCACGATTAACCCTGAAAACTGGATTGAAAGCTTATTTTCAGTTTACCATACAGCTGTAACTGCTGTTTGTTGGACATTTGCATTTAAATAGTAAGAAATACCTTGAAATGAACATAGAAGGCGTTTTATTTGTTTTCAATGTACAGTAGATCTAAGCCGCCTAAACCCTCATACTGTATTCGCACTTAATTTATGTAAAATGCCCACACAACTTTTAGAAGAAAGCTTTATTTGAGATACCCAACCCCATCCATGTCCAAATACTCTCCAATGGGAGAGAACTCATGAAACAAGTGAAAGCACTGAAAGCACTCATCAGTACAGCATGAACAATTTCCTGGATTGGGATTTTCGTTCTGTTAAAATCTGGGACAAATAACAGTGTGAGTATGTGTAGTAAGTCTAATAATTACCTTGCAATTATTAATTATTTGTTGTGGAATGTCTCTGAAAAAACAACAAGACTGGTGTATTTTGTTTGTGCTGCTGTTTTTTTTTCCTTAGCATTTTTGTTTCATTGGATCAAGCATGTTTGATATTAACCTGGCAAAGATTAGGTTTCAGTTTAGTAAAAATGAATAGAAATAAAGAGAATATAAAACACCAGTTTATTGATTATATCATTAAATTTCTGTGATGATATCTGACTCCATCTATCATTTGCCTGGTATATATGACCAACATTTGCCCCTGTGGTATTTTTTGGACGTATTTATATGACCATTGAAAATTAATACAAAGCCAATAGTTTGTGTGGGAAAAATACATGCAAGGTATTGATAAAACTATTTTGTGATAGAAATATGTATATTCAATACTATTATTTTACAGTAAAGGTAGCACACCTCTAATGAAAACTTCCACTTGAAACTCATCAATTTTAATGCTTTAGCCTATGTTGTTAAGCACAGGACTACAAATTGTTCGAAGATTTCAAGGTGGACCAGGAGGTTTAAATCCATCCAGAAGCACAAATATTAGTTTTTATTTTTATTATACCCCCACAAACGAAGTTTGAGGGGGTATATAGGAGTGAGCTTGTCGGTCGGTCGGTCGGTCTGTCGGTTTTCATGGTTTCCGGACGATAACTCATGAAAGGCTAGACAGATTTGAAAATTTTTTGGTACACAGGTGTAACATCAGAAGATACAGGTCAAGTTCGATATTGGGGCTGGTGGGGCCAAGGTCAAGGTCACTGTTACTAAAAATAGAAAACGGTTTCCGGACGATAACTCATGAAAGGCTTGACAGATTTGAACAATTTTTGGTACACAGGTGTAACATCAGAAGATACAGGTCAAGATCGATATTGGGGCTGGTGGGGCCAAGGTCAAGGTCACTGTTACTAAAATTAGAAAAACGGTTTCCGGACGATAACTCATGAAAGGCTTGACAGATTTGAACAATTTTTGGTACACAGGTGTAACATCAGAAGATACAGGTCAAGTTCGATATTGGGGCTGGTAGGGCCAAGGTCAAGGTCATTGTTACTAAAAATAGAGAAACGGTTTCCGGACGATAACTCATGAAAGGCTAGACAGATTTGAACAATTTTTGGTACACAGGTGTAACATCAGAAGATACAGGTCAAGTTCGATATTGGGGCCGGTGGGGCCAAGGTCAAGGTCACTGTTACTAAAAATAGAAAAACAGTTTCCGGACGATAACTCATGAAAGGCTAGACAGATTTGAACAATTTTTGGTACACAGGTGTAACATCAGAAGATACAGTTTGGTACACAGGTGTAACATCAGAAGATATAGGTCAAGTTCGATATTGGGGCTGGTGGGGCCAAGGTCAAGGTCACTGTTACTAAAAATAGAAAAACGGTTTCCGGACGATAACTCATGAAAGGCTAGACAGATTTGAACAATTTTTGGTACACAGGTGTAACATCAGAAGATACAGGTTAAGTTCGATATTGGGACTGGTGGGGCCAAGGTCAAGGTCAAGGTCACTGTTACTAAAAATAGAAAAAACGGTTTCCGGACGATAACTCATGAAAGGCTAGACAGATTTGAACAATTTTTGGAACACAGGTGTAACATCAGAAGATACAGGTCAAGTTCGATATTGGGGCTGGTGGGGCCAAGGTCAAGGTCATTGTTACTAAAAATAGAAAAACTTAAGTAACATCATTCTGTAGAATATTTAGATAAAGTAATATCAAGGTCCTGTATCCATTCACTTACTGCAATACTGTAACAGAAAAAAATCAATTCTACCTGTTTGCTTTACTGCCGGAATGTTTTGAAAACACAAAAGAATCTAGAATGTTTTTAAAATGCATTAAGTAAATTGCAATTGTCAAAATATTTGATTTTCACAAGAATATCAATTTGAGTAGTTTATTTTCTGCTAGTGTCACCCACATTTTGTGTAAACCTGTTCAACTATGCATGTGTATGTGAAACTCTTTGGTTTAACTGTTTAACCTAAATATATATAAAAAAAAAAAACCTGCCCTTTTTAGACACAGCAGAAAATAGTAATGGTAAGTGAGTGTCACAAATGTATTTAATTTCACATGCAGCTATATAATAATAAAACATAACAAAAATTTAAGCTTACATATCTGCATTTTCTTATGTATTAACCTTTTGTGTCGGCTCTAGGGCAACATATGGTTATTACTTTTGTTTAAATAATTTAAATGCTTGTGATATGCTCTAATAGAAGCTTGCTTTGTGTATATGGTGTAGTGATATTTGAAAATATGCTATATAGAAAATTATGACAGATGAATTAACCATAACACAACTTTATCAGAAATTGAATGTCTATGCCAGAAGGATAATTTAATGCCAGAAGGTAGGTTAATGTCTATGTCAGAAGGTTAACATCTGTGTCAGAAGGTTAATGTCTATGTCAGAAGGTTAATGTCTATATCAGAAGGTTAATGTCTATGTCAGAAGGTTTATGTCTATGACAGAAGGTAAACATCTATTTCAAAAGGTTAATGTCTATGTCAGAAGGTTAATGTCTAGGTCAGAAGGTTAATATCTAGGTCAGAAGGTTAATGTCTATGTCAGAAGGTTAATATCTAGGTCAGAAAATGTTTAGGTCAGAAGGTTAACGTCTATGTCAGATGGTTAATGTGTAGGTCAGAAGGTTAACGTCTATTTCAGAAGGTTAACGTTTAGGTCAGAAGGTTAATGTCTAGGTCAGAAGGTTAATGACTAGGTCAGAAGGTTAACATCTATGTCAGAAGGTTAATGTCTAGGTTAGAAGGTTAATGTATATGACAGAAGGTTAATGTCTATGACAGAAGGTTAACATCTAGGTCAGAAGGTTAACGTCTAGGTCAGAAGGTCAATGTTTAGGTCAGAAGGTTAATGTCTATGACAGAAGGTTAATGTTTAAGTCAGAAAGTTATTGTCTAGGTCAGAAGGTTAATGTCTAGGTCAGAAGGTTAATGTTTATGTCAGAAGGTTAATGTCTAGGTCAGAAGGTTAATTTCTATAGAAGAAGGCTTGTGTCTATGACAGAAGGTTAATGTCTAGGTCAGAAGGTTAATTTCTATAGAAGAAGGCTATTGTCTATGACAGAAAGTTAATGACTATTTCTTTGACAGAACATTAATGACAAAGGCAGGTTAATGTCAATGACCGAAGCTTAGTTATTATAGCAGAAAAGTAATAACTATGACAGAAGTAAATGGCTATGATAGAAGGTTAATGTCGTTGTCTTCATCTCTAATCTTAAATATTTTGAAAGCTTAACACTTGTTCGTATTTGAGATACCACTGTCTGTCCAATTTAAACTGAGACTAGATTTGGAATGTTTGATAATAGGGTGACAGATTTTAAGACAGCGGTACTATTGTTGTGTTTTAAAAGAAGATTCACCTAATTTCTTTCTTTAGATGTATCTGATTATGTGTTTAAACGCCGCATTATCCTTGAAGGGCTGTAAAAACTGAACCAGTTATCAATATATTTGATCTATTTTTCAGACACACTGTCGGAGCCAGTTTGTGATGCCCCATGCTACACGTACAACTCGTGTGAGAACTGCACAAAGAACACCTGTATGTGGTGTGGTTCACAGGAGCGGTGTGTAGAAACAAACTCCTATGTGGCCTCGTTCCTGTACGGCCAGTGTCAGGAGTGGGTCACCAGCAGCGTCAAATGTACATGTAAGTACTGTATATATTTTCTATGAATTGAGTGGTCTTTCATTCATCATGTGTTGAAACAAACTCCTATGTGGGGTCCTTCCTGTACAACCAGTGTCAGGAGTGGGGCACCAGCAGAGTCAAGTTTACATAAGTACAGTAATTTTTTCTTTTGATTGATTTCTTTCATGGTGCGTTGAAACAAACTCATGTGACTTTCTTCCTGCACTAAGGGTGTATGAGGTGTCCTCGTAAAGTTATTTGGAGAGTTTACTTTTTTCTGTTTTAGTCAGCATGTGCTTGTTGACTAAGACATGATTAATATACCCTTGTTCATGAAGGTGAAAACAAGTGGTTGGTGGTTAAAATTCATGCAAAACACCAGTCTGTGCTTGTAAAGTTGAAATAAATATTCCTTATTTTCTTCATACTGCTTAATATGAAGAGTTTTAACTACAAATGAGTGTAAAAGAATGAAATACTTTGATAAAGCCTTTAATGGCCTCGCAAATTCTGTGAATTTACAAGTATTACAAGTAAGAATTTATAAGTATCGACATAAAAATGATTTGAGTATCCAACTGTGGGTTTTGCTTTCCCCAGCTACACGGTGCTCAGACCTCCACACGTGTGAGGATTGTAAGACCAACCCGGCATGTGGCTGGTGTAACGACGTCAGTAACACCGGGCTCGGCAAATGTGTCCAGGGCTCTGCCCGTGGTCCTGCCACCCTGAACAATGTTACCCTAGAGTACGAGCTCAACAGCAACACTTGCCCAGCTGAGAGGTGGTTCTTTATTGAATGCCCATGTAAGTGTTCATGCGATGGACTAGTTGTATGTTTGTTTTAACATTTCACATCTGAGGTTGTAAATCATGTAAGAAGAAGTATCTTTAAGAATTATCTTTGTAGGTTAAAATGTTTTAATGACAAATGTTGATTACCTGAAATTTTCTGAGCAAGACAGCAAAACATTTTAAAGGACAATTTTTATCAGGGAATGATTTACCCATTATTAAGCATTTGCGGTGAAATAAAAACTAAATCGTTTTATGTGATTATATTGTTTTAGATATTTCATTCAAAGGGAACAAGCATAACATAATTTCAAATTAAGGTCAAAACGATACAGCTAAGGCCACTCCAAGTTGATTATTTGTTAAGGGTCATTGGATGGGTTATGTTTTCAGCCTTTTCAGCAGCTAATTGTATAAAACTAATCAATTGTCCACTGGTTATTGTTTGGCTCATTTACATATTAAAATGATTTGATTGGTTAGTTGTTATTATCAGAGAAATATTGACCAGTCAATAAACATTTTGGATAACTTTGACTAAACTGAAAACTTAACTGGTAATACATAATTGGTTACAGAAGGATTCAAATTAAGCTAAAAGATAGCTTTTATAGGACTAAATCATTAGTGGTATTAGAATGGTTTGAGTGCAGGAATGTATGATGTTATAAGTTTAATGTTGTGTATGATGTTTATGATACATAATGATAATTATTGGTGAAATCTAAGATCAGGTTTATTTTCTAGTGGGGAAAGGAGGTTTTGAAATTTAATTAGAACCTGATGCTAAACAATAAAACAACTTTGTATCTGAAAGTCTTATTTAGAAAATATTTCAGAAAGATTTTGTTTTTCATATTTTAGTATGTCAGTGTAATGGTCACAGCTCCTGTACAAATGTTTCTGACCAATGTGACGCCTGCCAGAACCTCACAACAGGAGACCACTGTGAACAGTGTATCCAGGGTTACCATGGCAACCCAAGGAATGGCGGAAACTGTACTGGTATGACTAAACCTATTTTGCTCCAATCTTTGTGTTTTAGAATTTCATACTTGTTTGAGTCAGTTTTTCGAAATAATCATTTGGGATTAAGTTTGTTAAACAAATTCTCTTTTATACTGCCAAAACAGTTTTAATACATGCCAAAAAATGGATTTATTTCATATTTTCTATATCCAATCTTATTTACACACAGACTTTTATTCAGCAATGAAACACCTTATTGAGTTCCAGGAAATTATTTTAATTTTGCGTAATCAAATGACCTGGTTAGTGGGCGTTGGCAGTGTTGCACATATCATAAAGAACTGATAATGAACAGTTTCACTGGCAATGAATCCTATGACAATGAATCTCGATCCAACTGTCAGAGACTGCTGATTATTCCTTGGGTGTGTTTTATGCAATATTTAGTAGAAGATCATATAGTAGTTAATGCTACAATTCTGTTTCCAGCTTGCAGTTGTAATGGCCAGGCAGAAAATTGTAATTCAGAAACTGGCGCTTGTTTCTGTCGCACACGAGGAGTAAAGGGACATAACTGCAATGTGTAAGTTAGGGAATATTGAAATATATTTATTTTTACTGCTTTTTGAATGACTTATGAATGAGAGGGTTTGAATAAGAGGTCATCGTGTGCATTCAAAAATACAGCTTCACTTCATGTCACAAACAAGAATGCTCTATTTTACCGAAAAATATCAGTTTCCAGGATGATATTTTTCATTAAAATCTAGCTATTTTCTTAAACTATATAAAACAGCAAACAAGTAATCCAGCGGGGACATTATACTGAGAGGACAGTGATTATATCAGACATGAAGGTGAGGAGGGAGCATAGTATATTATATTGATACAGTTTTTACGGTTTAGTTACTCTTTTTTGCAGATGTGATACAGACAACAACTACTTTGGAAATCCCAACAATGGAGGCACTTGTTATTGTAAGTTCTAACTTATTATTTCATGTATACACATATTTGAAGTCCAAATTAAAAAAACAAAACAACGAAACATCAACAATGAAAATTAAACCAGTCTAAAGATGTAAATAATGGAATGAGAAAGGTATTCCAGTCTCTCAGCTTTCCCTTATATACAATGTATTCTCTGTACATGGTAGAAATGAATAAAATGGAAATTTTGTCCAATTAAAGGGAAAAACATGCTAAAAAGCTTCAATTCGTAAATGAAGAAACTGTTCCAATCATTATTGACTTAAAACATTATTGCTTGTGCATATATCATGTCCATTGTAACCTAAATCTTCAGCCTAAAGTAGAACATATCGTTACCTTAGTGCAATAACTCAATAACTGCTATATGACATATGAGGGCGCTTGATGCTAACTTTAACATATACGTGTACTTCATTGTTCTAGATGACCTCAGAACGGACTACCAGTTCACCTTCAATCTGTCCAAGAATGATGACAAACATTACACTGGAATCAACTTCATGAACATACCTCAGGCTGTGAGTATTATTTCATATGAATCAACTTCATGAACATACCTCAGTCTGTAAGTATTATTACATATGAGTCAACTTCATGAACATACCTCAGGCTGTGAGTATTATTTCATATGAATCAACTTCATGAACATACCTCAGTCTGTAAGTATTATTACATATGAGTCAACTTCATTAACATACCTCAGGCTGTAGGTAGTATAACATATGAATCAACTTCATTAACATACCTCAGGCTGTAGGTAGTATTACATATGAATCAACTTCATGAACATATAACATATGAATCAACTTCATTAACATACCTCAGGCTGTAGGTAGTATTACATATGAATCAACTTCATGAACATACCTCAGGCTGTAAGTAGTATTACATATGAATCAACTTCATGAGCATACCTCAGGCTGAAGGTAGTATTACATATGAATCAACTTCATGAGCATACCTCAGGCTGAAGGTAGTATAACATATGAATCAACTTCATTAACATACCTCAGGCTGTAGGTAGTATTACATATGAATCAACTTCATGAACATATTACATATGAATCAACTTCATTAATATACCTCAGGCTGTAGGTAGTATTACATATGAATCAACTTCATGAACATACCTCAGGCTGTAAGTAGTATTACATATGAATCAACTTCATTAACATACCTCAGGCTGTAAGTAGTATTACATATGAATCAACTTCATGAACATACCTCAGACTGTAAGTAGTATTACATATGAATCAACTTCATTAACATACCTCAGACTGTAGGTAGTATTACATATGAATCAACTTTATGAACATATTACATATGAATCAACTTCATGAACATATTACATATGAATCAACTTCATTAACATACCTCAGACTGTAGGTAGTATTACATATGAATCAACTTTATGAACATATTACATATGAATCAACTTCATGAACATATTACATATGAATCAACTTCATTAACATACCTCAGACTGTAGGTAGTATTACATATGAATCAACTTTATGAACATATTACATATGAATCAACTTCATTAACATACCTCAGGCTGTAGGTAGTATTACATATGAATCAACTTTATGAACATATTACATATGAATCAACTTCATGAACATACCTCATGCATTGAATATTATTGACAGCTGACACATCTAGAAAAACTATTTTGTTCGCCGCGAACTCTGTTTTGTTGGCCAATGACACATGCAGTGAGGTCTGTTCTGTTTTGTTGGCTGACGACACATGTATATAGTCTATCTTCCTGTTTTTTTTAACAGAATGACAGAGATGTGGATTTCACATTGAATTGCTCTGGAGCTGCATACATCAACATCACATACAAGTCAAGTAAGTCATACTTGCGGTATAAGGTGTATACTACTTGATTTAAGTAGTTTTTAGAACATTTTTACTCACAATGTTAGGTATTTAAGCATTGGGGATTTTGTCTGTCCATGCAAAAGCTGGGGTGGGGGATGGGGGGGGGGGGACATCACAGTAACCTGTAGGCAACCTAATAGAATAATTTCAAAATTCTGCCATAATGAAAACTTAAGTGTACACTCATTCTATGATGAACACTGGTTGTGAACTTGTCTTTAAATAATTTGAGATGGTACTTTAACTGTGTTTTGGTCAAACTGAGGGCAAGATTTGAAGCCTGGCTCAAAGATGCTGTTTTAAAGTGAAATTTTATTACCAGTACATCAGTAGTAATGTGCTACATGTTACTATTCTTGCTGCTATTTTCGGAGTCTAGTTCAAGGTTTGATGCAAATCCATTCTTGATGACTGATAATGGCAATCAGGGCTTCTAAAAACCGGCAATATGCCGGTCTGGACCGATTTTGACCAAGCCAGACCGATTTCAGTTTCAAAATGTGTAAAAAAATCGGTCCGAAATTTTCTCATTTGTTTTTAAATTTCGGTCCAAAACGACTAGGTCAGTAAAAGTTGTAGAAATTGTAATACACAAATATTTATGGGTCATTCACCCATTCAAAACTGCCCCATTCAAAACTGCCCCCAAAAGAGGGTCCGGACCAATTGAGGTTCCAAAATTTTAGAAGCCCTGATGGCAATGCTCCTCTTTTTAGGGTCACTTTGGTGATTTGGCCTACAAATGATATAATTGTCTTTACAATATTATGTTATTCCTTTAACCATCATGTTGAATGATTATTATACCTGGTGACCACATACAAATTCTGGTATCATTTGAAAAGAGTATTACATACTGATATATACAGATAAAGTAATTGGAGTTTCGAATTGTGTACTATATTAATTAAACTAAAACCAAATTAGAAATTACCTATTTTGTAATCTTTGAGTGAGTGTTGGTAATAATATATCTGGGTATTTATAACATATTCTTTCTCTTCCTGTTTAAAAAACAAATAATACTAGTATAATATGGGGTTTCCAGGCATCCAAAATTGACATAATTGAGTATTAGCTGCCTTATTGAACCTTGTTCTGTACTGCAGGGTCCCACCCCCAGGAGCAGTTCCTTACCAAGAACTACATGTGTACGCTGTTCCGCTCCAAGTTTGAACACAAGGATTACAACTTTGGGCCTGACGATAATGTCACCTTCTACGTCTATGTTTACGGCTTTGCCACTCCCTTCTGGCTTCAGGTTGGTGGATTAAGATATATGCCTTATTTCTTTTCGCCATAAATTGGCATGATCCACTTCGAAAAAGCGGGGTAATGCTTTGCACATGATTACTTAAGTGTTTTTGGGACTTAGGTCCCTAAAATTTGGTAGGGAGGTTGGTCAGGACCAGCAGATAATCCTTATTGATTTTAAGGTCAGTATGTCAAAGGTCAAAGTCACGGTGACCTTGGACACAAAAAAGCTTGTCAGATTTATAACCAGAATCTGCTTGGTCTAACGGACCTCATATTTGGTAGGGAGGTTGGTCATGATCAGTAGATGACCCCTTTTGAAAATGAGGTCAGTAGGTCAAAGAGGATGGTTGTAGTGACATTGAGCACAAAAATTGTCCAATTGATAACTCACTAAAGTATGCTTCGTCCTATGGTCCTTAAACTTGGTAGGAGGTTGGTCGTTACCAACATATGACTCATTGGTTACCTTTGACACAAAAAGCTTGTCTGATTGTTAACTAGAGTATGGCCTACGGTCCTCAAATTTGGTAGAGTGGTTGGACATTACCTCAAGATGACCCCTATTGATTTTGAGGTCAGCAGGTCAAAATTCAGAAAAGGTCCAAAAGACTTATTGGCTGCCATTAGGGGGTCATAGATGTTTTACAAACATCTCTTGTGCTTTAATAGTGGCTATCCGTCTGACAATGTCCCATCATGGGAATTTGTCACATGACTGTGATAGCTCTTGTTAATTCTATATTTTTATATAATCCCAAATTTGAAGACAAATATAAGAGTATATGAATCACTTTTGAGTCTGTTTCTTAGCACACACCAGAACCAGTCCTCATTCTTAAAGGCAGTGAGAAAGATCTCCTGGTCACATGTTGGGCTTGAACCCATGAATTTGAGATGAGAGGCAGACATCTATTCTACTAGACCTCCCTGACTTTCTTGCTTAAATTGAAATAGTTAAACATGTTCTAATTACTTCTCTTTGATAATTAAACCAATGTCTCTTAAAAAAAAAATTGAAATGTCCCTGAAAAGAAATCCGAATCGTTATCATAACATTTCTTATGCATAAACATGTGGTTTTTTTAACAAAACAAAACACCTGTTATTGTTTTCATAATTTCATAATTTGATTTTGTTCCTCTTTCAGATTTCTTTCTCCCAGTTTCCAAAAATAGATCTGGTCCATTTCTTTGTGACTTTCTTCAGGTAAGTGACATTTACACAATGCAAGTGTGTTGATGACTGACAGTTTTAAATGACAAAAGGTTAAAAAGTTATGTGTTAGTGGCTGACCATAATTTTTAGCTCGACTATTCGAACAATAAGGAGAGCTATACTACTCACCCAAGCGTCGGCGTCGGCGTCACCCCTTGGTAAAGGTTTTGCGTGCCAGCAGACATAGGTTAATATCTCAGCAACTACTTGAGGTATTGCATTGAGACTTTATACAATGGTACTCAACCATCCAACCTACTTAATTAACCAAGTTAGATAACTTTAGTTTGCATTTAATGCCAATAATAGGCCTTTATTATTTGACTTAAAAATACTGGTTAAGGTTTTGCGTGCAAGCACACATAGGTTAATATCTCAGCAACTACTTGAGGTGTTGCATTGAGACTTGATACAATGGTACTCAACCATCCAACCTACTTAATTAACCAAGTTAGATAACTCTAGTTTGCCTTTAATGCAAATAATAGGCCTTTATTATTTGACTTAGAAATTCTGGTTAAGGTTTTGCGTGCAAGCACACATAGGTTAATATCTCAGCAACTACTGGAGTTATTGCATTGAGAATCGATACAATGGTACTCTACCATCCAACCTACTTAATTAACCAAGTAAGATAACTTTAATTTGCATTTTATGCAAAAAATTGCCCTTTATTATTTGACTTAGAAATTCTGGTTAAAGTTTTGCATGCAAGCACACATAGGTTAATATCTCAGCAACTGCTTGAGGTATTGCATTGAGACTTGATACAATGGTACTCAACCATCCAACCTACTTAATTAACCAAGTTAGATAACTCTAGTTTGCATTTAATGCAAATAATTGCCCTTTATTACTCGACTTAGAAATTCTGGTTAAGGTTTTGCGTGCAAGCACACATAGGTTAATATCTCAGCAACTGCTTGAGGTATTGCATTGAGACTTGATACAATGGTACTCAACCATCCAACCTATTAAAATAATCAAGTTAGATAACTCTAGTTTGCATTTTATGCAAAATAATTGCCCTTTATTATTTGATTTAGAAATTCTGGCTAAGGTTTTGCATGTAACCACATTTAAGTTAATATCTCAGCAACTACTGGATGTATTGCATTGAGACTTTATAAAATGGTACTCAACCATCCAATCTACTTTAATAACAAAGTAAGATAACTCTAGTTTGCATTAAATTCCAATAATGTCCCCTTTTTTATTTGACATGGAAATTCTGGTTAAGGTTTTGCATATAACCACTTTTAAGTCAATACCTCAGCGAATACATCATGTATTGCATCGAAACTTTACACACAGGCTCCCAACCATTTAACCTTCTTATTTAATCAAGTTAGATAACTCTATCTTTCATATTATATATTTTTTGCCCCTTTATTATGCGACTTAGAAATTCTGGTTAAGGTCTTGCATGTTAGCACACATAGGATATTATCTCAGCAATTACTTGATGTATTGCATTGAACCTTTATACAATGGTATTCAACCACCCAACCTAATTGAATAACCAAGTTAGATAACTGTATTTTGCAAATAATGGGCCTTTATTATTACACTTAAAAATTCTGGTTAAATTTTTTCATGTAAATACATTTATGTTAATATCTCAGCACATCATGTATTCCATTGGAATCTAATCTAACAGTGATCCATGCATGTTTCGCCAAAACTTTTCAATCCTTACACTGAAAAGCGGCGGAATAGTCGAGCGCGCTGTCTCTGTGACAGCTCTTGTTAAGGTTAAAAATGTGTGTAATTGTATATGCCACATACATATTATGTTCATCATCCATTTTGTTTGAAGAATTTTGTAAGACAGGAATTGAAAACTTGCATTCTTTTGATTTTTTACAGGGGACTACTTAACTTTTTCAAGCGATCCTGAAGGGACACCAACATTTGAACTAAAGTGTCCCCTCCTGAAATCAAGAGTCCCCTTCCACTTTTACCTTTTTTTTTTACATGTTTTAATGTTTTAATATTAAATTCAACATACAAATGCTTTTTTTTTATTATTTAATTTGAAAATCCACTATACCGGTACACCATATTATACATGTTACATCAAGTAATGTCTTCGGTAGCTCATAGCACAATGTTACTGTAACATCTCTAAGGTCACATCATTAACTCATCATAGTTGGCTACATTTTTGGCCGATTCTGGCACATAAGCGAAATAATTCCACATATTGTACCAATAATAAATCGATGATGTGAACAACAAAATGTAAGTGTTAATCCATATGCATGCCCACAATTCTTAAATACAATGCCTAATAGTTAGCATGGCAACTTCAATATTGCGCACTGTGAAATGACCTGTCTATTTATAGATTCATGATGTAACTATAGTCACAAACAAAGTTAGCCATGCTTTTGCTTTGGTGTGTGCAGCCTATTATTAATGATAATATCATTTTTACATGCACTTTCAAGAAATGTAGACACTATTTCTTTATTCATATTAAGATTTATCGGCCAGAAATTTATGTGTCCCAACAGAATACCGGACTGAACCGAAGTTCAGGTGTCCTCTCTGAAAAATTGGTGTCCTCGGGATCCTGGGAACCCTTTAGTGTCAAACACTGTTATTTATTCACTAAGCAATTTTTTTGTGTGAGTTTTCCTGTGAACATATGTTTTAAATGTTTCTTTAACATCGCATCTGATGTTATGACAACACTTTCTGTGAACAAATATTTCTATGACATTGAATCTGATTTAATGACATCACTTCCTGTGAACATTTGTTTTTATGACATCATATTTGAACTATGACATCACTTTCTTTTTATAGCTGTTTCCTGTCACTGTTGATCATCGCCGCTGTGCTGTATAAGATCAAACACAAGTATGACAGCTACAGGCGAAGACAGGTTGGTTCAGTATTATATATGAGCTGAGGTTAAGTCCTATGCATTAAAACACCAAAATGTGCTTCAGAAACAGTAAACACAATAATATATCTGTGACTTGAGATTTTTCATTAACATAGTTCACAAGCACAAAATATTCTTTCCTTCTTAAGGTAATTGTCCCATAAGCATTTTTTTTGAGATGGTGATGCTAGTTGCCTTACTCTTCTTAGTTTTCTATAAACAAAACTCACAAGCTTGTTCAGTTTCTCATGGTTTGGATGTTAGAAATGGCCAGCTGTCAGTTTGCGACTTCTCTGCTCCAAATCAAACAGACATTGTATAAGCCCATTTCCATATCTATCAATATACATGTATCTCAAAGACCTTTGTTACAATAATGTTCACCTATTGTTACACTAATTTTAGCGCCTGATGGTTGAGATGGAAGAAATGGCCAGCCGTCCATTTGCCGCCACTTTGCTCGAGGTGGAGCAGAAATCAGATCAGGCCGTGGCAGAGAAGAAAGACACAGGCACTGAACTCAGGAAAAGGAAAAGGGTAACACAGTTTTCATGACTTGAAGTTTATTTCAAAAATTGTTGTTAGCATAAAGTTTAGACAAGTTAACTTTATTATAGAATATTAAGTGTGCTTAGGCCTTGGGAGTGGAAGATTGCATGAATATGAACAGTGTGATTAGGCCCTGGTAGTGGAAGATTGCATGAACATGAACAGTGTGATTAGGCCCTGGTAGTGGAAGATTGCATGAACATGAACAGTGTGATTAGGCCCTGGTAGTGGAAGATTGCATGAACATGAACAGTGTGATTAGGCCCTGGGAGTGGAAGATTGCATGAACATGAACAGTGTGATAAGGGCCTGGTAGTGGAAGATTGCATGAACATGAACAGTGTGATTAGGCCCTGGGAGTGGAAGATTGCATGAACATGAACAATGTGATTAGGCCCTGGTAGTGGAAGATTGCATGAATATGAACAGTGTGATTAGGCCCTGTGAGTGGAAGATTGCATGAATATGATCAGTATGATTAGGTCGTGGGAGTGGAAGATTGCATGAATATGATCAGTATGATTAGGTCGTGGGAGTGGAAGATTGCATGAATATGATCAGTATGATTAGGTCGTGGGAGTGGAAGATTGCATGAATATGAACATTGTGATTAGGCCGTGGGAGTGGAAGATGGCATGATGTTATCAGTGTGATAAGGCCCTGGGAGTGGAAGATTACATGAATATGATCAGCATGATTAGGCGGTGGGAGTGGAAGATTGCTTGAATTTGATCAGGATGGTTAGGCAGTGGGAGTAAAACAATGCATCAATATCATCAGTGCTAAAGGGTAAAACACAACAAAAGTTGGTAATTTGATTTCTAATAGTAAGAGGTGGTGTAGTCATGAAGTGACTGCTTGTTACGGAAGGGGTCATGAGTCATAGTCTCTCAAAATGGACAGCAGTACTAGTTTAGACCCAGGTCCACACATGAACCAATCAGCTTAAGACTTTTATAGCTGGAAAATCAGTATTAACTAGGGATGGCAACGAGTACCCGAGTACTCGATCGAACCTCTGAGTACTCGAGTACCAAATCACTACTCGAGTACTCGGAAAAAAAAATCTATAAAAATCACCAAATACACGATTTACAGATAAAATAGATCTGGTTAGTTGCCAAGAGGACAATTTACGGTCCCTCTAATCCCCGCTGTGTACACAATTGACCTCAATAAATTAGTTGACAGTTGTTGTGATAGTTGCAAAATGTCAACAAAGGACCCCTATTTCAAATTAGTACTGATGTCAATTAGCAAAGTTTTGATAGCGGTACTTTCACCTACACAATTCTATTGTATACCAATTAGTGACCTATCACCAAACAATGGACGCTAACGAGCGAAAGAGCATCGACCGTTACGAGAATTGATTTCTTAATGGGCGTATTTTAACTATTTTTGCAATGATTATCACAATTAATTGGTTGATATTTTAAATCAAGAATTATGAATATTAATGAGGTAAACAACAATTACACAGTACGAAAAACTATCATTTTAAAAAAATAATTTGTTGAGTAAACAACTGAACTTGAATTTCGTTCACTATTTTTATGTATGCTATTAATTTCCGTTCATTGTAATTCTGATTTTTGCAGTGCATACTTGTATATAGTAAAACGAATAAGCCTGAAACAACATTTGGTTTCTTTTTATTAGCTCACCTGTCACTTTGTGACAAGGTGAGCTTTTGTGATCGCCTTTTGTCCGGCGTGCGTCGTCCGTCAACAATTTACTTAAAAGACATCTCCTCCTTAACCGCTGGGCCAATATTAATAAAACTTCATAGGGATGTTCCTTGGGTGGTCTTCTATCAAAGTTGTTCAAAGAATTCAATTCCATGCAGAACTCTGGTTGCCATGGCAACCAAAAGGAAAAACTTTAAAAATCTTCTTCTCCCAAACCACAAGGCTTAGGCCGTTGATATATGGTAGGTAGGATCACCAAATGGTCCTCTACCAAGATTGTTCAAATTATGGCCCTTGGGTCAAAATTGGCCCCGCCCCGGGGGGTCATGGGTTTTCTCTATATGTTTATAGTGAAAACTTAAAAAATCTTCTCCTCTGAACTTACTTGGACTAGAGCTTAGATATTTGGCATGATTCATCGTCTAGTGGACCATTACAAAGATTGTTCAAATTATGGCCTTGGGGTCAAAATTGGCCCCGCCCCGGGGGGTCATGGGTTTTCTCTATATGTTTATAGTGAAAACTTCAAAAATCTTCTCCTCTGAACTTACTTGGCCTAGAGCTTAGATATTTGGCATGATTCATCGTCTAGTGGACCTCTACCAAGTTTGTTCAAATTATGGCTCTGGGGTCAAAATTGGCCCCGCCCTGGGGGGTCATGGGTATTCTCTATATGTTTATAGTTAAAACTTAAAAAATCTTCTCCTCTGAACATACTTGGACTAGAGCTTAGATATTTGGCATGATTCATCGTCTAGTGGACCTTTACAAAGATTGTTCAAATTATGGCCTTGGGGTCAAAATTGGCCCCGCCCCGGGGGGTCATGGGTATACTTGATATGTTTATAGTTAAAACTTCAAAAATCTTCTCCTCTTAACTTACTTGGACTAGAGCTTAGATATTTGGCATGATTCATCGTCTAGTGGACCTCTACAAAGATTATTCAAATTATGGCCTTGGGGTCAAAATTGGCCCCGCCCCGGGGGTCATGGGTATACTTGATATGTTTATAGTTAAAACTTCAAAAATCAAAAATCACCTCTAAACTTACGTTGCTTAGAGCTTAGATATTTGGCATGATTCATCGTCTAGTGGACCTCTACAAAGATTGTTCAAATTATGGCCTTGGGGTCAAAATTGGCCCCGCCCCGGGGGGTTAGGGTATTCTCTATATGTTTTTAGTTAAAACTTCAAAAATCTTCTCCTTTGAACTTACTTGGACTAGAGCTTAGATATTTGGCATGATTCATCGTCTAGTGGACCTCTACAAAGATTGTTCAAATTATGGCCTTTGGGTCAAAATTGGCCCCGCCCCCTTGGGGGGTCATGGGTTTTCTCTATATGTTTATAGTGAAAACTTCAAAAATCATCTCCTCTGAACTTACGTGGCTTAGAACTTAGATATTTGGCATGATTCATCGTCTAGTGGACCTCTACAAAATTTGTTCAAATTATGGCGCTGGGGTCAAAATTGGCCACACCCCGGGGCTGATGGGTTTTCTCTATATGTGTTATAGTGAAAACTTAAAAAATCTTCTCCGAACTCACAAAGACAAGTAACGTCTTAATTTAAACTGGATAACATATTTAGTACACAACCAATTTTCAATATGGGCCACATACAACAATTAATAACAAATATACATATATAGATACACACGTAAAATCAAGTAGTGACAAGAGCTTAGATATTTGGCATGATATATCATCTAGTTGACTTGTACCAATATTGTTCAATCTTTGGCCCTGGGGTCAAAAAATGGCCCCACCCGGGCGGACATCGGTTTCCTTATATATGTATATGATGAAAACTTAAAAATCTTCTTCTCCGAAACCAAAAGGCGAAGGCCTTAGATATTTGATATGAAGCATCGTTTATTGGACCACTATTAAGATTGTTCAAACTTTAGCCCTGGGGTCAAAATTGGCCATGCCCCATGTTCATAGGCTTAGGTTTTCAATATTTGTATATAATAGAAGCATTAAAAAAAATTCTCTCCGAATTCACAAGGACTAGAGCTATTTGGCATAATACATCATTAAGTGGACCTCTACCTTTATTGTCCAAACTTTGGCATTGGGGTAAAAAATGACCCAGACTTCTAAAAAACCTTAACTACTTTGAACCATCCAGATTTCTTATCAAACCAATGTGCAATATATGACAGGTGAGCGATTCAGGGCCATTTGGCCCTCTTGTATCATTTATTGTTAAAATACTTAATGAAAGTTTACATAAAAGGTGAAAATGAACAAAAATAAGACCAACGCACAATATATGTCATTAACGATACATGTATACACAGTCATGTCTTCGTGAACACATATTCAATTTTTCGGAGTAATCGAGTACCCGAGTACTGGATCGAACGATCGTCCGAGTACTCGAGTATTAATTTTACTACTCGTTGCCATCCCTAGTATAAACTAAAGTTATCAACTAAAGGCTGTTTTGTTTGAAACACTCTTAGACTACTACCGATGTTTGCCATTTGTATTATGTACTGCATAGAAAGATATAAATAATTCATTTTCAGGGAGCAAGTAAACCCAGCCAGATAGCGTTAGAGCCCTTACACAACCAGAAAGCAGCAGTCTTGTCCCTGTTTATTCAGCTTCCATGCGGGGATGAAGAGTGGGCCCCACCTGGAATTTCTGGCCTTTCCATTGGCAGTACTCTAATTTCAATAGGTAGGTTAAACCATCTCAGTAAGTGATAGTGTTGTCACTGGTTTATACAGTTTTAGAAAGGAAGACTGAGCTCCTCCTGAGAGCATAACCAAGGTGCTGTGTACAGAGCTTGACTGGCCACCTTCGAGTGAGCTGAACCAAGGTGTTGTGTACAGAGCTTGACTAGCCTCCTTCAAGTGAGCTGAACCAAGGTGTTGTGTACAGAGCTTGACTAGCCTCCTTCAAGTGAGCTGAACCAAGGTGTTGTGTACAGAGCTTGACTGGCCTCCTTCAAGTGAGCTGAACCAAGGTGTTGTGTACAGAGCTTGACTGGCCACCTTCGAGTGAGCTGAACCAAGGTGTTGTGTACAGAGCCTGACTGGCCTCCTTCGAGTGAGCTGAACCAAGGTGTTGTGTACAGAGCTTGACTGGCCTCCTTCAAGTGACCTGAACCAAGGTGTTGTGTACAGAGCTTGACAGGCCTCCTTTGAGTGAGCTGAACCAAGGTGTTGTGTACAGAGCTTGACTGGCCTCCTTTGAGTGAGCTGAACCAAGGTGTTGTGTACAGAGCTTGACTGGCCTCCTTCGAGTGAGCTGAACCAACGTGTTGTGTACAGAGCTTGACTGGCCTCCTTCGAGTGAGCTGAACCAACGTGTTGTGTACAGAGCCTGACTAGCCTCCTTCGAGTGAGCTGAACCAAGGTGTTGTGTACAGGGCTTGACTGGCCACCTTCGAGTGAGCTGAACCAAGGTGTTGTGTACAGAGCTTGACTGAACCAAGGTGTTGTGAACAGAGCCTGACTAGCCTCCTTCGAGTTAGCTGAACCTGACTTGCCTCCTTCGAGTGAGCTGAACCAAGGTGTTGTGTACAGAGCTTGACTGAACCAAGGTGTTGTGAACAGAGCCTGACTAGCCTCCTTCGAGTTAGCTGAACCTGACTTGCCTCCTTCGAGTGAGCTGAACCAAGGTGTTGTGTACAGAGCTTGACAGGCCTCCTTTGAGTGAGCTGAACCAAGGTGTTGTGTACAGAGCTTGACAGTGAGCTGAACCTGACTTGCCTCCTTCGAGTGAGCTGAACCAACGTGTTGTGTACAGAGCTTGACTGGCCTCCTTCGAGTGAGCTGAACAAGGTGTTGTGTACAGAGCCTGACTAGCCTCCTTCGAGTGAGCTAAACCAAGGTGTTGTGTACAGAGCTTGACTGGCCTCCTTCGAGTGAGCTGAACCAAGGTGTTGTGTACAGAGCTTGACAGGCCTCCTTTGAGTGAGCTGAACCAAGGTGTTGGGTACAGAGCTTGACTGGCCACCTTCGAGTGAGCTGAACCATGGTGTTGTGTACAGAGCTTGACTGGCCACCTTCGAGTGAGCTGAACCAAGATGTTGTGTACACAGCTTGACTAGCCTCCTTCCAGTGAGCTGAACCAAAATGTTGTGTACAGAGCCTGACTAGCCTCCTTCGAATGAGCTGAACCAAGGTGTTGTGTACAGAGCCTGACTAGCCACCTTCCAGTGAGCTGAACCAAGGTGTTGTGTACAGAGCCTGACTGGCCTCCTTCAAGTGAGCTGAACCAAGATGTTGTGTACAAAGTCTGACTAGCCTCCTTCAAGTGAGCTGAACCAAGGTGTTGTGTACAGAGTCTGACTAGCCTCCTTCTAGTGAGCTGAACCAAGGTGTTGTGTACAGAGTCTGATTAGCCTCCTTCTATTGAGCTGAACCAAGGTGTTGTGTACAGAGTCTGACTAGCCTCCTTCGAGTGAGCTGAACCAAGGTGTTGTGTACAGAGTCTGACTAGCCTCCTTCTAGTGAGCTGAACCAAGGTGTTGTGTACAGAGCCTGACTAGCCACCTTCGAGTGAGCTGAACCAAGGTGTTGTGTACAGAGCTTGACTAGCCTCCTTCGAGTGAGCTGAACCAAGGTGTTGTGTACAGAGCTTGACTGGCCTTCTTAGAGTGAGCTGAACCATGGTGTTGTGTACAGAGCTTGACTGGCCTCCTTGAGTGAGCTGAACCAAGGTGTTGTGTACAGAGCCTGACTAGCCTCCTTCCAGTGAGCTGAACCAAGGTGTTGTGTACAGAGTATGACTAGCCTCCTTTAAGAGAGCTTTACCAAGATGTAGTGTACAGAAGAACCTGGGGGACCTCCTTTAAGAGGGCATTATCAACATGTTGAGAATAGAGCCTGACTAGCCTCATTTAAGAGAGTTTAAATAGATATTGGTGTCAGGCAATAATGCAGCCATTGGGAATACAAACCTTCTTAACCTCTTGTAGCCAACAAAACTGCTCACAGTCAAAATGGTGATCATCGGATGTCAGTGGTCTATTCATCATATATTCATATACACATTCTAATATAAATCTGTTTACATTTTAATAAAATGGGAAGGATTTAGTTTGCTGTCGGTTTGTGTATTGGATCATCTTAACACCCACTTAACTTATTTTTTCAGGTCACCAGAGAAAGACCAGCGTAGAATTTCCAAAAGGAGATAAAACCAAACATCACAAGAAATTCAACATACATGACACCAATGTCTAGTACTTACTCATTCGTTGCTGTGTATATATGTATATTGTTATAGTTATTTTGTTCACATTCCTTTTGATATAATACAAGTTTGAAACTGTCTCAAGTCAAGATGGAACGATTATATGTTTAAGAGCTGTTTAAGCCAAAATTTTGAGATAAAGGTCTTGGTTGGTATTCCATTATGGTTTCAAACTTTCAATTTAAACTAGACCAGTGTAGCTTATAAGATTGTTTTGATTAAGTACTAGACATTTACAGAGAGTGCAGACTTTAGCTCATGGAATGACAAACACCCAGTTTGGAGAATTGTGCCTTCGTCACTCTGTAAAATATAAAACACAAATCTGAATTGGAACAAATACCTCAGAGGTAAAACAACATCAGGCTAGACTTTTCTTATATTATGATACATAAACAACAACAACAACAACAACATGTTTTCATTCAAGTTGTTTAAGGAGTATATACGAAGATTTGTTGTTAAGAATGAGAATATTTTTGAGAAAATAATCATGAAAAAAATTAAAAGAACATTACCGAGTATATATAAGTTTTAAAGAGCTGTACATTGTTTAAATTTCACAACGGTTTAATTTTCATGATTTTTCACTCATCCACCATGTCCTGAATTAAAACCTAACGAAATGTTCAATTTACTGCTGCTTTCATTTGTATAATTGATGGTGTCACTAATTTAAAACATCACGAAATTGGTCAAATCCATAAAATTGCGAAAAAAGGACCTTGAAATGAAGGAAATCTGCAATTTCATGTATTATCAGTAGGAAATATTAATGTATAAAATATCTGTTCATTTGATTTATCTTGGTAGCCTTTTTGACAAAATATCCTGTCATGTCTGTGTGCATTCTCTGTGTAACTGGTCACATTAGCTTGGGTGATTTTCGCTGGTAGACTTTCAATACTTGTTTTGAAATGTTGTAAATTTATTCAGGTTATGATTAAATGAATCAGTCCCACTTGATAATATGTCAATATCTCAGTTCTCATATACATACACATTTACATATGTATCTATACATCAAGTGTTTTAAGGCTTTATTCTGTTAGAACACAGCATGTATGGAAAACTAGTTTAATTTTAAAAGAATTTTTATGATTTAAACTTATAAGCCATTGTGACATAATGCTGAAAGGAAGAAATTCTTGCAATATCGCATGAGTTATTTTAAATATAGGCTGAAAAACTCCAACTATTAGAATTCTAAACAACTCTGGCATGAACTTATATCATTGCTAAGCAAATAATGAAAATTGTTTTTATTCATAAATAATTTGTTAAGCATTTCCAATTTTGAGTCATTGAATACATTTAAATACAATCAATGAATCTTATGAAAGATTTTTCAAAGCAATGTCTTTATTTCAACATCTCACTCATTTATCAATGAAATGAGCATGTATAATGGCATTTGTGTCAAATGTGGGACCCAAACTTCTGAGAACACCAGGGGTTAGCTGATCTGACAGAATATGACTTCACTTACATACTCATGAACAACCTTTTTACAATTAGTGTTTTTCACTCATGTGCTGTTATTCAAATACATGATTTATGTTGTGTGAGCTAATGCTTACCTTAATCAATTTCACACAATTTTCATTTTTGTTCAAATATAAAATTGTTTTGTATAATATATGTATATATTATATATATTTTTGTGTACATATTTTGCTGATATGCACAGATTCATAAATTATGTTACGACACTAAATTGCATTCTATATGTAACATGGAGAAATCAGAAAGCTTATTTTAAATTGAATAATTTAGAGCAAGTTAAAAAGTGTACTGTATATGTTATGACTACATGTACATGACCTTTGCATTGCTATTGGAAGTGCTACACAATGTGTATTTATTTAGATTTATTTACAGATGTTTGATGTCTATTACAGCCATATCATTCACAGTATCATTTCATATGGTTGTGATTTGACTCAGAATGGTTTTCCCCATGTTATTATACATGTAGTATTTACTAATGTAGACAAAGAGCTTATAGATCTATTTATAGTTTCACATATGTTTTTTATTATATGGCTTTAGTAGAATATCAGGTGTGTGCTTCCAAGCCATGTGTTCAAATATGATTTATGAAAGCATTTCATGTTTAGACTTTTTTATCTTGTGTGAGAAAAAAAAACTTGGAAGTTGGTAGTTTCATGATACTGTGAAATCATTCGTGGGACATTAATTTTCGTAGATTTCATGGGTTGACTTATTCACAAATTCAAGATCCCAACGAAATCTTGACCTGTAATTCTAAAATCATGCGGTCTAGTTAAAAGGCATACATGAATATACTTGGTCGCGATATACAATTTGTAAGTACCTAAATCATTGGTTATATTTAAGTTAAAGCCAATTATTAGTACTTGCATTCAGTTTTTTGTATGACATTGCCGGAACATTAAAACAAGCTGATTATCAACTTTAATTGGTTATTTCTGAGCTGAATTAATATTACATGCAAAGATAACGAGTGAAGGTAAAAAAGCAATCCAAGAATTTAAGTACCCACTTTATTTTTGGAAAACCACACAATTTTAAGCCCACGAACATAAATGACTACACAGTATAAGATTAAATGTACTGTAGTGGAGAAAAGTGACTGTGCATGATACCAAATCTATCTAAAAAAGGTCAAAAATGTAATGTTTTAAAAAAAAGGATCTTTTTAATGAAGCATTTGGCAATTTCCAGACTAAAATTATGTCAAAATGTTATTTCTGTGAGAGAAACAGTATTTTTAACTGTCACAATTACTTTATTCTGGAAGTATATATTTGTTAAAAGAATTTACCATCTTTCGATGGAATTCATGGCTTTTAAAGCATTAGTTTACCAGTTGGAAATGTAAGGGTATAATATTGAATGTATATTAAGCCATAGTGTACTGCGACATTCTACTACTGGTATAATGATAAAACACTCCATACAATTCTCATTCATATCCAAACTTAATTATATGGCAATATAATAAAAAATTAGCTTTGCCCTTAACATATATTTGGTATGATGTGTTTTGCTTTGTGCCGCCCTGGTATCAATGATGTGTACAATTTGTATTTTCATGTTATTTATCTGTAATTAAACACATATCAATGAATTTAAAAATCTGTATTAATTAAAATTGTATATTATGTGTAAACTCAATATCTTGATTATTGTCATAGTGTGAAAAAGCAGTATCGCTAGAAGCCTTAAATTCAACATTTTTGCAGAACCAGTTTCGTATGATATACTAATCTCAGCCAAAATCATTGGAAAGTTCATATTTTGTTCAGATAATAATACTAGGAAACTCAAATAAGACTAAGTTATCATTATTAAGTGTCCAAGTGATAAGTTAAAATAGTTATTTCATGTTATATTTTGTGTTAAACGTTTATAATGTGCAATTATGTAAACAAAAAATAGTCACACATGTTAGTTGCAAGATTGGTACCTTTGTATGTGTTGAAATGTATCTAAACGAAATTGCCTGTTGTTATATTAGTACGGTCGAACTCTGTTGGCTCGAACTCTCAGGGACTAGCAAAAATACCTTGAGCCTCGGAAATTCAAGCCAAGCAGAAATATTTACCTCGATAAAAAGAAATTTATCCTTCACATCTATTTCAAGTCAACGAGGAATTTGAGCCAATGGAGTTTGAGCCAATGGGGTTCAACTGTATTATCATTGTGTGTGCACTCTCTAGAACTTAAATTCTGCATTGCTATGTCTTTATAAATATAACTATTTTTTTTGTCAATCATATACCAATAGAATTCAGAAACATTATACTGCTCTGTTAAAATTTTAAGAAAGGTTCCTAGCTGCTGGTCAGCTGTGTTCTGATAAGCTTGTCTGTTTCTTGGAGGGAAAGTTGAGGTATTGTCGTAGCCTTGGTGTCATGATGGTCAGCAGAAGTGTGCAAAATATTTAAGCTTGCCCATAATTCAAAATCATTTAAGACGATCAAATGAAACTTGGTATACATGTTGCCAGAGACAATATGCTCACGTTTATCAAGGCTTGTAACTGCTACCAGTAATCATTGGCTCGATTGTTCAGAACTTGTTAAAGTTAACAACATGATTAACGACATCGTTGTTAACTTTCAAATCGTTACTACTCTGGAAGTTTGATGGATACACCCGTGATATGCAGTGTTCTCAACAATGTTTGAGATGACTTGTTTAAGATGAACTTGTTTTATTTGAATATATGAACACATCATGAAATAGTTTGAGTTTAAACTTTAACAACGATGTCGTTATTCACGTTGTTAACATTAACAAAGTTCTGAACAATCGGCCCAATAATTACAAGTTATTTCATTTTTTTCCTTGTTCAACTACAAAACAAACAGACTTGTGATGATGTTTACTCTGCAGTTCTCTTGTTGTATAAATACAAAAATGAAAACTGTCATTCCTGGAATTACTTTTGAGCAGTTTTCCCACTTTATTTGGTATGCATTATTTTTATTTTAAAAACCAATAAATAATGAATTGTTGATATCTTTCTTACATGTTTTAATAATTTCTTTGCTATATATTGTAAATTGTTATGTTGTTTTGTCAGGGAGAGTGTCTAAAAAGCTTGGCATATCTGTGACTTAAGTTGTTATATGGAGCATGAATGAACTTAAACTTTTAGCTCAGCATATATCTATGACTGATGTTGTTATATGGAGCAGGACTGATCATTTCAGCTCAGCATACAAGTTGCTTGTGATGATTAAGTGTTAGCTGAAACAAGTTTGAAATCCAAAGACTGTATATGAATTGGCATACAATGCAAGGATCTGAATAAAAGATAAAAAAAAGATTGTTTTGTGATTTATGCCTTTTTTTTGGCTCGATATCAATTCAGTAGCCTTATGAATCCAATGCATGCACATTTAGTGGTAGGACCTGTAGTAATATCAATTTCAATTTTTGCTTAAACTAAACAATGGGGCTCGACACCATTATTTCCACGAAACAAGCCTAGAATTGTCAATACCAGGTAGTATGAGGCCGACAGTACATCATTATACATGATTTAAAGAATATTTTGTCGATGTCTCAGCTGAGTTAACCCGTTTAAATATAAGATATAATGGTTTCCTAGTTTATCGCCATTTTCACGAAAAAAAAATCACTGTAAACAAACATGGTGGCCAATGGTGGCAGACGATTTTAACATTTTTTCATTGAGTTCTATAACAGATTAAAATGTTTTAAGTTTTACAAATATTTTTTGGTCTGCGTTTTATATTCACTAGCATCTTATAACCAGTCATTTACGGGACTCAAAGATTTTGAAATTTTACAGAAGTATTTGTTGTACATTTGTTTCCTTCATCTCCATGAACAAATGCCGAGGAAAACACATCACAAAACAGCACATGGGGGGGTTTCACATTTATTTCATCACAATTCATAATATCAGAAGTATACACTAACAAGGGGCAGTATAAAATAACTTTACTGGGACCATACATCTACAATTTTCATAATTCTTTGTTAATAACATATCATTGATTTCAAAGCTAAAATAATTACCAGAAAACAATTCAATCTAAATATTTGTAATTCAAATCATGAAGAAACGATATATAATATTGACAAAAAACAAAAGCTGTCGAAACACTGCATGCTGGTCTTACCCACTGCTTAAAGTCAATAATTATGCAAATTTAACGAATTTATTAAAACAATCTTTTTTATCGACAAACACATGGTAAATGCTATACATCTTTAAAATTTAAAGCACTGAATTGTTTACAAAAATCTGCAACTACAAACATATTGATCAAATTTTGCATTTGATGTTACTTGTAAACTCTCTTACATATAAACAAACACATGGTAAATGCTATACATCTTTAAAAGTTAAAGCACTGAATTGTTTACAAAAATCTGCAACTACAAACATATTGATCAAATTTTGCATTTGATGTTACTTGTAAACTCTCTTACATATAAATTATATTAAACCTTGAATATTTGAAAGTACCATGTACATTACGCAAACTATTCTCAGGGTTCATAAGTGTAAATGTCTTACAATGTGAGTATGAAACTACGAGTAGAAAGATATATCATAAAGCATGATCAGAACAGCAAAACAAATCAAAACTCTTTAACTCATAGTATTTAATATGTTTAGTTACATACGCATACATGTACATTGAAATTGAACTGGAGTCCACTGCAGTAGCCAGTTTTATAAAGCAAAAATTCAGACGATATGCAAATAAATTTGGCACTTGATGTTTTATGCAAAAAGGTAATATCTTAGAAATAAATAAAATATTCATAAAAAAGTATACCATAAATACAAACAGTTGGTATTCGGAACTCAATTTTTGCAGTTTTTTCCAGGATTTTAGCGTGGGGGCCCAGTACAAACCAACCAGAGTCCATTGACTCCATTCTATAATTATATTCTACTACATTTGTATTTTACTGAATTCATGATTAAAACCGTAAACACATTGTTTTTATGAAATGGCAGGTAGTATTATGAAAGTTCTATTGATTTAATGCAATCCCACCGAATACATTTATAAAAGTTTTCTAGCATGTTCAACCTGTATTAAACATATAGTAGTTTTTCATTGTACGGCTTGTGCTGTCTTAGTGAGAAAACCTGGTACAAATGAGTTCTGAATAACGTCTATGTCTAATGAGAATATGTCTCTTTAAGACAAAGTGAACATCTTGCATTATTTCCTGAGTTCTTTATGCAACAAAGCAAAATGAAGTTAGCACTTGACTCCACCAGCATATGAACCATTTAAATTATATGTTTACAAATAAAAGGCATTTAAGGCTCTTACAATGTGAAACTGTATTTGACGCAATATGCACATACCGGTAATGAGTGTAATCAATTGGTTGCCAAATAGATGTTTTCTGGCTACATGTATTTGCATAGAAATAAGAGGATTTACTTTTAAAGTACATGTATGTGTTGTAATAACTAGTTGCATATAATCGTTGCAAAATAAATAAGTTTAAAATAAACATATTTATATACATGCAGCGAGAGGCGATATTTATAAAACATCTTAATATTAAGTCTTTTCTTAATGTTAGTTGATATAGTTGTAAAATTTAAAGATAATATTTTTTATAGAATAAAAGTATGTACCGGTATATAACATAAAAGTAATAAAAATATAAAAATTGAGATTTTATAAAGTTCTTTTATGAAATGACGAACAATTACCTATCTTGGGTAAATGACATTAGTTAGGTAATGACTTAAGGTGATTCACAATGGTTTAGACATTCAGACATAATATATTAATTGGTAAGGAGACAAATAGCTTTATCAATACTATTCCATATCATTTTCAAAAGAAATTCCCATGATATCCCTGTATAATAATAGATCCTGAGGAACACTGAGTCACAATGGGCTGGGCTGTAACGCTATGTCCAGACCCCCCGGACCAACTGACACTCACACCCTCCTGCTTTGCTTCCTGCTCTTCTGGCTTCAGTTGTGCAAACATAGGCTGGACAACTGTAGGAATTGTCATAACATTCCCTTCTACTGATTTTGGTTGAGGTTCGCTCACTGCTGTCAATGTAAGCAGACCACCTTCATTAAGCTTTGGTAGAAAAGATGCAAGTTTTGAGTAGTCCGTAATTTCATCATCTTTGAATACCCACTGTCTTTGTAAGTCATCTGACTTGTCAGTATCAGCGTCTTCAGGCTGGTTATCCGGGAAGATAACCTGGATCCCAGCCGCAGCAGACGCACTGGCGAGAACGTCACAAGGGTTGATAGTGACTGTTGATGTTTGTAAGTTGCTAGGAGGCTCCATAGTTGTGTAGACAGATGTCTCCGGATCAACGTCGTCTGGCTCAGGACTTGGCTCACGCTGGGATATATTCACAGTGCTCGGTATGGGATATGAGGATATTGACACTGTCTGGCCATCGTTTATGAGCTCTATACCTTTCAGCTGCCACTGGTGTATTGTCTCAACAGCAGCTCTCTCTTGTGGATTCATAGATGGAATGTGCCAAACATCACTGCCTGCATCTGGTACCAGTAGATTACAGGGCTTTGACCATTCCACATCTTTTGCTGAACCAACTACTTGCTTCTGCTGTCGAGACGCATTTGTTGCTGATAAGCCATTATTGGCTAGAAGTTTATCTGATAGATCTATACATGAAGGTTCTCTATTTTCCTTCTTAGTCTTTATTGGCTGTTTAACTGTCTTCATGTTTGTATGGACTTTCAAATGCTTATCTAAATTACCTTTTATTGTAGAAGCGTATGAACATAAGCCACATTTAAATGGCTTTTCACCCGTGTGAATTCTCTGATGGTTTTTAAGCTCACTGTTCCGATAAAACACTTTATCACAGGACTCACACTGGATCCGTCGGTCATTCTGATGTCTACGCATGTGATGCTTTACTTCCGACCTCAACCTGAAGCTCTTACCACAAACTGGACAAATCTCATTTGCAGGGCCGTGTCTAAGCTTATGAATTTTCAGAACCCGTTCCGACTTGTAGGACTTATTGCATATATCACAAGTAAATGATCTGTCGCTCGAGTGAACGGTTTTTCTATGTTCATCATATGAGCCTTTGGATCGGAAGACATTTCCACAGAGATCGCACTGAAGACGTTTGACTCGCCTGTCTGGATGTGCAGTCTTTATATGATCATACAGCTCTGGACCTGAAAAATACACACTCAGTTTGAAGGAAACGAGACAATAACTCAGGAACATTTAAAATAGATTTGCAAAAATAACAAGATTGTATTTAAATATTGAAGGTAGATCTGCTCTACTCTTCCCAAATGTCAAATACAGAAAATCCTTTTAAATATCAAGTGAGCATTTAATTAAATTCAAGGGATGAAATTAGATTCAAAATTCAAGCTATATAATATCTTTCTCTTTTACCCCTTAAAGTAGAAGAACAGTTATTAGAGGTCTGTTTCAAGAAGGGTTTGAGTCTTCACTTCAAATCCTTAATTTGTAGAAACATGAATTATGACAAATTTTGATTTTTCCCATTTCCTCTTCTGGACGGTTCATTTTACACAAACGTTTAGCAAAACTACAACAAGAGGGCCCTGAAGGCCCTGAACCGCTCACCTGATCCAATAAAGATCATCAACAATAACATTCTGATCAAGTTCCATGAACATATGGTCATAAATGTGGCCTCGAGAGTGTTGAAATACTTTTCCAAATATTTGACCTCATGACCTAGTTTTTGACCACACATGACCCAGATTCAAACTTTGCCTAGAGATAATCAATATAAACATTCTGACTAAGTTTCATGGACATACAGTCATAAATGTGACCTCTAGAGTGCTAACAAGCTTTTCCTATGATTTGACCTAATGACCTAGATTTTGACCGCACATGACCCAGATTTAAACTTAACTTAGAGATTATAAATATAAACATTCTGACCACTTTTCATAAAGAAACATTTATAAATGTGACCTCAAGAGTGTTAACAAGCTTTTCCTTAAATTTGACCTGGTGACCTAGTTTTTGACCACATATGATCCAGATTCGAACTTGGCCTTGAGCTAATCAATATAAACATTCTGACTAAGTTTCATGAACATACAGTCATAAATGTCACCTTTAAAGCGCTAACAAGCTTTTCCTATGATTTGACCTAATGACCTAGTTTTTGATCACAATTGGCCTAGATTTAAACTTGCCTTAGCGATTGATAATATAAACATTGACCTCTAGAGTGTTAACAAGCTTTTTCTTAAATTTGACCTGGTGACCTAGTTTTTGACTGCACATGACCCAGATTCGAACTTGGCCTAGAGGTAATCAATAAAAACATTCTGACCAAGAGTCCGGATGATACAGTCATAAATGTGACCTCTAGAGTGCTAACAAGCCTTTCCCATAATTTGACCTTTTGACCTAGTTTTTGACCGCACATGACCCAGATTTAAACTTGACTTAAAGATAATTAATGTAAACATTCTGACAAACTTTCATGAAGATACAGTCATAAATGAGACATCTAGAGTGTATACAAGATTTTACTTCAATTTGACCTGGTGACCTAGTTTTTGATCGCACATGACCCAGAATATAACTTGGCCTAGAAAGTAATAATATTAACAATCTGGCCAAGTTTCCTGAAGATACAGTCATAAATGTGACCTCTATAGTGTTAACAAGCTTTTCCTTTAATTTGACCTGGTGACCTAGTTTTTAACCCCAGATGACCCAATATCGAACTCATCCAAGATTTTATTGAGGGTAACATTCTGACCAAGTTTCATTAAGATAGTGCCCAAATTGTGAACTCAAGAGTGTTAACAGTCAAATTGTTGACGACGATGGACGACGGACACAGGGCGATCACAATAGCTCACCTTGAGCACTTTGTGCTCAGGTGAGCTAAAATAGGACATTTAGCTAAGTAAAGTTACTGTACACCAGATTGGCACCCAATTATTTTTTTTCTGTAACGAATCTCAGGACATTTATATAATAAAATGTTTTACTCTTTGATATCATAATTGTAAAAAAATACCAAAATGTAAAAAAAAAAATGCGTCTGAGTCCGGGTTCAAGCAGTGTCGCCAAAATTGCAGTTCAGTGTTGTATCCACTGTGCTACCAAGGTTGACCCTATATGGTTGGAATATTTAAGCTATATATATATCTAACTTGGTAATATCACGTGATAACATCGACTAGCCAATCACACATGAGGAATGAATTCTATTAGGTAGACATACCTAGTAAAAAATTTAATAAAAAGATACGAAAAAACTGCGAAAAATAAATTAATTGTAAACTATGTGGTACTTCAGTCAGTAAGTTTCAATGCACTGGATACATCGATACCAAGATTATGTCAGTTTTCGACAATTTTTTCTTTTTTTTGCCATTTCATCATACGGAGTACAGTCCCTTTAACAAACAACTTATATCTTTATTTAAATGGGCCTTGGTCCTGTAAAAAGAATACAATAAAATAGTTTTTATTGTAGGTATTTATGTTAAAACTTACGCCTCTTGAAGTTAGCAGAACAATATTCGCAGAACATTCCTATGAATTTATTTGGATGAACTCTGTTGACGTGTTTCTTCAGATATTTTTCAAATGCAAACCGGCTATCACAGTAGTAGCATTTTATCGGCAAATCTTCATTCAAGAGCACAGGGTGTTTTCTTCTTGGAGATTTCTCGGGACTTTGTTCAATCTTGAGATCACTGAATCGTCTCAATTTGGTATAACGTGATGTTTTGTTCTGAAATAATTGTTTTGGGATTAACTGAACGCTTCAACAAGACGATCATTAGCAGAATCTTTTTTGTTATTATCAGTCAATAACGGGGCATAACTCAATGACTATTAAATCCAGTGTTTTGGGTCTTGCTACCAATGTGATGTTGTGCGAATTCTCTATTGCAACATGTGCACCATAAATTTAAGTTTCATGTAAATATTTTAATAAAATAGTTTATAGTTATGGCCAATAGTAAAGTAAGCAAGCTAACCATGATACCAAGGCCATACAAATTATATTCGAAGAAAAAGGAAAACTAAGAGAGAGAGTCACTTAAAAGGTTGCGGAGCATGCTGACTGTACCTTCATAACCACTGAGATTTCCTTATATGTTCCATCTCTCTCATCCAAATGTCCTCCTACAGGCAAACCTGAAATGAAAAATGAAAAAATAAATCTGTAATTTTCTATACAAAATTTGATTCATATACCTATATCTATCCAAACATGTAATCCCTTAATAGAATGTAGGCAATCTATCTAAACATTTGTCTTCAAATTGTTAATTCTAATGCAAAAGTTTATTTACGTCCACCGAGTTAGCTCAATTGGTAGAGCATTGGACCGTGAATCAGACAACCTGGGTTCGATTCTCGGGCGGACCAGGTCACTTGTTATGATTGGTTATGAAATCCTTTCTATGACCATTCACACTTTTACCACTGCCCCTGGCATGAACAGAAGTTGTCAGTTCCTTGCAGAGGTGAAGGCACCTAGTACTGGTTAACCCCCAGATAGTATAAACCACTAACACCACCACAAAAGTATATTTTCCACACATAACTAATGCAAGCCCAAAAACCCTGCATAAGTAAAATGATTGCAGAGCTTGCACACAATATAAGTTGTACATTGAATCAATACAACTTATTTGAAATTATCTTTGTTTTCCTTTTTTTTCAGTCCGGACAAAAAAATCTGCCATGCTGTGTGGCAAAAAACTCGGAAAGCCTCGTTTCCGGCTTACGCAGCGTGTCCTCGGGTCAGAATTTTCAATCCGTAACGGAAACACATGACATATACTTATATAATATATAAGTACCTGTCATGTGTTTCCGGAACGGATTGAAAGATAAGTTATATTTCATCATGTCATTTACCTTGTTTTTTTAATCTGAATCATATTTACCTTGATCTTTCTGTCCAACAGCTATTGAATTTTCCAAGTCTGAAATGAGGTTATCCACTGAATCAATGACTGTTGGCAAGTTCATTGAAGAGTGTGACTTTTTTATTTCACTTTCCTTCTTGATGTTTTTTCCTTTCTGAGATTTATGCCAACCAACATCGATTTCTTGCCAGCCATCCTCAGATTCCATATCTTCATCTTCCTCCTCCTCCTCATCACCTGGTTCAAACGATTGATCATTTACATCACTTTCTTCTTTGCATTCATCCATGTCATTGTCAATCAAGCTTTCAGGAAAATTCACCGGGACTGCTACCTGTATTTCAGCAGTAGCAGATCTTCTAGGTTCAATGTCTTTTAAAGTGATATCAGTAACAAAATTATTGTCTCTTTTCGCCTTTTTATGCCTAGCAGACCTTCTGTAGGGTTTTGTAGCTGCCCCAACATCTCTGGTTGCACTTTGTTCAGTGTGTTTACTTTCTGTTTCAGCTGCATCAGTAAGTGTTGTTTTAGAAAGTGTTCCTGCTAATACATCTTCAACAACTGAAACAAAGAACGTTTTTATTAAAAAGGTTTACGCCCATTTGCACACAGAAGTTTAGCTGAGTTTTGTAATGTTAACATGTCAGAGAACTAGCAGTGATTTTTTGTGCAGATTTTTGCCTTTAACTCCTGTTTCTCCTCACAAAAAGTGTCCATAATTCCCTAGAATTCATAAAAGTACAACACTGTGATGGACACTGTGTAAAAAATAAAATGTATTTCATGAAAAACAAGCAAGATCTTCACAAGACCAGCGATGACACAGTATTTTGTTTAAATAAAGTATATTTCCTATAACAACGCTTTAATACAAATTCCCTTACAGCATTGATAAAACGAAAGCGTGTTAATGGATGGAGCATTTTTTTTCCGAACTCTTAAAAGTATATAGATACCATAGAATGTCATTGTTTTGTGGACAAATGTAAAAACACTAACACAACTGTCGCCATAATAATAACAAAATGATGTTTCTGATTTGGAAAATTATGTCAATAAATGATAAACTAAAGACTTTTCGGCCATGTACTCGGCATCGTATCACAAAAGAGTTGCCATAATAGAAAAGAAAACAATACAATAATATACGGCTATCTATAAGCAAAAATTTAATACTAAATTTAACTATTAAGTTCCTTTGAATAATAAACACAAAATATTTGTTCACTTTATTTTTGGTTAAAATAAAGTTTGTTATAAACATGAACATCACTGCAAATTTATAACTAACAAAAAGAAAAGTTCCTTATATCCCGACAATGATATATCTGTTTGGGGTTTTAACATTGAATAAAGATGGACGAAAATCTGGTCAAAGATATTTGAAAAAAATAACAGAAATACTAATACTGAATAAAAACAGTTGTTCGGTTTATTTCTTACCTTGGCAAGAGAACGTCCATTTATTTTTATTGAAGAGTTTTCTCACAGCGTCTTCCTGCCTTTTGTTGACCTTTAGCAGAATGTGGTATTGACTTCCCATTGCAACTCTCCAGCTCCCTTTTCTGTGGTAAGATGAAAATATTAAATTATTTTGTTATGAAATAACAGCAAGAAAAGGCTTTATGTATGAACAGTACTGTATAAAAATTGAACAACTGCAACTGCTTTCGTGGATCCTGTATGCTTCTCCCTAAACTATGTTAATGAATATCACAGTTGATTCTGAATTGCTTCTGGATCAAGGTTAAAAACTGTAACCCAGACATCATAATGATCATTCCAAGATTTGTAATGCATCCTTATTGATTTACCAGCGCACGTATCTGTTATGCGGCACATAAAACATGAAGTCCCTGCCCACATATGGCCAGTTCCAAATTAATTGAATCAGGAGCTTGCTTTTGTACTCTCCAAAACATGTCAGGCCTCACCTCTACCTTCAATACTGTGTGCTAAGAGATGTTGTGAACATTTGGATTTTTATACATATATGTTTTTTAGAGTCTGTCAAAGAAAATCAGCAAAACAATCTTGATGGCAGCTTTTTAAAAGGACTTGTTCATGGTTTGTTAAATGCACTTTTTACTGATTTTTTTTACTACGACATAAAATGTGCCAAACCATTAAGAGTATTTAAACTAAGATACAGTACCCTTAATAAGTAAGACCCACTTTCCATTTCCCTCCACATATTTGCGCTGCCGCGGCCAACACAATGAATTTATAGACTATGTGTTCTGTCACTAGCTATTTTTAATCACCAATAGTAAATATGATATAATTTAACGCTTAATTGTATGGATCACGCACATTGCGTCAGAGGTCATGGTTCAGAATTGTGTAAAATGTAAATGATATTCAATGTTAGATTTTATCAAATTAAGATAATATTTATTTGTTGTTCACACACACAATGTGACATAAAGAAATAAACTGCTGGTAAGAACATAATGCAACAAACAATGTACATAAGGACAAAAAACCGAAAAGCTTATGAACAGGAAACAATATTTCTTGCTTATCTCATTGGACATGGCTTTCTGCGGGGTAATAAAATTGGACAAATTTCGATGCTACCTTTCATATTGAACTCTGCAAACCAGCAAGAGGAGATACTCAAAGGGTTTTCAGAGAGGGAGACAGTTTTACCCTTCAGAATGAGCAAGGACAGTGGGTCTTACACTGTAGAGGACGCCTAAAACCCTTCAACAAATGTTGATATATGCTCAAATGTAATGTAAAATTTAAAATTTTACAACAGGCAACAATGACAAATTGAAAGTATATGAGTGAAACTGAATGTAAACAAACAACTCCACAAGGGAGAAAATAACTTCATGAATATCAATGAATAATTTTAAAAATATTTGATAAATGCCAACAGCAAAGTTTTACAAGAACTTTTTAATTTATTTGTAATAATGATCAAAGGCAAACAAATATTACTACTTGGGAAATGGAAGAATAAATAATATTTCTCGTTTTGTCTGAGTCATTGCTGATAGTAAGCAATTCTTTTTAATTGACTTTGGGGGAAGGAAAGCCAATCAAAATGCATCAAACACATATTTTTCCTATGATATGTTGTTCTGCATACCAGTATGACATGACAGTGTAGCATAAGAATATGATGATTAATAAAATACTTCTGTATGTTCAAAAAGGTAAAGGTAGTCATAGCAATAAATACGTGTGAATACAATTTTTCGTACTTGCGTCCTACTCCCAGATGTGTCTTAATTTATTTGGATATTTTGCCGAAATAAACCCGCTAAAAAAATCCCCCTGAATACTACCAAAATTTCCCAGATTTGCAGCCTTTCTGAACAAATCCTCTTGAATGGTCTCCAGAAATATGGCATGTATGCACCACCATTGTCATTTCCTCTATAATATAATAAGAAATAACCATTTTTAGAGAACCTTTCAAGGCATTTCCCACAAATTTATGCAGACTATGATTACCATACATGTTAGTACAATTTTCAATTACCTTTTAAGCAAATATAAAAGAGGGGGGGGGGGGGATGTTTTGGCTGAGAAGTCCCTCCACTTGAAAACAAAATCTAAAAATTGCACAGTCCGCCATGAAAGTTCTGCAAAAATGACATATCAACTTTAGGGCAGCAGTGAATAATTTAATCTCTACTCTTAATGATACAAGAGCCGTCGTAAGACAGCACGCTCGACTATGCCGCTTTGACTTAGAATACAATAACGATGTAATAATACCAAGTTTGGTCTCTTTATGTGAAACCTAACTAATATTAATCGATACATAAGGTGACTTTGATGCTGCCCTCCCACCAGCCCGCCCAAACAATGACGCAAGTCATTCAAATAACTTGATTTCCAATTATGAAAATGTGGTTAAGAATATACAAATATGCCTTTCAAAGGAAATAAAAAAAATAAAAAAATCAAGGGCCATAATTTGTATTTAGGCCTAAAACGGAGTTATGTTTCTTGTTGTAAGATGGTCATAAATAATTTTGAATATTATTAAGTGCATTTAATGAAGGGTATAGAAGTTTTTTTATTAAAATCCCAACTTGCCCTTAACTTTTACTTGCCTTAAACTTTAACCTAAGTCAATCAGGGGCAATAACTTGTATAAAGGATATGGACCCTGCATTGGGTGATGGTCCTGAACAATTGTGTGAAGTATTAAGTCAATTGAATGAAGGGTATAGAAGTTATTAAACAATATCCCAACCTGCCCTAAAACTTTAACCTAAGTTCCATAGTCAATCAGGGGCCATAATTTGTATAAAAGATAGTATGGAGTTATCTAACCTCATTATGTGATGGCTTTGAACATATGTGTGAAGTATTAAGTCAATTGAATGAATGGTATTGGAGTTTTAAGTGAAAATCCCAACTTGCCCTAAAACTTTAACCTGCCCTAAAACTTTAACCTAAGTCAATCAGGGGCCATAAATTGTATTAAGGATAATATGGAGTTATGTAACCTCATTGTGTGATGGTCCTGAACAACTGTGTGAAGTATTAAGCCAATTGAACAAAGGATATAGAAGTTATTAATAAACATTCCAACTTGCCCTAAAACTTTAACCTAAGTTCCATAGTCAATCAGGGGCCATAATCTGTGTAAAGAATAATATGGAGTTATCTAACCTCATGGCCCTGAACAATTGCGTGAAGTATTTAGTCAATTGAATGTAGGGTATTGGACTTATAAGTGTCACTTATAAGTCCAATGCTCACTGTGAAAATCCCAACTTGCCCTAAAACTTTAACCGGGTGCCGACGCTGACGCTGGGGCGAGTAGTATAGCCCACCTATTCTTCAAAAAGTCGAGCTAAAAACCAATCAAGAATAGATACTCAAGGTATAAAAGTTTGAGGGATGATTTCATTTTTGATTTACAGTGTATTGATGTAACATGGTATTATATCCAAACAACGGAAATACACATGACAAATGGTGAAACCTGTCGCATCATTGATTGATTGTTTCACATCATCACGTGATGCTACCAAAGTTTTCAATAAATATCCCTGATCTTAGTTTGTATCTTTTCTATTTATTGTTTTTTTCTAAAAAAAATTACTGTAGCGCTGTTCATTCGCTCCCCACTACAACCTGCCATGCATGTGTTCAGTAAGCACATTTGCAGCGAATGTTTGCTGTTTAGTTCCTCTCTTGTTGTGTATGCCCTGCATAGCCACAATAATACTCGTACAGGGAACTTTTTTAACATTTGCATATTCATTTTGTTCCCTAAACGCCACAAGTCGACTGATTCATACTTATGTAAAACATATTCTTTAACTGTAACTCCACAATATTTAACGCTGCTGTAATAACTTAAGATTTCATAAGCTTTCCACACATTTATTCTCGACAAGCATCACAGTACAACTGAATACATTTAGACAATGCAAACCATAAGTAATATCAACCTATATATTTCACATTACTACATCCTTCCCCCCTAAATGAAGAGTTCATTCATGAATCCATTTAGAAGTTTTCCCTGAATTCCCATGAAATAAAACTGTCTTGTTTTGATAACCTTTGATAACATTTGTAAGTTGAATCCTGGGTTTGGCAATTATACTCCAATAACAGAACGTTATCAAGTTAATGTGGTTGTTGACTGATTAAAATGTCAAACACTCTGTAAATGTACATGAAAATAATAACCCAATAATAACCCTAGATTAGCTTTTTGTGAAACATAGTGTTTGGACATTCCAACGTTAATTTAAGTAGATAAACAAAGAAATGTTGATCCTTTCAAGCAATCATTCACAAACAAAATAAACATATACAGATGAATACATAGTTATTAATTATAATAGCATATACTAGTATATAAATATTGATATATACTAATTTTCTATCAATTTATGTAAGAAAATATCAGCTAAGTATTATACTTGACACTAACGGATGGTAAGGGATTATTATGCCCTTTTAACTCACAACCATATTGTAAGAATCTTTTAACACACGAATCCTTGTAACGAATTGGCGGTTTGCTCTCGTGTTGTGGTCGTTGATACTGCTGTTGTTGTAGCTGTAGATTTAGTGGTTGCTGTGGTTGTTCCGCTGCTATTGAAGTATCGGCGATGGTTGACGAATCCTGCACTTCTGGCATACTCTCGATTGTATCCTGCTGTTGCATGAGCATAGCTGGATTTGGAATTGGGTGTATAAATCCTCTGTAGGTCTCGGCAATTGACTTAGACCATCAACTTTGCCAATGCTTGGTCCTGCCTTGTATTGCAAAATATACTCATAACCCGTGCCAATGTCAATGCCCATCGCTGTATTCTTGTGGCTACCGTTGTTGGAATTTGTTTGTTTTCCTTCAGTAAACCCAGTAGCGGTTTATGGTCAGAAAGCAATACAAATTTGTTTCCTTTATACAAATATTGGTGAAATTTATTCACTCCAAATACCAATGCTAATGCCTCCTTTTCAAGAACTGAATAGTTTTTATCTGTACCGGATAGAGTTCTAGAAGCAAATGAAATCGGCCTCTCGGAACCCTCTTCCATATTGTGTGACAAAACCACTGCAACTCCATACGGCGATGCGTCACAGGCTAGCGGTAGCTATTTTTCAGGGTCAAAATCTGAAGATGCCAAAAGCTTCTTTGATTGCAGAAGTGCCTGATTTTCCTTCTCGCCCCAATGCCATGCATCTGTGATATGTTCTTGCGAAACATATGATAAAAGTTAATTATTCCCAGATAACTTTGTAGCTGCGTCTTGTCGCTGGCATTTCCTGTATAGCCTTTACCCGTTCTGGTAGTGGTACAACTCCCTTTTCTGTGAGTTTGTGTCCCAGATATATAACCTTGTTTGCTAAGAAGACACACTTGTTTCGGTTCAGCCTGACACCATTCCTTTAACCATTGTAACACACATTCCCAGTTAAAAAAGGGAACAAGAAAACAGAACTTTGTGGATGTAGCTGACGACACTGGTGCTTCAGCAACGATAGTTAATGGGGAGACTTGGGAAAGGTTGAAAAAATCTTCATCTCTTAAGAAAACTAAGGCAAAGTTGAAAACATACTCTGGAGAGTATTTAACAATTCTTGGGAAATGCAATGTCAACATGATTTTTTTTAGATTTTTGATATGGCAAATCCTTCACGTACAAATTGTTTAGTATCAAAAGTGGGTAGTTGTTCCAATCAGGATTCCGGGTTAAAGCATAAAGCGTCTATAAAATATCATAAAAACAAGAAATATTACCAGATAATGTTATTTTATATTAGTTCCGTACACAAAAAATAAATATCCAACTCATAATTATGAGTTGACGGCTTTTCTTCATTTCATTCTGTCAAAACATAACGATATATACATGAAGGGCACTGCAAGGCTCTAGGGCACAGTTTTAAATCGCTCGGAACATTTCGGCCATGGCCGAGTTGTTACGATTGTACGAGGTCTATCTCGAAGCTTTGTAGGAGGAGGCCGAGTTATTACGATTGTATCGAGTTGTTCCCTTTCGCATAATTGTTGTCTGTGTCAGTCAACTTTCGTTTTATTGGAAAGGTAAACAACTTGTTTTAATGCATTAAATGCTTGTTTAGTGCAAAATAACATTTCACTTACATGGTGAAATATGAATATAACTCTTTATGATCAATTTCAACCATAAAATACTTCACTTAAAACAATTTCAATATACCCCCGTTTTTTGCACATTCCCGTTTAGACGTTAGGGATTGGAAGAATCCCGTATAACACGTCTTATTATTTTAGACTATATGGACTAATGCCCTCCATTGAAACGAGGTAACAAAACAAAACAGTTTCCTAACGTTTGGTAAATGCTCGTCCTACTGAATGCATAGCAGATTGTCTTTTAAACCTCAATCGCTATACAAAAATAAATTGTAAACCTTCAAAAACCGGTTTACCCATTCACTGTCACCAGAAAGCAAATGTCAATTAACATGATTAAAGAACGATATGTTATCAAATTTCAAATTAATGTAACAAACTCCTCTACTTACAGTATGCGTATAAAGATTTTTGAAAGAGCATTTGTTTAGGGAGATTTTAGAAAACAATCTCAGATATGTTCATTTTTGAGCATAGAAGCATCGGTTGTTTTGATTAAGAATTAATCGATTAATGGTTAACAAAATACCGGCCGCACTACACTATTAGTTACAGGGGAGGAGGCAATCGGAACTCCTCGGCTAGTATCAAGATATGGCTCGAAGCTTGCCGGAGATGGCCGAGTTGTTACGATTGGGGAGGAGGTGCAATGTGTACACACCGGTCTCAAAAATAGTCAGTAAGACCGGTGTGTACACAATGGGAGGAGGTGAACTTGCATTCGGATTTCCTCGGCCATTTTCTATCGAAAACACCCTCGGATGTCTATGGCAGACGGTTTAAAATGTCAGAAATTTTTACATTTTAACTCTGCTGCAAGTACGTAGTAATTTCAATTAAGCTGTTAAACTTAATGACTTTACTCAGTCTCTTATGAATATTTATGCAATAATTCACTTCATTAATGAAACCAGTTTAAACGTATATCAGTACAACGAACATGTTAAAACACTACAATTAATTAATACTAGTATTCAAAAATTTACGAACTACTACTACTGATGTACCGGCATACATCCGAGGTTGTTTAACTTATCGAAGAAAATGGCCGAGGAGTTCCGGAAGGGGAACTGCACTACTTTTAAAGGGGCACAATATATAGTCTTGATGCCATCGATATTTTTTTTTTCAATTTTAATGCGTTATCGTGTTTAACTCATTTGACTTAATGATAAAAATATGCATACGACTAAGGTACAGATAAAAAAAATATTAGCGATGTTAAGGCGCTTTTTTAACTGGGGAATTCGTGTCTACGTAGCTTTCTTTTTTTATAAAGGCTATTTTTTATCTGTGCTTAAATCATATAATGGGTTTTATATCAATAAATTCAATTGAGTTAAAGATGATGATGCATTTCAATTGATTTTTTTTATCAACATATACTATGCTCCTTTAAAGTTTAGACATCTTAACAGCAAAAATGTAATCATGTTCATGATGCATACGATTATCAGTATTCAAGTTGTGGTTTTCAGTATCCTGTGGAGATGAATCTTTGAACTATACAAACCGAACAAAGTAGACGTGCAAAGAGCACGCCCGGTCTGTCAAAGTCACAGAAACAGAGGCTGATCCATCTTTCTTTCTTTTAACTTCACGTTTGACATTATTTAGCTGTTTATATACCATTCATCGTTGTGACACAGGCAGCAGTTACGTTGACAGGACCCACCCTATGGCCAACCCCCTTTAAAAAAAAATAGTAAAAAAAGTAAAAAAAAAACAAACAAATATTTAAAAAAAATGATTTCAAGACAAAAAATGATTGGAACATGATCATTTATCATAAAATTATAATTATGAACCAAAAACTCCACTATTTTTTTTCCAATATTTACTATTATTATAAAGTAAAGGTTGACATGTCAAGGCCCTCGAACTTAGGGTTGTGTTTTTGAAAAGCACATAACTAACTTATTTTTCAACCAATTGTCCCCAAATAACTTGTTTCTGTCACAGAACATAATAAAGTTTCAGTAAATGTACTACTTCAATATGATTTTACCAACAAAATAGACATTTTTAGCCCAAACTTCTTGAAAGCCCTGGGTAGGCAATTCATAATCACCATCTAAATATGTGTTTTCATCATAAATTCGCTCGTTTCGTCAAGTAAAACTAATGAAAGTGCATGAAAACTGAAGCAAGATATAAAACAAATGGTTACATCTTACCCACTGGTATAAATAATTCCTGATTCGCAACCAGGTAGGTATCCTGATATCCGTATCCGAATATGAGTATCCGAATTCAGGACAGTTAAGGTCGAAAACAAATTGACATAATACTGACCTGGTAGCGATTTTTGAATTATTTTTGCATGTGAGTAGGTTGTTACCGTTTGTTTAATTGCCTCCGACCGCTTTCATGCCCTGTCATCTGTTATATTTGGCGAAAAGGGCGATTTTTTTTTTATTGAAAACACAGATTCAGATGGTGATTATGAATTGCCTACCTAGGGCTTCTCGAAGTTTGGGCTTTAACTGTCAATTTAGTTGATGGTAATATAGTGATGCTGTACATTTTCTAAAACTTTATTATATTCTGAGAAGAATGCAAGTTATTTGGAGAAAATTGGTAAAAAATAAGTTAGTTGCATGCTTGACAAAAACACCACTGTCAGTTTGAGGGCCTTCACATGTCAACCTTTCTATAATAATAGTAAAATTTTGAAAAAAAATCATTGAATTTTTGGTTGATATTTAGTTTTTGTGATAAATATTCATGTTTCAATCATTTTGGTAATGAAAATAAAATCGAATTTTTTTTTGGGGGGGGGGCGTGGCCATAGGTTGGGTCCTGTCCACGTAACTGCTGCCTGTGCGTTGTGACACAACATCTTAATTGACTTTATTTGCAGCTTATGGACTGGAGATCATCTTATAAATATTAAACAATTAAGGAAATTTACACACCAACTTAAATTTCAGTGTTCAAGCGGAACCAACCTCGTCTCAGAGACGATTATGAGCTGGGAGCACACGGGCCGTGGTCGCCAATATTCTGCTCAGCAATGACAATTTGGGGGCAGGAAGGTTTTTCTCCTCTTTTCTCAATTTATAATTATAGTCTTTGAAAAGTGGTTGGTAATGCGCCAGCATTCTTGATACTGTCCAAAAGCGATGCAATCGAATACATATATATTTATGGTAAAATGGGAACCCCATTGTCATGCATGATTCCATCACGGGTTTCCTGTCATGTAACTTTCGTCGCATCGGAGTTAAAGAATATTGAGGACATGTAAGGAAATAAATAATAAAGACGACAAACACTGGACTTTTTGCAAATGTACATGCATTGTTATACATCAGTAAGAAAGTAGACTTTTTAATAGCTCCAGTACAAAAGTCCTAAGCAACCTTCGAGTGAGCATTTAACACATATACATATAGTTCTAACGCATCGTCAATATGTCAGATTCAATGTATTGTTTGTATTTATTATAGATAACCTTATATCAAGTGTCCATGCTTTTTTCTATATATCTATACTATGTCTGGTGCATATATATGTATTTGTAAAGCTATACTTCTCTTCACCTATGGAGGATAAACGGAATAAACTTACTACAACCAGAACGGCCATGATCATGTACACTTAGTCTAATAAAAATAAAACGGTAAGATCAAAACTCATTCAGTAAACCACAAAATTAAAAGATGAAGCTTATTCTGTCTTCAATGTTTATTTTATTTATGTTTTTAATTGAAATGGATGTAGAAATTAATTTCTCATAAATTATCAGATTACGGTCCTTCCCAGTTATTCTATGTATTTTAGGCTGGCGTTACCGTTACCCACATAAAGTATTACCGGCATCTTTGAAAACAGGTGCTTAAAAGAGCATGAATTTGCGTCTTTTATTACCAACTTATGTAATTGTTTCTTGGCTAGAGGAGTTAAGCCTCACTGAAGAGATTTAGTTTCGCCTCCGCCAAAGGTGATCGTTACATAGTTTAAACACTAAAATATGGCTCTTCAGTCCTTTTGACACTAAAATATGGCCCTTCAGTCCTTTGATATTTGTTCAAAAAGTAATAATATGACATTTCAATACAATTCTAAGAATTCTACTTGAAAAAAATATAGCATGTATGATACTTGTACTATGGCGATAGATAGAAGATATGTGTTGATTTCAGTGTACCGTCGTATTTCATTACATGAGTGTCATAGAAAAACATTTTTTTTCACGGGTGGCGAAGTGTATATATAAATGTATCAATAGTATAACAATATACAAATAGTGATATTGTGTTCATATATACGATCAGAACACCGTAAACTGAATCCCCGAGGGAAGACTAACTTCTTTATTCTCTTGAAATGTTGGATTCAGTGCTGCATTCGCCGGTTTCAGATTGCTTTACCACTTGCAGGGCCATGCCACAGCTCTTTGGCACATCGGTATCTGCAAATATCAGACACATAATAAAATGTATAAAAACGAATACAACTACCATCTACTACCTGTTGACAATCATTTGAGGCATACCCAACTACATTGTATATGTGTAGTCAGTCATAAATTAAGTTGATAACTAGTGCAAAATTCATGAATTAAAAGATTTTGAGGATAAAGTTGAGGAAAAATATAATCATGAATCAGCTTGAATTTTGTATCTGTATTTTTTTGGATATGTTGCAATGAGTTTCTAACAACTCCAATATTAAATCCCACCATGGACCTGTAAGATATATAAGGTTTAAAGGTCCGTGACCCCACTAATTGACTACAAAGACATATTTTGGAGGAGTCAAAATAACACATCATAGGCTATAAGAATCTCTTCTTACATAAAGACCAAATTCTAATTTTCGGAAGCGGTATGGAATTCCGGACATAACCAATTCTTTGAGCAGCACATATTCTTGTCTTTAAAAGTTCATCTAGAGATTCAGCAATCAGGCTGGCTACATTTTTTCAAATGCATTTAAATTATTATTCATACGGACTTAATTCCGAGTCGGAAGTCCGTATGAATAATAATTTAAATACATCACTAAAATAAATGATGCGAATCATAGAACAAGGAAACTATATAGTTCAAGGTAGATTATGCTATTTAAAACATAATAAACTGTATCCACGGTAATGATCTTTAGTAATTATGCAGTTAGCGGGCATGAGTCATATAGTGGGGGTTATAAATAACCGTTTCATCAGAATCTCTCGAGACTACACGCGCGAAAGCTGCACGATACTTAGTTTGCAATAAATAAAAAATATGTTATTTTTATGTACGCTGTCACAGTGCCGACTTCTCAGTTGTAAATGAAAAATGTCGGGCGTCCATCTTCTCTGTAACATTATCCTAATATTTTATGGTTGCTTGTAACCCACAGCTTCAGTACAGTATGGGTTTTCCCCCTTATTTACAAATTATGCAAAACATTCTTACATATAGTATTCGTGTTTTTGCAATCTTGGTCTTTTGCTGCATGCCCTATAATCGATCAATTTTATCGACGGTAAAGGTTCAGATTAATTAAGTTTTATTTTCTCGTCTTTTGCATTCACTTCAGAACGTAAATTCGCGAAGGCATGCAATTTTTTATTAAAATTTCTAAATTGAGCCTGCAGTGCTGCACTAAACAAATCAGAAGATCAATGAAAGATTCACTGGCTTAGCCTTTGACACAGGGGCAGGTTTCGTTGTTATGCCACCTCCTCTCCCTATCAATTTCCAAAAATGATAAAAATATCCCCTAGGCTTAAAGATGATGATTACAGAATTCATGGAATCTGAATAGATGGATGTTTAGAAGTTACCTTGACTGTTGTGTTAGTTTGATATTTAACGTAATGTTTAAAATTACAATCCAGTTAAAGGGATATTCTGTTAAGTAGACCCTTCATTACATATGACTATGTCATGTCCAAAAGGAATAGGATTATTGATTAACTGAAATGTAAGCCTAAGAAATAGCTAGATATTTTATTTTATCCCCAAAATTAAGTGTTTTACACGAAACAATTTGCGAACGCTATCAGGTTATCTTACGGCTGTACTAGCCACCATAACATCTTACCCTGGGTTATTGAAGATTGTGATGGCTTTGTTTGTGTTTCATGAAATACTTTTTCAAAGTCTTTAAAAGGCAGTCAATTTTACCAAGAAAAATCACTCCAGATATTCCTTTTGAAGATTGAAATAATGTACAGGGAAAAAGAAGATATAGTAGGAAAAAACCCATCTTATATAATAACGCATGAATATTTTATTGTTTTTTAGTTGAGCTGGACATTTAAATGATGAGCATGTACCTGATGATGCTGTATGTCACTGTGGAACAAGAGGTTGCTCTCAAGTCTTACTTCGGTGAGCAGGGCTGGTTCTTCAAGAAACCAGGTATTCTTTCAAAGATAAATTAAGAAAAAAATGTCCCAGTTTCTCGAAATAAAGTGTATACTCAACTGAGTTTATTATTTAAGGTGGTGGGATATGGTGCTCAACACATTTCGACGTCAAAAATGAAATATTTTCTAAATGTACTGAAAATTGGTCAGCATAAAGTGCTAAGCTTCTTTTAATTATTTATGTGAAATAAAATACCTTTCCAATGAAGGTTAGTGCAAAAACCGGCTATCTTATAAGACACCGTAATTTCTTTAATTTCGTCGTAAATCGCGTCATAAAATATTTAAATTTCATCGAAAAAACATGTAAATTACTATATATATATATATATATATATATATATATATATATATATATATATATATATATATACAATGAAACAAGCAGAATACATTTTCATTTTGATATTTATACACAAAAGAAAGATAAATTTGAAATATTAGAATAACTTGCAATTTTAACTTTCATTTTGTTTGTTTTTTAACGTACTCTTGCTGTATTCAACGTCAAAATAAGTGTTTTAGACGATGGTGGTCCCCCTGGCTATTTTTTGATGTATTATAGCCAAATGTTCAAACTTTCGAAATGTAAAATAAAAAATTGGGATTTTCGGACTAACTTTTGCATTATTTTTTCCTTTAAATTAATTAAATGTTGTTTTCTTACTGAAGAAAGTCACTATATATTCATAAACAGTTGAGTAGAACTTTGAGTCATAACTGTACTCAAGTTATTTCTTGCTTTAAAAGTAAAATTCTTTAAATCAACATGATTTATGGATATTCATTTAATATTGTGTGCATATGATTCAAACAAAGGAGTTCCAACCTTGCCAGGCTGTTATATGAAAAGACAATCACTTTTTGTTTTGTTTTGAATTATTGTCAATAACATTAACATAATACCAATTATGAATTTGTTAGTTTTGAACTGTATTATTTGAAAAAAGAAGCTACATTCTATTAAAAACATCTAAACAGCCTATAGATAGATGACTTCATTTTAGTATAGCTGTTGAAAGACTTGCAGGTTTGTTTGTCTCTCATATGTTTGTTCTATTACAGACATGTCAGTACTTACAGAGAATCTGGGTGGATTTGTTCAGACCACAATGAAAAAAGACATAACATGGCCAGTGGAATCTGACCAACATCCGATAGAGAGAATACTTAACCCAACAACAGGTGCTGTAGAATACCCAGAAATGTCATCCGTTAAGCGTAAAGCTCAAGAGGAAAGTATATCAACTCTTCAAGCAGCCAAACAAATTAAAGTTACCAATTCTAGTTCTACTATGACTTTTGAAGACAATTCCCTTCATGATGTTACAGAAAGTTTTGTTGATGGCCTTGTTCCAAAACTTGAACAGGAATTAGAGGAGATATGCAACAAAAATGATAGTGTTATGGACAATACAGTTGACAAAGCAAGTGATATAAACAATGGGTTCAGGACAGATGTAGGATTAATACAAACAATAAACAAGGAAGGAAAAAGGGTTACTGTTAAGGAAGAGCCAGATATTTCAGAAGATAATGACAATGTTGATGATAATGACATTCAAGTTGAAGTGATGCAAGGTGCTTCCGGTGATACCAATGATGAATTTGGACGGGCAAAGGAAAAACACACTAGCAATAGAAAAAAGAAAGAAGGGAGACCAAAGGTAAAGGTCTAACTCTTTTGACATTTTTTTAAATACAACATATATACAACATATACGGTGGCATATATATAGCATATAGCATAGCAAATAGCAGTCCCTTAAATCAATGGTGGAAACAGTTTAGCTAAAAAAACCTGCTCCTCAGGTTAAATGTTTGCTTGCACAATCTAGAAAGTTTGTCCTAGCACCAGGTAATTAATTAGATTAAGATTCAATATTCTATGAAAGCAGAAGCTCAAAAGCATCATATTATATGTGTTTATGCCATCGAAAGTGGGCACATTAATAACACCCTGTCTTTCAGTCCGTTCATGCTTTTAGTTCATCTGTTTGTCTGTCCTTCCGTTTATTCCGTGTCCGCGGCGTAACTTTGTTAGCATGATGTGATTTGGAAATAACCGGGCACAGATCGTGAACAAGAACAACCTCCCTACCCAGAATGTTAAAATCACTTTTAGAGGTTAATAAATATGTATTACTGTATTTATGCACATGAAGAGGAAGTGGTCATGTCTGGGCTGCAACTTTGAAATGCTCACGGGTATTTCAAAATATCTTTACACTGATGTTTGTCACATTAAGTCAACGTGTGTTGTACAAGACCCGATAAGCCCATGACTAGTAGGTTGTTATGTCCAGGCTGCAACTGTGTCGTGCAAGTGGGGATATTGAAATACATTTGTAACATGCCACATATGTTTGGCTCATAAAGGCGATATGTCAGGTGCAAGACACAGGTCCTTATCTCTGTACGTGTCTGAGATCCCTAACTCTTAGATTAACGCCCTGTCGATCATGAAGTTAACAATCATGGATCCTGCATATATGCCTATAGTTTATGTTAGCTCTTCTTGGTCTGTCCTGCACCTTGGGGGCATTCTTCATTTGCTCTTGTTCTATCCAATATTCTGTAAGTTCGATGATTGTTTCATAGAACTACCATGCTTTTATTATAATTCTGACATAATGATCATAATGCACCAGTCAATTGTAACCAGGCCCCCCCCCCAGGTCCGGGGGTATTCCGGGGATAGCCGGGGAAATGGGCCGTGTTTTTACCTTTCAGGTGGCCCCGCAGTGCCGGGTGAATGCGGTGGTTTTGTCTTCGCTTTGAATATAGCAGGGAATGGGCCTTACCTAGGGTCCCTGGGGTGCGGGGGCATTTGGCGGGGATTTTACCATCTGTTCGTCCCCGCAGGGCGGGGATTTTAGCCGGGGTTGGCTGGATTGAAAGTTAAAGTCCCCGCTATTCCCCAGACCGGGGGGGGGGGGCGTGGTTACAATTGACTGGTGCATAATTCTAGGATGTTTGTCTTTACAATATCGATACCTGATTTTTCATAATTTGTAATAAATCTAAACTTGTAGACGGTCGTCACTATACCTTGGAATTGAAAGGTTATTTTCATTTGTCATACTTAACGATTCTATTGCGCTTCTTTAGATTGACGCATATCCTTTAAATTGCATTCATTTTCCGACGAATGCAAAATCTCGGAATACCTTTAAAGAAGTTTGTGATTGGTCAAATGACGTTTATTCGCGGTAAAATGTTTGTGATGTCGAGGAAAAGAGCTATGTCATTAATGCCACATCGGTTCAGATAGCTTAATCAATGAAATGTAGCTTAATCTATGAAATGTTCTGTTGTCTTAGAAGCTTTTTTTAATATTGTTCTTTGATTGTCCTAGAGAACATTTGCAAATAATACGTATAAATATTATTTAAAGTCAGATGAACTTCAATACTAAAATGTTCAAGCCTTAAATTGATATATCCTAGAAATCATACATATGCTTCAGAACTTCATCATATATCAAACAATAAGCAGATAGTTATATGCATATACAAAGATGTGATAATGTTGTATTTTCTGACTTGAAACTAGTAAACATGATTTATTGGCGGGTTTCAGTCTGGTTTGGTGTATTGAAATAAAGACACTATCACTAGTGCATACAATTTACATGGCCAGATTTGGTCGACTCCTGGTGTCTACTGTGAAAGATATAAAATCAAGAATTTCAAACCATATGCAGGCATATTGACCATACATTAATGAATGGGCGTTGCATAATTCATTCATAACATAATGTATTACCGGGGTACATTCGTAATTAAGATAAAACTTCACATAAGAACATGAACTTGTTATTTAATGGTTATTTGGCTTACAGATAAAACCATTTCGGTTATTTTATTGCCGTATATATTGCTTTCCGTTTATTCCCCATACGGTAAGTCTGTTTTGTTTTGTTTGATTTTAGTGAATCCCGTGATACCATCGGTGGAGGCACAACTATGTGTTTCATACCTGGCAAAAAATACAAAACACCTAACTCCTACTTCCCAAATTTTCTCCAGTCTTATTATCAGCTTTAAATCTTATTTCATGAACGGGTTGAACATGAATTATGCAACGAAACAACCCTTAATGAATATAAGAAGTAAAATTATTTGTGATTCCAATTCACCCATGATTTTTTTCATGGTGAGAGATGTATGATTCTGATACATACACTGCACAGCTGTATTTATTGTTCAGATGATAGTTAGAAGCTAAGCTGTGTTTGCCATGTTAAATCTTATTTTCTTTTTTCGTTTTATCATTAGGTTAAAATGAGCAAGGATGATGCATGCATATGTGGATTTTGTGGCAAGAGACTGGCATCTAAGTCTAATCTAAGACAGCATGAGGCATCACGCCATGTTGCCAGCACAAAGGGATATCACTGTTGTGGGAAGACCTTCTATAGCAGGAGTAACTTTACACGGCACAGGTAAACAACTCCCTCTTTCAATCATTCGGAAATATCACTGAACAATTTTCATAGGTTGGGTGAAATGCATTTTTCTTTGATGCGCATATTATTTCTGAAGTTATTTTTTAATCGCGATGGTTTAAATGTCCGTGGGTTTTACACATATCAGTTCTAATATTTGGGTTTAATCACGGAGCTGTAATGGTTTAAAAGTCCGTGGGTTGTACACATATCATTTCTGATGTATGGTTTTAAATTGTAAGTAAATGTATATATTCATTACTCAATAAGTCTCACCCTAATTAAATATTTATGGCAGTGAATTTTATGATAACGGATGGAGTCATATAGTAGTAGCACTATCCGTCCATCTGTATGTGTGTATGTTGGTCCGTCTGTCCCTAACTATTGCTCCTCAGCTGTTACTTCAAAGAAATATACAATATCATCAGAGAGTGTGTCATGCATAGCATTTGTGCTCTTGTCTCAAAGGTCGAGCTAGCACTTGAAGTTAAATAGGCTATCATTCCGCCACGGCGAGACTGGTGCCATTCAGACTTCGAAATCTTTATTTTTATGAACGTGCCCAATTGGCAAGCATCTTCTAAAATGTACATTCCAGAATCCTTTTAAACTTGCCATAATAATATTAGGCAATAAAGATGTGTCAGCTTTGCTCAAAAGCCAGAAAGTGCGTTACAATGGATTTTTAAATCCAGGACTGAAATGTAAATTGCCTGCCCTGGAGGACATGATGTAATAACGGGGTGTTAACTTGCCCGACAGTTTTTCATTGTCCTGGGCTTTGGGAATGTTGTCTACTTCGAAGACTGGGCATTTGTCACATCATGTTTTATAGAAGAGGAATGGTAAAATGTAGTAATAAATATTTGATAACACAGAAACAATGCCATAACATGTAAGAAAGCGTACCATACATTGTTGTAGATGTCGTTGCACTGAGCTAAGATTGCAATTATTGTATGAAGAAGTAGGAATTATAACAGCAAGTGTTGTACTGTATGCAGTTGTAAAGTTATTTAATATAATTAATCAATTGAAAAGTTTCTTCGTTGTTTAAGATGCAGTCAGCATGGAGAAAAGAAGACTCACGGCTGTGCTAATTGCAGCAAATTGTTTGCAACAAATGCCGACCTAATGAGACATATGCGGAGGGAAGAGCGCAGGAATGACCAAGTATGTGACATCTGTGGCGCCGCTTTGGTTGACAAGGCAGACTTTGACGCACACATGGACAAACACAAAAATAATAAAAGCCAGATGTGTAACATTTGTCGAAAAACATTCAGACACAGGTCAAGTTTGTCAAGACATAGAAAAACACATGAAAGCAAATACAGTACAACTCCTGCAGAGTCAGATGAAACGTGAATTGACTGTGATGAGTTGCTTGTATTTTCGTAGGTAATGTGGTGTGTGATTTTAATGAATTTGAAGATGAGTATCACTTTAGTTCTTTTTGGGTAAGTGAACACTAGGCCCCAATTTCTCGAAACTTCTTAATCTTAACAGGCTTACGTAGCTTATTTCAATTACTCAAAATACATACTTGAATGGAATTTTGATAAATGAAAAATGGTTTAATTTAACTAACATTTAAAAAATTCTTATCTAAAGTATAAAACTCTTAATGAAGTAAATATTATCCAAATTTTTAAAAACAAAAATAGTGAGTTTAGCTTAATCCTGTTATAAGGGACTTGAGAAGTTTCGAGAAATTGAGGCCATATGTTAAAGCAAAATGATAATAAACGTTATTATAGAGTTATGATATAAAAATATATATTGGAATCATTAAGGATTCTATGTACTTCATTGATGAATATATAAACCAGATTATTATTTGGGACATTGTAATAAAAGTTGTTACCTTTAACATTTAGAATATTTAAGTCATGTTTTACGTCATGTTTAGATATTAAATACTATATATGTATGCAATCTGCATTAAAGTTATTAAACAATGAGTCTCTTGTTTTCAATGATTATTCTTAGAAATAAATACGCTTATGTAACTAGTACAATGTACATCGTGTATAACATATATATCAAGTTTTAGTGTTCAACGATTTTAACTGTTAATAACTTCTGCCATTTACGATTAATTTACTGCATACTCTAAACTAATATTTCATTCTTCACATATACCTATGTATATAAAGAGGATATCTATCAAGTTCACCATAGATACAAGTATTACATGTTTTTGGCCTAACATTGAACAGTCCCTTGCAACTTTCAGGTGTATTCTCTCTATTTATTTTGATTTAGAATTCCCCATATTTCACATGCATAATTTAAAACAGACAAAACAAAATCATCAAACAATTGGCAAAAAGGCTTTTTGGACTATTTTCATAATCTTTGCATTTCCAATTATATGTTCTTGATATATAAGGGGGAAACTTCCCTGTATAGTTGATAACAGTTCGAAGGTAGTTATCGATGACGTTTCCATTGTTGGCCCAACGTAAGGTGGCTTATAATCCACCACGTTTACGAAAACCCATATATTTTGTTTTATTGGTATTTACTTTAAGCCCCCATGTATTACAACAGTCGTAGTATGTGTCTAAATGATCTTGCACTTCTTTAGGTGTTTTACCGACAATTATCATGTCATCTGCAACAACATTAACATTAGTACTATATCAACCAGATTCAGCATTATTTTGTATATACAACTCAAAGTCTTCAACAAAGACAGAAAACAAAAGAGGGACCAATAACTCCCATTGGCTGAAGCCAACAACATAATTAAACTACTCAGAATAATTGCAACATGATTTGATACAGGATTTAAATCGTTGCTACATATCGGTATAATTCTAAGAAGCTTGCCGTATATTCCACACTCATACATGTAAGCCATACTGCATTTTTATATATGGAAACAAAATATTTCATCAATATTCAATAAAAGGACGAAGAACAATAGGCCAACTTTGAAACATATTTGAAGATATTCAGTTTTCAGTTACTAAATGTCTTTCTCAAACTTCTTATCTTTTTTGAGAGTTTGACAACATTTTTATTTTTTGTCTTGAAATGAACTAATTTTTTGCATTAAAATCAGCAAACCAGTGATATAAGACTGCTGACAAAAGATCAGATCGCAGATTTTCATATTTCCGTTTGAAAATTAATGTTTTATGGCTAAAACCGGTACTATCGGTTTATGGAAAATGCATAAAACACAATTATACTTAAATATAAATAAAAATCTGCTATCTTTTTTTTGCCAGCAGTCTTATACCATGAGTACAGTTTTGAAAGCAAATATTTTCCCCTGATGAACTTTACTTGGCACATATTAAAACAGTTCATGCAACTATCTGCTTACAAAACTTTATGTCCTCAGATGTTGAACCAGCTAACCCAAACACAAAACGTGAACTATATGTTTGTTGCCTATTATCCATACATACATGCTCTTGATTGAAAATGACCACAAGAGCCATGCCAGTAGAGCATAGGCCCTCATGGGCCTCTTGTTGTAAACGCACAAGTATTTGTATGACGATACAAAGTGTCGCAAATCACGAGGAGTGTTAAAACTAAAATACCAAAAGCTGAAACCCACCAACAAATTGTGATATTGTGAAGACCCCACTTTTCATTAGCGTAAATAACGCGATTAACGGCATGTTGTTGGGTGATTGGTTGATTGAAATTATCACGTGTGATGTTATCAATGTATTGTAAAAATGTCAAAATCTCACTTTTGTATAAATCCTGGTGGCCTTACGGTTAAGGTGCATGTTTATATTTTCTGTTTTTCTTGACTTGACTGGCGTTGTTTCGCACCCCAGTTAAACCAAACTACTTTTTGGGATTTTGTTACGACATCATAGAGTAAAATGATGTTAAAATATGTGTTTTCATATACATTACCGAGTAAAATAATCTTTGGGTCAAAATCATGAGTGAGTTCCCTTAAATGATTTGCAATGGCAGCACATTCTTCACTATATGACTGGCATACTTTCAGGCTCCATCGGAAGCGTTCTGTGTATGCCGCTTTTGTGGGAAGCAGTTTCGTAACAAGTCCACGTTTCGCCAACACGAGGCAAGACACGCAGGGACAACCCCATACAAGTGCGAGATATGTGGGAAACAGAACGTCTCAAAGACAGCTCACACACTTCACATGCAGAGGGTTCATATAAAAGAGAAGAAACATGTGTGTGATAAATGCGGTAAAGGCTTCACTACAGAAGTTGGTCTTAAACTTCACAAGGACAGGGAGAATAAAGTGTATAAATACAAGATATACAAATGTGATCTCTGTAAATTTGCAACTGAGAAGAAGTCAGACCTTGATGATCATTCGAGCAAGCATACAGGGGTCGGACATCATATGTGCAGAATGTGTGCAAAAACTTACCACTTCCGGGCAAGCCTGCGAGTTCACATGACGCGTGCTCACAAATTGGACAAAAATAAAACTTGACTTTTATGTTTTCCAAATAACTGCTTAACTTCAGGGGAGATTTGATATGTTGGTTGACTGTACAATGTATTCATTACTGAATAGTGATACAATACTGCTATTAAAATATTAGCTGTCTAGTACCTTTCCACGATCCATCATAGAAGTTGCCTTTACAAAAAAGGTTTATGTGGATATAAATCATATTTCAACGTTTTTAAAAAAGTACATGTATTTATAATCGATATAACAAACATTAACACTGAATGTTAAAGCTGCACTTTCACAGATGAAATGTTTTGACAACTTCTTTTATTTTTGTCTTGGAACAGCCAAATTTTGCGAAAATCCATGGAAACCTGTAAAATAAGATTGCTGACGTAAAATTAGATCGCAGATTTTTATATTTCAGTTCAAAAATTGATCTTTTATGCATTTTAGCTCTACTGGCCAAACAATTGCTTGTGGACACGATACAGTCTGCAATTTTGATTGTATCTCGATAATACTTGTACAGTATTTAGATATCTATTAGAGCTTGGTTCCTTTCGAAAACCAGCCAGATCCGCCCATGCATGCCTAGATTATGGGCCTTGTAAGTTTTAAAGAAATGCTCTTTTTAGCTAAACTATTTTTAGCAAAGTCTGCATGAGCGGACTGTGTATTTTTGGCCAAGTTTACATGTAATGTCAAGTCTAGTTGTAAAGGGAGACAACTTTCTTTTTTGGTTCTGCAGTTGATTTTGTGAATTACTCTGCCTTGTTCTTGTTGAAAGGTCGAATGCCATTATTTTAGCTGTATTGGCCAAAGCGTCTGTAGTTCGCATTTATCTAAACAAAATTGGTTGCGAATATTTGTTCAAATTATGCCTCCGGGGTCATTACTGGCCACGCCCCAGGGTTCACAGGTTTGGTATACTTAAATTGGGAAATGTTTGAAAATCGTTTTGTGTGTTTGCGCATCCATCTAAGCACAGAGTTTGTTCAAATTATGCCCCTGGGGTCATTCTGGCCACTCCCCGGGGTTTACAGGTTTGCTATACTTAAATTGGGAATGTTTGAAAATCTTTTTGTATGAACCAGCTATGCAGACACTTAGTATTTCGAATACGGCATAATATAGTGGTCGGCTACCATGGTTGTTCAAATTATGCCCCTGGGGTCAAAACTGGCACTGTCCCGGGGGGGTCACAAGTTTCATAGAGACTTATTTAAGAAATATTTAAAAAAAAATCCTGTTTCAAACCACAAGGCTCATACCTTTGATATTTGTTGTGGAGCATCATATGATGACTCTCAAGCAAAACAGTGCCCCAGAGTCCAAGCTGGCCCCACCCATTTTGACCTTTTATTTTTATTTTTAAAGCTACAGCAATGATATTTGGACCATGTGTACAGTTTTGCAAACTAGCATCAATGTTGTCCTCGGATGACCTTGATTTTGACCTTTTGACCAACTTTAATGCCCCCGAGGGTGGGCATATTAAAATCGCACCGTCTGTCCGTGTGTCTGGCTAAATAAATCGTGTCCGGGCTGTAACTTTCTCTGGTATGAACAGATTCTAAACTAACTTGCCACATGTGCTCGACATACAAAGACGATGTGTCGCGTGCAAGGCCCGTGTCCTTACCTCTAAGGTCAAGGTCACACTTAGTGTTTATTCACAATGGAGTGCTGCATATAAGGACATAGAGTATAGGTTGTCGTGTCCGGGCTGTAACTTTCCCTTGTATGGACAGATTTTAAACTAACTTGCCACATGTGCTCGACATACAAAGACGATGTGTCGCGTGCAAGGCCCGTGTCCTTACCTCTAAGGTCAAGGTCACACTTAGTGTTTATTCACAGGAATGCTGCATATAAGGACATAGAGTATAGGTTGTTGTGTCCGGGCTGTAACTTTCCCTTGTATGGACAGATTTTAAACTAACTTGCCACATGTGCTCGACATACAAAGACGACGTGTCGCGTGCAAGGCCCGTGTCCTTACCTCTAAGGTCAAGGTCACACTTAGGTGTTTATTCACAATGGAATGCTGCTTATAAGGACATAGAGTATAGGTTGTCGTGTCCGGGCTGTAACTTTCTCTTGTATGGACAGATTTTAAACTAACTTGCCACATGTGTTTGACATACCAAGACGACGTGTCGCGTGCAAGACCCGTGTCCTTACCTCTAAGGTCAAGGTCACACTTAGGTGTTTATTCACAATGGAATGCTGAATATAAGGACATAGAGTATAGGTTTTCGTGCCGGGCTGTAACTTTCTCTTGTATGGACATATTTAAAAATAACTTGCCACATGTATTTGACATACCAAGACGACGTGTCGCATGTAAGACCCATGTCCCTACCTCTAAGGTTAAGGTCACACATGTTTATTCAAAATGGAATGCTGCATATAAGGACATAGAGTGTAGGTTTTCGTGTCCGGGCTGTTACTTTCTATGGTATGGACAGATTTTAAAATAACTTGCCACATGTGTTCGACATACCAAACGACGTGTCTCGTGCAAGGCCCGTGTCCCTACCTCTAACGTCAAGGTCACACTTACATGTTTATTCACAATGGAATGCTGAATAAAAGGACTTAAGAGTGTTGGTTGTCAAGTATGGATGGTATATTTTTAGGTTCACAGGCAATTTAAAATAACCTGCCATATGTATTTGACACGTAACGGCAAGATCAACCTTTCATGTACTGACCTTGTTCATAGGTCAATGACACAATCGGGGGCATTCGTCAAATACTGTGACAACTCTTAGTTTTTTTAAAGCTACAGAAATGAAATTTTGACCATGAGAACAGTTTTGAAAGCAGTTTGTTTTTTGTCAGATGACCTTTACTTGGCACATATTAAAATACAGTCGAAACTCGTTGGCTCGATATCTCATGGCTCGATATCCTCGTTGGCTCGAACCAAATTAAAAGGACCGATTTTATTTACTCTTTGTTCATATAATTTTCGATCGGATGGCTCGATATCTTGAGGGTCGATATTTCTCCACGCTCGAAGTCGTTTTCGCGGTCCCAAACAAGAATTTCACACTTTGATTTGTTTGCTTGGGTCGATGTCATTTTCGCGGGTTCAGTTAAGAATCTCACACCTTGATTTGTTTGATTGGCTTCATTTAGCACAAGGCGCTAATCGATTAAAATTGCTTGACTGATATTATAATTATTATCGAATTTAAATGGTTTAACAGTTTGAATAAACATGCCATCACTTTAAGTTCTGTCTCTTATTGTTATCCATCCCTAAATTACTATGCATTTTGAAATAACTTTTAAGCTATGTTTGTGTTACCCACTATTTACAATTGCATAAATGTATTTTTATTATAAATAAAAAAATAAAATGATGTTTTTTAATAATCGAATAAGTCATATTACGAAATTAAGGGTGCCTTCCTTCTCTTGCGGAGATAGCGTAGCCAATAACAAACGAGGTAAATAAGACTTTATGTAACAAATGAAAAAATAACATTCTGTAAGCAATACCGCTTGGCTCGATATTCTCGAGGCTCGAAGTACTTTGGCCGGTCCCTAGAATATCGAGATATCGAGTTTCGACTGTAGTTCATACAAGTAATCTGCTTACAACACTTCCTGTCCTCAGATGTTGAACGTGCAACGTTTTCAGATAACTCAAACACAAAATGTGAACTATATGTTTGTTGCCTTTTACCTATACATACATGCTCTGTATTGAAAATGACCACACGCTAGTAGAGCATAGGCCCTCATGTGCCTCTTGTTCTTATACCGTTAGTAACGGTTAAGGCCATAAAACATAAATTTTTGAACGGAAATATGAAAATCTACGATCTGATTTTTTGTCAGCAATCTTATATTATTGGTTTGCAGATATTTACGCAAAAAATGGTCTTTCCAAGACAAAAAATAAAAAAGTTTTAAAAAATGGTAAATCTGTGAGAGTCCAACTTTAACATAAAGTGACCTGAATTTCTTTAATGGATCGATAACTCCGTCATGTCTTATGGAATTCAATGTACACTTAGCCTTTCATTTCATCAGGCCAGTGGAAGAAATGCTGAACTGGGATGCCTGGTGAACCCACCTAGAATTCTGATGTCATTTATTAGCTTGTTGACTGCAATAACACTTTTGGTTGAATTTGTACAGATTCCTATAACCTGCACAAAACCCTTTTACTTAAATCATTTAGAATGAATATCGGGGTCGTCCATAATATATGACATGAGTGTTTATCGGATACTTGTTACATATACCAATGATTTTTCTTCAAAATATCATTCGGAGCTCCTCGGCCATTTTTTCAAAAACAACATCGGATGTATTTGGACGGTTTACATACTAAAAAAGAGGAACGTTTAAGTCCGCTGCAAGTAGATCGCGTAGTGATTTTATTTAGCAGTTAAACTTTATGACTTTACTCTTGGAAATCTTAATTATGTTTGCAATAATATACTTCAATGGCAATCAGTTTAAACTTAGATCAATAAATACAATTATAAAACACTACATTTCTAAAATGATTTAATTAAAAAAATTACGAACTACTTTAACTGATGTACCGGCATACATCCGAGGTTGTTTTCGATAAAAATGGCCGAGGAGTTCCGAATGTCAAAATATGTGTTAGAAGTTACGGGTATTTAAATAATTGAATGACACTCGGCAGACCATATTGTCATCAACATTATACAAAACAAACACAGTACCATTGGGTCAAAACCCTTGTAAGAATTCATGCCTTCGCCTGTTTATCAAATGTTCAAGTAATCCACTTGGAAACGGCAGTTAACAACCGATTAAATGAATTGAAGTGTCAAGTATGTTATCTAGAATTACGATAACCGTCTTCCGGACTGCTGAGATGTACTAGCGAGATGGTTACATCTGTATGATCTCAAGACTTTTATTGAGTATACATGTTGCGCATGTCAATTATGTAACAGACAGTTTTAAAGCAACTCTGATTTAGATAACCATCGACATTTCAAGCCAATGAAATCGACTGTTTTGTGTGTGATACCTAAGCAATCACTGATAATAAAGCCAGTATGTTTACTACTGAAAATAATTATGTCAATGCCAAACACAGCGGATATATTTGAAAAGCTTTTTATTTAAGCTGTGAATGAGCATGACTGTTTAACATAAAATATTTTGGCAATGACAACCCAGTGCATTATGATTTAATGGTTTTCTCGACTGCTGTATGGGAAACAAGTCTGAGCTAAGATTTCAAAACTTCAATACACAACGGGAGTATTGTAATAACTCATCTGCGGTGCCATACCCAGTATATGGCCTGTGTATGGGGTGTGTATGGAGTGTGTATGGGATATTGTAATAACTCATCTGCGGTGCCATAGCCAATATATGGCCTGTGCATTGAGTATTGTAATAACTCATCAGCGGTGCCATAGCCAGTGTATGGGGTGTGTATGGGGTGTTGTAATAACTCATCTGCGGTGCCATAGCCAGTATATTGCCTGTGTATGGGGTGTTGTAATTACTCATCTGCGGTGCCATAGCCAGTGTATGACCTGTGTATGGGGTGTTGTAATAACTCATCTGCGGTGTCATAGCCAGTATATTGCCTGTGTATGGGGTGTTCTAATAACTCATCTGCGGTGCCATAGCCAGTGTATGGCCTGTATATGGAGTATTGTAATAACTCATCTGCGGTGCCATAGCCAGTGTATGGGGTGTGTATGGGGTGTGTATGGGATATTGTAATAACTCATCTGCGGTGCCATAGCCAGTGTATGACCTGTGTATGGGGTGTTGTAATAACTCATCTGCGGTGCCATAGCCAGTATATGGCCTGTGTATGGGTGTTGTAATAACTCATCTGTGGTGCCATAGCCAGTGTATGACCTGTGTATGGGGTGTTGTAATAACTCATCTGCGGTGCCATAGCCAGTATATTGCCTGTGTATGGGGTGTTGTAATAACTCATCTGCGGTGCCATAGCCAGTGTATGGCCTGTGTATGGAGTATTGTAATAACTCATCTGCGGTGCCATAGCCAGTATATTGCCTGTGTATGGGGTGTTGTAATAACTCATCTGCAGTGCCATAGCCAGTATATGGCCTGTGTATTGAGTATTGTAATAACTCATTTGCGGTGCCATAGCCAATATATGACCTGTGTATGGGGTGTTGTAATAACTCATCTGCGGTGCCATAGCCAGTATATGGCCTGTGTATGGGGTGTGTATGGGGTGTTGTAATAACTCATATGCGGTACCATTGTCAGTATATGGCCTGTGTATGGGGTGTGCATGGGGTGTTGTAATAACTCATATGCGGTGCCATAGCCAGTATTTGACCTGTGTATGGGGTGTGCATGGGGTGTTGTAATAACTCATATGCGGTGCCATAGCCAGTATATGACCTGTGTATGGGGTGTTTATGGGGTGTTGTCATAACTCATCTGCGGTGCCATAGCCAGTATATGGCCTGTGTATGGCGTGTGTATGGGGTGTTGTCATAACTCATCTGCGGTGCCATAGCCAGTATATGGCCTGTGTATCGGGTGTGTATGGGGTGTTGTAATAAATCATCTGCGGTGCCATAGCCAGTATATTGCCTGTGTATGAGGTGTTGTAATAACTCATCTGCGGTGCCATAGCAAGTATATGGCCTATGTATGGGGTGTTGTAATAACTCATCTGCGGTGCCATAGCCTGTATATGGCCTGTGTATGGGGTGTGTATGGAGTATTGTAATAACTCATCAGCTGTGCCATAGCCAGTATATAGCCTGTGTATGGGGTGTGTATGGAGTATTGTAATAACTCACCTGCGGTGCCATAGCCAGTATATGGCCTGTGTATGGGGAGTGTATGGGATGTGTATGGAGTATTGTAATAACTCATCTGCGGTGCCATAGCCAGTATATGGCCTGTATATGGCCTGTGTATGGGGAGTGTATGGGGTGTTGTAATAATTTATCTGCGGTGCCATAGCCAGTATATGGCCGGTGTATGGGGAGTGTATGGGATGTGTATGGAGTATTGTAATAACATATCTGCGCTGCCATAGCCAGTATATGGCCTGTATATGGCCTGTGTATGGGGAGTGTATGGTGTGTTGTAATAACTCATCTGCGGTGCCATAGCCAGTATATGGCCTGTGTATGGGGAGTGTATGGGATATGTATGGAGTATTGTAATAACTCATCTGCGGTGCCATAGCCAGTATATGGCCTGTGTATAGGGTGTGTTTGGAGTATTGTTATAACTCATCTGCGGTGCCATAGCCAGTATATGGCCTGTGTATGGAGTGTTCTAATAACTCATCTGCGGTGCCATAGCCAGTATATGGCCTTTATATGGGGTGTGTATGGGGTGTTGTAATAAATCATCTGCGATGCCATAGCCAGTATATGGCCTGTGTATGGGTTGTTGTTATAACTTATCTGCAGTGCCATAGCCAATATATGGCCTGTGTATGGGGTGTTGTAATAACTCATCTGCGGTGCCATAGCTAGTATATGGCCTGTGTATGGGTGTTGTAATAACTCATCTGCGGTGCCAAAGCCAGTATATGGCCTGTGTATGGGGTGTTGTAATAACTCATCTGCGGTGCCTTAGCAAATATATGGCCTGTGTATGGGGTGTGTATGGGGTGTTGTAATAACTCATCTGCGATGCCATAGCCAGTATATGGCCTTTGCATGGGGTGTGTATGGGGAGTGTATGGAGTATTGTAATAACTCATCTGCGGTGCCATAGCCAGTTTATGGCCTGTGTATGGGGTGTGTATGGGGTGTGTATGGGATATTGTAATAACTCATCTGCGGTGCCATAGCCAGTGTATGACCTGTGTATGGGGTGTTGTAATAACACATCTGCGGTGCCACAGCCAGTATATTGCCTGCGTATGGGGTGTTGTAATAACTCATCTGCGGTGCCATAGCCAGTATATGGCCTGTGTATGGGGTGTTGTAATAACTCATCTGCGGTGCCTTAGCCAATATATGGCGTGTGTGTGGGGTGTGTATGGGGTGTTATTATAACTCATCTGCGGTGCGATAGCCAGTATATGGCCTTTATATGGGATGTGTATGGGGTGTTGTAATAACTCATCTGCGGTGCCATAGCCAGTATATGGCCTGTGTATGGGTTGTTGTAATAACTTATCTGCGGTGCCAGAGCCAATATATGTCCTGTGTATGGGGTGTTGTAATAACTCATCTGCGGTGCCATAGCTAGTATATGGCCTGTGTATGGGGTGTTGTAATAACTCATCTGCGGTGCCTTAGCCAATATATAGCCTGTGTATTGGATGTGTATGGGGTGTTGTAATAACTCATCTGCGGTGCCATGGCCAGTATATGGCCTTTGTATGGGGTGTGTATGGGGTGTTGTAATAACTCATCTGCGGTGCCATAGCCAGTATATGGCCTTTGTATGGGGTGTTGTAATAACTCATCTGCGGTGCCATAGCCAGTATATGGCCTGTGTATGAGGTGTTGTAATAACTCATATGCGGTGCCATAGCCAGTATATGGCCTGTGTATGGGATGTGGAAATGACAGTGATGTTTTATTTTAAAGCCGGTCAGTCAAACTGAATGTTATGTGAACAGAGCATTATATTTGTAAACATATGTTTCACGTTGCAGTAAACTGAATCTTATTAATTTTGCTAACCTTGGACTCATAAAGTTTTTCATTAGCCAACATTGGAAATGGGTGTATACTAATGTAAAATGGGCGTTAAAGATCCATTTTTGCTGTGAACATTGGAAGGTTGTTAGAGATTCCAACTGATTTAACTAATATATTTATAGACCAAATTAAATCTTATTTGACATGACAGCTCTTTGTTACCAGTTGAAAAGATATCTCTGTTTTCTTGTCGACTCAAAAGTGAATAGATTATATTTAAAGCAAGCGGCTGATCTGATTTCAATTGTGAAAAAATGAAGATTAATTAATTTTCATTCAAAACCTTTTAAAAATAAATCTTTTTGACTAAATCAGCCATTTTTGCGTTGTTACCTGGAAACCAGTGATACAAGGCTGCTGACAAAAGATCAGATCGCAGTTTCATATTTTCGTTCAAAAATTGATATTTTATGTCTAAAAGCGTTCCTATCGTTTTAAGAAAAATAAGTTTTTCGGCAGTTTTCCAAACAATTGAGATCTATTCTATTGTGAGTTATCATTTGTAACTGAATTGGGCACAGTGATACCAATATCAGTTGATTATGAGACAAAACTAAAAAAAACAACAAGGAAAATGTCTTTCTTCTTTTATATACATCGACAATGTCACAACATCATTTATATAATATATCTTACTGAATACGTCGTAATTAATGAAAATAGTCCAATTGATGTTGTTATGTAGTGTTGATGAATTATCGCCAAAATTATATCACTACCTCGATGTTGATTAAAAAAACGTACTTTTAATGTCAAGAGAGTTACGGACAATATTACCACTGTCATTTTATAATATGAATACAATTTTATTGGCGTTATTTTGAGATATTGATGTTTTATTAGTTGATAATTGACAATGCTTTTGTTTTTGCTTTATAAACATATTGCTACCACCCTATAGATTAGCCTACAATACTTATAATGTTTGTATGTATTTTTGCATTACCTTTGTCAATCATTATGATAATGCCATTAATGAATATCATCACACATAAAACATACTACAAGAGTAACGTAATATACATATAGCACGTGTTAACAAATGAACATAACTGCCGATCTAATGAGTTTCCCAAGTTTGTAAAATGGAAACACAAGTAGTATCATTAAACATTCGAGGTTTAAGTAACATAGAAAAACGGAAACAAATAATCGAAAGGATTATTAGTAATAAGTATGATATCACATTGTTGCAAGAAGTACATTGTTCAAAATTATCTAATACAATATCGAAACATGATTGGAGTGGACCCTGTTTTTCAGTAGTACAAACACTAAAAGAGTTTCAATTCTTTTAAACCCAAAAGCTAATATAGACATACACACATATAGAGAAATTATAGAAGGTAGAATCATAGCTTTAGACATTATATCAAATTAAAAGAAATATACCATAATAAATGTATAAGGACCTAGTGATGACGAACCCACACCTTCTGAAACTTTTCAAAAAACACTGCTAGAGAATGATGAAAAAACCTTTATTATTGGTAGTGATTTTAATACCGTTCTACATTAGACAAAAAATGGTAAGATTGACACTCACAAAAAATGAAGAAATACTTTAACAAATATAATAGATTCTTGCGAATTAGCCGAAATATGGCGTTTAACGCAATTTACATGGAACTCGAGTAGTAAACCTCATATACACTGTCGACTTGATTACTTCTTAATATCAGACAATAAGTTAAATTACATAAAGAAACGTTATATAAAACCAGGGTTTAGGACGGACCACTCCGTTAATATTTTAACGATATATCATTTAAAAACTGAAAAAGGCCCAGGGTACTTTAAACTGAATAGCTCTCTTTTATTAGATACAGAATATCGAACACATATAAAAAAGTGCATCCGTGAAACGATAAGCTTAAATAAAGAAGCCAATCCAAATACACTATGGGAATAACAAAAGGTTCAATCAGAAACGAAACAATAAGATATGCATCACATAAGAAATCAATACTACAATCTAAAGAAAAAAAACTAATAAACTAAATTGAATCAAAACCAGACAAAAGTACACCTGACAATATCGACAGCATCACACAAGAAATGATACATAAAAAGAAAGAACTAGATGATGCTCGCAGCAATCAAAAAAATAATATATATTAAGGGCAAAAGCAATACACGTTGAAAAAACAAACAAACACAAAATACTTCGCAGTCCTTGAGAAAAACATGCAGAGAAGAAAACAGTTTTTTTAAATTGAAGGTAAACAATGAAATAGTGACTTTTTTATAAAAAAAAAACTTCATAGAAAGAACACAGCCTTAGATGAGAATAATAGATAATTCCGAAACTGCAGAATTTTATTAGATTTTTTTGGAACGATATTCAAGATATTTTAATTGACTCTTTAAACTACTCCTTTAGAAATGGTCATACAACACAACTTCAAAAACAAGGTATAATCTCTCTTATTCCTAAACGAGATAGAGATTTAGAAAACCTTTCAAATTGGAGACCAATCAGCTTAATAAATAATGACTGTAAAATAGCAACGAAGACAGTTTCGAACAGAATAAAACGAGTTTTACCTGAAATAATTGATTACGAACAAACAGGCTCTATCAAAGGCAGATATATTGGTGAAAATATTCGTCATGAAAAATAAATGAAAAAACAAACAAACTTATATTAAATTACATTTTAATAAATGTCATCAACTTACGTATACTAGTATACAAGCATTTGATTAATTATCTACATTGACAAACTATATATAATTACAATGCAAGTGACTGCAAAAATAAATGGCACGTAAAATACCGTGGATTTATATACTGGCTAGGTACACGTCATAATCAGATCAGGCTAGGTGAGTTGCTATAAAAATGCAAAGGCAAAACATACGACATAAATCATGGTGTGTATATCATGTAAACAATATATTCATAAATTGATAACCATTAAATACGCTATTTAATGAGATTACAAAATTATAATAAATCGAATACTAAATACTGAGGACTAGCGTGGTGAAATGCAATTGCTACATGTTACAGAACCATCTAAAGTTTCTATACGAAGATGAAGGCTTTGAAGCGTTAAAGAGATAATTAAGTAAAGTAAAATCGTAAATTTCGTTTAACCGCGCATCTATGCTAAAAATGGCATTTCGAGTTGAACTGATTGTTTAAATATTGTTGAAATATTGTACATTATCCTAAAATTCAAGTCAACTCCGACAGAAAAAGACAATCATTAAGAAGAGATACTATCAAATACTACAATTGTTTTTATAGGTTGATTATAGAATATTCATATTATTTCTTTGATCATAAAACATACTAGATCAACAGATGTATTATTCCAGCAATCACTGCTTACAACGCTGTTATATCAAGACATGTCATTGACACAGGTAATAATATGAAGAATAACAATAAAAGTGGTTGAATGTATATGTATATATGTTATGTCATTCTATTCGTGCTTTTAGTTTTCACGTTTTTTTTATTTATATCTTAATTTATTTATAACTTTAGAATTGCTTTATATCTGCTAACACCAAATAATAAGCAGCTAAATGTGCTTCAAGTGCATTACAATCAAATTCAGATCTGCTTAAAAAATCTGCTGGAGTATGTTAACCGTTTAAGAGAACTATGTATAAAGTATCAAAAGTCTTGCCCGGTCGAAGGGTGTTTGCTTGAAACAAGTAAACACACGAACATAAATTGCTCTTTCATGACCAGTCAATGAAGTTTTTAACATGGAATCTTCCCTCTCGTCTATTCAGATAAGACTTGTACATAAGTACTGCACATTCACAATTAATCAGTAGTCAATCTTCTTTGTTTGTTTTCTTGAATAGACAGGCAAGACAAAAGTCCAGGGATCTGTTGTTTGGGCGCCAGTCGGTTTCCCCAAGTCTTGCTTTGGCCTTAGCGACCACGACATCAGGCTTGTTGCATTTTGATGGATGACATCTATAAATCTGAATTCTATCCCTCTTGAGATGTAGAGTAATCTCGTCCTCTATTATGGTTCGAGTAGCAAAGAGGTGTTTCGCTCCATAATGAATGACCTTTATCGTTTCCCGAGTTTCGTCCACTGCTGACAGAATGCCCTGGTGCGTTATCCAATAGTAATTGTATTGAACAATTGATCCCTTTTTTAAATCAGACCATGCGTGAACTTCGAAGATCTGGAAATCCTTGTAGACTTTACCGGCCCTCGGAAGTAGTACGATTTCCTCCCTAGAACTTTCATTTCCGCCGTTAGCGAAAGCAACACGTGCTGGACTTTGCACGACCATTGACCAGAAAACGAAATGAGATGATCTGTTACCCCATCTGTTGAATCGCTGTTCTCCCAATCTCGACCTTGCTCTTTTTATAACCCTGTCCGCTGGATACGTTACGTAACCTTCAAAGCTTTTCCGGAACACGTGGTCCTTATTCAGAGACATTGTAATGGACTCCTCTTTGATTGTTCGTGTACCGAAAATACTGTCGAGAGCGTAGTGTATCACTCTTACTTTGCCTATATCATTGGCTTTTGAATCACCTTGTTCAATTGCAGTTGCAATTGCGTCGTGTTTTAAGCCCCAATAATAGAAAGTGATTGCATCTCCGGGTTTTAGTTCATCTATTTCTTGAATCATTTGATCTCGATCCTTCTTCACGACTTCTTCCGCAAAATGAACCGATCTGTACGCTGGCAAGTTATACTTTCCTTCACCAATACGCGACCTTGCTCTCTTGATCACTTCTTCCTTCTGAAACCTATACATGGGGTGGAACATGTATATCCATATGTCCTCGTATCGAAGATCAAATTTGAAGGTTTCTTCAATAACGCGGCGCGGCTGATTAGCCCCGTAGTGTACCACTTTCACAGCGAGCTTTGAAATACAGTCACGAACAGGCATTACCTCTGTGCTTATCGCCTTGTGCCAAAATCCTCTCCATTTGAATTCAATGATCTGTCCAGGCTTCACATCGTCTCGTATTTTGGCCCACTGTTTTCCCATTCCCTTTGAAGAATGTTTCCGTTCCATGTGGTGATCAATGTTGACTTGTCGCATGTTTGAAATTGTTTCCATGGGATTTATTGACCGCAAGAAGATCAGTTTGTCTGGCACTTGTGTAGTTTCAATATCCATGTTGATGTCTTCATCTAGTTTTGCCCAATGGCAAAAATGGCAGGAGCGGTTTGATAGCAGACCAAACTTGGTTTCGCCTATCCTTTGCTGGGCTCGTTGTACAACAAGTTCTGGAGGGTGCGTTTTGTAGCCGCTGTAATTATGGCCAACTAGTCGATCTTTACTTAAATCGATTAATATCTCATCTTCGGTAATAATACGACGACCGAACAGACTTGGAGAAGAGTAGTGAATCACCCTTAATTTTCCTCGTTGCTTTCGTGTTCCTTTGTAAATTACCACTGAAGAAACGATTCCTTCATGGGAAATGTTTTTGTGGTCGAATGAAACAATATCTCCGATCCATACCTTTTTAAGTGAATGAACTTTGTGCTTGGATCCTTGGAATGGTGAAAAGAATAGCTTTCGCATCTTCGGAATTAAGTGTGTAAAACAAATGGTGAAAACTCCACAGACAACCATGGCTCCTACTACAATGCCCGTTGACGCTCCTGCGGTTATAACAGCAGCCAAAAGGGCTAGACCTCCCACTTGAAGGCCGCAGTAGGATATAAACTTTGCCCATAGAACACTTCGTTGCCGACGACAACAAGATGCACATATTTTACCGGCAGCTCTCTCTTCACCTAGCTGTTTGTGACGAAATACTGTGTAAATAAGAAATACTACAGCGACAATTGCCAGAACGCCCCAAGGAGTCCAAACAAGGGCCGTTCTTGCTGCCATAGCCGCATCATCTAGGGAAAGGGCTATTAGTTTGCATACCGATCTCAAAACCTTTCCGCCGACATTTATGACTCCGGATGCAATATCATTTATCACCTCTTTCGCCCCGTGCATCTGGAAACTTTCCTCATTGCCGACCGAACACCAGTTGCAGAAATGTTCACAGTTGCAATTCAGAAGTGAATACTTAACATCCTGGTGTTCCTTGACGATATCCTCTGCCCTGTCCACGATTTGATCAGGCGTGTATGGCGTTTTGTGATAGCACACGAGATAGATTTCATGGTACAAAAGATTCAGTAGCTCTGTAGTTTCAATGATTTCCAGTTCTTCACTGAAAGGCGTGCTGAAGAAATGGATAAGAGTTACAGAAGCGGTATCTTCTTGTAGCAGCTGAACGTTTTTCACTATTGCATGGTGTGTGTATGGTGATATTTGTCTATCCCCAATGTTGAACATAAAGTGTTGACCTCCGATGGTGATGTGATTTCCTCTCCCAATCTGTTCAAAATGGGTTATTCGTTTTCTGGTGGTACAAAACACGCAGGCGATGCCCTCTCTGTCCTTGCGATCTAACTGAATGTGATCGCGCAGCCCATTATACAACTTGCTGAATACCCCTGTCATGTTATTGCGTTGATATATTCAAATCACCCTGAAATCGAAACAAGAATTATGTTTTTAAAGACTAGTTTACTTTCGATTTAATTGTTAAATAACACATAGTGATCAATGCAATTACCTGAATATATTATAAATCCAAGCAATTCATTCACACGTCCACCGGTGCATCTTCCTATGTTTTCCTGTGAGATTAAAGTGATAACATTATGCTACGTTTGACTAAAGATCTACTTTCGATTTGGAACCTATTACTTTACAGTCTTTATTGAATGTCATGTTTATGTTAATTCTAATGCAAAACGCTGTCACAAACTGCCTGATTTAATAATATTGAACGTACGCTTAAAAATACATAATACCTGATCTATTAACGTATGTTAATGCACATTTATTATACCAGCTATCCATTGACTAATCTAAAAATAGATTTCCGGAATTCCGGAGACAAGTCGTTTTACATTTTATATTATTTAACCTCTCATTTTGATATTATTAAGAGTGTTGCAAGTTATCCCCTACACATGCGAGTGACAAGAGCGACAGAAGTTAATTTTCATAAAAGAATTTTATCCTCAAAAACCGGATTTGTTCTGAAATAGAAAATAACTCACTGTGCATCCATGTAAACAGGTTGTCTGGTTCAATAAAATGACAGGGGCAGATAATAGCAGGCAACTCACACTCTAGAACAATTACCGAGCAGAAGCCGGAAAATGTGCATAATTAAATGCTGTCTTAAATTTAAGTGTTCTCTTGTTATATACTACAATGGACTAATTTTGATCTCCCAAATTGGTCCTAGCTACGAAGGTTTGAGATTTATTTCATAAACCTGTGCATAGTTATAAAACGTTAAATGAATAATGAATGTTAAAATTTTAAAAGAAATAGTGTGTTTTAATAAATTAATTTACAATAAAGGATGCAGAAGATAGCAAGACAAGACAAATACGTAGCATAGACATTATTAAAGATAACCTAATAATAATTGGAAAAATAAAGATAATGAATAATATAGCAATAAAGAGCATATAATATTCTCTGACGGAACACTGTCAAAACATTGTTTTGGAAACAGGTTTGTCGAAATGTTTAATGAAATTAATCATCTTATCATACTTCTGTAGTAAAACGATTGCGGGGCTCTTTAAGCGGCATAGACTGCCCTTTGTTTCATTTAAAATGGTGCAGATAAAAAGTTATCTTTGTTTTAAGTCCATTTTAAGCAACATGCTGCCTCCCGACATAGCATATATGACGTAATGTATCACGTGGTATACACACACTGCGCATATGCGCGCATGTTATACTTGAACATCGGTTGTATTTGAGCGTCTGCTGTATGTGAGCACTAATTGTGTATGAACTTCTGTTGTAGGTGAACGTCTGTTGTATTTAAACACCCCTTGTATATGAGTGCCTGCTATATGTGAGAACCTATTGCGTATAAGCAATGTTGTGTATGGACGTATTTAGTTTTTAACGCCTGCTGTGTTTAAACGCATGTTGTATATGAGCATATGTTGTATTTGAGTGCCTGCTGTATATGGGAACCTGTTGAGAATGATCGCCTTTTGTAAATGAGCACATGCTGTAAAAGAGCGCCTGTTGTGTATGCGGACTGTTGTAAATGAGGACTTGCTGTAAATGAGCCCCTGTTGTAAATGAGCGCCTGTTGTATGTGAGAGCCTGTTGTATGTGAGCGTCTGTTGTAAATGAGCGCCTGTTGTATGTGAGCTTTTGTTGTAAATGAGCGCATCTGGTATGTGAGCGCATTTTGTGTTTGAGCACCTGTATTATATGAGGGCCTGTTGTATTTAAACTGGTATATATATGAGCATCTTTAGTATGCGAGCGCATGTTGTGTATGAACACCTGTGTACATGATCTCCTGTAGTATATGAGCGTCTGTTTTATGTAAGGGCCTTTTGTAAATGAGCGCATGTGGTATGTGAGCGCATGTTGGGTATAAACACCTGTTGCATATGAACGCCTGTTGTGTATTAGCGACTGCTGTATATGAGCGCCTGTTATATATGACCGTCTGTTGTAAATGAGCGCCTGTGTATGGGCACCTGTTTTATTTGAGCGCCTGCTGCATGTGAGCACCAGTTGTGTTTGTGTGACTGTTGTTTTTTAACGCCTATTATATATGATCGCCTGCTTTATTTGAGCGCCTTTTTTGATCTCTTTCTGTATATAAGCGCATGATACTGTTTTATTTCAGCGCCAGATGCTGTCGTTGTTGTATATGAGCGCTCGTTGGTGTTGTTGTTGTATATAAGCGCCTGTTGTATATATTTGAAAAAAGTAAATTTTTGACCTTTGTTGGTGTTTTCCTGTCTCGGAAGATTGTTTTGAAATAGGAACTAGACAATAAACATCCACATTATAATTTTCCATAACATTTCATAACATTCCAAACATTTTTAATTTACCTAAAGGATGATAATAGAAAAATAATGCATACATAGTTTTGCCAAAGACGGGATACTGTAATCAAAATTCACTCGCGTATAAAGCAAGTGGTTTCAAAAGAAATTGTGCCAGCTAAAGCATCTGGCTCTTTAGTTCTTATATATATATATCTCATTTAGAAGAAACATACTGCTCAAGGCAGTCATACAGTTTCTGGAACCAATGCTGCAACCGCTCTCGGACTCAGCATTACTTGCACTGCCATGTTAATAGACAAGCACCTTACTGCATTAGACAGGGTGTAACAATGAATTACACAACATCAATGCCATGTTACGACACCCAGAGCGAATCTGATACCGCAGGTCAAATACATACATTTGAATTGGTATGGCCTTACCGGAAATTAGCAAAAGTTCGACTGGAAACAAACCAACAGTGACCATGAAGTGAAGCCTATTCACCCGAGTGTATTTAATAGTGAACACAACCTTGACTTTTGACCAACTGATCTCAAAGTCAATAGGAGTTATCTGCTAGGCATGACCATCTAGCATACTAAGCATGAAGTCCCTGGACCCAAAGTATCTTCAATTATTGATCGGAAACTGTATTTCCACCTCAAAGTCACCGCAACCTTGACCTTGGTCCTTTTAACATAAAAATCAATACGGGTCATCTACTAGTCATAACCAACTGACATAAAGAGTATGCCTTCCTCAAAATTATCGTTTTCAAGATATTGAGCGGAAACAAAGTGTGACGCACGGATTGACTGACGGACGGACGGATTGACGGATTGACGGATAAGGGCAAAACAATATGCCTGCCCGTGAATGGGGGAGACATAATACAACTGTACTACGCTTATTCTTTGATACCATTATAAACATTGATAAACATACAAATGGGATTGTACAAAGCGCCCTTCGACTTTTAACGACACGAGAAACATCCGGGTCCACGGGCCATTGAGCACTAACGACCTGCACAAGTGACTTTTAAAATACTCTTATACAAATAAATTTCAAACTTGATCAATTACACAATTTGTTTTTTGTTTAACGTATACGGAATGCATTTTAATTATTTAATTTATGCATTGTGTAGTTTTTGTGAAAACTCATTCTTTTTTTGTCCCAACAATAACTTCTAATTGTTTTCATGGAATTAATCATGACTATTTCTAACCAGATTAAAAAAAAACAAAACAAATAACATGGCTTATATATTTCGATACTACATTATTTGGAAAAGACGTTTATGGGATTGTATTTGGTGTCATTTTTAGATTGAGGGGTAAATATCAATGTAGCTGTGCTGATAAAATAAAACAAAAACAACATAGTTTTCTCTCACTGAATTAAGATAGGAATAACTTATAGGGTATACACCAAGCTTATTAGAAGACGCACTTTGGAATTACATTTGGTGTCAGTGTTGTCTAGGCAAAAATACTTCAAAATGTCCCCCACACTCGTATGTCAACTGTGCAGGAACCCACATCCGCTCACGATTTCAAGTCACTGCACCAAGGCAGAAAGAAATCCTCGCAGTAACACGCGTACGTGCAGCAAGAATCCATGAGAAATACCAGAGAAAAGCCTGCCGATGATATTGAAAAAGCTAGATTGGTACTTCTCATTTCAGTTTCAGCAGTGTTGGAGATTTCGTGCGGGCAAACTGATCACTTTTTGCACTATATGCAAGACTCAAAGTGCCACCACTCTGTAAAACGTTACCTGACCTGATCATGCCGATGTCTATGCTTTTAAAGGATTGGTTCTTGAAATTCCTGTGAAGTTTCATCAAATCCCTCCAGCAGTTTTGGGAGATTTCGAGCGGACAAACTCTGTAGCATACAGACCGACAGCTGGCCAGCACACCATGAACATGTCTTTGTGAAACTTATTGGAAGCTTATATCCATATTCTGTTCAATAACATTTGTTTGCAATATATTTCGTCTCTCTAAATAATCTTATTTAACCATGACAACCAGTGATCCAACTAAGTTTATAGAAAGTATTGTGCCGTGAGTTTTTTTTACTTTAAACCAGTATTGTGCCGTGCGTTTTTTAACTATTAAACCGTTATTTGGGCACCAGTGGGGAATTAGCTTTCCAAAACAAATCTCATGTTCACGACATTAAGTTCTTTTCACGATTTTATTCTGTTGTTCTTTCCTTAACAAATAATTGTTGCAATAACACGGTATGTGCAGTCCAAAAATTAACATCAAATATATTGTATAACAGCGACAACGCTAAAGTTTCTGGACTGTGGTAAAACCACCTCCGAGCTCAGACAAATTTCAAGTGTCCGTATTCTATTAAGCTACTCCTCTCTACATTTAAAAATCTGTTACCTTATATTATGCGGCCCGGTCATGCATTACATAAATTTAACCAATAGAAAAACAGAAAATACTTCATAAACACTGACAATTCAGCTCAAACTAATTACTTCTGATTTCAAATAGTTCTATATCTAAAAGGTGCGAAATTAGATACAAAGAAACAATAAAACAGTTAACTTAAATCAATATGGCTGCGATTGACACCAGATCCTTTGTTCGGTTATTAGCTACATCCTAACCTGTTGGCGTTTGCTAACCTGTTACAAACAGAGTTGCATATTTCAAATAACAGATGTAAAAACATCTAACAAATAATTTGCAAATAGGCAAACGCTGAAATTATGAAACTGGTTTCAATTATCAGAAACATTTTTAACACAAGAATGGCATAACGTACAGCATAACAAAAGCTCCTAAAGTAGTATTTAGAGTTGGTAAAAACAAAGTGAAGTTCATTTCTTGTTCTCGTATTTAGATACCCAAAACTGAATTGTGCCAAATTTCAGATTATAAAAAATAATCAAAGTGTCGAACGCGCTGGGATATTCATTACGGTGTAACATAATTGACGATGCAAATGAATGAAAGTGCGGTATTCGGTGGACAGGATTTCCGTATTCATAGTCCGCATCTGTACAACTCAACTTCATATCAAATCGGAAACCGATTTAATTATATAATATGTCCGTAGAGAAAGGAATCGTATTCATAGTAAGGTATGACCTCTTATAACATTTCAATTGTCTAATTGCTTCTAGAATTACACTCATTCATATTTAGTATACGATCATATGAAATTGGCTTTATTACATTTCATTTAGAACAAAAGTTCGAAGCGACATTGAGCTGACAAGAAAGACAGTTGAAGAGTTTCATAAGCCGCATGTTTTACTTTACTGCATCTCAGTTCTTTACTTTGTTCGTAACTGAGTTTTTCCCCACTGTCCTCCATGATTTTCAAGTCAAATTCAGTGTGACCTTGTTCACTATTCACGAAATTTACTTGTGAATGTTGATGCAGATACACGGAATAGATCAACTTTATCTAACATGTTTATTTTATCAATGCGGACAGTGGACGTGGGCGGCGTGCTCACGGACTATTGGACTGTATGGCCATACATTTCAAATTCAGACAAATGATATTGATATGTCCACTAAGAATACGTTCTCTTCGTCGTGGCAGATCAGTAATATATTGAGCACATGATGTTTAAATTCTTCTTTCAATAGATTGAATACCTTAATATTCATTTGCCATTAGGCCGAATGAACAAACTGATTGATGGTGTTAAAATGGCATATGCTACTGGTAATAGAAGCAATCTGATAAATAGTAACCATTGTTGATAAACATTGATAGCAGGAGATTTACGTATAACGTAACTTTTTGTGGCAGTTTTCGCAAGTTTTTGTCCCAGAAAATCTGATTCTCAGTTCAATGTGTACTTCAGACGTATTCAGGATATTCTGTACAATTTCATATTTTGCGGACTCAAATCAAGACACATATTATGATTCTATGCTTGATATTTCGCGAAATGGAATACAAAACAATAACGCTGTTAAAAGTGCTTTTATATTTTTAAATATGGTCTTGTTTTGATGGTATTGTGAATAGGGTTTCTGGTTTCCCTGGTTTCAATGGCATTGGGCGTTCTTTCTGAAGCGAAGCATAACAAATAAGCATAGATTGCCGGATGTCACACTCTCATCTGACGATTTATATGAACTATTTAATAGAAACCATGCGACCTGCATTCAACAACTGCCCTACTAATTGCAGTGTGTTTTGCTCAAATGGAAAGTTGCACTACTTTAAATACTGTGAAAGGTTTTGATATGGAATAGGGAAGGCGAGGCTCATTGGGCTGCCGCAGAAACCTTTTTTTTTTTGACAAGTTCAACTTCAGCTTCTCTTCGCTTCACATTGGCGTTTGACAGTACTTTTTAACTTTTATATGGACTTTTAAGAAAATAAATCATAAATATAGTAAATGTGCTTTTAGATCGTTGTTTCATCATGATGGAATTTACACTTTGCATTTACTGAAATAAAATACTGGAATTGAATATTATTATTACTGTGTTTAGGACGAATTCAATAATTGCTGAGTTGTCAGAGCAAAATTTTATATGTTTATTTGCTTCAATTGATGATTTGTTAAATGTTGATTGCAATCGTTTAGGGAAGGTGGCCCCATAGTTTGGTAGGTTAAAAATTGGCTAAAGTCGGGTCAGAAATAAAGAAATAAGGCGTCGTTAATCAAACAGCTGACATTAACTTTTTTATCTACTGATGTATATCTTGCATTATATTTTGAAAAAAAATAAATATGTATCGAACAATCGGTGTTTCTTCTCTTCTTTCTTGCCCCTCCTACACTGATTTTAAGGAATTCGGGTTAATAATTAACTAAATAAAGATCATAAGCAGTTAGTTTTGAGCATACACTATTTTTACCGTAGATAATTTGATATGATATGTTCTGCCTTAAGATACAGTACAGGGACAATATGGTTAACTTCATATTGCGTATTTCAGAAAAAATACATATGTTTTGAACAATCAATGTTATCATTGTTAGGACGAATAACTCATATCTGTATTCTGCGTCTCGATATGGCAGTTAGTTCGCTTGCCAAGTAGAGCTGAGGCCCGTCCTGCCGTTTTCATCTTAATAAATGAGTTTGCTTATCAAATATCACGATGACACTGTATAATACATAATAAATGAATGTGTAAACCTACCTTAAATTGGCGCCCCTTTTTGTGGACTGTTTGGCTTCAAGTAACGGGAATACAGCCACTTCTTGCTACTATTATGAATATGCTGTTTACACTGAATTCTACAGGCCTTTCGGGTCAATCATTTATATCACATTGTTGTTATTACTTGTGACGTTATTGGCTATTTTTCAGATACTTGCTAGTTATTGTAACCAATTTGACCAAATTGAAAGAACTAAGTTTCAATGGAGCCTCAGTATAGGTTCAAAAACCTTGTAATATCTACTTACCAAATTATACAGCGAAAATGATCTGTTGTATATAAAACAACTGTGAATTTATATTGTAATACGAGATAAGTAAAAATCAGTTTTGACAATATTTATGCAAAAAGCTACAGAAACATGCTCAGTAGCAAAAAGTTTAAACATAATCCCACCTTAAGGTTTATCAATATAGAAAAAATGAAACAATGAGAACGCAAAACCTTACGTGACATTCCAATTTCAAAACTGTTGTATTTTAGGTAGTTATACCAATATACTGAATACTTTGAGCTTACATAAAACAATGTACATATTTTGCCACATAGCTTCATGTCACATATCTTTGCTGGTGATTGGGAACACTGATTTCAGTGTTCAAATATTAAAAGTATGGTTGTCTTATTGCAATATTAGTTAAGCACACATCAAAATTTATAAGCTACAAGGTTTATGAAAACGGACATTTGTAATGAAAAACAAAGGCAAAGCATACGCAATAATTTAGAACTTGACAATGTGTTATCTACTTATATCTTTAAACACTCATATACACACGCACACACGCACGCACGCACACACCTATGCTCGCACGCACACACGCATACATGCATGCACGCACGCATACAAACGAAATGGAGAGCTATTCGTTGCGTCTTGGTATGCATAAGCTTCCAACATCAAAACAGTCGTAATTTACAAACGACAATCAATCATAAACTTACTTATTTTATCCAATAGCTACATGAGCATAATTTTTATAAATAAAATGAAGGTGATTGCGCAAAGAGAACGTGGATGTTCGGCTATGCTTACTAAAACACGTCAACATTTATGCTTACATGGCTTGTTATTATAAAAAAAATGTAAAAAAAAATGATACAAAGACATACTTCACTAGTAGATAACTTCACTAGTGGATATAATCTAACGAAACCTTAATAAATGTACTACCCTGTATAGAGCACTGTATAATGAGATTACAATGTTATAATCGAATACTAAATACCATAAACATGCATAATGAAATCGACGCATGTTGATTAATTGCTACATTTCACAAAACCAATCTAAACTTTCTGGTCTTTGTGGTAGGCAGCGGGAATATCAAGGTTTTGACACGTTTCGTGTGTAACTGGTTGCTTAAACATTGTTCAAATATTGTACATTATCCAAAAATATAAGTAAAATCTTTACAGAAACTGACAATGCTTAAGATGAGACATCCGAATAAAATTAATTTAAAAGCTAAATTTTAGATAATATCTAGCACAGTATTTATAAATGTTTGATCATTTACAAAACTATACAAAAACTGTCTATATGTATGAATCCAACAAAAACAGCTCGACAAATTACATTCAATTTCAAAATTTGTTACAAACACATGAGATTATACCAAAAATAACAATAGAAAATCAACATGTTAATAATTGTTTTATATTTGCTTTCAACGTCACAGCACGGTGAGCGTTATAGTTCTAGATCTACTGAAAATAATCTACAGGGATATGCAAACCGTTTAAGAGAACTATGAATAAAAAGCATACATAGCATAAGATAACATAAGATAACATAACATAACATAACATTTATTGTAGTGAAAGGCCTCCAGCCAAAAATACAACTATCAGAGAATTACACAATAGTGGTGACAAGTTACGCACAAAATCCCGCGGGTTATTTAAACATTACAAATGCTCATATATAATAAATGACTAAACACGGACATTATTTTTCTCTTGTCCAGTTTAAGAAGGTTTAATGGATTTTTTAAGATGTTAATTTCGTCTTTTCTGACATGACTTGTTTGATTGTACACGTGTACCGTACACTCGCAAATAATCAATAGTCAAGCTTCTTTGTTTGTTTCCATGAATAAACAGGCCAGGCAGAAGTCCCAGGATCGGTTGGTTTTCCGCCAGTCGGTTTCCCCAAGTCTTGATTTGGCCTTAGCGACCACGAAATCAGACGTGTTGCACCTAAATGGATCACATTTATAAATCTGAATTCTATCCCTCTTGAGATGTAGAGTAATCTCGTCCTCTATTATGGTTCGAGTAGCAAAGAGGTGTTTCGCTCCATAATGAATGACCTTTATCGTTTCCCTAGTTTCGTCCACTGCTGACAGAATGCCTTGGTGCGTTATCCAAAAGTAAGTGTATTGAACAATTGACCCCACCTTTAAATCAGACCATGCGTGCACTTCGGATATCTGGAACTCTTTGTAGACTTTACCGACCTTCGGAAGAAGTAGAATCTCCTGTCTAGCAATATTACTTTCGCCGTTAGCGATAGCAACAAGTGCTGGGCTTTGCACAACTTTTGACCAGAAGACGAAATCAGTTGATGTGTTACCCGATCTGTTGAATCGCTGTTCCCCTATTCTCGACTTTGCCCTCTTTACAACCCTGTTTGCTGGATACGTTATGAAACCTTCAAAGCTTTTCCGGATCACGTGATCCTTGCTCAGAGACATCTTAATGAACTCCTCTTTAATTGTTCGTGTACCCAAAATACCATCAAGAGCGTAGTGTATCACTCTTACTTTGCCAATATTATTAGCTTTTGAATCACCCGGCACAATTTCAGTGGCAATTGCGTCGTGTTTAAAGCCCCAATAATAGAAAGTGATTGCATCTCCGGGTTTTAGTTCATCTATTTCTTGAATCATTTGATCTCGATCCTTCTTCACGACTTCTTCCGCAAAATGAACCGATCTGTACGCTAACAAGTTATACTTTCCTTCACCAATACGCGACCTTGCTCTCTTGATCACTTCTTCCTTCTGAAACCTATACATGGGGTGGAACATGTATATCCATATGTCCTCGTATCGAAGATCAAATTTGAAGGTTTCTTCAATAACGCGGCGCGGCTGATTAGCCCCGTAGTGTACCACTTTCACAGCGAGCTTTGAAATACAGTCACGAACAGGCATTACCTCTGTGCTTATCGCCTTGTGCCAAAATCCTCTCCATTTGAATTCAATGATCTGTCCAGGCTTCACATCGTCTCGTATTTTGGCCCACTGTTTTCCCATTCCCTTTGAAGAATGTTTCCGCTCCATGTGGTGATCAATGTTGACTTGTCGCATGTTTGAAATTGTTTCCATGGGATTTATTGACCGCAAGAAGATCAGTTTGTCTGGCACTTGTGTAGTTTCAATATCCATGTCGATGTCTTCATCTAGTTTTGCCCAATGGCAAAAATGGCAGGAGCGGTTTGATAGCAGACCAAACTTGGTTTCGCCTATCCTTTGCTGGGCTCGTTGTACAACAAGTTCTGGAAGGTGCGTTTTGTAGCCGCTGTAATTGTGGCCAACTAGGCGATCTTTACTTAAATCGATGAATATCTCATCTTCGGTAATTATACGACGACCGAACAGACTTGGAGAAGAGTAGTGAATCACCCTTAATTTTCCTCGTTGCTTTCGTGTTCCTTTGTCAATTACCACTGAAGAAACGATTCCTTCATGGGAAATGTTTTTGTGGTCGAATGAAACAACATCTCCGATCCATACATTTTTAAGTGAATGAACTTTGTGCTTGGATCCTTGGAATGGTGAAAAGAATAGCTTTCGCATCTTCGGAATTAAGTGTGTGAAACAAATGGTGAAAACTCCACAGACAACCATGGCTCCTACTACAATGCCCGTTGACGCTCCTGTGGCTATAACAGCAGCCAAAAGGGCAAGACCTCCCACTTGAAGGCCGCAGTAGGATATGAACTTTGCCCATAGAACACTTCGTTGCCGACGACAACAAGATGCGCAAATCTTACCGGCATCTCTATCTTCACCAAGCTGTTTGTGACGAAATACTGTGTAAATAAGAAATACTACAGCGACAATTGCCAGATAGCCCCAAGGAGTCCAAACAAGGGCCGTTTTTGCTGCCATAGCCGCATCATCTAGAGAAAGGACTATTAGTTTGCATACCGATCTCAGAACCTTTCCGCCGACATTTATAACTCCGGATGCAATATCACTTATCACCTCTTTCGCCCCGATCATTTGGAAACTTTCCTCATTGCCGACCGAACACCAGTTGCAGAAATGTTCACAGTTGCAATTCAGAAGTGAATACTTGACATTCTGGTGTTCCTTGACGATATCCTCTGCCCTGTCCACGATTTGATCAGGCGAGTATGGCGTTTTGTGATAGCACACGAGATAGATTTCATGGTACAAAAGATTCAGTAGCTCTGTAGTTTCAATTATTTCCAGTTCTTCACTGAAAGACGTGCTGAAGAAATGGATAAGAGTTACAGAAGCGTTACCTTCTTGTAGCAGCTGAACGCTTTTCACTATTGCATGGTGTGTATACGGTGATATTTGTCTATCCCTAATGTTGATCATAAAGTTCTGACCTCCGATGGTGATGTGATTTCCTCTCCCAATCTGAGCAAAATGGGTAATTCGTTTTCTGGTGGTACAATACACGCAGGCGATGCCCTCTCTGTCATTGCGGTCTAACCCAAATCGATTTCGCAGGTCATTATACATCTTACTGAATACCATTGCCATGTTATTGTGTTGATATATTCAAATCACTCTGAAATCAAAACAAGAGTGTTTTTAGTCTACTTTCGATTTGACTAATTTTTGAATCACCTAAGTATCAAGAATTTTGCGAAGTTTGATTTTACTGTTTGATCGATTTCTGAAAACAATATTCTGATCAATATAATAGCCTAAATATAGTATGATTTAAGCTATCCATATACACAAAGCGATCATCGGCGCATGTGCCCATTATATAGCTGACTATCCATAACAATGATCTAAAATTAAATTTGCTGAATTTCATCGATAAGTCATTTTCCAATTTTTATTATTTCAACTCTCATTTTAATATAATCCTGATTGTTGCAAAATATTTTACACTAGAGTGACAAACGAAAAAGATAAATTTTCTTACTCCTAAAATGTTTTCCTTCAGAGACTTAATCTATTTTGAAAAGAAATATAAACTTCTACTTCTACAATCCTTTTAACAGGTAAACAATAAACAATAATGGTCGGTAATGGCAGCAAATCACAGCGGATAACAAATCGATCCGGAAATTACCGAAAAGTTAGCGGGCTGTAGCAGGGAAATTTAAAATGCACATTCGTTTGTGTTTAATTTATAATTTCTGATGTAATAAACCACAGTTAAATCAATGTTGCAAATTTTAATTATACTTATTCATTTAAGCTCGATTGTGAAAGAAGCTTTTTGAATCACTGTCGAGTTCATTTCTTGGGTAGAAACCAGAACTGGTGTCCATTTTGCGAGGCCGTAAGAAAGGACATCGGGTGGTATCGAACCCACAACGTCTTGGGTGAGAGGCGGACACCTATGTCACTATACCACTCTCACCATCAAATTTAAGAAAGCAAGTTAATCATCAGTTTTCAAAAGAAATATCCAACATATGTATGGATCAGTCAATGTAATCTAATAGTTACTGTTAACCAACTATTGAAATTTTTTAAGAACAGTGCTTCTTCAGTTTTACCCTTACTACACCCCTAATAACTGGCCTTAACCTAGGTTGTACTGGGTATTTCGCCTTGAAAAATATTGGAGATATCCAAATCTAAACATTAAAAATTTGGAGTCAAAACAATTCAATAGTCTGAACTCAGGATATAATTCCATTAATGATGTGTATCAGTTTCTCTTTAAATAAAGTAACACTGCAATAAATAAAAAACAAAGAAATTAAAGGATTGTATTCAGAAATGCCTCAGCAGTTATTTAGTGGTTGCAATAGTTAAATAAATTACGACCATAATTCATTTTTTGCATTTTATATTGACACAGCTCAAGAACTGAAGTAGTCAAGCGGAAACAGAGTTATTTTGTAACTTTTAAATTTGAAGTATTACAACTACGTACACATCTGAGTAAAATGGCGGTATTAAAGCATGTTTTCCTTCTCATTCTAAGCACAGGTAAGTTTCTTTTTATTGTCGTTTTAAAGGGGCTATTAATTTTCCTTCTTAAAACATACTAACTATTCGGTGAAATCAATTTCCGATATGATAATGAATACTTTCATTTTGTAATGGATTATGAGTGACTTTACAATTAATCTTTTGATCTTTCGTTGGTGTCTATGGCCATGCCGATTTCATTCAATGTTCATCGTCATCTCGCTGGTAATTTTTGGGCGTTCAAAACAAATACTAAAATTAAAAATGCCGGACTGATTTTCCGAGTCCTAGCTGTTGTATATATCTCAAAGACGGTAAAATTATATAATGTTTGCACATTTTTCATGACGTTTGTTTGTAAATAGGACTGTCATTGGCTTACTCATCGAAAAGTTTGTATTTTGTTAAGTGCTGAGAAAACATTTCTGATTCGTAAACTTGCCAAGTAAACTAATATTGCCACTGTTAAACGTTAACAAGTTTTTTTTGGTTACAAACATGTTTATCGTTTGTCTCTAATTAAATTATGTTTCTTTTCCTTTTCTGTGTTTTCCTGCCTAGGTTTTAAAACTTGAACTTGGCGATAAAACTATAATCAATTTGGTATGTCCTTACTGGGAAGGTAGGTTTTGGGCCATCCAAATCAATAAAATACTTCTTTTCCAAAAACTGAATTTATAAATCTTGATATTTATGGACAGAGATAACATGTATTATAAACACTAGAAGGAAAGTTTGCGAACTGTAGGAATTACTTGGCAATTTTCAAAACGATTGCCAATTAAAACAATAGAAATTTAATTCATATTTTTACATACTACTTATTATAATGACAACGGGCATTGAAACAGTCTATTTTTAAAATATTCAGTTGTATATATCTCAAAGAAGTTAAATTTGTGATAGTGTGCTAGTTGTTTTGTTGACCTTTGTTTGTGTTTTCCTGCATATAGGTTTAAAATTTGTACTTAACGGTAAACATATAATCAATTTGGTATAACCTTAATGGGAAGAAGAACATAGAAGAATGTAATGTTTTAAGCGAATTATTGGATATCATTATAAATTCACATCGAAACACATTCTCTTTGGTAACCATGTTGGGTGTGTTTTCTAAATTCTAAAGAAATATTTGTTTGTTAACATTGATCTTTATCATATTTGAATTCAATATATTATATTTTTTGTATTCTATCAGTTTTAATTCTCATGATTAAGGTATTATTCTCTGAAATAAAAACTGGTTAAACCAATCATTCTTATGGGATTGCACATACGCTCCCAACTTTTACCGCAACGCGAAACATCCGGGTTCTCAAGGGCCAGTGAGCACAACTACCGACGTACATCAACTTGCTATGTTATTTTAACGACGCGCTCAAGTGACTTTTAAATTGAAATTGTTTAAAACGATTTTTTTCCAAATTGATAGACAACACAAAACAGCTGTTATGTTTGACAAATGCAGAATGTATATTTAATTTACTTAATTCATCCTTTGCATAATTATAATAATTACGCAGAAAATGGAAATATAGCTTACTTTACCTACTACAAATAGTGAAAAAAATCTCAGCAAATAACGGGTCTCATTTAAATAATTTTACAATAGCAATACACTTGCGAGGTGAAAGGAATGTCTTTATATACTAGTATATACAGCTGTATCAATCACTGTTATGATACTAGGTAATTGTATTAAAAAATCATAAATTTACATTACCTATTCTAATGCAATAATAGAGACTCATTAGGTACAGTTTGGGGCTGCTCAAAATATATTTGGGGCTGATTTTTATCACCTGTGAATATAATTGTAAACATACAGTTTAATCGCGCTGTCGGTCCTGCAGCCTTTCAACGCTTTCATTCAAACATGGCCTTCTTAAAATTAACACTAAAATATGACCTGGATATTAAACAGGGGTCCCTTTGTCAGTGCTATTAAAATGCGTTCTTTAACGATCAAGGTCTGCCACTTATCCGGGTCATTCTGTCTTTGTAATATGTTCATAACACCGATTCTCTGAATTGGCGTAAACTACATTATTTGATTAGATGGAGACTTAACAATGATGATTCTGTTTTTCAATTCAATATATTTGCTGTAATAGCTTTTCCAAATTACTATTTCTCCAAACCATGTGTTTTTATTTTGTTTCAGTCGGATTAGTCCGGTCTTACGACTATTGTGGCGAGATTCTATCTTGCGCAGAAGGCTACTGCTGTGAAGACAATACACGTTGCTGCGATTCCTTGTGGTAAATCACCTAGAATTCAACTCTCCTTTACTCCTTTTGTAGAACACTCCGATTGGTCAATGGGGAAAACACATTTTCGTGTATCATTTAATAATAACACATTTAGTGTAGCCTTGTCAACAAAGTAATGCTATTATGAAATGATCTTTTTTAGTATCACAATTCTGATGCACTTGTATGATTGGTATCCATTACACTGCATCATTTTTGAATGGATTCTATGTTAAGCTACTTATCTTATTCAATACATAGATATAAGAAGCATTCGGTACGTAATGCAAGTGAATAGTCTGGAGACTGAAATAGTTTTGCTGTAGAAAAAATACTTTTAAAGATTCAGCAATAAACACAAATATGACATCTGGAACACCTGTATTTATTGTACTTAAAACAGTGGTTTACCAAATTAAATCTTACCATATTTTCTTGTTTTAAGTGGGTAACCTTTCAACCGTTCATTAGACTCAATAAATTCTTTTAGAATAATTAATTTTCAGATGTCTTTGGTCGTCTAACAGTACATAAAGGATATTAGGTTTTGCGTTTATTTGGACTATAACAGTTTGATGCTGTCTTGTCCAAGAAAAAGATAATGTCCTCAGTACCAACTTAACTTTTTCATGAACGTTTTTAATTACTGTTGACATATGCTTGAAACAGACACTTTTACAAAAGTGAATGGATTTGAACTAGAAGGCTTAACATAATACTCTTTGGCCATAAACGGATGACCAGCAAAACATGACTCTAGTTACAGCTGACATATGCTTAAATCAGACACTTTTACAAATGTGAATGGATTTAACTAAAATGCTTAACATAATACCGTTTGGCCATAAACGGATGACGAGCCAGACACGACTCTAATTACTCGTGACATATGCTTGAATCAAACACTTTTTAAAGTCTACAAAGGTAGATAGATTTGAACTAGAAGACATATCACAATTCCCTTTAGCTATATCGGATAACAATCCAAAAGTTCTGTAAGCAAGCAAAAGCAACTTTGCCAGATAATCTTTTCATGACTCTGTTTCATTGCTTAAGTCTTTAAGTTTAAAATGGATAAAGTTTGAGTACGTGAAGAATACGCTACGAAGTTGTTGTAGTGTCAATTTGGTGGGTGTAAAGAGGATAAAGTAAATATAATCAATATACTATAAACTTTTTATTTGATCAATTGATCTATTTGCTTTAAATATGGATCCGTTCATAAATTATCATGTATACTTTTTATGATAATCGAGCTCTAATTACATAACACACTGACCGTACAAGCCTCAGTTGCACAGCAAACTGGTAATACGGGCTGAAGTTGCATTACACACTGAAAATAGAAGCTTCTGTTCTATAACACACTGAATATACAAGCTTCATTTAATTAACAAACTGGATGTATGAGTTGAATTGCATTACATATTGAATATACGAAATGAGCTGAATGTCGAGCTGAGCTTCAGTTGCTTTGTTATTTGTTGCTTTGTTGCTTTGTGCATGACATACTGAATGCACGAACTTAAGTTGCCTTGAATCCTGAATGTACGATATCAGTTGCATTACATTCTGAACGTAGAAGCTTCAGCTCCATTACACACGTAATGTACGAGCTTTATTTATGTTACATAATGAAGTTACGAACTTGAGTTGCCTTACATACTGAATGTACAAGCTTCAATTGCATTGCACACTGAATGTACGAGCTTCAATTGCATTACACACTGAATGTACGAGCTTCAATTGCATTGCACACTGAATGTACGAGCTTCAGTTGCATTACACACTGAATGTACGAGTTTCAGTTGCATTACACACTGAATGTACGAGCTTCAATTGCATCACACACTGAATGTACGAGCATCAGTTGCATTACACACTGAATGTACGGGCTTCAATTGCATTACACATTGAATGTACGAGCTTCAATTGCAGTACACACTGAATGTACGAGCTTCTGTTGCATTACACACTGAATGTACGAGCTTCAATTGCAGTACACACTGAATGTACGAGCTTCAGTTGCAGTACACACTGAATGTACGAGCTTCAGTTGCAGTACACACTGAATGTACGAGCTTCAGTTGCATTACACACTAGATGTATAAGCTTCAGTTGCATTACACACTGGATGTATGAGCTTCAGTTGCATTACACACTGGATGTATGAGCTTCAGTTGCATTACACACTGGATGTATGAGCTTCAGTTGCATTACACACTGGATGTACGAGCTTCGGTTGCATTACACACTGGATGTACGAGCTTCAGTTGCAGTACACACAGGATGTATGAGCTTCAGTTGCAGTACACACTGGATGTACGAGCTTCAGTTGCAGTACACACTGGATGTATGAGCTTCAGTTGCAGTACACACTGGATGTATGAGCTTTAGTTGCAGTACACACTGGATGTATGAGCTTCAGTTGCATTACACACTGGATGTATGAGCTTCAGTTGCATTACACAATGCATGTATGAGCTTCAGTTGCAATTCATACTGTACTGATTCATCTACATTGCACACTGGATATACCAGTTTCTGTTACATTACACATTGGATGTACGCGGTTCAGTTGCATTACATTCTGGATGAACAAGATTCATTTGCATTACCTAATATTTTTTTCTGAATGTTCGATCTCCGGTTGCATTACATAATAGATGTTGCATTGTTTTCTGAATGTAAGCTCTATCTTGTTGCATTGACTACTGAACGAACGAGCTTCAGTTGCATTACATACGGAATGTACCAGTTTCACTTGGATTACATTCTGAATGTACGAGATTCAGGTGCATTATTGAATAATTAGGCCTTAATTTCTTTGGATGACAAACCTAATGTTCTGTTTGTAGGCAAAAGCGTACATGTCTGATAATTGGTCCATGACCTTATATGATTGCTTGGAGTATAAATTGAATATAATCTGTGATAAGACATGGCGCATGTGTTTAATTTGGATAAGACACTGAATGAACGTGTATCGGTTGTATTACACATTTGATGTAGGAGCATCAGTTGCGTTACATACGGAATGCTGCTCGTACTTGTAAAACAAAAATGTTATTTAAGTGATCGTTACCGCCACCAATAATTGCTATTTAAAACCCAGAATTGTGTATGATTAAAGGGTTTGTCTACCATCAACCTTTTTTTCAGGGGGACGGGCGGGTTTGTCGGGCTAGGATTTGGGATCTTCGTCTTCGTCTGCTTTATTGCTGCGGTTGCCTACTTTTGCCGGAGGCGCTACTACACAAGGCAGCCAGTATATATTCAGCATCCCTTGCCCGGCGCCAATGTGACCGTGGTCAACACATCAACAGGTTGCTTTAGTAGGCTCTTAAACAACGAAAAGCCGGTTTTATCATGCGTCAGCGCGCTCGACACGCATGCTTAGTCTTTGAAAAGAATGGTTTGGATTTGACAATGATATTTTTTGACTCGGGATAATTATATCTGGTAAATGAGAAATCTGATGTTCGAGTTGTTTAACTATGTAAAGAATAAGTGAATTAGGAATAAATCAAACGAAACAAGCAACACACATGAAACGAGCAAAATGATACAAGAACATTCCTCAAAAAAAGACTGCTTAAGTCAAAAATATAAATATGAACACAAGTTTGTTCCAAAACGCTATGGTTGGGGTGTCAAACGATGCAATATTTTGTACTTAATTTATATGTGGTATAATGGCAAATGTATTTTTAAACCTTAATGTTTGTCTGGAATTTTGCAAAAGTTATCTGGTAAATCAAAAAATTAAATACAAACATGCCATTTACAATATGCATGCAAATCATTGATTATTATGTTGCATAATAAAAATGACTTCAGAAAAAATACGGAAAACATAAATATAGAATAAAAACAATGAAATGACAGTACAAATATGAAATTTAAGAACATGAATATGACATTTATCGCATAATTATAATTTATCGAATATTGCAACATCTTACACTCGTACATAAGTTAATAATTAATAGTTAATTAATATTTAACGTTGCGGTTTACATTGCAGATATGGTCGTACTATGTCATCGTTTTTTTGCTTTGCAGTATGGACGTGCACTGCTGTGAAAACACATATCCCCCATACTATCAAATGATTGTTAACCATGTGTTTCTGTTTCTGTCCAGGTGCACCTGTTCCCCAAGGGATACACCAGGGATACATGCACCAACCCCCGACAGGACAGGCGGAATACATGCACCAACTTCCTACAGCACAGGCGGGATTTGTCAACCCAATGGCGGACCAGACATCATACTCTCCGCCCTTTTCAAAGTAAATCAGGCATGCACGTTGGAGTCTTACGGTTTGACTGGGTGGAACAGCCTGCGATTACCTGTCTTATTTTTTTTAAAGTTTTTGTGTTGTGAATGAATATTGACTGGTAATTTGTTTGTCATTAGGATATTTTGAAATGTTGCTCTGTTTAGATTAATATATAGTAGAATGAAATGTTTTACAAACGTATTGTATTTGAATTAAGTTTGCTTAAATCATTGTCCTGATATTTTATCTTCACAACTCAGGTTTAGCCATTCTGCCCTTCTTAATATTATCGTTTTCCATTTGTTAATCTACGGAATCTATTGTTTATGAATTTCATAGTTCGTCTGCCAAAATAGTTAATCTGATAAAGATCTTTGAGAGAGGATAGTAATTGTGCTTCATTTAACCTTTAACTCATTTTGCAATTCTTCAAATTATGTGAGTGACACGAAGTCAAATTGCCTTTTCTCATTTTGTTTCTATTTCGGAATGTTATTTGCGGCAGATTTGTTGTGCTATGCTTTTCAATACCATGCAAATATACTGTATTGAAATCGCCTCTTACGAATTGTTATTTTATTGCAATTGTTTGTATAGGTTATAAACTTTTATATAACGAAGATTATATTAAGTTTAACTTTGTACGTAACACAGTTCAAAGGTCACAGTAAACATACAGATACATTTTTTTTCAATACAATCAAATCAATACACATCATTCACCCTGAGTCAGGAAAACAACAACAACTGTAACCAAGTATTTATCAAGCATACTAATTAATTATAAAAAAACATGATTGTAATAACCAACCATCACTTCAACATTAAAGACTCATAACAGAAACTAGTGTTTGGATATTTCACACAGTTTATTGGCTTGTCTGCTCACATTAAGTTACATAGACTGATAGGCTTATAGTCTAAACTTGAGAGGTAATTCTAGTGTAAAAACAACATTTATCAACAAAATCCATTTAAAAAATATATTAATGTATTTTTTTATTAATACATGTACTTACAAATTGACAGAAATAAACTTTCGAAAAATTTTCATGTTGTTTTATGCCTTTTTATATATAATAGAGTTTTTTTTTATATTTTTTATTATATTTTCAACACTTACTTTGAAATATATATAGTTATGCTCATTGAAAGGGGCGTAGCATGGCTGAATATCATTTGCTACGGGGTCCAGAGGCATGTTCCCTCGTGAGTTATTTCATCATTATAGATAATACATGTTGCGTTTCGGCGTATTCTCGGTACCCTTCTAGTCATCAAAATTAAGTAAACACTAAATAAAATACATTATGTTTTTCTCTTGCTATTTTTACCTTCCTAACTTTCCTCCAGGCCATGGGAGCGTTTCAATAAAGAATTTATGTCGTAACTTTAATAATAATAATTTCGTACAAACGTCACAAATAGTGGTGCGGTCAGACCACTCGTATGTAAAAGTTGTCGTTCTAGGGGCTTCGAGCATGCTCCCCCGGAGAAATATTTAATTTGCAGATGCGAGTAGTAGCGTTTTCGGATGTTTATCAAAATCAGCATATCTTATTTTAGAAAAATATTAAAATGCTTAAGACCTTATGAGTAGCTAGTGATGTAATAATCTAAAAGTGAAAACACCCAAGAAGATTTATTCTTAATTTTGCGTTTCCTAAAAGTAACATTACATTACTAACAGTACTGACATTTAATGTCCCTCCCGGACGGCGATTATTATTTTAGTCCATTTAAACAAATCAAACTACAAGAAATAAGGTAATTGCACATAGTAAGGATAGAAATCATAAGGACTATATAAGTTTAAACCATTTCACAAGGTAAAGTCTAGAAAGCATTTTCACTTTACAAATATTATTATTGTATGGTGTTAGTTCAAAACTTAGTCAATCGTAACATAATGAAAATAGTGGTATAAATCTTAGATAAAATATCTCACTACATTAAATGTAATGAACGTGCATTGAAAGCCTCGTATAAATACGAGCGTATTTACTTAACATTCATATTTCAGATTTATTTTCTGACGACAACAACTGTACAAGTAAACATACAAGGTCGTTATCTATTGTAACGCTTTATATATTTCCCTCTAATTTGTTGGTAAAACTGTAAAAACGAGATGAAATAGAATTCATCGTCAATAACATTTGCAGTACAAATCTGGCATACACGGAAATTATGGAAGGGATTATCCGCCAGTTAATTCATGCTGCTTTATGACATTTCTCATTTTAAATTGCAAGTGCATCCGTCTAAATGGCAGGTGCCTTCGTGCAATTGATTCGTGCCTATTTGTTATTGACAAACGCATTTGTCTATGTTTACAACTTTATGTTGCCTTCACTTTATTGCTTAGTGTTTACGTCTAAACGAAAAATGACCTGTGTCAAGACGTTCTTACATCTAAATAACTTAATAACTAAATTGTGTACAAAACTACAACTTTACTATAAATACTAAATAACTAATAACTAGTACACAGTAGTCAATTAAAAGTAAAAACTTGACATCTGTCATTTATTGTTTAGACGTAGACACTAAGCAATAAAATGAAGGAAACTTAAAGTTGTACACACAGACACATGCGGTAGTCCATTACAAACACGAACGAAGCAATTGCATGAAGGCACTTACGATTTAAACGAATGCACTAGCAATTTAAAAAGAGAAATGTCATAAAGCAGCATGCATTAACTGGCGGATAATCCCTCCCACAGGAAATGTCTCATTCTATTTCGAACATACCTTTGTGTATTGACTCTTCGACAATGAGAAGACACGTGTAGCTTTGTTAGGGCAACTCTAAGGTGTCTGGAAATAATATTCTCTAAGTACGTTTCAATATCTAGTAAACTTTGACATGTACATATACCGTCAGTACACCATCGTCATTCATTCCTCGTACCATTTTTGCACAAAATCATCAATTACTCTTTGTAAAACAATGGAATAAAAACATCAGCATCGACATTGGGAACATTTCCACAAACTCCTAAAAATTAGATTAAAAGATTATTTTGTTCATTAGTTAAATGGTTATCGATATCATAGCCTTTAATATAATGTTGTCTGCTTGATACAACTTCAACCAAATCTTAATTATTTTAATGTATCTCTCTTCACAAACATTTGAAACAACTTTGGACAGAGGTTAATGAAGTGCTAATGAATTGCGTTTTGGCCTAATTACGCAAATAAAATCATATAAAACGCGACTATTTTAATTTCGATGAGTTACAAAACGCAATATACGTAAACATAGAATACGCAAATTGTTTTACAATGAACGCGCAAATGAATAAAAATAAATACATGTATATATTTTTGTTTTCATTTTGGCCTCGTCCGGGAATCTAGATACGATCGGCTTTAGAAAGAATCTGAGTTCACGGATTTGAACAGATATATTTCGCGGAAATTAACCCGCAAAACTCGGTTAATCCCAGGAAAAACAGGGATCATATTAAAGATGCAATACAATGCTCGTTAGGCGTAATATATCAAACCAATATGTTGAAATGAAATTTTAGTACTTCATTTTATCCGATTTTATTTTGTTGACTGTTATTAATTCATTATAGTATGGTTTCTATGTTTAAAATACCCTTAAATCGGCTCTTTCTTGACATGTTTTACTAAGATTGCTATGAATTGAATGGAACGGATTGTGTTTGAAGATTTCTTAGTTTGTCTCAGTAATTTCAACACTAAGTCTTAAGCGTGTTGCATATGCATATTTATAAAACAAAATAATATAAATCTGTTCATTTGTGTTTATGAGTGACATTATAGGTTCAGGGCAATATTAAGATACATCAATACAAACATACATAGGTTAAAAATAGTACTAGTATAAGGTTAAATCGATCCAAAGGAATGTTGTGCGAAGATCCTGTCATTGTAGAAAAATATCTTTAACATATACTTTATTTACATGTCCAATGCAATTTGTTGGATACATTTCTTAGCGGGCATAGCCTTGTACTAAATTAAATAAAACTCAGTCATGTTTGAAGTGTAGCGTAGATTTAACTATCGACTATTGTGCGTGTCCCTGTAAATCCTCAGATTTTTCTCCTTACATTACGATAATCTTTACTATGTATAGGTAAGTGTTTTTTTATGTATGTTATGTATTACAACTACGTAGACATTTAAGTAAAATAGCGGTATTGAAAAAGGTTTTCATACACATTCTAAGCATAGGTAAGTTCCTTTTTTCATGATTTTATTTTGAACACGCGGCATGGTTTACAGTATCTATTGTATGATGAAAATACATTGACATACTGCTGAGAGTTGCCAGCAGTATCGACGGCTTGGCGTATTTCACACTTAACATCACTCATGTTAGAAAAGTATTTAAATGCGTAAGACCGTTGAGAGTAGATTGTACTATCAAAGTGAGCACACTCATGAAGAATGGTTTTGTTTTAAGTACTCAGGTTGCCGATTCGGCGCTGTTTCATGGTAATGTGCAGCCTATGTTTTGAATCATCTCAGCGCTCAAATGGTTTAGGCAAGTAGTCCATTTGTGTGCTATTCACTGGGAGACTTCCATTTGAGTAATTCACATAAATACTTTTCTAGTCATCATATGTGATTTCAGAACATTACAAATTACATATTATAAATGATTCATGTAACCATGTCGTCCATTCTATTTAAGATGCATTACTTTACATGCAGCATAGTATCCATGGTAAAAATGTACGTCACGCGCACCAGCTGACACGGTTTCATGCATTTTATCGAGATTGTGCCCCCTAAAATACATCAAATTATCGATTTTATTGACTATGACTGAAGAAATATAATTCCGTCCGCAGGGAACCATATCTGGAAAAAATGACGGAATATAATTCCGTCCGCAGGGAAACATATCTTGAAAAAATGTGCTATTGTTTTTGCTAAAACTATGTCGGTAAATGTTTTTAAATACAAAATACCTGATTTGTTGAAGTCTTTCTAGTATGCGTGGAACCGTTCAAGTAGGTGTACGCAACGTACTGCCATTGAATATATTTGAATGGCCCGTTGGTATGAACAGATACTGATGTAAACGAAAGTCAAAATGTAACATTAATTTCACTTTCCAGCAGTACTTTCAGTACTTTGTTTGATTAAAGTGCTTTTACAGTTTGACCCTTGCTGCGCTCCTAGCTATTTGCCTAACATATGGTTTTCTGGCCATAATTTTCTCTTCACAATTTCCCTGAACATATAAACTGCTAAAACGGCACAAGAAGACCACACGTCATGTCATGGGTTTACGTGTGCTATCGATACGCTCAAGTGATATCGGTAGTGAATATGTTAAAAGAAAACAACTTTTTTGTTCCATTACAACATGCTCTAAATTTTACAAAATTACACATACATAATTATGCCTTACGTTCGATACAAAAGGTTGGTATCTAAAGTTTGCATATTGTTCAAATAACCTAAATTCTCATTTCAATATGTAATTTAGAATTTATGTTTGTCAAAAATGTAGTGCAGCTATTTTAAGAGGTATGAGGGTACTTAGATTTGTTCAAATTTGTATGCTAAAGATATATCATAGCTCTATTTTCATTTGCGTTCTGTCAATAACGGAAACATACAAGGTGAAAAGTCAGTGTACGTTGATCATAAGATTAACTTAAGTTGCGTACTGAATACAGCCCAAGGGACCGTATTTAAAATCTTAACATCTATTAATCAAGTGTGAGTCTATGAACTTCATACTAGTTTAAGTTCCCAGTAGATTTGTGTCCCAGTGATCGTGTATTTCACTGACCGTTCAAATGTTGTTATTCCATCATTTATTGGTCAAGCTATTTTGATGCGTGTGTGGCCTGTTCGTAGTGTTTGTATTTGTTTGTGTGGTATTTATACATTTGTGGATATAGTTCAATATCGTTTGGTCCATTGCCTGGTGCCTCAAACAGGTTTTATTTTTAAATGTTCGACTATTGTTCGTGTTTCTGTAAACCCTCAGATTTTGCTCCTTATATTTCGATCAACCTTTTAAGATTTTTGGTCGTTGTTTATCATTTTAATTTAAGTTCTTACACATAAATTAAACCAAACAAATTAATTTAAAGATTGTATTACGAAATGCATCAGCAGTTATTTAGTGGTTGCAGTGGTTAAATGTATTAGGACGAGGAATCCTTTTTATATTCTGTATTGGCCCAGCTGAATAACTCAAGTAGTCGAGCGGAAACAACGTTATTTTGTAACTTTAAAGCTTATATGTATTACAACTACGTAGATATTTGAGTAAAATGGCGGAAATGAAAAAGGTTTTCTTACTTATTCTTAGCATAGGTAAGTTTATTATTATTATTATTATTATTATTATTATGATTATTATTATATATTCTTCTTCTACCTTATGGTCTTATGTTAAACAGGTACTAGCTTAATTGATGTTTCGAGTTTTCTATATGATCATATTTAAACTGCATTTCGTTGTTGCAGTTCGTTGATATGTGTATATTGTAATGTAAAGTTGCCTGTAATTGGAGATTTCCTATTTCAAAGCATAATTACTATTCACTCATTTAAGTCCCCGCATGTATATAAATACTTTTTTATGTCTGACTTTTCAATTAATCTGTTCATCATTCATCTTTACGTAAGGCCATGTCAATTTGTTTCAATGTTCGGAGTCATCTGGCTGTTTGTTTTTTGGCCATCCAAACCAATCAAATTTTCTCTTACTGCATTTATAAAGCTAATATTTTCATAAAAATATAACAAGTAATAAACAATCTATAAGAAATGTTGAAATGTTTCCTACTTATAAGTATAAAGCTGTATTTGAACGAATGGCATTGTCGGATTGATTTTCTGAGCATAAAAATCTCCTAGAGATTAGTTCTATGATAGTGTGCTAGTTCTTTTCTTGACCATTTTTTGTGTATTGCTGCCTGTGGGTTTGAACATTTGTACGATACGATAAACATATAAAAACACTTTAATGGACGAACCGGGGAGAAGAAAATAGACGCATACAATGGCACTAAGCTCATTTTTGGAGTATAAATTTGGGGTTTATTGCTGAATTCTGAAGATATGTGTTTGTTAACATTGCTCTTTATCATATTTGAAATCAATATATTATATTTTTGTAATATATCAGTTTTTATGCTCATGATTAAGGTATTATTCTCTGAAATAAAAACTGGTTAAACCAATCATTCTTATGGGATTGCACATACACTCCCAACTTTTACCGCAAGGCGAAACATCCGGGTTCTCTAAGACCAGTGAGCACAACTACTATCGTACATTAACTTGCTTTGGTATTAAAACGACGCGCTCAAGTGACTTTTAAACTGAAATTGTTACGAACGATTTTTTTTTTCAAACTTGATAAACAACAAAAAACAGCAGTTATGTTTGACAAATACAGAATGTAATTTTAATTAAATTAATTCATCCTTTGCAAAATAATAAAAAAAAATACGCAGAAATGGAAATATGGCTTACTTAACCTACTACGAATAGTAAAAAAGTTATCAGCCAATAACGGGTTTCATTAAATTATTTAACACTAGCAATACACCACTTGTGAGATGAAAGCAATGTCTTTATGTCCTAGTACATATAGCTTTATCAGTTACTGTTATGATACTAGGATACTAGGTAATTGTATCGTAAATCATAATTTTTTATTACCTATTCTTATCAAATGACAGGCACTGAATGGTTACAGTTTGGGGCCGCTCGAAATATATTTTTGGGTTCGATTTCTATCGCCTGTGAATAAACTGTAAAAAATAGTTAAATCGCGCTGTTGGGTCTGTACCCTTTCAACGCTTTAAATGCTTTCATTTTGTCCTCCTTGTTATGATGTAATTATAAATGCAGATTGTTTCTGATTTGAGAGTTTTTGATAACCTCCCTTTGACTTTTTCCCCCAAACGATATAATTTGAACTGGATGTTAATCAGAGGTCCCTTTTGACAGTGCTATTAAAATGCGTTCTTTAACGATTAAGGTCTGCCACTTATCCGGGTCATTCTGTCTTTGTAATATGTTTATAACACCAATTCTCTGAATTGGCGTAAACTACATTATTTGGTTAGATGAAGACTTAACAATGATGCTTCTGTTTTTTAATTCAATATATTTTTGTTGCAATAGCTTTTACAAATTACTATTTCTCCAAGCCATGTGTTTTTTGTTTCAGTCGGCTTAGTCCGGTCTTACGACTATTGTGGCGAGAGTCTATCTTGCGCAGAAGGCTACTGCTGTGAAGACAATACACGTTGCTGCGATTCCTTGTGGTAAATCACCTAGAATTCAACTCTCCTTTACTCCTTTTGTAGAACACTCCGATTGGAAAATGAGGAAGAAACACATGTTCGTGTATCATTAAACATTTACACTTTTGTGTATACTTGTCAACAACTTAATGCTTTAATAGAAAATATCATTTGTTACGTTATATCTCAGTTCTGATGCACTTATATAATTGGTATGCATTAAACTGTATCCTTTTTGAATGGATTCTATGTTAAGCTACATTTCTTATTTAATACTGTTTGATACATAAATATTTCTGTTTAATTACACACTGAATATGCGAGCTTGAGTTGCATTACACACTTGATGTACGAATTTCATTTTTATTTTACACTAAATATGCAAGTTTCAGTTGCAATTCACATGGATGTACGCGTTTATGTTACATTACACAATGAATATGCGAGTTTCAGTTGCAATTCACACTGGATGTACGAGTTTATGTTACATTGCACGCTAAATATGCGAGTTAATGTTGCAATTCACACTGGATGTACGAGTTTATGTTGCATTACACACTGAACAGAGGGGCTTCAATTGCATAACACAATAAACCATGAGTATACGAGCTTCAGTTGCATTTCATACCATCAATTTTTGTTTTCAGGGGCACGGGCGGGTTTGTTGGGCTAGGATTTGGGATCGTCATCTTCGTCTGCATTATAGCTGTGTTTGCTTACTTTTGCCGGAGGCGCTACTACACAAGGCAGCCAGTATACATTCAGCATCCCTTGCCCGGCGCCAATGTGACCGTGGTCAACACATCAACAGGTTGGTTGAGGGGCTCTTTAACAACAAAAGCCGGTTTTATCATTCGTCAGTGCAATCACCACGCATGCTACGGTTTTGAAAAGAATGGTTAGGATTGGACAATCATATCGTTTTTCTCGGGATCATTATATCTGACAACTGGAAAAACCTGGTGTTCGAGTGTTTTTACTATGTAATGAATCAACAGGAATAAATCACTTCTGTGTAAACGCATATCCACATAACATCAAATGATTGTTAACCATGTGTTTCTGTCTCTTGTCCAGGGGCACCTGTACAAACGGGATACATGCCGCATCCCCCGACAGGACAGGCGGGATACATGCCGCCAGCCCCGACTGGACAGGTGGGATACATGCCCCCAGCCCCGACTGGACAGGCGGGATTTGTGAACCCAATGGCGGAACAGACATCGTGCCCTCCGCCCTATTGGAAGTAGAGCATGCATGTACTTAAAGACTGGTTGAAATGAGCCTGTGATTTCGTGCATAAAATGTTCTAAAGTTATCTTGTTGTGAATGGAAATTGCCTCGCAATTTGTTTGTCGTTATGCTACTTTGCAATGTACGTGTGAATATATAGTGAAAGCAAAAGATCTACAAGTGTCATGCATTTGACTAAAGCTTCTTTATATTATTGTCCTGATATTTTATCTACACAAATCTTGTTTTTGCCATTCTGCCCTGGTACTTTATCTTCACAACTAAAGTTTTGCCACGGAAGCCATTGTTTATAAATTTTATATTTCTTCTGCCAAAATTGCTCAACTGATAAAGTTTTTTTTAAAGAGGATAGAAAATGTGCTTCATGAAGCCTTTTTACTTCTTTTCCATTTCTTCGAAATTTTGTGTAACACGAAATACAAAATAACTGTTCTAAGAATTTTTGTTTTATGCTGTTCACCATGCAAGCATACTGTATTAAAATCGCCTATTAATTATTATTTCATCACTATTGTTTGTATAGGTATATGTACTTTTATATAGCCAAGACTGTAAGTTTAACTTTGTATGGAACACAATTCAGAGTTCACAATACACATGCTTGTACATCTTGGTTCTTTCAATACAATCAAAGCAATACACAGCAATCATTATTAGTCCGTAGGTAAATAAAATACAACTGCTAACAACTTACCAAGTATATATACGGTTTATAATAAATTTATCATAAATAGAATAGAATTTGTTATAAAAAATATTATATTATTATTATAATTAGAAACCAATCGAATCACTTTAGGATTTTGTTCCGCACGGAGTTCTTCGCATGCGCGCAACCTGGACGGCCAGGACCAATTCTATCGTATCTAGGGTTCACTGTGAAGTGGAGGCAAACTAGGTTTTACCTCGCACCGGTTTTTAGGGTGTGAGCTGGACCATTTACAGGTAAAACTATGCAATTTGGTGCTCTGATATCCGCTCCTGCGCAAAACCGGTAGAGCAAGGACCGGTCCCGTTCGTGTCGAGGATCGAGTGTGATGTGTATATTAACTTAGTTTTTATCATCCGAATTGTGTGCTGGATTTTCAGATTACACCGTAGACGTGACAATGCCTATATTAGACGGATTTTTGCGCTTTTGGGCAACCGGGAGGGGCCTCACCGGTGATGTTAGTTTATTGGATCAAGGACCAAGTGTACGCAAATTTGGTTTGACCTTGCATGTCATTAGTTGCTCTGTCTGCCTACTATTCTGGCGACCGATAGTGATTTTGGTATTTACAAATTGCGCATTTGCAGACTTGGGTGGGTTCACTAAGGTTCGAGTGTCGAAAGTATGCAATCTTAGTTTGAACTCGCAACTAATTAGGTTAACGTTTTTGAAATTTAATTGCTTGACCCTATTTAAGTGCATGCAGGGATTTTGGAGCCCAGCATTTTACGCATGCACGCACCTGGAAAGGCAATGACAAGTTCCCTTCGTGTCAAAGGCCAAGTGCCAAGTGTACCAAACTTTGGTTTCACTTCGCACCTTTTTTCTCGATTATTTAAGTGCAGTTTTTAGATTAAATAGGAAACTCACCAGTTTCTATAGTATATGTTTTGTGTGCAGATTTCTGCGCATTTGTGCACCCGAGAGGGCACGGACTGGTTCCGTTCTTGTCAAAGGTTAAGTACCAAGTCTTCCCACCTTAAGTTAAACCTTATTTTTGCTTGGTTATCGTATTACACCGGAGACTCGCCTATGCCTGACGCACAGGTCGAATTCTAAGACTTCGATTTTTTAGTTGCAAGTTTTTCAGAGTACTTTTGTTTATGTGAGTCTTGTCCCACCAATTGCGTAATGGATTGACGCCATCACGACTTTATTTGTGTTTAAATACCATAAGTGACAGAAGAGATAGAAGAGACAGCGATTCGCAGTAAAATCCAGACAAAAGACGTTAAGAAACAGAGTGAGAAAAAAGGAACCGGATGCAATACCCAAGGTCTTTGCGAATATACCTCTTAGTTCTTAAACGTGCTCGTTGTAAAGCATCGATACACGGGAAACAACATTGCTGGGTTGAACCAGTACTGAGTACACATATATTTCATGACTACCCTTTAAATGCAGAGCGCTGGGCAAGGTAGCTTCTTATACCATATTTAACGTCTTTCGGTTTGATGCGGCCGGGGTTTGAAACCCCTACCTTCCGCGACCCAAGCAAACGCTCTTCCTCCGAGCTATCGGTGAGGGTTTCAGAGTACACCAGGCAAATAAGCCTATATATTAACACGCAATTTTGCGCAGATTGTTTTTTTTTCTCTTTTGGCACCAGCAAGGGCCCGTTCCGTTTTCGTTCATGTAAAGATTTAATACCAATTGTCCCAATCTTAGTTTGACATCGCACTAAAAATGAAGCTTTCTGTGTATTCAGGTGATGTACCTGTTCACATATTTTTGTAGGTTGCACCAACCGGTTCTTTTCGTGCTAAGGGTCAGATTTCAAGGGTACGCTATCTTTGCATGACATCGCACCTAATTATTTCCAATGCATCGGCACAAACAGGGAATTGATACACAGAAAGACTGTATAGAAACGCACTCGGAAGAGACCGGACAGGTCCTGTTTGTGTCACGGGGTACGTTTAAGGTTTTTCAAACCTTGGTTTGAACTCGCAGCTGATTAGATGTACCGTTTTCATGACAGAAGCCTATATAGGTACATATAGGGATTCTGATGGGGAAGATTTAGTGCGTGTGAGATCAAACCGGTTCCGTTCTCGTCATGGGATGAGTTTCCGGTGTAACAAAGATTCCTCAAAAATTGCTATTTATTAGTTCAGCGTTTTCAGGGCAGGCGCTGTGCTCCATCAAGGTACATACAGGGACTCCGATTTGCAGATTTCTGCGAATGCGTGCATCCGAGGTGTTCGGATCTTTTTCTTCTTGTCATGCGATGAGTCTAAGGGGAACCGAGCCTTGAGTTGAACTCACACCTTACTAGGTACGCCGTTGTCAGGACACGCGATGGACCCAATATTGTCAAAACAGGGACTTTAGTGAGCAGATGTCTGCACTTGCACACACTCGGGAGACAATTGATCGGTTCCTTAAGTGTCAAGAAATGGATTCAGGTGTACTTTACCTTGATTTGAATACGCGTCAAACTAGGTGCGACGTTTTTAGAACACGTCATGTGCGACACATTCGTAAATAGAGGGATTTTGGTGCACATTTATTTTCGGTCCGGTACCATTCATGTCACTGGATGAGTCTCAAGTGTACTCAACGTGTGTTTGTACTCGCCGGTTATAAGGTGCTCGACCCCTTAAATGTAAAAATAGGGATTTTGGCAGATTTCTGTGCTTGTTTGAACCAGGGTGTGCCAGGACCGGTCTCGTGCGTGTCGTGGGAGGTGTCTCGGATATTCCAAAACTTTATTTGAACTAGCATCAAATAGTGTTACCTGATTAAGAGTACTTGCGGGACCCTACACACGCAATAAACAGGGACTTTGGTGTCCAGATGACAGCGCATGCACGTGTGTTTCAAGTGTACCCAACATAGCTTTGAGCTCGCAGCAAATGAGGAGCACCGTTTTCAGCGCGCTTGCCTGACCTAGATAGGTACATACAGGGATTTCGTTGCGCAGATTTATTTTGCGCATGTGGCCACTCAGGACCGGTGTATCAAATCATGGTGTAACTTCCATGTTATTTCATGGCGCGCTTGGCGCTATGGCTGCGCGTTCTTGCATAACTCGCAGAAAATTATGTGCACCGTTTTCAGGACGTCTTTTCTGATGCCTTGATTGTGTGCTCAAAGATGATGTGGTGATATTATGAGGACCCCAATGCGATTTTCAGCATCAGATTTAGTATTGATTGCAAAAACTAAATATTCCAGAAAGGAGTGTCCTTAACGAAGCGGGGCATCTCAAATAAGCACTAACGGCAAGATTTCATTCACTCATATGGCGACGGATAGGAACTATTTAATGGATATATTGCGACCTGCATTGAACTTCTGCTCTTCTAACTCACTTTCTCATGGGGACATCATGTCTTTTGCTCAAATGGAATGTTGCTGTCATTTCTATATTCTAACAGCTTATAATATGGAATAGGAAAAGCGAGACTCAATGTCTTCCTGCGGAAAACATCTTTGGTGATAAATCCAACAATCACAGCCGTAAAAAGTACATTAATAAAACGCTTTATTATCAAAATTTGTCATGAACACACCAAAAATTATCAAGAATAACAATAAAAGTTGTTTTGCATAAAACAATTAAAAAAAAAATGTTCAGGAATATTAAATATTTACTTAAAATAAAACAGCAGCTAACTTATCTAGAAAACATGACAGTTAATTTTAAATTGACAGCCCGGTCGTAGTATTTTAAGTGTTCTATCCCTATTAAGATGTAGAGTTATCTCATTCTCTTTTATGGTTCGAGTAGCATATAGGTGATTCGCTCCATAATGAATGACCTTTATCGCCTTTCGAGTTACGTCCCCGGCCGAGAAAATACCTTGGTGCGTTATCCAGTAGTAATTGTATTGAACAATTGACCCCACCTCTAAATCAGACCATGTGTGTACTTCGAAGATCTGGAATTCCTTGTAGGCTTTAACAGCCTTCAGAAGATGTACGATATTTTCTAAAGCACTATCGCTTTCACCGTTAACGATAGCTACAAGCGCTGGGCTCTGCAGGACCTTTGACCAGAAGACGAAATCAGTTTATGTGTTACCCCATCTGTTAAATCGCTGCTCTCCTACTTTCGACCCAGCCCTTCTGACAACTTTATCTGCTAGATACGTTATGTAACCTTCAAAGCTCTTCCGGAAGACATTGTCCTTACTCAGAGACATTGAAATTATCTCCTCTTTGATTGTTCGTGTGTCCAAAAGACCTTCAAATGCGTAGTGTATCACTCTAACCACGCCAAAATCAGTGGCCTTTGAATCGCCCGGCACAATTTCAGTGACAATTGCGTCATGTTTTAAGCCCCAATAAATGAAAGTGATTGCATCTTCGGGTGGTATTTTATCTATTTCTTAAATCATTTGATCTCGATCATTTTTTTCACGACTTTTTCGTGAAATGAACCGATCTGTACATTGAAAAGTTATTATTTCTTTCACAAATACGCGCCCTTGCTCTCTTGATCACTTCTTCATTTCAAAATCTACACATGGGGTGGAACTTGTATATTTATATGTCCTCGTATCAAAGATCAAATTGAAAGGTTTCTTCAATTATGCGGCGCGGCTGTTCAGCCCCGTAGTGAGCTTGGAAGACAATCGCAAACAGGCATAACCTCTGTGCTTACCGCCTTGTGCCAAAACCCATCCCATTTAAATTCAACGAGCTGTCCCATTTTTACATCATCTCGTACTTTAGCACACTGTTTGCCCATTTCTTTTGAAGAATGTTTCCGTCTTTGTGGTGATCAATATTGACTTGTTGTATGCTTGAAATCGTTTTCATAGGATCTATGGACCACAAGATCTTCAGTTTGACTTGTATAGCCTCAGTATCCATTTCGATGTCTCCAACTACCTTTACCCAATGACAGAAATGGCAGGAACGGTTTGATAGCAGATTAAACTTTGTTTCGCCTATTCTTTGCCGGGCTCGTTGCACAACGTGTTCTGGAGGGTGCGTTTTGTAGTCACTGTAATTGTCCGCAACTAGTCGATCTTTACTTGAATCGATTAATATCTCATCTTTGGTGATTTTAGGATGCCAAAACTATTTTGGAAAAGAGTAATGAATTACCTTCAATTTTCCTCGTTCGTCGCTTATGTGTCCATTACTACCGAATAAACTATAACTTCAGGGGAAATGTTTTTGTGGTCTAACGAAACGACATGTCCGATCGATACCTCTCTATGTGAACGAACTTGGTGCTTGGACCCTTGGATTGATGAAAGGAATAGTTTCGCATCTTTAGTATTAGTGTGTGAAACATATTGTAAATATTCCACAGACAACCATGACTCTTGCTACAATGCCCGTTGTTGCTCCTGCGGCAATGAAAGCACTCATAATGGCCAGACCTCCCACTTGAAGGCTGCATTAGGATATGTCCATATAACTATTCGTTGTCGACGGCAACAAGATGCACAAATCTTTCAGGCATCCCTATCTTTACCTAGCTGTTGGTGGCGATATACTGTGTAAATGAGAACAATCATAGCGACACTTGTCAGAACTCACCAAGACGTCCAGACAAGAGCCGTCTTTGATGCCATAGACATATCGAAAGAAAGGAATATCAGTTTGCAAACGGTCCTCAGAGCCTTCCCATCGACGGTTACGACTCCGGATGCAATATCACGTATCATCACTTTTGCACTGTTGATCTGGAAACTTTTCTAATTGCCGACTGAATACCAGCTGCAAAATGTTCACAGTTCCAATTCAAAAGTGAGTACATTATATCCCGTTTTTCCGTGACTTTGCCCTTTGCTCTTTTAACGATTATTTAGGCTCATATGGCGTTTTGTTATAACACACGAGATAAATCACTTCATATCGAAGATTCAGTAACTCAGTGGTTTCAACGGTTTTCAGTTTTTCGCTAAATGGCGTGCTGGAGGAATGGATAAGGGTAGCAGCTGAACGTTTTTCACAATTGCATGGTGTGTATAGGGTTATATTTCCCTATCCCCAATGTTGAACATAAAGTTTTGACCTCCGATGGTGATGTGATTTCCTTACCCAATCTGTTTAAAGTGGGTTACCCGTTTTCTGGTGGTACAAAACACACAGGCGATCCCCTCTCTGTCTTTGCGATCTAACTCAATGCGATTGCGAGGCCCATTATGTAACTTGCTGAATACCATTGTCAGGCTCTTGTGTCGATATATTCATGTGGAGTTGGTTACTCGTTTTTCGGTGGTACAAAATACGCAGTACGGTTTTCTTGATGTCATTGTACACTGAAATCGAAACAAGAAAATTTCAGAGGCTTTTTTAGTCTTTCGATTTTAATGTTAAACCTTCTGAGTTCCAACTTCAAGAATTCGCATGAGTTTTGATTTTATTATTAGATTTATATTAAAATATTCTGAACATAAAAGTAGTTAAAGGTTTATCAGTCAAAATTGATGTTTCTTATACATGTGTATGTACTGATTTTGAATAAGAGTGTCACTTTAAGCCATAGTTTAATATGTTTTTCAAAAGTAATAGTTAATAACATAAATTAAAATATTAATGATTAAGACTTGGCCGAGTGAATGATGAAATTTTAACTAAATATCAATGTGAAGACCAGTGGTCTTTAACATCCTTGTTTTGAACAAATCTACATCCAATTTTGTAAAAATGTATCTTTGGATTTTGTATTGGCCGAAATGTTAAATGATTGGTCAATAATTATTCAAAAATTACTTAATAGCCTTAATTTATCCTATCCAAGTTTATACAAATAGCAGCTAGAATATTAACGATTTTAAGCATTGAACATTTTACTTTCCTGAATTTGACTCGAGACGTTCGTGAACAGCGATACTGCATATTTGAAATTGAAAAAAATAAAATATTGAATGAAGTTCGCGTTTTACTTCTAGTTGGAAAGTATTGTAAATATAACATTAAATTCAAATGGGAAGCGTTTATTAAATGTATCAAACCAACGAAAACAAATCCGTGCAATAGAACGTGGATTTTACATTTTCTGACATTCAGAAAGTAGTTTTCTCTTAATATTTTTCTGAGCATGTAGACTGTTCAACCTTTACACAAAGGAATACTATCCACAATATCGTGGATAAGGTAGGCTATCGTTTCTCTCAAGTGATAGGGATTAAAATGTGTAAGGCAACACACATTTTTGTACAATTACTTTGTGTTTTTTTTTACAAAATTACAAGTAAATATTCCTTACTTTGATACAATAAGTTGGCTTTTGTTATGTACACATATAAGGTTTTACCCCAAATTATTCTATTCTCATTTCAGTATGTACTTAAGAATTTATTTTTTGTCAAACCATAATACAGTTATTTTAGGTAAAAGGGTTCTTAGATGTGTCAACATCTGTTTGCTAAAAGCATTATAAAGCAATACCCTATTTGTTTGCGTTTTATTAATAATGGGTCCATATAGGGAATAAAGTCAGTGATATATGATCATAAAATTTAGTAAGTGTGAGGTTACATCTATAAAAACTAGTTTCAGCCACACGCAGACTCGTGTTCCAGTGATCTCGCGGTAATCCAATCATTTATCAGTAAAGCTAGTTCAATGCGCGTATGGTCTTGAAGAAACAGAGTGAAATACTAGAGATCCGGGTGCGATACCCTAGCAATTGCGACATCTTGGTTTTATAACGTGCACGGTCTAAACCACTCATACAGGGGATACAACTTTCCTGGGTTGAACCAATACTGAGTACGCCATTTTCCTGAATAGTATCCTTTTAATGCTGACCGCTAGACAAGGGGGCTAATGGTACAATATTTAACCTATTTCGGTTTGACGCGGCCAGTGATTGATATTTTGAAATTTAAGCCCGCTCTTGGTTCCAAATCGAACGTCAGTGCGCACAAAACTGGAACAAAATTTTATCGACGCACTTTTCGAAATGACGTTACGAGCGCATGCAAATTGAGTCTTTTTTTAAAGGAAAAAGACTTCATATTCCTAAATATGGCACATAATAAAAAAAAAAGATTGTTTGTTCCAGTTTAAGATAGCAATAGCATTCCCCTCATGAACACCAAGAGTGAATATATTACACGTGGCTACACCCCTCGTGAACACGAAGAGTGAATATATCACACGTTGCTACACCCCTCGTGAACACCAAGAACGAATATATCACACGTGACTACACCCCTCGTGAATACCAAGAGTGAATATATCACACGTGACTACATCCCTCGTGAACACCAAGAGTGAATATATCACACCCGGCTACACCCCTCGTGAACACCAAGAGTGAATTTATCACACGTGGCTACACCCCTCGTGAACACCAAGAGTGAATATATCACACGTGGCTACACCCCTCGTGAACACCAAGAGCGAATATATTATACCTGACTACACCCCTCGTGAACACCAAGAATGAATATATCACACGTGGCTACATCCATTGTGAACACCAACAGTGAATATATTACACGTGGCGACACCCCTCGTGAACACCAAGAGTGAATATATCACACCTGACTACACCCCTCGTGAACACCAAGAGTGAATATATCACACGTGGCTACACCCCTCGTGAACACCAAGAGCGAATATATTATACCTGACTACACCCCTCGTGAACACCAAGAATGAATATATCACACGTGGCTACATCCATTGTGAACACCAACAGTGAATATATTACACGTGGCGACACCCCTCGTGAACACCAAGAGTGAATATATCACACATGGCTACACCCCTCATGAACACCAAGAGTATATATATCACACATGGCTACACCCCTCGTGAATACCAAGAGTGAATATATCATACCTGACTACACCCCTCGTGAACACCAAGAGTGAATATATCACACCTGACTACACCCCTCGTGAACACCAAGAGTGAATATATCACACCTGACTACACCCCTCGTGAATACCAAGAGTGAATATATCACATCTGACTACACCCTTCGTGAACACCAAGAGTGAATATATCACAATAGGCTACACCCCTCGTGAACACCAAGAGTGAATATCACACCTGACTACACCCCTCGTGAACACCAAGAGTGAATATATCGCGCTTGGCTACACCCCTCGTAAAATATAAAATTTGCTGCTATTTTATGAACAAAATTAATCTTTTGTATACTTTTCGTGCAATATATTACATTTTAGCCCAATAATAACTAAGAAATGTTTTCAGGGTAGTAATTATTCCTATTGGTCATCAAATGTTTCAAAGACATATCCTGACTAATGGATTGAGGTACGTTGCTTAGACGTTCAATGAAATTGCATTTTGTTGCACTCATAATGTTGAGTCTCAGTGCCAAGTTAAATATACATCAATGTGACTTGGTTATGGAGACTACACACAGGCAATTATTGGCTATGTGCACTATATGCTAGAAATTACTGAGCAGAACATACAGATATTTATATACAACCACGCTTGGTTCTTAGTATTTCTGTAAATCTTCAGATAGACCCTCAGCAGTTTTAGAGATTTCGCGGGGACAAACTTCGTGAATAGAAAATGCAATATGGATGCCATTCAGCCACATTGAACATAACTGGAAAAACATTTTTATTGTATACACGTGAAGTTTGGAAGAAAGAAATCTATTCAAGCATCGTCTGTTTATTACGTGCATGTGCGCTATATTTAAATAATCAAACGATAATATCTCTATAAAAATACCCGAGTGTAATATGCCAATGTCAATAGTACTCACCGTTCATGCATTTTAAAGCTGTAGGCGGCAGACCTACATACTAAAAAACCGCAAATCGGAATAAGGTATCGTCAATTTGTATGAGCCGGAGATTCAGTCTGACTTGAGACCGTTCGTAAACATGCGAGAAATTGGCGGACAGTGTATGCAGCTGCATTGCAAAATTAAAAATGGACTGTTATTAGAGCCAATGCCCTAGTTTATTCAAGTTTTTACTCAACTGATTACCCTAATTTATGTCTGGTATATTGAGTTAAAGAACATAAAATAATCTCTGGTAATTCCATTTTTATATATTTTTCCATTTATTATTTTTTTTATCTAAATTATGTGTGTTTTATCTTAATAAGGTAATCAAATATGTATGCAGCACATAGTACCTTCAGTTCTATGAATAAAACTACTCTTTATTTCTGGTTAACAACTTTTATTAAAACTATTATTCTTCAGAAGTAGGGGAATAAATGTTGGTAAAGGTGGATTTTAAGCCTTATAAATTCTAACATTATCAGTCTCTATGTATAATAAGAATATTTCTCAAAACACCCGAACACACGAAATGATGAATTGATTGCATTCTTGAATGCACAGCTATTTAGTTCCCGTTTACAATGAATGGTTGTATATGAAATTCATCTCATGCGGTGAATGCGAAAAGGTTCTACGTGACATAAAATAAAATAAAAAGATAGAACCTTTTCGCTTTGACCCCTCGATCTGTAAACACGCGAAATAGGAGTACACCTTGTCACAGCTGTAGAATAACTTGATGTAATCAAGCTGAAACTGCGTTATTTAGCAAATAAATAAGGAAGTTTTCAAACTTAGTTGACATTTTGTTTAAAATGGCAGCATTGAACAGCGTTTTCGTTCTCATTCTAAGCACAGGTATGTTGCTTTTTATGAACTTTTGTTTTTGTGATATGCTATTACTTTTAAACGTGAACGTATTTAGACAGATTAAGAACTTCCGATTTTAATTAACAATAGCAACGAAGAAGGGCCTTTTGTTTTGAAACTAGTTTTATGGAAATGCAGGGGGGAGAATCGAGCTTAACCTTAGCATTCAAACAAGATGGCGGCGCCCATGTAAAAGGTGAGTTTTTCGGCGATTTAAACTTTTGGAAGCCAGTTTAGACACTGGCATATTGTGAAAAACCTGCTAAAGAAAATTCCACACCCATTGGTACTTGGATCTCCATGAAACATGCTGTAGTTTTGTCAAATATTCGGACATCGGCATCGACTCGAGAGGAAAACGAACTAAAAGGCACGGCTAAGGTTAGGATCCCTCGATAATGTTGGCCTGTTTTGACGATTAGCAACACTATTCATGATTGTTGTGTCAAGTTGGTGCAATATAAATGTGTATTGATCAAAAGTTATCCATCTAGAAACCCATAATGACGTATTTGCTTCAAAATTAGTATTTATGCACAATGCTAAGGAGCAGTGCACGCAAATAAGTGGCTAAGGTTAGGTGCCATTTATTGAGAGAGGCGTTCATTACATACTTACCGATCTACCGTTGACAATTTAAGTACTAATTAAGTGCGATCAGTTTCGCTTCTGGTAACGATTGATTAAATATGAATGTGAATATTTCTTTATTACTTGTTTTAATGCATCCTCAAATTTAAACAGGTACACCAAAAACTACAAAATAGACGATTTTCATCCACAACATCGCGTCACTGTAGTTTTTTTCTCAACTGTATCTAGATGAAAACACAGCGAAATCAGATTTGGCAGTTTCAAAATACCTCATCTGGATAATGATGATGTCGCAGTATTACGGAAACCTTTAATCTCTCAGAAAGAACAGATACAAACAGGAAACAAAATTACCGTAGGTAATGAACGCCTCTCTCAATAAATGGCACCTAACCTTAGCCACTTATTTGCGTGCACTGCTCCTTAGCATTGTGCATAAATACTAATTTTGAAGCAAATACGTCATTACGGGTTTCTAGACGGATAACTTTTGATCAATACACATTTATATTGCACCAACTTGACACAACAATCATGAATAGTGTTGCTAATCGTCAAAACAGGCCAATATTATCGAGGGATCCTAACCTTAGCCGTGCCTTTTAGTTCGTTTTCCTCTCGAGTCGATGCCGATGTCCGAATGTTTGACAAAACTACAGCATGTTTCATGGAGATCCAAGTACCAATGGGTGTGGAATTTTCTCTAGCAGGTTTTTCACAATATGCCAGTGTCTAAACTGGCTTCCAAAATTTTAAATCGCCGAAAAACTCACCTTTTACATGGGCGCCGCCATCTTGTTTGAATGCTAAGGTTAAGCTCGATTCTCACCCCTGTAAATGGTAAGCATAGTTTCTATTCAGAATTTTTTCACGTATATGCTATATTTTTACGCTGTATCTAGTTATGTCTGCTCCCTTCCCCCTACCAATTTGTCCAGTATTCACCTTCCGCCTCCTTGTTCGTGTTCAATTAAATAAGCGCATTGATTACATGCATGCATGATGAGCCAGTAAGCTTAAAGCTGCACTCTCACAGATTGAACGTTTTGACAACTTTTTTTATTTTTTTTTGTCCTGGAACGAGCCAATTTTTGCGAAAATCCATGGGAACCAGTTATATAAGACTGCTGACAAAAAATAAGATCGCAGATTTTGATTTTTAAGTTCAAAAAATGATGTTTTATGCATTTTTTTTAACCGTTAACCGTTAACGGTGGAGTCTTTGACCTTTAAATTAACTTTGAGGTTGCCCGGCGATTCCATTGGTGGAGTCTTTGGCCTTAAGATTAACTATGAGTATGTCCTGCGATACCATTGGTGGAGTCTTTGGCCTTGAGGTTAAATATGAGTTTGTCCGGCGATACCATCGGTGGAGTTTTTGGCCTTAAGATTAACTATGAGGTTGTTCGGCGATAGCATCGGTGGAGTCTTTGGCCTGAAGATTAAATATGAGTTTGTTCGGCGATACTATTGTTGGAGTCTTAGGCCTTAAGATTAAATATGAGCTTGTCCGGCGATACCATCGGTGGAGTCTTAGGCCTTAAGATTAATTATGAGCTTGTCCGGCGATACTATTGGTGGAGTCTTAGGCCTGAAGATTAAATATGAGCTTGTCCAGCGACACCATTCTTGGAGTTTTTGGCCTTAAGATTAACTATGAGTTTGTCCGGCGATACCATCGGTGGAGTCTTTGGCCTTAAGATTAATCATGAGTTTGTTCGGCGATACTATTATTGGAGTCTTAGGCCTTAAGATTAAATATGAGCTTGTCCGGCGATACCATTGTTGGAGTCATTGGTCTTAAGATGAACTAAGAGGTTGTCCGGCGATACCATTGGTGGAGTTTTTGGCCTTAAGATTTAATATCAGTTTGTCCGGCGATACCATCGTCGGAGTCTTAGGCCTTAAGATTAATTATGAGCTTGTCCGGCGATACCATTGGTGGAGTCTTTGGCCATAAGATTAACTATGAGTTTGTCCGGCGATACCATTGGTGGAGACTTTTGCACTAGGATTAGATATGAGTTGTCCGGCGATACCATTGGTGGAGTCTTTGGCCTTAAGATAAACTATGAGTTTGTCCGGCGATACCATTGGTGGAGTCGTTGTCCTTAAGATTAAATATGATGTTATCCGGCGATACCATTGGTGGAGTCTTTGGCCTTAAGATTAAATATCAGATTGTCTGGCGATACCATTGGTGGAGTCTTAGGCCTTAAGATTAATTATGAGTTTGTCCGGCGATACTGTTGGTGGAGTCTTAGGCCTTAAGATTAAATATGAGCTTGTCCGGCGATACCATTGGTGGAGTCTTTTGCCCTTAAATTAAATATGAGTTTGTACTGCGCTAACATTGGTGGATTCTTTGGCCTTAAGATTTAACTATGAGTTTGTCCGCCGATACCATTGATGGAGACTTTTGCCCTTATATTAAATATGAGCTTGTACGGCGATAACATCGGTGGAGTCTTTGGCCTTAAGATTGGATATGAGTTTGTCCGGCGATACCATTGATGGAGACTTTTGCCCTTTAATTTAATATGAGTTTGTATGGTGATGACATTGGTGAAGTCTTGGCCTTAAGATTAATTATGGGTTTGTCCGGCGATACCATTGGTGGAGTCTCTTGCCAAAAGGGTAAATAGTAACAGTAGATATGAAACCACGTTGTAGCATTCGCAATTTATGACACAAAGTCTTTCCATGTCAAACAACGACATTTCTCGACGACAGATGGGATAAGATCGGTAGTCTAGTGGTTAGACTTTCGACTGGGGATCGCAGATGCTATCTCATGGTGCTGCTCTCACAACTTATACCGTATGATCTGCTATAGACGATTGTGGGCCCTCGGACACAATATATTCTTCTGACATTATCATCGGTAAAGGGTATATTTATACGATAATGAGACGTATTGTTTCAAATAAGTCCTTTGGCTGTGACATCTTGTGTTTGACGTATTCACAAATTCCATTAGATAGCCATAGTTATAAACGTATATTTTTCCCAAGTTGAAGGGACATTAGTACAAAATGTTTACAACTTTACTTCGACATTGAGTTCACGCAGTAAATAGAGAATAAAAACACACGAACGTCAGAAGACCCCAAACACGTGTTACTCGGCTCTAGTTTAGCTATAAATACGTCAGTGCTCTATTAAAGTAATTGATACATGCTTATAATGAAAACGTAAAAGTGATATATGTTTTTGATATTTGCTATAATTGACTTTGAATATTACACCCTCTGTAACACATTCTTTATATCTATTTTAGTGGGCTTAGTCCGGTCATCCGAGTATTGTGGTGGTCTTAAGTACTGCGATGAAGGTTACTGCTGTGAAGACGGAACATCTTGCTGCACTACCATTTTGTAAGTCACTAGTCCAAGGGCTTTAGATTTCCCTTGTGTTACAATGAACCATAAGAGTCAGTGAAACCAAACAGGTTCATGATTGAATCGCAACCACGCTTGTTTTAAAAATGTATTTGAAAGTATCACTTTTTAAGTTTATTTACTTTAACTTTAACCACTATATATTTTACAACGATTGTGAAGGAAGCTATGATAGCTTATACTAAGTCACTCTCGTTGGCACGATGTTGCGCGAGAGTGTGGTCTTGTGTTGTTGGGGAAACCGGAGTACCCGGAGAAAACCGACTTGTCCGGCTTGGTGACCACTAACCAAACTCACATGCGTCCAGCGCGGAAATCGAACCTGGGTCGTCTTGGTGAGAAACGAGTGCGCTAACCACTGCGCTAACCGGATATAAGTTTATTTAGTGTCAGACATGTACTTGACTTTCAAAAATAATAATTTTAAATTATGAAAATCTTGACATTAACAATTAAAATTAATACATCAAGGTATCAAATTTCATCGTGTTGTTTACGTTGGTTATGATCTATTTTATCAAAGGTCATTATCCTTGACTATATTTAGCCTTCCCAAATGACTATATCATAGTAATGTATGCCACTTACGATTGCGTTGCAATAATTCAATTCCCACTAGCTCCCCACGGCCCCTTATTGGTGCATTTCATTATCAAAGAAACGAATTATACATGAATAAGCAGAAAGCAGAAACTGTTTCCTGGTGGCGGGGGGAGAACCACAAAACCCACATAACCAGATACAAACGGCACAAGGTGTGTTGACTGTCACGGCATCGGTACGATTTCATTTGGAGAGACGATGTTTAAGCGGTCCGGTAGCTGCTCAGGCGGTAGTGCAATCGCCCTGTAAGCTAAGGGTCCATGATCCGAAACTAATTTTGGATGCACAGTCATATTTCTCACCCTGTGACAAATGGCACCCACCCGGGGACTACGACTGTATCTATAAACACATTATCCTACCCGTAGTTTCGTCGAGATCATGTTTACCTTATTATTTTTACTGTTAAATCGGAGACGAATTCCAACTTGGCAGGAGGGTATGTTACGGTATCGTATGTTTCCTATTCAGGTGAAAGGAAGTTGTGTAAGCGGCCCGGTAGCTCAGTCGGTAGAGCACTCATCCTGTCCTCGAACTGTTAAACATGTGACTGCTGTTCTCATACTCGTTTGAGATCTTCCAGAATATTTAAATCATTTCACTGTACGGATATGACGCCTACAGTTTATTTGTTCCGATGCAAAAAAGGAATCAAGGTCTGCAGTCAGAAATGCTGTACGTCATGAGACACAGACATAATTTTGCGTAGTAACGTACAGATACAGAAGCGCGACGTAGACCCCCCCCCCCCTCACTTATGGTTACTTCGCAATTCCGTAGAACCTGTATTACTTAGGTTATGAACACTCCTTTTTGATGTTCTACCATTTGTTTAAAATAAACCATCAACGTTATAAATTTGATCGTTTACATTCTTAGATTATTTTATCGATAACATATTCTGTACAATAGTTTAAAACAGTACGTTGTGTGTCTCTCGTTTAGTGAATGTTAGAATTTTCTCTCAATATTACATTATTTGCTTCTGGGAGTTCCCCTGTAGTTTCTATTGTTATATTGACTACACGCGCAGATTGTTTTCAGAGGGGTCGGCGGTTATGTCGGGCTAGGGTTTGGCATCCTCGTCTTCGTCCTCATTATTGCTGCGATTGTCCACTGCTGCAGGAGGCGCTACTACGGGCAGCCAGTGTACGTCCAACAAGCATTACCCGGCACCAATGTGACCGTGGTCAACACAGCAACAGGTCGGTGTAGTATTCTCTTATTGACTCTTAACGCAATGTAACTAAATGGTAGTAAGAGACATATGAATAAGAACTACATCTTAGCATACAAGCAATAATAAAAATACGCTGGTTTAAATAAGCCTGTGTTCTTTTCAAAAGTCTACGCACGAGAACACTAATTTCAATAGTCAAATCGTCCAATATGGAAAACATGCAAATATTTATATATTACTCAGCTAGATCCACTATTTTCATCTGTTGTCTAGGGGCGTCTATTCCCCAAGGCGCGCCAGTACAAACGGGATACATGCCCCCACCCCCGACAGGACAGGCGGGATATATGCCTCAACATCAGACAGGACAGGCGGGATATATGCCTCAACATCAGACAGGACAGGCCGGATTTGTCAACCCAATGGCTGCACCGACATCTTACCCTCCGCAATACACGAAGTGAAACATGCATGCACTGTTCAGCCGACAACAGCTTTACTGGATGAAACAACCTTAATATTGTTTTAAGTCGCCCTTTTATGAATGGGTACTGACTGGTTATAAATCGTCATTGTGTTATTTTAAAATGTAGGACGGTTCGTGTGTATATATAGTGAAAAAATGTTATTTTAACTATATGTAATAAGCTTCCTTATAGATCTGTTTTTTTTATTTGAACTTCAAAAATTAGTAAAATTACTTCATTTAACTTTAATTCTTCGAAGTTGTGAGTTTAACAAAAGGACAAAAAGAAAGTGACATAGCATTGACTTTTTTTCTCAATTATATCCCGCACCTGTCTAGTTTGCAACACAAAATTCTTCGATTATCTTAAACTTTGTGTATCTGGCTATTGAAATTGTTTTATTAAAATTTAGATCGCTATTTAATTATTTCTCGCTTCGAATGTCACCATAAAAAAGTTTTAACGCACAACTCAAGAAATAATGCTTCACTCCCCTTAGGACTATTTAAAGACCGAATTGACTTTAATATAATCGGAATCACTGCGCGCATATCCATGACAACCATGAATTATCGCATAGCGATACGCAAATATTTTCACTAAGCACAAACGAGTTCCAGCAAAAAACACATGTTTACTTAATTATATTTAACTGAGGTGGGAGAAAAAGCATCTACCATAGCCACTCGTGTAAGATAGGTTCATCCCGACCCTCACGTAGGGTGTTTTGCGGAAACTCGGTAAACCTCGTTTCCACAAAACACCCTACGCTCGGGTCAGAATGAACCTATCTTGCACTCTCAGCCATGGGGGATACTTATAATCTTCGTAGATATCCGTAGATGTAACTAAACATTGCTTGCATATTTGTAATAACTAACGTTTTATAAATAATCCTTGATACGGAACACAGTTCATAGAATCATATTGGAATAAATCTTCTGAGTTCTCAGAGTAAGATTACGAAAATCAAGTTTGCTACATGACTTAAAATGAAAGGACACTAAAAAAGGTTGTCACATACATATTTATACATATCTATTGTTTTAATACAATCAAAATGACTTCCAACTTTCATTTGTGGCCAGAAACTGAATAAATTCAATTACAACCACATATATAAGCTCACTGCTGTCCATGCGAAAAAATAAAATGTAAATACAATTGTAACCATTGAAATAGCATAATTTGTTTCAATTTGATTTTTTCGCAAGTATATACCTTTGACCAATCACAACCATCATAATATTACACAGATGACCACACAAAAGAATAATTAAACATATTACTATCAGGAATACAAGAATACTAAAGAGCTACATAAAACACATGTATAAAAATTGGTAAAGCAATACATTCCATCATAACAGCAAAAGAATAAATAAGTTTTGTCAACAGTCAAGTGCCTTATGGATATTTCACACAGCTTATTTGTTTGTTTGCTGCAATACGACCAAAATATGTTGATTTGCTCAACGTAAGAGAGCACTAAATTAGCTTTATGTTTAAGGACTTGTACAGTTAAACTAAAATAATGTTAAATTCTATTTGCTTAGTATTTACAAACTGACAGAATAAAACGCTTATGAATCACTTTGTTTTATCCTTTTAGACCATTCCCGTTAAACATAAACACTCAATTGATATAACGGAGAATGTCATGCGGGCATTACGATACATTTCTAGTAGATTGGTAATGGAAAGCAAGCAATTTTGTGAATTTCACGCCAGTCTTTTCTCTGACGTTTTTTGTCGCAATATTTTGCAACTTTACATCTTTTGCACGTTTTCAATACACCGGCATGTGGTTCTCGATTGCATGACCAACACCGTGTATTACATGGTTGAAATTCATTTACTTCTACCCCATACTGTGTCCTAACGAACGTGAACATTCCGTTGTAATACGACACCGTGGCGTTTCCATTGGCACTTATGGCAACTGCTTTATCTTGATTTTTCAACAACCATTTAACGTGCTTGACATTAAATGGTGCAAATCCTAAGCTCCTAGTGTGGTCATTACTAAGTGTGAGACTTGAGTCGTCTTCGTCAGGGACTTCGTCTTTGTATGTTGAGTACCTCTTTAAGGAAACAAATTGTGATTCCGGCATATCTCTTACAAACGTGTTGTCGATAACGTGACCATCAACATTCAACCATATATGTGGAACATTGCAAGGTGTTCGGATTCCAAAAACCAATTTCACATTAATTCCAATTGCTTTCAGACATCTTACTAATGCAATGTTTACGTAATAACATGCATTTGTATTTTCTGTGATTTTCTGGAGTTGGAAGCTATGTGCCAAAACTTGATTGACCTCGTTTGCTTTAGGATGCGTTGACGGCAACCCAAACGGTGCCTGGCAGAAATCGATCGTTGTGTCCATGTCTGAAGATAAAGTAAATTGCGAATAGTTTACAGCCTCGGTTTATTCGAGTCTGACAGTGGATTATATGTATTCCTTTATTAATTGGATGGCGAACATAATTGGCAGAATTGAAATTTGAAATCCCTAAGGTTATGAAAGGGATTATCCGCCAGTTAATGCATGCTGCTTTATGACATTTCTCATTTTAAATTTCAAGTGCATTCGTCTAAATGGCAGTTGTCTATGTTTACAACTTTAAGTTGCCTCCACTTTATTGCTTAGTGTTTACGTCTACACGACAAATGACATGTGTTTTTGTACAGGAGCTGTCAAAATTATATCTAGAAGAGGTAATGTATGGCATTATCTGACCCTAAAAATTTAATACTGCTAGATGCTTTTTTCTGCTGATTATTTTTCCTGGATGTTTTATTCGGTACTGAGTTAGATACATATCCACATTCTAATCTGCGTTTCGGCCTTTGAAATGTGTTGTCTCCTAGGCGGTGAGATTTTGGCCAATTTTCGATGAATAACATGCATGGTTTGAAAATTCTTAAGCCATCAAACAAAACCCAAGTATGAGCATAGTGCTATCATTCGCAAGAAAATATGTACGCCTGGCTGTCATGTATAGAAAGATATGCATGTGTTTCATTCATTCAAATTTTCAACTTCTTTGCCTTCACTGGCTTCAGGACAGCCAAAGCATGTATATTAGAAATCTTTTATCAGCATCACTAGTGGAGGCAAAAAGAAATAAAATGCACCCAAAATGCACCATTTCGGACTAGAAATGGTCAAAACACCCCAAACACCCCTGCCAACACCTTTAATAAAAAAAATGTGCCCATAAGTTATGCCCCCTCTAAAGTCAGATCCTGGATCCGCCCCGAGGTTATTGCCTGACACATAAGCCCGGTGAAAATTTAAAATGTGACTTTCTTAATTGCAGTTGGATTGCAGCTCCCCACGCCTAAAGATATTCACCAAAACTTTGACTGCCCTCAATGCCAAACAACCATTTATAACCCCAGCAACTAAAGACCAACATATAACAGAGTAACAATGTCATGGTAATATTATGAGTTTCTAAATTGAATAAACAAAACACCTCTTGAGTATAAAACTCGATTATATTCTGACATGGAGCTTGCATTTATTGCCAGTCTGAATTATATTTTGGATATCTCAATATGTATTTATACACACAGGGGTTTAGTAACAATTAGTAAATGAATTTTAGATGTTTTCATGACAGGATCACACAGGGATGGCAGAAATATGTGCCCTCTCTAGATATGGTGTAGTAAGTAACACACTAGTAACACCAAAGTAACCATGGTGTAACGGGTTTTGTATTGTATTCAAACAAATTAGTTGATTTATTTATACATATTTCGTACAATTATCTCATGAATGTAGTAAGAATAACATAACCCTTTAAGTATCCATATATTTCATTTTTTTGTACTAAAGTTGTGTGCCATGTTGTATGCTTGGTACGATACCAGTAAAACAGCTCCTGCAAAACCGCTACCGTAGCAAACGTCGCGAGAGTGCTTTCCCCTGGATTAAAAGGGTACCAGCATTTGGTTTCCGTTCCCATTTAATACTGCAGGATACCAATAATTACTGGTTCCCTTTTAATTCCATTCGTTCAGTTGCGTTCGTCTACATGCATTCGTCTATTTGCTTATTGGCAAATGCATACTGCTATGTTTGATTGATGTATACATGTAATTAAATTAGCTTTTAATGGTCTTATTACATTATATAAATAATATAAGTAATAATATTAGAAGTTTAAATTGTACTCTTGTATTTTAATTAGTAAACAATAGTCAATTAAAAGTAAAAACTTGACATCTGTCATTTATCGTTTAGACGTAGACACTAAGCAATAACATGAAGGAAACTAAAACTTGTACACATAGACAAATGCGGTAGTCCATTACAAAAACGAACGTAGCAATTGCACGAAGGCACTTACGATTTAAACGAATGCACTAGCAATTTAAAAAGAGAAATGTCATGAAGCAGCATGCATTAACTGGCGGATAATCCCTTCCATATAAGATAACCATTACAACTGTGTGTTGTTGTCTTTATTGTTTTCATGATAATAATGCAAATGCCGACTTAAATCGGTCCAGTTTCTGCATCGCTGCTGTGTCTTGAGAACGACTTTTTGTCAATATATTTTATTGGTTTAAGGAAAGTGTTCCTAAACGATTTCAACCAAATGATTTAAAAATGGTTATTCTATACACATGCCACAAGGGGTTGTTTTTCTTGGTCAAATGGCTATTGTACGTAGTCTGATTTCAAAGTATTATTAAAGAATTCGTAGTGTCCTCTACCAAAAGCATGTATAAGTGCGATTTAGGTTAGTTTGGAGACATAGGGTTGGTTATGTGTCTCTACATTGACATTGGTAGACAGAGACACATTGCAGAAGGCAAAGGTGTTTTATAACAAACGCGTCTTTACATCAAAAGAAAGACCCTGAATTGATACCACGCCGATAGCGATAAGGCTACGCATACCGTGTCACGTGAATCCTTAGTAAGGGCCATCCGACATATACACCAAACAATTTTGCAAGTTTAGCATTACATCAGTTTATTATTGTTAATTGAATGCAATTGATGATTCAGGTAGAAATGATTTGTTGTGTAAACTTTAAAAAAAAATATTTCTAAATAACATTGGAATTTTGTTTCAGTCGAGAGGCAGTCTTTAATTTTTAACTCAAATTTAGGGAAGCAAAACGTGTATGAATTTCCTTACGAATGTCAACAAAAAGACGTTTGTTTAGATCAAATGTCAAACTCAATGGATTTCGCTGTTTTTCGTCCTTTCTCCATTAAGAATCACCTGATTTATACAAGTTTAATGAATTATTAGTATTGATATAAATACCTTAAAGAGGCAGCAAATAAGTTACAAATGATCATAGTCATAATCAATGCACATGTTTATACTTTGATATGTGTCCTTTCAGGGAGTAGTAATTAGTTTGAGTCATTAATAAAGATGATTTTTATCGACGCGTATATAATTTTTGTGACCTGAAGTTATAAGATATTAGATATTAAAACGTAATGTAACTCAAATAATTTTCCCTTAAAGTATCTCTTAACAAAGACTAACGGAAAAAAATGTATATTTTGTACGGTTATATTAACGATTAAGGCATTTCAATGAATAAGTCTATTTAAACAAATACCAAACTAGATGTAAAAAAAGGGTTCATATACAATAACGTCATGAGTTTGAGTTCAAAAATTGAATTCTGAAATGTTTTATAATTTATTTAATATAACAAAGTTTAACAAAAGATGTGTGCCTAATTGTAGATCAGATTCAGCAATTTTGACCATCTTTCGTTCTGTTATAGATATTTTTACAACAATCACAAAATTTAGTTTTCCTTTTTTTAAGCCTAATTCGTCTCAAAATAAAAGTGATTATAGGCCCACGATACGTACTGTTTTAAAAGCTTATTCCTAATCCAAAGCTACAATTCAATTTGAATTAGTTTGAAAATCACTTGTAAGAGCACAATGAGGGTCAGCAAATGAACTGCGTTTTATATCTAAGTCACCACCTGAAAAGAGATATCAGTTTTTGAAAAATGACTGTATTGCTGTTATGTAAATTGGTCTATTCTTTACTTGACGTATAATTCTAATCGTAAACACACTTCTGATAAAGACGGAAACGCTTGAAAGGGTTCCGATTGAAAATCTACATATTGCATTTAAACAAACGGATCAATATTGTCGTTTGTAATGGAAGCTACTAGTCAAAAATAAGAATCTTGTCAGATTAAGAAATACATGACTTTATTATTGAACAAAAACAAAAATCACTATAAAACAATTATAAATTACATTGGAGAATCGAAAGACTGCTGACAGGTTTTCACTGCATAGTTCCAAAGTCGCAAGAGTGTTAACCATACGATCCTCGGACCTCTGCCGGCTGCATTTGATACCTCGGTAAAGGCCAGACCAAGAGGCTTTCTATACCTCTACATTTTTTTCCAAGTCTTTCACCGGTTTAACTGGTAAAATGAGGAGGAAACCCTCGGAGAAATCAGATTCAGACTTCCTGCATTCGGCGATAGGTTGCTTTGCTAGCATCCCCCATCTAAAACAACCCGCTCCAAATGGGGGTCGGTATAAAAAAAATCCTCAAAACTGCAAAGGCGTATACCCTTGATGTTTAATAAAAAGCCCTATGTACTGGACATTTGCCAACATTGTTCAAATTATATCATTTTGATCAAACAGGCCCAACTCCTGGGGTTCCCTGGTGTTCTTTAAGATTATATGTTTATAGTAAACTCATCAAACGATTTCTCAGACACCCCAAGGCTCGACCAAAGACCCTTGTTATTTGGTTTGTCGCATCTTGTAGTCTATAATTACTTACATCCATAGCAACGGATGCCTTCCTTAGAAACCGGTGACTTCAACAACTTATTAACTTTGCATCTTATGATTTCCTTAGCAACCAATGATTTATTTAGCAACAACTTTCTTCTTTAGCAGCCTCCTTTGCAAACAATGGCTTCCTCAGCAACAAATAACATCCTGATCAACAATTTTATCTCTAGGTAAGCAATGATTTATTTTAAGATCAATGACTTTCGCAACAATGTTTTACCTTAGCAACCATTTGTATCCTTTGTAAACTCTATCCTTTAAGGCATTATCCATGTAATACACACTTTTCTAAAACATTTGTTTCGTATTATCACAGATAATGAAATAAACACAACAGTTTCTGGAAAAATAAACATAAGTTAACAGAAAACTTAAGTTCAAACGAACACAATATTGATACAAATGGAAAATTTATGATTGATCTTGTGACTCTATGGAACAGTGCAGTTTTTCGATGTTTGAAAATATAAAGCAGTTTTATAAACTTCTATAATGAAAAGATAAATATGAGGCAAGCTGATGAAATCATTTTAGATAGTTTCTATGATGTCTATTGCACAATTTAAAAGACAAATTATGATTGTTTACCGTCCAGTTTCAAAGAAAATTTACATAATGTCATGTAACCATTCATTTTTATAACCAATAAAATGCTTAAAATTCAACCGTTTTCTTGTTAAATTTTATAAAGCTTAATTCGACTTGTGCATAAAACGTACTCTTTCAAATAAATGCATTTTACTTATGATATAAATGCTGATTTGGTTTGATGCCCCTTCAGGTACTTTACCCATCAAGAATGTTCTGTGCTGTTAATGAAAACAATTGTACTTTAAAGCCTTTCTTACTAATTAAAATATGTAACATGTACATAAGTACATGTAAAAATTCTGTCTGAATATTTAGCTAATATAATGATTTGAGAGTTCGAAAGATAAACTAAAACACACACGTTTTGAACACATACACGTACAAAACTGCTTTAGGTCTACTTACATTCATAAACCCTTTGACACGAATATCTGAATATTTCAGTTCTTTGATGTTTGTTGACAGTTGTTGTTGTTTTCAAAGAAATTCTTCTCTTACACGTATAATTTACTTATAATCCATGTTTTACTGTAAATACTCAAGTTGTTAGATGCATCGCAGTCAACTGTCAGCGTGCACTTTTTGTGTTTATTTATTTTAAACGTATATTTATGAGAAAAACATCATCGAGTTTCCAAATTCGACGATGTAGAAATTCCATTATTGACCTATGAGTAGCGGGGAAATACGTTTGTTTTTTTTAAAAAAAAACAGCAACATCCAGTACAGGCCGAATACGTCCGATTTTCGTCGCGATCTGTTACGGCGAGTGGCGATATATGTCGGTGTTACCCGAGTTGTATTACATGGCTAATACCTTAAGCAACCAATGACTTCCTTGGCAAACATTAACTTAAGAAGTCACTTATTACTTCTCTAACAACCAATGACTGATTTAGCAACCAAAGACTTCCTTAGCAGCAACTTACATAGCAACCAAAGACAACCTTAGCAACCTTTCTTTTCCCAACAACATATGCATTCATTATGTAAAAATTACAAGCTTAGCAACTACATTATATTACACTCATCAATCACTTCCTTAGCAACACCTTAATTCCTCAGTAACCAAAGACTTCCTTTACAACCATGCCTTCATTACACACTTACTTTATTCATAGCAATCAATCAAGCAGAAACTTCATTGTTAATGTCAACCTTTCGAGCTTTTTAAATTCAACACAAAACTTTTCTATCAATTCAAACAACCTAAGACCGTCAGTATCATTAAGGCATTGCCGCATTCAGCACTCCGATTGCTTTGATATATAAATGTGTTTTATAACAGTAAAACTATAATATTTGCACGAGCAATAAAATACAGAATTGAAATGCTCATTGTTTGAATATATACAACATGTACTTTGGATATAAGACGTTAGGGGTGTAACATAATCGGTATTTACGTAGTAAAGAAATTCAAAAGAACTATGAAGATACCCCCACCCCCTTACGAGGCTTTTACCATTTTCTCCGCACCTCGCATGCATTTTTGGCGCTTCTTTCCTTTACGGTTCTCCCGTTCAAACTAGCCCATTCAACAGTGCTTCCTTGCCATAAAGGTTGTTTTTTTTCCAATGCTTATCAGAAAGTTGTCCAAATGCCTCTAGATTAAGCAAAAGTCTATCAATGCTTTCAGCACTTTCAGCACTTTGATTCAAATTTATATCATGATTATATATCAAACATATCTACTAAAATATTTGCTTGAGTAACATCTAAGTTATCTAATCAATTGATGTAAATAACGTGATTTTAAACGTCAAGATTACAAAGTTATAAATATCTGTAAAGATTGGTAACACAATTACAAGCTTTTAAAAAACGTAAAAATACATGATTCGAAACATACTTACGTCAGGGGTTTTAGCTCAAAAACATGTATCTACAGTATTAATTTTTTTAACAAAAGCTATACGCCAGATTGTATAACATATTATATAAAACAGATTCAGCAGTTCTGGCGATATTTATTATTGTAAAAGAATTTTAAAACAAAATAAAATTTAGCTTTTCTGAGCCTGAGTTTTTAAAATCAGACTACTAAGTTTTTGAAGAACTATTCTCACCCAAAATAAAAAAAAAATCAAGTTAGTTTAAAATTACCAGTCACCATGAGCAAAAACGTTGTAAGCAAATAAATAGCTGTTTATATCACGGCGATAACCTGAACATGTATATCAATTTTTGGAAAATGACTTGATTGCTGTAATACAAATTCACATGATTACATAGATCACTCTACTGAAACTGACGACCGAGGGAGAGATAAACTGGAAGTTTTTCCATTGATCGTAAAACAGCACAATACACACAAAAAGAAAGGACAGTGATTACAAATCAATTGTGACAGATCCGTTGTCCTAAACTAGTGGTAACAAAATTGACTGTAAATCAAGGGATTACAGGTACGAGTCCACACCGAATCACCTAAAATAAATCGCCTCCCGGGAAGGACGTTAAATAGGTCGTGACAGTGCTATTCACTAGTCTATGTTAAAGTACTAGAGTAGCTCTTGCAAGGGTTACATTCTGCCTGTTCACTATGTTCCAAAAACCTTCTATGACTAACAATCTTATCGGAGCACTCGCCGAATGGACCTTGCCTGAGTGCGAATATGAATTTACTTGCACATGTATGTCTGATAACATTATCACAAAACCTTGGACCATTTAATATGAATTTCATGAGTTGTCCCAAAGCTCGTAAGCTACGGTTTTTATAGCTTAATTTACGAGCAAATAGACCCGATTCTTCAAATCACCAAAAATAAATTTCGGAGGATGTTTTGCTTATTTAAAATAATCTGACTTTTGATAAATGGGTAATCTTGAAAATTCAATGACAATTCATTACATAAAACAGTATCAATGATACAATGTTGGATCTGTACGTAACTCAATATAGCAAAATGTATGGCAGTATCATTGTCTTAATACCTCCCTTTCTTCAAATTAATGTATTTGAACTTAAAATGTTAATATTTTATGAAAATAATAGTGTAAGTATGTTTTTTTATAAATGATTTGCAAGTCATTCAATAGTAGAGTGAATGATCAGGAATGGTGAAGTGCCGGTAATATAAATCACACTTGAAACTCTGTGCCTCAAACTATTGACCGTGGTTTCAGGCGAGTGGTAGGTAGTTAGGTAATCCAAACGGGATTTTGCTTTAGTTATTCATGGTTTTAACTTGTACTGAAAAATAAACAAAACCCATTTTAAAGAGACACAATGCTAGGCCACAAACGACAAGAGACCCAAAACATACAAGCAGGCCACAAAAACATCCTAACAGCTTCATCAATAAATTGGAATAAATTGGAATGGTCAATGAAATACGCGTTCACTGGATATAGTATAAGTCTTACATGAGCAAGCTTTTTTTTATTCTAAAATTGTTTCAATTAATCTCCTGTTCTCTTTTTTTAAGGGACAATAATATAAATGATTTTTCTATTCTACAGCTTACTTGATTAAACCCTCGGAACTGAGTTAGGTCACGGTTGTAGAACAATTGAGTTTTAGGTATACTTAACATTGGTTTACACTCGCACGAGTTTAGTGCAAAATTTTCAGTGCACACAATGGGCCCTTTATAGATACACACAGGGATTTGGGTATGCAGATCAGTGCGTATGCGCGCACCCTGAAAGGCTCGGCCCTTCTCTACATGTCCCTTGACGTGTCTCATGTGTCTCTAACCTTGATTTGAACACGCACCTAATAAGCTGCACCGTTTTCAGGGCAAACGCTTGGCCCTATCATAGTAACATACAGAATAATACAACACTGTGCTATGTTTGAAATGTAACCGAGGAAAGTTACGTGGTTGCCGGCGATCATTGTTACCATATAATATCTTATTGTATGTTTCGGTGTTTATATCAATATTTGCCAATTTTGACTTGCAGACAAACGTGCTTGTGTAATTTTCCCAATACAATCGAAATTGTCCTGTTAAAGACTGTGAGCACACTGATTTTTATTTCTAGAAAATATTATAATCACGAACATAATACCTATTTAAATGGTATACCAATGGCACATAATAAATGACTTTTATTCTCGTAAACACCAATCACTCCGAAAATGTACGCAAATAAACTTATTTTGTATACCATACGTTTATCACTAGTTTAAGGGAAGTAGTCATGTTTAATAAATAAGATTCAAGATTTATTTACATGTTATCCTGATGGCCATGTTCAATATGGACAAAAAAATATACAATACAGTATATGCCAATGAAACGATGTATACATTCTGTTTCTTACGGAATACAATACTATATACCTTAAATATAAGGCAAAACTTTTGAGGTATTGTTTTATATTGTATATAATGTATTTTGGACCTGTGGCATTGTAATACCATTGTATTACCATTCCAATAATTGACTTGATTTAACTTGCTAAAACAGTAAACACAGTTTCCCTGCTGGTTAAAGTGCAACTATTTTATTTCTACTACTTTCTACTATTAAAATTAACCACCTTCAACACGATATTTAACACAAAGTATCGTATTACAATCTCGTCTCCATCCGCATATTACTTTTCTACAGCAATTGCATTTACATATTATTAGCTTTCTTAACACTATGTGTTTATATATTCATTGGTGCAAATGTTAGTTTGGCGAAAAAATAGGCCTTGGTTTCCTGGGACAAACCAAGGTTTTTGTTTCCTACTTGTTCAAAGCTGCTTGACGACAATTCTATGTTTGGCGTACATGTTTATTTATGAGCAAGATAAGTGGTCATTTCCACACTGTTGAAATATTCCGAACTAAGGTAATACATTTTTTCCGTTACCTGAAATATTTCTCACCCAGTCTCTGAAAAAATTAAAAGCAATTAGTTATTGTGTCTTGTAACATAGTCTGTATTCGGTCTGTATACTGTGCATTTAGTGAAATTTAAAACAAGTACGTTACTGTTTTTTATTCCGAGTACTCGAGTAGTAAATAAGTATTCGAGTACTTGGACGATCGATTGAGTACTCGAATTTTCGGGAACTTGTTGCAATCTCTAGTAATTCCATTACCATTATGCAATAAAGAATTAAAATTGACAGGAAGTAAATGTGTTTATTATAGATACATGTTCCTTTGAGAAATGTATCTAAAAAAATCAATAAATGTCGTATGCTATGTTAGCCGTTTCTACTAAGTTGTAATTTCAAAAAACACCAAGTAAGTTTGAAGATCTTAAAACGTTGATCGTAGGCTTGTAGTATAATTTCTCAAATCGTCGACGTAAAAACATCACTCTAGGACAGTGGCAGGATAATCATCTTTCAAATTGATACTTTCGTACTAGTCATTTGTAGGAAAGGTAATAAGTGGAGCCATATAAAGCAATGGTTTGAATAGAGACACCGCATAGAGCTGAACGGTCCGCATGGTCTACAGCATATAGGGTATAATGTACATGCGTGGATATGCTGGCTCCTATGTCTTGTTCAGAGTTGCCAATAGAGTCGACGGCTTGGCATCGTATGACGTGAGACCACAGTTATTTTTAATATATGTTTTATGTAGTCTTGAACCTGGATTTTCACTTTAAAGCAGCCCCAATTGAAAAAAAAGTAACTGGCTGTTGTAGAACAATCCTAGACACACAATTTAATCGCAAGAAAACATGAGGTTGACCATTGCCGTGTCTCACAAAATGGAATAGAAATACATGACTCTGAGGTCAAGACGGGAAAAGGCTACAAACAACCAATTTTCACAGTTCCACAGACATTGGGTTTTTTTCAATATCCACACTGAAAACTACCATGATTTGCTAAATAATGTGATATTATGTTCACCTCTATCCAAAAAGAGCATCCCTTTCTTTTCTTTCATTCAACTTTAACAAAATAATGATACAGGCACTCTTTTGTCTGTATTAACATGCGGATCAGCGGGAGGCAGATAACTGTAGTCTTGGGCCATATTGTTGTCATCTCATACTCTATTTTCACACGTTGTCTCTAGTTAATATGGAGATAAGGCGCATGCCGAGATTTTTCAGATATCACCAAAAGGAAATGTTCGACTGTCTTCCGATTATACGAAAACATGCCTTTTGGACTGTTATTGAATGTTATAATAGGCTCAATTTAGATTTAGAGGTTTTATCGTGTTCAGTTATGGATACGAACTCTAGGCCAGGATCGTTTTAAGCTACACCAGCGGTTTTCATCCTGCAAAAATGTTTGGTGCCTTGTGACCAAACAATTTTGGAATCATAAGAAAAGAGGCTGCTCGCTGATTACCAATATGAGAAATAATGTTGTAGATAAGGTTCTTGCAGTTTCTTTATGATTATTCTTTATTTCATCTGAAATCCGACGTAAAATGATTGTTTTTGACATTGTTTTTAGGTAAGAATGCATTTTTCTAAATGTTACATTTTAACCATCCTGCACTAATACAGGAATGCTGACAGTTCTGACAGTATTGTAGAATAGAAATGGAATGTTTGTGGTTATTAATTTAGCCTACATGTTTATTTATCATGATTTTGCTTTTCAAAAACGTAAGACTTTAATTCAAAAATGTGTATTAACACCATAACATGCATGATACATGCGAATACGTAAGTCATTTTTTCAGACGTGTGTATTTACACCATAACATACATGATACATGCGAATACGTAAGTCATTTTTAAGACGTGGGTATTTACACCATAACATACATGATACATACGAATACGTAAGTTATTAATTCAGACTTGTGTATTTACACCATAGCATACAAATGTCATGATACATGCGAATATGTAAGTAATTAATTCAGACTTGTGTATTTACACCATTACATACATGATACATACGAATACTTAAGTCATTAATTCAGAAGTGTGTATTCAACACCATAACATACATGATACATACGAATACGTAAGTCATTAATTCAGACGTGTGTATTTACACCATAACATCCATGATACATGCGGATACGTAAGTCATTAATTCAGACATGTGAATTAACATCATAACATACATGATACATGCGAATACGTAGTCATAAATTCAGACTTGTGTATTTACACCATAACATACATGATATTTTGCGATACCCTTTGTTTATTTATTTGAGTATATCAATGCGTGCCCGCGCCAATTGGCTCCATTATGGCTTGACCCGAAATGACCCCATATGGGCTGATATTCAATATTGGTCTTGTTTGGATCTAAGAACGGTGTATCTAATCGGATGACTTGTTATTAATAACTGACCAAGTGAAAGATGTTTGATCCTAAGATTAAGTTAAGTTGCATATTGAAACCCACCCCTACTTAAATTGTGTTGAAATGCCATAAGTGACATGAGATAGCAGTGACGGCATTAACCAGTCATATCCAGATATAAAAGAAACAGAGTGATATACTAGATATCCGGGTGCGATACCCTAGCTGTTTGCGAGGAGACCTCTCGGTTCTTTAACGTGCTCGGTTTAAAGCACTCATACAGGGGATACAACTTTCCTTTAGTGGTATATCTATTTCCTAATGTGTTTCATGTTACCATGCATGAATGATCTCTTCAATGTCAAGGTCAAGTTCATTTCAAGGTCAAATTACAAATACGCAAACTTTTGTATCTTTAAGGTATCATGTCTACTATTGCATGTCCATTTACAACGTGTGATTGCAGAACTGGTTATTATGAATTTATATATATTTATATTTCAATATTAGGTCAGTTTTCAGAGAACAGTGTCAGAGTTTCTAAAAACGTTTTGGTACAATACCAGTACACGTTGCATAATGAAAGTGCAGACATTGGCATTACCATTAAATTTTCCAGTTAAATATTTGACTTAATTCCAATTTCTAAATACAAGCAGTGTTTCTATTTCATAAAATGTTTAAAATTATAAATTAACCAACATAACAGACCACATAACGGTTATTATAAGGTCATAATACAAAATTGTATCTTGTTGGAGTGTTTTCATTGTTTCCGTCTATAAAATAACTTCAAAATCTGAACTGTAGCCAGTAGGCGGATCTTAACCATACAGGAACTAGAGTCAGGTTAATAAAAAAAGCAATTCACTTATATACATGATAGTTATTGAACATTTTCCTTGACAACAGTTACGTCACCCTCTACTCTCATTATTGAAATATGTAAAAGGTTGTTGATGCACTATTATATAGCTTACATTTCGAGATAGCCGATCTATATAGTATCGTTTTGAAGATATTTCAAGTTCAGTTTTGTTCAAATTCTTTTGCCAAATTTTGAAAATCTTCTTCTTTTTATTTGATTTTTTTTAAATTGAAAAGTGGTCGATTTTTCAAAATAAAAATGTGGAATGAAGGGAAACACATATGGAAAGAACTTATAGGATATACAAGTAGATTTAAAATGAAGAAAAAACTTCTGATTTCATTCGCCAAATATATCATTTCATGTAAATAATGAAAGATTGTCCGAGTACTCGAGTACCAATTTTACTACTCGTTGCCATCCCTAGTAAATATGAATCTCCCGTTATGTGTCTTGCTTGGGTTTGTTTGCTCTAAATATACTATAAAGTTCCCAAAAGGTGGTCTTATGGTCATTGTGTATGCTAACTTAAAACTGAACATGGGTTTGTTGTGGTTTTAAGTCGCTTTATGGTTTCCAAAATGTAGTCTAAATGACATTATGCATGCTAACTTAGAGCTTAAAATGGGTTCGTTTGGCTCTACACAGGCTTTATATTTGCCAAATTGTAGTCTAATGCGTACTTTTTTGCTAATTTACAGCTGCACATTGGTTTGTTTTGATTTAAACGGGCTTAATATTTCCCAAAATGTGGCCATGTGTATGCTGACTTAGAGCTGCACATGGTTTTGTTTGGATCTAAATGAGCTTAATGGTTTTCAAAATGTGGTCCATTTGTGGGCTTATTTTGAGCTGCCCATGGGTTCGTTTAGATCTAAATGGGCTTTATAGTGTCTTAAATGTCTAGTTGACACTGAGTAGGCTTATATAGAGCGGCACATGGGTTAGTTTTAATCTTAATGGGCTTAATGGTTTCCAAAATGGGGTCTATTTGACACCGAGAGTGCTTACTCAGTACTGCACATGGGTTTGTTTTTATCTAAATTGGCTTTATATTTGCCATAATGTGTTCTAATGAGCACTGTGTAGGTTATTTGTGAGCTGCACATGGGTTTATTTGGCTCTAAATAGGCTTAATGGTTGCCAAATGTGTATATATATATGACACCGACTAGGTTGAATGAGAACTGCACATGGGTTTTATAGGTTCTAAATGGGCTTTATGGTTTCTAAATAAGGTCTATTTGACACTGAGTAGGCTTTTTAGAGCTGCACATGGGGTTGATTTTATCTAAATGAGCTTAACGGTTTCCAAAATGTGTATGCTAACTTAAGAGCTTCAAATGGGTTTGTTTCGATTTATATGGGCTTTATGGTTTTCAAAATGTGGTCTAATCGGTACTGTGTAAGCTTAATTAGAGCTGCACATTGGTTTGTTTTGATCTTAATGGGCCTAATGCACTGGCACCGGATTTTCAAACTCAAACATTTTTTTTTAAATAAAAAAATAATCTTATAATTCTAAACTAAAAATTATAATACCGAATATGTAAAAAAATAATGATTTTTTTTTTTAAATATGCACTTTGTACTGTATATTATACTAACATGGTATTGAACGTTCTCTACCCGGGTCACGTAATCATGTTATTACTCAGTTCAAAAGAACTTCTGCAGATTGACAGTCATCGCAATCTAAGGACATGATATCCATCTTCAAAATACTCAACCTTAACCCGCGAAGAAATCCGCCGGTCATACGATTGTTTTGACTTTATTCCCATTTTTCTGTTTTCCTGGATTTTCTACCACCTTTGACTTCCGGTTTGTTGTTGTTTTTCGCTCAGTTTGTAACATGTGATTTGATTGGTCGAATGAAAAGGCGGCGTATTTAAATTCTCAAATCGTTAACAAATTGAAACTCTAACATTTTGGCCCTTCTTCCCCGTTATCAAGCAAATCATGAATGAAAGTCCACATGAAATATGAATTTGCAATGATTCAATGCAATGGTTATACAGATTAAGGCATATTTATAACAGAAAACAACGGTCCCTCTGCACTCAACATTACAATACATTTCTTAAAAAATTACGAGTTTACTGTATTGCTAAATTCTTACTATTCGAAACGAAGTAAAATCGATAAATATAATGAAGAAACTTTGTTGTTCTTGGTATTTGAGTTACTAACCACTAACAGCTATAGGGGAACGCACCTGGCGCACCCCCCCCCCCAAAAAAAAAAAAAAAAAAAAAAAAATAATAATAATAAAAGAAAAAAAAATATATATATTTTTTAAACTATAATAAATAAAATTAAAATAAATACATATTCCTATAACTGGATATTTTTTTATAGAGATTCAACCTCTGATAACGTTTCCAATGTACTAGTCAAGAAGGGTGAGAGACTGGTTTGGTGGATTAACATGTCTGCCTCCAATCCAAGAGTTATTTGGTTATATCCAACCTGGTGACAAATGGAACATTGTGATGTGGCTCTTGAACGTACACACAGTACTGATTTCCAGGGGCGTAGCTAGCCCTCTATTCATGTGGATTCATGATTGTGCTGTACTTGTAAATTGACAGTTTAAAGATAATAAATTAACAAATTTAATTTCTCAGCAGATCATTTCTACAAAATAGCAAACAAATAAGGTTCGATAATGTGAAAAACACTCAGATTGTCTTACAGAAGTCTAATTGTCTGTCCTTTTTGCCATTGAACTGTATAATTACATACTCGATGACAATGTCCATGTGTCTGTTACATCCTGTACTCAAAAAAACATAGTGATTCTGTAGCTTTGGCTAAACTGTTTTTTTTTGTCAGAATCATGTGGAATCTGCCGTGTATTTCGCTTATAGGCAGCTACGCGCCTGGTTTCTACCTACCAAACAGACTTGGCTGTTAAGTTATCAACTTTCATCACAATCAAGCAAATTATTCTATATATATGTTTTATTACACAAATCTTGCAATATAACTTTAAGCAATATTACAACACAACTACATTAACAACAAACATAAAATGGTTATAGTGACTTCTGACTTGGTCACAATTTATAGAGAGAGCAAAATAATTAATTTCCTTATTGATAAAAACTAGTTAAAAAGGTAACAAATCACTTAAAGTTCCAATATAGCTAATTTAAAAGTCAATACATCACTATTAGTTCCAATAGAGCTCTATAATTGAGTTTATTCATTTAAGAAGTTTCAAAAATGCTTTATTTTGCTGAAAAGAATTGGTAACATTTGCTACTTTAAAGGGCGCCTCTTTTAAAGCTTGGACTTTCAAATGATTTTGCTTTTGCTCTATAGTAATTTAAAGCTGCACTCTTACAGAGTGAATGTCTGGTAAACAATGATATAAGACTGCTAACAAAAAATTTGAATGTAGTTTTTCATGTTTTTGTCAGAAATTTGATGTTTTATGGTAATATTTGAATATAGTTTTTCATATTTATGTTAGAAAATTGATGTTTTATAGTAAAAAGCATTATTAACACTTATTATTTTTTTAGATTTTTGCGTTCTTTCTTACAATTGAGATTTTCTCTAATTTAAGTTACGTTTATTTTGATAACCGAATTGAAGGCTTTAATGCCAACATGAGCGTATTCTGAGACAAAACCCCCCAAACATTTCATATCAGTGTCAAACTGTGAGATTGCAGCTCTAAAGCCAAACTGGTAATACAAATTGAAAGCAATTATCCTGTAAAAACAATAGCATTAATATGTGCTCCCTACTAAAATGTTACGAAATGGTCTGAGAAACTAAACATTTACTATCCCTATATTGAGCTGAGGTGAAATACATACATATATATACCTACAAAGCATTATTCCTAAATAACATTTCATGCATTTCTAAAGATACTATTTCAGCAACTGTAAGTATCTTTTACTGAGAAAGTACACAAAGCTGGACAAAATCCCAACTCTTGCAAAGATAAAGACAGCAGATTGTCATTATATAAGTCATTGTTTCCAGGTTGTAGCGATATCATGTTAAAACTCTTAACAGCGCAATGTAACATCTCCACTGAGTCCAGATATAGGCGGTGGGATAGGAGATAGTGCCGGTGTGTCTCACTCTGTGGAACTGCAGCCCACAAGCCTACACTTCAATACATATGACCGTCCCGGATACTGGTGTTGCCATCCATATCTTCCCTGCAAAGATATAAAAAAACTGATTTTAAAGGTTTATTTTAACCTAGCTACCACTGTACATTCATTTTAAATCTATTAATTAATGCACAATGTGCACATGGACTTGTAGCATCTGCATTATAATAAATGTTTTGAAAATGCTTATTGATATTCAACTTTTCAGCAAAAGCTGGGGTATGTGCCTGTATAGTTGAGTGGTCTATCCATTTTCCTAATAATTTACTTGTTTCCACAAGAAGACTCGAATCAAATCTGGGATCAGTCTATTTTGTTACTTATTTCCCATTTGTTTCTACAATTATGATATCAAACATTCAAATATATTTGTGATTGTAATACAGGTAAATGTAAGCATAATAATAATAATAATAATATTTTTCAGTTTCAGGAAATATAAAAAAAAATTATCACAAAACATGACCAAGTCCATTTAAGAGCATTTTGGCAATTGCAAAGGAAATTGAGATGGCACTCGTTTCTGTAAACATGCATAAAAAACAAAGCAATAAGTTAACTACAAAATTAATTAACCAAAGGTGTTCGTCACATTTCCTGGATACAGTAATACAATTCTTTTTTTCTTTTTTATTATCAATATATTTTTATTATCAATATTTTTTTTTTTTTTTTTTTGGTCAAAATAGTGAATATATGTCATTTAAAAATATATTCCACAATTTTCCATGAAAGAAAATTAGTATAATATATAAATAAATATAATGTAACTTAATAAATATACATGTGTAAATGAACCAAATGCATGTATACACACAAAATACATGCATGTTTCTACAATAATATAGATTATTATTTAACTTGGCGTATTGGTAGACAGCTCTTTTTTATAAATCAAACATTTTGCACATCTTACCTGTGTCAAAACGTTTTTGCGATGAGATCGCTGTCAAAACAAGTCAATCCTGTGGTGCATATTAAGCCACTTTCCGTTGTCTCATGAAATTTCATATTCGGCTTTGATGGTATGTGTAATTCCAGAACCAGTCTGACCCGAAATAAGCACGCTCAAGTCACTCAAAGCGGAATTTAATGTCAAAGACTTCTCTGTGATTAACACTTTCGGTCCAAATATTACAGTTGTTGACACTTGTACGCGAAACGTCTCGCGGAGTTTATGGACCAATGAAATGAGCCGTTTTAAAACCTTCCTCTGAAACCGGAAGTCAATGGTTGTAGAAAATCTAGGAAAACAGAAAAATGGGAATAAAGTAAAAAAAAACGAATGATAGGCAAACTTCTTCGCGGGCTTAGGTTGAGTGTTCGGAAGATAGAAACCATATCCTTAAATTCCGATGATTGTTAATCTTCAGAAGTTCTTTTGAACTGAGTAATAACATGACTACGTGACCCGGGTAGAGAAACGTTCAATACCATGTTAATATATATTACAGTACAAAGTGCATATTCATTTTTTTTTTTAAATATTTTCTTACATATTCGGTATTATAATTTTTAGTTTAGAATTATAAGATTTTTTTTTTGATTTTTTAAGAAAAATGATTGAGTTTGAAAATCCGGTGCCAGTGGCCTAATGGTTTACAAATTGACCTATTGAGTTTTCACTTATTGAAATGCTTGACAGTACACTGTCACTGGTGCTTTTTCGGCGTGTATAAATCCTACATGGTCTTGAATATAGCAACTTTATTGATCACTTGGCACTCGATTGGCTTCATACGGTCTATATTTGGCAGATATCAGAATATAGAAAAATGCACAAAAGTGCAAGTGCAATTGAACTTGAGAAGAGCCAGAGTGTGGTGATGGTCTGGAATATTGGGTTTGGAAACAGCTCAAACGCGGTGGAATGACATCTGGCTTGGCTTTTTTAGATCCCGTCTGGGTTTGTTTGATGATGAAGGCGCTTGTCTGTAACCACAATAGGGAGTTTTGAGCTCTTGACGAACCCTTCTGTAGTAAGGAAGGTACAACATGGGCTTTTTGCAATATTTCAGAGGGCTGTTGGGGACCTTTTTTGTCATGTGGAATTTGTTTGGCGCTTGGAAGGGCACAAATTGAGCCATAATTGGGTTTCGGGCATTCAGTAGGCTTAGATATAAACACTTTATGGTTTGCTTAGCAGGTATTATGCCTAGGACGAACTGATTTTTGGTTGCTTGGAGCAAGAATATCAACACATTAGGTTGGTAAGACACTGGATGGACTTGAAAAGCTTGATGTGCTTACATGGGACTCACAAAAAACAAGTCATGTAGCATATTTAAATTGGCTCAAGAAGGGACATTTTGTGGTTGACTTGACTTTTAATATGGGAATATATTAATTATGGCTAAAACTGCTTGGTGATTTTGGTAATGTTTAGACATTTTTAACTAAAATTTAACAAAAACATAAATAAATTAGATAATTACAACGTCGATATTGAACATATTTGCATTTTGGCATTCAAATGAGTTTGGCTTTGATTTTGAAAAGCTTTATTTTGTATTTGAATATGAACTTCAATATAAAATAGTTATCATCTATTCATATGGATATATTTTAAAAAATGAAATAGATACCATGTACTCGTAATGAAGTCTCTGCGAATCAACAAATTGTGGTATAAACGCCTTGGGTAACATGTACTAGGACAACACCTAATTGTCTCCATAACATCTTTAAAACATTTCAATTAAAAGAAACTTAACAGAGATTAAAATAGGGGAAATTATCAATTACTTTTCTGCAAACAAAAAGGCGAATATTAAACATTCTCAACTGTTTGTGTTTCAATATATTTTGACCTTGAACTGACATTTACCTTGAAGCAATCAGATAAGTATGAAATTGATACATGCCATGAGTTATGATATATATATGACGTTATATGAGGCATGTTTGTAGCATTTATGACGATCATTTATCATTTTAATCTGACTGATATTTCATAGAGACCCAAACTCTTGCAAAAAAGCATACACTTTAGCAATCAATTTGTACGAAAACATCCCTCCAGAAAATGTTCAGTCACTGTACCAGACCGTCGTATTCCGTCCTCAATGTAGCTTTTAAAGTCAAAGGCCTTTAACGTTATGCCTCGAAATTTTATTATTTTAAATAATTATCAATATGGATTAGTATAAACCGTTCGACAGCCTGATTCTGACAGACAAATTATTATGTCCGTTCATGTTGTAGAAACCAACTTTCCTACCTGTACAATAAGGACTGGCTATTAAAACTGCTATATAGTACTGGCTATCACCTATTTGATGATATGGGGGATTATTCGTATTCACCTCGCTGTTGTAAAATATTTACTTTAAAACATAATCTACTTGTAAAATTGGTCCGAAAGGTACTTAATTTACTATCATTTGCAACATAAAATGTGTAAAATGACTTCTTTATCACAGTTTAAAATTACCTATTTCTAACATGTTCCTTTAATTGGTAAAAGTTTACAACGGAATATTAATTTTCATAGTTACCAGATTGAAAAAAAAATCTTTCACATTTTAGAAAATAAATACTTTATATAGTATGTTAAAACTTTAAACCATACCCTTGCTATAACATGCAGTATTGTTCCGTTGTGTGTCAATCGATAAATGTCTGTTAAGTCTCAACGATGTGCATCTTAACCGGGTTATCGTAGTTTGATTTGCTACTAGGGTTTTCTGGTTGTTTCCATTGGATCATTCCAACAATTTTCAAATGATGAAAACTATTTACAAATTATAGAGATTATACTTACAGCGATATTTTAACCTACTTGAACCTATGTTCAAACAGCCTCAAGCTGTTTAATTAGGAATAATGATCTATATTTGCTTGTGTTCAATAATATAACAATAATAAACAGGAAAGGGTTGTTACCGTTCTCACCGAATGTAGTTTCGTCACACAAAAAAAGGCAGTATCATTAGTGTCTTACTTAGAGGTTTCAATAATAAAAAAGACACCGAAATTTACGTCAACTACTTTGAAAGCTTCAATATTCGGAAGCTGTAACCCCAATATCTCATGGAAATGATCTTATCGAGGTTATACATGTATTTCGTGGTCAACTAAAAACAATAGAGTGTAACATTATATAACTTTTCATAAAGCAATGAATAATTAATATAGTCGATGCAATTAATAGAACCATATTATAAGATATATTAGCGTCAGTATTGAAACTTTACAATCGAATCTTTTCCACAGGAGATTATCCATGATCCTTTGGAAAAGGTATAATAGTTCCCTGTATATATTTTATTTTGCTGTTTTCTTCTCCGAAACACATGTGATAAAACTAATCTGACACTCATCGGAATTCAGTTCAACCAATAAATGTGTTAGTCAAGGTATAACGTATCACGTTTAAAATATATCAAAACATTTTAAAGTATAAATATGTGATATCAAGTTTCTTTCTTTCTCATCGATAACTCATATGCTACCTACACATGCTAAATTTGTTGTACAACTACTACATGGCCACACTATTGTTAAGACGATAAAGATGTGGTTAACGTCAAACAAATTATTTCAATTTTATTTAGTTTACTAGTTTTTTTTTAAATGAATTAGTCAACACAACCTGAGGTATATAATATATGACTACTTATGTCATGACTCCTGTCTAGAAATATATACTAATCAACACTTTTGGTAGCTTATTTCCGAATAAATTTTGAATGAATATCGAAATTAATAATATGCCTGGTGTTGAATTAAAAGTATTATATATGCAAATACATGGCTGTTACGGTCCAAATAATGTTCGTTTTACATTTTAAAAGTTTTATAAAAAGTGCTCACTACTTTAATATATTATCTATTAAAACGCCTTGCCAAACGTGCTGACAACGTCTTTATGTGTACAACAGACATGCTACAATAGGACTGAAAAACAGGCGAACTAATATCAACCTTAAATTAACTTTAACTATGTAGATATAAATAATCCTGTCATAAACCAATCATAGAATTACATTTGGGAAATAATTGTAAAGTTCTTTTTCATACAGAGCCAAGTATTATACTTGCATGCAAATATTTAGGAGCAGTGATTTCTCAATAAACATTACCTACAATATGTACAACAGCGAGGTGTGTGGCCAAACAAGACAGACATAGGCGTTTGTTACGAGCGCGTATGTCCATGTTCAACAATAAAAAAGTTTATTGTACTAGGTAAGATTGAACGTGAACACCGAAAATTTAAATTTGATATTGAGAAAAAAAATTGAATCATAAATCGCAACGATAAATATGATACCCACGAGAACTAATGACAAGTTTTAAACATCCATCCCTAGATTAATTTCAAAGTAAATTCGGCACTCTAACATAACGTATTATGCAGTCATGAATTTCTCGTTATAACCAGTATCTGGTTCAGTATTTTATAAAAATATTTGCGTATTATCACTACAATACTTAAGCTTGAGAGATTGGAAGATTTTGTACGTGTGAGTGGATGCGTGTGTGTTTGTGTGTGTTTGTGTGTGTGCGTGCGTGTGTGTGTGTGCGTGTTTGCGTGTGTGCGGGTGTGGGGGGGGGTGTTAGTTGAAAAAACCCATTTAATTGTCATAATGCAATTACTGCCTTTATGTATGTGTATTACTTTGTACTCTGTGTACAAAATAAATGAGAAAAAAGTCAAATCTCGAGCAGAATATTATCTGAGTGTTTTTACCATCACTGGAAGAAGTGATGCATCAACAAGTTTATTTGAAAATCGTTTTTTCGGTAATTATGTCTACCCCAGGAAAATCGAACTAACAACATTCGTTTACCTTGCCTAAATATCCATTAAGCTGGGTATTATGTATACCCGTCAAACTGATAGTAATCAGTATAGTTATAGCCCTAATTGAAAATGATCAGATTACTTGGAGTTGGAGTACAGGACACAAGGAATATATAAGTTTTAAGGTACAGTCTCGACTCTGCGAGTGATAAGTATGCACATGTTTGAGTTTATTATGCAGAATCATTCATCTTCAACAAACTTAAATATTTGAGATGTTCTGTACGGAAAAAACATTATTGGCTTAGCCAAATATCTATGAAAAAACATCTTTTATGTGATGAAACCTAATTTGTAATCGTTATGATAGTAAGTGAAATTTTATTTCGTGTGAACAGATCCTTTTGTTTCAACATCTTACCTTTTCTGATTTATCCAGGTACTGTTTCACTTGTTTGAGCTCATCACACAGTGACTTTCGTATCTGTAAACATGAAGTTTGTTAAATTAGTAATCAGTATGAACTACGATAATACATCTGATATGAAAACATAATTTTCGTGCAACATCTTACCTTTTCTGAATTATCCAGGTCTTGTTACACTTGTTTCAAATGACCACACAGTGACTTTCTTGTCTGTAAACATGCATTGAATTTATTACATTAGTAATCAGTATGAATTACGATAATACATTTTATACTGTCACTTGCATACAAATCGGTCAAATAACAAGGTGCCGTGTAAATTTTAGTATCTGATAGGATAGTAGACCACGTGATGTTTATCTACAGTCAGTTCACTGGCACCGGATTTTCAAACTCAAACATTTTTTTAAAAAATCAAAAAAAAAATCTTATAATTCTAAACTAAAAATTATAATACCGAAGATGTGAAAAAATATTTTTTTTTAATAATATGCACTTTGTACTGTATATTATACTTACATGGTATTGAACGTTTCTCTACCCGGGTCACGTAGTCATCTTATTACTCAGTTCAAAAGAACTTTTGCAGATTAACAGCCATCGGAATTTAAGGATATGATATATATCTTCCGAACACTCCACCTTAGCCCGCGAAGAAATTTGCCTATCACACGATTGTTTTGACTTTATTCCCATTTTTCTGTTTTCCTAGTTTTTCTACTACCCTTGACTTCCGGTTTTATTACTGTTTTTCGTCCAGTTTGTAACATGTGATTTGATTGGTCGAATGAAAAGGCGGCGTATTTAAAATCTTAAATCGTTAACAAATTGAAACTCTAACATTTTGGCCCTTCTTCTACGTTATCAAACAAATCATGAATGAAAGTCCACATGAAATATGAAGTTGCAATGGTTATACAGATTAAGGCATATTTATAACAGAGAACGCAGTTGACGCACCCCTTCCCCCCAAAAAAAACAACAACAAGAAATAATAAAAAAAAAACTATAATAAATAAAATTAAAATAAATACATATTCCTATAATTGGATACAAAACTTCTAGAGATTCATCTTCTGATAACTTTTTCAATTTACTAGTCAAGAAGGGTGAGAGTGGTTTGGTGGATTAAGATGTCTGCCTCCAATCCAAGAGTTATTTGGTTATATCATACCTGATGACAAATGGAACATTATGATGAGGCTCTTGAACGTACACAGTACTGGTTTCCACGGGCGTAGCTAGCCCTCTATTCATGTGGATTCATGATTGTGCTGGGGGGGTATGAAATTTTTGAAAACAATGGAGCAATCTGGTGTATTCTGGGCGGTCTTATGTCCTTTAGTATTTGTAAATTGACAGTTTAAGGATAATAAATCAACAAATTTATTTCCTCGGCAGGTCTTTTCTACAAAATAGCAAACAAATAAGGTTCGATAATGTGAAAAACACTCAGATTGTCTTACAGAAGCCTAATTGTCTGTCCTTTTTGCCATTGAACTGTATAATTACATACTCAATGATAATGTCCATGTGTCTGTTACATCATGTACTCAAACAAACATAGTGATTCTGTAGCTTTGGCTAAACTGTTTTATTTTTTGTCAGAATCATGTGGATTCAGCCGTGTATTTCGCATATAGGCAGCTACGCGCCTGGTTTCTACCTACCAACAGACTTGGCTGTTATCAACTTTCATCACAATCAAGCAAATTATTCTATACAGTATATAATTATGTTTTATTCGACAAATCTTGCAATGTAAGTTTAAGCAATATTACAACACAACTACATTAACAACAAACATGAAATTGTTATAGTGACTTCTGACTTGGTCACAATTTATAGAGAGAGCAAAATAATTTATTTCCTTATTGATAAAAGCTAGTTAAAAAGGTAACAAATCACTTAAAGTTCCAATATAGCTCTATTATGGAGTTTATTCATTTAAGAAGTTTTAAAAAATGCTTAAATTTGCTGAAAAGCATCAGTAACCCTTGATACTTTAAAAGGCGCCTCTTTTAAAGCATGGATCTTCAAATTATTTTGCTTTTGCTCTATAGTATTTTAAAGCTGCACTCTTACAGAGGGAATGTCTGGTAAACAATGATATAAGACTGCTAACAAAAGATTTGAATGTAGTTTTTCATATTTATGTTAGAAAATTGAAGTTTTATAGTAAAAAGCATTATCAACGCTTATTTTATTTTTAAGATTTTGGCGTTCTTTCTTACAATTGAGATTTGTTCTATTGTAAGTTACCTTTATATTGATAACTGAATTGAATGCTTTAATGCCAACATGAGCGTATTCTGAAACAAAAAACCCCCCAAACATTTCATATCAATGTCAAACTGTGAGAGTGCAGCTCTAAAGCCAAACTGGTAATACAAATTGAAAGCAATTATCCTGTAAAAACAATAGCATTAATATGTGCTCCCTACTAAAATGTTAAAAAACGGTCTGAGAAACTAAACATTTACTATCCCTATATTGAGCTGAGGTGAAATACATACATGTATATACCTACAAAGCATTATTCCTAAATAACATTGCATGCACTTCTAAAGATACTATTTCAGCAACTGTAAGTATCTTTTACTGAGAAAGTACACAAAGCTGGACAAAATCCCAACTCTTGCAAAGATAAAGACAGCAGATTGTCATTATATAAGTCATTGTTTCCAGGTTGTAGCGATATCATGTTAAAACTGTTAACAGCACAATGTAACATCTGCACTGAGCCCAGATCTAGGCGGTGGGATAGGAGATAGTGCCGGTGTGTCTCACTCTGTGGAACTGCAGCCCACAAGCCTACACTTCAATACCTATGACCGTCCCGGATACTGGTGTTGCCATCCATATCTTCCCTGCAAAGATATAAAAAACTGATTTTAAAGGTTTATTTTAACCTAGCTACAACTGTACATTCATTTTAAATCTATTAATTAATGCACAATGTACACATGGACTTGTAGCATCTGCATTATAATAAATGTTTTGAAAATATTTATTGATATTCAACTTTTCAGCAAAAGCTGGGGTATGTGCCTGTATAGTTGAGTGGTCTATCCATTTTCCTAATAATTTACTGGTTTCCACAAGAAGACTCGAATCAACTTTGGGATCAGTCTCTTTTGTTACTTATTTCATATTTTTTCTGCAATTATGATATCAAACATTGAAATATATATGTGACTGTGATACAGGTAAATGTAAGCATAATAATATTTATCATTTTCAGTTTCAGGAAATAATTTTTTTTATCACAAAACATGACAAATATGTCAACCAGTCAAATAAATAAAATGATGTGTACTAACCGCCTTAAATAAAGGCAGCATGTCATTATTTCGGAATAATTAGAACTATTTTAAATTTATACGATTATGCACTAATACAATATTGAGCGAACAGCTGCCCCGAAATGGTAGTGACAAGTGCTCATAGCTTTACAAAAGTGTTGGCTGCTTCGACTCTCTCTTCTTGTTTGTATTGAATTGCATGAGTTTTTGTAATATTTGTATTGTTTTAAAGTAAGGTTTGCAAATTATAGTTTTCACGTTACGTTTGTTTAAATAACACCAAGTTGACGATTGATGGACGCATTTGTTATGAAAACCAGATTACCGAGATACTGCTTTAGGCTTAATTTATGTCCAAAACATTTTATCGTAAAACGTTGCATATTATTAAATGCATAGGTCTATAAATGCAGCAATATGATTTGTTTACCGGTTTGCCCTTGCCTACCAGAAGAAAATCGCATTTTTAAACGTACCCCCGTTCCGCAGGAAAAAAGGCTTGAAGTTGCGTGGCGATAATGCGACAAATGGAGGGACTAAAATACGCCAAACGAAGGGTAAAAATGCAAAAATGCGCCAAATAGCGGGTCGAAAATGTGCATCATTATTATTTTGCAGTTTTCACTCTGCCGCTTGGTGCATATTCGCCCTGCCACTTTGTACATTTTCGCTCTTTCGCCCTTGTCACTAGGCACGTTTTCTTATGTTCGCCCTTTCGCCGCGTAAAAGAGAAAACTAGAAATGGCAGAAATCAGCCACCATTCTAAAAATGAGGTATTCAGAATATATATATGGAATGAAAACAAGCCACAGATTATGCCGTTGATACATTTCATTGACAAAATATTAAATATATCATGATCATAATCTGGATCGCCGGTCCTATGCACATGCATTGCTGACGATACGGCATCATGAAAAGTACATGCTTGACGGAACAGCATAGCCTGTGCGTTACGAACCTGGGGTGCGTTTCAGAAACGATCCTTATGGCGATCGTTAGCCGATTTTGGTAGTACGACCAAACTTACCGATCGGCACCGTTTCAGAGACGCAAAGTGCAGCTGCTTTATCGTTAATTTTGCTCGTAAACCTACGACCGGTAAGAGGCACTCTTTAACTTAACGATCAAGATGGCGGATGAAGATTTTCTCCATATCAAAGTATACATTTACTTTTTATCAACATTTGAGAGTTTAATATTGCGTGTAGCATGTTCGCTGGTGTGTAATTTTACTATGTCTAAAAATAGCTGGAAACTGTACGAACATGTTCTATTTCCGCCGTTCTGTCAAAAAAGGGTTTTAACTGTAGAAAATGTAAGCTTTTTGTTATATTTATTTAATGTGCTGATAATGTGTACATCTAAAACATGGAATATGATGTATAATTTGATTTGGTTTCATTGCTGTTTAATATGTCATTTAAAACATTTTCTTGAAAATCTTCTATTTCGGATAGTTTTTAATTCGGATAAATAAATGCCTGTACATATTTTGATGTAATATTACCGGTCTTTGTGGCATGTAGTCAGTGAATTATTAAATGTGTTACCTTTTTATCGTGTCATAATATAACATAATTATTTTTCTTATTTTTACAAATCTAAAACTGATGCTAAATATGTAAATATACTGTACAGTAATGTAAACAACACTGTCACAACAAATAAGTTGATTATTGGCACTTTAATACCATGGACACTATCAGGTGATAATGTAATCAATTTGTTTTACCTTTACTTGTAATTGAAACTTGTTTTAGTAAGACATAATATGGTTTATGTAGAACTTTGTAGTATATGTACATATATGTGAGTTTTCAACTGACAAAGGTTAAATCTTTTAAGTCTTTTTCAGTCATACCAGGGTACCATTTGATGCCAATTGAACAATAAAAACTGAAATGAAAATTGACAACAAAAGTGTCATGGTCTTGGTGGAAAATGCTGTGCTCTTCATTGACTTCTGTTTAATAATGGTATGAAAAGGGGAATTAAATTCTTATGTTGGTTTTATGAATAATAATGGAGGTATATTTGAACAACATATGAACACATTGTCATAAGGACTAATGTAGAAACTAAACTGCAAAACCATATTATGTACCTGCAGTTAATGCACAGACTATGTACAGATGCTTATTGATATTCTATGTTTTCATTTTTTTTAGTTTTTTTGCTTGTTAAATATTTGTTTTAGTTAATTATTTCAGGCTAGTGATAGAAAACTATCAGGAATGCTTCAAGCTGGCAATGGAGGGACATGTAAAAGTATGTAGGAAATGGTCAAATGCAATAGGTTATAAACCAATTTTATGAATAATACAATAAGATGAATTTTTAAAGTGATACAATGCTGGGCATCTTACTTTGAACAGTTAACTGGTATATCATAATTGTTATTTAACTTATATGAACATTAAACAAGAAATAAAATGTGACCAGAATGGTGTTTTTCATGTTTTCTTAAATACCCTACTTATTTTATTTTTTAAAAGACAATAATTTTCATAAAATATGCAAACTATTTCAGTTGAAAATTGGGAATATAAATTATGTGTTACTTGTAGTTTAACCATTAAAAGGCGTTTTCATAAATGTATTATATTGTGCTGTATTAAGCAATATTTTATAACTTTTTGTTTTTTTCATGACACTGAGAAATCACAAGCTAGGTTTCAAACATCTAGCATATATATGCTCACAGTCAGTCTTCAAGATACTCACCTTAATGGTTCCAGTGTGTTTAAGGAGACTTTGTCAGAACAGTACTTTATACCTACATACACTGGAGAAACCAGACCCAGCAGATAACTACAAATATATTGACACAGAACATGAAATTTATTGCATATCCAACCACAACATAAGACTTTAAACTGTTAAATAAGCAGTGAGGCATTTGTGTGTAACCTTCATTCTTTGAAATGAAAAAATATATTATTTTTTTAAATTTGACTTTGCATTTAAAAGCCATTAGCATTAGATTTTCCATATATATATATATATATATATATATATATATATATATATATATATATATATATATATATTATACAGTTGTAACTGTGATGTATATCCAGTTGTACATGTTTCCTATAAGGATTAAAACACTTGAATTATCTAGGAAAATTTAAATGATACATTTATTCGAACTTATATAAATATATAAAACACACACTACCATGGTTGATCATGTAAACCTCCATACTATCTTTTTATAGAAATTAGGTGAATCTTTTCATATTTCTGAATACATTTTTTTACTTTGACTGGCTCATGTTTAAAAACAGAATGCTACATAAAGTGTATTGTCCAGTGTATACCGTAACATGATTGAAACAGATAATAGATAATATTTGCATGAAACTCTGAACAATTAACCACTATGGCAAAATTGTATTTTCGAACTGTTTCACAATACAATAACTCTCAGTCACAGTTTTGGTGCATAAACGTATGAACTTTACTCGTTATCTGAACAAAGGCCGGTTGTTGATGATTGGAATCAGTCATTCTCCTCCTCATCATCATCATCATCATCATCATCATCATCATCATCATCACCACACCCACCACCACCACCAACTTCACCACCTTCATCATCATCCACATCATCAATCATCAGTAACATCTACGCATCATCATCATCTCGTCATGATCATTGTCGTCATCGTCACATCATAATTAGTATCATCATCTTAGTCGTCGTCGTCGCATTATCATTATAATAATCATAATATTCGTCTTCGTCGTCGCCACATTATCACTATCGTCGTCATCGCATCATCATTATAGTGTCGTTGTCCCATTATCATTATTAAATCATCATTGCCGTTGTCGTCGCATCATCGTGACTATAATCATCAGCACCATGCTGCATGTTTGCTTTTACGTTACAGAACATTCATAATACGCATACTATAGTATTTCACAAAGACGAATTTAAAGTAAAATCACCAGCCTGAAAACACAACGTATTTTAATTACACAAACAGGATTAAGCTAATCTTACTATTTTTGTTGTTCTATAAAATGCGTATTATTTATGTCTGAAAGAGTTTTTAGAAAAAATCCATTTTTCAGTATGTATTTAGGCTAATTGAATTAAACGACTTAAGCCTGTTAAGCTTAAGAAGTTTCGAGAAATAGGGGCCTGCAGATAATTAATCAGAATAGAGACCACGAGTTTGTATCATTTGTGTCAATCATTATAAAAAGGAGCGTTACATTAATTGATTCCCTTCAAGAGATTATCAGTATAATTATTATTATTATTATTATTATTATTATTATTATTATTATTATTATTATTATTATTATTACTATAATATTATCATTGATAAAAAAGACAGGTGCGCTCATCAGGTTAATATGACGTGACGTCATTTCACTTCAGACTGGGTCACTCGCTTTAACGCTGTGCTTTATCGTTATTTTTTACGTACGACCGGAGAGTTTACGAGACGTTCCTGAAACGCCTTTATGATTATCGTTAAGTTGGTCGTTATTATGATCGTAAATTTACGATAATGGCAGATCGTAAAATCTATCTGAAACGCACCCCAGTTACTTAAACTAGTCAATTGCATATTTCCAAAAATACAGTATTGACATCGTAACGTTGACTTTGATGCAAAATCGCCAGCTGTTTTGTTGGTAATGGAAATGGATATTTTAGGCGTATCATCTGAACAATATAAGTAATACGTCTCCTGTCCATTTCTGAATGCCCCTCCTACACCAACCCCCCGCAAACGATCAATTTTGTCTTCAAATGTCCAATGTACTGTAAAATTGAATTTCATGCATATCATTTTGTTCTCAAAACTTTCATATATATATACACGTCAAAATGTACGAAAAGTCAATTGTTACTTAGTTCCAAACTCTCCGAAGCTGTTACTCCCTTTTCGGCTCCTTTAAAACATCATGCCGACCATTTCATCATTCGACTAGACAGCAAAGCTATTTATTAATCTAATTAAAAGGTGTTACCTAAGTACCTGATTTTGTCTAGTTTTGTCGTTTAATGTTATTATAGATTCATTTATATTTATCTCAAAGAGTGAAAATTAAATATAATATAGGGTTAATAAACCTATTTGAGGTCGTAACCCTCTGCAAAGGCCTGCAAAATGGTTAACAGACCGAGTGCGTAACTGGAAAAAGTGTTCTGGATGAATAAAATGTACAGCATCAGAGAAAAACTATTTGAACAATATTTTTTCATTGCATACGACGTAATAGAATCATATCGTTATAAGTCGTTCTGTATAAACTCGACAGAAATAACTCATGTTGGAAGGAGTTAAACGTTTTAGACTTATTTTAGTGATATCAAAGGAAAGAAATAGTCAAAACAACTGCATAAAGTAAATACATCTCAGCTTCCCGTGAAAAGACACCTCAAAAGAAAATGTGTAAGTTAAATGTGGTTTATTTTACTTCTTTAATATTTATAAACAGCTACAAATGCTGAAATTTGATTTCGTGCAAACGTTTGCATCATTGACCCACTTTCGGTCAGAAACAAGGTCACTCATCGGCCATTGTTATGATGCGGGCCCAGATAGTGCTAATGTAAAACAAAAAGCCGGTCATTAACGTGAATTTACTGAGTATTGCACGGGTTTTAACGATTACGCCCGGGGTTTTGCGTTGGAACACACCACGATAACGGACGAAAAATACACATTTTATGCAAAAATGCTTGTTATTGTCTGGACATTTGTTTCCTTTTTCTTGCCCGGTATGCCGGTTTTAATTTAAACCTAATGCAAACATACAACAAAATCGGTTTTGCCTAATTCAGTTGAATAACCGATATAACAAAACTAAGGTTACCCTTATGGCCTATTACAGTTAAATAACAGACATACCAAAACTTTATTAACTCAGTATGCCTTAATACAGTCCAATGATCGACATAACAAAACTAAAGTATCTCGGTATGCCATAATACAGTCCAATGACCGATATAATAAAACCAAAGAATCTCAGTATGCCTTAATACAGTCCAATGACCGACATAACAAAACTAAAGTATCTCGGTATGCCATAATACAGTCCATTGACCGACATAATAAAACTAAAGTATCTCAGTATGCCTTAATACAGTCCAATGACCGACATAATAAAACTAAAGTATCTCAGTATGCCTTAATACAGTCCAATGACCGACATAACAAAACTAAAGTATCTCAGTATGCCTTAAAACAGTCCAATAACCGACATAACAAAACTTAAGTTACTCGGTATGCCTTAATACAGTACACTGACCGACACAACAAAACTAAAGTACTCAGTATGCCCTAATACAGTCCAATGACCGACATAACAAAACTAAACTATCTCAGTATGCCTTAATACAGTCCAATGACCGACATAACAAAACTTAAGTATCTCGGTATGTCTTAATACAGTCCAATGACCGACATACCAAAACTAAACTATCTCAGTATGCCTTAATACAGTCCAATGACCGACATAACAAAACTTAAGTATCTCGGTATGCCTTAATACAGTCCAATGACCTGCATACCAAAACTAAATTAAGTCGGTATGCCTTAATACAGTCCAATGACCGACATACGAAAACTAATGTAATACGATATTGCACAATGCAGTCCAATGACCGACATACCAAAAATAAACTAACTCGGAATGCCATAATACAGTCCAATGGCCGACATACCAAAAATAAACTAACTCGGAATGCCTTAATATAGTCGAATGACTGACATAGAAAAACTAAGGTAACTCGGTATGCCCTAATACAGTCCGATGACCGACATAGAAAAAAAGGTAACTTGGTATGCCTTAACCCAGTCCAATGACCACCATAACGAAACTAAGGTAACTCGGTATGCCCTTATACAATCTAATGACCGACAAAACAAAACCAAGCTAACTCGGTATGCCTTTATAAAGTACAATGACCGACATAACAAAACTAAACTACAGTTGAACACCGTTTATCCGAAATCGTAGGGACCGAAAATAATATTTCGGAATAGCGATATTTCGGATTAACAATTTTGTAAAAATGTCAGCGTTCGAGCATTATAGATGACGTGAACTACTAAGTCGTAAAGATTGCAATGTCAAAAACACGATACCAATACGATTCATTCGGTTTGAGTGATCATTCGTATACAAACATTTTTGTTGATTTTTTGTTTAATAAATGACAAATGATTCGTTATTTAACTTATTTACTAAAAACAAAATAAAACATTTAAAACAAATGACAGCACATGTATGCTTTCGAGTCAGAGCAAAGTTTATAAAAAGCATGTTTAAATAGCACTGAAAGTACACGTTGTTTACTCAGTATCGTTCGGTTTATTTTTTAAAGAATGATGTGATGTCTCGCTGCTCTTTGTTGATTCCGTTCAAGTGTTTCTTAGTCACGTATCCGTCCAGTTAGTTAATAAAGTTGTACACTACATCACCCAAATAAAGACCTCATTTTCCGACATCGATGTTAGTAACATACGCGTGCTCAATTTTATTCTTTAGCGTTAGTAAAAACTAAGGAAACTCAGTATGCCTTTATACAGTCCAATGACGGCCATTACAAAACTAATGTAACTCGGTATGGCATAATGCAGTCGAATGACCCCCATAACAAAACTAAGATAACTCGGTATGCCTTTATACAGTCCAATGACCGACATAACAAAACCAAGGTAACTCGGCATGCCTTATAAAGTACAATGTCCGACATAACATAGCCAAGGTAACTCGGTATGCCTTTATAAAGTACAATGACCGACAAAATAAAAAAACCAAGGTAACTCGGTATGCCTGTGAAAAGAACAATGACAGCCATCACAAAGGTAACTCGGTAAGCGTTCAAACAGCCCAATTACCGACATAACATAACTATAGTAACTCGGTGTGGCCTAATACAGTCCAATCACCGACATAACAAAACAATGGTAACACAGTGTGGCCTAATACTGTCCACTGACCGACATAACAAAACTAAGGTAACTCGGTGTGGCGTAATACAGTCCAATGACCGACATAACAAAACTAAGGTAACTCGGTGTGGCGTAATACAGTCCAATGACCGACATAACAAAACTAAGGTTACTCGGTTTGGCATAATACAGTCCAATGACCGACACAACAAAACCAAGGTAAGTCGGTATGACCTAAAACATTTCAATAACCGACATAACAAAACAATGGTAAGTCGGAATGGCGAAATGCAGTTCAATAATTCAATATCCGACACAGCAAAACAATTTTAAGAAATTCTACTTTTCAGGTTCATGATTGCTTACTAACATTGAACATATTATTAATTAATAAAGCGTTTACATTGAAGTCAGTTTTTTAATGTAAGACACTATATGTATCATAACTCATTAATGTATCACTTTACAAATATAAACATTAAAAAGGTCGTACCGCAGTGCAATCATAATCACGTAAGCATGTAAGGTTACACTCTATATCGTCATTGCGAATGCAAACTGTACAAATAAAGTTAAAATTTACCTATTCCTTCAACCGTAATCATACGATATCGATAGAGTGCATGCAACTAGGTCATAAATCAGATCATGAGAGGCAACTAGAGTGTTTGTAATTAAATGGATACCTAGAGTAATCTGCATTGTAATTATTTGAATTTATTATATGCATATCAAATTCCTTTTTCCATATCCAACAGTGAACATACAGCACGCCGTATTGAAAAATCCGTATCACCATACTGTCGTTTTCTGATTCCGTATCATGCGAGTATTGTGTGTAATCTCGAAACTACTTTCGCGCTGATAAAAATAGCGTGACAAAAACAAACTGGAAAAATCTGTCAACTTTTAAATACATTAAGTTATCTAACTTTGCTCCAGAAGCATGTATATATTCAGGAAAATGGTTATCTTGTCCTTCAAAGAATCACGAGGATAAGCACGAAGCAGAGAACACTTCCAATCTATCTAGACAGCTATTTCAGTGAACTAGTTGTTTGCCATTTCGCAGTTCATAAATTGTTGCATTATCCATGTTTATTATCATAAAAATATCAGGAGCCCGCCAATACAAAGAAGAAGGCGAATTCGCGTTATCGATAGAAATAGCGACTGACTCGCCAACTTCCCTCAATTCTGCATATTACGATCGTCAAAATATCCCAAGAACATTTACTTTGTTAAAAATAGCCGCGTTATGTCTACAGGAAATGACGAAAAGGGTTTACTCGTAAAATAATTGTTGCCTTTGTGCTGTGACATTTAATAATTGTTCTGATTAGCAATTTGTTAATTTTGCTTAAAAACAAACTATTTTGTTCTTATTTTTCTCAATAAAGTGAATTCTATAACTTCTGACTTCGTTTCGCTGAAGTAGCCTTCATTGACTTCAATACACTACGTAAGACATTCGAATTCATACGCACATTTGACAGATGGCGGTAAATTAAAATCAAATTGAAACCGAAAAATAAAAAGGAATATTTAAATAGGCAGGTATATAATAAATGGAATATTACGATAACACGATTTTCTGGTGTCCTGCGTTTGAACACACCGCGATAACGGACCAAGAAAACACTGCGGTCTCGACGGATACGTGTTTACACACCGAACTCGACGTAATACAGGTCACCAGAAAAGCGTCCTATCATAATATCCCCTATATATTGAATAACTGTTCTCACATTCGAGTATTTATCAGGAGAACAATTCCGTGGTTTTGTTAGTGTATGTATTCTCAATGCGTTCGTTTACACTAATAAACCTAGATACGCTGACTGATGGTTTATTTTTTGGTTTGTACATTCATAAAAGCACTCAACACAAACGAATACAATACAGAAACAAACCACTTAGCAGTTCGAGGGTTGAAAGCGAAAAGATTGTAAGTGACATTAAATAAAGAAGCAGATAGAACCTTTTCGCTTTCACCCCTCGAGTTGTTTGTACAACTTTAGTCGCTTATAGACTACTTAGCGATATTTAAAGGCGATGGCTGCCAGATTGATTACTGATAAGATATCCATTGTGCATATAATAAATCTTTGGATGCCAATTGGACGAGACCCAAAGAAAAGGGCCATATTATATACATAACTATTTCTATTCAAAGTGTATGGAATCCTTGACAAGAAAATGTTATTTATAAATCTTGGCCTCAATTCCACAAAACTTATTAAGCTTACAAGACGGAATTTACTTTTTTAAGAAGCAAATGTTTTTACTGAATCTGAATTGAACTAAAAAGTTTTATCGTGTTTCTATACAGATAATGTCCTTTTAAAGTTAAAATAGAATTTGAGTATTACACAAAGTATTAAACTATAATTGCAAACCAAAAACAGTGAGCTTAGCTTCATCATTTTAGAAATATCAATTTATGTCATTATTTCTAAATCCACAACTATTCCTGATCATTGCCTTTGATATATCCACGACGTTTATGCTCTCAAAAAATGGAACGCAAAATTCTGATGGACAGACCAATCGGCTCAATGACTTTTTTAAAATTACGATCGGAAGCGGTTATAACGGGATTGTATAGCAATACTGTTAGGTTTTAAATAATATTTATACGGATTGTTCATGTTAATTTCAACTCTCTGGCAAAATAGAGACTCATATTCCTCTTTTGAGTTCTTGTAAACCTATTCCTAATGATTTGACGAATATTTAACTCTGAAAAACGTGTTGTTTTCTTTACTGAGCTTAACAATAGCATACGCGCCTGTGCTGCTGTGAACATCGTTTTATAATTCAGACGGTTTGAAGTACAACACTGATGTGTTATATGTGTGTTCGCAGGTGTGGAGAACACTTTGGGTTTGGCTTTCAAACGGATAAGCTCAAAGACTATTGTTAAGCGATGAAATGTTCTTGTGCTTCCTTTCCTCGTTTGCACAATGATACATTTTAAGGATCCCGAACACCATTTAATTAGCTAAGGTGGGCAATGTCTAATAGCTATTTTTGAATGATAGTAGCCATATTTAAGGAGTTGCAATGTTGTTCCGTCTGGATTTGTTCATGAACTGTGGGAATGTCTGTATCTTGTCGTTAAGTATTTAAAGTTACTTTATAATTTTATTGCATTAACCTTGCCTTATTCAAATTAAGATGATATGAGGTAATATCGACATGATGAAGAACGGGCGGAGTAAGCGTAGCGATCGAGTCTTCTTAATCATCAAGATATTACATGAGGTCATTTGATTCTAAACTTTATTATCTTTTGTTTGATGCAGACACCGATAAGACTGATGATTAAGTTTACAAACATTAATGAATGTTAGCCATTCCTGTCTTTCTGACCGTTCCAACGTTTCCTTAAACATATATTTCGATGCATGTTTGCATACAGTTTACCCCTGATTAAAGAAACAACGAAAAAGAAGTTAACTCTTGCCCTTTAATGGAAATGAAAAAGTAAACATTCAGCAATGGTAAAGGTTATTCACCAACTATTAAGTGAATACATTATTCGTCTAGCACTTACAAAGTTGAGCATGATTAAGCACATTTAAAGCCCACACGTATACGCACCCGTACGAATAGCACTCGCAACCACTCTTTTATTACAATTAATATAAACATCGCATTCAAAAATAGTTTTTAAAAGTACAGACAGATTAAATAAGCTAATGATATAGTGTCATACTAACACACATAATGTTATAATAAGCTTGAATTATATTCTTAAACTTATACAAATATTTATTGAATACATAAAAACACATGATTGCTGAAATGATATTATTAAAATTTCATGCAGTACTTCGCATGTTACGTTTCTATTTACAAATCATTGCTACCTTTCGCTATTTTTATTTTTTATTTTTTATTAAGTAATTTTCATCATGTTGTCATTGTTTGCAGATAAAAAAAACATCACTCAACGTAGTAAGTTGTTATCGTGATAAGAACAGTAAGCACACGTAATATAAACTAAACATTACATTAGAGATATATACAAAACACACTTTAGGTCAGATTTCAGTAATCGTGTAGGTTATTAATTCACATCCGTGCCACCCTTGTCTACGCCTTTACTATCAGCTCCTTCAGCTCATCCAGCCTAAATTCGAGCATAAATGACCCTGTAAAGAATAAAATGTACAGCCATCATCTGTGCAAGTGCAGTGAAATGTACATTAACAATATCTCATTCACGTTTTCTAAAAAATACACTACATTATCTAAATATGTCAACAATTTAACACTACAATGCTTCTACTAGATAATGAAATATTGTGTCATTGAAGTTACGTAATTAAGAATATAATTTAAATGTTTTATATAACATAGGAGAACTGATTTTGAAAGCACCGTAACCTAGGACTTTTGAGTATTTACCTATACATTTACTATGTGTTCCTATGATAAGCAAAAGTCAGAGTGAAAATGTAGTTTATATGATTGTAAAGAATACAACTTTAGTCAAAAACCGCTATGTGGAAGTCGTTGAAATTTCGGAAAATGACTTGAGATTACGGACATTTGATGAAACCGAAATACAAAAGTAAGACATAGCGGGTCTCGAATGAAATTGAAAAAATATAATTGTACGCTGTGAATTAACGTTTGTGCTATAGTCTCTCAAAATGAAGAAAAAGCTACTTATAAGAAAGAGAGATTACCATATTTGATCAATGGCTGAGTCAACAGTGGTTATATATCCCCATGCTATATGCTTTTTATATGGTTCAAATTTACATTCAGAGAAAAAAAACACAACACTTATAATTGTCACGGACCATCGACAACAAACTTGCTCGGGCCACCTAAACGAATTATGTCCTCCTCTTCGATGCCTTTGGCTGCTAGTTGATGTTTCACCGTCTGTATGTATTCAGCGTAATCCGAAGATACCATGCAATTATTCCTACAAATATAATCAATATGTTAATTCATAGTAAACTTATTAAGTCAATATGTGTTTGCCTTGTAGGTCATTTGGTTGCTAGATTTGTAGATCACTTTTTATTGATAATATTGAAGGACTTGAACTTTGTTTTAAATATAAAGTTTTATTATTCAAACCAAAGCAATTTCATTGGTTTCATTTTTTGGTACATCATCCAATAAAGCGATAATTTTACAATAGTTATGAACTAGCACTGCGTCAAATGATTGTTAAAATAACAAAAAATAATTCAATATTAATTACGTCGTGTTATCTATCGATAGTTCGAAAACATATATTCCAATTGACATGAGATAATTGTCCTTTATAGAGTGAAGTGATTTCAATGATTCATCTTCTGACTAGTATTGTATTAAGTCTTGCGAAAGATATATTTCAACAGAAGAACTCTGACGTTCGACCTTGCATATTATCTTCATACAAATTACCGTATACATTGTGAGGTCCAAAAGTTGAATTTATAAAATAACAACAATGCTCACAAAACAATTCGGTTCTTTTCAACGCATGGCTAGCCTTTTGAGAATTTTGACGATATGTTACGACGAACCCTAACAACTTATACAGATCATAAATATTTATATGATAAAGTACAGAAACTAGCTCAGTAGCTTGTGCTGATTTTATTACTGTTGATTCGCCAGTTTTATTTACCCCAACATTAGCGTTTAGACCGTAGACCATCATACAATGAGACGCCATCATTGACAACCTACCTAACACGCAGTACTCAAACACCAATCCAAACATTAGGGCTGCCTTAAATATATTATTTACTAGTTAAATCATATGATGACTGCGTCATTTGTTATTATTAACTGTACAAAACATTATCATACAGTGAGACGCCATCCAGCCTGACTCTCCCGTCGTCTCTTCCAACAGTAAACAACACTCCATTCATGAAGGCCTGCTTTAACATCTTAGATACCCGCATACCCTCAAAATTGTTCATCAAATGCCCAATGAATGTGTCGCCTTTATAAGGATCCCCTGGACACGGATGGTTTTTCTGCAAATAGGTGAAGTAAAAGTTAATACACAATACCTCTGTTTTCAATGGCACACAATTTGACAACTTTACGTTGATATGTTTAGCGTTCGTTTATTTCGTTTTAATAAGGAGCCTATTCTAAGTTTCATGCTTTCAAAACTTTAAGCTACCTAAATAGCATTTTCGTGTTAAGATGTTTGTTAAGATTTGTCCTTCTTTTTTATGCAAACAATGAACTTTATTTCGGAAAGGAAATAATTTAATTTTTTGCAAGACGTCATGGGCTTAGGAAACATGTGCTTGTAAATCATTCCTAAATTGAATGCCACCATGGTTGCATATTCATAACACTTTTTTTAATAAGAATTTGGGTACATGGTACATTTAAAATAGCAATAGTTTCACTATTGTTTCCAGACGGGCACACATTAATTTGGCCGTTTATTATCATTTACTGTTTATAATTATTTTGTCATTAACGTAAAATGGCAACTCAAAAGGGATTTTAGCTCTTTATAATCTAACACAAAATTAACAGAAATACAATTTTATATTATGCCGTTTTAAGGTTTACTAGCTTAAGGCGATTGCTTTAGTTAATTTGATAACAGAACTATTTTCCAGAAAACTTTAAAAATTGCCTTATGCAGCACAAACCATTTATATTTGAAGACCTGTCTTTAATATTTTACTGGAAGTCTTTGTCTAAAGTCAGCGTTCTGCCAGTATTCTGTTACCAGTCGTAATAATGTGTTTTATGGGGGAAGGTGGGCCGGTTTGAGATATAAATATGGTTAAACGAAAAGTGCCTTGCTGCTTTTCAATATCAAAATATGCTTTTTAGATTTTAGGGAGAATGAAGAACGTTTTACATTTAATACTACCTGCGGTTGCACTTTCAACACAATATAGTTTGGGATAAGGCAGCTTTAGTAAGTAAAACAAAAAAACTCAGGTTATCGCACACAATCAATGCATGCCATTGTCCGGTACTAGTGCGATAAACGTTTGCTTTAAACTGTTCTTCATTAAAAATAATTCAACAAGACTTCATTATACTAAAGAAATTATTAAAATACTATGCTCTACGGTAGATCATCTATGTGATTTGATTTCTTGCTTTCTTTCACCGAAGTCTTAAAGAAGAACCTGTTATTTATTTAATTCCACAAACAACAATCATGTTTACTTATCGGAAACGGTGATTTCGATGCAAGTAGTTATTGTTTTGTGTTACTGTTTAGTACATGTCTATTTTGAGGTTTCACAATAAAAATAAGTATACTGTCCAAGAGAGTGGTACAAAAAGATGTCGGTTAAACTGTTTCTTTTAAGCACAAAAAACGCATGCTGGTCGAAACAAATAACAAACTGAAATAAACCCGAGGTGTACTCGCTTGTAACTATGACCTGTAGAACAAAGTCTTGTCAGTGTATATTTTTATTTAACTTCAGAAATTTCCTTTGAATCGGTCTAAGTGTCTCTCTATTCGATCGCGTTGTTGTTTTGAGAAACTCTTGGACAAATTGCAATGCGTTAGTTATAGTCTTGTTTAAATCTTGCTTGTTTGTCAATAAAAACGCTCTCTAATTGAAGATATGTTTTCAAAAGAAGAAAGTGAACAGTTCTTCTGCGACGAACACCAGTCTTTAGACAATAATAGTTCATACGAAAACAAATACAGCGTTATATTGAGTATAAAACTGTTGTATTTACCTTGAAACACGTGAGATTTAAGTAATGACACAAAATGATTACCGTTTGAATGCCATCCTCAAATGTAAAGATCACCTCCAAAGTTCCATCTAGGTTGCTCTTAACCTCAACTGTTCCTTTGGGTTGAGTCCCTTAGAATCAAATTTACATATGTATATGTCCGCTCGATAACAAATTTAAACACATTTTACCATTTCTGAAAGTTTTTAATAACAATACAAATCTTTAAACAAGCTGGCTCGAACGGTCTGTCATACATATCACTTTGATATTTACATAAAGAACAAAACTTACTAGCTTATTTTACGTACACATTGAGCTCGTTACCACTTATATTTTTTGCAATAATTAATATGGACACATGACACTACGTTGACAATTTACTGCTATATAAAAAGTGTATAATATGTCGTTTTTTTCAGGATAACTTACATTCGTAACACTCTTTGATGCGTAACAGCTTTGAAAGAAGTATTGCCCTTTCCTTAAAAAATGACAGCATAACACACTAGAGTTATTCATAATAAGGTTATGGAACGCATTTTGATGAATATACACTATAACACATATGGTTTATGTATATGAATTTGTTATAATCAATAAACGTTATAGCAACCGCCGTTTCGTATGTGATTAGTTTAAGTAATGTTTTATTATCAATGTTATTCTCTTTTTCGTTCACTACATTTTTAGTTAGCCATCAAGGCATACCCTCTTAACTCGATCCAAGTCTTCTTTTGTTCGCTTTAACTCCACCTCGTCATTATGTCGTGCCTAAATTCATAAACAACCTTAGCCATGTCTAACAAGCAAACTGTGACATAAATAAATGTACATACATCAAGACCATGGAAATAATACAATATTCAATATGGAAGTGTTACTTTGGGTTAAACATATATCTGAGGTAGAAGCTTACAGCTATACCAATTATCAAATACAAATGAGAGTGTATGGATATGGTTATGATGAAAAGGCTGTAATACACCGGTTAGCAAACATTTATCAGTCAAGATCGTGTTTGATTTTACGTTCTAAACACCAATATAATTCAGTTATTGTACACATTGAGGCACATTAAGTGATAGACTGAAGATCTGTTTGGTAAGAATTATCAATATTGAACACACACAAGGTTTCAGCATTAGCAAGGTCTTGTTTTACTTGTTCAAACTCGTCACTTCGTTCATGCCGTGTCTGAAAATGTGTACGAAATGGTAACATAAGCTGTCTGTATGCATGATGGTTTCCATTTTAGTGTATACACTGAATACTAGATACTTGTGATTAACATTATTTCATTGATCTTGTGCAAGAAATCAGGGACAACATTTGTCACATAGCTCGGTTTAGCACCGTAAAATTATTACACCTTACAGCGATGAAGGTGTAAAAATGTTGCACAAGATTGCGACTTTTACCTCTGCCTACTGAAAAACATGAACCTAAAAAGGGTTTAACAAGGATGTTACATCTTAAAATATACGCTGAGTACCAATATTTGAGTTGTTATCCGTAAAATGCGGGAGTGGTTGTAACTAGAACTATCACTGAATTTGATTAATATCCCCGAAAACAACGACAATACAATAAATACAGTTAGGATTTGTGTACATTGAACTTCCTTTCATCATGTGGAGGTTTTAAATGATATCAAATAGTGTGAGTTTTGCTCCGGACAAGAGAAATAACAAAGGGCAATTACTCGGTAAACTGCCGAGATAAACTTTTGGTCTTGCGACAATCTACATACATGATTTTTAAAATTTGTTCTAAGTAAACTTCAACAAATATAGCAGTTTTCGAAGAATAAGGTCGATTCCAACAGAATGTTTATATAGAAATAATCACAGTGTAAAATATTTTTAGCCAGCCAACGTCATACCTAGTAATAATCTGATATCTAATATCTTATTTCTGTCTTTTTGTTGGAACCAATTTTAATTTTCGTTCTACAGGTTTTGGCTTATATACGTTTTCTATTTAGCTTTGGAAAGGAACGGTTAAAATCGAACGAAAATAGTTCTCAGCATAAAAAATAATATGTTTTCAATTATAATAATAACTATTTGTGTTTTAGTTTATGGTCAGTTATATCTAAGGCATTTCAACAACAATCATTGTCTATTTAATAACTTCTTATGGATTACATTTCCGTTGACAAGATGTTGGCATTCCTTTCGGACGTCGGAAAGTAGGACCTTTATCGTACATCCTTCCGAGCTTTAAAATATGAAAAGTCATTTTGTATTTGATTATGGAAAATGAAATCCATTTGCACTGGATACAACTAATATTATCGTAAGGGAAACAAATGAAAAGTTAGTGCGAGTCACACATTGAGTCGAATGTTTCACTTGCAATATCAAATATACGTTACAAACAAGGTTATATGATTTCAATGTTGTTTTAATATTTTTGAAGTAATAGGATACACGAGTTGATAAAACGGGCCTTTACATCTTTCACAAACCTGTTCTTTGCTGTTAAATTCTGGTTTGGCTTGATTCAACAATGCATTCAACTCCCTTCGCGTCTGCAAACATATATGTAAATACATGAAGGATTTTCAAATCAATACCGTTCGGTCAAATAATTGAAAATACAAAAAAACAATGCAAATTGGCTAGCAAAACTTAATCATGACTGAAACTTTATGTCTGAACTAAACAACAACGTATAGAATAATTGATGATTGGAGATTTAACAATTAGGACTCTCTTCAAGGGTGAAACACTGAATGTGGTGTACTAATAATTAACAGGAAAAGCGACATACCGCTGGTATTTAGCACTTAGACAACCGACAAAATATCCAATACCTTCTTATCTGCGGAGGGTGTGACGAATCCTATGACATTTCCATCGTCGCTATCAACAACTGCTTCATCTTGCTCACATACTTCCTCCAAATCCTCAAAGACGCACCTAAGAATAACTTTATTTTCTTTGAAATCAAACAGTTTCACTTTTAATTTGTCTTTGAATGTTTTGATGTGGGATCTAGCATCCGAAACCTCTTTATCAAACTTCCTACTCATAAGGTACAAGTACCCAGCCATATTGTTGTCAACAAAATCATCAATTTTTCTTTCTTCATTTTCACACCATTTGGTTTTCTCATCAAAACTCTTAGAAATTTGTGACAGTTTGCTTGTGTTTTCGTCATGTCTCTTTAATATTTTGTCTCTAATGTCACTTGTCACTTTATCTACGCGTTGGTTAATTTTATTTCCTATTTCCGTACAGTCTTGAATACATTTGTCCGCATTATTCTTGGATCTCTTTTTACTGGCCTCTGCTTCATCTCTCAATAGTTGAATTTCGTCCTTTACCTTCTTCAATACTGACTTCATCGTGTTGACTTTCTCGGAATCAATGGTGACTGCTTCAAGCAACAAATCAACGACCTCTCGTACGCATGGACGATGATCCGAATAAAGGCATCTTCTACAAATCATTGAATCATGGTTTTTACAAAGATAAATAGCTTTCTCTGTTGAATGCTGCTTACATCTCTCTTCTGTGATGTCCCGCTTAGTGCTGTTTTTGTTTTCATTGTGTTCCTTATTCGTACTGACAATGTGAGTTTGAAACATCTTTCCTGTCTTGTGAATATCTATGCAAGTTTCACCAATGTTTCCGCATGTTTCGCAATATCCAACTGCATTTTCATTACAACAGACTTCACATTGAATCTGTTTTGATGCCATAGTATATGTAAATGAATGCAAGGAGGCCCAAATGGATGAAATTAATCTTTCGTTCACCATATATGGACGTAATAATCTGTGTAAATGAACAACTGCGTTGTTATCACTATAACGTTATCTGAGCACATATATTATTGATAACATGACTATTAGGGCAGAGTACAAGCTGATGAGAATAGACTTACATTTGTTTTGATAAATCATACATTGTACATATGAAAAAGAAATTCAGCTCCGTTTGAACCCAATTAGCACAAGAAATTGGCCCATAAAATGAGAGCTTCGAATATTGTTACTCTTCTCAAATTAGAGTTACATGGGTTACAGGAAATCTAGCCTTTCGAGTACATTTTAAAAAAGAAGCCTGAAAATCAATATCGAGCATGGATATCCTATGAGGATATCAACACAAGCCACTTCAAGCTGTCTGCCTGTCTGTCTGTGTGGCTGTCTGTCCGTCCGTCCGTCTGACCGTTCGTCTGACTGTCTGTCTGTTTACCTGTGTGTGTGTGTGTGTGTGTGTGCGTGCGTGCGTGCGTGCGTGCGTGCATGCGTGCGTGTGTGAGCGTGTGAGCGTGTGTCTGTGTGTGTCCTCGTGCGTGTGCGTGTGTGTGTGTGTGTGTGTGTGTGTGTGCCTGCGTGTTTGCATGCGTACGTGCCTGCCTGCGTGCGTGCGTGCCTGCCTACCTGCCTGTAAGTTCATGTGACATTTCAATATTCTTACTGTCTATGCAATAGATCCATATAATAACTTTAGTTCATAAGGAATGTCCACATTGTAATGGAACAGTCCTCAAACATGTATCATTTATTAGTTTAGATCACTTAGATTGACCATTAAGTCTTGCTTTCAAATAATGTTTATTTAAATAAACCTTGTGGGAAAATTATTTTATGAAATTAAAATAAACAAGACTTTTAAAGGCCCACTATGTGTGAGTAATATACACTTATATTAGCGGACCTCTATCCAAACGACTTCTCTTAAGATATTGACCTTATTCGAAACCCGGTATAATAAAAAGGCATTACTTGCAATAACAAACATGCAACACAACTGAATGAATATTCTTAATTAAGCACATAAAAGTCAAAATAGTATATCACTTGACTTTCTTTAAAGCCAATCATGATTAAGCAGTGTTACTTATCGACGCGTATTTATATAACCATTTCGTTTCACTCACTCAAAATAATTGCATTCATCGAACTAACATTTAAAATTTAGCTGAAATATATTTTGTCGTGGCCAGACCTTGCATGATACGAAATATTTGACTACGATTGGTCAGACTACGAAACCAAATATGGTTTGTTATGGGTGTGTCGATGTTCAGTCTCGGAACCATTTTAAGTTTTCGGCTTTTTTATTTCAGGTGATAAGGGCGTGTAACTAGCGCATTTTAAAACTAGCGCACAATATACGCACGACAAACTTGCAAAGTTGTGCGAGCTTCTTCCGAAATTCAACATTCGTGAGACAAATTTGTAAGTGGCTCACGATTGTTATGCGACAGAAGTAAGAGAGTTGTGCGACAGTCGTATGATAGTTTGAAAATAAACCAACGACAAAATATAAATTGCACGTATTCCGATACGATATCGGAGGACAAACCTACAGTAGCAACAACGATGATAAAATAATCATTATATATATTTGAACAATCGGTACGTCTGTACTAAAACCATTTCAAATAACCTTGACCGTTACTCAATAAATTTAACAAAAAAATAACGAAGATAATTTCTATTTCAGTTCTGTACTATGTCTAAGGATTTTATAACGTTTGTAATTCTAAAGGTCTAAATTCGAACTTTTCCTCCACACCTTTAAACCCGAAAAAACAACAATAGTTTTTTACCAACCATATCATGTAATATAGAAACATAACAGTTGCCAAAATATTCAAGTTATGACCATGGCATGTTTATGTCAGCCGGGAATCCTATTTGGCAAGACGTCGGCGTGGAATCATTTTGAGGAAGTCGGATTGTCTAAACCTGCGACTCGAAGCCATTTCATAACATCGATATATCATCTAAGGGAGATATTGCTGCCTGAAACACATAGAAGTATCGTTTAAGTTGAATTAAAACGTATTCCTTTCTTAGATATTTACGAAGTATCACTTTCTGAAATGAACCATTACCATGAATACAACGATTCAGAATATAATGCTGTTCGTTACACTATTGTTTTCTATTAAATAAAATATGAAAATAACGCTAAAAAATAATACCTGTGTTGTTGAGTTTTCCTAGTACTCGTAGAAGCAGACGCAGTTGTGCTTGACGTAAGTTTTTTACCATTGAATATGCAGCTGGCTTGTCATTTCGCAAACCTACTGTGTGGCCCTCATGGATGGTATATGCCAGTATGGTTCCAAATGTATTTTATGCCAGTGTGTCTCTCAATGTCTTTAATACCGGTGCAACTCACAATGTGTGATATGCAATCATGACGATCAATATTCGAATGATTGTTAATGCTTTGAAATAAAGAATTGCTACAAGAAGACATATATGTCAAATATTGTTTTCAAATGCCAAATTCAAATTCGATCACCAAATTTGATTACAATACGTTGGGTAAAGTCCCACCACCAAATATTCCACACCACTAAATAAGATTACATAGGTAAAAACACACTACTAGATTCTGATTAGAAAGGCAAAAATCCCATCACCAAGTACTGATTACCAACGACAAAAAACATCATCAAATAGCGATTAAATATGAAACAGCAAACCAACAAATACTGATTAAATGAGAGAAAAGCACACCACAAACAACTGATTACATAGAAAAAAGGCACACCACAAACTACTGATTACAAAGGATATAAACACACCACGAATACTGATTACATATGGGAAAGGCCCATTATAAACACTTAAAACGATAAACTAAAAAATAGAACAATACTCCAAATACGCATTACAACGAAGGGTTTCGAATTTCGATAACATCGAAAACAAAACATCACTAAATCAAAATTAAGGAGCAAAACTTATCCTAAAAAATATAGCATATAACAAACTTCCCCACCAAATTGTGTTTTAATGGATAAAACGCAACAAGCACATACTAATTACATAAGTATTTTAACTAAACATAACAGCAGCAAACTGTGCATTATGAAATATAGGATTTAAAGTAGGAACGAGGGCGTTTCGAAATTCTTTAATAAACGCCGAACAACGCCGAATCCTTCTTCTTTTCAAATGGAATATTCGCGTATCTTCGCCTTGTGCAGCACACGCTCACGTACACACACGACTCAATACGATCCGTGACCACAATATCAAACCTCAAGTATCTTCTGAACCGAGATAAAGCAACGTTGTCACTGATTAGATAAATTCATCTACAATAAGTGGCAATATCAAATACCATTCAATCGGTTGTCATTACGGATACTTCAGAACAACTAACAGCATTTTACTGTTTATGAAAACTTTAATTGTGTACTTAAATACAGCTTTCGGTGGAAAAACTTTGTAGCATGTTGAACTATTTAATGTATTATTTAAAAGTGTATTTTAGTTCATTCGCAGTTAAAAAGAAAGAAAAAGACAGTATAACTGATATATAAAACAATACTGTAATCAGTGCTGAACCTAATTTATTGATAAATAATCAAAATGATTGTGATAACTAGTTGGTTTTCATGCCCTTAAAACGAAAATAGTACTTATATTTTTACCAATAGTATTTGTTTAAAAAACGCGCTACAATACTCTTTTTTAAAGCGGGAAAATGACAGTGAAATACTAACATCAACACGCAGGATATATGCCAATCGTTAATAATCCTTACCACAATACACGATGTACAGTGTCGACAAATCAAGATTAAGCGACTCCGATATAATTAAAAAGACAAAGTTTCAATATGTGCCCTCATATGTCGCCCGAAGAGGCTGGTATATGTATTGATTACAACATAAACACATCTTATAAAGGAAATGTCAAGGAAACTGCGGAATAACTGTTCAATAACACTACGGTCAATCTAAAGCGAACTGTGCGACCATATGAGCAACTTGTGTTTTAAATGTTCGACTGGTGGTTTAATATTTTCTCTGTTGTACGCTTTAAGCTGCACTTTCACAGATTGACTAGTTTAACAACTTTTTTTATTTTTTGTCTTGGAAAGAGTAAATTTTTGCGTAAATATCTGCAAACCAATGATATAAGATTGCCGATAAAAATCAGATCGTAGATTTTCATATTTCCGTTCATAACTTAATGTTTTATGGCTTAAACCGTTACTAACGGTTTAAAAAATGCATAAAACATCAATTTTGAATATAAATATAAAAATATTCGATCTGATTTTTGTCAGCAGTCTTATATAATAAGTGGTTTTCATGGAAATTGGCTCGTTTCAAGACAAAAAATAAATAAGTTGTCTAAACGTTTAATCTGTGAGAGTGCAGCTTTAAAGCTGGTGGCCTTAAATGATTTAAATAACGCACATAGATCTAAAAAAAAGGTTGCAGTATCGAACTCGCACTTTTTCATGTGCAGTTATACACATTGCGATATTCTAAGAAGACTTAACTGATTTAAAAACAAAATACTTTTTATAAGCATGTCCCACTTTTCACGTGATTACCTTAAATTAGCATGTAACATTATTTTACGAGATTACTTTTAATTAGAATGTGACCGAATTTTACGAGATTGTCTTTATTTAGCATGTGACACTCCTTTAATAAGACTGTGTAATACTCAAGAATAAACAACTCAAGTAAACTTATTGTCTTTTCAAACACAAATGCGTACTTGAAAATAATCTAGACCGAATTAAATGTGAAAAACACTGAATAGCATTAACAAAACTTAGAACCAGTTCTCACACACTGCAAATAGAAACGGAGAGATATAACAATATACCAAAAACACAGAAAAATTGTTCAAACTACAGTCAAAACCAAGTAGAATCGGAACACCATTTTCCTTTAGTATGTCCAAAATTTCGGGATGTACGTAAACAATAAATTAAACCATACTTTTGCCACTGGCCTAATATACACAAGTTTACACAATTATAAAGCGAAGAAATCATTAACCCAATCATCAATATGGCAAAATACATTTCTATCATATGGCAATGTTTTACGATGTAACCTTTAATTAGCAATGTGACAAAATTTTAAGGGACTGCCTTTAATTAGATTGTGACACTATTTTATGAGATTACCTTTAATTAGTATGTGAGAATTTTCTAAGTCATTACCTTTAATTAGCATGTGACAAAAATTTACGGGACAGCCTTTAATTAGATTGTGACACAGTTTTACGAGATTATCTTTAATTAGCATGTGACAATATTCTACGAGATTACCTTTAATTAGCATTTGAGAATATTTAACGAGACTAGCTTTTATTATCATTTGATTCTATTTTACGAGATAAAGTGTTATCATTTGAATATAGGGATATCGCAGACGAATTCAACTGTTTGCGAATATCTAAATTATTTACTAAAGTTTGACTATGCAAATACAGTTAGCAAGTTATCAGATAAAATTAAATAATTGTGTTGATAACAGTATGTATCTTGCATAGGGTACTGAGGTACCTGAGTAGGTGACTAACATTGTTCGCATCACACACTTTGATAGGCGCCACATGTGTCTGATACTGTACCATTTATCTGTGGTAAATTGATAGTGACGCGCTGATTCAACTGCTCAAGTTAAGTATCAACTTTGCAATAAATTTATCGCATATTTATCGCGTGTACTGTCGACGGTTAAAGAACACCTGTATTTTAAGCAATGATAGGGAGGCAATAGTACACATGAACAGTGTTAGTGGTCAGTCAGATATTGGCAATATCATTTAATTTATTTATAAAACACAGTGCGTGTTTTGGTTTTCGAAAGCGTTCAAACTATAACAAATAGTTTACGAATTTTCAAACTTATGTTGTTTATAAATTGTTTTGTTTTTAATTTGGAGGAAATTTATAAGTTCTTGCTAAAAATAATGCCTTAAGTATGAGAAACACACTCCACAACACAGAAGGCCAAAGCACATCGCTATAAATGCCTCTTTTTCTCCAACTTTCGTAAGAGTAAACAGACAAAACTGACGCTTTGATTATTTTTCGGATCCACTTTGAGGAAAGAAGTCCTATACAAGACTTTTTAACCGTTTCATTGACATATATATGTGTACCTTTGTGTACGTGATGTCAAACATGACTCTTAAAAGAGTTTGATAATAGTTTCGTGAGTATTGTTCAATAATTTGATCGATATAAAATAGTGGATGTAATTTGCCTGGTCTACAACTTCCGTTTGGTTATTAGTCCAGACCCGTACCAAACTTTTTTTTCTATATTTAATTTATTTTATCAGAAACTTTCTGGTTGTTTTATGACTACCAATATGTATGTCTAACGAATTTTCAACCAAAAACATATCTTAATAGTTATATGACAAGCCTTTTAAGACATATGAAAGTTTAATAAGAAACACATGAGATGCTCTCTTGTTGCAGCTTATCATACTGTAAGATGCGTAAGCTGATACTGCTTGCATCAATCATTAAAATAATGATGGTCCATGCAAATTTATACAGTTATGTACACTGATCATTATAACTTTAAATCTGCTGAAACCCGCGAAATGAAAATTGAGCCCAATGTAGTTTAAAATTATCTACAGGCAATGATTACATTTTACTCTGCATATAAAGATTGAGCGGAAACACTATGCATAAAGTCAATAAACAATGCAGCACAGTTGTTCTTCAAACAAAACATTGTTTTCATGTTCCGTATCACCTCTTCAATTTGTTTGAGTATTATGCGAACGTATGCTGCATAGTTGGTTTATCAAGAGGTAGAGGTATCGGACAGTCTTCGTTTCTTATTTGGAGAGGTGTGTGTTTTAACTTTTAACATAATTTTATATTGTACAAAATACTAATGCATTTCTGTACATAAACGTTCAATATTTTTTGATGTCATAATATTTAAAGTGACCGTCTTGCAATTCGATACATACACATGTTTAACACACATGACTTTTGAGTGATAAACATTTATTTAATTTATTGATAAATAATGCATTTATAAAAAAATATTTGTGTCTATATTTATTATTCGAATGGCAATGTAGATTACTATTCATTAAATCAATAAACAAAATAAGTTTTGATTTATTGCATCATTTTACGTGAGTGGTAGTCCATATTTTCAGAAACATCATAAAACAGAACAATTTACGTACTACATGTATTTATTTCGCATACATAAAGATTACTTCCAGAAGGGCTCGAAATCTATTCGGTATCCCAAAACAGACTTGATTCCACTAAGCAGGTAGGTCTGCGTGGCGATTAAGATATACGAAAACTTAATACACGATGAACGTAGTTCAACCTTTCGTCTAAGTCCCAGGCTAAATTCCCACCAAAAACGTTGATTGATCCAATAAAAACTCTCTTGATCCCTAGGGCGTCTATTTGTTCGAATGCAAAATCACCTGACTTTCAGTTCAACCCGGTCACCGATAAAGATATTGGAAAATACATTGACAGGTTAAATCCCAAACAAGCATCTGATATAGATCTGATTCCTCCCAAAATCATCATTGCTTGCAAAGTTACTTTACAGGTTCCAATCCGAAACATGGCCAATGAAATTATAAGCCAAAGATTATTTCCAAATAGTCTTAAGCTAACACAAGTTACCTCAATCTTCAAGAAAGCCATGTTTAAATAATTATGCGATGTGTTTGTTATTTAATACATTAAATGCTTTTGGCAACGATGTTAGCTCAAACATAATCGAAGTATGAATGGATCAAAAGATTGTGTGTGATAATATACGTAACAACATACGTTAACAATGTGAAAATTGTTATATAAAATTCAAATTGTGATTCTTTAGATATCTGTATAATACATCAATGTTTTAACAATAAATCTGGACTGTCGTTTAGATTACCTGTTTTCAACTATGTATTTATTGATTTAAACTATTCATTCCCTCGAAGCTAATTTATCAGATTTATATTGTATAAATTAATGTACACTGCCGCTTTGCAATGACTTTGAAACATGTTAAAGTTCAAGTTCAATCTCTCAGATCTTCTCGGTAGTATGTTTAGAAATCAGTCGTATATACTTACGATCATCGATCATAACGACCTTTAAATGTGCTTTAATTACAAGTGCTGTAACGGGTAATGTTTTTCATGCCATTTAAGCAAAACGATTTGGCAGAGTTGAGCTGACCCTAATTTAACTCCGTAAAGCGGCAGTTAAAATCTTTGGAAGTTTCAAAGACATATCTTAAAATGGATCACTTGATAAACAGTATCATGACGCTGGACAGGAAAACGTTTTTTTTTAACGTACAGAACGGCAAAACACTCCGCTATATCTTTGGAAGAATAAATAATATATAGAATGGCACAGGCATGATACAATTAATCACGTAATAAATATTAAATCAGACGCCGATAGAATGAACACAACATCGAAACTATTAAGCTACTACAATTACATTTCATTAATGTATCCGGGTTTGTGTAAAGCAGAGAAACTTTTGGCCATTGAAAATGTTGAGGCATGAAAATGGAAGACCAAATGCAAGGAATACGACCTTGTGGCGACATTTGTGCCGACGTCACTTAGGTAACGGTTTTATTAACAGAGCCTGTTTTCCTTCAAGAAATAACAATAAGGACAACCTATCTCATCCACAGGTAGCATGACAGAAACATTCAGACCGATAAAGCAAACACAGGAATAATTCATCACAGGCGCGTGGCATTTTATCTCATAAAACGTCACCGGGATATTTTTGATGACACATGTTGTGTCGTATCTGACCATCATATACTACCTACACAAACAAATATCAGTGCTTTTGAAAACTACTGAACCGTTAATTGCAAAGACACTTACATATTGCAACCACATATGACTACCTAACCCCTACCTCCGATGCTTAGGTACTGCTACATTAAGTCAGTGACGCAATAACAGTACTACGGGATAAAATAAACGAGCATTTGTAATAAAAGAGTTTTAGTATTGGCAATTGACATTTTTGTATCTAACTATTATATATAATGTTGTGAAATCCATTAATGTGTGCTTATGGGCCTTTGGCATTTTTGCATTTGAATAAACTATGAAACAATATCGCTAGGCTTATCAGGGCGTTTAATGCACATGCTATTCCGAGTCGGAGTCAAAACGATATCAAGCGCGCACTGGTGATATTTGTTTTTCAATGTTCGTATACTTATGTTAACACTTGTAACAATAATACATATTGAGACTATACATATACAGGTAGCTCTGAGGTGTTCAAGCACCTTCATGAGTACTGACATCTTAAATACTATCTTCCTCATGTGTATTTTAATAATTGCGATCGCTGTAACTTAAACAGTAACCTGGCATTGGTGTGGTTGATGGGTAGGAGGAAGGGACTGCATCGGTGTTCGTTTCTGCCAACAACAACCTTAGCTATACTAAACATGTATGGCTAGTTTGCCCCAGTAAATTTACATTTTACTGACCATTCCAAGGCGGTACCTAACAATTCTCGATAAACGTACCTAGTGTTTTGTATATATAGTATGTATGCTCTGTGCTGTTTGTGGAGTTTTGTCCTGTTTTTCCTTGTTTCTTGTTTGTGATTTTATTTTCTATGTCTTTGGCGTTTAACCAGTGCCATTAAACCGGGTTTATGTTTAAACTTTTTGCTACTGAGCTTGTTTCTGTACCCTTTTTCTCATAAATAATGTACAGATGAAGTATAGCTGTTGGAATAAAGAAAACCTTGTAACCACCGATAACGCAAATTGCAAAGAACAAAAACAAAATTAAAGTTATTCCGCGAAACATTTGGAAAAAAAACAAAACAATTGTATGTAAAGTTTGCTGCAAGTTAGATCCTAGTTTTTACCCTATACCCTGGTACAGAAGACTACTGATTAACATAAAATGTGTACAAAGTGTGACGTCCATTATTAAGACAAAAGTAATGAATAAATGAATAGTGATAAATAATAATGATGATCATAGAATAATTAGTCATAAGAGTTTCGTGTGCATGATGGAGTGGGGTATGGACCCGGTGTAGAATCATTGTACCTTATGAGACGATAGTAGATTACAGTAAATCTTTTAGCACTTACCAGTAATCCTTGTTCGTGTTCAGCTGCTACACGGTTACAATCTTGTTATCGATAATTAATTTTGTCCATGCATGTATTATTTAGTAAGTAGTTAAAGGTTTTTCACTCGAACGTTATGTTCATTTTACATGTGTATGTATAGATTTTGAATAACAGTGTCTTCTTAGGAAAACATATTCCAACGATTTATGTGATTTGCATCAATTAAATCATGCTTGGACCCAATTTGAACGATGTTATTTCCAAAATGACGCTACATTCAACTACTAAAAGGAACGTTTCAAAAATTACAATTATCCGTCATTTTACAAGCTTTTAGGTACAAAATAAAAAAAGTATTTGTTCCAGTAAAATGCATGTTAAGTTTCTGTTTCATATCGCAATTTATTTCAACATGTGAGCAACTAATGTATGTGTTACCTATAAAAATTGTAAACGTATTTAAATGTCACTCCTTTAAACACTTACCATACCAATTTATAAATAGCTATTTTGTCTTAAGTTATATGTCTGAAAACATGGATGTATATCAAAATATGCTGTCGTAAACTTCGATATCATAATATGGACATTTGGAAACGAGTTGCAAAACCGGGTGTTAAGCATTGTTTGTTCGTGAATATTTGCACGGGGTATATAAAATTCAGTTTTATAGAAATTTGGTAAGCAAAACGAAGAAAACTATAATCAAAAACTGATTTGAAGGTGTGACCTCCACTCCAAAGATACAATTTAGTTAAGTAGTCGTTTTCAAAGCGGATGAAGTGGGGATCGAACCCAACATATGTGTGATGCTGTCAAGTTCAGCCTCAATCCACTAGTTATATAAAACTATACACTCAAGCTTTAATCGGATGATTTCCTTGTTTTTTTTATTAAAATAACAACATTAAACAATTTTGTTTTAAAAGAAACATTTCACAAGACCTTTAATTTTAGCCTTTGTGTTGAAGTTGTTTTCGCTCATTTCTACTTATATCTAAGGTTGAAGCCCTGTTTTGGGACTGTTTTGATAAAGCCGGTTGCTGATCCGGCGATTGATTATTACTTTACCCTAAGTTACACCCCCTCATACATTAAAGCCAGCACCAGCCATTGCTCCTAAAGTATACCTTTGTGTTTGAAATTAATTAAGTTCGACACAACATACATTCGAATATAACACGACCAGTAGGGGAATTAAGGGGATAACCTAGCTATTTTTATACTTCACATTCCGATCATAATGCCAAGAAAAAGCGATGAAAGTTGTTCCAGTTCTTACCAATACACGCCCAGTTTAGGTGTGTTGCCTCTACAGAAAATGTAATATATTTGATACTGCCGTTCATACGGCCCGTTTGGTGTTTGGAATTTAAAACCTATACGTTCGATATTTGACGCCTTACAACGGGGTTATACGGGCGATTGTAATTGCATTTACATGTGTATGTTACAAACATGGAGGAGGAAGACATGTCAAGTCATTTATAAACAGTGCACACTGATTTCCTAAAACATATTCTGGGAGTTAAAAAGAGCACGCCTCATGTTATGTTATATGGTGATCTTGGGCGCTATCCATTGTCGATTTTAATTAAGAAACGTATGGTTGGATTCTGGCATAATTTAATTACATCGACTGAAGGCAAACTGTTTACAAAGCTTTATAAAATAGTATATACCCATGACAATGATACTCATTTCAAGTTGATGCATCATGTTAAACATATTTTTGACGAATGTGGAATTAGTTATGTATGGAATAATCAATATTTTAATGGTACAAAACAACTGTTATTAACTAGAATCAATCAAACACTTTCTGACCAATATATACAAAGTTGGACATCTGATGTTAATTCCTTCTCCAAATGTTTGAATTATAGAATATTTAAGGATACGTTTGGTTATGAATGCTATTTTGACAATGTTCCTGATTTCTATTTGGAATATTTGTTAAGATTTCGAATGCAGGTTGCTCTAATTAAAACATGAAATGTATTTGATCTAATTGTACTCATACAATGAAGACTACAGGGTCAAGCTTTATAGTCAAACAATGAAGCAAAATCTTCATGAGGAGGCAAACGGCTAGCTGCAAAATTACACCGAACGCGCTACATCAATCGTACAAACATCACAGTTCGACCATTCATGCACTAAAAAGCGTTATTGATACATGTTAGGATTACAGCCCTGGAACGGTTAATAAAAGGCGAGCTCACTTGGGATTTAAGCTATTTAATGCGCAAACAACCTCACAATTGCAACAATATATATATAATCATAGTTATGACAAGCGCCAGGCAAGTGGGTTAATACCAAATACGCTAAATAAGATTATAAGACTCAGTTGGGTATGTAACCTGGAACTTCAGCACAGGCATTCTTCCGTTAATAAAACATTCAAACTGACAGTGTACGTTTTGGATCGATGTGGACAAGCATTAAAAATTTTGTCTGAATACCAGGGAAAATTACCTTCTTACTGACCTTGAAACAGATGTGCTCTCTACATGAATTGACATTAAAATTGGTATGTGTTGTCTTGTTGGGCTATGTTCATGTGAAGTGTGTGTTTGAACAAGGTCATAGTTGAGGTACTGACTGCTTCTCACGTTCCTGTAGATTATAGCCTTTTTATGAAATATTATAGCTTTTTAAAAAAAATGGGTAAACATTTGAAAACAAAACAAATACACGCACTCACATCGCATGGACAATTACAACATTCTCCAATTATATAATTATATGTTATCCTTTGTTTGTAGAAGACTAACTATTTTTTAACGTAAGCAATAAAGAAAACACAATTATAACCAAACATTATTAAATATGAACAAGATTAAACAATGACATTATGTATTGTCATACAAATAATATCTGAATAAAATAGGCTTTGTAAAATTAATACACAAATGGTAAGAAATAGTTATTTACACGTGTAATATTGCTACAATAATACAAATATTGTATGAAAATGAAATCAAACTTCCTAATTAGATATTAATAGTATTTATCTCACAATTCATGCTTTCCGCGTGTTTGTAGCAAATAACATTAATTGCAGTATGGCTTCCAATTTCTCTTACAATGGAATAGTTCTCAACTGATTCGTTTCTTTATCGAGAAAAAGGATTATCATAAATTGAAGAAATGTTTTACCAAGGAAACAACAATGAAAGGTACGTCATGAGTATAAGTAAAACAACTACGTAACATATCGTATACATCACGCTTAATTCTTTTTAATACGCGGTCATTGGTAGAGATAATATCCACAAGAGTTGACCTAGAACAGTATACCACCGTAAACGTCCTTTTTCAATATCCCGCCAGGTTCTGCATGCACCTCTGTCTGTCAACTTCGCAATCACATCATTACAAAACCAGCGCGTCTTGGTGCAGCAATAAACCTGAAGAAGTTAACCATTATGAATGATCCGCAATCATAAAAGTGAAATACATGGACATGTACAATACCTCATCTACTAACTGAATAGCATATTATAATTTCTAAAACTGTCAACCGATATTAAAACAAAGGTATTGTATTAATCATGAAATACTGTTTCGTGTTTAACACTTTGTGAATGATAAATATCCATACAATACATATATTTCACAATTTTGAAATTATCATTGTATGTAATCTGTAAAAAATAGTAAATTGTCTGTATTTAAACAAAATCATGCCATTATGTGAAGTTCAAGTAACAATTCCTATTCCTTAGTTGACAAGCAGCAAAACTAAACTCGATAAAGACACAATGGCGAAAAAGATAGTAGGGAGAAAGACTCCAGGCTGGCATACCTAGCTAAATTATTTAATACAACACAAAATACATATGAAAAAGGATATTACTATTCGGAGAAAGACTATTGATACCATAAGACTGATGAAAGTTACCGACCATCGACAGTGAAAATCCCTTTCAACTCCTCCGTCTGATCTATGTCCGCCTCTGTGATGCCTTTGGCTACCAGTTCCGCTTTCAATGTCAGTATGTATCTTTTGTAACCCGAAGTCATTGTCTCTTGGCCATATCTTTAATTAACAACAACTATACATGTATTCACCGTAAGCCAATGGTGATACCCAACTTAGAAAATAGAAGGTAAACAATAATTATAAAGACACAGTTGATGTAAACTATAACTATACAGACACAGTTGATGTACACAGTTGATGTAAACTATAACTATACAGACACAGTTGATGTAAACTATAACTATATAGACACAGTTGATTTAAACAATAACTAAAATGACACAGTTGATGTAAACTATAACTATACAGACACAGTTGATGTAAAGAATAACCATACAGACACAGTTGATGTAAACTATTACTAAACAGACACAGTTGATGTAAACAATAACTTAAATGACACAGTTGATATAAACAATAACTATACAGACACAGTTGATGTAAACTATAACTTTACAGACACAGTTGATGTTAATATTAACTAAAACAGACACAGCTGATGTAAACTATAACTATACAGACACAGTTGATGTAAACAATAACTATACAGACACAGTTCATGTAAACTTTAACTATATAGACACAATTGATGTAAACAATAACTATACAAACACAGTTGATTTTAACTAAAACTTTACAGACACAGTTGATGTAAACAATAACTATACAGACACAGTTAGTCATTTATAGAAACGTCTGAAGTCACCTCCTCGTGTCCGTTAATTGAGGAATGACTCGCGGGCCGTATTTGTTGGAAGGTTTCGTTAATAATATAAAATCACAGGTTACTCATACTTACAACATAATCTATGGGAATTTGAATTTTGTTTCAAATGAAACGTATAAATGAAAATAAAAAGCACACGGAGTCTTTTGTACACATATAATTGTTTCTGACAACATTAAATGTGTCTACATTTTATACTCGTATTGTATAAAATTCCTATATAGCGGTACTCAAACAGTATAACTAGGTATAGAGCTATTACAATTATAATAAGCGTTAAACTAGTTGAGCCTATTCAAGTACTGAGAAACACTATGTTGAGACTTTTGAGTGATATATTTACGAGAGCTACGTTGCGGTTAATTTATTTTTTAAAGTTTTCGAAGTGGATGCTATGTTCAATAATTTTAACTGTCACAGCAAATGCGAAAGTGAAATGTGTTTTTCCACACTAAGATTAACTTAACTTCACAAAAAAAGTTCACGTGATGCATGCATTTATTCGTCACGGTTTCAATTAAATTCCTATATTAATTAGTCGTTCTAAACATGTCTTAAGCGGCCTTAATTCGGACAAAAGTTTTCTTAATAATACGTTGACTAAGCGGTCGTATATATGGGAAAAGTTCCATAATACTGTTTACACTGTATAAATTTCATTGCGTGAAGGCAAATTCCTAATTCAAATGTTATTTGTGTTTATAGATGCGATTTCCAAATTTAAGATATTTCCACAACATGTCTTTATTATTTAGCAAACATGATACAATACCAAAACTGACGGACGGTAAACAAGCAATATAATTATTTTACAGGAGTAATAGGATGCTCAACGCTCGTCCGTTTGTGATCACTGTTTCAGAGGGCAGAACGTAAACACTATGTTATGATAGGACTTCTAACACAAGTTCATAAAATTTATTTGAGTTTGTGTTGACTGTTCTTGCTCATAATTTCTGAGTTTTTGACAAACAATGAAATGTGTCTGTCAAATAGTTTTTAATGAATTATGGTATACAGGTATAAGGGCATTCCAAAAACACATGTTTTATGTTTCATATATGATTATAGAATTAAACCAACAGGATTTAACAAGTGATATTGTTTTTTGTCTCAGTTCTTCTTTCTTAAAAAAACTCTTACAACGTTTGCACATATCTTTTATAATCAGGACGTGCACCTGATCCTAGAAAATAACCCAGTGATTTTGTTAATTAAATTAAATCTGATACGGCTGTTCAATGAAATGAAAATTTGAAGAAAAAAACAACGCAAGAACAAAAAAGAGTATTTATTTGAACTTCAATAACGAATCATAGTAATCGCCATACTTCTTATAAAACATGAACAATTATGGATTCATTAGGAAAGTGAATATATAATCAAATGGGATTTGTCTTTCTAGTACCTTTTGTAGGCCTTAACTTCAACAAATCAGTGTTAATTTATCAGCTTTAAATTTCAATTTCTTAGCAATTTGGAAATTTTACTTGTTTGAGCGCTCGAACAGTGAAAAACCTGATCCAGAGAGACTATCTCATATCATGGGACTGAACAGGCCAAATTGTTTGAGCGCTCAAACAAAACAAAATCACCTTCCAAATTGCCATATAAAGCGATGGTATGAGTAGAGACACTGCATAGAGTTGAACGGGCCGCATGGTCTACAGCATATAGAGTATAATGTACATGCATGGATATGCTGGCTCCTATGTCTTGTTGTGAGTTTCCAGCATAGTCGACGGCTTGGCATCATATGGCGTGAGACCACACTTATTTTTACTATATGTTTCATATACACATTAACCTGGATTTTCACTTTAAAGCAGCCCCAATTGAAAAACAAGTAACAACATGTAGAACAATCCTAGACACACAATAAAAACGCAAGAAAACATAAGGTTGACCATTGCCGTGTCTCACAAAATTGAGTAAATAGGCCCGAGTCTTATAAAGCTTCACCAGCGGTTTTCATCCTGCAGAAATGTTTGGTGCCTGGTGACCATACAATTTTGGAATCATAAGAGAGGCTGCTCGCTGATTACCAATATGAGAAATAATGTTGTAGATAAAGTTCTTGTAGTTTCTTTATGATTATTCTTTATTTCATCTGAAAACCGACATAAACTGATTTTGACATTCTGTTCACTGGTAAAAAATGTATTTTTCTAAATGTTACATTTTAACCATTGAACCTGCATTAATACAGGAATGACGATAGTTGGGAACAGTATTTAAGATTAGAAATGGAAAGTTTGTGGTTATTTATTTAGCCTACATGCTTATTTATCATGATTTTGCTTTACAAAAACGTAATACATGATACATACGAATACGTAAGTCATTAATTCAGACTTGTGTATTAACACCATAACATACATGATACATGCGAATACGTAAGTCAATAATTTAGGCTTGTGTATTTTCACCATAACATACATGATACATACGAATATGTAAGTCATTAATTCAGACATGCGTATTTACACCAGAACATACATGATACATGCGAACACGTAAGTCATTAATGCAGACTTGTGTATATACACCATAACATACATGATACATGAGAATACGTAAGTCAATAATTCAGACTTTTGTATTTTCACCATAACATACATGATACATACGAATATGTAAGTCATTAATTCAGACGTGTGTATTAACACCATAACATACATGATATATACGAATATGTAAGTGATTAATTCAGACTTGTGTATTTACACCATAACATACATGATACATGCGAATACGTAAGTCGTTTATTCAGACATGTGTATTTTCACCATAACATACATGATACATACGAATACGTAAGTCAATAATTCTGATATGTGTATTTACACCATAACATACATGTTACATACGAATACGTAAGTCGTTTATTCAGACATGTGTATTTACACCATAACATACATGTTACATACGAATACGTAAGTCGTTAATTCAGACATGTGTATTTACATCATAACAAACATGATACATACGAATACTTAAGTCAATAATTCAGACATGTGTATTTACACCATGACATACATGTTACATACGAATACGTAAGTCGTTTATTCAGACATGTGTATTTACACCATGACATACATGATACATGTGAGTACGTAAGTCGTTTAGTCAGACATGTGTATTTATACCATACTATACATGATACATACGAATATGTAAGTCAATAATTCAGATATGTGTATTTACACCATAACAAAAAATGAAAAATATGACTTTTATCCCTATTTTAGGCAAATAATAAAAATAAAGATTGCTGGTTTCAGTGTAAGCAATATGTTTCACCTCATGAACACTTCAAGTGAATAAATTTTGGTGCTTACTCGGTGAAAAAATATAAGATCTAAAACTAATCTAACACGATCTATCCTCTATTTAATAAACTTAATTCATCATTTATATAATTTTTGTGCAATGTATTAAATCTTGAGCCCAATAATTGTATGAAAATGTGTTCAGGGAAGTAATCATACCTATTATTAACCAAATGTTTTAAAGAAATATCTTTACTATAAGAGGTATGTTGTTGTTTGTTAAGACGTTTATTGAGATAGTATTTTGGGGCACATCTATCCATAATGTTTAGTGCCAAGGAAATATACATCACTGTGATTAACTTTTGAAGATTACGCGAAGGGATTTTTTTTCAATGTGTACTATATGTAAGAAATCATCCGAGCGGAAAATGCAGATATTCATTCACAACCACACTTTGTTCTTGGTATTCTTGTAAATTTTCAGATAAATCCCTATAGCAGTTTAAGAGATTGTTGATGTATTTTAAGGCCGCAGACAGCAAGTCGAAATCAGGTATCGTCACTTTCTTTTCTGACATGACACAATTATTGCGCGGGGTTACAAACTTGAAAGTATGGTGTTTTGCGGTTTAAAATAGTGCGAATTGAAATTGTTTAAATACGTTCATAAGATTGCAACGTTTATGTGAATTTGAAAGCAAGCCAAAGAATCTTATAATAACTCTTGGTGAGGAACCGAGAGGATTATATAATTATAGATAATTACGCAGAAAATGGAAATGTACTTAAAATTAACTTATACAAATAGTCGAAATGTCCTCAGCCAATAACGGTTTCATTTAATTAACTTTACACAAGCACTACACTTGCGAGATAAAGGCAATGCTCATCATATATCCTAGTACATATAGATGTTTCAGTAACTGTTATGAAACAAGCTAATTGTATAAAAAAAAATCATCAATTTACTTAACCTATTGACACCGCGCCGATGACGATAAGTCTACGCCTAGTGTCACGGGACCCCTCAGTAAGGGCCCTCCGACATGAACACAGAAGCAGACGATAATTATACAGACTTTTTACTTGACAACAGCTAAAAAATGCATAGAACATGGTGAAACATAGCAAAGCTAGTATAACAATAAATTATTTAAGTATTATAATTAGCTAAATTCAATGCTTGCTTCAGGTAGAAAAAGTTTTATGTCTAATATTAATTAACTTCTAAATAACATCAGAATTTTGTTTCAGTAGAAAGGCAGTCTCTATTGTAAACCCCAAATTCATGGTAACAAAACATGTATTAATTTTCTTTACGAAAGTCAATTCATTATTGACGTTTGTTTAGATCAAATGGATTTTGCTGTTTTTCTTTCTTACAAGTTTAGTGAATTAGTATTATTAATATAACTACCGTAATATGTATCTCAATGAATTAATATCCGTATTAAATAAAATGCGAAACTGTTCCTTCATGGAACATACATGAAGAAATAAAAATTATCATAGTCATTATAAATGCACACGTTTATACATTGATTTGCGTCATTGACGAAAATGATTTTGTTTTATCTTTACATATATACGTTTTTTTACCTTTAGCTATATGCTATTTGATCTTTTATCTAAATTTAATAAAAAAATGTAACTTAAATTAACTGAATTGTCTTTTTCGTTAACAGTTTGTCAACAAACAAATGTTAACAAACTTAATGCAAATGTAAATGCTTCGGATTAAAAACTTTACGCACAAGGAGAAAAAAATTAAAATAAATCGCAAGATGTCGTCAATATTATTTTTCTAATATTCATAATGATATTTTTTGATTTATGACTTATGAAAAAGATACTTATATTATCATATGTGCGGTCACATTAAGAATTAGTTCGGGTTTCAAGTCCTCTTTTTTGTGAAAAAAGTGCCCGCATGTTATACAAATTATTGTAATTGTTGTGTTAGGAGAATGTCTATTGTTTATGAAAAGTGTTTTTGGCCACATGGCGGCTCTTGCAAATTTGCTAAAAAGATGGCGTTCAAAACGGCCGGCAAAATTTGAAATATAAGAAATAATCAAATAATAGCTTGTTAAGATATTTTGATAGTAAATATTAAAACCAAATCAGTTTTACGTATACATACACTCGTTTCTGTTCAGAATCAAGTTTATTTACATTTTATATTTTCAATGTCAATTTAGAGGTCAAATTGCTAATTTTGAGAAAAAAATACACTATCGGACTGGCTTCTTTCTTTTATTATTTAAAAATCATCATGTGTATCAAGCTTATATAAACTGATACATATGTTTTGTCAATATGTTTTTGAATGCACCCTTTATGCCGTTACCATAGAGATATTCAACATGGCGTACAAACAGACAATATTAGGTTTAACCAAAAATGATAAATATAGATGGCTGTTATAAATTGCCAATTAAGTAAAAATGTAATGTTTGGATGTTAGGAGAAACATTCTCGCGGTAATGACTTATCTCATAATGTACTTCAAATTGACAAACAACCTTAACTATTTCAAGGTCAAGGTATTTTTTTCATGGTCAAATAATAAAATGTACCCGAAAAATTGATTTTTCCTGTAATATTGTTGATTTGTTTTAATTTATGTGTAGTTTGTATCAAAAAGTGACGGCAGAATTGCGAATTGTATATTTCTTCATTTAAAAAAATTTATTAACAACGTAAAGGGTTTAGATTTTTGTTGAATAGGTGCAGCTTTTATACCATTACAGAGTGCTAAAGGTGTTGATATTGCTGTAAGAGTCTTAATAATAAGGCAAATTGTGCAAGTGCTACACTCTAAGTCTCAGTAAATAGTACATCTAAATGCATGTCATGCATCTATTTTATAATGTGTTTCATGTTACCATGCATGAATGATCTCTTCAATATCAAGGTCAAGTTTATTACAAGGTCAAATTACAAATACGCAAAATTCTTGTATCTTTACGGTATCATGTCTATTGTCTATTTTCTTCTCTTTTTAAAGTTTACTATTCCATGTTCATTTACAACGTGTAAGGGCAGATCTGGTTAATATTAATTTATATATATATTAACATTAGGTCAGTTTGCAGATAACACTGTCAGTGTTTCTAAAAACGTGTTGGTGCATAAGGCCGATCTATATAGTATCATTTTGAAGATATTTCAAGTCCTGTTCTGTTCAAATTCTTTTGCCTAATTTTGAAACTCTTCTTTATTTAATGGTGTTTTTTTTTTTAAATTGAAAAGGATTTGGGCGATTTAAAAACTAAATAAAAATGTGGAATGAAGGGAAACAAATATAGAAAGAACTTATAGGATATACAAGTAGATTTAAAACGAAGAATAAACTTCTGATTTCATTGGCCAGATCTATCCTATCATGTAAATATGAATCTCGCGTTATGTGTCTTGCTTGGGTTTGTTTTGCTCTAAATATACTATAAAGTTCCTAAAATGTGGTCTTATGTGCGTTGCGTATGCTAACTTAAAACTGGACATGGGTTTGTTTTCGTCTTAAAGGGCTTTATGGTTTCCAAAATGTAGTCTAAATGGCACTATGCATGCTTACCTAGAGCATCCAATGGGTTCGTTTGGCTCTAAACAGGCTTTATATTTGTCAAATTGTATTCGTATGTGTACTGTATATGCTAATTTACAGCTGCACATTGGTTTGTTTTGATTTAAACGGGCTTAATATTTCCCAAAATGTGGCCATGTGTATGCTGACTTAGAGCTGCACATGGTTTTGTTTGGATCTATATGGGCTTAATGGTTTCCAAAATGTGGTCCATTTGACACTGATTAGGTTTATTTTAAGCTGCCCATGGGTTCGTTTGGATCTAATTGGGCTTTATAGTGTCTAAAATGTCGTCTAGTTGACACGGACTAGTCTTATATAGAGCGGCACATGGGTTTGTTTTAATCCTAATGGGCTTAATGGTTTCCAAAATGTGGTCCGATGGACACTGTGTATTTTAACATAGATTTTAAATGGATTTGTTTGGATATAAATGGGCTTAATGGTTTCCAAAATGGGGTCTATTTGAAACTGAGAATGCTTACTCAGTGCTGCACATGTGTTTGTTTTGATTTAAATTGGCTTTATATTTGCCAAAATGTGATCGAATGGGTACTGTGTAAGCTTATTTAGAGCTGCACATGGGTTTGTTTTGATCTTAATGGGCTTAATGGTTTACAAATTGACCTTTTGAGTTTTCACTTATTGATATGCTTGACTGTACACTGGCACTGGTGCTTTTTCGGCTTGTATACAACCTACATGGTCTTGAATATAGCAACTTAATGGATCACTTGGCACTCGATTGGCTTCATACGGTCTATATTTGGCAGATATCAGAATAATTAAAAATTGCACACAAATGCAAGTGCAAGTGAACTTGAGAAAAGCCAGAGTGTGATGATGGTCTGGAATATTGGGTTTGGAAACAGCCCAAAAGCGGTTCAATGACATCTGGCTTGGCTTTCGTAGATCCAGTCTGGGTTTGTTTGATGATGAATGCGCTTGTTTGTAACCACAATAGGGAGTTTTGAGCTCTTGATGAACCCTTCTGTAGTAAGGAAGGTACAAAATGGGCTTTTTTCAAATATTCAGAGGGCTGTTGGGGACCTTTTTTTGTCATGTGGAATTTGTTTGGCGCTTGGAAGGGCGCAAAATGAGCCATAATTGGGTTTTGGGCATTCAGTAGGCTTAGGTTTAAACACTTATTGTTTGCTTAGCAGGTATTATACCTAAGACGAACTGATTTTAGGTTGCTTGGAACAAGAACATCAACACATTAGGTTGGTTAAACACTGGATGTACATGAAAAGCGATACTTATGGCTTGATCTGCTTACATGGGACTCACAAAAATAAGTGTCATGTAGCATGTTTAAATTGGCTCAAGAAGGGACATTTTGTGGTTGACTTGACTTTTAATATGGAAAATATATTAACTATGGCTAAAACTGCTTGGTGATTTTGGTAATGTTTAAAGATTTTTAACTAAAATTTAACCAAAACATAAATAAATTAAATAAAAACAACGTCGATATTGAACATACATGTATTTGCATTTTGGCATTCAAATGAGTTTGGCTTTGATTTTGAAAAGCTTAATTTTGTATGTCAATATGAACTACATTATAAGATAGTTATCATCTATTCATATGGATATATTTTATATGAAACAGATACAATGTACTTATAATGAAGTCTCTACGAATGAACAAATTCTGGTATAACCGCCTTGGGTAACATGTATTAGGACAACACCTAATTGTCTCCATAACATCTTTAAAACATGTCACTTAAAAGTAACTTAACAGAGATTAATATAGGGGAAATTATCAATTACTTTTCTGCAAACACAATTAAATTAACAAAATTTAGAAATATAAAAAAGGCGAAAATAACCATTCTCAACCGTTTGTGTTTCAATATATTTTGACCTTGAACTGACATTGACCTTAAAGCAATCAGATAAGTATGAAATTGATACATGCCATGAATACTGATATACATATGACGTTATATGAGTCATGTTTGTAGAATCTATGACGATCATTTATCATTTTAATCTGACTGATATTTGATAAGGATCCAACCTCTTCCAAAAAAAATCATACACTTTAGCAATCAATTGGTACGAACACATCCCTCCAGAAAATGTTCATTCACTGTACCAAACCGTCGTATTCCGCCCTCAATGTCGCTCTTAAAGTGAAAGGACTTTAACGTAATGCGTCGAAATTTTACTATTTTAAACAATTTTCAATATGGATTAGTGTAAACCGTTTGACAGCCTGATTCTGACAGACAAATTATTATGTCCGTTCATGTTGTAGAAACCTACTTACCTACCTGTACAGTAAGGACTGGCTATTAAGACTGCTATATAGTACTGGCAATCACCTATTTCATGATATGGGGGATTGTTCGTATTCACCTCGCTGTTATAAAATATTTACTTTAAAACATAACCTACTTGTAAAATCGGTCCGAAAGGTACTTCATTTACTATCATTTGCAACATAAAATGTGACAAATGACTTCTTTATCACAGTTTAAAATTACCTATTTCGAACATGTCCCTTTAACTGGTAAAAGTTTACAACGGAATTTTATTCTTCATAGTTACCAGATTGAAAAAAAAAACAAAAACAAATCTTTCACATTTGATTTTGACAATTCAATACGATTCGGTCAATGTGTATATATAACTGCACTACAGACGACAACAAACATGCACAGGCGTTAGTCACATAATCATATATTTTACAAAATCGGCCTTTATATGTATATAAAGATATCTTATTATAGTATATATCCCATATAGAACATAAAAAAGTTCGTTTCAAGCACCTGTGCAAACATGTATTTGTGACATACATGTATTTTTTCAAAGTCAAGGGAAGCAAATCTTCTAAAAGATTGAAAAATAGTCCCGAGTTGTCTGTACAGATGGAATGAGCAAGGGTTATCATTTCACTCGAGCCAGGGTGAAATGATCAAGTTAGCAATCACTAATATTATATAACTGTTTCACCGGTATGCATGAAATAAATAGCTTTTCATAAAGCAATGAGTGAAAAAGGAACACCTTATAATTAATATAGTCGATGCATTTTATGGAACCATATTAACAAATATATTAGCGTCAGTATTGAAACTATTCAATCGCATCTTTTACACAGGAGAGTATACATGATCCTTTGGAGAAGGTATATTAGTTCCTTTTTTAAGGTCAACAATTGATTATATACATATAGTTTTTTACAATCAATTATTGGAAAAAACATTTTTCAAAGATTAAATTGTATTAATGTTTCATTGATTATGAGAAGTGTTTTGTTAAAATCACAAGATCTCATCTATTCTGTAAATAAATACCCGAAAATATAAGTACCCGTTTCGTAAAGGCCATCCATGCGATGTATAGTGCCATGATCTATGTGTACTTTATAAAACAAATCTTCCTTCTTTACATCAAACATCGGCGTAAAACAGGGTTCAAGGTTGATGTTTTTATTTTTCCTTAATGATATATTATCAAACATTAACCATAATATAGAAAGAATTTGCACCATAAACGATGTTAAATGATATCTGCCTTTATTTGCCGATGCTGCTGTTATTTTTGCTCAAACTCCTCATGCATTACAATCAATGCTCGATGATTTACAAGTCCTCTGTTGATTATGGGACTTTAAAGTTAATACATCAAAAACCAAAATTATGATATTCGAAAGAGCAAAAAAATCTAACTTTACCTTTAACTCAAATAGTACAAATATATAAATAGTTGAATCATTTAAATATTTGGGTATAACTTTGATAAAGAATGGAATCTGGAATAGGACACAAAAACGTTGCGCAACATTCCCTTTATGCCTTACACATTTTATTTATCGTTTATAATCAACTTAAACTTAATATCAGAAAACAATTGACAATCTCATTGGATCGAATCTTAATTATGGTTCAGAAATCATTGGATATCATCCAACAAAAGACATTTAGCGAATTCATTCCAAATTGAGGAGAACATTTTTAATCGTCAGGATAAGTATGAATCTAACCGCGTTATATGGTGAATAAGGCAGGCATCCAATGAAAATTGAACGAAAAATAAGAGTGCTTTTGTGTTGGATAAGAATATTAAAATCTTATAACGCATAATTAATCGTAAATGCATATGTAATGTTAAAAAGTGACGTTGATTACGATAATACATAACATACAATGGCATGAGTTGGGCACGTCAAATAAAGAAAGTATTAGATAAAATTGGAATGTCCTAGACATACAACCGATTTCGATCAAAAAATAAGACAAGGAATGATTGACATATATAAACAGTCATGGAATGCAGATAGTAATGAATCAAACAGACTAGAAACATATCGCTGGTATACACATGAACTCAAGCAAGAAAAATATCTAGATATCATACACATAAATAAATATAGAATTGCCTTTACAAAAGTTCGAGTTTCCTCACATGATCTATTAATCGAAACAGGAAGACATCATAACATCCCAAAAGCAGATAGAATATGTAACTTTTGTAAAATGAATGCTCCCGAAAAGAATATTATTTCTTTTTAGTATGTCCAAAATATCATAATCTACAAAAACAATTCTTAAAACCATACATTTGTCATTTGCCAACCAAAAAAATACACTCTTTTCCTGAGGCAGTGGAAAAAACGATGCAAAATGTTGGTGAATTTTTACATGTTGAATCTTTGTTACGATCGGAAATTATCAGTTTAACGGTTATAGGCTTGTCCGGATCTCCCGACATCAACACAACTGTGGTACTTGGCCGGGCTAAAGTATTGAGCTCACGGGCAAAGGCATGGTCTAAAAATAACTATTCTAATTGTAAGGCGTGTAAACGTCTATTAACAAAAATCTGAATCGAGGATTTTTTTTATCTATTTGTCAAGTTTCTCTGTTTCAAAGCATTTTAAGAACTGTACAGTTATATCTGAAAATTTCTCTTTAATTTCGCAGTGGTAATGTATATTAATATATTAATATATTTTAACGTAGATACTGTATGGAGTATAGCCTTTCTATGTACTGGGGATAGTTGTGGCATTGGCATGCGCTCTATTACTATTCTAATCAAAGAGTTGATATTTGGCATTCTTAATTAAAGATTTAAAGTTACAAAAGTATATGTACCACAGAGTTTTGTGATTACTTTGTTCTGTAATTAAGTAATTAGCAGAAAGGAATAGTGACACAATCATTACGCAGGCGGTGTGGAATTGATAGTCCTGCATATGCTCTACATCTATAAAAGGAGAACGGCTTTACTTTACTGGCCATGTCTAAAGTTCTCGCCATCAATTGCCATGATTGGATGATACATGATAAATATACACTCCATGAAAACAATTTTTAATAAAGAGGATTTTTAATAACGCCAAATGCATACAATTTCCCCACTACTTGGCAAGAACTATAGGATCTATGTGCATTGTCATTTTGACGACATTTGTTTTGTTGTTGTTTTTCCAAATAAGCTGTACATAGATTTTACGTCATCTATATATGCGATAATATCTGTATTTTTTATAATGCAAGTAGTTATCAAGTTTGTATCTTCCCTGATATGTTGGATTTCGTTGCTGTTAAAATCAACAATCACTAATTTTTAATGAAAAACAATAATAAAAAGCAAAGTTAACCTAAACAAGATAATCTACTTATGAAGTTACTTGCGTATATCACACATTTCAAAAACAAAAACAATAGTGAACAAGTGACGTATAGTCCAAAAGTAGGTTTTGTCATTAAATATTATGACCATACTGATTTATGCTATATGCTAGCATATACGCTTGATTTACATCCTAGAAAAAGTTAGTGTTATACATGTAACACCTAAGAGCGAACAAACTGGTGATTAGTCTGGCAATGCATTGTAATATATTTCCGTACTCAACCTATGCATGACCCCGCATCTAATAAAGTGTTATGTGGGTACATAAATGGATTTTGGGTTTCAGATTTCTCTGCATGTGCGCAGGTATCGTTCGAGTTTATCCAAACTTGAGCTCGCAACTCATAAGGTGCACCATTTCAAGGTAACCACTTGTGCATACAGCGATTTTGGTGCGCTGAAGTATGCACAGAAACGCACACGGGCGTGTCTGAATGGTCCCGTTAATGCCACAGGATGAGTCTTAGGTGTACCAAACCTCGCTTTGAACAATTAACTGAACTAACTATTGTTATATATACCGTTTTCATGGCATGTGCAGGGCCCAATATAGGAACATACACGGATTGAGTTGGGATTATTTCAGCGCATGTTGTTAGCTGAAATAGCTCGGACCAGTCCCGTTCATGTTATGGGATAAGGTTTCGTTAACAAAACGTTTGTTTGAAGTTGCATCTTATTAGTTTGCAGTGCAGGCGCTGTGCCCAATTAATGTACATACAGTGATATTCATGATCGTTAACCTCCTAGTCATGAGACGATTCTTAGGTGAGAGGTTTAGCTCAGCTTCTCTTCGCTTCACATCTGATATCCGTCAGAACTAGTCTTTATTTAAAGAAAACCAATCATAAAAAGATTAGTTATTTTTTATATTTTAATAAAGTATTCTACAGGACTTTGGACCGATACATTTTATCACATTGTGACTACTAGTTACGTGTTTGGCTAGTTTGCAAAAAACTTGCTATTACTTATATACATTTTTTTGTCCAAATCGAATAACCTTACAATGGAGCATCACCGGGCATTCAAAATGTTCGTATCATGTCCTTTATAGAAATATTGATAACACTCAAAGTGTATTATTATACAAAATGATATGCAATGTAATACCAAATGCTTAAGTGACATAACACATATACAGATGACGTACCACACAGCAAAATACTTATATCTATAGATAGGTTGATGTATAATCTATACCCAGTTAATGCCAACCCTTATGCAAACATTTACAATGTCACTGTTGTATTTTAAGTAAGGATATAAATATTCTTAATACTATTAGCTTATATAAAGCAATATACACATGCTGCCCAATGGCTTCACGCTAAACACATTTGAACTTGCTATGCTCGTAATTAAAACATAATAACGTCAGTGTTTTAAAATTAAAGTTAATGTAATAAATGGTTGATTTTTTGCAATAGTATATTACTACGCATCAATATTAATATTCTACAAGGTGCATGAGTACGGAAATTTTTAATGAAAAACAAGGGCAAAAAATACGCAATAAATTATGACTTGACAATGATATCTGCTGATATCATTAACCACACAGAAATAAATGCAAATCCGTTTACCATGCACTTATGCATGCACTTTCAATATCAATAAAGTTTTAATCTTTATATTACAATATCAGTTTACGGATTTAAGGCTGTGCTAACTAATGGCACGTCAATATGTATAACATGCAATGTTTATTTTAATACAAAAATACGAAGGCAAAACTACATCAATCCTGACGAGATCTTCATAATGGATAACAATGAATAGTTGAGTTTAGTTATGAGAATACATCGTTATAATCAAATGCTAAATACCATGAAGTTGCATGATGAAAAACGTGGAATTTGTCTAATTTCTTCCTGTCGAAAAATCAGATGAATCTTACATTCAGCCGCACACCCATGCTAAAGGAAAACCAAGTGTTATTTTGGCTGGAGCTGGTTGTTACAACATTATTCAAATATTGTAATTATAGAATGTAAATAAAGTCTAAACAATATCTGACAGTTATCAGAATGAAAATTCTAAATATGTTTTCATTTTGTTAATTGAATAATAACGTTGGTTATACATTATAGGTCATAGTCAACAATGCAAAATGCATAAACATATGAATCCAACCATAAGAAGTATAAACATGACTGATTGGCTGTTTTTACAACTGGCTTTATCTTAGAATGAGCCTTTTTTGCGTACCACAGATATAAGACTGGTCTTAACATATGAGATCGTAGTTTTTAATATTGACGTTCAACAATTGAAATGATGGTGCATGAAAAACCAATTCCCAGCGTTTATATGAAAGAACTGCACTCTGATCGTTAGTCAACAGTCACTGGTTCTCAGACATTGACGCAAAAATGGCTCATTCTAAAACAAAAACAAATAAAGAAAGAAAAGGTCTATTTGTGAGAATGCAGCTGGAATACTGAAACTTGTCACGATCAGAAGATTCAATTTTAAGATTAACATTATAATTGCATGTCAGTAAAATTTACAAAATCTCGTTGGAAATATGACATTTTTTCGACATGATTATATTTCATTCACGTCTAAACAGACAAAAGATGTTTGTATCGATCAAGTAAATATAAGAACATTTATCCTTTTTTTACCAGTCATACACATTTAAAGGAGTTTTTTTACAGGTTAATTTCTCTCAAGTCTATTCAGACACGACTTGATTGTTTGCACATACGTACTGTACACTCACTATCAAGTCAATCTTCTTTGGGTTTTTTCCTTGAATAGACAGGCCAGACAAAATTCCCAGGATTTGTTCTTTCGGCCCCAGTTGGTTTCCCCAAGTCTTGCTTTTGCGTTCACGAAAACGTCTTTCGGACCTCTGCACGCTGGTGGGTGACATCTATAAATCTGAATTTTATCCCTGTTCAGGTCTAGCGTAATCACGTCCTCCATTATGGTTCGAGTAGCAAAGATGTGTTTGGCTCCATAATGAATTACGTTTATCGTCTTCTCAGTTTCGTCCACTGCTGACAGAATGCCTTGGTGCGTTATCAAATAGTAAGCGTATTCTACAATTGACCCCACCTTTAAGTCAGACCATGCGTGCACTTCAACAATCTGGAATGTCTGGTAGGCTTTACCGACCCTTGGGAGTAGTACTATCTCATCTCTTCCAATATCACTTTCACCGTTAATGATAGCTACACGCGCTGGGCTTTGCACGACCTTTGACCAAAAGACAAAATCAGGTGATGTGTTTCTCCATCTGTTAAATCGCTGCTTTCCTACTCTCGACATTGCCCTCTGTACAACACTGTCAGTTGGATATGTTACGTTACCTTCAAAGCTTTTCTGAAACACGTGGGTTTTACTCAGAGATATTGTAATCAACTCGTCTTTGATTGTTCGTGTACCCAAAATACTATTAAGAGCGTAGTGTATCACCCTTACCCCGCCAATATCATTGGCTTTGGAATCGCCCGGCACAATTTCAGTAACAATTGCGTCGTGTTTTAAGCCCCAATAATGGAAAGTGATTGCATCTCCGGGTTGTATTTCATCTATTTGGTGAATCATTTGATCTCGTCCCTTTTTCTCGACTTCTTCCGCGAAATGAACCGAAATAAACATTGAAAAGTTATTCTTTCTTTCACCAATACGCGCCCTCTCTCTCTTGATCACTTCTTCTTTCCGAAATCTGTACATGGGATGGAACACGTATATCCATATGTCCTCGTATCGAAGATCAAATTGGAAGATTTCTTCAATTATGCGACGCGGCTGTTTAGCCCCGTAGTGTACAACTTTCACAGTGAGCTTTGAAAAACAACCGCGAACAGGCATAACTTCAGTGCTTACCGCCTTTTGCCAAAATCCGCCCCATTTAAATTCAACGATATGTCCCGTTTTTTCATCATCTCGTATTTTGGCCCACTGTCTTTTGAAGAATGTTTCCGTTCTTTGTTGTGATCAATGTTGACTTGACGCATGTCTGAAATCGTTCCCATAGGATCTATGGCCAGCAAGAAGATCAGTTTGCATGGCACTTGTGTAGCTTCAATATCCATTTCGATGTCTTTAACTACCTTTTCCCAATGACAGAAATGGCAGGGACGGTTTGATAGCAGACTAAACTTTGTTTCGCCTATTCTTTGCCGGGCTCGTTGTACAAATGTTCTGGAGGGTGCGTTTTTTGCCGCTGTAATTGTGTGCAACTAGTCGATCTTTACTTAAATCGATTAAAACCTCATCTTTGGTGATTATAGGACGCCAAAACCATTTTGGAAAAGAGTAGTAAATTACCTTCGATTTTTCTCGCTGGTCGCTTTTTTGTCCATTACTACCGAAGAAACGATAACTTCGTGGTGTTTGTGGTCTAACGAAAAGACATTTTTAAACGATAACTCTCTAAGTGAACGAACTTTGTGCTTGGACCCTTGTATGGTGAAAAGAATAGTTTTCGCATCTTCGGTATTAAGTGTTTGAAACAGAGTGTAAATATTCCAGAGACAAACATGAACTCAACGACTGAAAACAAACATTCCCTGCAAAGAATGAATCAAAACAGAGCAACAGTGCTAGCACTTAAAAGTTACAATAATGTTATTAGACAACCGCCTGATAAAGCTCGCCTAAACAAGGTTTAAAGATGCACTCTTACTTCCAGATAAGATTTACCACAATTAATAAAATTGTTTAAATATTCCAAAAAGGATGAATAAATGTCGAAAACAATGGTTCTTATGAAGAATACCGAGTTTAATTTGAAATAAATAAGCATAAACGACGCTATTTCTACCTTATGCGACTATTGAAGACCATAGTAAATCTTTTAGCACTCACTAATCATTTAATAGTTTTGCGCCTTCTGCTATTAAATACACGGATACAATTTTGTTATAAGTAGTTCATTTTTCCCATAAATGCATTTTTTAGTATGTAGTTAAAGGTTTATCAGTCAAATTTACTGTTTGCTATACATGTGTATGTACTGATTTTGAATACGAGTGTTACTTTAAACCATAGTTTAATCTGTTTTTCAAAAGTAATAGTTATATGACATACATTAAAATCGTAATGATCAAAAATGGGCGGAGTGAATGATGAAATTTTAACTGAATATCACAGGCGACGACAAGTTGTCTTTAACATAGTTGTTTTGAAAACCTACAGCTAATTGTGTAAAAATGGTTTGGATTACCGGAAATGTTAAATGATTGGTCAATGTGTATTCAAAATTTAAATAATTTAGATGTACTAATTAGCCTTAAGTTCACCTGTGGACATCCTATCCAAGTTTTATACAAATTGCTCCTGAAAATTTACGCATTGAACATTTTGCTTTCCTGAGTTAGGCTTGAGACGTTTGTGAACAGCAATACTGCATGTTTGAAATTAAAAAATATTGAATTAAGTACGCGTTTTACTTTAAGTTGAAAAGTATTGTTAATATAACATTCAATTCAAATGGAAAGCGTTTTTTTTATGTACAAATCTGCAGAACAAATGAAAACACATTCTTGCAATAGAACGTGGATTTTACATTTTCTGTATGAAAATTTCGGACATTTATACAGAATATCTGATTACCCTGATACTATACAAATATAAGGGTTTACCCCAAACTACGTTATTCTCATTTCAGTATGTACATAAGAATTTATTTTTGTCAACAGTTATTTTAAGAGGTAAAAGGGTTCTTAGATGTGTAAACATCTGCATGGTAAAGGCATTCTAAAGCAATACCCTTTTTGATTGCGTTTTATTAAGAACAGATCCATATAGGGAATAAAGTCAGTGATATATGATAACAAATTTACTACATGTGAGGTTACAGCTTTACAAACTAGTTTCAGCGACACGTAGACTCGTGTTCCAGTGATCTCGCGGTAATCCAATCATTTATCAGTAAAGCTAGTTCAATACGTGTGTGGTCTTGAAGAAACAGAGTGAAATACTAGAGATCCGGGTGCGATACCGTAGCCATTGCGAAGAGACACTTTGGCTCTTTAACGTGCTCGGTGTAAAACACTCATACAGAGGATACAACTTTCCTGGGTTGAACCAATACTGAGTACACCATTTTCCTGAAAAGTATCCTTTTAATGCTGACCGCTAGACAAGGGAGCTAATAGTACAATATTTTGCCGTATTTCGGTTTGACGCGGCCAGTGTTTGGCATTGTTCAATGTTTTGAAAATTAAGCCCGCTTTCGGTTCCAAATCGAACATTAGCCCGCACAGTACTGGGGCACAATTTCAACGACGTAATTTCCGAAATGACGTTACGAGCGCATGCAAATTGACGCGTTTTGTGTTGGTTTTAAAATGACTTTATATTCCTCTTTAAGGCACATAATAACAATAAAGATTGTTTGATCCATTGTAAGATGTTTCCCCTCGTGAAAACCAAGATTGAATATTTCACTCGTGCCTACACCACTCGTGAAATATAAAATTTGGTGCTCACTCGGTGAAATATATAACGATCTAACACTGAATCAAACAATTATCCTCTATTCTATGAACCTAATTTATCTTTTGTATAATTTTCGTGCAATCTATTAAATATTTAACCCAACAATAACATCGAAAGTTTTTCATGGAAGTGATTATACCTTATAATCATTATACCCTTATCATTGTTCATCAAATGACTATTAGAGTGGGATACCTTGTTGTTTGCTTAGACGTTCAATTGAATTGCATTTTGTTGCACTCATGATGTTGAGTCTCAGTGCCAAGTTAAATATACATCAATGTGACTTGGTTATGGAGACTACGCACAGGCAATTATTGGCTATGTGCACTATATGTTAGAAATTACTGAGCAGAACATACAGATATTTATATACAGCCACGCTTGGTTCTTAGTATTTCTGTAAATCTCCAGATAAATCCCCTCAGCAGTTTTAGAGATTTCGCGCGGACAACTTCGTGAATAGAAAATGCAATATGGATGCCATTCAGCCACATTGAAAAGAACTGGAAAAACATTTTTTTTGTACACACGTGAAGTTTGGAAGAAAGAAATCTATTCAAGCATCGTCTGTTTATTACGTGCATGTGCGCTATTTTACAAAGCTTAATTCACACGATTTAACTAACAAATATAAGTCGCAATAACGGAATTAACACAATTTAAATTTAACTGATATAAAATGAAAGTTCAAGCGTAATTAACACGATTTAAAACAAACATTAATGAATAAAAGTAGGCCTAAAAGGATCAGGCCGAAATGATATCTCGGCCGAATCGACTCGACACCAATAATTTTATCGGTGATAATGCAGGGTACCAGTCTTAATAATTTACGCATGCCGGGGACGACCGAGTAACCGTCATAGTTCGGCTACTAGTATGTCCGTGTTTATTCGGAATGTTAACAATTGTATAAATAGCCAAATGACTTTATTGAGCCAATTGGGTATCGATATTTTTCACGTAACACAACGATGCAGCATCCTCCTCCATCTATTTGCGGGGAAAGAAAACGCGAAAACTCACAATGGTAAGAGGTGTTTTAGGACATTTTCACCAAGGGCAAACTTTGTTTTCTCCATACAATGGCATGCAATGTACCGTTATGGCTTTGGTTGCATTATTGACTTTTTTTAGTTACGAACACAACCACATGTCCTCATTAACGGCTGTCGATGTAATCTCTTTACTAAATAAGGGAAATGCTTTGTATTCAACCATAGTCGAAAGTATAAACGAGGCTCGATATTTATCGCATAATAATTTGCCGCAATATAAGCTTGATGTTTACTATGGTGACGTAAACGGTGATAATGACGTCCATTTTGGGTCAATCCCCATTCAGCCGCGTCTTTGATGCCTAACATCAACATTCGTCTTGTTGCTTGCTTAAATGCAAGTTCCCGTTTACAATGGATGAATGTTTGAATATGACATGCATCTCGAGCGGTGAATGCGAAAAGGTTCATTAAAAAAAAGCAGAAAATGGAACATTTTCGCTTTGAGCGCTCGATCTGAAAAACACTCGAAATTGGAGTACATCTTATCACAGGTGAAGAATAACTTGAAAGTAATCAAGCTGGAACTGCGATATTTAGCAAATAAATAAGGAAGTTTCAAACTTTGTTGACATTGCGTGTAAAATGGCAGCCTTGAACAGCGTTTTTGTTCTCATTCTAAGCACAGGTATGTTGCTTTTTATGAACTTTTGTTTTTGTCATATGCTATTACTTTAAACGTGAGCGTATTTGGACATATTAAGAATCTGATTTTAATTAACAATAGCAACGAATAAGGGCCTTTTGTTTTGAAATTAGTTTTATGGAAATGGAAAGCATAGTTTCTATTTAGTATTTTTTCACGTATATGCTATATGTTTTTACGCTGTATCTGGTTATGTCTGTTCCCTACTCTAGTGGCCAATCAGAGCCCAGTATTAATAAACCCGCCTCTGTGTATGATAAGCCCGCCTCTGGCTAACAGTTGCATGTATGTTGATAGTTCAGTTATTTATTAGATTCAAGATCGTGTACGTATGAGTATGAATGTAATAAAGCTATATTAAACCATCCCGTTTTGGGTCTGTTATATACATTACACTGACAACATTATACCTACCCTCTACCATTTTTTTCCAGTATTCACCTTCTGCTTTCTTGTTTTTGTTCAATTAAATAAGCTCATTGATAACATGCATGCGAGATGAGCCAGTAAGCTTAAGAGATCATTATTACATATTTTTGCAATGTTTTATTTCCGCTCATCTGCCATAAATCTAACTGAAATAGTTAAGAAGGAACTGACTGTTTTCCCCCAAATCTTTACAAATTGCAACACAAAACAATCAAATTGTTTAACAAATATTGAAGATATCTAAAGAAATTTATCCTCTGTGTTTTTCTGTGAGACGATGTATTTATTTTTGTATCATTCTCAAAGCATGTGCTCTACACTTGAAATGTTTATCATAATTTATTGTCCGATCGATCAAAAGTGTCACTGAGTTATCAAGAGCGTTGAAACCTGATTTTGGATTAAAATATGCAATATTTAGTGGTATTTTTGGTCTTCGAATAAGTCGACAGACCGGGCGCAGCCATTGCGCATGCGCATGAGAAAGCTGCTAAATTACTCATTTAATAAAAAAAACTACTGACTTAATAAAATTTTGGCGGTTGCTTTCACTACTTTATTGAAATAAGGCAGTTATAATCTGTTTGATGAAATTTTGGTAGTCAGAACTCTTCTTAACGATCAAATATGAGTTTGTGCGGCGATACAATTGGTGGAATCTTTAACATTAAGATTGATAATTAGTTTTTCCGGCGATACCATTGGTGGAGTCTTTGGCCTCAAGATTAAATATGAGTCTGTCCGGCGAATATCGTTTGTGGAGTCTTTGGCCTTAAGATTACCTATGAGTTTGTCCGGCGATACCATTGGTGGAATCTTTTGCCTTAAGATTAAATATGAGCTTGTCCGGAGATACCATCGGTGGAGTCTTTGGCCTAAAGATTAACTATGAGCTTGTCCGGCGATACCACCGGTGGAGTCTTTGGCCTTAAGATTTACTATGAGCTTGTCCGGCGATACCACTGGTGGAGTCTTTGGCCTTAAGATTTACTATGAGATTGTCCGGCGATACCATTCCTTGGGTCTCTGCCTTTAGATTAAATATGAGCTTGTCCGGCGATACCATTGCAGGAGTCTTTGGCAATAAGATTACCTATGAGTTTGTCCGGCAATACCATCGGTGAAATCTTTGACCTTAAGATTAACTATGAGTTTGTCCGGCGATACCATAGGTGAAGTTTTTGGCATTAAGATTAACTATGAATTTGTCCGGCGATACCATCGGTGGAGTATTTGGCATTAATTAAATATGATGTTATCCGGCGATACCATTGGTGGAGTCTTTGGCCTCAAGATTAAATATGAGCTTGTCCGGCGATACCATCGATGGAGTCTTTGGCCTTAAGATTAATTATGAGCTTGTCCGGCGATACAATTGGTGGAGTCTTAGGCCTTAAGATTAAATATGAGCTTGTCCGGCGATACTATTGGTGGAGTCTTTGGCCTTTAGATTTACTATGAGGTTGTCCGGCGAAACCATTGGTGGAGTCTTTGGCCTTAAGATTAAATATGAGCTTGTCCAGCGACACCATTGGTGGAGTCTTTGGCCTTAAGATTAACTATGAGTTTGTCCGGCGATACCATCGGTGGAGTCATTGGCTTTAAGATTAAATATGAGTTTGTCCGGCGATACCATCGATGGAGTTTTTTGCCATAAGATGAACTATGAGTTTGTCCGGTGGAGTCTTTGGCATTAAGATTAAATATGATGTTATCCGGCGATACCATTGGTGGAGTCTTTGGCCTTAAAAATAATTATGAGCTTGTCCGGCGATACCATTGGTGGAGTCTTTGGCTTTAAGATTAAGTACGAGTTTGTCAGGCGATAACATTGGTGGGGTCTTTGGCCTTAACATTTACTATGAGTTTGTCCGGTGATACCATTGGTGGGGTCTTTGGCGTTAAGATTAACTATGAGTTTGTCCGGCGATACCATTGGTGGAGTTTTTGGCCCTATGATTAAATAAGAGTTTGTCCGGCGACACCATCGGTGGAGTTTTTGGCCTTTAGATTAACTATGAGTTTGTCCGGCGATACCATTGGTGGAGTCTTTGGCATTGAATTAAATATGAGGTTGTCCGGCGATATCATTGGTGGAGTCTTTGGCCTTAAGATTAAATATGAGGATGTCCGGCGACACCATTGGTGCAGTCATTGCCTTAAGATTAAATATGAGTTTGTCCAGCGATACCATCGGTGGAGTCTTTGGCCTTAAGATTAAATATGAATTTGTCCGGCGATACCATCGGTGATGTTTTTTTGCCTTAAGATTAACCATGAGTTTGTCCGGCGAAACCATCGGTGGAGTCTTTGGCATTAAGATTAAATATGATGTTATCCGGCGATACCATTGGTGGAGTCTTTGGCCTTAAGATTAATTGAGAGCTTGTCCGGCAATACCATTGGTGGAGTCATTGGCCTTAAGATTAAGTGATGTTTGTCCGGCGATACCATTGGTGGAGTCTTTGGCCTTTAGATTTACTATGAGTTTGTCCGGTGATACCATTGGTCGAGTCTTTGGCCTTAAATTAAATATGAGTTTGTCCGGCGATACCATTGGTGGAGTCTTTGGCCTTAAGGTTAAATATGAGCTTGTCCGGCGATACCATTGGTGGAGTCTTTGGCCTTAAGATTAATTATGAGCTTGTCCGGCGATACTATTGGTGGAGTCTTTAGCCTTAAGATTAATTATGAGCTTGTCCGGCGATGCCATTTGTGGAGTCTTTGGCCTAAAGATTAAGTACGAGTTTGTCCGGCGATACCATTGGTGGAGTCTTTGGCCTTAAGATTTACTATGAGTTTGTCGGGTGATACCATTGGTGGAGTCTTTGGCCTTAAATTAAATATGAGTTTGTCCGGCGATGCCATTTGTGGAGTCCTTGGCCTTAAGATTAAAAATGAGTGTGTCCGGCGATACCATTGGTGGAGTCTTAAGCAATAAAATTAAATATGAGTTTGTCCGGCGATACCATTGATGGAGACTTTTGCCCTTAGATTGAATATGAGTTTGTACGGCGATGAGATTTGTGGAGTCTTTGGCCTTAAGATTCATTATTATTTTGTCCGGCGATACCATTGGTGGTGTCTCTTGCCAAAAGATTAAATAGGAACAGTGGATATGACACCACGTTGTAGCAATCGCAAATTATGACACAAAGTATTTCCATGTCAAACAACGACATTTCTCGACGACAGATGGGATAAGATCGGTAGTCTAGTGGTAAGACATTCGACTGGTAATCAATGTGGGGATCGTAGATGCTATCGCATGGTGTTGCTCTCACAACTTATACCGTATGATCCGCTATAGACGATTGTGGGCCCTCGGACACAATATATTCTTCTGACATTATCATCAGTAAAACATTGCTATAGATAATGTTCTTTTATTTATTTAAACTTTTAGTAACATTGAAATTCAATTCTGTGAATAGAAAGGAAGTCAATTATAGCAAATATCAAAACATTCATCACTCTTACGTTTTCATTATAAGCATGTATTGATTACTATAATAGAGCACCGACGTATTTATAGCTAAACTAGAGCCGAGTAACACGTGTTTTTTGGGGTCTTCAGACATTCGTGTGTTTTTATTCTCTATTTAATGCGTGAACTAAAGTCGAAGTAAAGTTGAACATTTTGTACTAATGTCCCTTCAACTTGGGAAAAATATAAGTTTATAAGTATGGCTATGTCATGGAATTTGTGAATATGTTAAACACATGATGTCACAGCGAAAGGACTTATTTGAAACAACACGTCTCATTATCGTATAAATATACCTTGAATATTACACCCTCTGTAACAAACTCTTTATATCTATTTAAGTCGGCTTAGTCCGGTCGTCCGAGTGGTGTGGGGATTTTAGTTACTGCGATGAAGGTTACTGCTGTGAAGACGGAACATCTTGCTGCACTACCAATTTGTAAGTCACTAGTCCAAGTGCTTTAGATTTCCCTTGTGTTACAATGCACCATAAGAGTCAGTGAAACCAAACAGTCTCATGATTGAATCGCAACCACGCTTGTTCTAAAAATGTATTTGAAAGTATCACTTTTTAAGTTTACTTACTTTAACTTTAACCACTATATATTTTACAACGATTGTGAAGGAAGCTATGATAGCTTATACTAAGTCACTCTCGTTGGCACGATGTTGGGCGAGAGTGTGGTCTTGTGTTGTGGGGGAAACAGGAGTACCCGGAGAAAAAACACTTGTCTGGCTTGGTGACCACTAACCAAACTCACATGCGCCCAGGCCGGGAATCGAGCCTTGGTGAAAAGCGAGTGCGCTAACCACTGCGCTAACCGGATATAAGTTTATTAAGTGTCAGACATATACTTAACTTTCAATAATAATTTAAATTCTGAAAATCTTGACATTAACATTTAAAATTATTACCACAAGGTATCAAATTTGATCGTGTTGTTTACGTGGGTCATGGTCTATGTTATCAAAGGGCATTATCCTTGACTATATTTAGCCTTCCCAAATGGCTATAGCATAGTTATGTATGCCACTTATGATTGCGTTGCACTAATAAAATTCCCACTAGCTCCCCACGCCCCCTTATTGATGCATTTCGTTATCGGAGAAACGAATTATACATAAATAAGCAGAAAGCGCAACTTCAAACTATTAATAGCTAACTGTTTCCTGGTGGCGGGGGGAGAACCACAAAACCCACCAGATATAAATTTTATTTTTACCGGCGCAATGTGTGTTGACAACATCTAGCTATACTGTCACGTCATCGGTACGTATTCATGTGGAGAGACGATGTGTAAGCGGTCCGGTAGCTTAGTCGGTAGTGCAATCGCCCTGTAAGCGTATTTCTCACCCTGTGACAAATGGCGCCCACCAGGCTACGACTGTATCAATAAACACATTATCCTACCCGTTGTTTCGTCGAGATCATGTTTACCTTATTATTTTTACTGTTAAATCGGAGACGAATTCCAGCTTGGCTGGGGAGTATGTTACGGTATCGTATCTTTCCTATTCAGGTGTAAGGAAGGTGTGTAAGCGGTCCGGTAGCTCAGTCGGTAGAGCACTCATCCTGTCCTCGAACTGTTCAACATGTGACTGCTGTTCTCATACTCGTTTGAGATCTTCCAGAATATTTAAATCGTTTCACTCTTCGGATATGACGCCTATAATTTAGATGTTCCTTTGTAAAAAAGGAATCAAGGACTGCAGTCAAAATTGGTGTACGTCATGAGACACAGACATAATTTAGTGTAGTAACGTACCGATACAGTAGCACAACCTAAACCCTCCAGCCCCACTTATGGTTACTTCGCAATTCCGTAGAACCTGTGTTACTTATGTTTTAAAATACTCCTGTTTGATGCTCTACCTTTGTTTTAAGTTACGGTATCGTATCTTTCCTATTCAGGTGTAAGGAAGGTGTGTAAGCGGTCCGGTAGCTCAGTCGGTAGAGCACTCATCCTGTCCTCGAACTGTTCAACATGTGACTGCTGTTCTCATACTCGTTTGAGATCTTCCAGAATATTTAAATCGTTTCACTCTTCGGATATGACGCCTATAATTTAGATGTTCCTTTGTAAAAAAAGGAATCAAGGACTGCAGTCAAAATTGGTGTACGTCATGAGACACAGACATAATTTAGTGTAGTAACGTACCGATACAGTAGCACAACCTAAACCCTCCAGCCCCACTTATGGTTACTTCGCAATTCCGTAGAACCTGTGTTACTTATGTTTTAAAATACTCCTGTTTGATGCTCTACCTTTGTTTTAAGTACTGCTAAAACCATCAACGTTATAAATCTGACCCTTAACATTCTTAGATAATTTTATCGATGACATGTTATATACAATAGTTAACAACAGTACGTTGTGTGTCTCTCGTTTAGTTTATGGTAATTTTTTCTCTCAGCATTACATTATATGCTTCTGGGACTGCCCCTGTAGTTTTTATTGTTATATTGACTACACGCGCAGATTGTTTTCAGAGGTGTCGGCGGTTATGTCGGGGTAGGGTTTGGCATCCTCGTCTTTTTCCTCATTATTGCTGCGATTGTCCGATGCTGCAGTTTGCGACACTACTTGCAGCCATTGTACGTCCAACAAGCATTACCCGGCACCAATGTGACCGCGGTCAACACAGCAACAGGTCGGTATAGTAGTCTCTTATTGAACGAAAAATTGCGGTTCTATCTTGCTCCAACATTCCCTCCAGTCATACATTGGCTCAGGGTTTAAAGTGAATCATTTTGATTTACCCATCATATTGCGTACTGTCCTATCTCTAGATAAATAGATTGTTTAATTAGGGAAGACTTGTGTTGACTCTTTACGCAATGTAACTAAATGGTATTAAGAGGCATATAACAAGAGCTACATCTTAGCATACAAGCATGAAAAACAGCTAAAAAATAAAAATACGCTGAATAAGCCAGTTTTCTTCTCAAATGTCTACGCACGTGAACACTCATGTCAATAGTCAAATCGCCAATATGGAATACATGCAATATTTATTCACGCCATGCTTTACATGGCACATATTTTCTTGTTAGGACAAATTTAGGATCATACAATGCAATGACATCCAATGTGTATCTCTAAATCAAATGCATGTTTACACTTAGCTAGATACGGGGCGACTATTTCCCAAGGCGCATCAGGACAAACGAGATACATGTCCCCACCCCCTACAGGACAAGCGGGATATATGCCTCAACACCAGACAAGACAGGCGAGATTTGTGAACCCAATGGCTGCATCGGCATCTTGCCCTCCGTCATACTCGAAGTAAACAATGCATGCACTATTAAGTCTCGTCCAGCCGACCAACAGCTGAACTGGATGAAACAACCTTAAGAGTTTTTTAAAGTCGCCCTTTTGTGAATGTTTACTAACTTGTCAATATTCGTCATTGTGTTATTTTGAGATGTAGGACGATTCGTGTGTATATTCAGTGAAAGAAATGTTCTTTTAACTCTATGTAATACATGTGCTTGTAGATCCGGTTTTTAATTTGAACTTAAAAAAATGAATAGTAAAAGTACTACATTAAATTTTAAATCTTCGAAGTTGTGAGTTTAACAAAAGGACAAAAAGAGAGTGACATAGCAATGACTTTTTTCTTAATTTTTCCCATCATCTGTCTACATTGCAAAACAAAATTCTTTGATTATGCTCAAACTTTGTATAGCCGGCCATTAAAATGGTTTTATTATTTTTTTTAAAAAAAGTTGTTTTACCTTAACTAAACCCAATTAGCTTTTCCAAATGTTTCTATTTCGGAAATGTATATACAGGTGACTTGTTTGTTCAGAGTAAGATTACGAAAATAAAGTTTGCTACACGACTCGTATATAATAGAAGACTTAAAATTGTTGTCATATACACATTTATTGTTTTTAATCTAACCAAAATGATATACAACTTTCACTCTTAGCCAGGAACTGATTAAAATACAAGTGCAACCACATTTATAAGCTTACTGCTGTACATTCGTAATATTTAAATGTAAAGATAATTGTAAATTATAACCATTCAAATATCAGCAATAGTTTCAATTTTACTTTTTTTGCAAATATGTACCTTTGACCAAATGTCATATCACATGTAACCACACAAAAGAACAATTTAACTGATAAATATCAGACAAGAATAATTTAGAGCTATATAAAACACATGTATATCAAATTCGTAAAGCAATACATTCCATCATATCAGCACGAGACTTAATAAGTTTTGTCAACAGTCAAGTGGCTTATTGATATTTCACACAGTTAAGTTGTTTGTTTGTTTGTTTCAATTAGACCAAATATGTTGTTTTTCCAACGTGAGAGAGCAGTAAATTTCTGCATGTGTAAGGATTTGTACAGTAAAAGTAAAATGATGTAAAATGCTTTTTGTTTAATACTTGCAAACTGAAAGGATAAAACGCTTGAGATTCACTTTGTTTTTATCTTTCTAGACCGTTCCCGTTAAAAATAAACACACAATTATTATATCGGAGAATGTAATTGAAATAAAACTTGTTTTACCGAAACTAGACAAAATCACCTTTTCCAAATCTTTCTATTTCGAAAATGTATATACAACTTATTTGTTTATAACCTACATAATTTCTATAGGTTACTCAAGAACCTGCGAGAATACTGTAGACCTCTTTTGCGAATGGTTTATTCGTAACTAGACATTGCTTGCCTATTTTTGTAATAACTTTTATATAACCAATTCTTGGTACGGAACACAGTTTATGAAACCATATTACAAGAAAATCTTCTGATTTCTCAGAGTAAGATGACGATAATAAAGTTTGCTACAAGACTCATATATGAAAAAACACTTAAAATGTTGTCATATACATATTTATTGTTTGTATACAATCAAAATGATAAAACAACTTTCACTCTTAGCCAGAAACTAATTAAAATACAACTGCAACTAAATATAACGCTACTTATCAAATTGGTGGAGCAAAACATTCCACCATATCAGCAAAAGAATAAATAAGTTTTGTCAACAGTCAAGTTGCTTATGGACATTTCACAAAGTTTATTTGTTTGTTTGTTGCAATATTATACCAAAATATGTTGATTTTCTCAACGTTAGAGAGCACTAAATTAGCTTCATGTTTAAGGACTTGTACAGTTACAGACTGACAGAATAAAACGGTTATGAATCACTTTGTTTTATCCTTTTTAGACCGTTCTCGTTAACAATAAACAATTAATATAACGGAGAATGTCATGCGGGCATCACGATATTTGTCTAATAGATCGGAGATGGAAAGCAAGCAATTTTGTGATTTTCACGCCAGTCCTTTCTCTGACAGTTTATGTTGCAATACTTTGCAACTTTACATCTTGTGCATGTTTTCAATACACCAGCATGTGGTTCCCGAATGCACGACCAACACCGAGTATCACATGGTTGAAATTCATTTTCTTCTACCCCATAATGTGTTCTAACGAACATGAACATTTCGTTGTAATACCTCACCGTGGTGTTTCCATTGACACTCATGGCAACTGATTTATCTTGATTTTCCAACATCCATTTAACGTGCTTGACACTAAATGGTAGAAGATCCTAAGCTCGTAGATTGGGCACTACTAATTGTGAGACTTGAGTCGTCTTCGTCAGGGACTTCGTCTTTGTATGTTGAGGATATCTTTAAGGAAACAAATAGTGATTCCGGTATATCTCTTACAAACGTGATGTCGATAACGTGACCATCAACAATCTACCATATATGTGGGACATTGCCAGGTGTTCGGATTTAAAAAACCAATCTCACATCAATTCCAATTGATTTCAGACATCTTACTAATGCAACGTTTACGTAATAACATGCATTTGTATTGCTATGCGCCAAATGTTGATTGACCTCGTTTGATTTAGGATGCGTTGACGGCAAAACAAACGGTGTCTGACAGAAATCAATCGTTGTGTCCATGCCTGAAGATAAAGTAAATTGCGAATAGTTGACAGCCTTCGAGTCTGACAGTTGATAATAAGAATGCGTTTATCATTTTGGACGGCGAACATTATTGCTAGAATTGAAATTTGAAATCCTTAAGATATCCACTACAACTATGTGTTGTTTTAATGTTTTCATGATTATAAAGCAAAAGCCGACTTTAATCGGTCCAGTTTCTGCATGGCTGCTCTGGTTTGAGAACGACTTTTTGGCGATATATTTTATTGGTTTTAGGAAAATGTTCCTACTAAATGATTTCAACCAACTTACTCAAAAATGGTTATTTTATATACATGCCACAAATTGTTTTTTTCTTGGTCAAATGGCTCATGTACGCAGTCTGATTTCAAAATATTATTTTATAATTCGTAGTGTCCTCTACCAAAAGCATGTAAAATTACGATTTATTTAAGGTCTGAGAAATAGTGTTGGTTGTGTGCCTCTACATTGCACTTTTAAAATGAACACTGTTAGACAGAGGCATATTGCAGAAGGCATAGGTGAAGTATAATAGCGATAAGGCTACGCAAAATGTCACGTGATTCTTTAGAAAGGGTCATCAAACAAAAACGCAGAAGCAGACGATAATAATACAGAAGCTTGACAAACAGTTGGAAAAAGCATAGAACATAGTAAACTTAACAATTCTGCAAGTTTGGCATTAAATTAGTTTATCATTATTAATTGAATGCAGAGTATGGTTCAGGTTGAAATGAATTAATGTGTACACTTAAAATATTTTATTTCTAAATAACATCAGAATTTTGTTACAGTAGAAATTCAGTCTTTAGTTTAAAACTCAAATTTAGGGAAACAAAACGTCTATGAATTTCCTTAACGAAAGTCAACAAAAAAGAAGTTTGTTTAGATCAAATGTCAAACTCACTGGATTTCGCTTTTTTTTGTACTTTCTCATATTAAGAATCACCTGATTTATACAAGTTTAATGAATTGTTAGTATTGATATTAATACCTTAATGTAGCAGCAAATAAGTTACAAATGATCATCGTCATAATCAATGCACATGTTTATACTTTGATATGTGTCTTTTCCGAGAGAAGTTATTGGTTATAGGTCAATTTACAAAGATGATTTTTATCGATACGTATATAATTTTTCTGACCGTTAGTTATACAATATTAAATATTAAAAATAATGCAACTCAAATAATTCTAAACTGAGTTGTCGTTTTCCCTAATAGTATGGCTAAACAAAGACTAACGGAAAATATTCGTACATTTTGTACGGTTACATTAACAATTAATGCATTTCAAGGAATGAAATAGTCTACTAAAAGGTCACTTTGTTATCGAACAAATACAAAAAAATGCCTTATTTGAGCTACATCAAGGAAAAATATCAGTTTTTGGGCTTTCCTTATTTGTTTAAATTTCTCTCAGTTAAGAGAAACATTTGTTTGTATTCAATATATAGTAATCATCGTAATTACAGTACTGATGATATATGTGCAGATTGTTGGAGATCATGGCGGAAATCAAGGGGCAACTGATAAGCCCCGCCTAACTTGGCTTTCATTTATAACGTAGATATTTATATAATTATTCAGCCTGATACATAAATGTATAAGTTAATTACATTAGCCTCTCTATATCATGGTTATATATCATACATATATACTTTAATAAGTCTTTTACCGGTTTAACTGGTGAAAAACCCGCTCCAAATGGGGGTCGATATAAAAAATCATGAAACCGCAAAGGCGTATACCCTTAATGTTTAATGAATAGCCCTATGTACTGGACGTTTGCCAACATTGTTTAAATTATATCCTTTTGGTCAAACAGGCCCAACTCCTGGGGTTTTCTCTAAGGTTATATATTTATTGTAAACTCTTCAAACGATTTCTCAGACACCGCAAGGCTCGGTCACAGACCCTTGTTATGTAGTATGTCGCATCTTGTAGAAGTCTATAACTACTTACATCCATAGCAACTGATGCCTTCCTTAAAACCCGGTGACTCACTTAAGAACCAATGACTTTTCAAAAACTTATTAACTATGCATCTAATGATTTCCTTAGCAACAAATGATTTCTTTAGCAACAACTTTCTTCTTGAGCAGCCTACTCATCAACCAATAACATCCTGATCAACAATTTTCCCTCTAGGTAACAAATGATTTATTTTAAAATCAATGACTTCCGCAACAATGTTGCACCTTAGCAACTAAGTTAATCCTTAGTAAACACTCTAAGCAACCAATGACTTCCATGGCAAACATTGACTTACACAGTCACTTATTACTGCTCTAGCAACCAATGACTGATTGAGCAACCAAAGACTTCTTCAGCAGCCACTAGCTTTCAAGCAACAAATAAACTCCATGGCAACCATTGACTAACTTAGCTACCACTTACTTTTAAGCTTCCAATACCTTCGGTATCAGCCAATGACTTTCTTAGCCGCTATTTACTATTATAGCGGCAACTTACATCCATATCAAAGACAACCTAGGCAACCATTCTCTTCCTAGCAACCTATGCATCAAATGTACACATGAGAAGCTTAGCAACTACATTATATCACACGCACCAATCAATTCCTTAATAACACCTAACTTCCTCAGCAAACAAAGACTTCCTTTATAACCATGCCTTCCTTACAGACTCCCTTCATTCATAGCAATCCTTAGACCGTGAGTATAATCAAGGCATTGCAGCACTTTCATTGCTTTGATATATAAATGTGTTTTGATAACAGTAAAACTATTGCACAAGCAATAACATACAGAGTTGTAATGCTCATTGTTTGGATGTATACTACATGTGCTTGGAATATCAGACGTTGGGCGTGTAATCTAGTTGGTGTAAATCGGTATTTGTGTCGTAAAGATATTCAAAAGAACTATAAAGATGGTGTACGATCCCCCACCCCCTTACGAGGTTTTTACCATTTTCCCAGAACCTCGCACGCATTTTTTTGCGCTTCTATCCTTTACGGTGCTCCTGTTCAAACCAGCCCATTCAATAGTGCTTCCTAGCCATAAATGTTGTTTGTATTCCAATGCTTATCAGACAATTGTCAACTTGTCCCAAGGTTCAGCCCTAGTCCTTCAGTGCTTTCAAAACATTTAGCACTTTGATTCAAATTCATATCATGGCTATATATCAAACATACCTACTAAAATATTTGCTCGAGTAACACCGAAGTTATCTAATCAATAAATGTCAATTACGTGATTTTAAAACAAGGTTATAACGTTATAAATATCTGTAAAGATGGGTTAAACAAATACAAGCTTTTAAAAAACGTAAAAATACATGATTCGAAACACACTTACGTTTGGGGTTTGAGCTTGTAAAACATGTATCTACAATATAAAATTATTTTTAACAAAAGCTACACGCCTGATTGTATAACAGATTATTTGAAACAGATTCAGCAATTCTGGCGATATTTGGTCTCCATAAAGAATTTTTGGAACAAAATAAAATTTTGCTTTTCTGAACCTGAGTTCTTAAAATCAGACTACTTAGTTTTTGAAGTACTTTTCTCACCCAAAATTAAAAACAAAACAAAAACAAATAAAGTTAGTTTAAAATTACCAGTCACCATGAGTAAAAACGTTGTAAGCAAATGAACAGCTGTTCATATGTCAGCTATAACCTGAACATAGAAATCAATTTTTGGAAAATGATTTTATTGTTGTTATTTAAATTCACATAAACACATAGACCACTCTACTGAAACTGACGACCGAGGGAGAGATAGGTAAACAGGAAGTTTTGCCATTGATCGTAAAACGGAACAATATACACAAAAAGAAAGGACAGTGATTACAAAGCAATTGTGGCAGATCCGTTGTCCATAGCTAGTGGTAACAAAATTGACTGTAAATCCAGGGATCGCAGGTACGATTCCACACCGCATCACTAAAAAAAATTAATGCTATTCACTAGTCTATGTTAAAGACCAGGGTAGCTCTAGCAAGAGCTACATTCTGCCTGTTCACTATGTTCCAAAAACCTACTATGACTACCAATCTAATCGGAGCACTCGCCGAATGGACCTTGCCTGTGTGCGAATATGAATTAACTTGCACAGGTATTTCATAAGTTGTCCCCAAGCTTGTAAGCTACGGTTTTTTATAGCTTGATTTACGAGCATTAAGACCCGATTCTTCAAATCCCAGAAAAAAAAGTTTCAGAGGATGTTTTGCTTATTTAAAATAAACTGAAATTTGATAAATGGGTAATCTTGAAAATTCAATGACAATTTATTACATATAACCGTATGAATTATAAAATGTTGGATCTGTACGTAACCCAATAATGCAAAATGTCTGGCAGTATCATTGTCTTATAACCTCCCTTTCTTCAAATTAATGTAATTTAGCATAACATTTTAATATTTTAAGAAAATAATAGTGTAGGTATGATTATTTAAAGTAGAAAAATGATTTGCAAATCGTTCAATAATAGAGTGTATGATCAGGAATGGTGAGGTGCCCGTATTATAAATCACACTTGAACCTCTTTGCCGCAAACCATTGGCCGTGGTTTCATTCGAGTGGTAGGTAGGTAATCCAAACGGGATTTTGCTTAAGTAATTCATGGTTTTAACTTGTACTACTGTAATTGTAAAACTGTTGGTTACCATTTTAGGTCCGGTACCTAGCGTTCGTGTCACGGGATGAGTTTTAGATATACGCATCCTTGGTTTGAATTCGCACGTATTCACAGCACCGTTTTTAGGGCACGCCCTGGGTCCTTTATAGGTAAAGGCAGGGACTTTGTTATGCAGATTTGTGCGCATGAGTGTACCCTAGAGGGCCCGACCCGGTACTGCCCATGTCACTTGATGAATCTCAGGTGTACCTAACCTTGATTTGAACTCGCACCTCATAAGCTACACCGTTTTCAGGAACGCTCGGTCCTTTATACTATTGTTACATACATTATGCATCACTGCGTTATGTTTGAAAAGTAACGAAAGAAAGTTACGTGTTTGCCGACAATGATTGTAACAATGGGTTATCATAGTGTATGTTTCGATGTTCTTATCAATATTTGCCATTTTCGACTTTCAGACAAACATGCTTGTGTGTGTTGTCAATACAGTGGAAATATTCCTGTTTAAGACTGTGAAAGCATTGCTTTTATAATAGCTTTATGTAGGAAAAATTATTATCACGAATATAATACTTATTTAAATATTTAAATGGTATTCCTATGGCACATAATAAGATGACTTTAATACTCGTTTAATCACCAATCACTCCGAAGAGTTTCGATAATAAACTTATTCTGTATACCATCTTTTCTTTTATTACTAGTTAAAGGGAAGTAGTCATGTTGCTTAAATACGATTCAAGTTTCAAGATTTATTGACAGATCATCCAGATGGGCATATTTCATATGGACAGAAAATATATTATATATATAATACAGTGTTTTTCAATTAAACAACGTGTATATTCTGTTTCTTAGAATATTATATACCTAATGATACATGGCACAACTTTTGATATACTGTTGTATTTTGAATACAATGCATTTTGGACCGGTGGCTTTTTATAACCATTCCAATTATTGACTAGACTTAACTTGCTAAAACAGTAAACACAGTTTCCGTGCGGGCTAAAGTGCAACTATAATATATCTGCTTATTAAAATAAAGCACCTTCATGACATTCAACACAAAGTGTCGGGTAACAATTTCGGCTCCATCTGCATAAACATTTTCACACCATTTGCATTTACAAACTAATAACTTTGTAAATACTCGGAGTTTATATATTTACTGATGCAAATGTTAGTTTGGCGACAAAAAAGCTGTTTGTTTCTTAGTTTAAAAAAATGCCACTTGTCTCACTCACAAATTGAGAAACCAATATATTTGTAACTTGTTGTTTAAACCTATTTGACTACAGTTCTTTGTTTGACATACATGTCTATTTTTGAGTGCGATAAGTGGCAATTTTCTCACTCGGTAAAACCTCATTTTTGTGAAATATTCCGCGCTAAGGTAAGGATACGTTTACTCCGTTACATATTATTTTTCAGCCAGTCTATGAGAAGACTTGAAATCACGTTACTATATTTAAATAAAAAAAATAAAAGTGACTGGAAATTAAACGTGTTTGTTGTTGTTTCGTGTTCCTTTGTGAAATGTATCTCAACAGAAAACAATAAAAACCTTATGTCGTATGCCATATGGTAGACGTTTCTACGAAGAAGGTATTTAAATAACACCGAGGAAGTTCGTAGATCTCAAATCGTTGATCGTAATAATATTACTTTAGGACAGTGTCAGGATAATCACATTCCAAATTGATACTTTCGTACTAGTCATTTGTAAAAAGGGTAATAAGAGGAGCAATATAAAGCTGTGGCGGTCAATGACATATGACATTAGCACTGCATGATGATAATTACCTTGGTACTTTGTCACTTGATACATTTGAGATGTGCAAATAAAATATCAAACTAATATTCAAACCCAATGAAATTGTTTCAAGAATAAAAAAAATGCAAATGAAAATAAAATAAACCACTAATATCCAATAGCCTTAAATGCCATGAGTAACGCGAGCCTTTTCGGTAAAAAAATATAAAATACTCTTGACGTCAATGGCATTGTACATAATCGCTCCAACATCAATATCAACAGAATATCAATTAACCGACTTAATCCATCTGCTCTTGGTTGGCATGTTATGTCTTACGGCTGTCCCAATTGTTTGTAGCACGTTTCTTGTAATACGAGACTAATGGAAACGTAGTGGAATGCGAATGACGGGGCGTGTTATGATCTGATTTCTCAAAGATTTTTAAAACCTCTCTTCTCTTTCTCACGGTTCTTTTTTTTGTTGGACAAATACTGATTCAAACAGTTAAACGTAACATAGTGAAACGCAGCGCGAATGCAAAGGTTCGATTGTTGTTTATGTTGTAGTCAAGGGGCGTAACCCGACAATTTGTAAAGTCAAAAGTAAGGGCTGTTGTGTTTTGTATTTAGCTGGCTAGTTTGTATTAAACTGGTATTTGATAGCGATACTTATAACGATGTTTACCAGTGGATTAATGACATCGCTCTAAGAAGTGTGCACTATTGACATTTGTTTCTTCTGAATAAACTAGACGAATAAAAATATTATCTCGTATACAAAATCATCCATAAAATATCAATTTTAGAATAAAAGCTAGTGATTGAGCTCCATACAAACCTTCTAGAACGATCTGTTTTAAAGGTCCAAAGAACCAACATTTCTTACGTAATCTTTTTGAAAGGGCCAAGGATAAAAGTGCAACAATATTGTCTACAAAAGGCGATCGAAAACAACAAAGATATACTTAATAAATATTATCTCTTTGCAGAAATGTTACGGGTTCGTCTAGATGCACTATCAATGAACACGCGTGTTTCATAAGGTTAACTGGTCCCCGAGACATCAGACTCACGTGTATTATACGAGCAAATAGAAACGCTAAGCCTCATTTGAGCTTGGATGCAATTGCAAGACAACGCAAACACATCGTGTCAATTAACTTCCAAATTCAAAACGACACTATAACGTCATCAAAGGATTTTGATCATTGACCTTGACCTAGGCCAGGGCTCTCAGAGCAGAAAATTGCGAAATCCAACTTACAGGTACATATATAACCTTGGATAATTAATTCGAAGTCTAACCTAACAAAACTTATAAAGTTTGCGTTATACAATCTGTTTACGGATATATTGTATTTTTGCATAAGGTCGTTAACTTTTTGCAGACCCTATTTCCTGTTTGTCCTGTTTTCTACATTTTCCTAGACAGCTTAAAAGTATTAAGTGGCATTTTTCGTAAAAGCTTCACCGTATGCAGACGATATAGAACAAAACGAAACCGATATGGTAGACGTAATGATTGCACAGTGATACGTTGCCAAACACTTGCTTTACTCCCTGTCCATGTTGATTGGGAAAACAACAAATCATTCTTACATAATGATTATTGAAAGAAAAAAGCTTTGTACCAGTTTATATTGTTATTCTTTTAGGACAGAGCTGAAGACATATGACATAAATTGTAAAAAAACCGTAATTATTATGTTGAAATACAAAAAAATATTGTGTCAATACGAGATGCTAATAGATAAGAAAGGAATGGAAGACATAATAATCTCGTTATCAACTGTATACAAAAATGTAGGCAAATTGCATTACTCTGCTGGGAACTAACAATGTCGAGCAACAAAATGTTGTTCTTTGGACGCAACAAATACGTTCCACGATTTAACATATGTAACAAAAGAAGCTGGATGATTTAATAGCGTTTGGGAAATCATGTCGATGTTACAAGATTATTCGAGTCCCTTTGGTTTGCTTGTTGATTAGAATTCACTTAGGCAGACAATTACTTTATATAAAGCTTCATGAAGAAAGCGTATAGGGAAACCTTCTACTGCGTAACTAGCCTTGAAAAGATGTGTTGACATTTTTCTTACCACAAATGTTACTTTCATACTTAATATGGAAGTTATGAGTACAAGTTGTTTGGCTACGTTTATTCTGATAATTACTTGCGGCAATTGGCAAACAATTGGAAAGATTAAGCACATTGTGAAACAGCGTAAACGTATATTGTGATGCTATAACAAGTACACCTACAAGAACTACCTATTGTATTACACTTTCATTCAACAGCATCTAACGTCTAATGTACATATTAAAGTTTTATTACAATGACGAACAATTCGGAATCGCCAAAAGGTGTTCATATCTTGGTGTGGTGTTCAGAAAAGGAGGATCATTTTCGGATGCCCAAACTACATTTGCAGACCAAGTGGTTAAAGCCATTTTTCAATTGATGAAATATCTTAATACGTTCACCTGTCTATCAGGAAAGCATAGACTTGATCTAATCCACTAATTGCCCCAATTTTATGTTATGCAGAAGTTTGGGGTTTTGTTTAAGGTAAGGCAGTTAAAGGAGTTCATCTGCAATTTTGCAAACGTTAAATCGGTGGTGTCAAAAGGGCAACACAGATTAATTTTATTTACGGAGAACTAGGAAGGTTAAGTTCAAAAGCAATTAGATATACAAATACAATTAAATACTGTTTCAAACTATTATATACAGATAACAACAAGTACATATTTTTTATATTATATGCTTTAACTGGAATGGAATGAAACGAAAACAAAACGAATTTGTGATCGCTTACTTAAGATCTTCTTTACAGTGTAGAGTTATTTGATGCATTGTTTAGGGAATGTTGAATTATTTTGTCATTATTAAAACAGCGGCTAAAAGATAATTTCATCCAGGATTGGCATGGTAGACTTAATGCATCGAGTAGTGCAATATGTTTTATCAATGTTTCAAGATTAGGACTTCAACAATACCTCAAAATATTGAATGTTACAATGTTCCGTAAGGCTGTATCTACCTTGAGGCTATCCTGACACAGATTAAGCATTGAAATAGGTAGATGGAATACACCACAATCATCATCCTTAAACGGACGTATATGTACAATTTGTAATTTATTAAAAGACGACTATCAATTTGTTTCAGAGTGCACATTGTATACTGAACTCAGAGTTCGATGTTTACCTAGGTATTATGGACAACGTCCACGTCTGCATAAATTATTGGAACTCTTAAACATCGAAAATAGAGTGTATATTTTGAAAGCATTTGAACGAAGAAAGACCACGTTATACTCAATGTAATTTGTTTAGGTTTGGTGTACTTGTCATTAACTTGTTTGTTAAGAATTAAACAGTTACTTTAATTGAATCAAGCTTTAGTATGAAGACATAGATACATATTAACTATTAGTGCACTTCTCTATGGCTGCATGATTATGTATTTATAATTATAATTTATTTATTTTATTCTTGTCTGCATAAATTGTAATGACTGTGTTATAGCTGCTTTTGTCGCCTTTGTATATTTAAATGTTTTGCCAGATGGGTCAATGACCTTCTTGGATATTAATGTAATGTTTTGTTCTGTTCTGTTCTGTTCATATTCATTTACTTGTATTTAATACTACTTCATACAACCGCCAAAATTCGAATAGCTTTTATACAATTCCTTCATTCAACCAACAATAACCTGGTGAAATCGCCTCCCGGAAAAACACATAGTAAACAGTTCATATTGTCAGTATAATGAAAACAGACGATATTACTTTTCTCTCTCCGTTCTATCATGATATACGGCCTTTTCAGCAGTTTTCTACTTTCAAGCCTATTTCTCTTTAACCCATCCATTTTTGTATCGAAACGCCACGGATTAATTTAACTCGTTATCAATAGTACACGGAATGTATAAGAAAACACCACAAGAAACATGGTATATGTAATTACATATATGGTAAAAATTGAGCCAGCGGCTGCTAAGTAAATGTAGGTTTCATCGTTATACCTTCTTGAAAATATTCATTCGACAATAGTCACTGTGAGTTAATGATCGGAAACCAGACATTTTTCTAATAATTGTTTTGAATAATACATACGAAAAAAATCATCAAACTGGTCTGCTGTGAGTAGTAAACATGTTAAAAAGTAATATAAATACATATATATATATATATATATATATATATATATATATTTAGAGAGAGAGAGAGAGAGAAAGAGAGAGAGAGAGAGAGAGAGAGAGAGGGAGAGATTTAATGCATACATGTTGATTGAAAAAACCCACATCTATAGAGTAGTTTAATTCCATTTTTAAACAATCAATTGAAACAAATCCTAAATTTTACGAAAACAGGATCAATTGAAATACAAGAAACCAAGATGCCACTTAGTCGGAGACCGGTTAAAACTCGACATCAACTGTATATGGGGTGTAAGCAAATTGTGTTACGATGATGGGAAAAAATAATGTCGACCAAGGAAAAATAGTTCTTGGGACGCAAATTAATTCCCTCGGGCACAATAAGTTCCACGATTTCACATCTGCAACAAAAGAAGCAAGCTGATTCAATATTGTCTGGGAAATCATGTAACAAGATTATTCCATTCTCAAAGAAAGACACTTGAAGAGGCTGTTATCTTGTTTGTTAGAATTCACCTTCGCAGCCAATAATACTATTTTTATTTAATCAAATAAGCTTGTGCGATGCATGTCCTTAAACAACAACAACACGGACCTCTAATGGTATAACGGAGATTTCCAAGAAAATTATTGAGTTATATTAACTTGATAAAAGAATCCAATGGGCTATAACTGTCGTGTTTTGTAAAACAGTTATATGAACGATTATAAAATATATGTAATAAATAGTAGAATTAATGACTAAGTTTTTTCAAAACAGCATGGATCTCAAGACAATGCAATCCACTTATACATTACCATCAACTCTTCAATTACCAGACCAATAATATAAAGAACACAACACGGATTTTCCTGTAGTCGTACACTACCCTGTTTAGATGCACAACGAAAGGGCCCAGATGACACTGAACAAAAAAACACAAACGAGCAGACAGCACATACAGATCGTACACACGCTAGAAAGCTTTATCTATAAATGATGGGACTACTTCCTTGTAATGGTCAGTGAAACAAGAGTTTACTGGAAGACGAGTTTACTGGGGGTTTAAGCGAATTTATAAACGCATAACCTCACACTTGTCACAAAATCTATCAATAATTACAAAAGATTAGTACATATAACCCTTTAAGATCAATTAGAAAACGTAGAATATGAAAAGAAAGAAGTCGAACTAACATATCAACTTAAAGGATAATTTCTAAGACACCAACTGTTTTATAGCAAGTTATGAAGTGATGAATATGAATCATATAAATCTAACACTGAGTATTCCTAACTTTGTTAATAATCAATGACCGATATTTACATAGCCCTAGTATTTTCTAAAGAGAAAAACAGACGTTCATTTCGCATGAACCGATCGGGAGTACGGCATCATGACACATTTTATTCCTGCACTCTTGACAAACGACGGCAATATAATAATGTGAAACGAAATTTCAAAAATATCCGCCGTTCCCAGACGTTAAATAAAAATATCGCGTTACAGATTTCCCTTTTTAACTCTGCATTTAATACTTTGGTTAAAAGTGTATGTGTAAGGTTTGATTCATATTGTTTCGTGTGCTGATTCAGTAAAAAGGCGAATTTCCAAATTTCACAAAAAAATGTCAATGGGCTTCATGGGTTTACAAAATAGCGCTCGAATAACCTTTTTGTTTCGCTTATTTTGCCGTAGGCCACGGTTCTCAAAACAACAACGTTCCTACCCATCTTTCAAGGGATCTTAATTATATGAACAAAACAGAACAGAACCTTGGCATCGGTAGTTTTATGTACAAGATCTTATATTCATATGCACAGTGCCATTTCTTTTTTTACATTTTATATAAAAGGTAAACCGAGCGGTATAAAATGTTTGTTCGGATTGAATTGATTCTTGCGTAAAGTCGCTATCCTTACTTTTTGCATACACAAATTTCAATTAGTTTTGTTTCTTCCAATTCTCAGACGAGTTGAGAAGTATTAAGTTGTCTAACTTGCCAACCCTCAGACAAAACGTGATTAAAAAGGAGAAAAAGGTGGTAGTGACAAGCGTAGCATGGGTAACATTATGGAAAAATTATGTTGCTAAAAGCCTCCTCTGTCTACATTATTCACATACTTACTGTTTGAACACAACGTTGTAAGCCTCTCAGATTGTTAAACATTCTTTAATAACGATTACCTTTTGCAAAAGTCAATTTTAGATGACTAGTTTTGATAACAAGTTAGTAAACGTTCCAACAGTAACAAATGTTTTTCAAGCGACCTGATATTTCTTAACAGAAATGAGAAATATTAAGTCCACGACAATAACGCAAGACGAAGCCTGATGAGCATAATGGTTGTACTACTACAAAAGAACAAATAGCGACATCTTTTGATGAGAAGAAGACAATAAGAATCAAAACGACAAAAAACACACAGGAACGCACGCACGCACGCACATACAAACACGCACGCACACACGCACGCACGCACGCACGCACGCACACACACACACATGCAAACACACACACCCAAACGTACGCACACACGCACGTACACACACACAAGCACACAGGCACACATGCACATGCGCACGCACGTACGCACGCACACGCACGTACAGATGCACATATGCACGCACGCACGCACACGCACGCACACCCGTAAGCACACAAGCACGAACGCACGACGTACACACACACACACACACACACAATGCATGCACGCACGCACGCGAACACGCACGCACAAAGACGCACGCCGATATGTGACTTTATTAACTAAAACTGTCATTCTCCAATGCCTGCTGCGGCCTTGCGACGAACACATGCAAGTTAGAATTCCAAATGACCTGAGGCAAACATACAAGTTTCAAGGTCAAGGTCAAAAGTGTCTTATTCTTTGACAAGAGCCTGACTCCGCCGCTGGAAAAAAGGGATTCATCCTATGCATGAGCAGAATTATTTACTAAGCAACATTTATGAAAATGGACACAGAAAATGGTAATCAAATTGATTGAAGTTTCATAGGCAGATATTCTGCACGCTTAGTACCAATAGTATTGAAATTTCGAACCGTTTGGAAAATTCCATATGAACGTTTAATAGCCACTGAGATGTTTTATTTTTAACATTACTTACGTACTGCTTGATCTTTAATACATTGATAGATGAACGCTCACTTAGAGTGTTTAATGTTTATTCTTTACGAAAAGTGTTTTGCATTTTTGGCTATGTTTCCAGCAACACAGCGTTTCAGGTATTTGAGGATATAAAAGTGAAGTGAAACTATTAACGAAGGCCATATTGGAAACGAATTTCATGTGTATAAGGCACTTTGTACAATAACATATCTGTTACAGGCATCAGTTCCTCGACGACCTACCCTCGGTTTCTGATAGTGACATGTCAATGATTTATAGCTTTTGCGATATTAACTTGTCACAGTGATAATGGTGACATTAAATATGAGAATGTTATGACTAATTAAACCTGACGCACACCCATCACATTTCGTTTTTTTAATGGGGTAAACATTGTTAGTAAGATGATCACATGTTTTCAAACCCATGTACATGATTCAAAGACCTGTAGATCATGTATCCTGAATATTTCTTTGATTAGATACGATGTCTCGGTTCTGTTTATCGCAATTAATTATCAGCCTCCTAATATGACTTGATATCACTCATTTTAGCTATTCGAATAATCTTGTTGCAACAACATGATTTCTAAGACATTGCTTAATCAGCCATCTTCTTTTCTTGCGTTGATATTTCTTTGAACATATTGGTCTCAAGGCAGGCCAATAAACATCGAAAAAAAACTTTTGTTGCTCGATATTGTCATTTTCCATCAGGGTAATGCAATTTGTTTACATCCAATTCACAGCTGATAATGAGATTTCGTGCCGTTTTGTTTAGACAATTCAGTTTTTGACAAGTGAAAAAGTATTTCTTTTTCAAAACATGCACATATCTAGACATTGACAATATCAAGCAACAAAAGTGTATTTTATGTGTATTGGACTGCCTTGGGACAAAAAATGTTCAACGAAATATCATCGCAACAAAAGAAGATAGCTGAGTAAGTAATGTCTTAGAAACCGTGTTGATGTAACAAGAATATTCGAATAGCTAAAAGGATAATAAAAAGTCATATAAGGATGCCGACTTATTACGATACACAGCACCGAGATGCCGTACCTGATCAAATGAAAAATCTGGTTACATGAGCTACAGGGACTGCTTCCGAATTTAGGAAAGAGCTAAATGTATTAAAGATTTTTTTTAAAAAGAGTATGAATTATGGATATGAAGATAATAGCTGTATTATGGCTGGTTTCTCAGCGGTTTCTTAGCCGATCTAGATTGATACTACAATGGCTATCGGTAAAATTAAACGAGAGAAAATAACCTAGCAATCTGGTTTGAGAAAACTGTTTTATCCATGTATACTCGATTTTGGAGAGTGCAGCAACCGGCTATCACAGTTGGACAGCTTGACAAGGGTAGCCTGAGGATACAAAAACACACAATAGTGTCTAAGTATCACTACAGCTGCATGTCTATGACGATCGCTGTATTTCCATTACACTCAGTACAAACTGTGAAATATGACCAGCTTTTGTAAACACTATTGCCTTCCTCAAGTTTATTTCCATGTTACCATATTGAGAAACGATGTCTGATGTCTGAGACCTGAGCTATTACAAGGCAACATATGTCAGACACTCTCAAGACAAAACACACACAATTCTCATCAATATCAAAAAAGTTGTTCCTTAAAATTCATCTGAAGTAGACTTTAGTGAAAAGTAAATGCAAGGCCTAAGCACTTAAAATATTTAGAATCATTCACCGTTTGCGTGTTCATGTAAATACATTGGCGAAAAATTCAGGATTGAAGTTCTTTTCGGGTGCAATGCATTTCAATAATACAATAAAAACTACAGAGATAAGCATTGCACTTCAAATATGAATCGTTTTTAGAAGAAAAAGGCAAGGGTCCAAACGACATTGGACAAGAGACATATACGTACAAACACTTCATATACATGTACAAACACGTCATATACACGTACAAACACTTCATATACACGTACAAACACTTCATATACACGTACCAGCGACACGGGACAAGAGACACATACGTACAAACACTTCATATACACGTACAAATGACACTGGACAAGAGACACATACGTACAAACACTTCATATACACGTACAAACGACACTGGACAAGAGACACATATATACAAACACTTCATATACACGTACAAACCACACTGACTGACCACTCATGCATCAACATAGCTTTGATGTGATTACAACCTTAGAACGGTTAGTGGAACTCGCCCATTTCATTATAATATTTGTTTCTGTTCGATAAATAACTCGTTTGTTAAAAAAAGGTGTTTTTAGAAATTAAACGCGTTTTTTCCTTACTAACCTGAAAGGCTATCATCACTTTCAACAAAACAGACAAAGCCAAGCCTTTTGAGTAATACGTATCTGCCATTCCGCATATGAAATACTTCGATTTTGTTATAAATTGCTATTTCCTCTGATCGATAGGAAAATGTATGAAAAATAAACAACGCTTTTTGTGCAGAAATGTAACGGAAAATGTTAATATTTCATTTTATCTCTAACTACACATCTTCTTTACGGTGGAATGTTAATAAGATTACAATAAATATAGTTCATGCTTTGGCGTATAATTGAAAAAAAAAGACTACTTCGGTAATAATAGAGTTTCGAGGGTTATAATCATGTATCTCACACACTTGAGTTCTTAAATGGCAGGTCTCATACATAATTTGAGTCTATGTATTACATAACAACAATTGTGCTTCGGATAAAAATACTTCTTTCAAAAGCTCATAATTTGTATTCATAGTGCCGAACAAGCTTGTTGTAACCATTTGCATAATGATAATCCAGACAAGTTATTCTACATACTAACTGCTTCCAAAATACACGGAGTTTAAATACACAGTGTACTTTCGGATAAAATAATAGGTCGCTGCTTTTTTTTTCGAGAATAACAACATGTTAAAGCTTGAATCATATAATATTGTGACGTGATAAATAAAATTGAGCCTGAGATTGAAATTTGACTTGAGTATTTTTGTGATATTGGGGCCAGAGTTCTTGTGCGCGACACACAATTTCTTCATGATAAAAATTTATGGCATTCTTTTTGAAAATCCAAATGCATGGACAAGATTCTGACCTTGACTTTTGAGGTACAGTCCTGGTTCTTGTGAGGGACAAGCCACCTGATCATATTGAACCTTCATGGCACGATATTCTTTAAAATCCTATAATGTATGTACAAGATGTTCAGCCGGACTGCAGTTCAGTCCGTAATGTTGCACCACACACACACACACACACAAACACACACGCGCGCACATACACGGAACCGTCAGTGTGGCAATTATGTCTCGCTAACAGCAGGGTTGGACAAAAATAGTTTAACAAGATCCTTCACAGACCATATCCCTCGCCGAATTAAGAACAGTAACAACTTTGCTTTTCTACAAATTATTACTATTAAGCAATGGACAATAACTAAAACAAGAGCTCTCAAACAGACACTTTGATCAAATATATCGCCCCTTTTAAGTTTCTAGAAGTGCAAAATAGAGTTACGTTACTTTATTTTTAAGAATGTTTCATCGTTGAGTGTGTTTACACGCAAAACCAAAACTAGAATTTCTCAATCCAATAATGAAGCCAATACTTTGTATTATATTGAATATATTGTTATCTTACAGTAGGGTTAAAAGGAACACATGTCTAACGTTCAAATGCAATACAGTATGTATTTGCTGAGATATTGACTTTAAGGTGCTTACATGCAAAACCTTAACCAAGGTGTGACGCCTTCGCCGACGCCGACGCCAACGCCAGGGTGGGTGATTTAGCTATCCTTATTCACCACAAGTCATGCAAAACATACTGCACCGAGTAGGGTTTTTGTTCACTGCACTTCTCCTTAAGAGATATATCTGCATTTGTAAAATGAAGTAATTACCACTTTAAGACTTTTCTTATAATGCTCCGGACAAATAATAAGTGAACAAAAGGAAATTATAAAATTATACTGCTCCTAGAGTGGTAAATACCACTTTAAGACTTTTCTTATAATGCTCCGGACAAATAATAAGTGAACAAAAGGAAATTATAAAATTATACTGCTCCTAGAGTGGTAAATACCACTTTAAGACTTTTCTTATAATGCTCCGGACAAATAATAAGTGAACAAAAGGAAATTATAAAATTATACTGCTCCTAGAGTGGTAAATACCACTTTAAGACTTTTCTTATAATGCTCCGGACAAATAATAAGTGAACAAAAGGAAATTATAAAATTATACTGCTCCTAGAGTGGTCAATACCACTTTAAGACTTTTCTTATAATGCTCCGGACAAATAATAAGTGAACAAAAGGAAATTATAAAATTATACTGCTCCTAGAGTGGTAAATACCACTTTAAGACTTTTCTTATAATGCTCCGGACAAATAATAAGTGAACAAAAGGAAATTATAAAATTATACTGCTCCTAGAGTGGTAAATACCACTTTAAGACTTTTCTTATAATGCTCCGGACAAATAATAAGTGAACAAAAGGAAATTATAAAATTATACTGCTCCTAGAGTGGTAAATACCACTTTAAGACTTTTCTTATAATGCTCCGGACAAATAATAAGTGAACAAAAGGAAATTATAAAATTATACTGCTCCTAGAGTTATAGTTCCTGTGAACTGCCCATCTCCTGCTGGAGATGTAACTGTATACTCCGGACATCTCCTGCTGGAGATGTAACTGTATACTCCGGACAAAACTCAGAATGAAAATTAAGAAAGGGCAACAACTAAAACAATACTGCAGCCGAAGCTATGACTCTTCTGCACTTCACTTGTTCTTAAGGAGATATATATGTATATATACATTTTGAAACCAATACCTCAAAGACTTTGAATATAGATCGTTTTACAGTATATGGTACTTTATAATAAATTTAATCAATAATTTAATATTGATTAAGTGGAACATGTTCTTGTTGACATGCTAGGCAATGCTGAAAGTATGTGTTAGCAAAGGCTTTTGAATTGTTTTAAGGAGAAATTTAAAAGATAAATCGAATAATATGATAAATACAATACTGGGTGGAAATGTTTAATAAAGATCAAGTCTAGCATGGTCGGTTCAAAAATAAAAAAGCTTTTGTTTTCCCATTAACATTCATGATTTCTTGTCTAACTTCGGCTTTAGATAATTATATATATTGTGTTCCACTAACGCAGTAGCCAATTCTTTCACTGGAATTATTCAAATGCTACCAATGTACGCGTGTATAGTGCAAATAGGACAGAAAATCCATATAAGTCGCTGGCTTCGTCCAAACTCCTATGCTTTTAAGGGAATATTACAAATATCTTGATCTGTTGTTATAATGCAACGAAAACTACTAAGACAATAATCCAGTTTAGAGACACGATAATGAACTAGGAACACAAATATATAAACACCACATACACAAATACAAGCAACACAAACAGACCTTCAGCCTAATGAATACAAACTGTTAAGCCCAATTTAAAAGAAGATGAGAAGTGATGAACAAATTATCACCGCAATGGTTAAGAGGCAAACACACTATGCTGGTCCTTATATTAAAGCTTAAGGTTACGCTTACTGGGATGGTGCTCGTCGGCATCATTTGTCACGTCCATGTGTGTTTTTTAGAATATTTTTTTCACTCCCTCACCCACTTTTGCATCGCTGCCGGCATTTAACGTGGATTGAATAGCTCTGCAAGTTTATGTTAATTACACTCTATTTTGTTACACACTAAACTTTAGCTGTTTCACCCCTTCTTGTGGAAGTAAAGCTGCCCATAAACAGTACTCAACACAACTCCCCGGATTGTCTTTTTTAAAAAAAGTGCTTCGAGTATTATGCTTTACCATTTACATAAATATGACATTCCTTATATTTGTCGTGTAAATATTTGCTGATAGAAATGTCAAGCAATAACCATACTGTAATGACAATTAAGGGCATATTTATTCTATTTTAAAAACGTTATTCTTAAGCTGAATGCTTGTATTTCCTGCGAAAATAATTTTGACGTTATATCACTTATTTAATATTTCCCAAACTGTCTGACTCTGTAATGAAACTTCCCAGAAACTCACACAACAATCAGTTAACATAGACAAGCGCTTTATTATGACCAAAGAAAATGGAAAACCGTTGATGACAGCAAAAGTGATCTTTTGCCAGGTCATGTTAATTCCGAAAACATTGGAAATACCGGATTATACAGTTATTTCATTTGATTATCACCGTTGATATATTCTTTTTAAAATGGATCCAAAAAGTCAAGTTGTATGCATGTTTTAAAAAGGATATGTTTCTCTTGTCAAAAACCGAATTGCTTGCCGAGATAAAACGGCACGAAATATCGTTATAATCTGTATATGGGATGTAAACAAATTGCATTACGCTAATGGGAAATGACAATATCGAGCAACAAAAATATATTTTATTGGATGTGTATTGGTCTGCCTTGGGACAAAAATGTTCAAAGAAATATCAACGCAACAAAAAGAATGTACCCAAGTAAGTAATGTCTTAGTAATTATAATGATGTAACAAGATTATTCGAATAGCTAAAAGGATTATTTATTTTCTTATTAGGAGGCTGATACTTTATTACGATACCCAGCACCGAGATATCGAATCTGATCAAAGAAAAAGTCAAGTTACATGATGTACAGGTTTTTAAGTAATGTATTCTTGTTTTAAAACGTGTGGATCTTGATTAAAATTATACTTCTTCATAATTTAGGGAAAAGATCTAAATGTCGAAAAGAATATATATATGAATTACGGATACTGGTTACGCAGCTGTTTTTTAGCAAATGTAGATTAATATTACAATGGCTACTGGTCAAATAAAACGAGAAAAAAACACATCAATATACTGGTTTTATATAACCTATTTAATTCTATATTCTCGGTTTAGGAGAGTTCACCAACCGGCTATCACAGATGGACAGCTTGACAAGAGTAGCAAGACTGAAGAAAAACAAAACAACATACAATGGCATCTTGGTATCACAACCACTGCATGTCCATGACAATCGCTTATTTTCAGTACGACCAGGACAAACTGTGAAATATGACCAGCTTTTGTAAACACTATTGTCATCCTCAAGTTTATTTCCATGTTACCATAGTGAGAAACGATGTCTGATGTCTCAGACCAGAGCTATTACAAGGCAACATATGTCAGACAAATCGCAAGGCAAAACACACACTATTCTCATCAGTATCAATAAACTTGTTTCTTAAAATTAATCTGCAGTATACTTTAGTGAAAAGTAAATGCAAGGCCTAAGCACTTACAATTTAATTAGAATCATTCACCGTTTGCGTGTTCATTTAAAAACATTGGCGAAACTAATAAATTCAGGATTAAAATTCATTCCGGGTACAATTCATTTCAATTATACAATAAAAACTTCAGAGACAAGCATCAAACTTGAAGTATGAATCGTGTTTGAAGGAAAAAGGCAAGGGCCCGAACGACAATAGACAAGAGGCACAAACGTACAAACACTTTACCGATAAATGCTGTGATTGCAACCTTAGAGCGGACAGCGTAACTCGCCCATTTCATTATAATATTTATTTCCTTTAGAAAAATAAATCGTTTGTTAAAAGAAGGCATTTCAAGAAATAAAACGCGTTTTTTTTTCTTACCGACTTGGAAGGCTATCATCACTTTAAGCAAAAAAAAAACAGACTAAGCCCTGTCTTTGGAGTAAAACAGTACCTGCCCCTCCGCGTATGAAATAGTTCGAATCTTTTTTATACTGCGTTGATTCCATTTCTGTAGCAAAACTTTCCTCTGATCGAAATGGAAATTTATAAAAATTGAACAACGCTTTTTCCGCTGAAATGAAACGGACAATGTTAATATTCCATTTTATTTCTATTTCAATACTATGAATTTTCTTTAAGGCGGTATTGTTAATGAGATTAAAATAAATAAATGTCATGCTTTTGCGTATTGGTGAAAAATAAATGAATTACCTAATTGAATTGTATTTAAGTTCGATAGAAAACTAGAGTTTTAAAGGTCATAGTATCTTATCAAACAAAGTATGGCTCGAAAAACGAGGGCAAACGTGTTGAACCTCGTCAAACTTGCGTCCTTATATGGCAGGTCTCATACATAAGTTGAGTCTATGTATTTCAAATCAACAACTTGGCATCGGATAAAAATACCATTTTCAAAAGCTCATAATTGGCATTCATAATGCCGACTTAGCCTGTTGTCTCCATTTGCGTAATGATAATCCAGTTCATTTGCATACCAACTGCTTCCGTAGTATACGGAGTTTATAAACTTTCTGATACAATAATTGACCGTTGCTTTCTTTTTCCGAGTTTAACATCTTGTTTTTTTCACTTGCTAATGTATGCCAAATTTAGAGAGTCGTAGATGCCTGCACTACGTCAAATCTGACCGTTGTCTTGTTTACTATTCTTTTATTAAAACCATTGTGTCTATTGTATACAACAAACTTAAACCATAGCAATAAAATAATTGAAGCGAATAAACCCAAATATTAGACATTAATTACCGAGGTAGGTTAAGCATGAAATTCCTTTGCTAAAGTAATCATAAGATGATGGTCTCAAAACTGTATCTGTGTTTCTTTTATTTTGATTCGAAAATTAACTACATTAAGACTTATTCAATAGTACATCGTCAAGATACATACATTACATAATTTTTTTCTCGTCGAAACATTTAATATAATTCCATCTATATTAATTAAAGACGTGCAGACTAAGATCTTTGTGAAGGTTTATGGCACAAAAGTGACCAGTTTTGATTGTTTATTAAGGCAGACATTTTTGGTTGTTATGGTTTAACCTAATTTTTCTATGCATTTTTACATGGTAGGCATTGGTGTTAATTGTTCAATATTACACTTGGTGCAATTTGTTTCAATTGGGTTTGTATTTTATAAATTGTGTCAGGCTTATGTTTAAATCACAGTTGATGCATGTGCATTTAATAACTGTTTCGCCTGCACTCCTTACTTCATTATACCCTTGATCATGTTGATGGCTCAGACATTGTAGTTGCGTGATGATCCAGTAAGCGCAGATACATTTGGAGTGATATGGAAACATAGTTGGTGTCCACTTGAACACAATCGCAATACACGGACTTATCCTTAAACCATCACTTAGCTCGTAGAGCATCCATTGGCAACATATACTGAAATTATAAGCCGGATGTTCATAGGTTACATATGCATTATCAATTAAGGGACAAAATCCACATGCTTTTTAACATGCATCTACAGTTTCATGAATCTGTCCGTCTTAAGTTTAGAGATATGTGTTACACAATGGTGTGTGATATATATCACAGGCGTCTGGCTCTTATTTTTGTACATGTCAAGGCCATCGTGTGAGCACTTGTCAGGAAGATGGCCGCCTCATACGAAATTTGAAAGTGGATTTAAATTTGAACACTGATCATGGCGTTTGTCATTTTGTGATATTTCGGAATGGATTGGATTATCTATACACAGAAGCATTACATCACTTAAATACTGTGTGTAGCGCTGTTTACACGGGGACACATAGAAGAATGAAATTTGCTGTACAGCTTCCGACTACAGAAAAAAGACGAGAATGGGACATTGAATTTGGCTTGTTTGCTAAAGACAATACAGTTATACCAACATATCGCATACCTATTTAAGGTGCATTTACTCCTCTTTTCGTGTCACCTATCTAAAAATGGATTGTTTCTGTGTTGATTAAGAAATTTGAAAAAAAAACATCAACTTGACTCTACCGTGAACACCGGTAAGTTTGAGATACCCAAATTAATTATTTCGTGTATATCAAAGCTATTACATATCTTCAGATATGTTGCTTATCTCATTATACGTACCCAAAACGATATTAATCAACATTAAAGACACACACAATGAGCAAGACGCCTGTGATATATATGCAATATTGTTAGAAAGTAAAGGGCCATAACTCAACACTTATTGAGCAAGACTACATACAAAACACCGATATGAACGCTAACTTTCTTGTAAAGTTTTGTGACCTTGACTTTTTTGAGAGATTGACGACGCATGAATTCATGTTATATAGGTTATTTCTTTAACTTAGTCAAGAACCATGCGATTAACGCTAAGCAAATCGATCTATTTTGGAATCTTTATTTTGGCCATAAAGACAAAGACATAGCTTTCGATTATACGTTTTATTGAAATAGATAATTTAAGTCTTAGAAACCAACAAAAATACAAATGATTCAAACATTTAATTACATTACACACCTATTTGGTGCCTCTTCTCATGAAAGGTAATTCAATCGAAACTTTTTTGCTTTGTTCATCAAAAGCCATACAGCTGTCCAATTGTGGACCTCGAATTAGCTGTTTCGACAGGTGTGTACACAAAAGCTGCGGTAACAATGAATTATTTCGGCAGGTTTATAAATCTTTTGAATACGCCTATTTCCTGTCTAGACATACAGTATTTGCTAGAATTAAGGAGTTTTGAGTGATTGCCTTAGATCCTTAAAAGGAACTAACGTGATGGTAATGAAATAAATGATACATAGCCGAAAGCGTGTTTGATTGCCAAACCATTTTAGTCCTGACATAAACAAACTACCAGTTTCAGTTGAAATGATGCATATGTCATAAATGCAGCTGGATGTTTTCTTGCAAATTCAAAAAAGCTTTGTATTATGTAAACATTCAAAACATTTGCAGAACAAAAAGAATTACTAGTATCACGTTTTGGAAAGGAAATGGTACAAAAAGTTTCATAAGATTAGGGTTATATAATAATTATAAAATTAGCATATCTTAAGGACACGAGTTATATAAAACATTCTGTTACAATGGTTACCAACAATGCAATTGCTCAATTTAAAAAACACATTTAAAAATTAGTGTAGACAACATATATTTAAACTCTTAAACTTAAAGACCATTAATGAGGCAGTGATTGTTATTCATTTTGAAACGCAAAAGCAAACATGATGTTACATTATTGAAAATGTATGTACAAAATACACTGTATTGTCAGCCAACCCAGACCAGAAAATATTACTTTACAATGTATTTGATGTACATAATTGTAATTTGATATGAGCATAGCAGTTGATGCTTTCAAAATGTGGTAATTCTGAAGGCCTGGTCACATCGAGCCCACGAGGGATCTGTGCATCTGTGAAACTATGCAACGACACGACAGACATATTGGGCAAATCGTAGGTCATCGGGGGTCGTCGCAAGATAGTCATAAGAACGGTCGAGAATCGTAGCTTTGACTTGCCGTCGTAAGACAAAAATGACTTGCACCTTTTCTGTTCTACGATTTCTTCTCGAATCTATGTTTTGTGGCGAGTGTGTCCTACGACACCATTGCTACTATCATGCGATACATATCTTGTAATGGGTACCAGGAAGGTCATGAGACAGTTAGGAGATGGTCTCTAGAATGTTCAGCAGAATGTTAAATTTCGTTAGAGGCTCGCGCAACAGTGCAATACTGTCGTGCGTTAGTCTTGCGTTAGACTTGCACTATATCATCTTTTCTTGAGTGGTTTACATGTCGGGAGAAATAAAAAAATGTCTGTCGACGCTGTGGGAGGATGGCTATTCTTCCTGAACACATCATGTACTCTCTGTCTCTTATTGGTTCGCTTGGTAGGCATTCTGAATACTAAACGTTAAATCAGATAGGGCGTCAAATATATTATAATTAGAACAGCACTTCGATGTTCCCACTGAAAAATAACGATATCAAATGGTAGGCAACAGACCAGGCCACATGAGTTGGCAAGGGAACAGTCATTATGAAGCCGATATGCGCGACCAGACCATCATAAACCCTAACAAAAAACAAGCGTCAGAGACTTTTGAGTGTAGCTGATTCATGTTTTTCTGATAAAAAAGTGATATTTGTACATTCTTGAAAGAGCAAAAGCTCGCCAACATATACTATTATATATTAGCTGCATTAGGAGTGAACGTATTCCATGTGGTTAATGCCAGAAACCATGAGATCACTTAACATCACAGTTGCGTGTTATTTGGTGAATTATTGAAGTCGAGCGATCTGGAGTCGCGGTTTACTTTTTGGTTTCTTTTTGTCAATAACCTCTTTGTTAACCTATGAACTTCGAATAAAAAATGAAACCTAAAGACAGAAAAGCCAAAATGGCGTGATCAAATCTGGGAACTATGTAATAATTACTACTTACAAAGTAGAAAGAGTTAAAAAAAGAGAAAATAATGCGTTGTTTTCTTGATTATTGCCGTCATTTTAGAAATCAGACGTACAAACATCACTCAAACCGACACAGACTGGTTCCATGTAGGGACAACAAGTTGAAAAAGGTCTAGCTTGATGCCATTGAAAACCTTGACCTGCTCCATCCGTTATTGGATAAGACTGAATAAAACGACAACGGCTTATTATTATTATTACCTGGCCAGAAAGAGGCCGTGCACCTCTAAATCGATATTTGAATGTAAATTTTAGTGTATTTTAAAACTGATGTATGTTTTCAAACACACATTTGGGTGTTTATAATCAACACACTTATTGCCCGTTCGCTTTTTCGAATTAATATTTCTGACAAGTTATAATATATTCAGATCAGCGTGAATTGTGACCCACGCTAAATATGAAATTGAAGTTCTTGGTGTTACGATATGTTATCGCACGCTGGTCGATATGATGACCCTAAGGTGTCTTATTTAGTTAAGCTCGAGGCAAAGACATATATTGAGTCATATCGTACTTGTGTCCTTCTTACAAGGGCAAAACAACCTACCCCTCGTTGGGCTCGAAACCACGAGATTTTATTATGAGAGAGGAACATTTTAGTCTTTAATACTAATCATACTAGTACTGAACTACTCTCATCCTCAACATAACAGATGAACTGGCATTCTGTACTAATTAAGTTTCGTTCAGGATTAAATTGTGGTTTGAAATTGATTCAGTAAAATAGCGTACTAATAAAAGTGTTTTCGTGTCAGTTCAACCCACGTGTTTCAATTGTCTGAAATAAAATTGATGCCGGAGATTCTATATTCAGAACATTCTACCATTAGAGAACATCATTGCTCTCAGGAACAGTTTTTATTTAACTACAGCAAGGAAATGGAACGGAAGAGTGGCGCTCACGATATAATTAATCATACGGGCGTTGAACATTCGAAGGTAATTTTCGTCGAACAACATCACTTACAAGACAATGTCAAGGATTTTTTTTTACAAATCATGTATCATATATTAATGTGTAAATATGAAACGAAGTAGGAAACATTTGACTTTATAATAACAAATCTACATAAAATATCAGTTCAAGTATAACAACAACAACGAAACAGGGTTAACCTTACGACAATCGTCATTTTTCATCTGTGACATTTTTACATTTAACATTGTTAGTTTCGGTACTTTGCTGCTGTGAAACTACTTTATTCTCAAAACTAAAGGGTGTTTTTCACGGGCTCTGATTCTTTGAAGTGATTTTTCGGCGAACAACGACACGAATGTAGTTGGAAAGCAAGAAATTTCGGCGGCACTCTCAGACAATTTATTTGCAGAACATAATACATTTATTGGGGATAAATATGTAAATACGAGTGAAATATCCACCATTAGTGTCTATTCGAGAAGGAAGGAGTGCACTACAGCAGGAATAAACAACAAGGAACACATAAATTGTAAGCTACCAAACCATTATAATTTCTTTAGTCTAATCTGTCAGGATACGTTTTAGGATTCGTTTCAGGATACTATTCCATTTAGAACACACATTATTATAGTGAAGCCATATTTTGCTCCGTTAAAATCGCAAAACAGTCTAGATTTAATAATTGATACATTCATAGCCATCAAATGTGTTATGACTATCTCGCGCGCTAATTTACCATGCCTGGAGCATGCTCAGGATCTTTGTGTTTTGAATATGGAATGCGTCAAAATAACGCGTACCTTGGGTCGAATTGGTTCTTTTCTCGGCTTCGATATCTCAGAAAGCGGGCTCTTTTTTCCCCAAATGGCTTATGGATAGTGGATATAAGATGACGTTATAAGACTCATGTTTGTAGCATTTATGACGATCATTTATCGTTTTATTTTGATTGTTATTTGATTAAGACCCAAACTCTTGCAAAAAAGCATGCACTTGAACATACAATGAGTGGGAAAACATCCCTCCAGAAATGTTCATTCACTATACCAGACCGTCCTATTCCGTCATCAAGGTAGCTCTTAAAGTGAAAGGCCATTTAACCTTATGCGTCGAGATATTATTTTAAAACATGTATCAATATGGGTTAGTCTAAACAGTTTGACAGCCAATTCTGACAGTTATATTGTCACTTAATTGTAGCAACCTACATTGTGTATTATCACTTTCCTACATGTACAGTAAGGACTGGCTATTTAGACTGCTATATATTATAGGAATGGCTATTGGTTATCACCTATTTGGTGATATTGAGAATTGTTCGTATTCACATCGCTGTTTACTTTAAAACATAATCAACTTGTAAATCGGCCTGAAAGGTACTTCATTTTCTATCATTTGCAACATAACATGTGACAAATGACTTCTTTATTACTGTTTTAAAATCACCTATTTCAAACATGTAACTTTCATTGCTAAAAGTATATATTAAACGGAACTTTATTCTTGATAGTAACCGGATGGTAAAGCAAAAAAATCCTGCCACATTTTCGATAATAAAAACTTTAAATAGTTTGCTAAAACTTACAATCATACCCCTGTTATAACATCTACCTTTGCAGTATTGCGACGTCATGTGTTAATTGTTAAATGTCTGTTAGACCTTAAACAGTGTGCATCTTAACAGAGTTACTGTAGTTTGTTTTGCTACATAGCTTTCCCATTTGTTTCCTTTGTATCATTTTAATAATTTTCAAACTATTTACAAATTATACAGATAATAATAACAGCGATATTTTAACCTACTTGCACGCGTGTTTTAAACAGTCTCCAGCGGTTTTATTAGGAATGATGATGTATATTTGAGTGTGTTCAATAAAAAGGAAAATAATTAACGGGAAAACGGGTTGCTACATTTTTCAAAGAATGTAGTTTCATCACGCAAGAAAAAATGCAGTACCATTAGTTCTTTCTTAAAGCTTTCAATTATATTCAGACACAGAAACTTACGTCTGATACATTTGAACGCTTCAATGTTTGGAAGCTGTAATCTCAATTATATTTAAATGCTCAATTTTAAAAATCCGTTTCTTATGTCAACTAGTTTTCAAATCTCAATATCTTCTGCAAATGATCTTATCGAGGTTATATGTATTTCGTTGTCAACTGAAAACAATAGAGTGTAACATTATATAGCTTTTCACAAATTAATGAGTGAAAAAGGAACACCTTATGATTAAGCTGATTGTTGAAGTACGCTTTAACCTTTGTGAACTGTTTAGATAGTCAATTAAGGTTTTCAAGGCTAAGTGAAGAACGATTATAAAAGTTTTTAAAACCTTTATTTTCCGAGAAAAATGTGAGGTTTTATAATAGCCTAAGCGTCGTCGTCGGCGGCTGTGTAAGCGTCGTCGTCGGCGGCTGTGTAAGCGTCGTCGTCGGCGGCGATGTAAGCGTCGTCGTCGGCGGCTGTGTAAGCGTCGTCGTCGGCGGCTGTGTAAGCGTCGTCGTCGGCGGCTGTGTAAGCGTCGTCGTCGGCATCTGTGTAAGCGCCGTCGTCAGCGTCTATGTAAGCGTGCTAAACAATTACTTTGGACATAATTTTAGCACTGTTAATGATAAGCAAACGAAAATTGTTTCACTTGTTGACAAAGACGATAAACACATGTTTATCCAGGACCAGTACCAACAACACCTCTATGGACACGTTCTAGAGAAATATTTAACTTTTGTTAGACGCAGTTTGTGAGGGTATTTAGTAAATCATATAAAAACACAGCGGCTGTTTTCACACATCGGTTTCAGCCTATTTAAATTTAGATAGGAATATATACATTTTTTGAAGAACTTTTTTTTAAAACCCCTGTTGAAATAAGGAAAGTAAAAAACAGAAACATAAGATGAATTCAGACTATTCTTTAATTGGAAAACATATTAATAATAACCCCTAGCTTTCGGAGGGAAAGTACACTTTTTTGTCGAACGTTTTTTCTTCGTTCATCATTTGTTACGTTTTTGGGCGTATGAATATGAATAATTTTCCTCTAGTGTACTGGCATATATATTTCTTCAATAAAAGCCTGAAATTAAAATATATTTAAAATTTTAATGAATTAATTGTTATTTAATTAACTTTTAGAAGAAATTACAAAAACAACAAACTTCAAACCCTTAAGCGAATCTAAAAACCACTACATAAAAGCCTCTTTTATTTTAACATTTGACCCTAGTGCCACCTACAGATAAAATCCTATGGCAAAACACATGAGGACTAAACCAGAAGCATTTCAGTTTATAACTTTATAACGAAATATATAAGGACGGCTCACTTCCTCTATAATGGTAAGAATGAATGCATACATTGTCTTCAGACAAAGAATACAGCGCAGGCCTTTCACTTTATAACTGCAATAGTTCAAGATCCAACACATTTGTTAAGTAATTTAAACACAAACGTATTCCCCATTACATAATGAAAAAAACTAATTCACACACTCACACACACGCACGCACGCACACACTTACACATCATTATTATATGTGTGTCCTATTTGTTACGCACAGAGACATATCATATGTCAAGCATGTGCATTGTAAACAATTACTGAATTAGTATGTATGAAGAAAGAAACAATATAATATAGTATAGTTAAATTCTAAACTCAAGCCTTTAACTTTAAGTTTATTGACTGCTCATTGCCTCTACAATTGTAGAAACTTCCCTCACATGTAACTCAGGACAACCAACGTGTCATCCACGATTTAACTTATACTTAGAGTCCTTAAAGCTAAAAAAAAAGAACAAAGAATGATTCATAGAGCCTGACGCCCTTGTTTTGAAAGAGCTGTGTATAAACACTTTGTGTTTAGGGAATGACTTCAAAAACCACTGCAAAGGAGAGGTCAAAACCCATAAAGGTGAGAACTAAAAATTATCACTTTGTGATGAGTGCGACTTTTGACGTGCACTGTCTGTTATATCATTTCAAACTAGACTTCGACTTTCCAACGCCAGCATAGACCAGTAAACAGATAGCCACACTGTGAAAGCTAAGAATTATGAATTAATAAATGAGTGCCACTTTTGTCCAATCAATGTGAACTGGCAGACGTCCCGTTTCAGAGTACCTCTTATACAACCGATGAGTTCGGCAAGCGGCCAATGTCAGACTAATTTTCAGCTGAACCGAGTACAACAAGAAAAGTACAACGAATCATGAACTATATAATTATGGGATAGAAAATGCGTATTACGCATAGCTTATATCCGTCAATGTATGCTACATAAGTTAAGCAATTATATACATATATCATTACGTCAAACTAAATAATTACTGTGATTCTTTTAATGTTATCTAAATCTTTAATGCTAACAACCTTGTCATTATAATGTAATATAAGGAATGTACAAATTCGGTACACATCTGTCCGTTTTTACCACAAGTGAGAACAATATGTTAATGCTATCAAACCCTCAAATCAGTAAATCAATACAGCTTTAAACAAAAGCGCACGACATATTTTTTATGAAACGACAATAATTTTAAATGATTTAAAATCTCAAAATTGTATATATCAAAAGTACAACAAATGAATGCTAAAAAGGCAATCATAGCGCGGTTACATTACACTTATTAAATAAAGCTAAAATCTTTATCATACTATACAAAAAGAAATACTGTGATACTGTAATGGCTTCCAAGTGTTTTTTTCTTGTCTATTTGGGGACGCTTATTATAATTTGCATATTAAGACAAATTTCTAATGCTGATGATGAAAACGCGATAGTACGATGATGAAAACACGATACTAGGATGGTGAAAACACTACAGTACGATTACGAAAACGCGATAGTACGATGATGAAAACACGACAGTACGATAGTACGATAATGAAAACGCAAAATCACGATATTATGATGGTGAAAACGCGAAAGAACGATGGTGAAAACACGACAGTTTATCGCATTAGCATTATCGTACTGTCGTATTATCGCGTTTTCGTTACCGTACTGTCGCGTTTTCATCATCGTACTGCCGCGTTTTCACCATCGTAGTTTCGTGGTATCGCGTTTTCATCATCGTACTATCGAGGATTGCGTTTCAGATCAACACATTCATAGGCGATGGCTCTAACGGCATTCCGTAGAATCGGGCGTAGGATATTTTCGTGAAATTAAAAGTAACCAGTCTTCTTATTAGTGACGGATAATTTATTATAATGCTAGTTATACTATACTAGCGGGTATTTAGCTTGGATGATATGTGGAAATATTGTCGTAGAATCATGATTAAGTTGTTGTATGGTGTACCATGACATGTTGCCTTTGCCAACCAGAGGCCAAAAGTAACTATTAAAGGGTGTCTGTGAAGAACGTTTACACCCTACGCTCTGACAATTTGTTTTGATGTAATCTAGTGTTAAACATTCAAAGAACATCAAAGTTTTCCTCATTATTCATCTAAAGAAAAATAGTACAACACTACAGAACACAACAGAGCAGAATGTTTATTGATCGGAAGGTCATAGACATACATGTGGCCGAATATAACTCAAAATGGATTCAAGCTGTGAACTAAAGTACTTATAAACAACTTTAGACAATCAATAGCCTCGTTTATGTTTACCCCTTGTTGACTTGATGCAAGCATGATAATATGTTCAATCTAAATATGGAATTTCTTCAAGATATTTCAAAAGAAAAACAAAACACAGACGTGCATCAATAATAATTATTTCTGTTTCTATTTCTGTGCAAATATTCTTTCTCTATGCCAATGCTCGTTCATCTTTTATTCGCTGTATTTCTTGGAAATCAATGAATTGTGTTTGTCCTTATTTGTTAAAAATAATTTGAAATTATTTCCTCACTGTTGAAGTTTATCCTTTTCACCAGCACATGTAAATGCCACATCACCAGAAAACATTTGTGTCGATCCAAGAAAATGAGTATATAAACAACCGTTAAATAAACTATTTAAATTTTGAATAGTATTGTGCAAATGCTAAAACGCTACACGATCATACGGGTACTAGACTGGGTTTTCTTTTCTGCTTCTACCCAATATTATTTGGACAACATCGGTTAAAGAAAAACAATGAACAAACGTAAGTTAAGAAGTGATTAAATGCATGTATGAACTGAAGTCAAAACTGTTTATTTAATATGAGTGGACTGGTCGTTGCCAAACATTTTAATGTCATCCCATATGTAACATGTGACCCAGGTTGATCTGGGCCGGTATGTCATCCCATATGCTACATGTTACCCAGGTTGATCTGGGCCGGTATGTCATCCCATATGCTACATGTTACCCAGGTTGATCTGGGCCGGTATGTCATCCCATATGCTACATGTTACCCAGGTTGATCTGGGCCGGTATGTCATCCCATATGCTACATGTTACCCAGGTTGATCTGGGCCGGTATGTCATCCCATATGCTACATGTTACCCAAGTTGATCTGGGCCGGTTTGTCATCCCATATGCTACATGTTACCCAGGTTGATCTGGGCCGGTATGTCATCCCATATGCTACATGTTACCCAAGTTGATCTGGGCCGGTATGTCATCCCATATGCTACATGTTACCCAGGTTGATCTGGGCCGGTATGTCATCCCATATGCTACATGTTACCCAGGTTGATCTGGGCCGGTATGTCATCCCATATGCTACATGTTACCCAGGTTGATCTGGGCCGGTATGTCATCCCATATGCTACATGTTACCCAGGTTGATCTGGGCCGGTATGTCATCCCATATGCTACATGTTACCCAGGTTGATCTGGGCCGGTATGTCATCCCATATGATACATGTTACCCAGGTTGATCTGGGCCGGTATGTCATCCCATATGCTACATGTTACCCAGTTTGATCTGGGCCGGTATGTCATCCCATATGCTACATGTTACCCAGGTTGATCTGGGCCGGTATGTCATCCCATATGCTCCATGTTACCCAGGTTGATCTGGGCCGGTATGTCATCCCATATGCTACATGTTACCCAGGTTGATCTGGGCCGGTATGTCATCCCATATGCTACATGTTACCCAGGTTGATCTGGGCCGGTATGTCATCCCATATGCTACATGTTACCCAGGTTGATCTGGGCCGGTATGTCATCCCATATGCTACATGTTACCCAGGTTGATCTGGGCCGGTATTAATAAAACATCTTAAGTCATTACTTATGTAAAAAAAGACTACAGAAACAAGCTCAGTAGCAAAAAGTTGAAACATAAACCCCGGCACAGGGTAAACGCCAAAGACATAGAACACAAAAACAAAAAAAAACAAAAACAAGAAACATGGAACATCAGCACAAAACTCTAAAAAACAAAACAGTGCATATATACTATATAAAAAAACTAGGTATGTTTATCAGCGATTGTTAGTTACCGCATTGGAACGGTCAGTAAAATGTAAATTTACAGACCGCACTCTTATCCCAACAATCCTGAATAAAGAAAAAAAGGTAAATCTTATCAAAGTATGCATTGAGGAAATTTAATAATAAAACAAATAATAATAAACTAATTGGTAACCCCCAAGTACTCGAAAGTCATTTTCCTAAGTTAAGTATCTCACTGATCATATGATATAGTAATTTAAAAATATCTGAAATACTTAAAAGACATTGATTTTATTCAATATAGATACTATTATTTTAGAAACACTTATATTTTTCTCTCTTTTTTTGGCTGTGAAAAGAATAAGAAATCGACTGAAGTTCAGAAGCGACTTATGAATACTGGCCCAGGCTTAGTGTTTATCTTAATTTGAACTAATTCGTGATTATATATCCAGTGACAGCACATGTTTTGTCGTGCCCACTGTTTTTGTAGACAGTTAGTGTTTGAGTTCTGAGCTGAAGGGGTTTTTTTCCAACACAATTTACTAAACAAAATTTATTAATTAATATAAATTATTTTTTCACACGACTGAATTATTGGAATGTGTATAATTTAATATTATTTGGATTATTATTTTTTGTACATGTAGGATTTTGGAAGTTTGAGCAAAGGATATGAAATATGAAAACATTAAATCCAGATAAGTCAGATACTCCTAATTTGGTGGAGCGTTAAGAGGCCCAACCCCCGTAACATTTACGTATGTGTCAGTAAACTGTGTGTTGTGTTATTGTGTCTTACTTTCTGGTTGTATTTTTAACAAAGTGTGTTGTGCATAAAGGAATTATGTACCTCTGCACGTCAAGCCTAAGAAAGCTACTTTAGTTTGGTTATTTGTGGATATAAATATTGCTAGGAAATTGTGGTGAAAATAGATCTCATTGCTACTAATTTTACGGGTTTAAGAAACCAATGGAAATACAATAATAGTCTGGTTCCCTGCTTACTGATATTCCATACAGTACGTCAGACAAAGGTCAATAATGGCGGCGCCCAATGGACACTATAAGGTTACCATTTATTTTACTTTTGTTGATCACGTTAATATAGCAACGGCATTTTAACACTGTTAATATATAGAAAATAATGGCACATTCGAGTTTTGGTGATCTCATGTCTAAAAGGAAATATTTTGACAAAAGTGAATATTACATTATATTATAAACAGATTATTGACACAAATTGGAACATCCAATATTTGCAACCGCACATGTTGATAGTTACATGACCAATTTAACATTTAACAAAATATTGGGTGAACATATTTGCAAAACAGCTGATCGTGGCTAGATGTGTTTTCTCATGTTATTGAATGCATTTATGAAAGGAAGAAAACAATCAGTTATACTCATTCCCGAACTTTTTATTTCAGTTTATTAACACTTTGCATGTAGTAGTAATTAATGTTTGAAATGCTTAATGCAATATTTGTTGTTGCTGTTGTTCATGTTGTTCTCTTTGTTCCTAGGGTTGTTGTTGTTGTTTTCAAACTAAATTTGTAAGAACACTCAACTTACTTGCGTTCATATAAACTAGAAGTATGTCCAGTCACTAAATTAAGTTTCGTCCTGGCATTACAATCGGTACTGTTCTTGGACGGTACGGGAAAATGAACATGTTGACAATTCAGAAGCTATGCCTTGGTGATAGGCTGACTCTTATCTACAGAAACACGCAGGCTGCATTGAAAGATACTCGCCTTTGGAATATCCTTTTTATTCTAACTAGATCAATAGGGCTTAAATCTGGTAATTATTCAAATATTCTTTCCAAATAATGGATCATGAAACATTGCGAATAGCAAATCCCTGAACGTGACAGAGTAAATATTAACCCCAGGAATCTCTCCAAATATAAGAAATGCTTCGAGATCATTGTGTGCGGTATTGGAAACAGTCGGTTATTGGTCATAACCGCAGCGCGCTAAACAAGTTCTTGCTATAACTGTGACATGCGCGGGGCTAAAATGAAATATATAACAGGGACTTGTTTTCTTCCAAATGCTCCATAAGGAAGGCTTCACTTCACTGAAAGCATGTTATTGGGAAACTGGGAGTGTTTTTACTAGTTGGTATAGTGGATTCTACTCCATTTCCGAAATTTGATCGACACATTAAAGGTGAGTTATTAACATTTTTTTTCTATAACAAACATGCTATTAAGATATTTTGTTTTTCATAGCTTAATGTTGATTATCACAAACTGACAGCCTATTGCATTGGGGCTTATTTTTTTGTTAAAAATAGTTAAACAACATAAAAAAAACTATATACATTTTTTTAGCTGAGCCCATTATGCCTTGACGCTTATCTTATATTTCTTTTTTTTCTATTTGTACATTTATTGTTGAAAAATGTATCATAACAAAGCGCTTTAAAATTTACTCTAAAATATTATTGTGTTCAACTCTGCAATACAAAATATCGAATGTAGCAACACGCACAATTCAACCCAGATCAAGTAACCAATTTACATTTATAAAAGTAAACATGTATAAATGATTTTCCTTATTACCAGTTCAACTCAAGAAGTGCTGTTATATGGTTATTTTTACAATTCTGAGAGAGAAAACAACGGATGTGAAATACTAGAACTAGTATTGCATTTATATAATCAAAAATGAGCTTAATTCGTTCACGGCTAAATTGATTTCAGCTCGAATATCTGGGAAATGCCCACGTTCTGTAATAGTTGTTACAGCTGTAATACATAATTGTTTCAATCTAAAAAGCAAAATGATATAATGAATAGTCTGTCGTTCCAGTTATTAATATATTTGATACATTGCACCGTGTTTACAACACGCAGTCTCAATCGAATCTTCGGCTTTCATAGGCGCAGACATTTAACACTGAAAGGCGGGGTGTGTAAACCAGAAGCGATTTCACGTCGTTATAAGAAGTGATATTTGAAAATGTGGCAAATAATTATACATTAATTAGAGCCGACATACTATTCCAAACAACTGTTAATAGTCAAGTCAACCGTTCACTGCTATATCGTATATGACTTGTACGTTCGAAAATTAGTTTTCATTCACGTGACGGTTCACTTTCGCATAACCGAGCTTTATTAAAAAAGCAACATACATGAATCTTGTACACACGTAACTTTGACGTATAATTAATTCATGGGATAATTAAAGGAACGAAATACGACATGTGATCATATTCCTTTAATACAATACTTTTTTAGAAAAATATTATGTTGTTGTTTTTTTAGAAAAAATGAACAAAATGGAAGTAACTGTATTTGATCTGGGTTTTTTTTGGCCGCGTATGTTTATATGATGCATGTATGTAAGCACGTGGTGTTCACATGGAGGAAGGGAAAACACAAACACATAGTTTTGAATTAAAAGAGAGCATTATCTAATTTAAACACCTTAAGATTATCGAAAGAAATGTCAAGAAATGAAAAGCAAAATGTGTTTTATAAACTTTCCAAATTTTTTTTACCCGAGTTGACAAATTCAACCGTACATATTTATCTGAAATAATTGTAATGTTTATGGGACTAAAAAAGTAGTTCATATATGCAAAATATGGATTATATTTGAAAATACCAACATACGTGAAAATACTTTGCATAAATAATACTGTATGTTGTACAAACTATAAATCGGAGTTTGTAAACGTCAATATAACAATGCGCGGCGAAAAAATATAACGAAAATGTTTGAAGAGCGATATGATTGGCAAAATGAGTATCACGTGTGACAATGCTGAAATTTGATTGGCTAGCGCAATAATATGCGAATAGCTACTGTATAGTTCAAAGGTTACACTAAAATAATTATAACGTGTTCGATTAAACAAAAGGGACGAGCTAAATATGTTTATGTTCACATACATTCCATGTTCATTCATGGGTCAAATGTTTCGATAGCATTGTGTATTTTGAACTTAAGAAACATGTCGCGATGAAAATTTGGCGTATGTTAGTCAATGTTTTCCTTTCCGACATGCATGCATGTACCTGTAACGTTACGTTTGCAAAAATAATATCATAAGATATTCTGGTTAGTCTATTACAATAACATATCGCTGCATTATACATAATAATTATTTGAGAAACGTTTTTATCACAAGTCTCTGATTTTTTAACCTGTATAATTATGTAAAATATATCGGTTGTACTGGATATTGTCTAAATATGCATAAATGATTGAGCCGGAGGCCGTATATATCATAATAATAAACATGCACAGGAATAAATGTTCTTTAACACCATATAAAATGAATAATTCCTAATATATTTTCCTTTTATATTTAGCCAGTTTATCACATGATTTAATATACGTTCAGTATGTCATGTGACCAGTTCCGCGGACATTGAGTTGATTTAACATTTCCGTGATTGATGTCATTATCGGAGCATGAACCAGTGTCTGAAGTCCGAGGGATATATCCTCGATGATGACATCAAGCACGCAATTCATTGTATAAACAGTTCATCATATTACGTAACAATAACGCGGGATTTTTTATCGCTTTATATTTGATGCGTATATTCACTTTACGTATACATATCCTAAGATAGTGCGTTCATATAGGAAAATATTCGCAATTGTTGAAATGCTGTTCATTTAAGTAATGGAGGTTGACTTGTCAATATAGCTCATTGAAGTGACGAAGCTATACACAAAATGTCAGCGTACATGTATAAAAACATTATTATCCATCGACTCTTTAGGAATGTATGTGTATCAGTTATACTTCTTTGTTATTTCACCACGCCGACAGATTGTAATTTTGTTTAAAAATGCACTCTTACTCCCAAATAAGATGTACCACAATAAAAACAATGCTTTTAATTTACCGAAAAGGATGAATAAATTTTAAAAATAATGGCTCTAATGAAGGATACCTTGTTTAATTTAAAAGAAAGGTGAAATAAACAAGGTATTTCTACCTTATGAGTTGATAGTTTTTTATCTGTTGGCACTCACCAATCATTTAATATTTTTGCGTTTCAGCTATTAAATACAAGGTTACAATCTTGATATCAGTATTAACATTATCCATAAATGCATTATTTAGCAAGAAGTCAAAAGTTCATCACTCAAATTTTATGTTTGCTATACATGTGTATGTATTGATTTTAAATACGAGTGTCACTTTAAAAAAAGTATGTTGGTTAAATGATGCCATGGCTGGGATGCCGAAATGGCGACGTAAATTTCTAAATAGGTGTTACTGTGAATGGACTATGTAATATTTGCTGATGAACTATGTTAACAATAATTATATCAGAGTATGTACGGTACGTGGTATATTTCTATGGCGAGCCATGTTGCATTAAGTTAATTTAATTCGCCAGAGATTTCCCCATGAAATGTTATGTGTTATTTACTTATTTAATCAAGGACAATACCCATTAAATGTATGTTTAAATGAAAATTCCGTATTTGATTTAAAACAAATATGCGACAGGGAAAACTGAATAACAGTTAAATTGCTTTGGCGCACCCGATTATTTCCTACGCATTGTCAGACTATGCAACTCACCCAATAATCTCCGTGCATTCTATTGCAAACAAGTCTACTTTTTAACGTTGGTTTAATTTCAATGTGTTCTTATTTCTTCCTGGGAATTTCCATTAAAATACTAGCAATTTATAACTTTCAGCATTTACATGACGTTGGACATAACTTATCCGAGATATTTATTTCGAAGTTCGCAGAGTGTGTTAAGGGATGGGTGGTGGGTGTTGAATTAAAACAGTTATTAAGAACAAAACAACGAAGTGCACTTTTCTGTCAAGGTTATATCATGTATACAAAAGAATGATGCATCCATGTTTTGCATATCGCATTAGAATAAAAGGCTCATAATGTAAGAACCTTCGCTTTTGATTATATCTAGGCATTCGAATGTTGAACATCGCTTTAGATGACATATATTTAAAACTGTCTGAATAACCTTTAGAAAAGCAATAATGTTCAAGAAAATAAACTAATGTAGCATTTAATATTTCTATAGACCATGACTTGTGGAAAGTAAACCAGCTTTCAGATTGTTTCTAATGTCTGCTTTTTAAACTTCTCCTAAATTTCAGCGGCGATCTAGCAGAGAATAATCGTTTTATAGACCGCAAACGTGTCTACAAAACATATCCATGAATGATTGCCTACGGAAACATACATTAGTTGCCACGGTTACGGGGTAAACATAGATCTTCTCCGTTTCTCTTTCCAGGCAATACGTTATAAAAAAAAAGATTATAAAACAATTCACATACAGAAGTTGCTCAAAGCTATTGTTAAGTTATATTTTCCACATGTTGAAGCTAAAACATAACTTTAAGACTAACAACATGCAGTATTCCAAACCCTATTTCGGTACCTCATGTGCGATTTTTGTCCATCCTCGGCACCCCAGCGTATCATAACCTATATGATACTCTGGACAAATCAGCTGTAAAAATTTCGTATTCATGAATAAGTAATAAGGTGAAATCCAGCCGCTTGATTGGTCGCATGAGACACACCTCATGCGGTGCGGAAATGGCCGAGAAGTTACGGATGTAATCTCGGATCGAAATAATCCAATGAGATCACGGCTTACAAATCGTTTTAGGCAGGATATTGTTAAATATGCCGATAGCTCTTAAGGTTACACACCACCATTGTCATTTCCTCTATAATTCAATGTGAAATTATTATTTTTAGACAACATTTAAAGGCATTTCGAGCGAATGCAGACTATGATAAACATATATATTCTTAATGTACAAGCTTTAAATAACCATTTAAGCTAATAAAAAGGGGGGGGTCAAGTTATTCCTAAGAAAAATATCTCGACTTGAAAAACAAACTCTAAAAATTGCACAGTCCGCCATGACAGTTCTTCCAAAATGACCTTTCAACTATAGGGCAGCAGTTTATGCTTAAATCTCTATTCTAAATGATAAATCAAGCAATAATAGATACTCAAGGTATAAAAGTTTCAGGAATAATGATATTTTTGATTTACAGTGTATTGAACATTTGAAAACATGTCTATCAGTCATAGAAACATTATTTTTTTAATGAGAATTTTCCACACAACGGAAGTACATATGACGCAATGGTGACGTCATACCTTAACAAAGGAGATTCTTTCCTTTTGTTATCGGCTATTTCATTGGACGGAAAATGTTTATGAATATTCATGATTTATTATTTAAGTTTCCCTAGCCAATTAGCCCAGGGTATAATATAGGTTATGATACGCTGGGGTACCGAGGATGCTTTTGTCTGAATGAATAGAAACTGGATTCCCTGACTTTTCAAAGCTGTAAACATGCTTTTGAATATTTTAGAGAAAAACAACAACAAAGTCATTCATTCGTTATATTTTACTGAAAGAATGCGTCATTAAAATGTAAAAAAAGCTTTTATAAAGAAGACGATAATTGAGTTAAAATGGTCAATTCAGCGTTACCTAAAGTTAATACTTAATAAGTCCCATTACCATAAGCGTACAAAAATTAGAAATGAACATGTATTTTGGAGAATCTGTTCAAGTCATATCAATTTATCAATTTGTAGAAACATATGTGCGCATTTTATCTTTTCTGACCATAATGTTGATCTCTAACCTTAAGGGATAACAATAATACTGACACAGCTGCAATAGAACAGCTCTCATAGAAGAAACAGCGAAATGTATTCGAAAGATGACACTATATTCAAAAAGCTGTTAACCTTTTTCTTCACGATTATCAACTAGCGCGAACAACACATGTTACTTGCTTGATGATTGTATTTCACATTTTATTCACAGCCGTTGAGTATTTGTTTTGTATCCAGAAAGAAACTCTAATTAAATAGACTATATGATAACGCGTCTGTAATATGCAACGTTTGGCGTTTCAAGGCTCAAAGTTTGAACTGACTATAAAGGTTCAAAAAATTTGATTTCAAGTGCTACAAATAGGTTTCAGTACAAACGTTTAGACTAATGTCGCGTTTATATGACGAGTTTTGCTCTCTTGCGCAAATTTTCCAAGTTTCAAACCTTTCATGAGAGTTGACTAAAGCTAACATTTGCACGAGGACAACAATGGTGTAACCGAGGTTATATGAATTCCTCGACATTTGGCGACGTGGGTGACATCAAGGTTATATGAATTCCTCGACATTTGGCGACGAGTGTGTCACCAAGGTAATATGAATTCCTCGACATTTGGCGACGTGGGTGACATCAAGGTTATAAGAATTCCTCGACATTTGGCGACGTGGGTGACACCAAGGTTATATGAATTCCTCGAAATTTGGCGACGAGGGTGTCTCCAAGGTAATATGAATTCCTCGACATTTGGCGACGTGGGTGACATCAAGGTAGGTTATAAGAATTCCTCGACATTTGGCGCCGTGGGTGACACCAAGGTTATATGAATTCCTCAAAATTTGGCGACGAGGGTGTCTCCAAGGTAATATGAATTCCTCGACATTTGGCGACGTGGGTGACATCAAGGTTATAAGAATTCCTCGACATTTGGCGACGTGGGTGACACAAAGGTTATATGAATTCCTCGAAATTTGGCGACGAGGGTGTCTCCAAGGTAATATGAATTCCTCGACATTTGGCGACGTGGGTGACACCAAGGTTATATGAATTCCTCGAAATTTGGCGACGAGGGTGTCTCCAAGGTAATATGAATTCCTCGACATTTGGCGACGTGGGTGACATCAAGGTTATAAGAATTCCTCGACATTTGGCGACGTGGGTGACATCAAGGTTATTAGAATTCCTCGACATTTGGCGACGTGGGTGACACAAAGGTTATATGAATTCATCGAAATTTGGCGACGAGGGTGTCTCCAAGGTAATATGAATTCCTCGACATTTGGCGACGTGGGTGACACCAAGGTTATATGAATTCCTCGAAATTTGGCGACGAGGGTGTCTCCAAGGTAATATGAATTCCTCGACATTTGGCGACGTGGTTGACATCAAGGTTATAAGACTTCCTCGACGTTTGGCGACGTGGGTGACATCAAGGTTATAAGAATTCCTCGACATTTGGCGACGAGGGTGTCACCAAGGTAATAGGAATTCCTAGACATTTGGCGACGAGGGTGTCACCAAGGTTATATGAATTCCTCGACATTTGGCGACGAGGGTGTCACCAATGTAATGTGAATTCCTCGAAATTTGGCGACGAGGGTGACATCAAGGTTATAAGAATTCCTCGAAATTTGGCGACGAGGGTGTCACCAAGGTTATAAGTATTCCTCGACATTTGGCGATGAAGGTGACATCAAGGTTATAAGAATTCCTCGACATTTGGGGACGAGGGTGTCGTAAAGGTTATAAGAATTCCTCTACATTTGGCGACGAGGGTGTCGCAAAGGTTATACGAATTCCTTGACATTTGGCGACGAGGGTGTCACCAAGGTTATAAGTATTCCTCGACACCTCGACATTTGACGACCAGAGTGGCTTTATGGTTATAAGAATTCCTCGACATTTGGCGACGAGGGTGTCACCAAGGTTATAAAAATTCCTCGACGTTTCTCTTTTGTCTTCGGAAACAGACAAGCAATAAAAGAAATATGCTGCTTTTGAAGCTGTTCTGTTTTCTGTGCATTAAATGTGACTTAAGAACACATACAATGCAATGATTAAATACGTACTTGTTTAATTTCATACATAAAGAAACGATATTTTGTTACTCAGATAGTTTGCTTGTGTTGTCCTTTGAAAATATGTGAATTTTGTTTATTGATACCTCTTCCTTCATATGTTACGGTAAATTACTTTCGTAAAGGTATGATATTTACTTTGTATTAAATACAGCGTTGAATATTGGGCCTGAAAGAATATAAGTATCTTCCATGGACGAGAGTGTAAGATAGGTTCATCCCGATCCGAGCGTAGGGTATTTTGCGGAAACGAATTTTACCCTGCGCGAGGGTCGGGATGAACGTACATTACACGAGCGGCTATGGCAGATGTTTTTTCTCCCACCTCAGTTAAACAAACTTAAGTACAAATGTATTTTTTGCTGGACCTCTTTTGTGCGTAGTGAAATAAATGCGTATGTGATCAATCGTGGTTGTCATGGATATGCGCGCTGTGATGCAGATTATGTTTATAGTTAAATCGGTCTTTAAATAGTTCTGAGGAGAGTGAAGTTCTATTTCTTGAAAGGTGCATGAAAACATATTATGGCGACATATGAAGCGAGAAATAATTAATTAGCATTCTAAGCATTGCCACAAGACAAGGTTTCTATGATGCTACAGACGACAGTTTTACAATGTGATGACTATTAAAAAGGAGTTCCATACGTGTATACGTTTTATCTTTGCCCGTGGGCAAAATACGAATTTCTAGCATTTTTATTTTTTTGGATCTACTTATCTGAGGTGGGAGAATTATGTTTCAAACTTCAATATTTAAACATACAGGTTTTCTGGTTGCGGTAATAACCTACCCTTTTCACGTTTTTCTTAATTTGTTGGTAGGAAGAATCAATACAGATGTTTAATTGTAACATTTGTACTCCTGAAAAGTTCAACCAAGAAAATAAAAAATATATTTAAGTCATATTGATTACTTTTCGCTAAACATAGTAGCGACATGTCATCTAATTCCTTATATACGATCGTTATATCCTTCGGATAAATAAAAGTACATAAATGAAGAAAGGGGTTTTTGCTAAAAGGGAAAGTTTAAATTTGCAAACACTGGACGAAGCCCATGTTTATGTTTGCTGCTCATTTGAGGAGCTCCGTTCAATTACGGTCTATTTAGCAATACATTTCTGTCTCCGTCCAATCGTTAAACTAATCTTGGTAGATTATTTCCCCAAATTGCTTCCTGAGACCGTTACAGCAAAAGACTCTTTCATGTCATGTTGACGGCATAATGAACTGGAAATGGATACTGGGTCGTTTTTGTGCTCGGCACGTTAATTGTTAATGCGCATGTAATAAGATAAATAGAAACGGCAGAAAACTTGTCATGGAACCTCTCGATAAAAGCAATAGAGCCGATGCTTTGTTCAGCATGAGCCGTGGGCTGTGACTCGAACAAAATATTGAAATGGGACTTTTTTTGTTCTAAACATAAAGAAAAAAGGCCAGGACATTTTTACGAAAATATACGTTTGATGATAAAGTTGAATTTAAACTCAATTAAGGATGTTAAATGCTGGAAAAATAAGGAAACACAATTATTCTCCCCGCTAATCTGTCATCTTAATTATAAAAATGAAACAAAACAAGTGTGTTCTAGAATATGGACAACAATGAAAATGTTTCTAGGTTTAAAAAAGTATTTTTTTTTACAACAAATAAAATTGCATATCGCCTATCGGCCTTCCATTAACAATGTGTGTATACCACGTGATAAATTGCGTCATTATTGCTACGTCGGAAGGCAATATTTGCTTGGAATAAAGACTTTAAACAAAGATAACTTCAATATTTTTTCACCATTTTAAATGAAACATAGCGCAGTCTACGCCGCTTACGTAGCACTGCATTCGGTCTTTTACCAGAGTTTGATTGAGAGTTTAGTTTCTTAAATCACTTAGACAAACCTTTTCACAATACGGCCGTCTGACGGAGCACTGTTAAAACATGACTTTGGAAACAGGTTTGTCGAAGTATTTAAAACTAATCACCTTATGAAAATTCGGTAATAAAACGAAGGCGGGGCTCTTATTTTATTTAAGATTTTACACAATATATCTTAACTAAAACATTAAAAAGATAAATCAAATAAATCAACTTACTTTAACTCAAAAACTGTATTGCATCCTTCACAGAAGACATACATTGACATGTTAATGGTATATGGCAAAAAAATGAAAAAAATAAACTAATTAATTGAATGGAAATAATAAATGCGTGCTTATACATACCTGGAACATGTATTTGAGATAGAGTGTGATACACAATTTCTGCACCTGTGCTATTTCGAAAGAGAAAACAAAAAAAGCGTGAAACATACTCCCTGCAATATGATATTTGCAGAGACGTGTATAAACAAGCTGTTTATATCTGAAACAGTAACTGAAGTCTGTTTATCACGTGTGGCCCAATATCATACCTTAGTTATGTTGAGACTGGTCAACAGGGAACCATAATGGAACTAATTGTGCTAAGTTCGAAAATACAGTCGAACCTCGTTGGCTCGAAATCGTTTGTCTCGAATTCCTGGTTGGCTCGCACTGTATGTTAAGGACCAATCTATTTAAACTGAACGTAATCATTCCCGCTTGGCTCGAATTTTCCGATGCTCGATGTCCCTTGAAGTTCGAGCCATCGGGGTTCGACTGTGCCACACTGTCTTCAAATATGTTCAAGGAATAATACATGTATCAGAAATACGATCATATGATAGTATCATGTAGGCTGTAGAAATGTACATTTTCAAAGACATTATAGTATTCAGAAGAATATATGTAGTGCGATGCAATGCAAAAGAAAAGTATTAAACCATTATACATCGTATGTATGAGAAGCAACCAAATACGATGATGTACTTTGAAGAATACAAAGCAAAATAATACACGCTATCCGCAGGCGCCATTGGCTTTTGGAAAGGAAATAAAAGGCACTGACAACTGCAAGAGCTTGTAAGAGCGAGTTGAGCTAATTACAAGGAATGATTGTACAAGATATAAAAAGTTTAACCACAGTAAATATAATAATGGGAGCTCATATCAACGTTTAGGTATTTGCTGTTTTTATGTTGTTTTTTTAAAACTAATGCTACATTGTATTTATGTTTTATTTACTCCATTTTAGGGTAAAGGTATGAATACCTGGGGCAACACTTCAAGCAACCTTACGTTTCCCGAGCCGCACATCATGACGGTGGTAAAAAATGGTTCGTTCACGTTTTCTACTATCTATGATGCTGACATGTATGGCAAATACGAAGATTATTCTATAAACATGTCAAACATTGACTTCGATGGGTACGAACTACTGTCAATGCTGGCCAAGGAAACAGAGCGAAAATATGACGAAACAGCTCAGACAGCGATTATAATTGTGTTCTCCATGCTGATCCTGTTCGGATCCGTAGGAAATGGGTTGGTCTGCTACGTTGTCTTCCGGAATGCTCACATGCGGACGCCGCGAAATATCTTTATTATCAATCTTGCAATATCTGATCTAACGCTGTGCTTATTTACGCAACCGTTGAATTTGTACAGACTTTTAAATAATCAATGGCACCTCGGTGAATTTATGTGCAAGTTGTCTGGAATGTTGCAGGGAACAAATGTTTTTGTTTCTACCATAAGTATCACCGCAATAGCCCTCGACCGTTTTCAAGTAATTGTTTATCCAACGAAGGACAGCTTAAAGAAAATAGGGGGCGCAGCATCACTGATTACGATTTGGATCATCTCTCTGTTAATGTCAAGTCCTTTAATTATATTTTCGTTATATAATGAGCATCAAATATTTCCTGAAGTTGACTTTCATATGTGTTACTGCGTGGAAGACCTAACTTTACGAGCGGAAAAGGGCGCATACTCCGTGGCTTCAATGATGGTACAATACATCTTGCCAGTAATAACTGTCTCCATAGCCCACGCACGGATCTGTAATAAACTTAGATACCGAATGGTGAACAGGCGTCCAAGAAGAAGTTCAGGGGAATTTAACTGCAATCCAAACCCAAGTAATAGGCCATCTGATAATAGGACTGCAAGAAAAAGAAAGACCAATGTATTATTGGCCATGATTGCAATAGTGTTCGTTTTAAGCTGGATGCCGTTGAATATAAGTAACATTCTAGTGGAATTTCAGTTTCAAATGTTCCGTGACAAAGGCATAATAAACTATGTGTACCTGGTTTGTCATATTTTAGTATTAAGTTCAGCCTGCTCAAATCCTGTCCTGTACGGGTGGTTGAACGACAATTTTAGAAAGGAGTTCAATAAAGTCCTACAGTGTGGGTGTTTCCGGTGGGTCAAAAACAAGTGGACCTCTGTTAGGACCACCAGAAAGAGAAGTGTACCTGCCGTCTCCTTCGCTATCGGAGAGAAAGTGGAGGCTACAAATAACGTTCTAGGACCATCAAGACGGCCAACGAACACCTCACAGATGTTTATGACGACGGAACTAGATCAAACCTGTCATCACTCTTTGCTGACAGTGTAATTTGTTGAGTTGATATACATTCTTCAGACATTTGTTGACGTAAAGATCAATACTAGTTTGAGCTATGTCATTAGCAGTATATGCGGTCGTGTTAATCTTTACCCGTTTGCATCACATCAGTTCTGTAACAAAGAGGCGTTCATGTATAACAATATAAATGTATTGCTTTTATTTGTCATTCAATGTTCATTTAGGCGATACAGGCGATGTTATTGTGTATAATCAGGGTGTAAACAAACGTCTTTAATGTCAGGATTTGAAACACTGCTGATTTAAATCTCATACCAAAGTTTTGTTCATTGTTTACTTAACTCTATGCTTAAAGCTGCACTCTCACAATTTAACCGTTTGTCAAACTTTTTTTTTGTCTTGGAATTAGAAATTTTTGGCGTAAATATCTGCTAACCAGTGATGAAAGACTGCTGACAAAAGATCAGATCACATATCTTCATATTTCCGTTCCAATTTTCATGTTTTATGGCTTAAACCGTTACTAACGGTTTAAGAAAAATAATAAAACATCAATTTTGGGACGGAAATATGTAAAGCTGCGATCTGATCTTTTGTCAGCAGTCTTTTATCACTGGTTTGCAGAAATTTACGCAAAAATTGTTTTAGACAAAAAATAAAAAAAGTTGTCAAAACGTTCAAACTGTGAAAGTGCAGCTTTAAACTCTCGTTTGTCACTGTTCTTACGTGTTCATAAGATGTGATGGCCTTCTAGAAAGGCGATATTAACATTTAATTTAAAATGTTTTCTTATCGTTTGCATATTTTAAAATGGAAAAGGCACAGTTTAAAATGATGCCAATTGATCGATCATCTATAAGTTTATACATTTGCGTATATTATAAATTGTATATACGCGGTTATTGTAGCATTTGTATTCAGCTTTAACCAAATCACGGCAAGACAAATAATAGGCGCCTAATCCATGGGTTATAGAAATTATTCCAGCTCGGCACGGGAATGCCACATGTATTGATTAAGTGGCATGAACATTACCATTTTCTTACTAGCGCGTCTGTTTTCCAAATAAAAAGTCGGGTTATTGTGACAACCTTCGTCATCGTTTTCGTCTTAGTGTAGAAGCTTCAAACTCGGCCATTATTAGAAAAACAACTCGTTTTTCATCCTAAGCCATAACTGAAAACCCGTTTAGGAACTTTATATGAAACTTGCTACATATGTAACCGGAGACAATGCACGCATGTATAGCAAGGCCCGTAACCTTTTTTCAACCATTCGTCGAGCTCCTTATTCGACAGAAAAAAACAGACGAGCATGTTTCCCTTGTGGCGCTCTTGATTCAAGTTTTCCCATCTCAGTATTACATAACGTGAATAGCATAAATCTAGTCTTGTTGATTTTAATTTAGAAAACGCTATGAAACATGATTTAGACCTTAATCATTTGGAATTATGTGCTTTAACTTCAGGTTGGAAAAAACGGTATAAACCTCCTATGGCAATTGCGTACCTGTCAAGGAAATACTACTTTTATGACGACCTGAACATTATGATGTGACCCTTCTTCCATCATGCGTACACTTCCCACTTCTAGCCAGGACCAACACCATCATCTTTAAAGCAAACCAATCAATATCAATTTGGGAGATCCCACATTCGACTAGTCAAATTGCTTTTGGAAACATCCTAACGATTTAGTCATTATTGTATCTAATGGGGTTTTTTCACTGCTCCATGGCATAGATGTTTGAGTATCTTTTTAAGCTTGCTTTTCGTGATGAAAGTAATATAAATCATTACCTGTTTGAGACGACCAACGTAAGTATTACGCGACGTGAAGTTTACATGCACACTATGCATTATGTTATGTACAGTTCATACTCCTTCGTTCACTCAATGGTTGTCTATCAGCCTTTTACAAAACAACTTTTGATGCAAAACATCAAAGACGCCGCGACTTTTGTTCAAACATGACTTAAAGGAAGCAGATGCAGTTCACCAGCATACCAAGTTTGACCATAAAGAAATTATTTTCATGACCAAACTGCTTACATACACAGTTTAGGATCCTTGAGCCATATCGTTCTTCAGATATTGAACGGAATCCCATTGTCCGCTAAAGGTCACAAACAGGTGATCCACTGACCTCAATATTTAAATGGTTCAACTACTGGTCATGATCAATCATACTACCAAATTTGATGTCTCTCAAATGCGTTCTGTATTTATCGAATGTAAATAATATATTCATTTGTTTACCTAAAATTAACCACACATATTGTATATGTTTAAAGCCCCAGTCCCAGCATAGTTTAATAATGCATTAGTTTGATAAAAAAATGCATTGATTGCAATAAAAACAATGCCATTAAACCGAAAGGCTAATCTAAGTAACTACAATTGTTGCCTACTACGTGACCATATCGCTTTAAATTCTAATTAATTTCCTATTTTAGCTTAGAATTAATTAGATTAAATATTTTTAAACAAAATAATCATACTACACTGTTATTTTCATAAAATATTTTAATTAAAGCTGGATAATATAAATTTGAAGAAAGGGAGGTGATAGGGAAAAGATACGGCCATGCTTATTGCATAGTTGGGGAACAGTCCATACTGTTATATGTAATGAATTTATATTTAAATTATTGTGAAATATGTATTTTATCAAAACTCTTTTTGTCAGGATTTTTAGTGACATGAGTTCTATTTGATAAACTTGGAAACTTATTTTGTACGGATATATTCACTGGGGAATATTGACAGAGTGATATTGCTATAACTAGAGGCAACGTATATTGTCCATGGATGTTTCATGAACGTTAGTTATATTGTCTCTCTCTTCTAGGTCAAATTAAAGTATGGTCCATGCCGTTATTAAACGAAGAACCTTATGTCAAATTTTCTAAATAGTTTTAACATTCTAAACGACACAATGTATCCTTAATCTTGCCGTGTGTTGTAAATTAGACATTCGCGCCAGATAATTTCGATCTTGAAGTCATGTCGGAAATGACGTTTTAAAATAGTGTCCAGCCTCTGCGTGCTGACGTTTGGTAAGAACGTGAAATGAGGCTTGATATTCAAAACAGTTAAAAAAATTATATGACTGTATAGTTTCGCTGTCATTTTTTTAACACAAACATTATAAAACGAGTTTTGGAAGAGTTCTAAAGCTAGCTTTTTACTTTCAATAATACATTTCTATAAACAAGCTACAAGCATACACTTATACATACACTTGTCTTTCAAATTCATTTTTTTATTTCATTAAATGCAAAACACTCCTCTCCGAAAGCATAATACTGCGAGTTCACTTATTAAGAAATCATAATGTATTCAAGTCACTGGTCCACAATTTGCAATCATTATACTGAACAAATCGTTTCACGTTTTGCCTGAGTTGAGCCGGTGTAAAAATGTTAACATATTCCATTGTTATTATATACTTTGTGTATAGGCTTTGAAAATGTGTGTATATGTCCCTCCAAAATATATATATAGACATATAAATACACAAAACATATTTGGTAAATTTATTGTAAAGTTATTTTAAAGACAAAAGACCAAACGTTTATAAATCAATGTGTTCTATTTGCCAACGTTTGGTCGACGAACGCAGCGACACCTGCTGTCTATACAGATCCACATGCGGTTGTTATCGTCGCAAGTGTGGTCTGCCGTGTTGGTGCAGTTGCTGTTGTAAACGCATCCAGTGTTCGCTAAGAACAAAGACAGGTGTTATAAGATGTGCGAAAATGGCTGAACATACTGCATTTGATATATGTATACAAATTGTTCATGTAGATTCAAGAGACATTCGAAGTTTGGAGTCCGAGAGAGATTAACAACCTAACCGGCTTTCCCAGCTCTTCAAGTCGCCTTGACTTGTATAGCATTCACGACTTTTGCGATAGTCATGACATTCACGACCATAAATTAGACATTTAAAACACCTGAAAAACGTTAACAACATTCTCGACATACAAACTTTTAACATCGTTAACGGCATTCACAACACTCTCGACTCCCAAGAAAATGGAAAACATTCGCGACGTCCACGACTTGCTTTACATAAGCAAGAGAACATAACATTCGCCACATTATCAACAAACACAACAGCTATAACGTACGCTACATTAACAACATTCGCCACATTATCAACAAACACAACACCTATAACGTACGCTACATTAACAACATTCGCAACATCTATAGCATTCGCGACATGACCAACACTCACAGGATTAGAAACTTTCGCAATATCTACAACATTTGCAACATTAGCATTAGTTTCGAAATTAACAGATTGATCGACATTAGTTATATACTCAACATTCACTACATTCGCTACACTAATAACATTCATAACACTCGCGCCATTTATACCAGCTATTAGCTACCTAACTTGTGTTGTTGCCAGGAATCATCAACCCGTCAGTATATACTTCCCACAAAATCATTTCAATGTTTACGACACAGCCACCCAACTGTGTAAATAAAAGTGTCTCGCGCTCGCAACTTTGTTAAGCATTTTCATCGGCTAAAACTCAAGAAAGAAATTCAACGCAAGCGCCTTAGCTAGTGGGCCATATCACGCCACTAACCTTTGTTCAGCCAACCAACCGAAGGGTTAATGACCTAGTTTAATCCTTCTATAAGTGAACCCCCCCCCCCCCCCAACAAAAACAACGTGTTTTGATCTTCACTAATTGCCTAATTGTCTTAACAGATCTCAGATTAAGCTGTGCAGTTTCAGTTTTTGAGATTTTATAATAGAAATGGACCCTAAATTGCCCTGAGCAAATAAACAAAAAACAGGAATTTGGCCCATACTGTGACATCAGTGCAATTAGAAGGAGATGCACAGGGTATGATTATCATGCCTAACATTCCTAAAACTAGGCCTTTAAGCTGTATAAGGCTTGAGATCGCTTTTCAAGAAATAGAATCCCTTTTGATGATTAACTCCTTCTTTCCACCAACACGATCACCGCCATGACACGTGCATGCAATAGCGACATATGTTTGTCATATCTGCTTTCAGCTGCAACCCCCACATTCGTTTCAAACCCATTATGACGAACCCGGCAAAACGCTTACTGTCAAAACAAAAACCTGTACACTTACATAAGTAGTTGGACCAAAACCTTCAGATGAACAACTCATGGCGAGGCTCCCTGGTGACATACTGTATTTGCTTATTATTGTAATGCCTTATGAACTGTGATTAGCGTCCGGCAGCACTTAATTTGGGATATGTTTGTTCTTAAGCGAATTTACTTAAATAAATACAAACAGTCCTCTTAACTTAGAATGGGTTCCGGCCATAGTACACATTGACGGAATTCACGTTCATTAGTTATTTTTCAAAATACAACTTGTAAAGCACATGTGGTGCTATTAAAAATTGCTGCCTTGCCCGATTTACGATAATATGTAATGCCCGATTTACCGATAACAGCATTTTCAACGTTAACGACATTCACAACATTTACGAAAGTCTTAACATCAGCAATAGGCGCGGTTTTGCTTGGAAAAGGACAGTGAAAACTCAACTCAAGTCCCTTATAACAGGTTTAAGCTAAGCTCGCTATGTTTATGCTTCTTTATTTTGCATTATATTTACTTCTTAAGTAATAATAGTATTTGGAGTTTAATACTTAATAGTAATAAGTATAACAATACACAACTTTCCGATTATCAAAATTAATTTTTAGCATGCATTTTGTCACATAAGCTTATAATATTTATAATAACCTACTTAAGCCTGTTAAGCCTAAGAAGTTTGAGAAATCAGGGCCTTGTCTTACTTGAACAAGTGCAGATTTGTTGAACACACTCCAAGTGAAAGTTTGAACCGCATTGTATTCCTTGGCATTCGCTGATATTGTTGTTCGGACAGTCGGAGGCTAAGACCACGTACACTGGAATGTATATACTAGTATATGAAGCCACTAATTCAAGTGTGTTAAAGTGACTCGCTCATGTTTTCAGAATAAAAACATAGTTTTTTCCCGGTAATGCACAAGTAAACACTTATTTTAACATGATTTTACTCTATGATATCGAAGTTGCAGAAAAAAAAATACAATTATTGCATAAAAAGTGTATGTTGGTTTTAGTTGGGTTCGAACCCACGCCGGTTAAGTCAAGAAAAGAGTAGAATGCCGGTTAGTCCACACGGCCACTGGGACTTTAACAAAAGGATGGATATGTTGACATTCATAACACCACGTGATAATGTCAATCAATCAATCACGCAACACCAGAGCCGTAATTAATTTTTATTAATGCGATTGAAAAAAAAACGATATTTGAGCAATATCAACATTTGCTGAAGGGTTCCAGCTTTTGGTATTTTTGTTTTAACACTCCTTATGATTTGCCACATTTTTATTTCCTAATTAAAAAAGTGCATTTTGAAAACCATGAGCGAGTTACTTTGAACTTAAAAAAAATGCAATAACTAATCTAACCAACCTCATCGGTCTAGTGAGTATACCTATCTTGACTAGATAAGATATAGGTATTAACCCTTATAAAGGAGAGAAATTGTTACTTTTGATTTTTGACTTTAATAATTATGTTGGAATTTTGCGGAGATAAAGAATTGTGAAAACAGTTCAAGAAGTCAGCTTATCTAAATGTAAATGACTTCTTCATTTTTGATACTATTTAAGAATATATACACTTACCTGACAGTGCAACGAAAAGTGCGACGATTTTCATTTTTCCAGAGAGAAATTACATTCAATGTTCTCAACCAAGGCGAAATTGAGGAATGAGGTTTTCTTATCTGAGACTCCTTTATTGACATGGTTTCGGTGCTCTGTTGATAACGCACAGTTTTGACAATACATGTTACAATGTAAACCTGTAAAATGTAGCAACGCGTTCGTCGATGAAATATCTTAAAATAAAGGAATGCTATTGGTGTATGTATTGGTCCTTTCACGAAATTTTCATTCTATACATGCCGGTACTTCAAACATTTTGAAAAAAATACCAAACTCTTTATTCATCTTAAACAGAAGTGTCCTGGGACTGTAATTGCAAGCTCTTTATTCATCTTTAACAGAAGTGTCCTGGGGCTGTAATTGCAAGCTCTTTATTCATCTTAAACAGAAGTGTCCTGGGGCTGTAATTGCAAGCCCTTCATTCATCTTAAACAGAAGTGTCCTGGGGCTGTAATTGCAAGCCCTTCATTCATCTTAAGCAGAAGTGTCCTGGGGCTGTAATTGCAAGCTCTTCATTCATCTTTAACAGAAGTGTCCTGGGACTGTAATTGCAAGCTCTTTATTCATCTTTAACAGAAGTGTCCTGGGGCTGTAATTGCAAGCTCTTTATTCATCTTAAACAGAAGTGTCCTGGGGCTGTAATTGCAAGCTCTTTATTCATCTTAAACAGAAGTGTCCTGGGGCTGTAATTGCAAGCTCTTTATTCATCTTAAACAGAAGTGTCCTGGGGCTGTAATTGCAAGCCTTTCATTCATCTTAAACAGAAGTGTCCTGGGGCTGTAATTGCAAGCCCTTCATTCATCTTAAACAGAAGTGTCCTGGGGCTGTAATTGCAAGCCCTTTATTCATCTTTAACAGAAGTGTCCTGGGGCTGTAATTGCAAGCTCTTTATTCATCTCTAACAGAAGAGTCATGGGGCTGTCATTGCAAGCTCTTTATTTATCTTAAACAGAAGTGTCCTGGGGCTGTGATTGCAAGCTCTTTATTCATCTTTAACAGAAGTGTCCTGGGGCTGTAATTGCAAGCTCTTTATTCATCTTAAACAGAAGTGTCCTGGGGCTGTAATTGCAAGCTCTTTATTCATCTTAAACAGAAGTGTCCTGGGGCTGTAATTGCAAGCTCTTTATTCATCTTAAACAGAAGTGTCCTGGGGCTGTAATTGCAAGCTCTTTATTCATCTTAAACAGAAGTGTCCTGGGGCTGTAATTGCAAGCTCTTTATTCATCTTAAACAGAAGTGTCCTGGGGCTGTAACTGCAAGCCCTTTATTCATCTTAAACAGAAGTGTCCTGGGGCTGTAATTGCAAGCTATATTCATCTTAAACAGAAGTGTCCTGGGGCTGTAATTGCAAGCTATATTCATCTTAAACAGAAGTGTCCTGGGGCTGTAATTGCAAGCTCTTTATTCATCTTTAACAGAAGTGTCCTGGGGCTGTAATTGCAAGCCCTTTATTCATCTTTAACAGAAGTGTCCTGGCGCTGTAATTGCAAGCTCTTTATTCATCTTAAACAGAAGTGTCCTGGGGCTGTAATTGCAAGCTCTTTATTCATCTCAAACAGAAGTGTCCTGGGGCTCTAATCGCAAGCTCTTTATTCATCTTAAACAGAAGTGTCCTGGGGCTGTAATCGCAAGCTCTTTATTCATCTTAAACAGAAGTGTCCTGGGGCTGTAATCGCAAGCTCTTTATTCATCTTAAACAGAAGTGTCCTGGGGCTGTAATTGCAAGCTCTTTATTCATCTTAAACAGAAGTGTCCTGGGGCTGTAATTGCAAGCTCTTTATTCATCTTAAACAGAAGTGTCCTGGGGCTGTAATTGCAAGCTCGTCATTCATCTTAAACAGAAGTGTCCTGGGGCTGTAATTGCAAGCCCTTCTTTCATCTTAAACAGAAGTGTCCTGGGGCTGTAATTGCAAGCCCTTCATTCATCTTTAACAGAAGTGTCCTGGGGCTGTAATTGCAAGCTCTTTATTCATCTTTAACAGAAGAGTCCTGGGGCTGTCATTGCAAGCTCTTTATTTATCTTAAACAGAAGTGTCCTGGGGCTGTGATTGCAAGCTCTTTATTCATCTTTAACAGAAGTGTCCTGGGGCTGTAATTGCAAGCTCTTTATTCATCTTAAACAGAAGTGTCCTGGGGCTGTAATTGCAAGCTCTTTATTCATCTTAAACAGAAGTGTCCTGGGGCTGTAATTGCAAGCTCTTTATTCATCTTAAACAGAAGTGTCCTGGGGCTGTAATTGCAAGTTCTTTATTCATCTTAAACAGAAGTGTCCTGGGGCTGTAATTGCAAGCTCTTTATTCATCTTAAACAGAAGTGTCCTGGGGCTGTAACTGCAAGCCCTTTATTCATCTTAAACAGAAGTGTCCTGGGGCTGTAATTGCAAGCTATATTCATCTTAAACAGAAGTGTCCTGGGGCTGTAATTGCAAGCTATATTCATCTTAAACAGAAGTGTCCTGGGGCTGTAATTGCAAGATCTTTATTCGTCTTTAACAGAAGTGTCCTGGGGCTGTAATTGCAAGCCCTTTATTCATCTTAAACAGAAGTGTCCTGGGGCTGTAATTGCAAGCTCTTTATTCATCTTAAACAGAAGTGTCCTGGGGCTGTAATTGCAAGCTCTTTATTCATCTCAAACAGAAGTGTCCTGGGGCTGTAATCGGAAGCTCTTTATTCATCTTAAACAGAAGTGTCCTGGGGCTGTAATCGCAAGCTCTTTATTCATCTTAAACAGAAGTGTCCTGGGGCTGTAATTGCAAGCCCTTTATTCATCTTAAACAGAAGTGTCCTGGGGCTGTAATTGCAAGCTCTTTATTCATCTTAAACAGAAGTGTCCTGGGGCTGTAATTGCAAGCTCTTTATTCATCTTAAACAGAAGTGTCCTGGGGCTGTAATTGCAAGCTCTTTATTCATCTTTTACAGAAGTGTCCTGGGGCTGTAATTGCAAGCTATATTCATCTTAAACAGAAGTGTCCTGGGGCTGTAATTGCAAGCTCTTTATTCATCTTAAACAGAAGAGTCCTGGGGCTGTAATTGCAAGCTATATTCATCTTATACAGAAGTGTCCTGTGGCTGTAATTGCAAGCTCTTTATTCATCTTAAACAGAAGTGTCCTGGGGCTGTGATTGCAAGCGCTTTATTCATCTTAAACAGAAGTGTCCAGGGGCTGTAATTGCAATAAGCAAATTAGATTGAACTTTAATTTAAGATTAGAAACTAAGTGTTTTTATTGGCCTGTATATTCAGCTGACTAATAGACTGAATGGAATCACTGAGGCATGTCTAAGGATAAGATCAATATTAAAAACTGGCCCTGGAACAAAGCAGTTGTGATGAATTTAAAGTAATATCGCAGATATTTAGAAAATCCTCACGCCGTATTTGATTTCCCGCTGTTTCTTTTTTGTAATTGTGCATGATTTAATGAATTGGAGGCTGAAATAGAATGAGGCCGCATACATTAACATCAAATATATCCAAACCACATACACATACATGCCGTTGTTACATATATTGCTCGAGCCAAATTAGAACAGTCAGTGCCCTGAAGTCACGATAGGCGTTACATAAACATGTGAAATACTTCCAAATTACGTTCCAAATTAAGATAAATAGCACTAGAAATTGTCTGTTAGAACGTGTTTTTTTTCTAAATTTGGATAGTCATCGAAAGCTCCGTATTGACAATATTGGAAACTAACATTGTTTAGTACGAACAGTAAATTTTGTGGAAATGAAATAAGCTTTTCAATGCAAAAAATGTCTTTTTCCTATTTACTTTTGAGTTATGGAGGAATATGATTTATTTTCAGCATCTTTCGGATCATCATCACCATCCTCCGATGAGAAATAAACAGTCAATTTGAAAAAAACTTTGGTTTCGTGTATTATAAATGTATCAACATGAATTTGTGTTTATGTGTACTAGTCTGTTTAAATAAATGGTCGAAAGATTGTCAAAGCCACGGCTTCATCATTTGCGTTGAAGCCTTGCCGTCGTCATAGGCGTTGAAGCCTTGGCGTAGCCATCCGCGTTAAAGCTTTGGTTTCGTCATCGTCGTTGAAGCCTTGGTGTAGCCATTCGCGCTAAAGCCTTCGTTTCGTCATCTGCGTTTGAAGCCATGGTGTCGTCATCTACGTTTGTATCCTTGGTGTCGTTATCCGCGTTTTAAGCTTTGATTTCGTTATCAGCATTTGAAGCCTTGGTTTCGTTTTTCGCGTTTGAAGCCTTGGTATCGTTATCCGCGTTTGAAGCCTTGGTGTCGTTATCCGCGTTTGAAGCCTTGGTGTCGTTATCCGCGTTTGAAGCCTTGGTATCCTTATCCGCGTTTGAAGCCTTGCTGTCGTTATCCGCGTTTGAAGCCTTGGTGTCGTTATCTGCGTTTGAAACCTTGGTGGCGTTATTTGCGTTGAAGCCTTGATGTCGTTATCCGCGTTGAAGTCTTGATTTCGTTATCCGCGTTTGAAGCCTTTGTGTCCTTATCCGCGTTTGAAGCCTTGGTGTCGTTATTCGCGTTTAAAGCCTTGGTGTCGTTATCCGCGTTTAAAGTTGGTGTCGTTATCCGCGTTTCAAGCCTTGGTGTCGTGATCCGCGTTGGTGTTTTCATTGGCGCTGAAGCCTTGATGTTGTCATTCCTGTTGGTGTTGTCATTAGCGCGGAAGCCTTGATTTTGTGATCTACGTTGGTGTTTTCATTTGCGCTTAAGTATTGGTTTCGTGATTCACGTTGGTGTTTTCATTGGCGCTGAAGCCTTGGTTTCGTGATCCGCGTTGGAGTTGTCATTGGCGCTGAAGCCTTGGTTTTGTGATCCACGTTGGTGTTTTCATTGGCGCTGAAGTCTTGGTCTCGTCATCCACGTTGGTGTTGTCATTAGCGCTGAAGTATTGGTTTCGTGATTTGCGTTGGTGTTTTCATTGGCACTAAAGCCTTGGTGTCGTCACCCGCGTTGGTGTTGTCATTTGCGCTGAAATCTTGGTTTTGTGATCCACGTTGGTGTTGTCATTGGCGCTGAAGCCTTGATTTCCTGATCCACGTTGGTGTTTTTATTAGCGCTGAAGCCTTGGTGTTGTCATCCGCGTTGGTGTTGTCATTTGCGCTTAACTATTGGTTTCGTGATCCACGTTGGTGTTTTCATTGGCGCTGAAGCATTGGTGTCGTCATCTGCGTTGGTGTTGTCATTTGCGCTAAAGCCTTGGTGTTGTCACCCGCGTTTGAAACCTTGGTGCCATTACCCGCGTTGGTGTTGTCATTGGCTATGAAGTTGGGTGTCGTCATGTGCGGTTGAAGCGTTGGTGTCGTCATCTGCGTTTGAAGCCTTGGTGTCTTTATGCGCGTTTAAATTCTTGATGTTGTCATTGGCGCTGATGCCTAGGTGTCATCATCCGCGTTTGAAGCCTTGGTGTCGTTATCGGCATTTGAAGCCTTGCTGTCGTTATCCGCGTTTGAAGCCTTAGTGGCGTTATCCACATTTGAAGCTTTGGTTTCGTTATCCGCGTTTGAAGCCTTGGTGTCGTCATCTGCGTTTGAAGCCTTGGTGTCGTTATCCGCGTTCGAAGCCTTTGTGTCGTTATCCGCGTTTGAAGCCTTTGTATCCTTATCCGCGTTTGAAGCCTTTGTGTCCTTATCCGCGTTTGAAGCCTTTGTGTCGTTATCCACGTTTGAAACCTTAGTGGCTTTATCCACATTTGAAGCTTTGGTGTCGTCATCTGCGTTTGAAGCCTTGGTGTTGTTATCCGCGTTTGAAGCCGTTGTGTCGTTATCCGCGTTAGATGCCTTGGTGTCGTTATCCACGTTTAAAGCCTTGTTGTCGTTATCCGCGTTTAAAGCCTTGGTGTTGTCATTGGCGTTGAAGGTTCGTGTTGTCATCTGCGTTTGAAGCCTTGGTGTCGTTATCCGCGTTTGAAGCCTTGGTGTCGTTATTCGCGTTTGAAGCCTTGGTGTCATTATCCGCGTTTAAAGCCTTGGTGTTGTCATTGGTGCTGACGTCTTGGTGTCGTCACCTGCGTTTGAAACCTTGGTGTCGTCATCCACGTTTGAAGCCTTGGTGTCGTTATCCGCGTTTGAAGCCTTGGTGTCATTATCCGCGTTTGAAGCCTTGGTGTCGTTATCCGCGTTTGAAGCCTTGGTGTCGTTATCCGCGTTTAAAGCCTTGGTGTTGTCATCCGGGTCTGAAGCCTTGGTTTCGTCATCCGGGTCTGAAGCCTTGGTGTCGTCATCCGCGTTTGAAGCCTTGTTTGGTCCCGTCATCTGCGTTGAAGCCTTGTTGTCGTTATCCGCATTTGAAGATTTAGTGTCGTCATCCGCGTAACCGCCTTGTTGTCGTTATTGACGTTGAAGCCTTGGTGTCATAAGTTCCGTCAGAGTGTACTATAGCCGGAACGCAAGAGTGTCAATAAATGATCTATGTCGTTACTTCAATAATAAATGTTACAAAAGTAAAAAACTATTTTTAGTACTGGGAAAAAAATAAATGTGCACAATGGTACCGCGAAATACCGAAAATAAGACTCTGTTATAAATCCTAACAAAGACCAAAACCTTGATCCTAATTAAAACGGGCCACCAATGACTACGACAGATCTTTATTGAGCCTCCAAACTTATCATAAACAACTAATTCATTTTCCTAAACATTCAATGCAAACAGACATCATTTAAGTTTGGAAATACATGACATTTCTAGCGTTTCATCTATATAATAAACAACTATTTCATTAAAATTCAGTTCAAACTCAATTTATTTAAACTTGAAGTTTAGGACCGTAAATTTTTCATGGAATCCATGTTGCATCACACCGGAAGGCAGCAAGTTCTAATTTCAGCAAATACCGAAAGTAGAATACTAAATTTATACTAGTAGCTTACTTTCCTGCCACTCGGAATTAAATGGTACTGTAACATTTGAAAAATCAAGTGATGACCCTTTGCAAGATGGCCGCACGTGTTTTTACTGATCAATTATTTTTGTGAAAAATTCATAATGGGGATTGATAAAGGGACCTATAGGATTCGTATTAGGACTTTTTGTATGCCGGGACGTGTGAGGAATAGACTCCATGGACTAAAATTGTGCAGACAAAGTGTTTCATTGTGTTAACGGTTGTTGGTTGCACTTTCATTGCTCGTGATACCATGTTGCGATGTCGAGGTCAACCCCGGCCCCGGTTAGGAAATCGGGGGGGAGTTGTAGATGATACACTAAATACACTGTTTACCGAAGAAGAAGTTCTTCGAGCTATTAATGCCCTCGCTGTAGGCAAAGCTCCAGGGCCAGATGGTATACTTGCCCAGTTTATTAAAACTACTAAGGATTTGACATTACCATTTATAACTCGATTATTCAACCGTGTATTTGAGTCGGGTCAATTTCCTGATAAATGGTTTGAGAGTATTATTTGTCCTATTCATCAGTCTGGCTCAATGTATGATAATAACTACCGAAGTATATCACTGATAAATTCAATTTGTAAAATATATTCTTCCTTACTTACAGTTGGGCAGAAAACAATGGTAAAATCGATGAGTCCCAGGTAGGCTTTCGATCTGGTTATTCAACGATTGATCATATTTTTACTCTTAATACAATAATACAAAGGGGTAGGGTATATGTCCTATACGTTGACTTCGCCAAAGCTTTTGATAATATCCATCATCCTGATCTATTTTCATGTTTATCTCGCAAAGGCATTACTTGCAAATTTTTGTTAACATTAAAAGCGATTTATGGAAACCTTGTCGCGCAAGTCAGAACAAGTCATGGCCTTACACAAAGATTGAGATGTTTAAAGGATACACGCCCGGGTGACATTTCTAGTCCTCTGACTTTTGTTTTGTTTATAAATGACCCCTGTACATATTTAAGAGATCACTGCAACTCGGGAATCATTGTATCAAACGAAATACCTGACATACTAACGCTAATGTTCGCTGACGACGTTGCAAACCCAGCTGAAACAATAGTACAATTTCAGCGGCAAGTTAATACAATTAAAACATTCTGTGGATGACAGTCAATGTAAATTAAACTGAGATTATAGTATTTCGTAACGGTGGACCTCTGCGAGGAAGGGAAAAGTGGTCATTCGGTGTTACGCCAATTAAGGTTGCTTCATTTTATAAATACATGGGCTTGAGATTTACTCCAAAGCTGTCATGATCCAAAGCCTTAAGTAAGTTAGCTATAGAAGCTACCAAATCGGTTAACTGCATCTAAGGTTTTCAACGTAAATTTGGATATCTTAACTATGCTGAAAGTTTTAAGATATTTGATTCTATGGTGAAACCTGTATTGCTTTATGGATCCGAAATATGGGGTACAAAATATTCTCCTATAGTAAAGCGTGTTCAAATTCAATGCTGTAAAAGGTTTTTAGGAGTGAATAAGTCTGTCAATAATGGTGTTGCTCTTGGGGAATGTGGTCGTTTACCTCTTCTTTTGGACTATACATGCAGATTTATAAAGTATTGGTGCAATTTACTTATTATGCCGAACATAATATCCAAAAAACTGTTGTATATGTTAGAACGGCTAGATGACATAGGTAGGCGAACATGGGCTTCTGGGGTTAGCGAAACCTTGTTTAAATTTGGGTTTGGCTTCGTATGGGTTAGTCAGGAAGTTGGCGATATACAGTTATTCATTGAAACGTTCAAATGTCGTGTATCAGATAGTTTCTATAATATTGCTAATATTGTTATATATTCATGGAAATGACAATGGTATTTTGGAATGACATTGCTGTAAATATGTTCTGTATTATGGGCCGGTGGCCGTAAATTAATTAAGTAACTTGACTTGACTTGAAAATCTCAGAATTTGTTTGTAATACAGGACACGTGTATCATCAGCGTCGGTACTTCACATTGGGTAGCTAGTTTACACCCGGCACGATTCTATGAAAAGAGCTAGATTTTCGGAACATTTTTATTTTTATTTTATAAGAGCAGTGATTCAATACTTCTGATAAACTTGATGGGAATGGACTTGCGGCAACTTTGAACTCAAGTCTTGATAGCGTCTTAGCTGGTCAAGCCATACTGCCATACTGCAGTTCTTGGGTGTAGAGATCGCTTCATTTACATGAAATCAACACGAGTTCCTGCATACAATGTATAAACATGCACTCTTCCTACCCACTCTATCCAAGCACCTTGTCTTTGATCTACTTATGATAATGATGTGTTATATGAGTGATATAATTATAAATATGTTTCATGGTGTGCGTGAATTAACCCATGATATTCGATTCCACGTGCAATAAATCAAAAGACTTATATGTTCTTTCAATTTAATTTCATGAACATCTATGATATAAACTATTGTCTTATAAAAAAATCGATCTCTTATATGTAACTGCTCTGGAATCGACGTTAACTTTATTGAAGACACTTATTAAAACACATAATACTATACAAAAGGGGGATAATAACATCAAAACGAATTATTTAAAATAACTACCATTAATTTTCATTTTCAAATTGTAGGCAACATGTGATTCAACATAAATTTAACAATGGTTATAAACATTTTGCGAAAACATTGCAATAGAGTGTGATTCTTTTATGTCTTGATATGACATTTCAACATTTTCCTGATGTACAATCATTAATTATACTATTAAAACAAGAAATTTACACAAATTTTTAATCAAATAATTGTTCCACAAACCAGAAAAAACGTGTCTGTTGTGATACTTTTGTATTCTTCGTGTTCAACTTTGTATTACTCGTATTGTTTTATTTCATTATACATTAACTTCGTTAACATTCACAAAATGACAGATGAAATGAAGAAAAAAACATGCTCATCATGCCTACCATAAATATAACGTTTAACTTCAGTGTAAATTGACAAGACACGGCCAGCCGATCGATACCCGAATGACCAATCAGTGTCAAGATTGGGCAGGGCTTATCAATTGCCCGTTGCTATCCGTCATGACATCCAGCACTCTGAATTGATTAACAGTAGTGTAATATGTTCTTTTCTGTCTGTTTATTTACTTAAACTAAGTGAAACAACGGCATGAAATAACAAATGTATTCCTCATTACTGAAATAAAGTACAGACAAATAAGTAATGCCGAAATACAGACTCAATATGCATCATATGTGTATGTAAAAGTTACCTTTTGTAGAATGTTAATGAAGATAATTCATTAAAATTGTATAAAATAAGTTATTTATCAAGGACATGTAGAATAAAAGCCAGCAAAATCCATTGCGTTTTTGACAATTTCTCTAAACCTACGTTGTGGTTGTTTACTTTAGTTTCGAAAGGAAAATTTAATAATATTTGATTAACATAAATTCTGGGACAGGGACCAATAACATCTTTCTCCCAGCTAACTTTGAGTTTAAAAATAGAGACTTTCTTTCTTTGTGATAAAGTTGGATGTTATTAGGTAATAATATATTCTTATAGACTAATGCTTAAATATTTAATTATGTCTACCTGAATCAAGTTTGGCATTTAATTAATAACAATAAACTAATGTTATACTTGCTTTTTTGGTACCACTTTCAATTCTATTTTTATTTGATCACCAAATATAACTTCTGTATATTGTTATTGTGTGCTTCTGTGTACTTGTCAGATGGCAGTTACTAGGGGGTCACGTGACAAAGTTGATATAGCCTTATCGCTATCCGGTTGTCCGGTATTGTGTATTTCTTCGACCGTTCGATACCGGGTTCTTAGAAATCGCATAGCAAGTTTGAAAGTATAAGATTGCAGATTGGAACATTTGAAAATGTCATTTAAAACCCTCCAATGCTTATGGAAAATATTAAGACAATAAATTTACCATTCCATAAAATTGTGCGATATATTGTTGTTAATTGTCAATGTACATCAAAGGGAGGTAAACGTAAGTGAGGTTTAACTAGTGTGGTACACATTCCGACATCTACGTTCTACTGAATATGGCATCGGGGTAGTTAACAAATAGTTTCCTGCAATATTATTGAGAAAAAGTTTTATTTTTTAATAAAATCAATATGTCTGACCTATAAGCTGTGTTTAATAATTGACAAACATTAAATCATTACAGTTTTATTTTATTACATGTAAACACAAAAAAAAACTGTAAGTCATACTGACAGAACGCCTTACAATTTTAATCAGATTAAAACAAATATAACAGTCAAAACCGCTTAACCGATGGCGATGGTTTATCACAATGTCTGTGTACAATGTAAGAAGTAAATATATACTAACTTACCCTAAACATGTTTCGGAAGAGTTTTATCGAGGCGCTAGTACCCAGCCATCATTTCCATGAGCTAGGGGCTATGCATCTATTCATATATTAGTCTTCTTTGAGAAAGAATCCCTGTGAAGAAATATGTGATATCTTAAATATGTTTGAACTTTATATTCACATTTCGCTGCAAAGATGCAATAACTTTGATTGACCTGTTGTTGTCCGCGTTTTTGACCGGGATGCCACAAATTTGTATTGCATGTAATCTTCCTTGTCTTATGTTCCATGTTATGGTAAATGGTCTATGAATCCGTACGATAATGGGCGGCGTTACCGCCAAATCATTCACTTGAACTTGTATAAAATCCTGTTTTAGCGTGATGCGGATGTAGTACTGTGACATTGTCATTTTTTACAGACTTGATTGACTGAATTTATATAAAATAATTGATTACTTTCATTTTTTTCATGATACATCTTGAATATATCATGCATTCTGTTGAGGCTTGTTGTAATTTTATGGGGGGGTTTATAATCAAACAACTACATAGCTGTTGTCAGCTTCATTTTCAGGATGCATGACTAGGAGATTTATTTTATTTTCATGTTTACACTGTTTCAGTCTTGGTACTACTTTGATTATTCAAATTTGCTATCGGACATCCAATCAAACTGCAGAGCGTAGTTATACATGACGTAAGTGAAGTGTAGAGTGGCCGCAATGGTTGATATCTGGTGCATCGGTCCAAGGTCAAGTGCCCTGGTAAAAACTGATCGACTGCACATTAAATACCTCGGTGCATATCGTGGCAGATGTCCAAAAATATTAAGTACAAAACAGATAATAGTAAAGAAAGGTTTGAAACTGTGAATGGTGTTATTGTGTAGCCTTGACATAAACCAGGGGAGACCTTTTTCAAGAAAATGAAGACATATAGTGGAAATGCAATAACCCACAAAACCTTTCATGGCAAGTGGTGAAGCATTATTGCGTACCACACAACAAATCATGTTAAAAGAATGAGACCATATTTCACAAAACTCATTCAAAGGAGTGAAATTCCGGAGGAAACGGGCTTCGCAGGAAAATCACAGCGATTATTCTGACAGTTTATCGAACATCTGTCTTTTACAGGATTTAATTAAATGGAGAAAAATCTAGAATGTTTCATTTCAACATCGTACGAAATTCTAAACATTAAAGGGTCGTTCATTAAGGTATTTTAAAAATAAATGCACCCTTTTTGTCACTGGGAAATGGTATATCTATCCTTGATTGGCTCTAAAGTACATATAATTGATAATCTGTTGAACACGACAATGTCACGCTAGTTAAAACACCATGTATTACGCCTTTAAATCTGGCATGCAAATACACAAACACACTAATTCGACCGTTCAGCCTTGGAAAAATAACTGATCTCCCACCCAAGATAAGTAAAATTAAATATTTGGCCAAACACAAAAACAAGACAAACAATGAGTCAGACGCCTGTGGTCATTAGCATGCGTTTTAATAGCGTCGAAGGCATCTTTTATTCTGTCCAAAACTGATGACACATCAACGTGATATGACAGCAGGGTCAAAACAGCCATTACTGTATAGACATAAATTCGTATTTTACATTTTCCATAGTTCGAAATATTATTGGCCAAATGCAAAATCTTGTACCTTGTAGCATCTGTAATCGGCAGAATTTTTGGGATTAAATGTTGAACCGTTTATAACAGTATTATGGGTGTAGGTTAGAATGCAATGCTTTCAGTAGATGCAGAAAATGCGTCACGTATAAGTGTTTAAAATATTCATCCGAAATATAAATATACAGCATACACAAATCTACAAACAACTAACAGCTATGACAGATTCAGAACAAAGGGAAATAACTGCAATGCATATAACTCGTTAAACTCCGAATGTGTACGGAAAGAAATGAATATGCATACAGCGCCCCCTGTTGTCATAATTCGTTATGCCTGTTACTTGGCAACCGCATTATGGCTAGTTCATTTAGCTTGCATAATTCTGCTCGTCTAATTTAGACTGCTTCATTCGGATAAGTCTATAATGCTTCGTGATTGTTGTATTGTGCCTACTTAAAATTCTATTCGAACTCCAACTTTATAATAAACATAAGGAAGTTATGTAGATTGTAACAAAAGATGCATTAATTAAATGATAATTTACAGACATTTTAACAAAGTGAAGTTAGTATATAATGCTGTAATTGTAATAGCTCTAAATAGGATTGGAATGTCAACATGCAGAATGCAAATGCCATCATGCAATACGACATGTCATAATGCATATTGTAAGTTTCATATCCCGAACGGAAATGTCGTCAAGCGTAATTGTTTACCTGAATACCATTACATAGATACTAACAGTCTTTATTGCAATATGACAAGAACATATATTTCTTAAACCGACGCTAAGAATGTTTGTTAATGTTTTCAGAAGAAACATACATTTTTAAATGACGAAATCATCTCAAATCATCTTATTCACGCTTAGGGAAATCATATTAAGTGTAACATTAATCATGCCAGTGGTAAAATATTATGTTGGAAAATACATTTAAACCCGAATTCAACTTTACATTGTTTCACAAGACCACAAGGCGAAATAATAATATTACTTATTTACAACACTATCTGTCTTGATAAGGCAAAAAAAAAATTGTTTGTTTAGGGTAACCTTCCCAAAATTTCTAGGTAGGGTAGGTAGCGATTTTTTTTTTCAAAATTTGTCGTAAGTTCAGAGTGTTTTCTTGCACATGGCAGTCTTTCCTACATTACTGTCATTGCCTGACTTTGTTTTATCATATAAACAATAATTCTGATTAAAATCTGCATTTATCCGCCCTTTGTAACTCTCTATTCGCTAACGAATACTTTTTTGGCTCAGAAACGGAAAAAAATAGTTAGGGTCGGCGCATTTTTATAGGTAAGGTCGGAATACCCGAAACAGACATATTTTTATTAGGCCTAACAGACGTTATACACGTGTTCATCCATGAATGTTCCAAATGATGATAAGAAAACAGTCACGATATAAGTACATTGCCCCATATTTCGTACATAGTGTAAATACATGTACATATACAAAGGTCCGTCGAAAATGTACAAATGTCTTAATGAAATTAGAAACAAAGATAACGTATAAAAACATACGTTACTTGGCGCCAAACGTTTTTAAAACGTGTAACAAAACGCGTGTTCTTATTCATCATAGAAAAAAATATGCGAGAAAGAATGCATTGTATATCATATACCTGATAATGTTGGGCAATATTATTGACAACAATTTAGTCTTCCTGTCGGAATATGGTGATAGCCCCGGTGTCAGTAAATGGTGATAGCCTTGGTGTCGGAATATGGTGATAGCCTTGGTGTCAGTTAATGGTGATAGCCCTGGTGTCAGTAAATGGTGATAGCCCTGGTGTCAGTAAATGGTGATAGCCCCGGTGTCAGTAAATGGTAATAGCCCTGGTGTCAGTAAATGGTAATAGCCCTGGTGTCAGTAAATGGTAATAGCCCTGGTGTCAGTAAATGGTAATAGCCCTGGTGTCAGTAAATGGTAATAGCCCTGGTGTCAGTAAATGGTGATAGCCCTGGTGTCAGTAAATGGTGATAGCCCTGGTGTCAGTAAATGGTGATAGCCCTGGTGTCAGTAAATGTTGATAGCCTTAGTGTCAGTAAATGTTGATAGCCTTGGTGTCAGTAAATGTTGATAGCCTTGGTGTCAGTAAATGGTGATAGCCCTTGTGTCAGTAAATGGTGATAGCCCTGGTGTCAGTAAATGGTGATAGCCTTGGTGTCAGTAAATGGTGATAGCCCTGGTGTCAGTAAATGTTGATAGCCTTGGTGTCAGTAAATGGTGATAGCCCTGGCGTCAGTAAATGGTGATAGCCCTGGTGTCAGTAAATGGTGATAACCTTGGTGTCAGTAAATGGTAATAGCCCTGGCGTCAGTAAATGGTGATAGCCCTGGTGTCAGTAAATGGTGATAGCCCTTGTGTCAGTAAATAGTGATAGCCTTGGTGTCAGTAAATGGTGATAGCCTTAGTGTCAGTAAATGGTGATAGCCCTGGTGTCAGTAAATGGTGATAACCTTGGTGTCGGTATATGCTGATAGCCTTGGTGTCAAGTAAATGGTGATAGCCCTGGTGTCAGTAAATGGTGAAAGCCTATGTGTCAGTAAATTGTGATAGCCCTGGTGTCATAAATGGTGATAGCCTTGGTGTTGGTAAATGGTGATAGCCCTGGTGTCAGTAAATGGTGATAACCTTGGTGTCAGTAAATGGTAATAGCCCTGGCGTCAGTAAATGGTGATAGCCCTGGCGTCAGTAAATGATGATAGCCTTAGTGTCAGTAAATGGTGATAGCCCTGGTGTCAGTAAATGGTGATAACCTTGATGTCAGTAAATGGTGATAGCCTTGGTGTCGGAATAAGGTGAAAGGCTTGGTGTCGGAATAAGGTGAAAGGCTTGGTGACAGAATATTGTGATAGCCTTGGTTTCGGAAAATGGTGACAGCATTGATGACAGAATTTTTTGATAGCCCTGGTGCCGGAATATGGTGATAGCCTTTGTGTTGGAATAGAGTGATAGCCTTGGTGTCGGAATAAGCTGATATACCTGGTGTCGAAATAGGGTAATAGCCTTGGTGTCGTTGTTGTCGTCGTCCTCGTAGGAACAAATGAACCTTGGTATTATTACAACAACCGATCAATATTTCAAATGAAACTGTTAACACAGGTTTTCAGAAACTTACGGACTTACACAAAAAGACGAGCGGAGGCGTTCGTTCCGTGTTCACATAGAATCAGCGGGGGTCACATGTTAACCACGACTAATGTGCATACACCGTTTATGGATTTTAATGCAGACAACACGATCGACAAACGGATGCCTATATTATGTACTTCTCAGGCGACAAAACATGGTTTAGACAATCATGTAAGCTTTTATGGCTGTGCATTTCTCATGAACATTCGACTGTAATTTATTAACAGAACGGAAAACGATAAGATTCACAATTGTAATGCCCATCGCATTTTACTTTATTTTAAACAATCGGCGTTGTCATTTATAAAACTCGTTGTTAAAACATTCTTTAATTCATAGCCTTCTTCAAACTCATACCATGCCCGTTTTGAACAGGAATCACAATCAGTATACTACTGTGTTTTTGCCTTGTTTAATAATGAATCATCAAAGAGCCACGGAGTGTAAGTGTTTTCAAAAGTATTTATCATTTTTGGATGGATACAACTTTTTGAATTGTCATGTAATATTTTTGTGTTCGGTTGCAAATACTTTTTTAACAAATTCGCCAGAAAGGTATTTTCGTAAACTTTACTCCAATCTTTAACAACCAAACCATATAGTCCAAGAGCTGGTGTGTTGTTGTTTTTTATTTACAAGTCCCTAATATTAGATCTCGTTTTTCTTCTTTTCATATGTGCTACTCTTGTGTTTAGAGATAAATAATCAAACACAGCGCTATGTAAATAAATGTGTCCTTCTTTTCAATTAAAATAGTTTTAAGAATTCCCCCAAAAAGTTATTTTCGTATGCCACAGTGGGCGCAATCACCGGCAGAGGACACGTGACACATCTTAATTGTCTTCTGTTAGCCACATCGCTGCTTTCTTCTTTATCCAAAAGTGGGTGTTTTATGAGGATCCTTGAACCACGTGTTATTTTGCACGAGAAGGATCCTTAATTTTCGCGCAGATTTTCTGTAGCATTGTTGTAAATGAGAAGGTCATAGATACTCATATAAACAGTTCCAAAAGAAGCAATAGACAATTTCCCCTTTTATAATTAATGAGCTATTGTCAGTGGTATGCACTGCCAGAGGGACTGACTCCAGGAAGGCGCAGACATGTACATTTGTAAGTGCTACTGGATCAATTTCCATGCAGTAAATTGTGTTAAACTCGTCTTTTTTTAAATAAATCGAGGTATTGTGATATTCCTTCGGTTATGTTGTCATTGCCGGCTGCGTCGTCCCAGATGTCCCAAAACTTTAAACCTTGCCTTAACTCAAACCGTGTTTAGGATATACAAATTAAATTTATTAGTCATTTGTCAGAGACAATACGCACAGTTTATGAAGGGGTCATAACTATGGCATCTGAGAAATACTACAGGCGTTGTCATTGGCTTGCTATGACCTTATTTATATTCCTGGTCCGTCATGATCATTTAATGTTGACATGGTGATTCATGAAAATATAATAAAACATGAGACAAGTTAATGCTGTCGTATGTACATTCGGGATCAAACCGAGTTTTTATGTTGATGTCTTCTGCTTCCGCACTGAAGACAGGAGTTCGCAGTCAGATTTAACCGGGTTACAACTACCCAGCCTAACAATAGTCCATATATAAATGATAAATCACATGCTGCACGTCCATAGACTAAACGAACACGTCACAATCAATATGCCAATCACAAAAGACAACATTAAAATGTACATAAAACAGCTTTTATTTGATAATTTTTATAGCACCATCTTGGAACAACTTACAACTTCTACGATTACCAAGGTAAAACTGATAATAGTTTCTCAGGACGTTACACACAAATTTTCGTTTCTTGTTATGGTTTCCCAACAATCTCATGTGCTGAGCAGACAAAGATAGTCGATGAGGTGGATTTTGAATGAAGTCACTGTTCAAAAAAGGAATTACCCATATTGGGTTGCGTAATTGCCCAATTTTAAAGCAGTAATGTTATGCTGCCAATACAAAATATTTGCTGGCAATTGTCATATGAGACATGATCAGAATTTGTGAAAGCATTACGTGCCCAAGGCAATTCTCTTGCAAAATTGGTTTTCTACAAATGAAAGTACTGAAAATGGAATTTGAAATGGTTTCTAATCAAACTTATATCACTATAAGAATACAAGCTTCAATCAGTTCGCATTATGACCTATCTCTCCACATAGTGCTGAATTATAGCAAAACGTTGAATATCTTAACGCGTTTAGGAAATTGTTATACTCTTATTCAAAGGAAAATTGTCATAAAACTGATCTTACTGTTGATGAAAGCTTGAAAAAATAATTTCAATCGGGAAATAGAACTGCAGACAGACCGAGTCAATAGTTGGTCAGAAAGTTGAAATGTGTCTGCTAAAGTGCAAGTTTAATTATCTTGGAATAGTTTTTTACTCCCCGTGGCTCATTTTCAGATGCCCAAAATATAATCGCAAGCCGAGCTTTTTATAACGCACAAGTATTTGCATAAATTTACGGACCATACTATTCAACATTAGTTAAATTTGTTTGATAAGCTTATTTTGCCAATTGTAAACGATGGAAGTGAAGTCTGGGGTTTTGTCAAAGGCAACGCCGTAGAGCGAATAAATATACAATAGTCTACAAAATTGTTGGGTGATAACAGAAGTACACAGAATGATTTTATTTATGGTGAGTTTGGACGCGTAAATTAACAGACAATAAGATTCAATAAAATTGTAAAGAAGTGGGTTAAGTTATTACGTATATGAGATAAAAAGTTCATTAAGAAAATGTATCTTACTTTATTGAATGAATGTAAAAGGTACTATGATTAAAAAGTTGGTGTTCGTTATTACGAGATATGTTAAGTTCACTCGCTTTTATTTATGTATGGCTCTGTCAAAAAGTAGGGAATGATAAATTAAATTAAAGTTTGTATAAAATATAACTTTTCACTTCAACAAATTATTTCCGTGTGTATTGTTACGAGACTGAATATTTACACAAGTTTGCAAATATAATAAGTCTCTCTAGTATGTTACCTTAATAGTTTTAAAGTAATATTACCTGATTCAGGTCAGACCTTCGCAAACAGTATTTTTTTTACGTCGAGTGATTTTCCTTAGTCTCCTACAGGTTTTGAATAGGTTGTCTGACATAGGAAGTTACCGATATTTGCAAATATAAATCTCATCATAGAACAATTATTGCTGTGTATATGTATGTGTATACTCTTTATTACCACTTATCAGTGATAATACATACAAAGTTAATGACATGTTAATTTAATAAATGGATTGCAATTTGAAATATTTTGTTTTACTGAGCTTATAAAGTTGATGTATTTAATTATTCGATTAATATTTTTATTTTGGTTGTTGTTTTTAGTTTTGTTATATGTATGCATTGAATCCCCTGAAAACACTATATCATATATTTATTTGTCCACATGGGTCATGGCCTTCTAGTCATTCAGAAATAATTATCTTAAATCTTGAATCTTTAAACACCAGAAATGTATACTGCATGTAATACCGAATGGAATTTGACCGCCTTGAGGTCGTGAATAAAATACGTTTGGTTATAGCTCGGACGACCAAATCAATTGACCCCATACTCCAACGACCGTAATCAGAGGCAAAGGCAATCGTTTACTCTGACTTAATAATGGATTTGTGTCGCCAGCTCGATGCTTGGAGACAGATAGCTCGACTATTACCCTACTCTTAGGGAAATCAGTTAGGCGCTGCAACCTTCCAATTTCGTTTCTCACTTAAAAGGCAATTAAACTATTCGAGGGAGATATCATGAAAGCTAAATGCCTACCACCAAAACTAATTGTGCTACTCTTAAAGGCACAATGCTCAAACCCGTAATCCAGGCACTCAAAGTGAAATACACTACGTAACAAGACAACGGACAAAAAAAAAACACAGATATATTAGAACGTCGTTTTTTATGAAAGCTTTGGTTATCGTTTTGAATCAGCTCGGATGAACAAGTATAGTCAGGCACCCATTTGTCACAGTTCCCTTAGGTATATTTAAATGATGTACTTCTATATTAAAATAACGATTTAATCATTGTACAAATCATTTTGGTAAGACAAATAAAAAGAAAAGCGTAAGCGTGATTATCATTGTGTTGCAATTAATCCAGATGACTCCACGATGTCACTTTTACAGGGAAGATTATCTCACGGATCTTGTAGGAATCCCAAACGATTGTTTGAAATCAGAGTTCATGTAGTCATATAGTATCAATTTTCTGAAATCATGTGTTTAAATTGCATAATTGAATTAGTTGCTGTTGATGTTGTTGTTGATGGTGGAGCTGGTGGTGGAGGTGGTGGTGTTTTACAATGCACACCGTGAAATAAGTTTTCTGTTTCTATGGAAAATATTAATATATATGCGAGTTTATATAATACTTCAACGAGTTTGCACTCCAAGGTGAAGCACTGTTATGTCGGATATAAAAAGTACAGTTCATTGATTTGGTCTTCTGTAGCAATACGAAGTGACGGGCTGTCCTTTTGGAATAGCAAAACTATACATAAACCTAGCTTGATCAGTCGATCGGAGTTCATATGGTCATCAGACGTTATCTGAGATGAAATAGGCTAAATAGATTTGTATTGTATGAAACAATAAAAGTGAACAAAGCGTCGACGGGGAAAATAATGAGTCTTTTTAAAGGGACAGTACCTAAATGTCAAAAGGTTTAATAAGTTATTGGTTTAAAAGTTAAAAAAAAAGTTAGACTTTCGACGACTATACTTGTTTCTGTAGTTTTAATATATATATTAAGTCTAAGCACAAAGTGAATAACTGTATATATAAACAGCCATCAGACAAAGCCTTGTCTAAGTGCTCGCACTAAACTTTCAATGAAAACCCTAGCACAAAGGTACCATGACGTTTAATCTTATCGAATATCTTTTATGCATGCCAACGATAAACACAACAGAACAGATATATATATATACACATTTACAATTGTTAAAGCGAATGCGTAAAGAACACGTTTTTCCCTTGCAAACTTTATTATCTCAATATTATACTGCTTCTACAATCTGTGAAAAAAGAACTTGGTTCTAGAATGTAGCAGGTACTGAGATCAATATCATTACCTGTGCAGGTGGTTAGGTCAATACATGTAACTATGCAGGATTTTTCTCGTGTTAGCGTAAAGTTTTTTATTAGAGCAGTTTAAACAACTACGTTTGTACGTTATTTATAACATTTTCCGATGGTCTTTGAAATATCGATGATTATGACCAATGCACTTGATGATTATCGATGATAATAATATTTGAAATTCAATTTTTCTTCATTTAAATTTCGGTTTGAAAACTTATATCGCCAATTTAGACAATATAGACCAGGCAATGTGCTGAGAGGAATATGATAACCAGAGAATGTACATGAATATTATTTTGACTTAACACTCTAGGAAAAATGTTCCTTCTTATTTTTTTTAGCTTCATTCGCATCAGTTTACGATAGAAAATAGCGATAATATTTATCGATAAGATTGTCTTTCCTCAGTGGTTGTTTTTGTATTTCTGACTTCAAGCTATTTCAATTGCGAACTCATCTATAGTGTACATTCCTAGTTGTTTTTGTTGTTGTTGTTGATTTGGTATCCTATTGGTTTTGTAATACATAAACTATTTTGTATTATAAGAATGAAATTCGATAAATTATGCGCCAAATATAACAGTCCTGGTTGAAAATTAGTTTAAAAAACACCACCAGTTTTTCACTGTAAACAGATTGCAAGTTTCTCTGTCAGATAAGGCAGACGACTTGGAATGAAGTGATAAGGATTTGCATCAGACGCTCCCTGTAGCCATAAATTCAATTATATATCTCAACAGGAACGCAAGATAATGTATTATGTTCTATTTTTCTTTTGCAATACTGAATTCGCAATATAATGTAATTCAAATTGATGCGCAGGGGTCCCAAAAAAAATCGTGGCATTGTTACGTTGAAAAACAAACAAGAAATTTAGTCTGATGTCTTTGTACCATTTTAAAGAAACATATTTACAAGCAAGATGGTCTTATGAAATGTTTGCAAAACAAAATAGTTGTCATTCTAAACAGGTAGGTTTTAAAGGCCTTATAACTATCTCTGTAGTACAATATAGTATGTAATGCAATCCTTCAAAAGATAGAGTAAGTAAGAAAATAGTATATCTGAGTGCTAAGCTGTTCAGTGTGAAACGAACATTGGACGGTTACAGCGCCTAACAGACGCTCAAAGAGAAAACACTACGTAATAAGACAACGGACACAGATCAAAAACATATAAGAATATCGTTAATTACGAAACATTGGGATATCGTCTTGAATCGGGTCGGATGTCAATTAGGGTTTAATTAGTCCTAAGCCCCTAATTTCTGATTTTCCTGTTTACTTTTGTTCCTTAAGAATATATTGAATGTTTAGTTTGCGTTAAATAGAGGTCACAAGATTGACAACTGTATGTTTCCTTCATTTAAAACATTAATGTAGGACATAACTTTTTTTTTGAAAACACTAAGGTTGAATACTATAACAGTATGCCGCACACGGTATTTGTGTTACACTGACAAGTGTGTTAAAATGCATAGCATGTATCTATTTTGTAAAATGCTAAATGTTTACATATTTATCTGACCTCTCCCTCGTGAAGTTTATGTATTTTCTTGTAAAGTGTTTTTCAATTCAATTTAATTTCCGTTTTAGTGTGAGTCTAAAAGTGTTTGCAGAAATGTTTCCTCATTTAACTCATTAGTTTAAAGAATATATTTTTATTTGTTTTGAAACCGTCACCCCAAGGATCATACCATTACAGAGTGTCAGTTAAAGATGATTGTTAGGTGACTATTGCTGACCGAGCCATATGGCAAATTGTGCTAGTGCTACAGTCAAATATATGTATATCCCAATTAAGTGCATATATCTATTTTATACTGTGCTTCATGTTGACATACTTCTCTGATCTTTTAAAAGTCAAGGTCATTCAATGTAAAATACACTGAAACACAAACAGTAATATATTGTCGTCTTTTTATTTTTGAATTTTGTTAATTAAGTTGTGTTTGCTTTCAAATTGCTTTCCCGAAAAATAATCGATAATTTCCTCTTTTTTCATCCTTGTTCAATTACCTTCATACTGAAATTCAAAACTAAGCTTTTCAAAATCAATGTCAAAATCAATGAAATGTCAAAATGCAAATATGTTCAATATCGACTGTGTCATTCAATAATAGTTTCGTTAATGATTACGTTCAAGTCAATTAATTCCAAACAAACCCAGAAAGGCTCTTCGAAAGCCAAGTCAGAGCATTTGAGATGTAACCAAACTCAATCGTCCATACCATCATCACATTTTGACTCTTCTCAAGACTTCATTGTGTTCAATAAACCTTTTTGCATTCTTAATTCCACCAAATATAGACCATTTGAAGCAAATCGAGTGCCAAGCGATCAATAAATTTGCTTATTCCAGACCATGAAGGTTCTTTACAAGCAAGTACAGTGCAAGTGACAGTGTTGAGACAATCAAATCAATAGTTAAAATCCTAAAGTCGGTGAGATTCTCTAACAAGTCAGTCACTCCACATCAATGAATCTGAAATGCAGACTTTTTTGGCATCAAAAAGAATTTTGAGAATTTCCCCAAATAGTTGTTTTCGTATGCCAAAGTAGGCACTATCACCGGCATGTGGAAGTGTGACACATCTTCATAGTCTTCTGTTAGCCACATCGCTGATTTCTTCTTTCTTTGAAAATGTTTTTTTTTAATGAAGATCCTTGAACCATGTGTTATTTTGCAGAAAAAGGATTCTTGATTTTCGCGCAGATTTTCTGTAGCATTGATGTAAAAGAGAACGTCATAGATACTCGTATAAACAGTTCCAACAGAAGCACTAGGAAGGGGCCTCTTTATAATTAATGAGCTATTGTCAGTGGAATGCACTGCCAAAAGGACTGACTCCAGGGAGGCACAGACATGTACATTTGTAAGTGCTGCTGGACCAATGTCCATGTAGTAAATTGTGTTAAACTCGTATGTGTTTTTTTGAAATAAATCTAGGTATTGTGATATACCTTCGGTTATGTTGTCATGGTCAGCGGCGTCGTACCCGGCGTCCAAAATCTTTAAACATTGCCTTAACTCAAACCGTGTTTCACATATACAATTTGAAATTTGTTACACATTTGTCAGAGACAATACGCACATGTTATGAAATGGCCATAAGTATGGAATCTACTGAAAGAAGATGGGCGTTGACATCAGCTTGCAATGATTTTATTTATATTCCTGGTCCGTCGTGAACAATTAAAATTGACATGGTGTTAAATGAAAATAAAATACAACACAAGACGAGCTATTGTTGCCGTATCAACATTCTGGATTAATCCGAGTTTTTATGTGGATGTCTTCTGATTCCGCCTTGAAAATGGCAGTGAAGACAGGAGTTTACAGTCGGATTAGACCTGTGTTCGACTACTCAACCTAACAACTGTCCCTTTATACAAATCATAAATTAACTATTGCACGTCCACTTACCAAACGAACATTTTACAAACAATGTAACAATTCCAAAATACTAAAACGTATACATGTAACTGATAAATTTTATAGTACCCTCTTGCAACAGCTTACGTCTTCTAGAAAGACTAAGGAAATACTGATGATAATTTCCTAGGACGTTAATGTTCTACACACATTTTCGTTTCTTCTTCTGGTTTTTCCATCAATCGCATGTGGTGAGCAGACGAAAGTAGTTGAGGAGGTTGATTTTGAAAGAAGTAACAGTTCGAAAAAAAAGTAATTACCAATATTGGTTTGCGTAATTGTCCAATTTAAAAGCAGTAATGATATGCTGCCATCACAAAATATTTGCTGGCAATTGTCATATGAGACATGAGCATAATTTGTGAAAGCATTACGTGCCCAAGGCAATTCTCTTTCAAAATTGGTTTTCTACAAAAGAAAATACTGAAAATGGAATTTGAAATGGTTTCTAAACAAATTTATATCACTGTCAGATAACAAGCTTCAATCAGTTTGCATTATGACCTATCTCTCCACATCGTGTCGAATTATAGCACAACGTTAAATACGTTAACGCGTTATAGGTAGTTTGTTATACTCACCCAAATTAAAAGTGTCTGAAAACTGATCTTACTGTTGCTTGAATTAAACGCCAGAGTGTCACGTGGTTCGCATACCGAGTACGAGATCAAACAAAATGCTTGCAAAACCAATTCCCATCGGGTAATGGAAATGCAAACAGACCGAGTTAATGGTTTGTCAAAACGTTAAAATTTGTCTGCTGTAGTGCAAGCATAATTATCTCGAAACGGTTTTAACTCCCGGTGGCTCATTTTAAATGCCCAAAATACAACTGAAGGTCAAGCTTTAAAATCAATTTTTACGACAAAGAAGTATTTGAATAAAATTACGGTCCATTCCATAACACATATTAATTTCAATTTGTTTGGTTAAGACAAACGCCATGGATCGAAACAATATTCAATACTGTAAAAGATTGTTGGGTGTTAAAAGAAGTACACAGAATGATATTATTAATGGTGAGCTTGGACGTTTAAATTACTAGACAATTAAACAGAATAATATTGTAGTATTGGGTTAAGTAATTATGTACATAATATAGTAAGTTTAATAAGAACATATATCTTATTTATTGAATAAATGTGAAAGGTACCTGATCAGAAAGTTGGTGCTCGTTATTACGTGATCTGTTAAATTCACTTGGTTTTTATGATATGTGGCTCTTCCAAGAAATAGGGAATGATAAAATTCTTGTAAGTCAGCAGAGGCCTGAATCAACAAGTATGCATAAAGTAAAACTTTAAACTTCGACATATACTTTCTGTCTGTATTGTTACGAGACTGAATATTTACACAAAGTTTGCATATATAATGATTCTGTGTAGTATGTTGAACCAATCTTACCTGATTCAAGTAAGACTATTACAAAAAGTAAATGTTAATAATTTTTTTTAAATCCTTAGGCTAACTTAAGTGTTGCGTTGAATAGGTTGTCAGATAAAGGGATTTACCTCTCATCATTTATACATTATTTTTATAGATATATATATATATATATATATGTACAAATATATACTCTTTATTTCAACATATCAGTGATTATACATATAAAGTTATTGAAATGTAATTTTAACTGATATATTGCATAATGAATTATTTTGATTTACTGGACTTATGCAGTTGATTTTGCTTATTCGATATCTATTCTTATTTATTTTTTTGATTTGTAGAATGTATGCATTGAATCACATAAAAATGATATTTCTTCATATTGGTCATGGCTTTCTAGATATTCTGAAAACAATATCTTGAATGTTGAATCTTCAAACACTAGAAATGAATACAACATGTAATACCAATGAGTACAAAACGATCGTCGTGAGCTCGTGATAAAGTACGTTTGGTTAAAGTTCGGACGACCAAATTAATTGACCCCAATCTCAAACGGCGGTAATAAGAGGCGACGGCAATCGCTTACTCTGACTTAATAATGAATATGTGTCGTCAGCTCGGAGCTTGGAGACAGATAGCTCGACTATAGCCACACTCTGAGGGAAATCAATTAGGCGCTGTAACCTTCCAATTTCGTTTTACACTGAAAACCAATGCGAGAAAGATATCATGAAAGCTTCAAGCCTTTCATTCAGACTTAATATCCTCTTCTTTGAGACACAATGCTCAAGTCTGTAACATAATGCACCAGACACTCAAAGACACTACGTAAAAAGACAACGGACACAGATCACAAAAATATTAGAATATCGTTATTCACGAGACCTTTGGTAATCGTTTTGAGTTAGATCAAATGTTAGTTGGAGTTCAACCGGTTTTCGAGTGCTCAACCTCCAACCTGTTTTAACCAATCAGAGCAAAACCTGTATCAATTCAAGAACGCCAGATACAAACAAACCTTGCAAATTAAGGTCTCAGCCGGAGAAGCAGTGCTGCAAATATAGACAGACAGGCACCCATTTGTCACAGCTCAGTGTAGTCAAGATTAAATCATGTACTCCTAAATATAGATAATGACTAATTCATAGTACAAACCATTTTGGTTAGCCAAAAAAGGGATTTTTTTTACATTGTAAACCATAAAACAAGTTTCCTGTACTGATAAAACTGGTAAGGTGTTGTTGTTTTTTAATATATGGCGTAATAAACTGCTTTTGACCGAATGTTAGCCTAACATTCATATAAACGATTTAAAATAGTGGATAATGGATTATAAAATAGTTTCTTGTGCAAACAAAAACGTTGAGATATCTGTTAATCAGCATTTTAAGCATGTGTCGGTTAACATCTAGGTATAGCTTTAGTCTTGGTGTCAAGGCTGAAGAGTGTGAAAAATAAGAAAGTTTACAGCACCCCTCTGCTATTCAAAATACTTTTATATCAAAGTGAAGGTTTAAGTTTGTAGATTATGAAAAGTGAATCTTTGCCTCTTGGCGGTTCTTGCGAAAGGGAAATATCTAAGAAGTCTCCAAAAATGACCACCATAAATTGCCATTTCAGTAAAAAAATACTATTATGTTTTAAAGGTAATTTCATTAAATAACCTAAAGTGAATATTAACATGGATTTGTCTTTTCCGAAATGTACTTCAATTGAGATATAACAATTATTACCTTAAAGTCAACGTCAATGTCATTTTAAGGTCAAAGTATGAAAAAAAAAACATGGATTATGTTTTTTTCGTGTTTACTTTTCTTCCTTTATAATTTATTTGTGTTAAGTTTGTGTCAAAGAGAAGTGGCAGAATTGTTAATTGTATGGTCTTTCATTAAAATCAGTATAGTAGCGCATAGCTTGAATATTTTTTGAAAACGCCAAGGTTTCATACTATTTCAGCATGCCAAAGTGGTCGCAGATTGCTATTGCTTTATGATTTTTATGGCCAACTGTGTTTGTGTTATACTGCAAGTTAATTAAAATGAATGACATGTATCTATTTTATAATGTCCTTTATGTTGACATACTTATCAGTTCAGTCCCATGTAGAGTTCAAGCTCATTTCAACCTTTTCAAGGTCATGGTCAGTTCAAGGTCAAAACACACTGAAAAATAAGCAGTAGTGAATGTTGTTTATTGTCGTCTTTTCTTTTTTATAATTTGTTAAATTGTGTCTTCATTAAATGTTTAATTTCCTCTTTTTTTATCTCTGTTCAGTTACTTTTAAGTTAAATGATTTAAATATGTTATGGAAACAACTAGATGTTGTCAAGGCGGTCATGACAACGTGTTGTTTCTAAGGGACTTCAATATTAGGACACTTACTGTTACATTTTAAAACATATACTTATATGAATGATTATAACTATTTTATGATATATTTCATATTCAATTACAAATTTAAGCTTTTTCAAAATTACGGTCAAACTCATTAAAAATTACAAATACCAATATGTTCAATATCGACTGTGGTATTATTTCATTTGTTTATGTTTTTTATTTGAAAAAACACGTCAATACATTACCACAATCACCAAGCAGTGAGTCCCATTTAAGCACATCAAGCCTGAAGTATCTCTTTTCAATTCCATCCTGTGTTTGACTTACACAATGTGTTGAAAATCTAGTACTAAACAAGCCAAAATTCTTCCTAGGTCTCATACGTGCTAAACAAGCCATAAAATGTTTCTATTTATTAGGTAACTGCGTACCCGATACCTCATAATGGCTCATGGGGAAATATACAAAGCGCCAAGAAAGGTCCGTAGACACAAAACGTCCTCAACAGCCCTCAAAATGATCGCAACAAAGCCAATGTTGATTTCTGGTTACGTTTGTGTTCCCTTAAGAGCTCGAAAATCCCTGTTGAGGTTTATTACGTTGTAGCCTGTCAGTACCAAACAAACCCATACGGGCTCTTCGAAAGCCAAACCAGAGCTTTTGAGCTGTAACCAAACACAATCTTCAAAACCATTACCACTCTTTGGCTTTTCTGAAGTCCCTTTTGTGTCCAATAACCTGTTTTCATCCTGCGAAATGTAGAACGAATGAAGCAGATCGATTGCCAAGTGATCCATACATTTGCTATACTCGAGACCATAAAAGTTCTTTACATGCCAATACAGTGCCAGTGCCAGTGTGTAGTCAATTAAATCAATAGTAAAAAAACTCTATCATAATTAAATAGGTTCAATTATATGTCAAATGTGAAAACAATAATACAAACCATTCAGCCAATTAAGAGCAAAACAAACTCTTGCGCAACTCTAATGAAAACTTAAACAGTCGCCATTAGACCACATTTTGGTAAAATTAAAGCCAATTAAGAGCCAAACATGTGCAGCAATGGGTAACCATACTAAGTGTCAAATAGACCATTTTGTTGGAAACAATTAAGCCCTTTAAGCTACAAGCAAACTAATGAGAAGCTCTAAGTATGGGTACACAATATCCAAAAAGCAACATTTTGGAAACCAAAAGGCATATTTAGATCAAAACAAGCCGATATGCAGCTCTATGTAAGCCTTCTCAAGCAAGTCAAGCAAGACACAAAAACCGGTGATACATATACATGATATGATATATTGAGCGAATGAAATCAGAAGTTTGTTCTTCGTTCTAAATTTCCTAGTATATTATATATTTTTAATTTCATATTTGCAAAGTTTCCCTTCATTTCTACCTTTTAAATAAACAAAATTTCAACACCTTTCAATTTCCAACTTCAATATATTTACACATTATTACAAATAAAATCAAAAGTAAAAGAGTAACAGAATTTGGCCACATTTTTTAACCAAACTTAGCTTGAAATATCTTCAAAAATATACTATACAGATCAGCAATCTCGAAAGGTAAGCTACATAATAATACAACCTTTTTATATTACAATAATGAGAGAAGGCGTGAACTGTTGTCAAGGAAAATGTTAAACAACTTCACAAGTTAATTGAACTAAGTGAATTGCTTTTTTATTCACTTGACCATTTGCCTTTAGTTATTTTATGATTAGCATAAGCCTACGTGTTATCGTTCAGATTTCAAAATCAATTTATAGACGAAAAACACCACCAACATGGTACACTTATGTAGTATGACCTTTAAATCACTTTACCTATATGTTAAATAATGAAAGAAAGACACCAGTCAGATAGTGTTTTGTTCGCAAAATTAACGTTTTGACCTTTGACCATCCCGGACAGTTTGTTCACCAATAAGGCTGGTCAATCTAGACTATTATTATCAACGGTTTAAACGTTTTTCCGATCATGAAAAGATTTTAACCTTAACTTGTCACTAACTTCAAAGATCACAAGCAGATTCAAGGTGCGGGTGAGGGGGCGGGGGGGGGGGGTCGGCCCATCACACACAAGCCTCTAAACTTGTCTTAGTGGACCCTTCATGTTAATATGGCAGTAAAAACATGCATCGTATAAACCAGAACTCAGCTGTTAATACTTAAATGAGACAACATGTTCTTGTCGGATTTCTCCAAACAAGTTATACAACAATAAGACTATTTTTCGTTTCCGACGAGACATGAAACCTTTGCCAATGAAGACGACTTTAAAATGCAGATACATTATGTTTGTTTTCCATAATCCATTTAATTCACATTTTTTTGCAAATCCGATATGTTTTGTTATGCCTTAGGCTATTGAAAATGGGGTTTTTTCATGTTTTGACTACAACCTTCCCATAGAAAACATCGAAAATTTTCGGGTTGCTGGAAAATAATGGATTTGAATTTATTGTGACAGAAAGCAGCTTATGCAAAGTCTCAAGTTTTCTTGTAATCAGTCCCAAACTGGCAGAGGGTAGAGCTACATTATTTTTAAAGCGATATAACTTTTTTTAAATTATTTTAATAGTTAAATAAATCACCAGCACGGACAACGAAATCGTCTCTTTCTTACAGAAAAACTACATGTGAATAATCAAACACGCTTTTTGCTAAACAAAACCCATGAGAAATGATTAATCACAAGTAATGACTATCGTATGAATTATTCATGGCTTATCCCAATTTTAGTAATATATTTGTCAGAAGCCGTGTACATTGAATTTTTTAACTCCGAGAAATCAGTTGGTCGAGATGCTTAGAAAAAGTCAACGTATATCATTACTTACAGATCATATTTGCGCTTTCGATTCGGTTGTATTCTAGAAGTGTTCCACGCGGGAATGGAATTTGAAGTCGGCTTTGTCGTCATTATGTCTCAATAAGAATGAATTATCATGGACGATTTATGCTAAACGAGTCATTTTGGAGACGAAAAGGCAACACTATTCCAAACCTTTCAATCTAAACAGAAATTTAAAGAATCTTCGATGCAAAAAAAATAAATAAGAGTTTGAGATTATCGATTTTAAAATGATACAAAACTTATTCTTTGATAAGATTTACCTTTTACGTTTTTACTTTATTCAGGATTGTTTGGGATAAGGGAGGGGTTTGTGCACGTAAATTAGTTAAAACACCAAGCAACATTACATTTTACTGACCGTTTCAAGGCGGTACCTAACAATGCTTGATAAACATAACTGTGTTGTTTTGTTTGTGGAGTTTTGTATTGTTGTTTCATATTTCTTGTTTGTGATTATTTGTTTTTGTGTTCTATTATTTTTGGCGTTTAACCTGTGCGATTAAACGGGGTTTAAGTACAATTTAGGCTACTGAGCTCGTTCCTGTAGTTTTCACATAATTATCAGTCAGAGGGTTATTTTTATTGCAATATAGTATACTGCTGAGCTATTTTAATAAGTACAATTCGAAACGCTTAGTTCTGGGTTTATTTTGTTGTAACGATAGGAAAAAAAATTTAAATATATTTATGTCAGTACTAAAAAAGCAGTTTATGGCGAACAACCACACATAAGAGATACATTTAAATCTGTTTATACCTAATAACAGTAAATTAAACAACAATTGAATTAATTGATTAAACAGTTTTCTATGCAGAAATAAGTCTTGAATTGAAATTCCGGTTAAAACACGGACTAGGGCCGACGGTGACGATGCAACATTGCTGTCAATGACTGTCTCAATCTGACCAATGGAATATTTATATTTTCATTAACATACATAACATAGTTTTGAATAGATCTTCTCCGTTTTAAAAAATATTCAAGACCCAAAACTACGACCTGCATTAGAATACAACATAATTATATGAAGATATACGTTAACTTGTGAATCATTTTGAATATTATTAACACATCGTAGTATGTATTTGAATAATGTATCCATTAATAAAATGTGAAACACACGAAACGCAAACTGATGCATACTTCGTATCATTTCTGTCAATCATGTTTTTTATGTCTGACTAAAATGGCAAGAGCAATCCAAACATATTGTGTTTAAGATCGTCTGGATCACGTGAATGAGGGAATATAGGAGTAGAATTGTGACTCTCTTGAGACTTCATTTAGAAAACCCACCGATCACAGACAGTTTCAGGTCTAAAGAGGTCCGTACACTGTCTTATGTTAAACCGCATTTATAGTTTGAAACTTAATAGTTTGGGGGGGGGGGTGCATGTAAAGACATCTTATTTTGTCAAACAAGCATATATCCTAGTTCAGACGACAGTCAGGTTTAGACTGGTACTCTTCAAACGAATGTCTTTTAAAGTCTACTTATCGTTTACGCACAACTGGTCTTCAGCGGGGCTTAAGCATATGAACCATAGGTTGGTAATGAATTTATTATATGGCTTGCTGTCATTTATATAAGTGGAAAAGAAACATAATTGTGTAAGTATAATACTAAAGTGTGAACAAAGTCAAAAAGCCAAAACAAAATATTAAAATTTTAAAGCAGACCCTGTCGAGAGACGCCACCTTGCGACTATTTGCAAAAGAAGGGCACTAGGAAATAAAGGCAGTTTATAAGTGTTCAAACCCAAACTTGTCCCAACTGTGTATACGATTAAGCGACGATAAACGGAGACAAACATAGAAAGGCAATCCATTAATCCTAAAACATCATATTAACGTAAAAAGCTGTTTTATTATAAAAAGTGGGTAATGTCACTTACACTTTGTTTTGATTATGAACAACGGCATGTGAAAAAACATTATATTTTGCAGGAATCACTTAATCACTAAGATATATTCAATTTGTAATTCGTCTTGTTCTTGCAAAAAAAATAAGTTCTATGACAGTCTGGCATATATATTAAGAAACTTGTATTAGGCTACCATAGGTGAATAATATTGTCATTTCCGATCCATCTATGCACAGGCTATGGCATGATGGAACATGTGTTATTAGGCTACGGGAGACGCCGAAACTAGACAAAGTTTGAGATATTACTCCTCAATGACATATCTTACAGATGGTTTTGCCCGTTTTATTTTACAACTATGTCTGAAATATACAAATGAAGTACTGCTGAATGATGGTTTATATCTTATTTTGTCATTTTGATGTATGTTAAATATATTTCCGTTTATTTTAAGCAACAACAACGGTGCCACAACTCTTTCTTTCGGGTGGAGTTTCTCCCAAAAAAGAGTGTTTCATCTCGGGTTTTCCTCGGCCAGTCGACCATGGCTGTAAGTTCAATTTTTCTATCAAGCATGTTGTTACCAAGACATACTTTTCTCATGTTGCATGCTTTTTTATTTTTATCGGCTTCCCATGTCCTTATCTGAGACTTCCAAAATAATAACTTTGAAATGGTATTGAATTTATTGTTTTATATATTATGTCATAGAATAGTTTACAGTGAATTAACTTTTTAACAAATGACTTTTAATTGGTCTTACCTTTATCACAAAAACCTCAAACTTAAATTCTTAAGCGGATCACAAAACTTTACTCCCGAAACCATATCTTATTTCAACATATCACTTGAAACAAGAGGTCTCTACCAGACGTCTTTCAGTATATGACTTTTATATTTACTGTGACTGCTTTCGTGCCTCTGTAATGGTAGGAACTGCCCTCAACTGACCATTTGCTATGCCTCTCAGTGCTCTGTAAAGTCCTTAAACCAATTACATGATACTGATTTTTCAAGATTAGTCTTTAGCCTCCGAAAGGCAACATTTTACTGACCGTTCCAAGGCGGTACCTAACAATTCTTGATAAACATACCAATTATTTTTTATATATTTATAGTATTTATGCACTGTGCTGTTTGTAGAGTTTTGTGCTGTTCTATGTTTCTTGTTTGTGATTTTGTGTTCTATGTCTTTGGCGTTTGCCCATTGCCACCTAACCGGGTTTATGTTTAAACTTTTTGCTACTGATCATGTTTCTGTAGCTTTTTGCATAAATATAGAGAAGATACCAGAAAGGCACAATGTGGGAACTAAGAATTATCACTTAGAAAGTGTCATTTGGCTCAGCAATGTGAAATGTCTGATTGTCTCATTTCAGACTACCATTTACACAGCAATAAGTCTGATCAGCGACCGGAGCTAAACTGACTAATTTTGAGCTAAACCGAGCATTTATATAAGTGCTAGGAATTATGAATAATTAAATAAATTAATAGAAAATGTAAATATGCTGCTCTCGCTATCATATGATTGTGATTATCGTGGACATAATAAAGCTTACGTTGGTTCAGTTATAGAGAAAAATGTATATGTAGATAAATCTATATAAGGACATTTGTCAAAATATTAGGAAAATCGAATGTCTGAAGAACAAATGAACACACGAAATATGTACTTGTATGTTTGAAGCGTTGTGCGTCAAACCATTTTTTATAAATGCAATAATTTTATTTCAAAGTAAAATTGCAGATAAATAATTAAAAAATCAATTCATTGGACCCGAATACTAATGTCTAACATCATTTAAAACACAATGTTGAACACATTCAATGCAACAAATACAAGTAAATTTAATCGGAATGTATATTTGTGGAACGAGAACAATCATAAATACAGGTGTGGTTGAGCCAGCGATTGAGTCAATCCTCACACTGCAGTCAACCAAACCTGTGCCAGGCCAGAGCATCAACTACCCCACAACACATATATTCCAAGAACGAAAGCAAACATGCATAAAAATAAAATTGCTAATGACATCATAATGCATATTTTTATTATATTATGTCTTAAAATATAACATAGCTGAATAAACACGTAAATGGCAAAACACATGCCTAATTACTACATTATACTTTAATCATTTATGCTAGCATGTAAGTTTCATAACTACAATATATTCACAAACTATCTTGTTGGCATAATGAAACGTGTACATGAAACGTATTTAAGAAAGAAAATCCATATACTGATAAGTATGTGTTGTAATTGATTGTCGCTCTGAACATGCATATGTACAAGAAATATTTATCATGCATTATTAACTGAGTTGAGAAACTAATTTATAGATATTTTGATTTCTAAAAATTATGTGTACATATTTTAAGAGAAACGATTTTTATATACTAGAATAAATCTTACCACAAGGAATCAACGCAATTTAAATGACAATTCCAAGGAGACAGACTTGTTGCTTTGTTGTCTTTTCTTATATTTTGCGTGGCTATTTCTCTCAGAATGAGCACGCATGGACCGCAATTTTTTTAACAGAATTCAGAAGTAACAAAACCGTTTTTTAATCTGCGGTATTTTTAATCGGTTATGGTGAAAAAAGCAGATACGTTACAAAAATGTTTTTTTTTGCTGCAGTATAAATATGATATAAGACAATAGTAAGTGGAGTGTTTGTTAGTGCAGTTCCTGTTCCTGGGTGTGTTTAATGAGTTTGTGAAAAGAAAAAGGTAGTGAGCTAGTAATGAGCAACATTTTATCACGCGTTATCTTCGAAACGTTGTCAATGTCGATAGCCAAATTCAACGATTACTGAGTAATTCAAAAGTACAAAATACAATCAAGGTCTCGAACAGTGGAACACTGCCAAAAGTAGCAAAAATCTGTCAACGCTTCAAGTACCGGTCAATCTAGAAATAACGGAAGGCTTTAAGCGCTTCCTGTACCATTTCATCAAGATATATGGATAAATATAGTAGCAATATCCTGTCAGCGCTTCCCGTACCGGGTTTGTCGAAATATGGATATATGTTAAGAAGCTAAGTGGCAATAACATATGAACGCTGCTCGTACCGGTTTGGTTGAGATATGTTAAGTAGCAGTAACCTGTCAACCTACTAGCACCGGTTTAATCGGGTTTCAAATAAAGTCCAGTGGCAAAATCCTACCTGAATCTAGATTTATGACACCAATACAAAACATGGCCAAAAAGATCAACATCAAAAGGCATGATTTATAAGGGTCGCCTATTTCAAATACAATTTCAAGGAAACAGCCATAACAGCTGGGTAACGATACACAAGTATATGATTCGTGGCACGTGTCAAGCGTCGAACACTATATATTACATGTAAGTGGCCACGTTGTTTAAAGTCAACATAATGCCCATAGTAAATTCAGAATATATTTAGGGCATGATTATTTATTTATACGTATTTTTTCAAAGGTTAAACGTGTTTATATATTAAAATTAACAATTATGATTGCTTTTCGTTTCAAACATCATCAGAAACAATACAATGAGTACATAGCGGTCGTCGTAAGTACGCGATAAAATACGTTTTGTTTATAGTTTGGACGGTCAACTTAATTGGCCCAATCTGAAAGGACTGTAATAAGAGGCGAAGGCAATCGCTTTTTCTGATTTAATAATGAGTATATATATCAGCCCCTGGAGACAGATAGCGTACCAGCTGCACTGGCCTCACACTTCGATAAGTGTCTTCGTTTCACATTGCAATGCCCAATAAATATCATTCGAGATTTTTCGAGTAGGATTCTATACATCCTATTGCAATGTAATATTTAAATTATTGTTTTTCTTAAATAATACAATGGAAACTCTATGCACAAGCTCAATAGCCAAAAGTTAACTTTGTTTAAAAGCAAATGATTTAGCCTAACAGACACTAAGAGACACACAACAAATAACCCAGACCCCAAATGCATTAAAATAGCTTTATCACTAAATGCTGCGGTCATCGCCTGGGAACGGCCTACAAAACAGGAGGTCGAATTATATAATGGAATATATAGATATGGTAAATGAAGTCAAAAGATATCATGACAACTAGTTCGGCAAGCTCAAGAGTTCACTGTCAAATTATATAATGGAATAAACAGATATGGTAACCAAAGTCAAAAGATATCATTACAAGTACATGAACACGCTCAGAAGAAATAATTACTATGATATTGTCAAAAAAATCGCAAAGGTGAAGCCTAACAGATACTCAAAAATATTCAAACACAACGTCACACAACAACCGACAAAGGTAACATTACAATTAACATATCGTTATTAATCTGGAATCAACATAAATACAATAAAATATACAACAAAAACTTTATCATCTTATAAGTAAACTAGTATTAAACGAGCAGATAAAAACAAAACCTGCAAATAAATGATTTCAAAAGAAAAGGCGCTACATTGTATAAATATATTTCACGTTTATGCGGGGTGGATAAATTAATTATAAATTATTTGTTTTGTTAACAAACCCCTTCTCAAATGTTTTTTTGCAACTCTTGTTTGAATTAAACTGCATTATATTAGTTGATTATACATATGTATCTCCATGAAACAAAACTCTGTGAATTGGCCTTTCTTCAGATAAATTAATCGGAATGAGTGTAATGTATCACGTTCCTTGTTATAAGTGAAAACTAATATAATACGTCAAATGGATTTGCACTCCAAGGTCACTGTTGATTAGGTTGAAAAGAAAGCAGTTGATTGTTTTTTGCCCTCTGTAGCAATAACGTGTGACGATCTGTCCAATCTTATTGACAAAATTGTTCAAAGACCTTGCTTGAACTAGAGTTCATATGGTCACAAGTTCTAAGTTCAAGTTCAAAGTTTATTGGCAAAAGCGGCATATAGATGGCCATTCCAAAACATAGTCCTAGCGACAAACATGTCATCCACATATATATACAAAAACATAAAGAAAAAATAAGAGAAAATAGTGATATATTAGAATAGTGTAAAACATATAGTTGATATATAAGAAACAGTTGAATTCCAAGGGTATTCAAGGACTGTCTTGATTTCATCGCAGGTAGCATTTACCATATTTACTTATCAACATCTAAAAGGCAATAACACATCTCAAAATAGAGAGAAAATGATCGATTATGAACAGAAACCTATCAAATATCAAAATTTCTACCTGTGTTAAATTTCGAGTCAGTAACATCCCTAATTAAATTTTGTTCAAATCCAGTTGACAAAATATTGCCGAAGAACTACTCGCAATCAAACTCAATTACAGCGAAAGGTAATGACGCATTTTGCATCATTCGGTTGACACCCAAATACCTCCAAAACTGTATCAGCTTAAAAGTTATAAGCGATTATAATGGAACTATAACTTTAACATTTTATGAAAACTGTAGTAGATTTTTTATGATACGGAGTTCTAAACTGTATCTGAGAAGAATTATGTTTCGTATAGTAAAGTCAAACAAACCATCAGTTTGACAATGGAGCCAGTGGAAAATGAAGTTTTCTGTATCGTTAACCATAACATTATCGTTTCAGCATTTTTAATACTTTCATCAGAAATCTCGATAATTGTGAATGATGAAACTCATGTTACCATAGTATTACTTTTCGAGACTTTATAGACCTGGCGGATTTAAGACAACGTTGAGATCATTTTTAAGAGGAATATTATATCTGGAGAACTAAGACATGTAGAAATATGACGCAATTACGTCCACACAGTCCTCTGTTGACGGAAATCGTTTTAGGGATATGTATTCATTCACATTGTTCTATTCGTCCAATTGTATATGTATATTAAACAAACGTATGTGCTTATGTTGTAGACGTTCTGTACATTTAACACTACCCCATCGCTTAGAGCGCATGTCAGTTGTTGGCTTTATTTTGCATGAATTATCGTTAAAATTAGATATACTGTCAAACATGACAGTCCCACCTTCGGCCAGATAAGGCAAACCCTTAGAATGTTGTCATTATGAGCTTCATGTTGGGATTAATCCAATTATATAAATATATATGTATGTATATATCAAAACATACAAGGACTTCATTGATTTATTTTTGTTTTGCAATTGAAGCTTTAAGCCTTCGTTTATTAACGACTTATACAGGGATTGTGTATTACATTTTCTCATCTTATGTGCTTGTACCTGTAGCTTTCATTGTATTATTGACCCATTGTCACTCCAACAATATAAACATTATTCCCTTTGTGTGAGGATTGAGAATGAAATGTGACATTAATAGTGATGGCAAAGATATTTATTCGACCTAGTAATCTACCTTTTTTGATTCAACAACACACATATTTATTATTGACTTTCATTTTAATAATGAAACATTTTAACTAAATGTGATGTAAACTGTTAAGGAAATGTGTTCTCAATGTGTTTCCCTATAATCCTACCTTGTAGCATTTTAAAGCCATATTCAAATGTAACCAATAATAGTATGAAACCAAAGTCTGAAAAACATTCCATCACCATCTGACCACATCTCGTAAAGAACATACTCCATAATTCTGTTCAAAATCTGACCTTGTATCAGACGTTTTATTACATGAAGTGCGAACACAAATGACAAAAAAATACTAAGATAATGTCTGGAAATGGAAAGTTCTCACTCAATTATTAGAGGTTGCATTTTAGTCAGGTACAACTTTACATGAACATATAGATTCGATATAAGATTTCTAGCGACCTTTAGTGGATATGATTGTGATAAAAGGTGATCAAGATTTATTTAGTTGAACTCCTGGCCAATACATGCATGGTAGAATTGTTGTATAATGAATGACTTTTTAGACTAGAATGATACATAACTGAACTTGCCATAGATTTTATAGACATACACATTGTCACCAATTAAGAAAGTCAATCGGCATTGGCGGCGCACGCCTACCTATTCAAAATTGATCCCAAAATATCACAATAACTCAGTTTATACTTTTTCAAAGGAATCTCTGAAAACATTGCCCTCCCTTTTAAAAATAGAAAAGAACATGCTCATAGCAAACGAATAAAATGCAAAGGGTTTTATAACAGTTGTTTAATCACAGGAAAGTACGCTTTAATTCCTCTGTTTGATTCAACCAATGCACTGAAAAGTGCATTACTGAAAATTAAGATTGATTCCGTAAACGATAAAAATAGCTCAGCTTGTCTCCTTTCGATAAAAAAATTAATTCAACGATCACGTTATAGATTGCATAATAAAAGACAATTACAAAATGGTCTCTTGTGCAAACCAAATGATTTGATCAGTAAAGTTGTTAATTAGCAATTTTAAACACATTTCAGGGAACACAACATTCGAATGTCGGTTAAAAGATTTGCACAGCTAATGGCTTCTGCTTTCTGCTACCGATAATATATCAATTTCAACTCAAACCAGTCATCATCCACAAAGTGTACCGTAAGAATTGCATAAGGTGCACGATATTTCCATAGAAAAGCATATCGTATTGCAAATGTTAATGAGATACAAGATGAATTTAACGGATCAAATGCAAACCTTGAAACAACAGATTTCTGGTTCCTGGAGAGAGATATTATTAAATTAAGTGTGACAGGAAGCATCTAATCCAGATTCTCATTGATTTTACTTGTAATTATTGTCCAAATCTAACAGTGGGTAGAACTTCATTCTAATGTTTGGCGAAACAAATGGTTGTTCATTTTAAATAAGTAATATACCTTCAGCTAGATCAACTAAATCGTCTTTACGAAGAAAACAAAAACTAATCGCACACGATCTATGCAAAAGGGACCCATGACAAATACATTGAAGGCACGCAAAAATTGCGCACAAAGACAAATGCAGTAGCCAATTACAAATAGGCAAAAAAGCAATTTCATGGCGGCACTTACCACTTAAACGAATGCATTTGCAAACACGGAATGCCGATGAAAAACTGTCAGAAAGCAGCATATATTAACTGTCAGATAACCGTTTGTCTTACTGAATAACTTTCCACATAAGCACAACTTAGTAGATATTTAAAAAGAAAACGCAAGTGGACAGAAGTAATTACTGAAAATTAAATTAAACATAAAAAAATAAAGTTACAAACTTGATTCATGCAATTAATAATTTCTGTAAAATATATCAGCGTATATATGTTCTTATATATCACGTATTCATTGGTATATGATGACTTTCTGAATGAAGACATTTGGAATCGCTCCATGTGGAAATATGATTAAAATCGTGGTATGTTCTCAATTGGAATGAATAATTATAAAATATTATTTATATGAAAGCGCTGGAAGGGTTAAAAAGCTGAAGGCGCGACAAGCTTGATTTAACTTTTCTAACAGTAATTTCACGCAAACAATATTTGGGGGGGGGGGGCAAAGCTGTAACCGCTAAATGTCTGTAATTATCTTAGAATAGGTAAAGCGATATTTTTTCATACAAGTATCTCGTTTCAAAACAGTAACTGATAAACCTATATGTATAGGATAAACATTTCATTTGCTCGCAAGAGTAATGTTAATTAAATCAAACTAATATTGACTGTTTGTAGTAGGTACAGTAAGGCAACTATCCTCTTCTCCTGGTACAGAGAACATACTGTAAGCGTTGATTAGAAACCATGTGGTTAGCTTTGCAGGGAAACTAGTTTAATAGTTTGAGTGTGTTTCATCAGTACATCATAAAGGGGATATTATATTAGTGGTTCATCAATACGGAGAGCATTAAATTATATAGTTGGTATTGAATGACAACGAATGTCACGTGATATCGTTGAAACTAAGTTAATTATTTACACCCCTTAACACATAAAACGTCGCTAAAATAATAGCACGTACAAAATCAACGCTATTTACTCATGACATCACGTCAACATTATATAACACAAGTTATATATATAAATATATAACAAAAAATGTATAGAGGATATAGATATTTGTTGGTTTTAGTTTCAGCTAGTTTTTAATGATGAAGCAAGGAGAGAAATACAGTTTGTATACGATCATCAGTGAAATGAAATATGCTCTTACACTGAAATTAATATGTTTTCTGTTTCTTTAAATTTTGTAAGACGTGTATTGCTTTTCATAAACCCTTCATTGTTACATCCAGGTCATCAAAGCTAAATGTGGATTTCAATTAGGTTCTCCGGTTTAAGTCCTACACTTTCTTAAAAGGAGCATAACTTGTATTATGATAGTGAATATTAGATGAAGTAGTCTAAACATACACAAAGTGTCCTGCTTCAGATTAAACTGATTCTTTATCGAAGAAATGAATGTCTTATCCTTATTACCATCATTAATTGTCTTAATGATGGTAATACCATCATTTATTGATAAAACTGTGTTGATGCAAGTGTGATCTGTGTGTGGTGTTTGTACATCTATAGTTCAGTGTCGTTTGGGCCATTACCTTGTGCTTTTTAACTGAGATTATATTGGAAATGTTGACTACTTGTCTCTGTAGAGTTCATTGTGCCATTGATATATTAAAGATGCACTCCTACTCCAACGTAAGATTCACAACAATTATTGAAATTATTTCAATATTCCAAAAACAATGAATAAAATTTTAATGTCGAAATCAATGGTTCGTATGAAGGATACCGAATTTAATTTGAAAAAAATGAGCATCAAACACGGCATTTTTACCTGATGAGACAATAGAAGACCACAGTAAATATTTTAGCATTCACCAATCATTAATATAATATTTTTGCGTTTTCTGTTATCAAATACACGGTAACAATATTGTTATCAGTAATTAATGTTTTCCATAAATGCATTATTTAGTAAATAGTTAAAGCTTTATCAGTCAATATTGATGTTGGTTATACATGTGTTGGTATTGATTTTGAATAAGAGTGTCACTTTAACTAATGAATCGCACAAGTGATTTCTAAACCTTTACCATATTTTAAATACATACAATCAGTTGCATATCTACTATAAATATCAGATATGTTAGTAGTTATCATTTAATTACACAACTTTAGCATGTTATTGTTTTTCGAAGAGTCTTAAAAGCATCGAATAAGATACAAAACCAAATATCTCAAGGCTAATTGGCCTGCTTTTGTCTTTGTTCATGTGCTTCATGACCCACTCGCGCAGAATAACTTCATTATATTAGCTCCCGCAGCTGTTCGTCAATTATTGGCTCAGCGAGATAGCTATAAAATTTGAAAGGGTCCACAGAATAGGCAAATTTTCTCCAACGAGTGTGCACCCTAGAAAGCTCGTCGCCAAGTTTGTGTATTTTAAGGATCGCGAGTTTGTCAGGCGCCAGGGTGAGCAACTAAAAGACACTGATTTTTTTCTTCATGAGCAATTTCCGCCAGAGATCACTGCGCGCTGACGTGCACAAATACCGGCTCTTAAGGCCGCCAAGCGTCTGGGATATCGCGCCTGGCTGTCTTATGACACATTATACATAGACGGCAAGCCCGTCTCTCACGATCAACCTTTCCAGACAGCGAGTTCCGGTGCGACCGGAAGTGGACGTCCTGAGACCGCAGACGGACCTCTATCACAGCAGCGCGGAAACACCGGACCAGCATTGTCTAGCGACTACCAGACGCATACTGGAGGTGCGCCAAGCACCAACTAGGGATGCGCCGAGGCTGGACTTGCCATATTATCATGGAATATTAATGGTTTAACTAGTGCTAAACTAAATAACCCTGACTTTATTGATACAATTTGTAAATATGACATTATTTTTTTCTTTTTGAATCTTGGGGAAATAAAAATTCTAATTTTGAATTAAGTGGCGATAAATGTTTCAATTTATTTAGAAAATTTCAAAATCGTCGAGCGAAGAGAAATAGTGGCGGGGTTGTAGTTTATATCCGCAATAATATTGCAAAAGGTGTAAATATTGTCAAAAATCATTTCGATACCATTGTTTGGTTAAAATTGGACAAATCGTATTTTAAACTTGATGCTGATTTATATCTTGCCGGTGTGTATATTTGGGTTGAGAGTTTCCCTGCATATAATTTTATTAATGAAGATTTATTTGATATTGTTCAAAATGATATTAGTTATTATCAAATGCTTGGTAAAACTATGTTTATAGGTGATTGGAATGCGAGGGTCGGAAACGGGGACAAAAGGGATTACATTGAATGTGATCGTTTTGTGCACAGTATTGATGATGACGAGTATTGTCCGGATTTGCCCATTGTTCGTCGTTCACAAGATCAAATTTGTAACGGTCATGGTATTAAATTATTAGATTTATGTAAATCATGTTCAATTCGCATTGCTAATGGTAGATTAGGTAACGACTTTCATAATGGGGATTTCACATATGTATGTTCAACAGGTGCCAGTGTTATTGACTATTTACTGTTAAGTGAACATGATTTTAATTTAGCGCAGAATTTTACCATTGGTGTATTTAACGAGTGGTTAGATCATGCCCCGATTTATTTAAGCATACCTATTGGTCATGATCTATTATATAATTCTCACGAATATGTCAAATCTAGTATCGATAAAATGATGCACTTTTTGACACTTCTCGACGCAATATTATTGCAAAATTGCCCGTGTTCAACTGAATTGTAAATGATGCTACATTTGATAGTCGTGCTGCAGTTGTATGATTGTATAAAAACATTTACAGATGTCATTAATTCTGTAGCAGAGACTTTGTTTTCAAAAACTACCATTGTAACCGATAAGCCCATTGTTGATCAAGGCGTATGTAAAAAGGCTGACTGGTTTGATGAAGAATGCTTTAATGCCAAATGTTTGTACATAAATGCACTGAATAAATATAATAGTAGTAAAAATGAAATTAATAGGCGATCATTTTGTAAAAATAAAAAGCTTTATAAATGCCTTGTTAAAAAGAAGAAAAGACGTTGTGAAATTAATAAGATAAAGGCAATTAAAAAACTAAGGCACTGTAAACCAAAAGATTTTTGGAGGCATTTCAGTAAAAAGAAATCAAATAGTAATGATATTAGCACTGATGCATTCTTTCGCTATTTTTCAACTTTGAACGATGAAATGCCAACTGCATCAAATCTAAATGCAGAGAATTTCTGTAATAATCATGATTTTGATTGTAATGATTGTATTTTTGAAGAGCTTGATACTCCCATCACTGTGCAGGAAATTGAAAATATTACAAAAGTATTAAAGAAAAATAAAGCTTTCGCCGGTGACAAATTGTTAAATGAATACTTCATTGCAACTATTGACGTTTTATCGTCTCATTTGGTAGATATTTTAAACGGTATTCTTCATACCGGGTGTTTTCCCGACCAATGGATGGAAGGTATTATAGTTCCTTTGTTTAAGAAAAATGACCCCCTTGATGTAAATAACTATAGAGGTATTACGCTTGTCAGCTGTTTCTCTAAAATATTTACAGGAATACTTAATAAACGTATTACAGATTGGACTGAACATAATGATATTATAAGTGATGCCCAATTCGGTTTAAGAAAAGGTCGCTCAATAGTTGATGCATTTTTTGTGCTGAATGCTGCTATAAGTAAATTTTTGAATGAAATTAAACGCTTAGCCTGTGCATTTATAGATTTTAAGAAAGCCTTTGATAATATTTATAGAAATGGTCTTTGGGTTAAGTTATATAATGTAGGTGTTCGTGGAAAAACGTTGAAAATTATACGCGATATGTACTCTAAGGTAAGAGCACGTGTAAGGAAGTGTAGCTCATTTTCTGATTACTTTGAATGTTCTATAGGCTTAAAGCAAGGTGAAGTCATGTCTCCGATATTTTTTTCTTTATTTTTAGAAAGTCTGGAGTTGTATTTATTTGATAGTATTGACTCCGGTATTACTTTAGAAGAAATATCTTTCATACTTATGTTATTTGCAGATGATATGATTATAATGGGACATTCCCCGGAAGATTTGCAAAAACGCTTAAATTTGTTGAATTCATTTTGTAAATGTTGGGGATTAGAAGTTAATTCAGATAAAAGTTAAATAGTTGTGTTTAGAAAACGAGGCCCTGTTAAAATTGTTGAAAAATGGATGTAACTTAGAAGTTGTTGATAATTTCAATAATCTTGGATCGGTGTTTAATTATACAGGAAGTTTTATATTGAATCAATCGACACTTGCTGGTAAAGGTTAAAAGGCTTTAAATGTCCTTCTTTCAAATGTTAAAAATAAGCCTTTAAAACCAAGTACAGTATGCCAACTGTTTGATGCAATTGTCTCATCAGTTCTTAATAACGGTTGTGAAATTTAAGGATTTGGAAAAAATAAGGAAATTGAAAGGGTTCATCTGAAGTTTTGTAAACTATTATTACATGTTAAACAGTCCACATCGACAGTGTCAATTTATGGTGAACTAGGAAGATATCCATTGTATATAACAAGACATACACGAATTATAAAATTTTGGTGTAAAACACTAAATAGCGATAATATTATCGTTGGTACATTGTATAATAATCTTTTAACAGATTGTGCGAAAGAAAAACTAATTGGGCTAGTAATGTAAAACTGTTGCTTAACACAACTGTTTTTTCAAATGTTTGGATAAACCCTAGCTGTGTCGATGTGAATACGTTCTATTTAGTTTTTAAAGAACGCCTTATTGATCAATTTAAACAATCTTGGTATAATTATATACATAACAGCCCAGTCTTGTGTACTTACAAACATTTTAAAACTTCTTTCGAACGCTCTATGTATCTGGATAAATTTTCTTCAAAGTATCGAATTCCTCTAACTAAATTGAGACTCTCGTCTCACCAGTTACGTATTGAAACTGGACGTTATGGAAATAACAGAATTGATCATCATGAACGTTATTGCACCATATGTAATAATGGTGACATTGAAGTTGAGTTTTATTTTTTTTGTGTTTGTGACGTATAAAATGATTTACGTAAGATGTATTTGAGAAGAAAATATATCGTTGGGCCTAGTATGATGAAATTTATTGATCTTATGCAAGATACGAATTATTCCGAACAGCTTAATTTGTGCAAATTTGTTTCTAAAGCATTTGAACGTCGTCATAACATTGTAAATAGTGTTTCATGATCTTTATTAAGGTATACATTTTGGCTTTTTTTGCATCCCATAATATACCTTTAAAAATCTAGCTTTCATCATGAAAATTATTATATAAATATTTACTAATTAGTTGTTAGTCCATTCTCACTGTGTAAGTGATATGTTAGTGTAATGTAAAAGTATATAATGTTAAAATATTAATTATCAGTTCTTTTCTCATGTCTGAGATTTCAAACCTATCATGTTATCGTTGTATATATGTTTTATTGAATGTATTATATCTATCATGTAATGAGGAGCGCTTTGTGTTCAAGTTACTTAATAAATAAGTTAAATCTTGAATCTTGAATCTTATAAGACGCGAAAGAAACGTCTTTTTCATGAAACCATTCATTAAGTACAGTCATTGGTCTTCCGCTGAGGGTAATTATGAATATTGGCCACTTAATGTGTATTTTGATATCTTCAGAGTATTTGGTAGGTTAAACTTATATGTGTTGTAAGGATTCCAAACAAATGCTTGACGTTAATATTCTAATAAACGTTCTCGTTTAACTGTTTAAATCATAGTTTGGGCTTTATTATAATTATTATTTGGATTAAAATATGTTTTTTATAGTTTTACAACACATAGCGATGAATCGAGTTTGGTATACTAACGGAAGGCATTAAATCAGGACATACCTGCTGGTCAAGCGTGTGTTTCATTATTGTTTATGGTTGTGTATTTGTGAGATTATCTAACCTAAAAGTGTCAACTCTAAATGACCCTCAGCATAAAAAGAAATACACAGAAAATTGACACTAAAGCAACGTTAAGATCATATTCCTACGAGAAATAGAATTACTGGGGTAATGGCATATTTGAAAATGCGACATTAATTCAATTAACTCACGAACCCGTATCGCCGAAGAACGGAATGCAGTTTAATTTTCTTCAAGATTAGGAAAGAAATGGAAGGTTGTAATCATGAGCTTCCTATAATGATTAATTCAATTGAATATCTCGTACATACACGGAAACAAGTTTAAGGCTACATGTGTTTAGCCTTTAGTACAGGAAATCGAAATCAGGTTTCGTTAATTCTTTATTTTGACACAACATGTTAAAGAATGAATGCGTCAGAGTTACAAACATGGAGCGTATTGTCTTATACGGTTTGTTATTGCGAATCAAAAGACCACTTAATTTAAATACGTTCTTAAGATTGCAATATTATTTTGACTTTGAATAATCTTCTGAATGCCTAGTTGATGAACCGAAAGGTACAGCCTTTTAGCGCAGCTTTCACTTGTAATTTTTGCAATTGAAGCATTAAATCATCTTCCAACTACGACATGTATGTATATATGTTATGTATACAGAGCCAGGAGCAAGTGGTTTAGAAACAAAACCTATAATTAATCTGAGGTGTTCGTACCATTTTAAAGCAGTAATTTTACAAGACATTTTTATGCATTGTGAACCTTTAAACAAGACTCAAAGAACTTTGTGGAGTAGTATATAAATAGTTTATAATTACTTTATCACATAAGCACCATAGTTCAAAATGTGGATTACAGCAAACATTTAAAAGAAAAAAGACAAATATATATGGCAGAAAAAAAATCAGGATAAGATAGGTTATATGTCTTGACTGCAGAAGGATAACAAAAGGTTTTTTTCACACAGTTAATCTAGAAACATTTTCACAGCCGATATGAGCCAAATTAGCAATTGAATAAGACACCGTTAACATCGAAAAATAGTTCCTTATAGTTAGATAGAAAATAATGCGTCTGAGTGATGTCAATACTTGTCGCATATTTGACGTAATGTGTATTACCCGTTGTGACCCTTATTCAAGATTGACATACTCATTGTAATGACATATATGTTAATAATGTTCATGAAGATTGGTTTGTGGCGTAACCTATCTTTAATCACAGTCTACAATTAATAAATACAAACATTTTTAACTATCTGTGTGGATTGAGAAGTAAATTTGGCATTTATCGTATTGACACAAATGTTGAAACATTTGACCTAGTTATTTACGTTTTGGCTCAACATAAACCATAAAGTTAACATTTTAACCAAATTTGAGGGAAACTGGTAAGGAAATGTGGTCTCTGTGTATTTATCTAGTATCTAACCCGGCCAAGTGGCAATATTCAAAATAAGCATGAACTTTTTAACAAAGACAATGTCTAAAAAATGATTTCAACATCATCTAATCAAATTTCCGTTTAAAAATTGACAAACGACTTTACATAGTAATTTAATAAAAATGAGACTGTGCAAATGATTTTTACTTAAACAGATCATAAAAATTGAAAATAATCCTCAATATATTCAGCGTTGCATTTTAGTTGGGTTAAAGATCACTTTTACAAATAAACTGTAGAGAGAAAATAAGCCCCTCAAGGGACTAGGTTTAGCGGACATATTTGTGATCAAAGTTTATCGAGATTAACAGAGACCAACTTCTTGCCAGGTTTAATGACACTAAATGTACGGAGGATATTGTGATTAAGTGACTAAACTAATATATAACTGGACGTGCCCTAGATTTTATAGAGAAACATATTCTAACCAATGGTTGAAGTCAATATGGTTTCTTTAGTGTAAACATTGGAGCGGCACTATTACCGATTAAACACAGATCCCAATAGCTCACAATTGCTCATAAATAACAGTTTGTGCTTTTTGAAAGGCATCTCGGAAATAAATCCTTATCCTTTATAAATGAGAAGACATGTTCACAGCCGATGATTTAAAATGTTTTAACACAAATGTATTTTCACACATAGAAGTAAGTTTTACTTCACTAAAATTTATGAAATATCGGATTCCCAAAACGATCAAATCTAGTTAAGTTTGGTTCATTTCGTTGAAAAAATATCTACGGTCATTTGACGATTTTTTAAATAAAAGCTGATATCAGAAAAGTATCTTGCGCAAACGAAAAAGGTTGTTCAATATAGTTATAAATGAGAACTTTGTAACACATTTCAAACAACGTCAAATATGTATGTCAGTCAAAAGATTTGCATAAAGCTTTTGCCTACTGTTTGAACATGTTTCTGATATTATATCAATTTTAACTTACACAAGTCATAAACTACAAAGTATAATGTAAGAAATGTACGTTTTTTTTAAAGCAGATTGCATTGCAATTCCATAACATCGATAAAGAGATTGCAGATGATTGAAATAAATCAAATGCAAACCTTAAATAGAAAACAACAGATTTTCTCGGGTTCTTGGAGAGAAACATTATTGAATTAAGTGCGACAGGATGCAAATTCTCATTAATTTTACTTGTAATCACTGTCCCAATCTAGCAGTCTGAAGAAATGCATTATTCTTTGCACCAGACCAGGCAACTTAAGTGTCTTTTTTAAGTAGACTATAAATAGTATTATGCGATTAATGCGAACCAAAGAAAGTGCTGGCAAGTTATTTAATGTGTGAAACGATTTTGAAATGAAAATCACTTATTTGGAATGAACACATATATCAGGCAGAGGTGTTACTTATTTGGGGATGTAATAACTAACGGAACACATCTTCCGTTTGAATAGCTTCGCCTTAGCTAGATTATAACTATAAATCTTCTCGAGCTATAATCCAGCTCTGGGTTCGAACTGGTATTGACAAATACAAACAATATTATTGCTTTCTTGTTGTTGACTTGACGCTAACTGCAAACTAAGGAGTAAAAATATCAACTACTTTACCCTTTTTAAATTAGTTGTTATAGCTTCCTCTTGATACAAATGGTTATTTTATGCTTTGAAAACTTTCAAATTGATATCCGGCTACCAACGGGACACCCCGCAAGTAAAGTTTTGATCGCCGATGACTTACACTATCGTTCCTTATTGAATATGATGGTACATGAAACAAGAGTATTAGATTAGATAAATAACGATACATTGAATGTACTATATATTACATCAAATCGCCTGTTTTTGTCTTTATTCACGTTACTTTATATGCACATTATCAATCAATCATTGCATATGTTAATGACCCAGAAATAATCTGCATTTTATCAGCTGCCATAGCTGTTCATCAAATAATGCTTGAAAGATAGTAATAAAATTGCAAGGCAATGGCATTTCTATTAATTCGTTTATTTCGTACATTCAATAATCTTTCATTGTGTGTAATTATATATATATAGCCATTTAAGGGAGTTTAATGTCGTCACTTCGACAGACATCGTGTTTGTAGGGATTCCAGCGATAAAACAAAGTTCGTGTACAAATGGAAGACATTGGCATCAACTTCCCTGCGTGATTCATGATCCAGAATAACTATATTATACTGTCACATCTATTGGCTTAGAAAGATAGCTATTCAACGCCAAGGAAACGGCTTTATTGTAGCATTCATTATGTAAAGTAATTGGTTTTGTGATGTAAGTAATTACACTTATTGGCCACTAAATAGATAATTTGATATCGTCACTATATCTGGAATAGTATACTCATATGTGTTGTAAGAATTGCAAACGAGTGGTTGACATCAGAGTGCATGTTCTTATGAAGACTCATGTTTACCTTGTTTGGATTGTATGAAGAAAATCAAATGTGTTTAATTTTTGTCTACAACCCACCAGTACATACCTGCGGGTCAAGCGCGTGTTTTTAACGGTTTATTTACTTAAAAGCAACTGCTTCTAGATTTTAAAGATTGGTGATTTGTAAATTTTACCTCGATGTCAGGAGCAAATATTTGTCGATGAAATTGTTTTAGCAATACTGCGGTATGATATAATTACTTTCTTTGTAATCAAACACTTTCTCAAATGTTAATTTTAAATCCTTTTTAAATTACGCTGCATAATATTAGTTCATTTCGGTTATTCATGTCTAACTATCACCATTTCAAGTATCCCCGAAAATTGGTATATTTTCAGAAAGATTTCCCGGAGTAATGTATTACGTTGTTTATTCCAAATGCAAGTTAATACAATACGTCACAGGCATTGACACTCCTATGTAAAGCACTTTTAATTAGGTTGAAGAGAAGGCAGTTGATTTATTCGGTCTGATGTAGCAACAAGGAGTGGCAGTTTGTTCCAATCTTATTGGAAAAACTGTACATACCCATATCTCGTTCAGATAGAGTTCATATGCATATGGTCACCAAACGTAAGACATGATCAAATAGGCAAAGAGTGCTTTTGTGAAAGTGGATTCAAGATAAATGGGAAAGGATCACTAATAAAACGGAGACTGACTTTATGTTAAATAATTTAGTAGTTGTGTGAAATGTTAGGTCAATAGAACCTCAAATTGTATTTTTTTCTTCATATCCCGAGTCTACAGACGAAACATTGTCGTAGAACGGCATGCAATGTAGATCCATCACATCAGTATAAAATGTTGGCACGAAATTCAATGTTCGTAAACAGTAATGAAATGAATGAAAATCATTAACAATAATTCATACATTAGTAAAATTAGTGTCGTATGCTTATATAAATGGGCTGTAAATATTAACGGAATTATTGTTCTATTTGAATAACTTGTTTGATATAAGAAAGAACGTACTTTCTGACTACTTTCAGGCTATAAACTTATGTAAACTAAGACATGGTAACACAGCTTGGTTCTATGACCACTAAGGTTAAGTACACCTGTTTGCGCCATATTTTGAGTTGTCTTGTTATTCTATAATTATAAAAAAATGTTTTAAAAGTAGCACTGATTAACAACCTATTTTAAACATTGTCCCTAAACACGCAAGCGGACAGCTATCATTACTGTAAATGAATAGTTCAATTCAAACAAACTGATGTCCGAAAGATGTTTTTTAGGTGAGTTATATTTTTTCAAGCTTTTTTCATGGAATGAATCAATAACGAAAACCATATCAACGTATATCTTTACATACAGATCGCGTTTTCATTAGTAGAGATAAATTAACATATGTTTTATTTTGAAAGTGTTCAGAGAAATGGTATTTGAAGCGGGCTTTATCGTCATTTTGTCCCATCCAACATGAAGTAGCATAGATTATTTATGTTACATTTTGGAGACGAAAAGGCAACAACATTGCAACCTTAACAAACATTTGGAGAGCCTTAAATGCAAAACATTTTTGGGGTGGAGAATACATTTTTCGAAAAGACACAGAACTTAAGTATTGTTATATTTCGTGCAATACCATTTTTTGCTTTCATTTCAACGAGTATAATGCCAAACGAATAGTTCGGAACTTTTTGTGTAAACGATAGGGAATTCCAGTTTGAATAAATTCACTTCAGCGCTTAACAAACACTTGGTAGGACTGCTAAAACAGTACAAGGACCTTGGATGTGTTGCATCTTTCTTTACTGTCGATGGACAGACCTCTATCAAAATCGAGATAGTTACTGGTATTTTCATATACAGGCATCATAGAAATAACCTGCATTAGTATACAATGGTATAACAGGAACATATAAGTTGATTTTGGATCAATGTTTAATACATTTGACTACAGTTAAGACATCGTAGCAGATCTTGGGCGGATGTATCCATTAAATATAATGTGATGCATATGGCATACAAAGAGATGTATACTTCAAATCCTGTCTGTCAGGCGTGCTTTATATGTCTGACTTAAATGGGATTAGCAATCCAAGCAAATGAGTTTTAGATAATGTTATTGAAATTGCAGCGACAAGTCAAAAAGCCAATGATTTACCGAAGACCCTGTTTAGATGCACCACATTGGAACGGTCAGGAAAACAAAAGTACACTGGTCGTTTATGTGTTTTGTGGGTGCTCAATCTCAAACCTCTCCTAAATGTATATATATAATTAAGAAATCTCAATAGTGACAACTATAGCAAAGCAATCATTTGATACTAATATGAATGTTACAAGCTGTTTAATTATCAATAGTTAATATCGCTGCATTGAAAGCATTAAACGCATACAATTAGTCTTCATTGACAACAACGACGGTGCAACTGTATGAATGCCCTCCAGCATTCGCTTTAAAGATATTATATTTTCAGGGATCACTCAATATAATTTATCAATTTGGTGTGAATAATTCGTCCTGTTCTTACAAATAACCCAGTGCTACGAGATCATTGTTTAAATTTTAAGAAATTAAATTAGGCTACAATAAGTGCCTGAAATTGTCATTACTGTTACTATAATGTATGTTATTTGGTTTTAGGAGACGCCTTATCTAGCCATACTGTGAAATGTATTCCAAAAGGACATTTATTCCAGATGGATTACCCCTCTTATTTTACAACTGTGTCTGAAATATACAAATGAAGCACTTGATCAATGATGACAGAACTGATAAACTTGACAGTAAGAATCAAAAGTACACAACTATTGTAAGTACTGGTGCTGTTCGGGCAAATCGCAAATATTGGCTACTAGTATGTTATGAACAAGTATTTTAGTAGTTTCGAGACCGTCAGTTCTCTTTTGACAGACATGTGTAAACAGTTCAATTATTTTTATCACTCCAGTTTGCAATACCATAACAAAATAAATAAAAACAACATCCAGACTTACACATTTATTCATTTATTGGTAACATAGTCACGATTAAATCTTACCTAAGAATCAACCCATGACCGGTTGCTAAGCCTATATCTCCGCCAGTCATAAGAGAAAGTGCATCAAGTTTATCACAAGATAAACGATTTGAATGAGCTTAAATTTTAAGATAAATGATTTTAAACGTTTTTTTAACTAAGTGTGTCAATAGATTTTAAAGAATTTGTTTAGGACATCTTACCGATGTTACTACCAAATATATCATCTTTTAAGCTGAAGTTTTAACGTTATAAGAAGTGATGGAAAAAAGCAGGGTTGAAATGATATACCCCTTTAAAACATATAAGATCAATAGAGCGCCATGTTATTAGAATTATGTTAAAGTCTAAATAAAACATGTATTCATTTCGCATAAAATTCCTGAGGGACAGTTAAAGAGATATGTGAAAAAGGTTCAATACACGTTAAGAGGAAATCTGGGTGCGTAGTCGCCTTCTTTGAGTGAATGAATGTCTGCATGTTTTAGATATTTGAGCATTGCATTAAGCCTGTGTGTGTTTCTGATCTAAAGGAATAGACATTGACTTTTGCTGTACTTGTTGACTTGACGCTCACTGTTAACTAACCTGTAAAATATCAAAACTACTTTTACTTCTACTACTAAAATCAATTTTTAGTACTTCCTATAAATCAAAACGGTTTGTTAATTGAAATGTTTTGGTATTCTAATTTTCTTTTCAATTTGTTTCCTCTCCCCCCTTTGGAAAACCCCTTTGCTATCCGGCTACCAATGAGACACCCCTCACGCAATGTTTTGATCGCCGACACTGTTGTTCCTACACCGGCGTGTGGAGAAATAGTTGTCCAAGATTTTTTCGATAATAATTAGTGAGTTACTCGTGTTTCAGTGCCAACATTTTTTTTAACTATTTTTAGTGCATTTATATTCCAAATAATCACTTTTAAAGATGCACTCTTACTCCCATATAAGATTAACCACAATTAATAATATTGTTTTAATATTCCAAAAAGGATGAATAATGCCCAAAACAATGATTCTTATGAAGGATACCGAGTTTAATTTGAAAGAAATGAGCATAAAACACGCTATCTATACAGTAAATCTTTACCATTCACCAATCATTTAATATTTTTTGCGCTTTCTGCTATTAAATGCACGGTGACCATCTTGTCATCAGTAGTTAATATTTTCCATTATTATGCATTATTTAGTTAGTAGTTTAAGGTTTATCAGTCAAAATTTATGTTTCTTACACATGCGTATGTATTGAGTTTGAATAAGAGTGTCACTTTAAAGCAATATCATTTTTATAAATTGAACAGGGCATGAATATATTTCCCAAATTACACGGTCGGCATTTACTGACCAAATAATTGAAAGGTTGAAAGTTTAAACAAAACACAAATAGATTAACAATGAACTAAAAACTATTTTCCAAGTATAAGAGTTTTTTTCATTACGCTTAAGTATTAGATTATCAAATATCCTCACTATCATAGAAACAAATTATGACATAAACGAGTTACTGCTAAAATATTTCTAATTAAGCAGTTACTTTATTACTATTATAATAAAGTGTTTACAGCCATGCGAAATAATATATTTTCTGACCAATTTCAGCCGACATGACCGATATTTAAACATGGTCTAGATTCTATCAACTCAATCTTCCTAAACATTTTTGAAGATCAGCTGAAATCTATGGCTAAGCTTACATACTTTATAATATTATGGCATTTTTGGAAAAAAGGGTAATAATTCTTTATGTTATAGTGCTTCAGAAATATGGATGTTATAGTGTTAAGTAGCTTATAACAGACGGACGGAATGGAATAGCAAACGGTCCTAATAGCTTAGTCGGAGAATTAGGTGCTCAAAGTGAGCAAAAAAAAAACACTATATATTAAACATTTCGTAATACATAAGTAAATTAAATTTGATTAAAAATAAATTTGATTATTTTCGCGAGATTGAATTATATGGTTGTTGTTTAAGTTGCAAAGCAATCGGAATACTCGGTCGCTATCTTTAAAGGACAGGTTCACGATATTTAACAGTAGTTTAAGGTAAACATTTGAACAAGATTAAACCGGTCAATAAATCGGGAATCTCTCTTTTCTTGCAAAACTCGTGTTGTTGGATCGAAAAAAAGCCCGCCAAGCCCACCCAGTAATAGAATGTTTTCGCCTTTACCCACTAGAATTTACCTGTTATATAAAGTGTTTAAATAATTTAGTTTACTAAATTTTACCCAGATAAATATTATTCCGCGTTGCTCATTTTGTATTTTACAGTACCGCATCGCAGCGGTGGTTCGACTACGGTCCACATACACGTTATGGCGGATGGATGTGTTTTCAGGAGGTGTTCGCCATGATAGAGAATGCCCTTAACAGTCGGGTAACAACTGATTCTTCCATCGGGATCTATCTGGAGTGTCATCTTAGAATACCAGGAATGAACACTCACTTTTACACGTGCAACCGCTATGTGGATCAATACTTTTGACGATGTTCTGTTGCATCAAAGCATTAAAATCTTACCTAGTTGTCATTGTGATGAATCATAACTAGAAACTCATGAGCATGGGCATTTGGAAAAATGTTCGTTTTTACGGCCATATCTTTTCAATTATTTTACGAACGATTTGTTTAGTTGTTGTACCAGTAGCAGTTATTGTATAGCAAAGCTAATATGCTCTATTATGTTGGATATGTAGAAGTAAACCCAGGAACTGTCCAAAATTGGTTTCTATTTTACTAAGCCACATTTGTTTGTGTTTCTTTAAAAAAAGAAGAACAAGCTATTGGTTTAACCAGTGTTTATTAAATATGTTAGTACATGAAATATGAGCATTGAATTAGATAAAATAGAAACAATACATTGAATGTATTTAATGTAGAATAAAATCGCCTGTTATTGTCTTCATTCTTATGCCTTTGTGTGTATATCATCAATCTATCATTTCAAATTGCCCAGAAGAATTATATCGGCTGCCCCAGCTGTTCATCAAATAATGCTTGAAAGATGGTAATGAAATTACAAGGCTATGGCATTTCCATGGATTCGTTCATTTAGTACATTCAATGATTTTTCTTTGTGGATAATTATACATGTAGCCATTTAAGGCATTTCTAATGTCGTCACTCTCACAGGCATCGTATAAATTAATAGTTTGTAGGGTTAACAAACGAATGCTTTACGTCAGAGTGCATGTTCTTATGGAGGATCATATTTACCTATTCAAAATCTAGTTTGGATTGCATTACGTTATATGTGCATATGTTGCATTTTGTTAATTTGATTACAACGTGAAACAGCGATGAAATAACGTTCATGTGCTAATAAAAGACATTGGCATCGACTTTTCTGAGTGCTTTCATGACCCATAATAACTAGATTATATCACATTATATCAGCTGCTGCAGCTGTCACATCTATTGGCTTAGAAAGATAGCTATTAAACACTGGTCTTCCGTTGTGGGTAATTATACTTATTGGCCACTTAACGGATTGTTTGATATCGCCAATTTATCTGGAATGGTTTAGTTGTATGTGTTGTAAGGATTCCAAACGAACTTGACGTCAAAGTGCATGTTCTTATGAAGGATCATGTTTACCTATTTAAATCTTAGTTTTGATTCTATGACGTAAAAACAGGTTTTAGAATTGTGTTTACAACGCACCGCGATTGAACAAGTTTGATGTACTGACGGAAGGCATTGACATTTGTACTTGTATGCGGGTAAAGCGAGTGTTCTATAATTGTTTTTTTAACTTAATAGCGCTTGCTTCCAGATGTTTAGCTTGGTGAATTGTAAATTTACTTACAGCTGCACTCTCACAGATTGAACGTTTTGACAACTTTTTTTTATTTTTTGTCTTTCAACGAGCCATTTTTGTTTGCGAAAATGCATGCATGGAAACCAGTTAAATAAGACTGCTAACAAACACTTAAATCGCAGATTTTAATATTTAAGTTCAAAAATTGATGTTTTATGCATTTTTATTAAGCCGTTAGTAACGGTTTAAGCCATAAACCATCAATTTTCGAACGGAAATATGAAAATCTGCGATCTGATATTTTGTCAGGAATCTTCTTTCATCGGTTTGCGGATATTTACGCAAAAATATGCTCTTTCCAAGACAAAAAATAAAAAAAAGTTAAAAAAAACAGTTTATCTGTGAGAGTGCAACTTTAAATGGTAGGAGCATATATCTGCTGATGACTTTTGTTTTAGCAATACAGTAAGATATAGATACTTCCCTCGTAAACGATAATGTTCTAAAATGATAAAATACAACCCTATTAAAATTACTTTTGTGTAATTATGCTGTATTATTTTTTGATTTCGATTATACATGTCTAACTATCACCATTTCCAATATCACGGAAAATTGGTATTTCTTTATAAAGATTTCCCGAACTTATGTATCACTTTGTTTATTCCAAATGCAAATTAATACAATACGTCAAATACGTCAAATGCATTTGCACTCCAAAGTAATGCACTTTTAATTAGGCTGAAGAGAAGGCAGCTGATTTAGTTGGCCTTCTGTAGCAACAAGGAGTGACAGTTTTTTCCATTCTAATTGGCAAAACTGTTCATAAACATATCTCAATCGGACATAGTGCATATTCATATGGTCACCAAACGTAAGACATGATCAAATAATTGCTAATGAAACGGAGACTGGCTTTAGTAGTTGTGTTAAATGTGAAGTCAGTATCATCTCAAATTGTATTTTTGCGCATATTATGAGTATACGAGGGCTGTTCGTGGACAACATTTAAATATGATTAGTATGTTAAGATAGAGAAAATAAAATGATGCAGTCAAAAATACATCTAATTCCGCACTGGATACACGAACACGTGTCAAAATACATAGAACATAAACAGTTTTACAGCGGCTTTACAGTTTACCCTATCACAGCCACGTAGCACCTTGACGTAAAAAACCCCAACATATAACGTCACGTCATATTCGTATTTGTGAGGATTGAGATGTAAATGTGGCAATTATAGTGTCGACACAGATTTCCAAACATCTGACCCAGTGATCTTTGTTTTGATTCAATATTACCCTTACATGAAATGGACTAACATTTTAATACCCAAACATTTGAACTAGTTTTTGAGGGAAACTGGTTGGGTGATTTCTAGGTATTTATCTAAAATCTGATCTAACCAAGTGGCATTCTTTTTAAGCCATATTCAAAATAAGCATGAAACTTGAAATAAAGACAAAGTCACACAAAAAAACTTCATCTGACCAAATTTTGTAAATATTAGAAATAGGTTCCACATTTTTGTTTTCATAAAATTTAAATACGAATTAAATGGTTCAAATGATATTTACTTAAACAGATCTTGGTAATTGAAATTTCTCTCATATTATTTGATTTTACATTCTAATTGGGTCAATGATTACCATAACATATGGTAACTGCAGAGAAGCAATAAGCCTCCCAAAGGATTTTAGCGTTTATAGCGGACATATTCGTGATCAAAGTTGATCGAGATTAGTACCAACTACTTGTCAGGTTTAATGACAATACATGTATGGAGGAAATTGTGACATAGTGACTTACCTTGCCACCCAAAATAATATATATCTGAGCTTTCCCTATATTTTATAGAGAAACACATTCCGTGGTGACGCAAGCCTTAGGATTCAACACTTATCCCAATAGCTCACATTAGCTCACAATTAGCAATTTATGCATTTTGAACGACATCTCAGAAAACATTTCTCTATCCTATAGAAATAGGAGAACATGCTCAAAGACGACGATTTAGAACGCTAAAGGTTTTATCCCAGTTATATCATCACAACATTAAAAATTCACTTAAACTATCATTACTAAAATGATTGGATTCCCAAAACGATCAAAACTAGTTCATCTTGGCTCTATTCGTTGAGATGCTAATTCAACTATGGCGTGATGGATTGTATAATAAAAGCTGATATCAAAAAAAAGTTTCTTGTGCAAACGAGAGTGATTGCTCAATGTAGTTATTACTAAGCAATTTCAAACCCATTTCAGGGAATGTCAGTAAATAGCTTTGCAAAGCTAATGCCTAAAGTTTGAATATGCTTCCGGCAATATATACATTTTAACTTGAACTAATCATAAACTACAAAGTCTTCCGTAAGGATTTTTTCATTTATAGCAAATTATATTGCAAATGCAATGATATGTTGATAATGAGATTGTAGATGATTTTAATGAATCAAATGCCAACCTTAAATAGAAAACAACAGATTTTCTCGAAATCATGGGGCGAAATATAATTGACTTAAGTATGACAGGAAGCATCTTATGCAAAGTCTCATTAATTTTACTTGTAATCACTGTCCAAATCTAGCGGGGGTTGAACTGCATTCTTCTTTATGGCGACAAGTTAGTAATCTATTTAATTAATCAATATACCACCAGACCGGGCAACTTAATTGTGTCTTTCTAAGTAGGCAATAAATACTCTATCATGATCAACGCAAAACGGAGGCTATGAGAGAACGTATGTTTCTTACTATTTTTAGGCTATAAAATTATGTGACCTCAGACATGATTGTTTCTAAGATCACTAAGGCTAAGTACACCTGTTTTGTGCCATATTTTGAGTCGTCTTGTTATTCTATTATTATAAAATATTCGTAATAAAAGTAGCACTGATTTACAACTTATTTCAAACAGTGTCCCTAAACACGCAAGGGGACAGCTATCATTACTTTGAATGAACAGTTTAAATTCAAACAAATTGTTGTCCAAAAGATTATCTTTTAGGTGAGTTATATTTTTACTAGCTTTATTCATGGAATTGATATTTTCTGAAAACCATATAAAAACGTATATCTTTACTTAAAGATCGCGTTTTCATTTGTAGATATAAGTTTACATATGTAATATTCTGAAATAATGAAGTAGCATAGCCGATTTATGTTATACAAAACATTTTGGATACAAAAAGGCAACAACATTGCAATCGTATTAAACATTTGGAGAGCCTTAAGCGCAATACATTTAAGAGGTGGGGAATACATTTTTGAAAGACACAGAACTTCAGCAGAGTGTAATATTTTGTGCAATACTATTTTGTTGCATGCATTTCAATAGTACAATGCAAAACGAATAGTTCTGCACTTCTTGTGCTAACGATAGGGTATTACAATATGTTCACGTCCGCACTAAACAAACACATAAGAGATGTATTTTAAGAAAGAAAAGTCTTGAAAGGAAATAAATAGAAAAAACGGGACAGGGCCTTGGAGATGTTGCACCTTCCATTGCTGTCAATGGACAGTCTCGGTCAAAGCCGAGATAGTTACTGCTATTTTCATAAGCATAAAGATGAATGAATTTGGGTGGATCTTCTCCGTTAATAAAGGTATTCATCAATCATAATTACAGCCTGCATTAGTATACAATGATATTGTAGCAATATTTAGTTTGATTTGGGATAAATTTATTGAAGTTGACTATAACTAAGACATCGTAGCATATCTTGGAAGAATATATCGTTTAAAGAAAATGTGATGTATATATGACCCAAAAACTGATGTATACTTCCAAGTTGACTTGTCTGTCAGAGGTGCTTTTTATGTCTGACTAAAATGACATTTGAAACCCAAACAAATAATTTTTTAGAGAACTTCATGGAAACTGCCGTGACAAATCAAAAGGCCAAAGATTGAACGAAGACCCTGTTTAGAGGCACCACAGTGGAACGGTCAGGAAAACAAAAGTACTTTGGGGATTTAAGTTGTTTATGAGTGTTCAATATCAAACTTGTCCCAGCTGTACGAGGCTACGGAAAGTGCCTGAAATTGCCATTATTGTTCCATTATGTCTGTTTATAGGAACCTAAAGACGCATTATCTAGCCATACTGTGAAATATATTCCTAAAGGACATATATTCCAGATGGATTAGCCCTTTAATTTTACAAGTGTGTCTGTAATATACAAATGAAGTACTTGATCAATGATGAAAGCACCGATAAACTTGACAGTAAAAATAAAAAATACACAACTTTTGAAAATACTGGTGCTGTTCGGTCAAATCACAAATAACGGTTTATGTAATGAAAGGTCAATTTCTGAGGAGTCTGGAAAATGCCAGTACTGTTGGGACAGTAATGTGTTAACTGTTCAGTTTATTTTTAACAAAGCTTATCACTGCAGTTTGAAATACCATAACAAATAATGTAAAAATAAAAGCAGACTTGCACATTCATTCATTTATTGGTATCAGGATCACGATTAAATCTTACCCAGGAATAAACTCATTGACAGGGTTTGCTTACCTTTATATTCTTCGGTCATAAGAGAAACAAAATGCATCAAGTAAATTATTAGATAAATGAAGTTTATCAATAGATTAACGAGTTAAACGAACTTATTTTAGAACATTTTACCGATGTGACTACAAATATCTCATCATTACAGCTGGTTTTGGACAAGACGAGTTTTAAAGGATATGTTAAAATACTTTTAACTCTTGTGAGCATGTTGTTTCCTGAACCGTAATGGCACAATTGTACATCGAATTGTTCATTTCATTGATGCGGGATGTAGTTTACACTAATGCGTGATGATCTAGGCAATTTGGACATATATTGAGTTTCAACATTCATCTAATCATGTTTTCTCACAACATAATATAATGAATTTATACAACAAATTCGAGGAGCGCATCGCGAATCGGTAAATTATTATTTTTATATGAATTCTGGCAGCTAGCCTTGTCATTCGACCATTGATTGTCCATTCATATCAATGTCTAGACATAACAAATTTTGATGCAAGACATCAAACACGCGGCTGAATAGGTTCAGGACGTAGCTGAATATGTTCAAGTGTGAAGATATGTATTTTGTATAATGATTCGAATGAAGGTAGACATAAGTTTGAACGTTCTAATAAGTGATGGAAATAAGCAAGGATGAAATGATGATATACCGAGTAAAACATAAGATAAAGAGAGCGCTAAGTAGTAAGAAATGTTTACAGTTTACAGTTTTATTTTACTCTCATCACATATTACAAGTATGTGGTTTGAGGTGACATGTATAATACAATACAATGTATGTATCTAAACATGTGTTGTATAACAAAACAGTTTCTATAAGTAACCAGGCTGTATGGTTAGAAGTTAAACTAACAAAACAGGTGTACTAAGTACAAATAAATATAGACTACATGTATAGACAACAAAACAGCATAAGTACAGTATTAATCATTATGACTAGTAAGCTATTAAATATTAGATATTATTGCCAGGTGGGTTTTTGAAAGTTTTACAAACAATTTTTAGGTATTTGCTAAGGTTATCTATCTTATGAGGATCATTTTAACACAATCATAATATTCTTGAATGTAAGTATATTCACATTTTGCATATTTATAGTAGGCAAGTACATTTTTCTAGCATTCATAAAATAAGGACAACGAAGAAGATAATGGAATTCATCGCCAATTTCATTACAAGTGCATAAATTACATTTTCTATCATTTCTATCAATGCCAAGCCATCTAGCCTTTTCAATTGGTAGGTGGTTGATACATAGTCTGAAATCTACAAGAGGTTGCATGAGGTTATCATGTACATTAATATAACAATTTTCAAGCCTAAATTCAGACTTATATATTCTATAATTAATACATTTGGATGAACTAACAATATCACTGTTCCAGTTCTGTCTGTACTGGTCTTTTAATGAAGTTTCAACTAAGTTTAACAATGCATATTTAGATCCTGGAAAGTATTGACTTTGCCATATATAACTCAGCCCACAAGCATCAAGTATCGATTTAACATTGCTAAACCATCCATACTGATGGCCATTAACAGAGAAATCTTTGTATAAGTATTTATACAAAACAGATGACAAATTGTAATTGTAATGAGTTAGTTTATACCAAAAATCTATTATGCGTTTTTTTAACATAATGCTTAATGGGTATCGACCAAGATCACCATACAACATAATATGTGGTGTACTTTTTTAACATTCAAAATATGCTTCAAAAAGTCTGTATGGACTTTTTCTATAAGGTTTAGATCACCGTAGCCCCACACTTCACATGAATAAAGTAATATTGGTACAACAGTATTGTCAAATAGTTTAAGTTGACAGTCTATAGGCAAACATAAATTTCTTATCTTAACATACAAACAGTATAAGGCTTTTCTAGCTTGTTCTACAACATGCTTTTTACAATTAACCAAATGTCTATTTTTAGAGAATGTAACACCCAGGTATTTAAATGTATCTACGACCTCAAACTGCTTATTATTTACAATAATATTTCTATTTCGTCTTGGTTTATCTCCAAACACCATTACTTTTGTTTTGTGAACATTAATATCTAGTTTCCATATATTACAATAGTCATCAAAATTCTTTAATATACATATCAACTCTTGCTCAGATTTTGCAACTATTACAGTATCATCAGCATACAATAGAACTATTAATTTCAGGTATATATCTAAGTCAACATCAGTAATGTCAATACATGGTGTGCTTTTGTTCAACATATATCAATACATGGTGTGCTTTTGTTCAACATATAGTTTTCTAGGTCATTTAAAAACAAGGAAAATAGTATCGGTGATAGATTTTCACCCTGTCTAACACCGTTACAGCATTGGAAATATTTTGTGGTAGTATTATTTAATAACAAGCATGATTTTATGTTGCTATACATATTTTTTATTACATTAAACATTTTCCCATTAATATTATACTTTAACAACTTTGCCCAGAGGCCAGCTCTCCATACAGAGTCGAAAGCTTTTCTAAAATCGACAAAGGCACAGAACAATTTTGATTTCTTATGTTTACAATATTAATGTGTTTCATATCAAACGAAACATGTATCTATCACCACCTGAATGGCAGTCAAAAATTCATTTCGCATAAAATTCATGCGGGACAGTTAATGGGATATGTGGAAAGGATCCCTACACGTAAGGTCGATATCTAGGTGCGTAGTCTCATTCTTCAAGTGTATTAATGTCCGCCTATTTCAGTTATCTGAGCAATCCTGTGTTTCTTATCGTTAAAACTTGCTGCAGGTATGCCCGTGAATATGCTGCGATTTTCAAGCATAAGGCTTTCCGTTGACATAGGCTAATAACAACCCCGTCTGACAAGCGACCATTTTTAATAAAAAGGCAGTGAATAAGTGTTGGTTTTCGTCTGGCAAACATTTCTTTATACAAACATATTTTATATCGGTGTTATATTTAAACAACACGTTATTTAAATGCTTGAAAATGATCCCCGTCACACGATTCGTGAAATTAGCGACAGAGTTGAACTCCTTACAATATCATTCATAATTAGCTTGATATGAGAAGATAGTGTGAAAAATGGATACCCAAACTCCTTTCGGATATTCAAATGGAACAGTGAGTCGAGTGTTTTGAGCGTTGATTGGTTTGACCTTCTTTGTCGATAACGAGTGACGGTTTGTCTATTCTAATTGACAAAACTGTACATACAAATATCTTGATCGGACAGATTTCATATAATTAAGTTCATGTTCAAAGTTTAATGGCAAAAGCGACATAAGAAGGTCTGTGGCCATACTAAAACATAGTTATGACATACATAATATGAACATATGCAAAATACAAAAAGTAATGTCTCGTAATATAAGAGTAAAACACATATAGTTAGTATTTAAGAAACAGTTGCATTTCCAGGTCGGAGTTTCTTAATTTCATAACAGCTTTGATATATCTAGTTACATTTACCAATTATTTCGTTTTCGGTGGATAATAAGACATGCTTTAACATACATGTGTATTTATTGAAGGCCATGCAGAATGTATTGCCTTGATAGTTAGATCACCAAACGTACGACATTATCAAATGGGTGAATATTTTTGGTATGAAAGTCGATATCAGCAGCACAGCTCAATATAGATAGGAATGAATCTTGTTTGATAGGGGGACTTCCTAAATGTCAAAATGGTATATAGTACATGGGCTAAGATTCAAGTAAGTATCATCATAAACTAAGCTCGTCTTTATAGTCTCAGTCAGCTAACAAAACATTGTCTAAAGATTACTTGATTAAATCTGTCACATTAATGATTAATGCATATCATTGTTTAGCCACCACAAGACCTAGTGAACTTTTACACCTCAATAGTAGAAAACGATTACAATGAAACAACTTTCATGACAATCGACATTTGATTTCTCAAATAAAGATGTGTATGCATCTTAAGATAAGTTGGTAAAAATTGTATCTCAGAAGTATGATGCTCTGTATAGCAATGTCGAATAAACCTTTCCTTTATGATGGAAGCAGTGGGAAATGAAAGTGTCTGTTCGTAAATCACTATATTATCTATTAAGCTAATTTCTAATACTCTTATCTGCAATCTCGATAATTGTGACAGCTTACACTTACATCAAAGACCTGATATTACCATATACTAAATTGAGAAATTACACATGTCAAATTATGACATAATTATGTGCGCACATTGCTCTCAAGACGGTGGTCGTTTTAAGGCTATTTATTTATTTTTTATGAATTCAAATAATGTAATAATATTTCTTTCCAGATATAAAATCAAAATAAGCGATTTGTGGTTATTCTTCAATCGAAGCTTTTAATTAACGACACATTGAATTTGAAATATTATATCACTTGAAATAGATATGCAGGGATCTGGGGACAAGTGTTGCATATTTAAGAAGCATTTGATATTTGGTGTGATGTGGTCGTACTATATTTATAGAAGCAGTTTAACAGCAAAACTTATTGCATAGTAAACCTTTCAACAAGACTCACAAAACAATGTTTAGTGGTAGATCAACAGAAAGGTAAGTATATATTAAAAAGAATATATTAGGACTTTAGCCTAAAATGTTAATAATGCCTTCGAAAGCCTTCTAAAGAAACATGGCAATGATATCAAACCGCAGAACATTTTATAACACTCAAGGATATTTGATAACATTGTTTAAAGTGACACTCTTATTCAAAATCAATACATACACATGTATAACAAACATAAATTTTGACTGATAAACCTTAAACTACTTATTAAATAATGCATCTATGGAAAATATAAACTACTGATAACAAGAATGTAACCGTGAATTTAATAGCTGAAAGCGTCAACGTATTAAACGATTGGTGAATGCTAAAAGATTTACTGTGGTCTACTTTAGTCTTTAAAGGTAGAAAAACTGTTTTTTATGCTAATTTCTTTCAAATTAAACTCGATATCCCTCATATAAACCATTGTTTTTGACATTTGTTCATCCTTTTTGGAATAGTAAAACAATATTATTATTTGTAAATCTTATTTAGGAGTAAGAGTGAATCTTTAATAAATATTGACTAGAGAATGATCTCAAAGGGTTTACAACTCGTTAATCAAGGAAACATTTTGTTTTCAGCCGATATGAGCCATAATGGTGATAGTAAAAAGTTAACATTCTAAAATTGTTCGATTATAGTTGAATAAAAAATCTTGGTGCTAAAAATGCTTGGCGGGTGTCTGACCTCAAGGTATTTTTTGTGAACCATATCAAAGTTTGATATAATAATTGCAAAGATGTGTATTCTTATAATATGCTTGGAGGTTGGTATAAGGGTTGAACCATTTTCAATCGCAGTGTTAAAATCATAAATACAAACAGAATTATTTATTTGTGTAGATCGAGAGGTAAATGTGGAATTTTTAGTGTTGACAAAGATTTTCAAACATTTGACCTAGTGCTCTTCGTGACTCAAAGTTACCCATATTGGTAATGGACATACATTTTGGTAATCAGGGCCGCGTTTCAATAAAAACCGTAAGGGTTAAAGGGACTTTACACCAGATTGGCACCAAAAAAGTTTTTTTCTGTAACGAATCTCAGAACAATTCTTTAAAAGATTGTGTTATGCTTTGATATCATAATTGTAAAAAAAGTACCAAAATATAAAAAGAAAATGTGTCGGAGACCGGGTTCGAACCCGTGTCGCCAAAATTGCAATCGAGCGTTGTATCCACTGAGCTACGAATGATTACTCTAAATGAGTGGTATATTTAAGCTATATACCAAACTTGGTAATATCACGTGATAACATCGACTAGCCAATCACGCATGAGGAATGAATTCTACTAGGTAGACATACAAAGTAAACGTTTTTAATGGAAAAATACGAAATAACTGCTAAACTTAAATAAATTGTAAACTATGTGGTACTTCAGTTAGTAAGTTTCAATGCATTGTACACAGTAATGCCAAGTTTATGTCAGTTTTCGACAATTCTCTTTTTTTTTCTTGCAAATTGGTCATCTAGTGCACAGTTGCTTTAAAATCTTAACTGTCTATGCATAACTCCGCTTTTGGCGTCTCAATAAAAAATATCGTAAGGACATTTATCGCATATATTCTGCTCGTAACTTTACGGGGGTTCCCCAGCACTCTTTCGCAACGTAAAGGTTTAGTATTAAGATGTCTTATTGAAACGGGACCCAGACATTTTATCTAAATATGTCGGAAACTGGTAAGGAAATCATCTCTTGGTATTTGTCTAATATCTGACATAGGGGCCTTATTTTTTAAGCCATATTCAAAATAAGATGAAGCTTATAATAAAGGCTGTCTGAAAATAATTGCATCATCATCTACAATATTTCATAAAGATAAAACATAGATTCTATATTTTTTTCTCAAAAGTTGAGCTAGTGAGTGACGTGCTTTCCATAAATGAAGTGGAACTACAAAAACAAATATACATTCATTTTTTTGCATTCTAGTCATGTTCAAGATTACCAAAACATATGGACCATAGAGTGGAAACAAGGCTTTTAAAGATATAGTTCTAGCGTGACAAAGTTTAATGACAATACGTGTATAGTTGAAAGTGTGGCATATCGACTTTCTTTTTAATTCAAAGTGGTATATATATATATATGCAAATCTGAACTAGCAATATATTTTATGGAGAATTGTGTTTTTACCAATGTTTTTGGTAAATACAGCTTTCAAAGTGTTTACAATTGCGAGGCGCACCAAACGATTCAAGATTGATCCCAATAACTAAAAATAGCTCACAATCAGCAGTTTGTACAATTTGAAAGGCAACTCAGAAGACATATCCACGTCCATATCCATATCCAGTAAAATATACGAAAGCATTCCCATAGCCATCGATTTAAAATACTAAAGGTTTTATTCCAGTTTTATTATTAATGAGAAAAACTGTTTCCTACTTTTTCACTAGATGCACTTAAACTCCCATTACTGAAACTAAAGAAATGATCGGATTAAAAAACACACGATTAAAACTAGTCGAGCTGAAAAAGTCATTCAACGATCACGTGATAGATTGTATAATAAACGAGGATTACAGAGAGGTCTCTTGTGTAAACGAAAAAGTTGTTATTCAGCAATTTCAAGCATTTTCCAGGGAACGCTGAACTCAATTAATAGCTTTGCATAATTTATTATACATGTATACCTAATGCCTACTCTTTCAACATGCTTCCCTTTAACGTGAAATTATTATCATCTATAAAGATTTCTTTAGAATTGCATAAAGTGCTTGATCTTTCTATTTAAAGCATATTGTACTGTATAGCAAATGCATTATGTTGATAATGAAACTGAAAACGATTTGCTGAATCAAATGAAAATCTCGAATAGAAAACATCAGATTTGATCGTGTTCTTGGAGATATATATTATTAAATTACGTGTGACAGGAAGCATCCTATGCAGATTCTAATTAATGTTATTTGCAATAATTGTTCCAATCTAGCGGGGTTTGAACTGTATTTTTCTTTGCAGCGAAACAAACGTTCGTGATTAATTTTAATTAATCAATATACCACCAGCCCGGGCAGCTAATTTGTCTTTTTTAGAGGAAACAATACACAATCTAACACGATTTATGCAAAACGAAGTCTATGGGAGAAGAATGATAACAAATAAGTTGGAAACGTGGGCAAATTATTTAATGTGCAAATTAATTATGAAATGAAAAGCACTTATTTGAAATAAGCACATAAATCAGGCGGGGGGGGGGGCATACACATGTATACTCATAACTAATAGTTATATTACATGAATTAAAATCGTATTGATTAAGAATCGGCGGAGTGAGCGTAGCGGACGAGGCCTTCTTAATCGTTAAGATTTTAATTAAGGTCCTCTAACTGACTTAGAATACAACCTCATTGGCTTACACACTGTCAACGCAAAATCTGACGCATGGATTGTGTATCGGATGAGTGGCAGTAGGCGGACCTTTAAATACCCGCTAAAGTTGACATTCTTAATGATTAAGCATAGTACTTAATAATTGCCTATCTGCAATTTTCTGGGCTGTAAAAGAAAACTGTATTATAAGGGCTGTTAGAATACAACCTACATTTCCAGCATCTTCTCAAACGAAGAGAATAACTGTTACTTTTATATTCTTTGTCTAACCAGGGGACCTCTCTACCAGGATGAAAAAACGTCCTCTAGTCTTTTATATTCTGCTCAGAAACTTGCACAAATAATAAGCAAATCTTAGACGTCAGACAAAATAACTTATTTAATATATGAACAGTCCCGTTTAAATTATTTTTGTATCAATTAAAACTACCTGATTATGGTTGGAAACAAAATCAGATGTCTCCTCATTGCTTGTCTCATTCTATGCCAAGGCATTCATGAATTTGCGCGGGTTTCAATTTAACCATATTCAAATTTACAAAATAAAAAAAAAAAACCTGTAAATACATCAGTGCTGTGTCAGTCTGGTACAAATAAGGTTACGGGAGAAGCATGATCTTGCCAATACTGTGAGCTATATTCTTAAAGAGCGCGTGTTGAATGTGGCTTTAACCCGTTTTATTTTACAACTGTCTCTGCAATATACAAATGAAGCACTTATTCTATGATGAAAGACCGATAAACCTGACGGCTGGAACTAGGGAAATTACATGTGCTGTTAGGGCAATAGAGGTGAAAAGTCATGTTTACTGAGTAATGTAGAAACTAGAAGTAAAGTATTGAAATTTGTTACTAGCGACTCTGCACTTTGAAATACCATTTCACAGTCCATTGGTTTAACACAAAAAACAACAACACAATTTATGCAGTCATCTACTTGTAACAGGACCAAGATGAAATCACACCCAGAAACCATGATAGATTGCATTTGCCATTGGTTGAAACTGCATCCTAATATAAATAAGTTTATATTAATATGCGCGATAGGGACGAACTTGGTCAAGGACCTTTAGCCGATGATACAAACTGAATACTCTGGTTTCAGACAATATAGTTATGTTTTGCTGTACGGCATCTTAAAATAAACTTCTTTATATTATGTACATAACGATCCATTTAAAACGTCACACTTCAATTCTTGTTGTTTGGTGATATACAGGCTTACAGTATTTGATATATGAACATGTACGTGATTGGATATGGCCTTGTTGTCTCCTGATGGATCAAAAGACAACAAGGCAATGTTCAATCACGTACATATTCATCAGTGTGTGTATACCACGTGATAAATTACGTCATATATGCTACGTCGGAAGGCAATATTTTGCTTAAAATAAAGACTAAAATCAAAGATGACTTTTCGCTTACTACACCATTTTAGATGAAACAAAGGCCAGTCTATGCCGCTTAAAGAGCCCCACCTTTGTTTTATAACCGGAGTTTGATAAGGTGATCATTTTCATCAATCACTTCGACAAACCTGTTTCCAAAACAATGTTTTGCCAGTGCTCCATCAGACGGCCGTATCGTGAAAAGGTTTGTCGAAGTGTTATAAGCAACTAAACTCTCAATCCAAATTTGGTAAAATACCGAAGGCGGGGTTCCGTAAACGGCATAAACTGCACTATGTTTCATTTAAAATGGTAAAGAAAATGAAAAGTTATCATTGTTTTAAGTCTTCTATCGAAGCAAAATATTGCCTTCCGACGTAGCATTTATGACGCAATTTATCACATGGTATACACACACTGTTCATATGTCAAGTACAAAACGCAAAGCGTTTAATCTAGACCGACAGGTAGTGTATCGCATGAGTGGCAGGCAGTAGCCGGACCTTTAAATACCCGCTAAAGTTGAAAAACGTCGGAAGGCAATATTTTGATTTGAAAAAAATACTTTAAACATAGACTGCCTTTTGTTTTATTTAAAATGGTTTTGTAAAAGAAAAGTTATCTTTGATTAAAGTCTTCATTTTAAGCAAACTTTTGCCCTCCGACATAGAATTTATGACGTATACATTTAATTTGTCACGTGGTATACACACACTGATTAAACTTTACGCGAAAAATTATTTTGATTTAAAAAAATCACCACACTCCGAAAAAAAAACAATTGTTCTGATAACTCCTCAATTCTGTGGAATGTGTATCTCATTGTTAGCATTGTTTTTTTTATTATATTTGATTTCATCATATATCATTTTCAATGGTTATAAATAATGAATTACATAATACTGGTTAAACCAAAACTGAACAATGAACACCGGTCAATGCTTATCCTGACAGAGTTGAGTACTTGCAGCAACGAATTACTGCTAGTTACCAAATACTTTAGCTCTTTTGCAAAAAGTTTTGAACAAGAATGTTCTTAAAGGTTTTATTTAGAAATGAACGTTGAACTCTCGCTAAAAGTTTCAAATACCGTTCCCACAAATAAACGTTACTAAAAGTGTCCAAACGTTCCTTCAACAATCAATGTCAACATAAGCCGCCTTTATATGTGCGTGACTCCTTTGTCTGATGTTTACTTTTATGGTTTTAAACCGACAAGGTACCACGCAACAATCTTCTTTTATTACTATTATTCATAGAAAATGTCTATCAAATGTTATAGTCTGAGATAATCCAGGTCCTTTCGATTCCTATGATTACTGTACGTTAAGAAAACTGTCACTTTTCACACCGAAGAAAAATGTATTGTGAAAATCGTGTTTAAACCCGACAATGTACGATACCAAATGTTCTCTTTGATTACACTTATTCATAGAAAATGTCTGACGAGATGAATGGTTTGAGATCATCCAGGTCCTTTCAATTTATATGACTACAGTATGTGTTGAAAACTGTCACACTGTGATGACTATTAGTGTAAGTCATATATATGAGGTATATGATATATATGTAGTAAACAAGCAATTAGTCTTCATTCGGTGCTTTAGGTCTTTTCTATTGAATATCGTTAAAACACATAGACAACAATGTTTATACTCATCGAATCGAGGACGTTTTTCATTCCAAACAATGAACCAGGAAACCTGGACACACCTGACATTACTGCCCGTGGTTACCTTTTACGTATATATTACTAGTGGCTTTGCCACATTATCTCTGCAGGCATAGTGAAAGTTATGCTGAGCATAGGGTTTTAGCTAGAGTGATGGAAGGGTGCTGTACGCGGTCCCTTTTTTGCAAATGGAGACAAGCATGGACACCCTTCTGCCTCATAGAATTGAATACTTATAATCACATATTTGTTTTGCTTTCATGTTAACGTACATATTTTATACATACATACTAACTTTACATATTTGGCAGTTGGAACCCAAGTTATTACTTCAATTAAACATAATCCGCCAGATCATGTAATGCTCAGCTTCTTTATAGCCAGGTACAATGTGCCCTTTTCACCCTATCCCTTTTCTGCAACATCCTAGCCCTTCAAAACCCTATCTCAACCCCTATCAAATCACCAGTTGTTGTACTATTTTTCATGTATCTCCATTTACGGTGAAAAATACTGTTCATAATGCATTAACTGTTTGTGCTGTATATGTTAGTGCAATTATATCACACGCTTGAAGTCTGATAAATCATGTAATTTCTATCATTGTTAATTAAACTATCCTTTTGAATAACTAGTATGGCTCCAAGTGCCAAGACATCCTATGAAAATGAAAAACAACGTTAATGTGCAACTGTTATTAAGCCATACGCGCAATACCTCATTAATCAATAGCTATCATGACCTCATTGAATGGAAATACAGCAATATACTTTATCTTAAACACGCGTACATACAAATTAAAAGAAAAATGCAAGGAAGAAAAGTAATCAATTTTAATTATTACTTTATGCAAATTATCAATGCAAATCATGCATGTAAATTATTGTGAAATAAATACTCGATAGCATGTTCTTGTTCACTTTCAGTCTCAACAAACTTGGATTTTGATTACAATATCGATGTGCAAGGCGAAGCAATGTTCGATGTCACAAACACTGACATAAGGTTCAATGATGATTATGATTAATTAAAACAACCGCCTCCGGCATCAAAACCAAGATATATATTGCCTTATCTGGGGGAAAACATCAATGTCTTCAACTTGCTTTTACGCATTTATTTACAAAAGATTTTAGAGCATATATTGTTTACATTTACATAAACAAGCCAGACTTCAACAACCTGGTATAGGTTGGTCTTTTATGTTTGTACAATGAACAAAAGAGTTAACAGCAAGTATTAAGTGTTTCATTAAAGGTCCAGATGTTTTGGAGTCCTGATTCTTCTAGTTCTTGTAGAAGCCAGTGAGGCCTGCTTGGATTTTGCTGAACTGTCACCGAGTTGTGCAGATCCAGGAGCTACTTTTGGAGTGAATTGCTTAGGTGTACCAGATGTTTCAGAGGTTGACGCTACTCCGGCCACCGCTTGACCAGAAGAAGGCTTTGAAGATCCTCCTTCTGTTACATTAACTGTCACAGTCTTTGCACATGACTCAGAAGTTGTTCCACTTTTTGACACCACTTTACTACCTGATTGTTTTGTTATTCCAGATGATTCAGAGTTTGAAGCTAATGCAGACACCTCTTTTTTAGTTGAACCCTTCAATGTTCCTTCTACTACAGTAACCGTCATGGTATTCATACTCCCAGACGGCTGAGAGGTGGTCATTTCTGGATCAGACAATTCCTTACAAGCTGAAGACTTTGAAGCCCCTCCAATAACTGTCACTGTAACATTTTTCTCTGAGGACAGAGATTCACTTTCAGCTGCTTTCACCCTACTTGTGTTGGAATGTGGTGCAGTCAGATCTACCGGTAATGCTGCATCTTTAAGAGTCCCTTTATCCGTTTCCAATTCTAAAGTAGCCTGAACATGTGGTTCTTCATCTAGTTTTGTTGCTGATGATTTCAATGACTGTGAAGGAACCGATGGTGAAGACAATACTGGTGTGGATACCAAAGTTACAGTGGTTTTGGGTAATTGAGCAGAAGCGCTTTGTATGGGCTTGTTGACAGTAATTACTTCCCTAGAACTTGGGAGGATGCCATGTGATGCTTTGTTATCTGTTCTTAAGTTCATTGCTGATAGTTGTGGAGGCTCAGTATTTATTGGTTCTTCCTCCTTTTCAATGATTTTTGTGGCGATAAGTTGAGGAAGTTCATTGGATGCCTCATCTTCTGCAATGATCTTTGATGCAATTAACTGTGGTTGACTTACTTTTACTGGCGATGGGTTTTCTATCAAAATTTTTGTTGAGCTTATGGTTGATGGATGGTTACTGAAATTGTGTTTGCTTAAGCTCATAGCTTGAGGTAAAGAGGAAGACTGTTCAATTGATGGGGCAGCACCTTGCCTGCTTACAGTGATCTGAATAGAAGACTGCGAATTGGCACTAGGTCCACTGTTCTGAGCAACTTCTGTTTCATTATCGTCTGTGTCCTCAGTTAGGTCAATGGTTGTGGTTTCTTGGTTATTTAATGGCGTGACATACATAAGTCTTGACTGAGTAGCAATTTCATGAACCTCAGGCTTTGGAGCTGCAGCTTTTGCTGCAAGATCTGTTGGTTGTTCTATGGTTACTGATGTCATTCTCTTCAGCAAGCTATTGGCTGGGATAGCTGAGCTCTTAGCCAATGAACTCATCAGAGTTGGAACACTGTTTTGTAATGGTGAACCTGATTGGCTGATTTGAATCTGTGACAAGCCAGCTGATTGGCTAATTTGCTGAATACCAGAAACTTCAGATTGAGCAGCATGAGAACTAGAAATGAGTCCCTGTGCGCTACTTATAATTGGTGAGATCACACTTGTTGGTAAAGGTGATCTAGCCAGGGATGACAACAATTGCTGAATGGTTGACGCCACAGACGAGGGTGAACTAACACCAGGAATCTGTCTCGCAAGAGACAAAAGTGATGAGATTGGAGTGCTTGTGCTTGGTTGGGCTTGGCTCTGTGATGCCTGCTGAGCCCTGATGATTGCTTCCATAGATATAGCTGTGGTCCGGGGAGCTGTTGGCTCAGGATCTTGAAACTTCTTCTGGTAGTCATCTAGTTTGTAGGCAACCAGGGGCGGCTCTTCTAAGGACCCTTGGAAAAGAAATGTTGCTCTTTAATAGTTTAGTTTGACTTTATAATAAAAGCATAAATACAAATGATGTTGTTTTTTTATAGTTTGGTTTATCTTTATAATACAAGCATAAATACAGATAATGTTTCTTTTTTATAGTTTTGTTTGACTTTATAATACAAGCAGAAATACAGATGGAAGTCTAAGGGAACAGTGTTTTTGTTCACATATTGAAATCTCATTAAAGCAAACTGCCATTTAATTCATGTTTTTTACCTACATGTATAAAATTATGCTCTTGTTGAGTTCAATTATCTAATTTTCAAATTTTGAACAAAAAGGAATATTATACTATTGCTTCATAGGTGACATAAGACTTGAATTTGCAATTCACACATGGTAACCCCACCCCCCGAAATATTTCATATAATTCATATTGTGCAACCCTGTTTGTTTTGTTCGGAAATTTTACAACATCAAGCATTTTTGTGAAGAAAATTCTTTCAAATTTATCTATTAGCAAAATTATGAATTTAAACAAGTATTTAATAGTATTGAAAAAATGACAATTCAATGCAACATTAAATCTAGTCTGCCAGGCTCTTCTCTTCATGTTTTTATACCTACAAATTGTAGTAATAAAATTATTAACTGAGGGAAATTTATAGACTGATGTCATTTGAAATTGAATACACTGCACAAGAAGTAATATCACAGCATTTCCTAGTCCATGTTGTGTACTGCAGACCCATTTCGTGATGTTATGATTTTTTGTGCATATCAACTTCAGACACATCAATTTGTCACCTTAACAAATGTAAGTAACAGAATAATGCTCTTTACGGAAAAAAGAACAAAATAAATTCAGCTATGCCAGTTACATACAGTACTCAACTTAATTCTACACACTCAAATTCTAGAAATATACAGTAACATACCTAAAATAGCGGGTGAGGGCAAGTTGACGAGTGGTGCCTCAGTTGTTGATGCCTGAGAGGTGGGGGTAGCAGGTGTGGCAAACACAGCCCTACTCTGTCCCCTCTCATCTGTTACAATGCGGAATGTTGGTAAGCGAGACTGCAATAGACCACTCAGCTCTGGAGCACCTGTAACAAGAAAAAAAAAATCTTTTTAAATATGATTTTATATTAAATTTTGTTGAGTAATGACTTTTATCTAAGTGTCCGATTATTTAGCTACTGTCTGAAACACGACACTTGCCCAGTATTAAATTCTTGTGAAAGATATACATTGTTGGCTGTTTCAAATTTCACTGAATACCAAAATATTAAATCAGTTTATACAAGAGATATGGAAAACATATTAGTTCATTAACATTTTTCATAGTAATTGTTTTTTTTCCTATTTAAAGTGACTGTCTCAGCTAGTCCATCATGCCACCACAAAAAAAATACATAATTTAGGTTGGTAACAAAAATCATTTTAAAGGAAACCTTTCTTACAAGCCATTGTCTGAAGGGTGCCAGCTGACTGCGGTGACTGTACCATGGATACGGGGCTCAACATGGGGGGTGGGGTCGGAGTGGAGCGGAACCTCTTTCTCGGGCTGGGGATGCCAAGGGGCTTTGTCACATCTTTACGCTTTGTATATTTCCTTTTGACTGAAAAATAAAGAGCAAAGCAGTCACTAACAAATAGTTAAAGCTACAAAATCAGTATTAAGTTTTATATACATAAACAAGTCAACTAGTGATACCGTAATAATTCTCGAAATGCTGTTTGAATTATGCCATACAGTTACTGGTCCAACCACCTTTAAATCCAAGATTTTTATTTCCATGTAACAATGCTCCGTTTCTATCTTCTATTGTATAGTTTATGGAAAGTAAAGGATGGCATTTCAATAAAGCGCTTTTGTATATATATATTTCTACCAAAAAAATGTAGAAAGGTTTAATTTAAAAAAAAAAAAAAAAATTTTTTTGTGTGTTTCTAGTTCAGATAAAAATATCTGACCCTCTGGCAGGAAGCTTGACCAGTAACTTGGCAAACCTCATATAAGCAGCTAACACATGTGCCCTTGGCGGATTTTTCCATCGGAATTGGATCACATGATATATATCACTATTGTTACATGTACCTTGTTGAGTTAAAGTGTAATGAAATTATGTACTACATGTAGGGGCAAGACCTACTTCTAACAGGAGACCCCATGCTAGCCACAGAGCTGACACTCTGGGGTGAGTCAAACGAGGATGAACTGCCCAGTGCACGAGCCCGCAAGGCTTTTGCTATTGACAGTCGCCCAGGTGTACCTTCCTCTGATCCATCGAGCTGTAAATGGTAATAAACATAATTTTTAATTTGGCTGCAGAAATTATGGTTATTTTTTTTTAGATTAAATCATTTGACAATTAAAAATTTGCATTCAAGAATCAAAATCACATTACTAATTTATAAACTTCTATGAGCAAATTTGAAACTGAATTAACTCCTATAGGAGGATATCCACAGTAGCACAATATGATAACTCAATTTGTTCAAGAAAACCTTGTATAAACAGTAATAAATTAAAACTTATCCATCATACAAAATGACTTACAGTGGTCTGTGTAGCAAAGCTGTCAATGTCCTGAACCTGGACAGTCTTCCGAGCACCACTGATATCGGAAAGGTCAACAATAACCGACTCCTGCATGATCGCTCCCTGGGTTAACACACCTCCAAGGAAGTCTGATATCTCATCCTGTGGAAATAGTGAAGTTAAACAGCATAAGATTATTCAAAGGAAAATCTTTCATGCCCTTAACTTATGGTTTTGTACTAATATCACCAGCTCAAAGGAAGTATGATATCTTATTATGTAGTAATACAGAAAGCATATAGGGCATTGGGTTACCACAAGGAAGCTCTTTTCTGCACTTAACAGATGCATGGCCTTGAACTTAATGTGCTTAAAGAATGGAAAAAGTTTTGCACAAGTATGAAAATGATTCCTGACACAATCACAATGATTCATCTAAAAAATAAGAAATTTTAATTAATAAGGCTACCAAGTACGTTAAAAAAACCGGGTCTTAATCGAATATCTTGATGTCAAAATCCATATTTAACATTATTGCTCAAGCAGTAATAACAATTATTACCAATATCCCTTTATCCACCATGATTTGCGTCAAGCCTTCTGACTTTTTCTTTGCCCGTGACATTCTAAGATTATCATCGCTCCCGCCAACAACAACAAGGCTGTTTTCTGCCCGCATTTTCTCACGCATGTCTTCAATATCATCAATTGAGCAGGTGTTCGCATGCTGGCCTATCACAAACAGGGTTGGGGTTCGGCAGTCTAGCAATTGGTCATCAGCATCCTGATTAACAAACCAATTTTTAATATTATTAGAGGTAATGGTACAAATGGGAAAACATATTGCATCCTAAAAGTAACTGTTTGAAAAGTCTTATTTTCAATTTATGCTTTAAGCAAGTTTTCAGTGAAAAAATATGAAAATGAATAACCTTTCATTAACATTATCATTATAAAGACAAAGGTACAAAATTTGAATAAAACGGTATTCAGAATGTCTATGTGTAACTGTTTACATACAAAGACAACTTTTCTGACACTGCAGTCCCTAGACTTATACCTCAAAGTACTTTGCTTTAGACCTGACAGATCTTCTTACTTTTATATACTGCAGAAACAAAAGGGCTGAACTCTTTCTTAATCTTGTCATTGTGGTTTGCACTTGACAAATTCAAGAGAAACATTTATCAAAAGCCACTACTTACTCCTCTTCCTCCGCCGACACCAGTGTATGGGAATCCCAGACACACAATGGCTGACACGCTCTCCTGTAACGCCACATGACAAGCAACAAGAGCTCCAATGTTCCAACCCAAAAGAACTATGGGTCTGTTCACAAAGTGGGACTTCAGCTGGAAACAATCAATCATAAAATGGCTTTACTGAAACTTTTGTTTTTATTTTAAATTAAATACATTTGTCAACAGAGAACAAGAAACTACAATTTCACAATTTGATCATGAAGTTAACAATAGCGCAGCAGACTAAATGCAACATAAACTTGTTTTTTTCTGCCAGACATGGGTTATAACTCAACATAAAAGTCAGAGTTAAAGGCGTTACAAGTACTATACATTTGTGCATTGTCTCTAGTAACAAGTGTACTAAATTTTCTTTTGAAAATCTTGAAGGGTTTTTGAGTTATTGTCAAGGTTAAAGTTTTGCAAGACTAAACTAAATACACCAAGGCTAAGACATAACCTTGACTATAGATGAAATATATATATGGACAGTCTACAAAATCTCCATACCTCTTCAACTTTAGTTCTCACAGCCACAATCATATGCTCAAGGCACTGGGCAATGCTGACCCCGCTGCCAGTGTTGATCATGTGCATCATGACCGGTATAACCTTCCCGAGCCCCATAAGCTGGTTGTTCCAGTATCGCATCCTCTTAGTCTGTGGGCTGTTAGGGCCTGTGGGGCCGCTGGGGGCTACCAAGATCAAGGGGTTCCCTGGCAGCTTTTTCTGTAAGATGTATCACCCAATTCACAAATTGATCAGACAAATTTATGTAATCACGTTAAAGATCCACTGGCAAGCTTTTTTTCTTCAGTTCTGCAGTATTAATAAAGTTCCAATCTTGTTCATCATTTTAAAAAAAATGCAAAACAGAAAGCTGCATATCTCATTTAAAGACAATCATCAAAATCAGTAATTTATAAAGGTTCAAACATTAAACGACTTTAAGCTCACTAACCAGTTTCATCTGTGAGTAAGTGCTGTGAATGGGGTCCCAGGACTTTTTGATGATGTTGGCAAGAACCTCGCCTGACAGCTGCTGGGATCGCAGCGAGGTACCACCCACAGAGGTCATACGGTCAATCAGGCTTGGTATCTGATAATCAAATAGAATAGTTTTAGAGTATTTACTTTATTAGGCTTACCGTATTCCATTTTAACATACAACCAACAAGAAAGGCACTTTAAAATTTGAATGTCCTCTGTAGAAGTTTGCTTAAACATTTAAAAGCAAAACAAAACAAAACAGAACCATCCCATATATATTTTTATATTATTTTTTCAAAAGAATAGCCCTTTAATACTTATAGACACATTTGAAACAGATTTGGTTTAACCAATATTAAATTCATCATAGCGATCATGTAAATCCAAGTACAATATGTTAAAAATTGTGATTGAAGAAAAATGAAAGAAATAGAGTTTCTAGAATTAAGAATTAAAAAAAATGCTGGTCTTAGTCTCTCTTCAGAGAACCTAATTTGCCTATGCCTGATTGTGACGGGAAATGTTAAGCTGATATTAAATGACACTCTGGTCTGTTTCCTGGGTAGAAACCAGGAGTTGTGTCCTTTTCCAAATGCTTTGAGAAACCATTTTCTCAAACCAGAAGACTGCCTAACCAAGGGAAGTGATCCACCATTAACAAATCTCCATCCATTTTGAACAGTTCCAAATGAATTCATGTTCTTTAAAAAGATCATCAACATTATTGTTACATACCAAAAATGATCAAAGATAGAAATAAGTAAAACATATTTTTATTTCACACATCCTACAGTGAAGCCAGATACACACATATGATATGTAGTTTCCATTCTACTAGATAATGAATGAAACTCTAATTAAATTAATAGATGTATATATATATAAGATCTCAACTTTTGAGCAGTCTTGTATGACAGTTGAGAGATAATTTCATGAAAGTATGGAACTAGCAGGTAAAACAAAGAGGTTCTTACCTTTGTTCTTAGAGTCTGTAGCACTTCTAGATATATAGCCAACGCCTGTGTTCCTAAATTGTCCAACAACACTCCATGTAACCACTGCATCAGTTTTGGGTTCTGAAATTATCACCTTTATGCTTGTAAGTAATGCAATTTTTCCATTAACTTTTCTAATTGCCTTGCAAAGCAATTATTCTAGCTGCTGGCTTTTCGGCACCATATAAGCTGGTAAAACCCCAGAAATAAGCATGCCATACATTAGATAGTGAAAATTTTCACAGCCTGTAATACCCATTGTTGAAAGTATCTGCATATAATACCGCACATTGGATGTGTCCCCTGTTGATAGGGCCATTAAAAACATTCCAATAGGTACATGTATCATCTACTGACCATTATCAATGTGCATATACCAAGTATAAGACTCTGCAACAAGTCATTCAAAAGTCATCAATCTGAAATGAGTGTGAAAACAACAACAACAACAATGCTGCCAGACAAAGTAACTGCTGGGTGTCTGCCTTGTTTCACATGCGCTAAAAAAATGCCATTTCACCCACAGTTACCTGGACTGAAGTTTTGGCCAGTCCAGCTATGACTGGTACCCGCCCGTATGTGAAGTACAAGAACACATATTTTTTTTATTAGACCAAGGGATCACCCTAGGGACTGAATCTCTCAAATCAGATAGCTTGACTGCCCAAACCACCGTCTAAATACCAGGTAACTTTGATCCCACATGCTGCAACCACTCTCTTAAATGTTTACTTACCCATTTATAGGTAGCCAAAGCATGTCTGACCCTCTTGGCAGTTTTATCCACCTGGTTCCTTCTCTGTATTGGCTCATTCTTGGTCTGGAATAATACACATGTGAACATTCCAGAAGAGAGAAAACATGGTCATTGATCACTAATGAGTAATGTACAGATCATCAAATAACTATTTTATAATTAAGAGATAAGAAGCCTCATATAAAGTAACCAATTTTCAATATTAAGGTTTTTAAATAATGCCTTTTTAATATTATATTTTTTATACATTGTAGTTCACTTTGTCATAAATCAAACAAGTATAACCCTTCACATGACTCTACTGCCTGCCTGTAAAAGTAACACAATCTGATTTCCTTATGAAATACCACCTACCCCGACATTAGCTAGTTTGGACAGCCTGTCACCCACTAGAAGCTTGTTGACTTTGTTAAATAGCCGGTTTTGCTGGGGAGTCCAACCAACCCTGAAATACAGTGGAACCTGTTGATTAGGATTTTTATGACTAGTAATATTCTCATCACTATGCTCATTTTCTTTATAACTAAAATAACAAGAGCTGTCACAGAGACAGCGCGCTCGACTATTCTGCCGCTTTTCAGTGTAAGGATTGAAAAGTTTTGGCAAAACATGCATGGATCACTGTTAGATTAGATTCCAATGCAATACATGATGTGCTGAGATATTAACATAAATATGGTTACAGGCAAAATTTTAACCAGAATTTTTAAGTCTAATAATAAAGGGCCATTATTTGCAAAATACAGTTATCTAACTTGGTTATTCAATTAGGTTGGGTGGTTGAATACCATTGTATAAAGTCTCAATGCAATACATCAAGTAGTTGTTGAGATATTATCCTATGTGTGCTAACATTCAAGACCTTTACCAGAATTTCTAAGTCGCATAATCAAGAGGCAGAAATTATATAATATAAAAGATAGAGTTATCTTACTTGATTAAATAAGAAGGTTTAATGGTTTGGAGCCTTTGTGTAAAGTTTCAATGCAATGTATTCGCTGAGGTATTGACTTAAAAGTGGTTACATGCAAAACCTTAACCAGAATTTCTATGTCGAATAAAAAAGGGGCCGTTATTTGAATTAACAGCAAAATAGAGTTATCTTACTTGGTTATTTAAGTAGATTGGATGCTTTATTACCATTGTATAAAGTTTCAATGCAATACATGATATATTTGCTGAGATATTGACTTAAATGTGGTAACATGCAAAACCTTAACCAGAATTTCTAAGTCGAATAATAAAGGGCAATTATTTTGCATTAAATGCAAACAAGAGTTATTTAACTTGGTTAATTAAGTGGTTGGATGGTTGAGTACCATTGTATAAAGTCTCAATGCAATACCTCAAGTAGTTGCTGAGATATTAACTTATGTGTGCTTGCACGCAAAACCTTAACCAGAATTTCTAAGTCGAATAATAAAGGGCATTTATTTACATTAAATGCAAACTAGAGTTATCTAACTTGGTTAATTAATAGGTTGTATGATTGAGTACCATTGTATTTAGTCTCAATGCAATACCTCAAGTAGTTGCTGGGATATTAACCTATGTGTGCTTGCACGCAAAACCTTAACCAGAATTTCTAAGTCAAATAATAAAGGCCTATTTTTTGCATTAAATGCAAACTAGAGTTATCTAACTTGGTTAATTAAGTAGGTTAGATGGTTGAGTACCATTGTATAAAGTCTCAATGCAATACCTCAAGTAGTTGCTGAGATATTAACCTATGTGTGCTTGCACGCAAAACCTTAACCAAGGTGTGAGGCCAACGCCGACACATGGGTGAGTAGTAAAGCTCTCTTTATTCTTCAAATAGTCGAGCTAAAAAGGTCTGGTGTTCAGCTTACATTTAGTGTCAAAATAAATACTTATTCATGACAAATAATAATGCTTTGGTGGTGTAAGTTCCCAGCTCTCACTTAAAAGCCTGTTTGTTCAAGCCTAATAAGTGAGCATTCTCTTAATAGACACCAGACTGGCTTCTACCCAGAAAACAGACTCTAATCTAGAGATGTCCTCACAAGCAAGCTAAAATTATGAGGCGTAAACTGTAGTAAGACATTAAATTTCAGGAAGAAGCCACAAAACATTTCAGGGTTCTCACTTACTCACAATTCAATGTCTCTCTCAGTCTATACTCAAACTGTTGGATTGGTACTCAAACTTTTTTCAAACCACAAATAAAACAAAGAATGATGACCCTTGGCTTTGCAGGCTAATTGTCTGCATTTTACTGTGACGTACCTGTTCACCTTGTCCTCCCACTCATCTCCCCTGTCATCATGGAGACTGAGCACTTGTCTCTCCACCTCACACATCAGACTGCGCGCCTTACTCGTGTCATACATTACCGGCATGACAGGGGTCACGGACTCAACATCTATTTGAATATCAGGCTCCCTAAAAACATACATTAATCATGGTAAGGTTGTTCGAACAAGACATTCTGACAAGTACATGAACTACTACAGAATACCCCATACATTATTAATAGTTTCTATCTTCACATGAAAGATTAAATGTAAACTTTTGCAAACTGCAGATCAGGCCAATGATATCCTATAATCCTACTATAGACTTATCAGTTTAAGTTTCATATGAATCATGCAAATAATTTTAATGATGTCCTCTAAGCAGATGAGACTGTGCCAGGACAAACTTGCACAATGACACATGAGGTAAATTAAAAAGCCATTTGACATACTTATTGAATATTGATATGGATTTGCTATATAACATATAAAATGAAATGTACATTCACAATATACTGCATGTAAATAAAACAGCCTTAAGCTAAGTAACAAACGGTAGGGACTGTTCCAGGCTTCTGTTTCTTGGAAACTTGTCCATGTACAGGGTACGGAGGGGACGTGCATTGCTGGCATCTGGGTGGGCACTCCAGGGCTTTGAATAACAGTGGTCAATGCTGACTATGTCCAGTGACATCACTGTTCCAGCCATACTGTTGGTTCTGTGAAATCAAACATACGGTAATATAATAAATATATCTATAAACTACACAGAAACTACCAAAGCTTGACAATGGAGATAACCAGTAAAATACATTGTAGCTTGACACTTCAACAAGATTTCTAGGCACACATGGATTTTACATAATTTTCTGACTGGATAAAGTGGATAACATCCACAAGAGCCTCTAGAGACAATTAACAGCTATAATGGAGAAATACCATTACAGCTTTGTTTCCAAAACACAGTGTGTGTAACACAATAGTCAAGTGTCCGATTTATCAGATATTTAATTTAGAATGCGAACACATAACAGTTAATCACTTACTGCATTAGCCTTAGACTTAGGTGATATTATAATGAGGCTGTACTCGGTCCATCTACATACATGTCATCCCTAAATGCTCCGTTTTGAGGCTAAGGCTGTACTAAGTCTTCTTAAGTCCATTTTTGTTTTTATTTAGTCTAAGCTAAACTATCCATCCCAATCCATCTCTCCCACCCAGACCCACCCACCAACAAATCCCAACACTTTTAGAGTTTTTTTTACAATTATCTTGGAACATTTTTTTGGTAGTAAGTTTAAAATTTTGTATGAAACATCTTTGGTTAATGTGACATCATCTGTCAAAGTACAGATTGACAATCTTATCAATTTTATGTTGAAAATTGTTCATTTTATGGACAGTAAACCACCCTTAAGTTTATGCTATGAAGGGCACATATACCAAACACTTGAAAAGCAAAAATACATGGTCATAGAATTATAATTAATATTAAATAAACATTTCGCTACAAAGTTATTTATTGTTTCCGATGTTTTTCATAACATGTGCTACATTTAGATCTTTAAGGGTAATAAGATTGAATGGCATTTTTAAAAAAAAAACACCAAAACAACAAGATGAAACTCCGTAAGTGTGACCATTGTCTAAAATGATAGACGTGTAATACAGGATTCTTCAAATCCCTAAAGTCTAAACAGGTTTGTGCAAAAACAGAGGTTTTTGAAAAATATTGAAATTGTATTTAGAAAAGTATTTATGGTTGATATAGATAATAAATGCTTATATTCATATTTTATCATGTAAGTGCAAAGATTTTTTTCACAAAAACAGGCATCAATTGCATTAAAACACAGGATTTAGCTGTCTATTATTTTAGACTAGACAGCAAACCTGTTAACAGACTAATAGTTGTATGTAACCGAAGATAACCAAACACGCGAAATTAAGAGACAATTTATTTCAAATTCAAAGACAGTGAAAAATTAAAAGTAACTGAATGATACATACAAACTAAAACTATCAACAATATTGCTTCTTCTGTCACAGTTAAATATCAAAACATTGTTTGATTGTTTTCATCATTTTTCACAACGCCATCTATGAACAGGATCAAGTCAAAACGTCCGACATATTTTTTTTCCGTTACTCAATCGTAACAACTCGGTCATCTCCGGCAAGCTTCGATATATAGTCAATTTTGTTGGATGCTGGCCGAGGGGTTCTGACTGTGTAGTACTAAGAACGGATACATACTAAAGCGTTATCATTATTTTAAAGCTGCAATCTCACAGATTAGCTGTTTTGGTAGTTTTTTTGTCTTAGAATTTCAGTTCATTTTTGCTTTAATGTCTGGAAACCAGTGATATAAGACTGATGGCAAAAGATCAGATCGCATGTTTCCATATTTACTGGATTGTTTTTAGGCCAAAACACTCATTTTTCCTAAAGCGTTGGAAACGCTTTCTGTTATAAAATGTTTAATGTTTTGAACGTAAAAATTAAAAATGCGATCTCTGGGGCCATAAATTACAGAATCATCCTTAGTTAAAATTTTACAATTTCCTTAACTGTTTTATTACACAGGTAGAAAGTATTATTCTTTGTGTTGATTCTGCAATTAAAATATGGACATTTAAATTTTTAAAGATGAAAACTTAATATTAAAGAATTTTGAAGTGATATAACAACTCCAAATATAACACTTAAGTTAAAATATGTTAAAGTTTTCTTAAGATATGCTTCTGTAATTCCTTTGTCAGTAGTATTATATCGATGGTTTCATGTGATTTACGCAAACATTGGCTCATTCCAATACAAAAATACAAATATTTCAAAATGGTCCACCTGTTAGGGTGCAGCTTTAAAGAAATAATTTCAATATACCTTGGATTGTGCTGAAAGTGCTCAAATAAAAGGCTTGTTCAGAACATAATTAAAACATGTAATGAGTTTAGGGCCTAAACGAAAAAAAAACTTTTGGAAAAAGAAAAGCACCTAAGCAAAATTTGGTATTAATATGTATATAGGTTCTCTGCACCAATTCTGAAGATCCTAGATTATCAGCAAGAATTAATGAGTATACCTCATTTTTGCCGTCAAAGCCATGATTTTTGCGCCCATCTTGTTCATCCAATGTACTTTTGAGACCACGTGATGACTTTCAAGTGCTTTAAAGGCTTAGTTTAAGCCTTCTATAAGCCCCCCCCCCCCCCAAAAAAAAAAAAAAAAAAAAAAACTGTGTTTAGTACACAACCTCTGTTTACTGATATTAATCTGAGTATCCTGCTGTGCAGTTTTAGAATTTTCATCATAGAAATGGATCCTAAATGGCCCTGAGCCAATACACGAATACTCAGGAAATTGGCCCCTACTGTGTCACCAGTGCAATTAGCAGGAGATGCACAGCAGGGGATTATCATGACAAACATTCCTTAAACTAGGCCTTTAAGCCAGGGAGTAGATTTTGTTGTTGGTCCCAGCTCCTAATCATACTCGTACTCCGAGGCCCAAGTTTCTTTTGACGAAAAAGGTAGAGGTTCTTGGCGTTGTCAGCATTATAAAAATACTTGTTCATTTTTTAAACAAATGATATCATGGTACGCAAGGCACATATATAGCCATTGTGTTGCAAGGTCCATTACTCTGACTTTAATAGTTGTTGAGTTATGCCGATCGTAGACGGGAAATAAAAACAGTCAAGCTTTTGTAAACGCTCCGTGCCTTCTTGTTTACTTTCCAAATAAGCTTCTTCAAATTTCCATACATTTCAGCTTCTCAAATTTATATGTCAAAGTTTTTGGAAATTGTAAATAATTGTAAAACACATGTACTAAAAGAACATTATAAATATCCTTGAAATTTGGCAAATATGTCGTTTATAAGCAAATTTATGCCTTCAAAAAGTTTATAAAATATGGCCAATATAGTAAAGATATTTTTTAGGGGCACGGGGGGCAGAAACAAATTATTTTTGTTTATTTAAGCCTATATGTATATTTATATATATTTTGTTTCTGCCCCTGTGGTTAGGGGAGGTAATTGCGTATTAGCTCTGGTTGTAACCCGTACCAAAATAACCGTTTTCGCCCGATTAAGTAGCAGACAACACTTTTCCAAAAACGAAAACAAAATTGAACGTATATTTCTTTGACTATTCCAGTCGTCCAAAATGCCTAGATGCTGCAATTGTGGCTCTGAAGACGTTATTGACGACTTCGAAAATGGTCGATCGATTAATGTTTGTACAGAATGTGGAACAATAGTGGATGACCGTCAGGATTTCACATCTTCTGGAGAATTCACGGTGAATCAATCGTCCTTTTTAAATACCATAAATTTATTCTCATAAGCAAGTGGGGTATGTACTGGCTAAGGTCACAAATCCGAACACGTTTTGAGGTTTTTCACAATTATCTCGGAGTTTTTGTTGAAGTAAGTTAAAATTTCGTATGAAGCATCTTTGGTTAATGTGACAATATCTGCCAAAGTACAGATTCACGATCTCATCAATTTTATATCGAAAATCGTTCATTCTATGGACAGTAAATCACCCTTAAATTTATGCTATGGAGGGCACAAATACTGAACACTTGCAAAGTGAAAATACATGGTCATAAAATTATAATTAATATGTATGCTATATTAAATAAACACTTAGCTGCAAAGTTATTTATTGTTTCCGCTGTTTTCAAAACATGCAATTCAAGCATGATTTCTATTTATAGATATCTTGAATGTTGGTCAACATAACTGCAATTCCTAAGATGTGCGTGCGCCCTCTGACGTCATTCCCCTATGTGCTACATTTTGATCTTTAAGCCTATAAACATTGAATGGCATTTTTTAAGAAAAATGCTTAACAAAACAAGATAAAACTTCGCAAGTGTGACCAAGGCAAGCCTCTGTATTGATCTAGATCATCAAATAAACGATCACGGTAAACAAACGCGTGTTTTAGCCGGTGTTTGGGATTTGTGTCCTGTTCGGAAATGTATCGTCAATCAGTAGGCATAAATAATGCATACTTTTTTGACTCCACATATATTTATCAACAATAATGGAAGTTCAGGGATTTTCTTTTCCTTTGGCTTTGGACATTTCCCTGTAACACCACAACTCTTTAATTTGTAAATCCCATGCCAAAAATATCAAGTACAGTATTTAGCCACAATATTGCGCGTATAGCCACAATAATGCACGTTTAGGGAACTTTTTTAACATTTGGATATTCATTTTGTTCCATAAACGCCAAGAGTGGACTGATTCATACCAATGTAAAATATATTTTTAAACTGTAACTCCACAATGTTGACACTGCATTGTTAAATAAAAACACAAAAGTTAAACATAAATAATTTTTAGACAATTATTTCTCTTAAATTACACTTAAGTGTTTTATGAAACACTAATTCAGATCGATCTGTCAAAGCATCGCCATTTGTGAACTATTTAGCAGGTGCTCGTTATCTTTTCGCTCAATATACTTAGCGCTGGGATCTGTCATTCTTGGCTAGGAAAACAACAAGTGGGATGTAAACGCGTAGTCACCAAAACAAAAATCGTCAAAGACACTTAGTACACTATTATACAATTATTTATACATGTAAGCTTAAAATCTGTTTTAATTTCACAAACAGCAATTAATTATTTTCAGATATGTATAAACATATATTAATACAGTTTGTTATTAAAAAAGCCCAACCCTTTCTAAATGAGTTACATTCTTTATACCATGTACATCTAGGGCCTATAACAGGAATGAAGGCATGTTTAATTCTATATGAAAAAAGGATGTTGTGCAGCCTTCGTCTTTTGTCAATTTTTGGTCCTTATGTTAAGAATTTAAAGAAATAATAAAATGTTCAAATGTCAACGACAGGGGTTTCTCGATTTTTCTTTACCCTGTATATATATATTTGAAACAGACGAGGGGCAGAAAACAAATTTTACAATTCTCAAAAAAATAAAATAACGATGTAGAACAGATTAAAGTAGGGTTTTTTTATTTATCAGATGAATTATATAAAGAAACAAATGACTTTAAAAAAACAAAATCAACACAGTATTGAGTTGTTCATCAAATAAATATATTGTTGCACTTGGACACATGTTTGCAAACTTCCAAAATATGAAATAACCTCAGTAAATATCACGGTGCCTGCAATGATGTACATGTACCCTAAAAAATATCTAGTTCAATGAAGAATCATGAGTTTTAAGACCAACCACTTTATACATTGTTTATGACTGAAATTCATCCCTAAAATTGGCAAAAGTATCCCATCAAGTTTGTTTCGTTCTTTGGCCAATTTGATTTCTGAGCATTACAGTTTTATTAAACTATTTCATTGGCTGATGGCTGCCCACACATAAGTTGGCGACTTTGACAAATTAACAGTCCTGTGTGAAAACTCAATGTATGGTGCACTTGTTCAGAATGCATTAGTTGAAAATGCACATGCACTGTGAAGACTTTTGTGCAATCAGTCGTCTATACCTTGTCTTTATAATATATATATATATATATATATATATATATATATATAGGGTAAAAACATGAGAGAAACTGCTGTAAAGTCAACAAGCTTCCCTGAAAATAATTGTGGCTACTGATTACATTCAGGAGTACCGGGGTAGCCTAAATATTCTAAGCTTTTGTTAATTATACCCCCTTTTCTGACCATGGCCAAGTATTACTTCCTAGTGAAACATTAGTGATTCCTTTTTAAGTTGGTTTCGTTGGATTCAGGTTATGATTTTTTTTTCAAGAAATACATTGCTGTTTTATTAGTTTGATTCTGAGGGAGACAGCCTTTAAAAGGCAGTAAATTGAACCAAGATAAATCACTGAAAATATAGCACACTATGTTCGTAATCAACTTCGAAATGTAATTCATGAACATAGGTACATCAACTATTTAGATAAAGCCCTTAACATTTATAACTGCTGTTAAATTAGTCATGAAATCACCATGTTGTTGTTTTTTATCAATTTTTTGGAAAAAATCTGCCCCATTCAAAATGCTTACACATATACTTTTTTTCCTTAATGTGAAATTAAGACTGCTTTCTGTATAATGCTCACAAGTTATTTCTATTTGAAGATTAATATATAATTTTATCTCCTTTTTCTCTCAGGGAACATCCATTTCAGACGGTACAGGACACGGGCCTAGAACTCGACCCAAATGGATGAGATCTGATGATACAGGTCCATCAAAAGGTCTGCTTAAAGGAAAGGATTTGATTGATCAAGTTGGTCGGAAGCTCAATCTTGAAGAATTTATTAGAGAAGATGGAAAGAATTTGTTTGAAGCTGTTTATGAAAAGTGTGTAAAACGTACTTGGGAAGATTCTAGAACAGGAATGAGTTTAGCTTGCCTGTATGTACAGATACGGAAACAAGAGAGATGTATTTCAATGTCTCAGATTTGCTCCAAAGCTGATGGGACTTCTACCTTGAAACATTGCGGTAGAGCTTTTAAGTTGTTGAAGACAGCATTTGATATCCAGTTACCTCCTGTTCCGATAATTCATCAGGTTGATGGCTACCTCCAGTCTTTAGGGTTTGGGAAAGATGTTATAAAGCTTGCTCTTGAATTGGTTGAGATTTTGAAGACTGCCACTGTAGCGCAGAGCCGTAGTGTTCATCATGTTGCTGAAGTGGCAGCTTATTATGCTTGGAAGAATATTAATAAAGAAAAAAGTAGAAAAGTCTTCTTTAGAGAATTCTGCAGCAACTTTAAGATTAGTTACAATACAGCAACAGGATCATTATATTCTGAAGTTCGTGAAACCCTGTCATCCCTAGCTGCAGAGCTTCCATGGATTAAAATGTCAAAGAAAAAGACAACGAAGAATGATATAGACACACACATTGGAGATATTCTCAAGTACAAAACATTTTTGCTCCAGCAAGCAAAGCAAAGCCTTGTGAATAAAATGAAGGACAAACTGAGTGAAGTCGAAAGGAATGGTAAACCAGATGATCCAGTGCAGCAATGCTTAAAAGAAGAGGAAAGAGAAAGGTTAGTCAACACATCAAATGAGCCTGGTGCAATATTTAGGGCTGTACCAAAGACCAAAAAAAAGTATGTGCTAGACCATCAGAAAATGCAGTCCTATCATAAGCATGACGTCAATATCGAAACTGAAACAGATTCTACTGTTGTGAGAAGTGAATCTAATTGTGGAGAATGTGACAAAATGTCTAGCTGTAATATTTCTCGGAAAAGGTCAAAATATTTAGATATGGAGGATGAGGATGGCAACTTGTTTTTAGGGAGCGATGATGATACTGATGATTATATATTATCAGAGAATGATGTAAAGAGGAGAAAGATGATGTATGCTAAATTTGACAAGTTATAAATTATGAACAAACATAAAGCTAAATCAGATTGAATTTGAATACAATCCATCATTTTGAATTCCAAAAACTTCTACAGTTTAACTTCATTTGGTACCAGTAACCACCTAGCATTAACCTCATACATGTACTAACGGTTGTCTTCTGTAAAAAAAAAACTTATGAAGATCTTCTTTTCAAGAGAAGTCTGTAGGGTTTGAAATTGCAACACTGTATCTTTATTTGACTTATACAATTATGGTTAATTTATATTTCGCTAAATATTAAAATTGCACAGATTGGTTTGTTAATTTTGCAAATAATTTTTAAGCAATCAACAATATTCAAGTGAAATTTCTGAAACTAATTCATGTTGTAATATATAAAAACATACATCAGTGTTTACATAAGTAAGTTTGCTCTTCATTTACAAATCAATGTGTTGCGATATTTGTGTGGTATTAACTGCTTATAAATGTCAAATTTGTGCCAAACCTCAACATGTTTGTGGATTTTTTTATTGAACATTGCAAGGTTGACTGTTTATCATTTCCACTCGATGTTTGCCTTTGTTGATTTAATTGATTAAATTGTACTGGTACATATCTTTCTTTTTGATTTTGCCAAATATACATGGAAGCATTATACTTATGTGCTGCAAAGTTATTCCCATATAAATCAAGCTTGCCATTATTGTACAGAATGGCCCCTAGGCTTCTAGTTTGTGAAATCCAGGATTCTGGTGAGCTTAATTGAAGGTTCAATTATGCCTAATAATTGTGTGGCAGATAAAGTTATGAACTATACTATAATTCCCTCAGTTCCTTTAATACAAATATATAAAAGGTAACCGCCAATGATTTTGGGGGGTTTCCTGGTAATGCATGAGTAAACACTTATTTTTGGCTCTACAGGCCAAAGGCCAGAAAAACTTATGTGATGGTAATGTGTACATTGTATGTGCGTCAGTGCATCTGTAAACAATTGCTTGTAAACACGATACAGTCTTCAGTTTTGACTGTATCTCGATGAAACTTGTACAGTATTTAGATATCCATCAGAGCTCGGTTCCTTTCGTAATCCAGCCATGCATGCCTAGTTTATGCCCCTTGCAAGCATTAAAGAAAATGCTATTTCTAGCCAAGGCTACATGTAAAGCCAAGTCTAGGATTAAAGGGAACAACTTTTTTATTGGTTTTGTGTCATACTCTCCCCTGCCCTTGTTGAAAGAGATCAAAATTACAGTTTAAAGGGGCTGTACTCCGTATGATGAAATAGAGAAAAAAAGAGAAAATTGTTGAAAACTGACATAAACTTAATATCGATGTGTACAATGCATTGAAACTTACTAACTGAAGTACCACATAGTATACAAATAATTTATTTTTCGCAGTTTTTCGTATTTTTCCATTAAAAAGATTACTTCACATGAAGGTATGTCTACCTAGTAGAATTCATTCCTTGTGTGTGATTGACTAGTTAAAGTTGTCACCTGATATTACCAAGTTAGGTATATACAAATGTAGCTTAAATATTCCAACCAGTTAGGGTAAGCCTTCATAGCACAGTGGATACAACACTGGAATGCAATTTTGGTGACACCGGTTTGAACCCGGTCTCTGCCCTGATTTTTTTTACATTTTGGTATTTTGATTACACTTTTGATATCAAGAGTAAAACATTTTTATAAATAATTGTCCTGAGATTCGTTACAAAAAAAAATAATTTTTGGTGCCCTTTAAACAGGTTGGTTGATTTTTAGCTCTTTTGGCCAAAGGCCATTTTTAGCTCTATTGGCCAAAGGCCATTTTTAGCTCTATTGGCCAAAGGCCATTTTTAGCTCTATTGGCCAAAGGCCATTTTTAGCTCTATTGGCCAAAGGCCATTTTTAGCTCTATTGGCCAAAGGCCATTTTTAGCTCTATTGGCCAAAGGCCATTTTAAGCTCTATTGGCCAAAGGTCATTTTTAGCTCTATTGGCCAAAGGCCATTTTTAGCTCTATTGGCCAGAGACCAGAAGAGTTGTTTGCGCATCCATCTAAATACAATTGCTCGTGATTGTTTGTTCAAATTATGCCCCTGGGGTCATTACTGGCCACGCCCCCGGGTTCACAGGTTTGGTATACTTAAATTGGGAAATGTTTGAAAATCTTTGTCTGAAACACCTAGGCAGACCCTTCCTATTTTTGAATAAGGCATAATTTTGTGGTCCGCTACCATGGTTGTTAAAATTATGCCCATGGGCTCAAAACTGGCCCTGCCTTGGGGGTCAAAAGTTCCTTATTTAAGAAACTTATTTAAGAAATATTTTTAAAATCTTCTTGTTTCAAACCACAAGGCTCATACCATTGATATTTGTTATGAAGCATTATATGATGACCGTCTAGCAAAACAGTTGAAATTATGCCCTTGACTGTGACCTTTTGACCTACTTTGTTATTTTCGAAGCTACAACAATGAAATTTGGAACATTTTTTTTGTACATATTTGCAAACAAGCATCAATGTTGTCCTCAGATGACCTTGACTGTGACCTTTTGAACTACTTCTTTTATTTGAAGCGACAGCAATGCCCTTTGGACCATGTGTTCTATTTTTTGAACAAATATTCCTTTTGTACTTTAATGACCATGTTTGCGACCTATTGACCTACTTTCTTATTTTTGTAGCTACAGCAATAAAATTTGTACCCCGTGTTAAGTTTTGCAAACAAATATCAATGTTGTCCTCAGATGACCTTGACATGTGGCCTTTTGACCTACTTTTTAATTTTGAAGTGACAGCAGTAAAACCTTGACCATGAGTACAGTTTTGAAAGCAAATCTTTATTCCTCAGATGCCCTTTACTTGGCACATATTAAAATGGTTCATAGAAATAATCTGCTTACAACACTTTCTGTCCTCAGATGTTGAACGCGCAAGTATTTAGCCAACCCTAACACAAAAAGTGAACTATATATTTGTTGCCTATTACCTATACATACATGCTCTGGATTGAAAATGACCTCAAGAGCCATGCCAGTAGAGCATAATTGTAATTATTATTTTGCTATGTAAAATTTGCAGAAAAAAACACAATCTAAGTATAATGAATAATTTGGTTTTAGTGGAGTGCGAACCCATGCCAGTAGCGTCAACATAAAAATAGAAAACCGATTGTAACCACTTTGCCACAATGACTTGTGCAACAGTGATGGATATTTTGACCTTTTAACAATACATTGATAACATCATGTGATATCATTAGTCATGTCAAACAACCGATCACACAACAATGAATTGCTAAAGCCTGTTGGTAATACAATTGAAAACTGTGGTCTTCAAAGACAATATTTGAGCAAATATCAACAATTGCTGAAGGGTTCCAGCTGTCAGTATCTTAGTTTTAACACTTTTAATGATTTGTCACACCTAATTTTGTAATCAAAAGAGCTTTTTACAAATTATGAGGAAGTCTCTTAAAGTACTGTCAAACAAAACCGATGTTGATTCCTTAAACATTTTAATATTGAAATAAAAATCACAATATGTTGAAAGACTTTATGAAAGAAAATAATTCTGAAATGCCACAGGATCAATTTAATATTTTCAGTACCAAAGTGATATCTGATGTTCAAGATCACACCTTGAAGCTTAAGAACCCAGGGAACATCTTGTGGTCAATTATGCCAAATTATGTTTGAATTTGATCATGCATGGCAGTTAGCGACCAAACACAAACTACTATCAACAGTAAGGTTTATATATTATATAGCAAAACGGACGCAGAGACACAGTGACCTTGACGTTGGAAGCTAGGGACCTGGGTGTGGTGCACATCATGTCATCCTACGGTGGTCACTATTGTGAAATTATTTCCAAACCCCGCCCTGAATGCCAAGGTTATTGACTGGACATGAACTGCTATCATCAGTAAGGCTTAGTAACATAGCATAATTGACTGCGGCGTGCAGTGACCTTGACATCAAAGCTAGTGTTGAAATCACAACATAAATGAAAAGGTTATGGATCAAAATCAAACGATGAATGACAAAGTTATGGGATGGATCAACATGTTTTCTGTATGGCCCCCACATCATTTTGTGAAGGAGCTATCATACTAATAAGATGATGTATAGAAATTAAGTTAGTTTTCATGTTTAGATAATCACAATTTCTAATTATGTTTGCATAAACTGTGAATACTCTTTCACTATTCATTTTTGTAACGTTAAATTTTAATATACAATAGTGATGAAATAACAAGCACAATTATTTTTTGTTTAACTGTAATCATTTACTGTATACAAAATGATTATTTTGTTAACTATAACCCATTCCCTCATCCTGAGCATATAACATTCATGCTCTCACCTCAAAAGCCATGGTGACAATGCAGCCTATCAGAAATTTCATAGTAATTGTATTCAGTTGTGTTTCAGACCCAACTTTAGATCTAATATTGTCCAATTTCATTCAAACTTCCCAAAAAAGGAGTGCTAGGGAAAGATATGTTGAGTTATTCTTTTCATATCAAAGGTCAAGGCCACATTTAAACGTCAATGCTGCCCCAAACAGACTTCATAGCATTATAACATTTTTATTTGGCTATCCATCTGACAAGGCCCAATCGGCCACATTTGTTAGGTTCCTGTGATGGCTCTTGTTTATAATCATTTAATTTCTGGAAAGGCTAGGCTCAACTTCTTATTCTATAATGACCCAGCCAAAATGTACGTATTGTATGTGTTTATTATGGATCATTGTTATAAATTTTTGTGGTGGTTAGGAAATTCATTGGTAACATATTTGGCAACAACATATATGCATACATGTATAAAGTATCTTGATTCTTCTGAAACAAACTTGCTCACAAGTCTTTAAATGAATCGATTAAAGTATAATTAATTCTACATATATATGGAATACATATCAAATACAGAAATAATCTGTTAAAACATCTTAAAAAACAAAATTATGAATACGGCTTAAAATAAGAACATTTTCTTAATTCATGTTACAGGTGAAATATTTCCACTCTCTGATGTTTCCAACTTCTTGTACACACTATCCTACAAAATTCTAATTAGTAATAGTTGCCTAAATTTATGTGACATAAAAATATACATAAATCTACAATGAACATGTTGGCATTGAGACACTAAAAATATGGCTATAATAGAAAAACAAAAGAGACCTGAATAAAATATTTATACACAAGCAAACACAATCTAAACAAAAGTGCCGCTAAGGAAACTCCAACACACCTTACGTTGTCAATTTTTCAGTTAAAAAATGAGCATAATATGACTATTATTTACACCAGAGTTATGGAGCTACAACACAGTAACACAGTAGTGTCACTGATAGCATGTGTACTTGAGAACAGCCTGAATGAGGTTTTTGAGTTATTTACAAACTTGATGTTTTTGCCCTAATCCCCTGCCCCCCAGTCTATCAAAGGGCAAAACTACACAGTTATAAAAGCAAGAGTTATGGGCTGTGCTTAGCATCTAGCTATTGTTACTGGTAACTTGTGTACAAAAATCCATGTGGATAACAATAAAACAGTTGATAAGCTACGGTCAATGTTAATTTGTTCGCACAACAATGACACCTGAAAGCTTTGCGGTATCCTGACATTTTACTTTGAAAAATCACTGCAGCAAAAACCATGTGGTTCAAAACAATGAACTGATCTTCTCACAAACCTATTATGCAGATTTGAAATGGATTTCATAACAATTGCAAGTAATAAAACAAAGATAAGAAGTTCAATAATAATCATCTAAGTCACAATAAAATACATAAATCATAATTAACAATGGCATCATAATTCTTAACAAAAACAGGTAAAAGTGAAAGGCAAAGAGTTTCTACACAATAATTTCCTTCTTGCTAATTTCCGAGCATTTTGTAGAACACAAAACATCATCTTTACATTCATTTAAAAATATGACAAACGCAACAAGACTTCATAGATTATCCAAATTAGAGTAAGGCACGCTTTTCTACAGTTGATAATTGCCAATCCTTAAAAATAGCGGAAGGTCTGTTTGAGTATGAAAGGATTATTGTCCTAAGCAAGCTAAATAAAAGTGACTTAGACCTCTTTCGAAACTGTTTCCAAAGTGTATTATATTCATTTCAAGGTCCTACGGTTTTGGGGCATATGCCCAAGCAAAAAACAATCTTCACAAGTGCACAATAGTGTCACAGAGTTATAAAACAGTTCATTATATCAAAATTGATTATTTATATTAATTGATTATTTATACTTTTCTCAAATTGAATTAATGAGAATTTGTCTGCAAGGCCACATGTGGAAATCATAGTTACTAATTACTATATATTGTTATGGTCTAGCAGTAATTCATAGTCTTTGCAATATTAGTTACAGACATCTGCTAGACTTGTTCTTAATTACTGGACATACTGTATCTTCCATAATTAATTAAATGAAACTTGGTCAACAGTTTTCCTACTTAGATTAAAGCATATAACATGAAGGTGTGAATTAGATTCTTATGAATTCTGTTCTGAAGGTAAAGACAATAGGTTACTTTAGGGGCTGGTATGAATGAAAGTTTGATAAGTATTTTGTATGGTTGGTTAATAGTTATATGGGCGTTGTCTAAAAAAGAAATTGTATGTTGTAGTGTAAGTGGTAATCAGTTCTTGTTAGGGAGTCGAAAGAAAAGGTTAAGATACCTCTCACAATAAAGCGAATTGATAAATGAATAATATATGGAAAATGAATTTGGTGTAACATATTAATAAGTAATAAAATGGGGATGAGAACCCACTCGGCGACAATAGCCTGAAGTTATAAAATCTCAATACTGAACTTAATAACACCTGGAAAGGCCACAGCTATTTTTACACTTGTAAAAAAAAAATGTTGGGTAGTATAGAAGAACTTGAGACTTTCGATACAATGATTAAAAAAAGAAAACTGATGGCAAATGAGTTCAACCCATGATACTTTCACAAAATACAATGTTCAAAGATTTAATCTTACTCAGATATTACAGTAACCATAATAAATATGAGCAATAAATTGTTTAAAGGTCTAAACATGTCTGTCCTGGTAGATATTTGCCTTCATGTACACAATTCAGCACTATAGCCATTAAATGAACAATTACAACTGCTGTATTATTTTATACTTTCGGTTTCATTGTAAAAAGATTGCTATATCGGATTCTCACAGTGTACGATACTGTCAGTCCTATCAGGTTCTATCGTGTGACAACACTGTGTTTACTGCTAGTGCTTGTTATCCTTCAACTTTTGTTTTCATAACAAATATATGTTTACAAACAAAATTGGGTTAAGTGCATACCAAGAGAGTACTGCACACTTCACAATCATTAAAACCTTTTACAAATGTTAAACTCCATTCCTAATCACAATATCACTTTAATATAGAGCATGCTGTATTATTACATACTATAAACAAAAGATGAAAGTTGACTTCCATCACTAGATATGTCATTTACATACATGAATAATTAAAACTACGCTTTTAAGATACATGACAAACTTATTTTCTCAAAAATATGTAACTCTTCTTTATAAATTACTTTAAAATTCAATATAAAAATTATCAGTATTTATTTATAATTTACTGGTTCACAATTTCAAATTGCTACATCACAGATTATGATATCAAAACTTAATTTACATGTTTTATGTTACATCTAATTATTATAACCTACATGTATTACAAGTACCGGTACATGTAACTAAAAATATAAAATCCATTTTATCATATGCCTTGTTCCTGGTTTAATATTGCCATCACATATTACTTCTGTATAACACATGTGTAATATAACATTGCTCTATTTCTATTGGTCAGAAAATATATCACTCAACATGCTTGTCAACAAATTAACTGGCAAAAATAATTGCTTAAAACGCAATATTCGATTGGCAATATTCTAGCAAGTCATATGTTTATTTCTCATTTTTTATTTATGATCAAAATATATTTTATTACAGTAGTATTTTCCATCTAAATCTTAAGAGGAAAGATTGGTATTTCGTCTTGAGTTCATGAAATACCTTTTTAAAAACGCTCCATACTTCATGTGTTCAAACAGAAAACGAGCATATTTTATAAAAATCATGACATCTTACCGGGTATGATATTCCGATTTTTAATAAAGCAAATTTCCTTAAAAGTATAGTGTGATGATATTTTGACTGGATATCAAATTAGTATGCATTCTACTTTTAACATAGTTTAATTGATCGGATGTTTGTGTGGTTTCAAATTATTCAGGGTACTACACTTCTGTGTAGAATGGAAAATGGTATTCATCTTGTCAGTAGAGCAGGTGAAACAGGTGAGTCATTTTTGCTTTTTTTGCCGGAAAAAGCATATAATAAAAAGAATCTGACTCGTCAAAATAAAATGCACAATTTTATTCGACTCATCCAGGAAATAGGTAAGTAAGCTCGCCAAAGGCTCTCTTACTTGCATATATCCTAACTCGATGAATAAAATTGTATATCGGTATTATAAGACGACGTGTGAGAGATCCTATATGTACACAATAACTCTATAATAGTAAAATATGTTAACAATTCAATCATATTCATAAACAATTTCAATAGTTACAATTATTGCATAGACAATTTGGCTACACACATTAGACACCATAAACCACGGAGGATAAATACGTTCCTATGAAGGACAACCTGCAGCACACCAAAAAGTATAAACAAAATGTTAATATATATAAGCATGTATAATAAGCATTGTCTTGAAACATGTTAAATTCTGATTTGCATTTGAAAGTATGTTAATGCATAGAAACAAGTGATTAATCAATAAAATCAATTTGAAGTTAAATCTGTCACTAGTTTTTGGCTTCCATATCTGTAAATATCACAATTTTATTTTTCTAAAATACTCCTTTATAAATATGGGCGAACCCACATATTTAACACAACCGTACCAAATATGACAAATAACTGTTATAAAGCAAAGGCTATCAAATAAACAAGAGCATGTGGAGTAAATGCCAACACTTGTCTGGTACTGTTTTTTTTAGTCCAACAAGGGGCATAACTCAATATTTTTAAAGCCAGAGTCCTTGCTTTACAGGTGCATTTTGTCATTTGTTACAATTGAACCAGCTTATATTTTAATATCTTGAATGATTTTGAGTTATGACCAAGGTTGAAGTTTGTGCACAACTACATCTAGGCTATGACAGCACCTAAACCATTTTTTTACTTCGAAAAAAACGATGAGCTAAATACCAGTAGGATGATTAGTGTGTATGTTAATATTCAAAAATGGGCCTTATCTTTATCAAAAAGGTAGTTCACTTAAAGGTAATTAATTTATTTTCTGCAAGTTTTTCTTTTAAATGAATTATAAAAACGACAAAGTGGCACACTTGTTGACCGTTGGTATGACCTTCTCTCTAGCTAACAAGTTGATCAGTATCAATAAAACTTGGTATGACCTTCTCTCTAGCTAACAAGTTGATCAGTATCAATAAAACTATCAGCTGAAACTCTCTACTTAATCTTTCCCAAGAGAGAATATTCAAAATGTGAGCATATCTGAAACTAAGTCTAGAGAACTGCAATGTACACTTAAAGGCTGTGTTCAAGTATAACTTATTTGATCCTCTGTCACTAGTTAGCATGTACCGTATGAGTGAGATTGTATAATTTTGTAGCACAATAGGTAGGTTTGCTTTAAAAGGACAATTTGATATACAAGCTGATATAGATAGGCTGCAAAAATATAAAATGGCACTTTCATAATTTTTATCATTCTGAGCTAGTATTTATTATCTAAAATTGGCAATATCTATAATACTGCAAAATCTTTATGGTTGTGCTGCCTTAAATGAGACACAAAGGTGGCAAAAATTTGGCTTCATTGGTTATAGCTTGGAATGTACTTTTTACAAAGTATCCATACTGCAAGTAAGGATAACAATCCAAAAATATTGGCACCCTACATAGAAGTATTACCACAATATCTCCAAAACATCTGTAAAAGCTGGTACACACACAAGGGAAATGCTGGCACATGGTTGGTTTCCTGCTGCGGTCCTTGTTACCAGAGAGTCCATGGGGGCTGAGAAACTATATGAGTTGGGGAACCGGTTGCATTTACTGGAATGTTGATCTTGGCTGATTGGATGCCTAATCTTTCTAATGTTGTCTTTATTATGTGACTGAAAAAATATTAGAATTTATAGATAGCCATACACTGTACTTCACTGTTGTTTGAAGGAAAATGTTGGAAGATGACAGACAATCACAATAGCCCACCACCACATAGGACAGCACTGAGAGTGTGACAATACATCAAATTTCCCTCATATTCATTTTCATACTGTGGCTGTTTTTTTTTTTTTTTTAAAGAATCACTTTTACAGAAGATATACTTAATGAGAGAAAGTAACTGTGCATGGTAGGACTTTTTTACTTAAATGATCTTAAGATGTATGCATGTTGTTCATTTCAAATATTAATCAAAAGATGTATGCATGTTGTTCATTTCAAATATTAATCAAAAGGTGTATACATGTTGTTCATTTCAAATATTAATCAAAAGATGTATGCATGTTGTTCATTTCAAATATTTATCAAAAGATGTATGCATGTTGTTCATTTCAAATATTTATCAAAAGATGTATGCATGTTGTTCATTTCAAATATTTATCAAAAGATGTATGCATGTTGTTCATTTCAAATATTTATCAAAAGATGTATGCATGTTGTTCATTTCAAATATTTATCAAAAGATGTATGCATGTTGTTCATTTCAAATATTAATCAAAAGATGTATGCATGTTGTTCATTTCAAATATTAATCAAAAGATGTATGCATGTTGTTCATTTCAAATATTAATCAAAAGATGTATGCATGTTGTTCATTTCAAATATTAATCAAAAGATGTATGCATGTTGTTCATTTCAAATATTTATCAAAAGATGTATGCATGTTGTTCATTTCAAATATTTATCAAAAGATGTATGCATGTTGTTCATTTCAAATATTTATCAAAAGATGTATGCATGTTGTTCATTTCAAATATTAATCAAAAGATGTATGCATGTTGTTCATTTCGAATATTAATCAAAAGATGTATGCATGTTGTTCATTTCAAATATTAATCAAAAGATGTATGCATGTTGTTCATTTCGAATATTAATCAAAAGATGTATGCATGTTGTTCATTTCAAATATTAATCAAAAGATGTATGCATGTTGTTCATTTCAAATATTAATCAAAAGGTGTATGCATGTTGTTCATTTCGAATAATAATCAGAAGATGTATGCATGTTGTTCATTTCAAATATTTATCAAAAGATGTATGCATGTTGTTCATTTCGAATATTAATCAAAAGGTGTATGCATGTTGTTCATTTCGAATAATAATCAGAAGATGTATGCATGTGGTTCATTTCAAATATTAAACAAAGAAATACAACTGTGTTAAAAATGGGTATCTACTCATTATATGTGGAATTATTCAGAATGTAATTTCCTTAAATGTTGCTATTTCTTGCGTAAATTTTGGACCAGACTGTTCTGCTTGCACTGTTACTGTATAATCGGCTGGTGTGTTTGATAACCTTGAAATGCATCATTTCAATTCTTCAGCCCATAAGGTAAAAGCTCATTTGCCTGATAAATTTAAAAGTTGAAAAAGACATTGCAAAAACGGCATATAAAAAAACAGACAGCAAAAGAAACAACTACTATACCCATTCTTTCCCAGCATAAACATTGAAGGAATATGGACTTCTCTCTCAGTATTGTCATCGACCATATCCACAAAAGACACATCATTACTTATATCATTATCAGCAATCACGACGGCTAAAGCTCCTGCTGCCTCTGCATTTAAAGTCTTTGTCACAAAGGAGCACTCCCTAAAAAAGAGAGCAGTTAAAATATTGAACACAGTAAAAAGGCATTGCTTGTTACAGGTATACAACTGGCCACATCACTAGATTACCTGAAATAATATAAAAATTCAATATTGTGAAGGGGAGTTTTGTCACAATTCAAGTCCATATGCTAATGTCAATGGTCAACATTAACAAATTGAATGAACATGTGAAATATGGTTTGTAGGAATGGTTTGACAGTCAATACCTATTGACACAATAATTTTTAGTGAAATACATCAAAATGAACCTAAATCAACTTCACAAATAGTTCCTTAAAAAAAATCCAGCAACTACTGCTTGTTTGTTTATCTGGAACAAGGGACCTGACTTACTTAAATAGTTCAGCCACCGTAATGGTATGTGAAACAAAAATGCATACGATAAAGGATGTTTTATAGAACATGTACTAGCAGATCCAGTAGGTGTGCACCCCCACCCCCTATAGTAGTCAAAGTGCACTTTTAAAGTTTATATCATAGAACAAATATGCATAGAATATACAATTGTTGTTATATTATGTGTACCAAGTTTTAAGTACAAACATATTTGTATAATTTATGCCATAAATTAAAACAAGGGGGCCAACATGTCCCTATATAACTCACCTGATTGGACATAGCACTCTGAATTGTTAATATTGATAGGACAACATACTGAACCTGCCGCTCATACACTACAGGTGAAACTATATGAATATGTCCTGTTTTTTAAACAGGCGTATAAAAACATGAAAAATATGTATCTGTTTAAAATGTTAAAAACGGCCAGAACTCATAACTCTTACAATATTTAAGTTGGAGTTATACATAACTTGTCACAAAAGAGCACATTGTTACTCTGAATACTTTAATGAAGTTTAAAGTTGATATCTCCAATTATTGTAAAAGAACACAGCAGTTTTTTTTAAATTTGGCCAGCAGATTCTATTGAAATTTTCATAATTTTCCATTTAGATGTATATTGTAAAAAGTAGCCCGCTCACTGGCGGCCATGTTTTTTTTAATCAACATGGGGTGAAGGAATTTGATACAGGGTCACCTTCCGGAAAATTATGTTGAAATTGGGAGAAGAAGATTTTCAAAGTATTTCTTTCGGCAGCCATGGCGACCAGAGTTCTGCATGAACCTCTTTTATTGAAGGAATCTGAAGGAGGACCACCAAAGGGACATTCCTGTGAAGATTGTATGAAATTGTCCCAGTGGTCTGGGAGGAGAAGTTGTTTGAAGGAAAATGATGGAAGATGACAGACAATCACCCTATCACAATAGCCCACCACCACATAGGACAGCACTGAGGGTGTGACAATACATCAATTTTCCCTCATTCTACAGAAACGACCACAAATCAGCATACACTGAATAATCTTATCATTAACCAAGCTATGAAATTATTTTAGTCAAAATAGATAAAAGAATACAAACCCTCTTTGTAGCAAGACAACTTTTCCCGATAAAAAATGAGCATTTGTCAGTGGAGAACATCCATGGTATGGCTTGGCGGCGATTAAGTCAACCATTGAATATTTTTGAATCTGAAATATATTAATTCTATTTCATAAACTTGTTTAAGGCAAATATTTGCTAATAAATTTTGCCAAAGTTCAATGGTATATAGAATGTTCTGTTCAATCCATGTGTTTCATAATTAATTTACAATTTCCAAGAAAACTTGACATGCAAGTGAATTTGAGAAATCATTAACTTAAATGGTAATTATCTGAATAAAAGCTGAAATATTAGGAAATTTGAGGAAGATTATTTGTAAAGTAAACAAGAGTGCAAAATACAAAAAAAAAAATCTTGACTGTTGTTATTTCCAGTCTAACAACGGGTATAACTCAACAACTATGAGTCAGAGTTATGGGCCTTGCTTCACATAGTCTTGTGTACCAAGTTTGATATGAAAATCTTTACTTTTTTAGTTATGGCCAATGTTTTTGTATAATGCTGACACGCCAACAACCACAATGTTTTTCGTCAAAAAATGACTGAGGTTGAAGAATCAATATGCAATTTTCTGTGGTATAACATACAAAAGGGACACCAAAGTTTTTGGCAGGCCTGATTTTATATGAGTAGCTGATTTCTGCAGGTCTGATGATCTCCATGAAGAGAATGTCTGTAAGAAGCACATCAATGTTGGGAACAGTGACTAACACCTTCTTTTCAGCAACTGAAATTACATAAAAAGTTTCATGTAAACTGACTAAACATCAACTACAGACAATTTATTTACTAGACTATTAGAGTATGCATGTTTTATTTATATAAAGACTTGTATGAACAGTTATTACAATGTAGACTCATTTTTATGAAAAGTTAAATTTTTTTTCATAATATAAAAGAATTCTGCTCTTGTTCATGTATGTTAATATTATTGCGGTGCAGCACAGACAGGAGAATATACATGTATATACCCCGGTAAACACATTGACTTTGTATATATGTGTATACCGGTATATAATTATGTTTCTCTATAATCTTCTATTGATGTCAAATGAAAAACTCAGGTATACATATCTACACAGGCATATCACTTTTTCAGCTGTCAAGAGACAGCAGTTCCAACTGAAGACTGAAGAGAGTGAGATTCAAAAGGAGATCTGGATACCATACCCTACCTCTTAACAAGACTCTTTGTTTATTAAGCCAGTGTAAAGAACCTTACATGGGACATAACTTTCCTGAGTTTTAATCAGTGCTAACACAGACCAAAATATCATAGGTCTGTGGTGCTGAGAACTCTAAATTTCTAAGTAATGCTGTGAGCCAGAGATTTCACACTTACATGATGTGGCATTGCATTGCTGATAATGGTCCAGATAAGCCTATCCTACGGCCCAGATTGGTGGACAAACACCTAAATTGGCAAATGGTACGCTTCATACCAACAATGAGATGTGATTTCACTTCTTAATAAGCCATCAATCTGAGTTGGATCATTTATCAATTTGGGAGCACAATGTTTATTTTGTCCACCAATGTGTCTGCAAATCGGGTGCAGTATGGTGTGAATGACCTGGATGTTTTGTCCACCTTGCCAAAATGATGAGGGAGGTTTTGTCCCCATAGTTGAAACTGACATGGCCATGGGAGGTATTGTCCATCTGATGGTTTGTTAAAATCCTTTAGTTTGCCATTCTGACAGCCATATTTAATAACAGCATTGGAATGGATATATACTAGGGATGCAAACAGATATTCGATCGAACATTTGGTATTCGAATATTCAATGTATTTTTTATTGAATTTTTAAGATAAAAAAACCTTTCACCTACATCTGTATTGTTGTTTATAAAATTTGTTTGTCTTCTTTTTACAACAACTGGCCCCTAATGCCATTGGCTTGAATGTGAGGACAATACACTATACACGCTTCATATGTCAATGAGGGCATATGGTCAGGTACAGTCCCATTAATTATACAATAACTGGCTTTTAGACAAGTGAAATCAAACAAGTTACAAATATTTTCGGTGAAATGTTAATGACCAGATCAATTAAGGACAAAGGGAGTCGACCTTGACACCAAATTCTGGTTTTGGCTTCAAATTAAGTTTTGCAATATATTTCAAATCGCCGTGACGATATGAATGTGATGTGCTAATTACTACGTGCCACAAACTGTTTTCCACTTGTCAAAATACCGTTCATGCTTTGAAATGCAACTGTATAATATAGCATTTTAGAGTATACTTTCTGTATTGTTGTTACAATAGATGAGTCAAAATCCACGTTTGTTTTCATTTTAATATTTCCTGAGTTGGTTTGGTTTTTTCCATAGTTATACTGAGTACTGAGTTAAAAGGGTAATGACAAATACGACAGAGAAGGATATAAATGCCCGGCTATAATGAATAATTATAGTTTACTAGATCATCTAAAACATTCATTTAGGTTATAGATTATTCGATCGAAAGAATTACTGAATATTTGAATATCAATTTTGCCATTCGTTTGCATCCCTAATATATACACTCCCATTCATATTAAGGGTCTTGACTAGTTGAAAAAAAAAATATTTTTTTTGAAATTTTACATCAGGCAATAATGACAAAGTGAAACCACAGTATGTGAGTGAAACTCTCCAAAAGGAAACTTCTACAACAAGTGATCAATTAATTTGTAGTAATTATCAAAGGCAAAGAAATATTACTCTTTTGGAAGGAAGAATTAATAATATTTATTCTATTCTCTTATTGTCTGAAAGTCATCAAAGCTGATAGAATTAAGCACAATTTTTTTAAAGACTTTGGAGGAAGGTAAATTTAATTTAATTGTCTCGAAAACATATTTTTCCAATGACATATTTTGTTCTGCAAGTGCATTACAGTATGACATGACAGTGTATCATACAAATATGATAAATCATGACATAAAATAATTCTGTATAATGAAAAAGTTTAGAGGTTTTCAAAGCAAACTATATGTGAATACATTTTTTCATACTTGCGTCTAAAAATACTTTAAAATTTCGCCAACTTAGACCTGCTAAAAAAATCCCTCTGAATACAACCAAAATCCCCCTGAATTTTCAGCCTTTTGAACAAATCCCCCTGAATGGTCTCCAGAAAATATGGCATGTATGGTTAAAGCTATTGAGTCTTATGCACCAGTCAATTGTAACCACTGCCCACCCAGGTCCAGGGAAAAGCAGTGACTTTGACTTTTCGTCCAGCCAAACTGGGGTAAAGTGAATAGCGAAGCTCTTTTGGCACGGGCCCCCGCCTTGCGGAGACAAACTGCTGGTAAAATCCCCACCAACTGCCCCCACACCCCAGGGACCCTGGTTAAGGCCCATCACCCACTATTTTTGGCGGGAGGACAAAACCACCGGCTTCACCCGGCACTTCAGGGCCAGCTGGAAGATAAAATCACGGCCCATTACCCCGGCTATCCCCGGTATACCCCTGGACCTGGGGGCCGTGGTTACAATTGACTGGTGCATTATCATGACTTATGTCAACTCTTGATTTCAGTATCACAGCTAATTTGTGAGATGTGCAGTATATTGAAATTAAAAAACTTAATTAAATTAACGTAAGCATAAGTTGCATATTTACCAACAGATACTAGTGTATCTAATATCAGAGACAAGACGGTAAATAAATATTTAACAGAAATTTTTGGCTTCATTTTGATACACGTTAAGTCATCATTTAGACAATCACAAGACGCTTGCAATGATATGGTGTATTTAGCAAAGGATAGCAAAAAATGTATTATGTATTCATATTAGACAGACGCTATTTTGGTTTCATACTTTAGGACCGACCAAACAAATGGCAAAAAAATATTGTACACACGTTAGAATTCCACTTTTTCACTTGCGTCGAATAAAACGTTTGGCTACTTTTTTAGTTATTAAAATATTGCTATCCTGTGCACCAGTCAGAACATGCAAGCGCTTGTACGTGTATGATTATTGATGCTGAGCTGATGTGCACCGACGGTGGAAAATATTATTAAGTTTCTGTTTTCCATGGTTACTGTGTAAACAAGTAAGACAATTTAAAGGTAAGTTTTATTGTGTATTAAGATTTAACTGATACCGTTTGCATATGCCATGTATTTACTCTGGTTAATTTCTTTTGCAGAAATTTACAAATTACATGAACTGTTGTCTGTTGAGCTCTACTGGTTAACAAAATTTTCTATAACAGTTGTACTGTACATGCAATTATGAATTGTAGCCTTAACACAAGATTTAATAAAAACTTGGTTTCACAGTATGATGTTTGGTCTGATTTGACAATTCCAAATATTGTGTGTTAAGAAGAAATTGATTTATTTCATTCATCCTTGTGATATTGTTCACAATTTGATGTTCACATGATCAACATAATTTAATTCTATTTGATTTTCTTCGTCCACTTTTTATTATTTTGGAGTCTTTTATTATTTAGTATTTGCAGGGTTCAGTTAGACTGATGTGCATGGTTTTGCTTTCTTGGCATTTAATGGTAATTGCCAGGTTTTGAACAATATTTTGGATATCTCATCTTAAGTTTTGAGTGTAATGTATTGGTTGTAAATGCTCTTGTAGATTTTGTTATCTTCCGCAAATAATATGCAGGAACAGTCTGTTTTTTTTTTGGAAGATCGTTGATATACATAGATCAGAAAAATGACTGGACTTTAAAGACACTCCCCAGAGGGACTTCACTGTTGACGTTTTCCGATCCTGAGGTATTATAATCTATATTAACAAAATGTTTTCTATTGGAAAAAAAATCTTTAAGCAATGCATTAATTTGTGATTCCCATATTTTTCTTAATGGCCTTTGATGTTGTAAAAACTTGATCGAATGCTGCTTTCAGGTCAAAATAAATAACATAAATTTCATTGCCTCTGTCCACTGCATTAGTCCATTCTTCCAGACATTCTAGATGCTGAGTTGTGTAGAAGTGTCTTTTCTAAATCGGTGTTGGCTTCGGTTGATTAAGTATTTATAACATCCCATTTTACTATACCGAAAGCTTGTCTCATTCTTAGTAGTTTTCTTTATGGTATTGTTCTCTCATTGGATTTTGAAGATCTTGGAGACAGTTTCTTTTCTGGAGTTTCTTATCTTGGCTTAAAGAGACGGTTTCTTATCTGGGTTTGAGGAGACAGTTTCTAATCTGGGCTCAAGGAGACATTTTCTTATCTGTAAGAATTTTTTATTTTATCTAGCATTGTAAAATAGTTTTTTCGGCCATTTTTTTGTAGAAAAAAAATGGTTAAGGTGTTGTCCTAGCCTTGATGTAGTTGTCCACAAACTTCAACCTTGGTCATAACCCAAAATCGTTCAAGATATTAAAATACAAGCTGGTTCAATTGTAACAAATGACAAAATGCACCTGTAAAGCAAGGACTCTGGCTTTAATAATTATTGAGTTATGCCCCTTGTTGGACTCAAAAAACAGTACCAGACAAGTGTTGGCATTTACTCCACATGCTCTTGTTTATTTGATAGCCTTTTAAACTGCTTTATAACAGTTATTTATCTTATTTGGTACGGTTGTGTTTAATAAAAATTGCCGGTTCACCCTTATTTATAAAGGAGTATTTTAGAAAAATAAAATTGTGATATTTACAGAATAATATGGAAGCCAAAAACTAGTGACAGATTTAACTTCAAATTGATTTTATTGATTAATCACTTGTTTCTGTGCATACACATACTTTCAAATGCAAACCAGAATTTAACATGTTTCAAGACATATTTAATATATAAATTAACATTTTGTTAAAATAGTTTATTTCTTTGTTTTTCTGTGCGTTTTAATAAGAAACTTTTTAGTGGTCTCCGATTATTGATTGTGTGTTTGATTATTTCCCCCGGTCTGTAACTTTGGGTTATTTCCAGTTATGGGACTTTATTATTTTTTAAGCAACAGCTATACCAAGTCCTGATGGGGATGTTGTCTTGTCAGTAGTAAGTCACTTGACACATAGGCTGAGAGTGTTGGAGGGTGACTTTGGCATGCAGATTATTGCATTGGTGATATTTCGAAGGAGTGGTCGTATCAATAGTTTATAAAGGGGCTCTTTTTCTAAAATTAAAACAGTCATTGACATTAGATTTTTCGATGAACAAAGCCCGAATTCTTATACTTTTGCTTGGCATCAAATTTTTTTAACAAGCCCTGCTATATAAGATTCAGAATTTGAGCAAGCCCGAAACATATTTTACCAGTGCAGGGCTAGTGGGCTTGTGTTAATTTTGACCACTGTTAAAAAAAAATTCTCAGTAGATTTTCCTCACTATCCATATATTTCTTAATGGTGTTATCAGAGTCCATTGAGTACTTTTCTCAAGTTTTAAAATGACAATTTTAAGTGTTTTCTCTACCTTAAATTGGGTTGAAAACATGGCCCTACTCACAATAAAAAATAGTTCTCAAAAGTATGTGCAAAATTCTCAATTTTAATGTGATTTTTTTAATATTTTGCATCCATTTCCTCGATTGGTTTGTTTGAAGAGAATATTGTAAATTCCTTCAATAATCGTATTTTAGAATAGAATTGACAGTAATCGATGATATGAGCCCCATTTTCAACACTTTTTTGATAATCAATGTTTTAAGAATCTAGTCTGTTTCACAATTTTAGTTTCACTCTTTTCACAAGTCAAAAGGCCTTCATGACCCGTGGATTCACAAAAGATGAAAAAAACACTGATTTAATTGTGGTATTGTTAAAAAGCTCCTACTTTATTTTCTTAAAAAATTAGTTATTCTGTTTTAGAACCGATGTTCTTTTTCGTATGCAAATTTATTACGTAATTCATGACTTGCCCTGAAGATGTACAGTATTGTCTGTCACCTAAGCCATATATATAATATCACGGCTTTACTTATCACAAAACTTTATATGCGCAAAACCAAACCTAGGGGATTTCATCCAAATCCAGAGGATTTTGTTCATCACAGCGGGCCATTATGAGACTGCCTTTCAGTCTCCTATTTCTGTGAACGAATAACGAGAGAAAATCAGGAGAGAAAAAAAAGAAACGTTCATTTTTTACAATCCACTAGTTGCGTCGTGCTGTCTTCTTCAATATACAAATGAAAGCATCGAGGCCGTCAGAAAATCAATACTATACAATAACGCTGATTGTTGTACTTTTTCATTAAAGAAAAATTGGATTTGTTTGTAAGCGTTCAGAGATTTGTGTAGCTGCCATTCATCATGATTCATTACACAGTATCTCTTTTATTTCACAGAGGGCCTTTCCATTTTTTGCAAAACTCAGTTTTGAGTGTTGTGTTTGTCTAGGCATATAATTGTACATTTAAGTTATAATACATTGTATATATATATTATATACATATATAAAATATAATACATATAATTATGAACATATAATTTAGTAAGCGTCTGAAGACAGAGGACCAACATTGTGCTTATATAATTCTGTATCATTACATTCAGCCAAATCACTTCCATATGCATTTTGTTTATGCAAGGCTTATTTTCATGTTATGTTAGGCCACACCAAATTAATGTTTAGTTCCTCGGATTTTTGCCAAAAAAAATTGGAGCGAGCGAGCGAAAAAAAAATAAAAAAATTTTTTTGTCTGTTTTCATAAAAACTGAAGCGAGCGAAGAGCGAAAAATATATTTTTCCTTATATTCAATATAAATAAGAAAGATTGTTCAAAATAATTGCCCTTAAACCCATTTTAATGCCATCTTGAACTGAACCTCTAATGGACATTGGGAAAATGTCGGAATACATACTATTTATTCATCCGTGTTTAGTACAAACATTATATGGATAAATCTAATTTCTTATATAATTAAAACGTACTTTAATATGACGATCATTCATAATAATAAATAATCCTGCTTTAAGTTAAGTTTGAAACGACTTATATAAATCTACCTCAGGGGTGTAGAAATGGGCCGGAAGCCGGTAAAATAACCCGGTTACTTTAGCATCTTCACCCGGCTATTTATCCCCGCATCATCAAAAATAAAATCTGTTATTTTTTGTCATGTTTTTATGTTTACATAAGTTAAAACCCTGATTGATGGTATTGTTTATTTTGGTTTCCACGCGTTCGGACTACAATGCAGCATTAGCTCGATTCGTGACGTCATTAGTCGCATCCCCCTCTGGAATGTTTTCAAGTTCTAGGTTTGGGTTTCCCAGCGCTCCGAATACAATAACATCGGCTCGATACATGACCTCATTAGTCGCATCCCCATGGGGATGTTTTGAAGTTTATGATTAGCGAAGCAATAGAGTGTGAAAAAAAATTTTTTTTTTCCAGACACCAAAAAGCGTAGTAAGTTTGCAACATGAGCGTGTCTGGCCCTCTGTTAGTCCTATTACCATTTACGCAACATTCCTTTTTGTATACGCGTGTTATCCGGATGTTTAACAAAATGAAACAAGCTTGCGGTGATGTCACTGCTAAAAATAATCCATTATTTTGATGAATTTTACATGTACCTTTGGTGAAATTTCGTACGCTTTTAATAAACGTCACAAAGTGTCCAGATATTTCTTTTGGTTGTTATTAAAACGGAATTAGCTAGCTGCAGGTGAAATATCTAGAACCACAGAAAATGAAGTTAGATGTTTAATTTTCAGAGGATCACAGAGATTCAGTGGCTGAAAGTATATAAGTGGTAGAGAAGAAGGTACATACGATTAGGAGGGAATTGCTAGCAAATGGCAAGGCATGTGATCTGGAATGTTATAATAGTATCCTGAATCTGAATTTGACAGTTATTTGGTTTATTAGTTGGCCCTGGTCGGGGGTGGAGGTGGGTTCGGGGGTGGGGGGGATAAAACTCAGATCAATGGGGTAGTTCTCAGATTCAGTATCATATTCAAGTACAGAAGTTTCCCTGTTTCCTTGTTACAAAATAAACATGTACCACAACAGTCCAACACTAGAAATTTTGGTTAAAAATGGCTTAAATTCAATCCCACAAGGGGCATTGGCCCCTTGACCATAACTGGGGAAGGACACCCCAGACTACCCCCCCCCCCCCCCTACTTTTGGGATCTTCCCTGCTACTTCAAAACATTTCTACACCCCTGCTACCTGAATCAGTTTAACATAATATGCAACTGTATTTAGACATAACTTAGGATTGATTTTGGATTTGTAAAAAATGATCACTTACACACTGGCATCATCAAACATAAGACTCCATATAACATCGACTAAATTTTGTTTTTATTATCACAGGAAATGCAATGACATGTGCTTATTAAAACAAAAAGAACAAGGGTATTTTTCAGAGTACTTATTTTGGTTATTTAGATGTTTTTATGCACCAGCCAATTGTATATGCCCCCCCCCCCCCACCCCTTAGTCCAGAATAGTGGGGACTTTGACTTCAGGTCTCTCAAAACCCGGGTAAAATGCCCAACCTGCAGGGACACACTGCTGGTAAAATCCCTGCCAAATGGCCCCGCAACCCCGAATACCTATGTGAGGCCCATTCCCGACTATTTTCAATATGCCTCTGCTGTCCCTGGTATACCCCTGGAACAAGGGCAAGGGGTGGGCGGGGCAGTGGTTACAATTGACAAGTGCTTTACAATCCCGGATTATGTTGCAAATAAAAACAAAATATAAGGTGATAAATTTAGGCTTACTAATATGTTTATCCAGACCAGTGTTTATATCGCTATTTGTGAAAAGATATTTGTTCAAAATTGTTGCTTTGTCAGAATTTGATCAAAAATGAGCTTGATACATCAATTTGGACCAAATAATGATTCATGTTCCAGTTAAGTTGACCTGTGACATCTTCAGCATCGTCGTAACGAGGTATGATGTTGGTCCCTTGTATTATGACTTGAATAAAATGGTACTAAGTTGATCATTCCGATTTCCATTCAAAACGAGTCACTAATTACACAATATAATCGCTACCAGTCTCAGATACATATGCTTTATTGCATAATGATTGCTTTAAATAATGATCCTTTAGTGCATGAGACGATCAACAATGACTTCAAGCATGCTCAAAACATATTTATTGTCAAAAATAAGATTTAATTTCCAAACTTCGAGCCACATTGTTTATACCGAAAGCGGCCATTTTGATTGAATTTATTGAACCCATGCTAAACCGATCGATATACAGTATAAAAACACTACGCATCGGTAACTTCCCTTTACAAAAACACGAAAACTAGCGTAGAAAAATTAAACTTGATTATTTTTAGCCTTTTAATAAATTATTACCTGAAAAAATCTGCTTGGCGATCAAAATGGAGGTGCGGGTTCAAAAAAATAGGAGCAGTAAATCCGTGGAACGAAATATCAATTTGGTCTGGCCTTAGGGCTGAGTTTTACATGATATCAGTGATAGCACTGCATGGCATTTTCATTTTATCATGCACAAAATGACAGTTTTGAAACCTCATTGTGTGCATCAAATCCTATTTCCAGGATAATTCTAAAGGTCAGACCCTCTCAGACTCTTCATGGTCTTGATACCATCAACTGAAACAACAACTGACAAAGTCCTTATCAGTTGCAAAAGGTGGCATTGATGTGGTTACTGATTGATTATCCTTCCTGAAACTACAGTATAAAGTAATGAAGTTTGCAGTGACATGCTGATCATCTTTCAGGCCTTTTGCAGTCACTGGTGTAATGTTTGAGACACTCTGCAACTATATACTTTGCATGGTAGACATTTTTTGCATCATATATTTGTGACATTGAGATTAATGCCTATTAAGGGTTGACCTTTCATTTTACTGGTAAACAACTTTTATCTGAACAGTTAGATTTATCAATTACAAATAAATTGTTTCTAACTCTTCAATCTCATGGAAGAATTAAAACCAATGGGAAATTTAATGAGTTTTTTGTATTTATTATCTAGTCTTGTTATTTCCAGGAAAGAACTTCAAAGGATTCAGAGAACTAACCTGAAGCTGTAGGGAGATGATATCAGCCGTAATTGGTTTCTAATTGGCAAAGCTGGTGAAACATTTGTACACATGCAAGGACATTGGATTTCTTTGACAGAATTGTGATAATTAACCCATTAAAATCAATATGGTTGCATTATAGTTATGATTGTGAATCCTAAGGTTATTGATCAGAGGCAACAGAGTGGGCAGGCAAATTTTTGCCTAGTCAGGGCCTATATTTCTCAATAAAGAGTTTATGCCAAGTACATAACAAATTCATATCACATTCCAATGTTTCTTTCATTTGATCCTCTTAGTCATTGATTTCTTCTAACAAAGCTTTGGTCTGTTTTAAATCCCGCCAGTAATGAGGAAGTTTTCTGTCATTTCTAGCGAGTAAGCGGAGTTTTAGCCAACCTGAGGTTGCTTGGTGTGAATAATTACCATGACATTGTCTAAATACAAATATATTGAAATAATAAAAAATGGTAGTGGATTTAAACAAAATTAAATCTGGGAACCATTGACCTAAACACTAAATGATTTTGGTATTCTTTTGTAGGAACAATTTTTCTTATTTGTTAAGTTCAAAGTTAAGCTACACTACCTACCACACATTTTTTGCTTATACAAGAGAGATTGCGTCATCGTGGTAAATTGGGGGGGAGATGTTTTCTGCAGTAGCCAACCCAGTGGTGCAAGTATCAACTGCTGCTTCTGAATATTACTTGAAAGAACATGCATGTGGCTTTTCCCTGCGATGTGGCTTACCGCAACATGCAGGTAACGCTACAGGTGCCATGGGTACAATTTTTTTTTTTGTAAATTGTACCTTGCTTGCAGAATGGATTTCCCAGATTGCGACAGTAAAATAATCTCATAGCCCACAAGTGATTTATAATTAGGTTGCTGGAATATTGAGTTTGTTAAAGCATTTTTGGAAATAAGTTAATTGATACTAAAATATACCTGCGAAAGGCCTGTCACGTCTTTAGGAAGAGTTTGCACCAATAGCTCCATTCGTTTTTCATGCATCTTTGTTGGAATAGCAAAGGTTGTTGTAGGTTTTTGTATATATGTCAAAACTAATTGAATCAAATGGAAATTTTGAATTTTTGTTTAAAAAGTTATCATTGTGCAAAGTGGTTGTTAGGGATTTCTTATTATGTTCCATTATGAGTCCAAAATTAACTTAAGTGATTTTTAGGGTACGAGTCGAGTTCATGCAAGTTTAATAAAACTGACTAGAATTATATTTATAGAATGGGAACAAAGAAACAGCTTTAAAAAAATTGAAAACAGCTACCTTAGTTGCCTCGTTTACTGTTTATTAACATTTAACAACGCTGCAAATAGTTTTGACTGGACACAGGGGACACGGGGCAAATAATAGAAATGAAAGCGGTGTGCGATATGCTTATATCATGGGCTATAGTGAAAATTAGGTTAAAAAGATAAAATCCGCAGTAAGGAAAAATTAGCTAACAAAATCTGGAAAAAAAAACGAGTGGATGGTAGTGTTTTGCATTGAACTTTTTCACATTGCAGGCAAGCCCTTTGTGCTATAGAATGTGAGAGAGTTTCCTCTTAAAAACATACAAATCTAACATACTGTTTTAAACCTTTGATGAAAACAATAAACATGTATAAAAGACTTATCCTAATGCCTCTATCTGTATTTTCAAGATGATGTTCAGAAATTGCCATCAGAGAACTCACGAGCAGTATCACAATGAAGTTATGGCACAAAATTTGTAAATTGAATTTGGTGTCTTGCTATAGCAATCTGACACAGTTGTGCTAAGAGGCTTTCTCTCCAATCAATTGACTTGGCAATTGCCTTCCAATAATGTCAGTTTTTTTCTAAGAGTTATTGAACGTTGTTGTATGGTAATTGTGCAAAATTGCAGCCTTGGATTATGAAAGATTGCAGAAAATTATACTGAAGCTCAATTTATTGCTTTGATTTTAGTACTGTGTTAAGTACTTTCCGAGAATTATCTTTCTGAAATGATTGCTGAAAGAATGTTTCATGACGTTGATATAATTTGCAAGTTGGTTGGGAGATTTGACAAAAAGCATAGGCTTTGGGATGTTCATGTCATTAAACTTCTTGGGCAAGGCTGTTAAGAAGCATCAGCTGTCTAAAGTCCGATATTTATTTGTGTGTACATGATTCCTTAATGGACTGTGTTACTTAGAATACAACCTACATTTGCAGCCAATGAAATTGCTGCAGATAGGCAATCATTAAGTACTGGCACTCATCTGATACACACTCCCTTTGTCAGTCTTTGCTTTGACAATGTGTCAGCCAATGAGGTAGTATGCTTATACAGTTCGATGACCTGAAGTCATATTTTTATTATTAAAAAGGGCTCATTTTGTCACGTAACGGAGTTACGTATAAAACACTTTAAAGTAATAACAAAAAATCAAAAGTAGACTTCAAAGTTTATTTGGAACGAAAAACAAATATTTCATCATAATTATCAAAGATAGATTTGTATGTAAATTGCCTAGACCTAGCTGTTGACAGATCGTGATAGCCGCTGGCTATTAGTCCAATTAGCTTGACAGTTCATGACTGTAAAAAAGACATTCTTTGTATTTAACCAGAAATTAAATGGGTGGTTGATAGGCACGCCTGTCAAGAGCTAGGAGTATATATGAAAGCATGTTATAAAAAAAAAAGGAGGGGTTAGGCAAGGCAAGGAAAGCGGCCTTGGGTCCTTAATGGACGGCAGTTAGGATGCGGGATTACCTTAAATGTCATGCTGTATTTAGAACTTATTATTATACTTAGAAAGAACGTGGAACAATAAAGAACTGACATTCGAACGGTCGTTGTTTAATAACTTAAAGACTTCCAGCAGTTCAAGTGAACACTAAATAGAGAGTTTTGTGGCTGTTACGTCACACAAGTGTTTTGGTGCCGTGACCAGGATAAAGGCCAATGCTGATGAACTTGGGAATGCGAACGCGGAGTACTGACGACGGTTGGATCACATTTGAAATGAAGAAGAAAAAGGTACATGATGACAACTGCGGTTCGAGTGACTATGGACATTGCAGCGCGACCAGGCCACGGGACAAAAGTTAGTGACGTTTTATTACTTTGTATTTCTTGCCTAGATATGACATGTGTTGCTATAATTTTGGGATATTTAACGGGGCAAAATTTTAAAGTTTTGGATAATAAATGCAATCAGAGCAAAGCTGTTCTTTTGAAGGAGACCCTTAGCAATCTAATTTCTGACTAAACAACGTTTCACAATATTAGGTACGATAAAAACATTGGATTTGAATAAGAATAAACTAAAGAATGAGTATTTAAGGTAACAAAGTTAAAAACATTGAGAAATTCAACAACAACAAAAAAAGTAAAACAGGTGTAAAAAAAAAAACGTTGTTAAATGCAAATGAAGACCTTGTCATGTATTAAACTAAATCATTTAAATACGTTATTGAATAACTAATATGAAAAAGAAAACTAAGTCATTTAAGGACATTAATTGAATAATTAACATGGAAAGAAATGTAAATAAAAGAAGTCTGAGTAAACTAATTTAGCAGGTCTAACATTAATAAAAGTTGCATAAATACAAAAAAATAATGACTTATACTCAGGGTTTAGTGCAAACACTGAAGATAATGCAAAATGTGATGTTTTTATGTCGAAGAAGGAGAAAAATGGCAGGTTTTATTACTTCAGTTGTCATGTAACTGTAAGTAATTGTCAAACACATCAGATAGGTAAATGAATTCAATGCTACCTGTAATTAACTTGACATTAATGATATGAAATCATTAAAATTAAGTAAGGTTATAGTCGTGTAAATAATTGTAGTATTTTGTCAATGTATCATTTTATATAATATTGAGTAAATTGGTGATGGTTTTAAAGTTGTAAAAATCATATAAATAAATCATTGTTTGGATCATAGTAAGGTCTGAGAGAGAAAGCGTGCAAAACGAAAAGTAATTCCTTAGATGTCATTATATAAAGTATATCGCCTGAATAGGGCAAGTAATTTTCAATTTCGAAATCACTAATTAAATTGTTTGTTAGGTAGTAAGTAATCTAATTAAATTATTTAAGTAACTCACGGATTAGTTTGGTAAAACTAATGAATCAATTATAAAGTTGTAAGTTATCAGATGATAAGCATGACGGTAACATGTTAAGCTAGAGTTTAGCTTTCCTATAACTATGAAGATGTACAAAGTTGTACAAAGATAAACAAAGATAGTGGTCAAGAAAGACCAGGTTTCTTAATAGTGATTGGAGATGATATGTTCAAGATATTAAATTTCAACAAAATTGTTGGACTCCTGTGAAGTCACTTGTAAAACTGATTATTAGGGTGTGAGTTATTTAATAAATTAATTGAATCACTTACGTATTAGTTTTCTTAAAATAATGGAATAATTATGAAATTAAAAGTTGTCAAATGATAAACATACCGAATCTTCAATCTGGGTCTAAATAACTGTGTTAGATATCTGCTGATAAGCAGGACAGAACGGAATTAATGCACATGTTGAATGAAAGGGTGTTTTAGTGTGGTAAAGGTAACATATAAGCTTTGTAAAATATTGCATAAAAAGAAAATGTGTTCTGAATATTAAGATCAAAACGCTGTTCATGAAAATAAAACGTTCACAGAAAACTTAGGACAAACATTCATTAAATCTAACATACAAAACACTTACACGCAGATACAGTAATTAATTATAAATGGGGCCACTTTCAAAATATAAGCCTGCTTGAAAATATTAAGTTCATGGTAATAGCAACACCTATGTCAATGAAAGGTTTTAGAAGTACAGGTAATATGTCACATGATACGAACAGTCAATGTCAACATACTTCTTCAGCGGATATCGAGATAATATACCTAGTGGCGATATTGTGTTAAGTGGTCATCGGTGTTTCATAAAGGATCAAACTATATTCTGGTATTGCGTATATGATGTGCTAACCAATTGGTTACACTTCGGAATATCCAGAGGAGCTAAGCACACATTCTCGTATGACCTGTGCTCGGCTTGACGTCACATGATCAAGTCTTTAGGACCGTGATGATTCCTGTGTGATGGACAACACCAACTTGAGATCGTTAGTATCTTCAATAACATGAACACTTGCACACATCTATATAAGTACACTTCAAGAATTAGCAGTCGTATAATGGCAGAACATTTCTAGTCGGTGGGGACATTCTACAATCAAACAACCCCTTGGCTATAAACTCTACAGCTACAACAACACGGCAGCAGCAGCAACAACAACAACGATGATTCCCTGTCTTCAGAATGATAACATGAAAAGCAGCGCTACATAAAACATTGACTAAATACCAAATTTGACAACAGTACTGTCAGTGTTAATTACTTGGACTCAATCTGCAGTGTTATTTTCTAATTGTTAACTATGTTTATTAATTACCTGAGGGCTAATTACCAATTAGTCTATATTATGTCAGAAATTTTGACAAATATGGTGTCAGTTTACTTTCTATTGCTTACGAAAAGAAAATCTTGCATTAAAAGGGGACGTATCTACGTATCTATACCATTTGATCATCATTGTTTGAGATTTAGGCACAGATTTTCTTTTGCGTATCTTTTTTTGTCCGAATTACTTTTTTTTTTAATTTACCTGTTTGGGGTTAAGAAACATATTTACTTACGATTTTATTTATCTATTCAATTATAACCATTGTTTGGGGTTGACGCAAAGATTTTCTTAAAAATCTTGATTAAAAAAGGGACGAATGTCACGTAACGGAGTTGCGTATAAAACACTTTAAAGTAATAACAAAAAATCAAAAGTAGACTTCAAAGTTTATTTGGAACGAAAAACAAATATTTCATCATAATTATCAAAGATAGATTTGTATGTAAATTGCCTAGACCTAGCTGTTGACAGATCGTGATAGCCGCTGGCTATTAGTACAATTAGCTTGACAGTTCATGACTGTAAAAAAGACATTCTTTGTATTTAACCAGAAATTAAATGGGTGGTTGATAGGCACGCCTGTCAAGAGCTAGGAGTATATATATGAAAGCATGTTATAAAAAAAAGGGAGGGGTTAGGCAAGGCAAGGAAAGCGGCCTTGGGTCCTTAATGGACGGCAGTTAGGATGCGGGATTACCTTAAATGTCATGCTGTATTTAGAACTTATTATTATACTTAGAAAGAACGTGGAACAATAAAGAACTGACATTCGAACAGTTGTTGTTTAATAACTTAAAGACTTCCAACAGTTTAAGTGAACACTTAGAGAGTTCTGTGGCTGTTACAATTTGCTACACTTTCTCCGCCCATTCTTAATCATTAAAGTGTTACTTCATGTCATCTAACTATTACATGAACTAAATTGTTGGTTGTTTAATTGCAGCAAAAATCTGTTAAGCATTTGATGATGAGAATCTTCCAGATGTACGTGTGTCATGTTGTTATAGCATGTGCAATACCTGGTTATTCAGCCTTGCCAATTTCCGACCATGCAGAATGCATCAGGGTCAGTTATTTTTATCCAACCCCCTAGTGATAAATGGGAAACTTTTTTTTTTTTTGGCATACCTGAAACATTTAATTTAAATTAAATTTGGCATTGTAAGCGCTGTTTTTATACACTTCACTATTTCAAAGCGTGTGAGCAGTAGGTTTTCTTATGTCAATATCGTGACACAAAGTAATTTGAAATCAATGTCAAGTAACCTCGCTGTTTTAAGGCAGAAATTTACGCAAAAATTTGCTCTTTCCAAGAAAAAAATTAAAAAGTTGTTAAAATGGTCAATCTGTGAGAGTGCAGCTTTAAAAGTTGAGAACATGACAAAAAATATATATTTATGAAAAAATATTGCAACAAATTTATTTTTAAGCAAACCAATGATATAAGATTGCTGACAGAAAATCAGATTGTAGATTTTCATATTGCCGTCCAAAATTTAATGATTTATCGCTTTAACCGATATTTACGGTTTAAGATAAATGCATAAAACATCAATTTTTGAACTTATATATTTTGTAAATAGTGTTATAGAACTGGTTTCTATGGATTTCTGAAAAAATTGGCTTGTTCCAAGACAAAAAAAAATAAAAATGTAAAAACGTTCAATCTGCAGTGAGAGTGCAGCTTTAAATGCATGGAATATTCTATGAAAATATTATTCTGAAATTGTGCGCTGTGCAGGTGTCTTTGTCAGGGTGGGAAAGACAGATTTACAGGCCCGGTAAAAGTACAGAAACACATTTCTAGCACACCGGATCAGCCGTGTTGGGAAATTCCATCAGGCACACCCCCATGCCAGATGAGTCACGCCCTGTGAAGTAACACTTTTTATTTCTTCAATTATACACTTTATGTAACCATAATTATGAGATTTCAATAGATAAGTTCTATAAACATTAACTTTACAAAAATATATCTTCAAAACAAAACAGAATAACCCTTGAAATACGTGATACTGAAGGATCTTCTTGATGTATGCAGTGAATGAAAATTACTGCGCGTCATGACGTCAGTAAACATTGTCTCACGTGCTTCTTGGTGAAATGCACAAAAATGCCCTATGTATTTTTTTCAGAAAAAAAGGTAATTTAAGGTATGCATGAAAAAATATCGATCATGTGTGTCCGTTCCAGATAGAAAAATCCGACCCTCGGGCAAGCTGCGTAGCCAGTAACTCGGCAAGCCTGGTAACCTGGGAATGCAAGTTCCCTCGTGTCGGATTTTTCTATCCAAAACGAAAACACATGACATATATTATTAGTCTGTTATGCAAGAAGTGGCTCTCTTATCTGGTTTTGAACTTCCAATATCTGATTTGAATACTGAGTCTTGTTTGTTTGTCCACCTGACATCATCATCATTCTTATCGAAAACTTTAAGTCATTTAACCTTATCAAATATAACTAGTATCTAATTAGCAAATAGATTATAAGAACTTGAAGTTTGAAAATAGGGCCATTATTAACTTTGATCACCACCAGGAGATTCAGTTTTCTCCTATAACTTCCGAAGTTTCTGTAATGTATGAGTATCAGTTTCGTGAAAGTTGGCCTCATTGCACCACAGAAGTCTCCCTATCTGTCATCCCGTCGAGGCCATGGTATCCCAGTAATGAAAATTTCCTCTCTGAAACTCCCCAAACAGGCTCGATTTCTCATCCATTTTCCTGTCAGTGGTAGTCCGCAAATGGCTGGCTTTGGCGTCAATATTGTCTCTGAATTTTAACAAAACAAATGAAAACCATAACAAATTCCAATAACTGGTCTGGAAAAGTATTAGATACGTCAGCTTTTGATGAATTGGCAACCTGCTTAAATAATTGGGAGATTTAAGGCAAACATTCAGTGATTCAAGAGACATTCTAAAGACATTTAAAATAAAAACAATGCAGAAAGAAACCCAATTTGCAAGATTAATGCCTAGGTGTAACAAACAAATCATTTGTTAGTGGTTTCCAAACCTACCCAAATTTTTTGTACACGACCCTAGATATTTTTTGGCCAGCAGACAATTTTACTGACCATTATTTTTTCATATTATACCTTACATAAATGTGTCCCTTCTTTGTATATATAAAGTCGATCGGTCCGTATATCATTGTATTGTAATAAAAATCCAGTTTAATGACGTCAGCGGTCCATATGATAATTTTGGCCGGTCCGGACCTTGCCAAAAATGTAATATGGACCGATGATGTCATACAACTAGTAAGTGCAGCTTGCTATTTTCACAACGGCGAAAATTAGTCGCAAGTAAACTTTTTAGCTTTGTTTAATAAAACACATCTAAAGCCCTTTAAAAGTATTGAATGGTAATATAAAATGTTCGGTATAATATAAGAAATATTTACACACCACCTCAGGGCCATATGGCATTATAAGGACGAGCCAGTCAGCCCCCGAAGGTGAATCGACCTCGGCTTAAGCCTCGGTCCATATACACTTTCGGTGGCTGACTGGCCGGTCCTTATAATGCCATATGACCCTCAGTGTTGTGTGATATTTCTTAATCATTCTTTTGGGTTAAATATTTTGGTAGTTTCTTGCACAGGAAAGATCCTTTAATGCAATGAGACAAAATGGCAAAGTTTATAGTGTGCAAATAAAATTAAGACATGTATAACATTGCTTAAAAAAAACACAATTTTTTTTTTCGACCTACCTACCTTCATTTTTGTGTGAAAGCAAACAATTATTATCCCCCCTCCCCCCCATTGTCATTTCTTCTGAAACAATCAGATCATGAAAAATAAATAATCAGACTGTGACAGTTTCCCTGTAAAGTAAAGGTCAAAAATAATGAGAAAGACAGGCTAGCAGTGAGACAGTCAGGTTTCTTAAATGTTCACGTCTTCTTGAACACAAGAAAGTTGTGACTCCCTGTAGTGTAATTAAGGCTAAGAAATCCACCATTCCATCATTATGCGACACTTAGTTCCGGGCACATAAACTGAAATGTTTTTGTTTAAGTAGAAAGCTAGATTGTAGAAGACTTGATACTTTTGTCAGGGCATATTGAGAACTTGTTTAATGGTGCATATTCCTGAGTTTGTTGAATGATAAAAATAAAAAATAAAAATGTTTAACTTGTTGGTTTTTCAAAAAAATAAGTCTAGGTGCCACCATGAAAACACTTAAATGTTGGCAATAATTTGAATTTTTTTTTACTGGAGTTACTGTTGGGTAAGCATTATTTTGTTGAGGTTCAGCCTCCAATAATTGAAGAATATACGTAAAAGGCTGCTACTCCTTTTTTAGGGCATATTCAGCTTTAAAGGCATAATTCTTGTGCATCCACTGGCTTTAGATTCCCCAGAATTTTCCGCTACAATTTTATTCTCTTTTCATCGGATACTGGTTAGATTTTTGGTCGGAAAAATATGTATATAAGGCTAATCTGTATTCCGTATGTAGATGACTGTAATTGGCAGTGTTATGCTGATGCTAATTTCCTGATAGCCTTTTGTTCAGTATGGAAATTTTTAGGAGTTGCATGCAGCATCAGATTTCCTTGACACATTTTAGAAGGAGCATTAGGTTTTCTAGCCATTTTAGAAGAATGTAGTTCTGGAATGGAATACTCCAGTTTGGGCAGCCAATTTTAAAGCCCAATTTTTGAAAAGGGATTGTCTTTCGTTAAATGGTTAGGTCACTGCTCAAATCAGTATCACATCTTTTGCATATTTAACTGGGTCCACAAATGATCACCAAATTTTCCATTTAGATTATTTGATAATCAGATCAGTTAATCGTTTATTATTGCAATCAAACTTTCAAGAACTTTCCCGTGTAATGCAAGATTTATAAGTAGTCATTACCAACCAGACAGCTCAATGGTAAAGCAATCAATAGCATTTCCTGAATTTATCATTCAAAGGAAATATAAAATCTAGATATGATCAACATTTAGTTGTTCAGAGTAATCAGAGACAATATAAATTTCCGGAAAGTTGCTTGTATGTGACTGCATGTGCTTCTTTTTCAATTTCAAATCTTTACCAGCTCTGTCATAAAATAATTTTGTCATCCCTAGAGGAAGCACTAGCATGTTATTACCATGGAATGACAGTTCAAATTACTTCTGTGGATTTATTGGCACTAGGTTGTGATGTTTTATGATTGGATTTTGGAGATATTTGTCCAAGAGATTTTGTTTCAGATTAATTATTTGTCCTGAATTACCCTGCAAACGTAATGCCTAGATAGTGCTCCTTAGGTTATTGTGACCAGTAATAGTTGTAGGGTGTCATGATATATGGGTTTAATGGTATATCACAATATCAAGCATAACATCTGACTTGCTGGCCAAGACAACACACATGCACATCTGACTTGCTGGCCAAGACAACACACATGAGCATCTGACTTGTTGGCCAAGGCAACACACATGAACATCTGACCTGCTGGCCAAGACAACACACATGACAATCTAACTTGCTGGCCAAGACATCACACATGTACATCTGACTTGCTGGCCAAGACAACACACATGAACATCTGACTTGCTGGCCAAGACAGTTCACACATGACAATCTAACTTGCTGGCCAAGACAACACACATGTACATCTGACTTGCTGGCCAAGACAACACACATGAACATCTGACTTGCTGGCCAAGACGACACACATGAACATCTTACTTGCAGACCAAGACAACACACATGCACATCTGACTTGCTGGCCAAGACAACACACATGAGCATCTGACTTTTTAAAATTGCTATTTGTCAATCAAAAACCATAAATATTTTAATACAGGACAATCCTGATTGTTTTATAAAGAGAACAGTAATGGTTTATTGGCATTGCACTTTCTGTTCCCATAATGAATTGCACAGACCATAAGAGCAAATATAAATAATTAATAGCCTTCAACACAGAATGAATATTGATCTAAGCATCTCTTGTCCATGTTATTGTTCTAAACAACATCTTTCAAGGATTTAAAGTACCCAAAGCATTCAATAAATACTGTAACATATCAATTAACCATTGAACTTTCAGTGGAGATTGTAACCCAGGCAATATTCAAGCTCTTGCTGAATGTCAAAGTCTTTTTTAAACCATGATTTTCTTAATTGCTTTATCTGCAGAAATAAGTGTTTTGTTAAAGATGTTGTGAATCTAATTTCTTCACAAAGCAGCCAACAAACTGAGAAGACTGGACAAACATTGGCATGCTTTGTGTTAATTGTTCCAGGAAGTCTAGTATGTTTTCTGAGGGAGTTACAGGCTTTAGTTTATGTACATGTAACCTTTGAGAGAAATAGTGCATAATGTTTTCATGTCAACTGTTTCATTAATGTATTGTATATGTGCTTTTTGTCTGAATGGATAAATATTACAAACTTTATGTGTTGAAACTATAGTGATGCCTACAGGGACATTTAGTGACCCTAATTAAACGACAACCCTTTAAAGATGCACAATGTTCAAGATTTTATTAAACAGACACCCATCAAGAGACACATATAGCATCAAAATACAACAACACAGAAAACAGATACATTAATACAAATGTGTGTGTGGGGGTGGGGGGGGATTTAACAGGAGTCACTGGTCCAAGAGAACTCAACCTCACACTTGCTCCAAAAAACAGTTCTAGGTTATTCAGATAAAAAATGTACATGTTGTGGCCGTATTTTCAGCCATCATCATATAGCAGAAACGTCCTCTTCCACTTCAAGTCTGATTATTCCAATGGGAAATGACATCAATAGCGAGTTGGTATTCAGTTCCATGACCAAAACAAATGGATGGTATTGGGGAACACTTTATTGCACATGATTATTTATGGTGATTGCTTCTTTGGCTATACAGAACTGCCATATTCAGGATGATTCTTTGCCTGTACCTTACAGGAAATTCATCTTTACATACATTCCTAACAAATGATAATGTAAGGTACAGTCAAACCCTGTTGGCTCGAACTCCAAGGGACTGGCAAAAATACCTCGAGCCTCGGGGAGTTCGAGCCAAGCGGGAATGATAACATTGACTATAATGAAATCGGTCCTTTTCATCCAGTTCGAGCCTATGAGGATATCGAGCCAAGCGAGTTCGAGCCAACGAGGTTCGACTGTATTTGCATATATTTTATTGAAAACAAAACAATTATAATTATGAATGTGTGGCTATAAGACTTATCTTCAAATTTTGTCTTTGATCTTGACATACTTACTGCACATGATATACAAAATGTATGTTCATGAAAAACAAAATTGTTTTTCACACTAAGTCTTGATGAGGTCCCAAGTGGTGTGAAAGTGTAAGACTTCGAAGGCTAATTACTGCTTGACACATTTGGGGACAACAGATTGTATGTTTATCATTTCAGTTGTGTAAGCAGTATGGTTCCTTTAGGGATATTTCTGGCTTCCTGACGCCAATCAAACAATGAGAAAAAAGTCCTTTTCTGGCTAAACCTTTGTAATAATGTTTATTACAACTGTTGACAAAACTCTTTTTTAGGCTAAACCTGAGTATTAATTTTTATTTTAACTGTGTCCATCCCCTGCTAATGGCTCAGAAAGTTATCAAACTATTACAACAGGTATACAGATACACTGCATAATGCTCTTAGTTAATTAGAAACTTTAAAAAATATCACCATAAACAGTTATTACGTAATGGTCTTAGAGTCATTATATTCCTCTAATGTGAATGCATTAAAGCAGGATTCTATGTCATCAAAGTATCTGGTGGGTATTAAGTGGTGGGTATTAAGACATGCAGTTACAGGTTCTTGGATTACCATTTAATTAATCATCTTCGCCATAAACCTGTCGTTAATAAGGTATTATTTTAGCCTCTTATTCAATAGCAGTGATGTTGTTAATCATAATTGAGAATAAAAAACAATCCATTAAATCTATAATGACATACAACATTATGCAACTAGGCCAGAGGTAAATAATTTTAAGATCAATACCAGTCTTGCCAGAGACAATTTGCACATGTATTAAAACACGCCCATTACACTGACTTTAATTACTGTTGTGTTATGCCCCTTTGTTGAACTAAAAACAACCACACAGGAGATATGATGTTCACATAGGAGATATGATGTTCACAAAGGAGATATGATGTTGGCTCAGAGGCAGTCTTTTTTGAAAAACACTTGTTTTATGATATATTTTCTATAAAAAATATATTTTTATTTGTGTTTCTATTTTCCAGATTTTTGCTGAAGCAGAATTGTCATCAAGAAAAACTGGTTTTGACCTAGGGTGGTGGAATGAGAATCTAAAAATAGTTTATTTCTGGCCTTATGGGTATTTTTTCTCTTCACCATATTGGGTATTGTGTATCAAAACCTGCCACATCTGGCTTGCAGCCTTATTCTGAGATACCCAAGGGGTATTGATAATTTCTATCAGTTTCTATTTGTGCAAATGTAATCAATAGAGTAAATATTGGCCTCATGATGATGGAAGCATTGAGCTACCATTTTCTGTAGGACCCTCGTTGGTTTTTCCAATATAGTCTAAAACTCTTCTATAGCTTCTATACAGTTTGTATTGACACCCCCCATTTAGGCTCAGAAAAGTGTTTGTGGATAGTTTTGTCCGGCTATTTGGATATATGTGCCACGGTACGTTGTCATTAGTTATTATTTTTCTTTTGTTTTATATAGCTTTTGGTATTTGGTGCAGTAATTGAATTGCTACATAATATCATATCAAACTATTGCTTAATATAATTAAGATATATGAAGAAGTTGCTATACTTTGAATTGAAAGTCAACATTCATTATGTGAATGTATATTAAACTGAACAATGAATGTAACAGATCAAATGTTTAAATGTTTTGAATACAAAGTCAGACATAAAGAAGAAATTACTATTATTACATTGCTATCATTAAATAGAATCCTGCATTTGGCTCATTTGCATTCATGGAAGAGTCTCAAATTATAAAGAGTTACGAACAACATTATAATATCTTCTCTTCCTTAGATGAGGCCAACATGCAATTTGCTCACATTTTATCTGAGCTGACGTGATAATGGGCACATATGTAAAAACACATCCAAGAAGGGACGTGACATGAATATGGTCCCACTGCAATTTTTGCTACAACATAGTTGTAACAGCCTGCACAATATATGTTGCACTCTTTAATAAGACTTTTTACTATTTGTAAAAGATCATCCTAAATTGTTGTAGCTTTAATATTAAGCCTGAATGCAATCAAGATCATTTTAAAGAATTTGCCTGGCTTTATTTGTACTTTATTGATAGATTTATTGTGCCTACACTATTAGATGTCTCAATGATTCTTAAATAGGTGGTTGTGGTTTACCGCAGACAGCAACAAGAATATTGTCTTTTATAATAAATAATGCATTCCCGCATGACAATACTCTTCTAGTTAAATGGCGTGGAATGAAATGGTGATAATTACGGAATGTTTCATGTGTAACGGCTCAAATTAGTTATGAAGAAAATTTAATGGTGTAGAAATCACTCAGAGAGACCAGACACGAAATAATGTAAGAATTTAAGGCCCATAACTTGACTATAAATTTTGAGTGAGGAGTGGCCCGGGAATTGACTCTCACTCAGAATTTGTCATTGATGTCACTTAAAAACCTTCACATCTAGCTCTTGTGCGATGTTTATAAATCTTCTTCAGTCATTCCTTAACTTAAGTCAATTTCCTAAAATTTTCATAGTCAAATCAAAAGAAATGTAAAAGTGCTTTTGACATAAAAACATGTAGTTTTGATAAAATCATTAAAAATAAAGTGTTTCAGATATTACTATATTATATGACAAGAGAGATACTTAATTTAGGAAAATAACTGAGGCTGTTTTATGAATACCGGCCCTGAACTACATAGTCTGTTGCCATCAAGGTAATATTCTGCATCAATACTAGCTAATTGTTGTTCCATCATACAGAGTTTTGCAATTGAATGTCACATAGCTGGGTTTAAACATTGCTTTTTGTGATGGTATACTTCCATTACGACACATGTTTTACATTCATGCAATGGGGATATTGAACATGGCCGAACATAGGTCACTGTCTTAACCTGGCCAGAAAAAGGTCACGGTCTAAACCTTGTTAGAAAAAGGTCACAGTCTTAACTTGGCCAGACCAAGGTCACGGTCTTAACCTGACCAGATAAAGGTCACGGTCTTTACCTGTCTTAACATGGCCAGACGAAGGTCACGGTCTTTACCTGTCTTAACATGGCCAGACGAAGGTCACGGTCTTAACCTGGCCAGACAAAGGTCACGGTCTTAAGCTGGCCAGATAAAGGTCACGGTCTTAACCTGGCCAGATAAAGGTCACAGTCTTAACCTAGCTGGACAAAGGTCACTGTCTAAACCTGGCCAGATAAAGGTCACTGTCTTAACCTGGCCAGACAAAGGTCACAGTCTTAACATGGCCAGATAAAGGTCATGGTCTTAACATGGCCAGATAAAGGTCAAGGTCTTAACCTCGCCAGACAAAGGTAACAGTTTTAACATGACCTGATAAAGGTCATGGTCTTAACCTGACCTGATAAAGGTCACGGTCTTAACCTGGCCAGACGAAGGTCATGGTCTTAAACGGTCTTAACATGACCTGATAAATGACATGGTCTTAACCTGACCTGATAAAGGTCACGGTCTTAACCTGGCCAGACGAAAGTCACAGTTTTAACCTGGCCAGATAAAGGTCATGGTCTTAACCTGACCAGACGAAGGTCACTATCTTAACATGGCTAGACGAAGGTCACGATCTTAACATGGCCAGATAAAGGTCACAGTCTTAACCTGGCTGGACAAAGGTTAAGGTCTTTACCTGGCCAGACAAAGGTAAAGGTCTTAACCTGGCCGGACGAAGGTCTAACTAAGGTCTTAATCTGGCCAGACAAAGGTCACGGTATTAACCTGGCCAGATAAAGGTCATGGTCATAACCTGGCCAGACAAAGGTCACAGCTTTAACCTAGTGAAGATAAAGGTCTTAACCTTGCCAGACAAAGGAAAAGGTCTTAACCTGGCCAGACAAAGGTGTATTTAAGGTCTCAACCTGTTTAGCAGAAGGTCAAGGTCTTAATACAGTATCCAGGTTTAGAGTTTTGCATTTTTTGTTCATATCTCATACATCGCACGGTTTGAATTAAATCATGTTCTTTTTGTCAATGCAACATTAAAACCATATCTTGGAACCTCACTGAATCAAGGTCACAATACCAGGGTTTGATAACTCCTATTGCTTGGAGAATACAATCTTCTGATTTGGCTGCGTAATTCATACCTGTGCTATTCTGCAGATAGCAGTTATACAATCATTCACTCAGCATTTACCATTTAAAAGAAAATGACAATTATATTAATTTCTGAGAAAATGGTACTTATTGTCAAAACATAATTAACATTGCTAAATCAATACTGCTTTTAGGAAGGACATTTTTCACTTCATCTTCTAACTGTTTAATAGTCTATCTACTCATCATTTAACTGTAAGCAGCTTATCTACTTTTTCATATCCTCTGAATATGGTTATCTTTTAACCATTTCAGGCCAAAAAAAAAAATACCTGTGTTTCCGGTTACATGGCGAAAAAAAATAGGGTCGGTCGGTCGGGATTTTTTTTTTTTTTTTTTTACAGTTTCAATTTCATGCAAAATTCTGTTGCATCAGATCAATTATTACCTTTAAATTATAAGCTTTCCATAATTAACAAAAAGTTAGAAAAAAAACAGCATTGTTAAATGTCTGAAATCATTTCCTTACCTTCGACTACCGTATTTTCCCGCCAATTTTGCCCATGAAATTTGGTGTTTTTATTGTATACAATACTCCCTTATAAGACGCGATCGGTTTTAAGAACAAATCCAGCTCTTCAATTTCTACAAATGTATGATGATGTTCTAACGAAACAGTCATTTATCAACTAAATTTGTTAATTTGCTTGACGAAAATCACCGATTTTCTTGTCAACTGTGACCTCCCTTATGTGGAGGTAGGATAATAATTAAACAAGTAAACGCGGATATAGATTTATTTTACGTATCTTATTTAATTATTTATAATTTATTATTTATAATTTATCATTATTCTCGTAACAATCAAACTTTCATTCGTATTCGTAGTGAATTCAAAAACTTTGGTCATTGTTTTAAGATTCCAAGACGACGATAATTGATTATTACATTTTTTCGATCGTATGGTATTTTCTTACCAGCCTAGGCAAAATCCTGGCAATCAAACAGTATTATACGGTATCCGACCGACTGATTTAATTAAATACAAACCATAGCCACGCGCCTTTGATCTTATTACCACTCGTGCTCTGACGTCACAAATTGTACCGTTTGATCTGCAGCCGACACATTCCTATAAATGTGTTGTTATCACTTTCGCAGGGATTTTGTTTGGATTTCAGTTCATGGGATTTAAATTAGGCGAAATAAATAACCATTGATAACTGTGGATAAATTGATGTAACGATTAATGAAATGGGAACCTTGCAGTTAAGCCTGCATGAATTTGCAAAGCCTAATCGTAAGAAGCCTGCATGATATACGCAAAGCCTAATGTTAAAAAAGTAAGTTTTATTTTGGACATGGATAAATAACACCGTGAACTTTATCCTAAATATTTTCATTATGAAGACAGCAAAATGTGTCTCCTGTGAACAACCACGTGTTTGGACCATAAACATGTGTTTGTCAATTTGAAGATATCGGACAGGGATCGCCAAACTCCGCCATTTTGTTTCCCTGTTGACGAAGCTTCTCGGTAATACATAATCAGGAATGTAAGTCTATTCTCAGAGGACAGAGACAGAAAAACAACGAAAGGAATGACGTTTTTTTTTTTTTTACTTTTATGTCTAAAAAAAGATTAGGGTCGGCGAGGAAAAAATAGGGTCGGTACACCGGAAACACAGGTATTTTTTTTTTGGCCTCATTTCCTCTTTGAGTAAATATTTTTCAGCAAATTTCTGACTTGGAAAATTGACATTTATTGTCACCATATCTTTTGTCTGTACATCTAAATATTCAAAAAACCTTTTCTTATTTATAAAATGTGGGCCTTCTCTACAAAACTGTATTCAGTAAGTGCTTTAACATTGATTGAAATAACCGTGATAAAATGTTGTTAAGTGCCTCATGCTGGTACATGGAATGTCGTAAGACAATTATAAGAGTGATGTTAAAAATTGACTCAGGTTTATTTCTCCATACGAAACCAAATTAGGGCCCGCTTTATCAGGAAAGCCAGCTAGAAAACTTCACACTAATTTCCTGTTCTTTTCCTATTGAAATAGGTTAGTTAAGAAAAGGACCAATAAGTCAGAACAAAAGCTAATTGCCATTTCAAGGTTGAATAATTATGCAAGCATATAGCTTAAAATTATGATTTTGAACGTTTTTACCTTGTGTGTCCTTACTTTAGTCCATGATATTTTGTCACCCATTTCCTTTAGTGAATAATGATTTTCAGACTCTTCCAGCACCATTTCAACTAAACTTCTTACATATGTATCTTTCAAATGTCTTTATCCATCTACTGACTGTCATTCCATTGGTAAAACTTTGCTAAGTCTGTCTTTATGGGTAAAATTTTGCTTTTCTTTTCTCCAAGGGACAATTTTGGCTTTGTCTCTCTCCATAGGTCAAATTTGTCTTATTCTTTCTTCACGGTTCAAATTTTCTTAGTCTTTCTCCAGGTGTCAAATTTGGCTTGCTCCTTCTTAGAACTACAGATAATGTTTTTATTAGTGTATTGTACGTCCTTATGTAGTTTATGTAAAGTGTAGCGTACACTTTGGTTTCATTCAATAAAGTGTAATGGCGATTGTTAAAGTTAACTGGCACATTGAATTGCAAACATACATGTATTTTACATATATGATAGACTTTATCCTAAACACAGATATTAGTACAAAAATAATTTGTATTATCATACTTTCGCGTTATCATCTTTGTACTGTCAGGTTATCATCATCGTACTTGCGTGTTTTCATCATCGTACTGGCGCGTTATCATCGTCATCATACTAATTGCATTTTCATCATCATACTGTTGTCTTTTCATCATTGTACTGTCAGGTTATCTTCATCGTACTGGCATGTTTTCATCATCATACTGTCATGTTATTATCATGGTACTGTCACGTTAACTATATCATGCTGTCGCATTATCATCATCATCATACTGTCATGTTATCATCATCATACTATCACATTATCATCATCATACTGTTGTCTTTATATCATCGTACTGTCGGGTTATCATCATCAAACTGTCATGTTTTATCATCATACTGTCGCGTTATCATCATTGTACCGTCGAGTTATCATCATCAAACTGTCATGTTTTATCATCGTACTGTCGTGTTATCATCATTGTACTGTCGGGTTATCGTCATCGTCCTGTCACGTATTTTCGTCATCATACTGTCTCTTTATCATCATCATACTGTCGTGTTATCATCAGCATTCTGTCTCGTTATCATCATCATACTGTACTATTATCATCATCATCATATACTGTCGCGTTATCATCATCATGCTGTCCCCTTATCACCATCATACTGTCCCGTTTTCATCATTGTACTGTCGCATTATCATAATCATTCTGTTGCGTTATCATCATTGTACTGTCGCATTATCATAATCATTCTGTTGCGTTATCATCATTGTACTGTCGCATTATCATAATCATTCTGTTGCGTTATCATCATTGTACTGTCGCGTTATCATAATCATTCTGTCCCATTTTCATCATTGTACTGTCGCGTTTTCATAATCATTCTGTCCCGTTTTCATCATTTGTACTGTCACGTTATCATAATCATTCTGTCCCTTTTTCATCATTGTACTGTCGGGTTATCATCATCATGCTGTCACGTTATTATCATTGTACTGTCGCGTTATTATCATCATGCTGTCGCGTTATCATCATCATACTGTCGCATTTTCATCAACGTACTATCACTTTCCAGTGCACATGCAAATATAAGATTTCCCTTCCATGTGACAAAATGCTGAATTCAGAGTCTAAATGAAATACACTTAACTTATATCTACGTTTTCATCATCGTTCCGTCAGATTTTTATTATTGCCTTTTTTATGATTTCACATTTTCATCATCATACTATTACATATTGGATTTCAGATTGACACTTTCACAGGTGATGGCCTTAAGGGAATTACGTAGTTATGGCCTTTGAATTAGTTACAGAATAGCCTATAAAGCATGCAATCTTGTTTTGTGCGTATCTCGATCTTTAAGCCAGCTATGAGCCAGAGTGATAAAAACCTGACATAAATGTTAAACAGCATGTGATGTTGTGTACCAGGCAATTTGTTTGTGGCTACAGCCACCAGTTATAGCCCTTGTTATCCCCCTCCTTGAAAAGGCGAGGGGATATAGTAATGGTAGGCGCGATTCCCTGCGTCTGTGCGGGCGAGCGTGCGTGCGTCCGTGCGTCTGTCCATCCCACATTAATTTCTTTGCATCTCGCCTTACATTTCTCATGCGATTTCTATCAATTTTTCACAGATTGATGATCATAAAGTGAAGCAGCGCATGTTGTCTGGCTTTCCCGAATCGACCATTTTTGAAAGAGTTATTGCCCTTTGCTTATTTTACATTTAAAATTGGTTTCTTCGCAACTCCTCTTACGTTTTTCATGCGATTTCTACCAAACTTTCACAGATTGTTGATCATAAAGTGAAGCAGTGCATATTTTCGGGCTTTTGCGATTTGACCATTTTTGAAAGAGTTATTGCCCTTTCTGTATTTTACATTTAAAATTGGTTTCTTTGCAACTCCTCTTATGTTTTTCATGTGATTTCTACCAAATTTTCACAGATTGATGATCATAAAGTGAAGCAGTGCATATTTTCGGGCTTTACCGATTCGGCCTTTACCGATTCGGCCATTTTTGAAAGAGTTATTGCCCTTTCTGTATTTTACATTTAAAATTGGTTTCTTCGCAACTCCTCTTATGTTTTTCATGTGATTTCTACCAAACTTTAACAGATTGATGATCATTAAGTGAAGCAGCACATATTGTCTGGCTTTTGCAATTTGACCATTTTTGAAAGAGTTATTGCCCTTTGCTTATTTTACATTTAAAATTGGTTTCTTCGCAAATCCTCCTACGTTTTTCATGCGATTTCCACCAAACTTTCACAGATTGATGACTGTATAGTGACGCAGGGTGTATTGTCAGGCTTTCGCGATTCGGCCATTTTTGAAAGAGTTATAGCCCTTTGTTTATTTTACATTTAAAATTGGTTTCTTCACAATGACGCAGCGCATATTGTCAGGCTTTTGTGATTTGACCTTTTTTGAAAGAGTTATTGCCCTTTGTTTATTTTACATTTAAAATCTTCAGTTTTCAAATGAAACCAATTCTTGTTCACAAAATGAAGTGGGTTACTGTGGTAGAATTCAGGAACAATTTGGCATAAATGACAACCATTAGAAGACTTCACCCATGGTCCAAAGTCTCTGAATGATTTTTAATTTCATTTCAATATTGGCCAGAGTTAAGCAGAAACATGCTGTGTCAACATGGTGTGCGGGGAAAGTATTCACTTCTGTGATAGCACTAGTTTGACTTGGTCCATCTCATCAGGTTCAAATTTGGCATGGTCCATTTTTATTATTTCCATCATAATTCAGGTAAATTCTTATAACTCAGCTAGATTTCCTCCACAGGATGCACGTTGTGATAACAATTAACCTAAACCTGTCGGAGATCTTCATCCATTATATGCTCTATTGCTTTATATAAAGGGACTGTACACCAGATTGGCACCAAAAAAAGTCTTTTTCTGCAACGAATCTCGGGACAATTTTTTAATAAAATGTTTTACTCTTTGATTTTTTTTGTAAAAAAAATTACCAAAATGTAAAAAAAAATAGAGTTGGAGACCGGGTTCAAACTTGGGTCTCCAAAATTGCAGTACAGTGTTGTATCCACTGTGCTATGAAGGCTTACCCTAACAGTCGGAATATTTAAGCTATATACCTAGTAATATCACATGATAACATCGACTAGCCATTTAGCTAATGGAAAAATACAAAAAAACTGTGAAAAACAAATTAATTGTAATATTAACTATGTGGTACTTCAGTTAGTAAGTTTCAGTGCATTGTACACATCGATAACAAGTTTATGTCAGTTTTCGACAATTTTCTATTTCTTTCGCTATTTTATCATATGGAGTATGAACCCTTTAAATTATTATATTTTTATCAGAAAAGACAATTTGACTGAACTAAAATATTTTTATGTGCCCTTTATTATTAAAATTAATTAAGTTACACGGAGCCCAGTAGCTCTAGCAGGTCCTTATTTTGTGGCACCAATGCCATTATTTTGGCTGCTGCAAAAGACGATCAACATCTTGCAATTTTGCCATAAATTCTTGTATTTTTTTTCTACACTTTTAAGTGCACTCTCTGACTCAATCTATCACTAAAATTGGCATTTACTTTTCCATACAAAGTGATAAAAATTGTGCTTTTTTCAAAAAGAAGAATAATTTTCATAGTAGTTATTTTCTTTTTAGGACATTAAATAAGTATTTAAAAAAATTCTTTGGCATTATGTACTTTCTGTAAATATTCAGTCATTGAAGTTCTATGTAAAGAGATTTTAGGATACCAATTTGTGATAAAGAGATGCTTGAAGGATCGGTTAGACGCTTCTGGTTGAGGGTTTGTATTCATTATTGAGATGTTAGATCTGTCTCCTTTATATCTAAAATAGTGCTATTTGTTTGGATGTAAATGTCTTTATAGATTCGAGGTAATCTTGTGGCTCAGGTATCTTAATGGTAGAATAGGACTTTTTATAATTATGTTTTTTATTTATGTTCTACACGCATGCCATGATGGATGGGCAGGTGGTCTTTTCCTGGGTTATAAGTCTCATTCTAGAAACTGAACATTAATTTATACAAAAATATGACCCATTAAGAGCCAATATGTTGGACAGAGTAGCTTCAGTGTCTTGCTGAAATCATGGTTATAACCAGTAGCCCAAGTTAAGTTATCTGGCTCTTCTTTGGTCTTTATATTTCAACCAAGTTGACAGCGTATTCTGAGGCATAATTAAGTCATCTGCATTTTACTTTTTGGATTTGCGTCCACCCTCAATATCAGGCTTTTGTGATTTGGCCTCATTTTTCTCAATGTAGCTTTTTACAGTAAGCTTTGAATTCTATTTGGCCTCTTAGTTCCTAAGGCAGAAACCTTTGGGGTTTGTTGATTTCATGTGAATGAGACCTTCTTAAATGCATTTAGATTTAAACATGTAATGAAATAATTTTGAAGTATTGTACTTGTGCCAAATAAAGATACAGTTGAACACTGTTAATCCGTAATTGTAGGGACCCAAAAATTTACTTCGGAATAGCGGATTAACAATTTTCCGCAAATGACAGCGTTCGCAAATTATAGATGACGTGAAATACTAAGTCGTGAATATTGCAATGTCGGTTACATGTTACCAATACGATACACTTGGTTTGAGTTATCTTTAATATACAAAAATATTTGTTGATTTAGTGTTTAATAATTGACAAATAATTTGTTATTATACTTCTTTATTAAAACAACATAAAACATTTAAAACAAAATGACAGCACATGTTTGCATTTGGATTGTTCGGTAGCGGGTCGAGTGAGCAATGTGGCGATCAAATCAGATGAGATAGACATTTTTGAATTGATATTCGGATTGTGTTAACCAGCAAATATATACACAAAACATCACTTAAATGAATATCTCATTTTCTGACATCGATGTTTGTAACATACACGTGCTCAATGTCATTCTTTAACATTCTCCATTGTCACCTCATGCCGATGCCCTAGTGCATTCACAGTATGGTGTGAAAACACTAAGACACGATCGAGTTAGAAATGATAAATAGGCGTGAAATACTAAATCGGGACCGTAATATTTACTTCAGAATAGCGATTATTTCTAAATAGCGATTTCGAAATAAAGACTGGAAATTTAGTTAAACAAAGAAGGAGTAAAATCGGGACCGAAAAATTAATTTCGAAATAGCGATAATTTCAGATAATGGTGATCTGAATAGCGATGTTCAACTGTAGAAATTAAAATGATGAGATATTTGCTCAAACTGTTAAGCCAGTTTCATTTGATAATAATTATGATATATGCAATCAAGATAATAAAATCCATTAGTTCCTTTTGCGAAATCCAGCCCGGCAAACATATCAAGGTGTGAAATTCTTATCTGGGACCTTGAAAATTACATTGAGCCAAGCAAACCAAACAAAGTGTGAGTTTTTACTAGGGACTGCGAAAATGACATAGAGCAAGGAGATCGAAAAGAAATTCAGCCATCCAATTGAGTTTTATATAACCAATTATTGCTAAAGAAAATTGGTCCTTTTAATTCAGTTCGAGCGAACAAGGATATCAAGCCAAGTGAGTTTTGACTGTAGTCTTTTATAGGCTAAGAAATACTTTCATACATTTTCTGTCAAAAAAGTTATTCAGAAATTTAACGACACACCATATTTGTTTGTTTACATTGGTTGTGACCCGTGGTGACCCATGTGAGAACCACTTTAAGTCACATGATTCTTCACCCTATATTCGAAGGGAAAGGAAACGGAAATTAGATAATGGCATTATGTATTTGTAACTGTGTGATCCGTTGGTCCCAAGGTTTTCTCCCTTGGTATTTATTATGTTTTAGAAAAGCTATGTTGATGTTAGTTATGCTTGATACAGATGGCCAGCAATGTGAACTTTTTGTAATAACTTTAAATTTTAAATTAAATACTTTGCACTAGAGAACACATGTGTTTGTTGATTATAAGTTCCCTTTGTTTAACGTTTATATATAAAAAGTTTATTTGTGTATAAGAATATAAATCAATATAAATATAGCTTGTAAAATATTTTTGATCTAAGAGCATTGTTTTTACCTTTGACCCATATTTCCATAGTTTTTTGGTTTTTTTTGGGAGGGTGGGGACCTTTAGCTCTAGTTTAAAAGAGTTTTGCTGACATGCATTTCAGATCAACACAAAAAAGGGAATAAATATTCTGAGAAAACCTTATCAATATTTGTATAACTGCAGATAATGCGACTTTGCAATTCTCCATATGTGCAGGCATTTACAGCTTTGCTCACTTCTTATTTACAGGGCAATTGCTGCAAAATCATTCTTTTCGTGGACTTGAAATTTCGTGTTTTTTTTAAAAAGGACAATTTCTTGGGTTCTTAAATTTGTGGATTTTCATTTAAAAATAAATGAAAAAAAACTGAACTACTATGCTCATTTGTCTTCAACAAACATGTGAACTCTACCGGTGATAGGTAAAAAATACCGCTTTTGAGACCCTTCCAATGACGCCACATACCGCTTTCCCGTTGAAATCTACCGATATTGAAAGCTCTTTTAAAAAACCTCAAAACTATATCAAATTGGCCTTAAATTTTCTTTTTAAAACCTCAAAATTCTATCAACCATGATAAAGTACCATATTAATCTGTCACTTTAAAGAACATGGTGCAATAAACAACTTGTCAAATCACTCCACACTTCAACCGAGATCATTGCTTAGATACCAGTACGGTACCAAAGACCACTAATCAGCATTCTTCGTTTATTGGCATCCTACTAATCAGCATTTTTGTAAATATCAAAGACATTATAAAACTGTCAAAACATTAAAGAAAACAACAAAGGTGTTATTAATTATCTACAGTGTATAAAATTTTACGACATTTTGGCGGGAAAATTAACAAACACGATTCTGCAGTCATCTGCACTTACACTCCGACCTGTTTTGGCAATCTGATTTGAATTTTTAGCAGCTCTTCTGAATATAAACTTGTTTTTACAAGTCAGAGGTAATTTTCCTTTCAATGTTTCTCAATCAAAAACAGTTAAACGCTGACATTTGACAAGTCTCTTAACCCTGATGTATCTTTGCATATTTTCCAAAAGTCTAAAAATAGTAGCAAATATCAAGTTTTTGTTTACATTGTTTCCATCACTGTTTTTGACTGAAATTTAAATAGGAATTAGAAATTCTACCGCTTTTGAACCCAAACTACCGCTTTTGAGACCTAAATCTACCTCTTTGTCATTGCCAAAGGTTCACATGTCTGCTGCAAATTCACCCTTTTCATGCTATGCATCATCTACATTACACAGTTATGACACTACACTGGGACAATAACTATGTCATTTAGAGGAGATACTAACGTCAAGTACTGCTTGATCAGTAATTTAAGAGGTTCATAAATAAAGATGCACCAAGGAAATAAAATAGTGGAGCCATTGAATTTCAATTATTCTATCCAACTGTGAGAACAAAGTATAGGTGTTTAATTAAATAATTGATTAAATATTTGATCAAAGAAACAAAATCAAGTGGTGACGCTGAGACACACTAGATTAATAATCAGCATGTTTTACACGTGCTGCACAGGAGGTTGATAATCAGCATGTTTTACACGTGCTGCACAGGAGGTTGATAATCAGCATGTTTTACACGTGCTGCACAGGAGGTTGATAATCAGCATGTTTTACACGTGCTGCACAGGAGGTTGATAATCAGCATGTTTTACACGTGCTGCACAGGAGGTTGATAATCAGCATGTTTTACACGTGCTGCACAGGAGGTTGATAATCAGCATGTTTTACACGTGCTGCACAGGAGGTTGATAATCAGCATGTTTTACACGTGCTGCACAGGAGGTTGATAATCAGCATGTTTTACACGTGCTGCACAGGAGGTTGATAATCAGCATGTTTTACACGTGCTGCACAGGAGGTTGATAATCAGCATGTTTTACACGTGCTGCACAGGAGGTTGATAATCAGCATGTTTTACACGTGCTGCACAGGAGGTTGATAATCAGCATGTTTTACACGTGCTGCACAGGAGGTTGATAATCAGCATGTTTTACACGTGCTGCACAGGAGGTTGATAATCAGCATGTTTTACACGTGCTGCACAGGAGGTTGATAATCAGCATGTTTTACACGTGCTGCACAGGAGGTTGATAATCAGCATGTTTTACACGTGCTGCACAGGAGGTTGATAATCAGCATGTTTTACACGTGCTGCACAGGAGGTTGATAATCAGCTTGTTTTACACGTGCTGCACAGGAGGTTGATAATCAGCTTGTTTTACACGTGCTGCACAGGAGGTTGATAATCAGCATGTTTTACACGTGCTGCACAGGAGGTTGATAATCAGCATGTTTTACACGTGCTGCACAGGAGGTTGATAATCAGCATGTTTTACACGTGCTGCACAGGAGGTTGATAATCAGCTTGTTTTACACGTGCTGCACAGGAGGTTGATAATCAGCATGTTTTACACGTGCTGCACAGGAGGTTGATAATCAGCTTGTTTTACACGTGCTGCACAGGAGGTTGATAATCAGCTTGTTTTACACGTGCTGCACAGGAGGTTGATAATCAGCTTGTTTTACACGTGCTGCACAGGAGGTTGATAATCAGCATGTTTTACACGTGCTGCACAGGAGGTTGATAATCAGCATGTTTTACACGTGCTGCACAGGAGGTTGATAATCAGCTTGTTTTACACGTGCTGCACAGGAGGTTGATAATCAGCATGTTTTACACGTGCTGCACAGGAGGTTGATAATCAGCATGTTTTACACGTGCTGCACAGGAGGTTGATAATCAGCTTGTTTTACACGTGCTGCACAGGAGGTTGATAATCAGCATGTTTTACACGTGCTGCACAGGAGGTTGATAATCAGCATGTTTTACACGTGCTGCACAGGAGGTTGATAATCAGCATGTTTTACACGTGCTGCACAGGAGGTTGATAATCAGCATGTTTTACACGTGCTGCACAGGAGGTTGATAATCAGCATGTTTTACACGTGCTGCACAGGAGGTTGATAATCAGCATGTTTTACACGTGCTGCACAGGAGGTTGATAATCAGCATGTTTTACACGTGCTGCACAGGAGGTTGATAATCAGCTTGTTTTACACGTGCTGCACAGGAGGTTGATAATCAGCATGTTTTACACGTGCTGCACAGGAGGTTGATAATCAGCATGTTTTACACGTGCTGCACAGGAGGTTGATAATCAGCATGTTTTACACGTGCTGCACAGGAGGTTGATAATCAGCATGTTTTACACGTGCTGCACAGGAGGTTGATAATCAGCATGTTTTACACGTGCTGCACAGGAGGTTGATAATCAGCATGTTTTACACGTGCTGCACAGGAGGTTGATAATCAGCATGTTTTACACGTGCTGCACAGGAGGTTGATAATCAGCATGTTTTACACGTGCTGCACAGGAGGTTGATAATCAGCATGTTTTACACGTGCTGCACAGGAGGTTGATAATCAGCATGTTTTACACGTGCTGCACAGGAGGTTGATAATCAGCTTGTTTTACACGTGCTGCACAGGAGGTTGATAATCAGCATGTTTTACACGTGCTGCACAGGAGGTTGATAATCAGCATGTTTTACACGTGCTGCACAGGAGGTTGATAATCAGCTTGTTTTAAGGTTCTGGCAATGTCATACATAACAACTGAATTCAAGTACTATTAATTGACTTTAACTTTATATCGTTCAGGTAAATAATTTATATAATATAATACATATTTACAGTAAAATAAACAATGAAATATTGGTACATGTTCTTACAAGTTGTATAATGCTCACATGTATATTCATGTCAATACAAGTAAACCCTTTTACATTTGTACAGTATGATTTTGATTTAAAGGTCAAATTTTCGTTAGGATCTTGAATTTGTGGATTAAAAAAATAAAGCCCACCCACGAATTTCACGAAAATTAATGTCCCACAAATTTTTACGACTTCACAGTATTAAATAATTGAATTCATCAGTTTGAGGTCTTATTGCCTTTTCTGCACCAAACTATGCTACTGTTTATTTTCACAAATTTATTATCTGCATTTTACTGAAACATTCGTTAATACCAGGTTTAGAGACCCATATAGGAAGAAATACAATAAAACATGACACTTGGTTCCAGGATTCTTAATTGCTCTGTGCTTGGTCCTGATGCCATATTTAAATATGCCAAGAGACCGTTCCTGTGGCCATTTTCGATTTGTATTAATTTTATGCAGCCAGTCTTGACTGCAGGAGAATGGTCTATGGCTTTATTCTTGATCAGAATTCTAAGGATGTTTTTTGAGGGGATGATAAGATCTTGGAGCAATGAGAGAAACTTTGGAGGTTTGCAGGATTGAATAGATTGCTGATTATTATTGTCTGTTAAGTCTAGCAACATTGTTGGCCTCGAATCAGCCCATTTCTATACAGTAACTTTGTTAAAAGGTTTAAATAGCCATGATAGCCATTGTGAGCACCTTTGTAAACTCTTATAAGTAAAAAAGTTGTCAAAATTAAACACCCAGAGTTCACATAAGAAAGTTTTCCCATGCCGGTACAAATAAAAGTAGAAATTTGACATATTGAAATTCATGTAACTGATCAGTGACTCTATTGTTTCCAAAGTAACGTGTGTATAATAAAACCATATAATTTTGTTTTTACCAGAAGATTAGCATTGGAAATCCAGAATAGTTTTAATTCCGGGCTTAAACTATTGTGAACAACTGTCAACAGTCATGGCCAAATACACTGCCAATGGAGTAAGTGACTTTCTATAGTCCACCCTGAAAACAACTGAATAATCATATTATCCCAAAGCAGCAAATTTCAGGATCACAACAAAACCAAAGAACTGCTGATTTAATAATGTTGAAAACATACACTTTTTACAGCATTTTATGGGGAATTATCATGAGAGAATTGCATATTCGTTGCTACCACTGTCTGCATCCTAACTGAGTTCTCAGAAGCCAGGGACAAGTAAGTACTGTTTTGGACAAGTCAAAATTCCAAATTCACAAATCCAAAATGAACGTTCTAAATATTAATTGGCTTTATAGCATATTTACGCATGAATTGGTGACTTCACAGCATTCAGCGTGCTCAGCATTTGTAGTATTCAATTTATAAGTGTCCAAGTGTTGGGTATTGATTAAATACTTCTCTTGTTTGTGTTTTTGTTTTTTTTAATTTATTTTTTGTTTTGTTTTTAAATTATTTTGGGCAAGTAAAACTGTTTTTGAGCAAGTGGTTTTCTTCACTATCTTGCCTGAAAGGACAGGTGCTGAAAAAAATTAAGGCAAAGACTAACCTCTGTTGAAATCTTCAGCCAGAAATGTCAAAATCATGGACCAGAATGTTTTGTATTGTTTGTTCTCTTAGTGTGGGCTGATAAGATATTTTGCTAAAACTCCCGGGACAAATCTTGCTAGAAGATTCCCAGCATGCTTTGTAGAGTTATTGTAACAACTATATTTATATATCTATATGTAAGACCATGAGCTTTGACAGAAAATTGATACTGTTCTACTGTAAATGAGCAAGTTTAGCAAGGGGGAGCCTAATTATTGTCAAAAAACTCTTGATTATCAGTGTGAGATGGCTTAATTGGCTCCATGGAGGAATCAATTTACAGAGCCAGGCTAGTTGATGTCTTTTGCAGAAGTTAGGTTTCGAATTGCCAGTAAGGCACCTTGATAAGACAGATTTCAGTTCATTTTATGGGCAAAGTTCTAACATCCTAATTAGTCCCTGCAGTGCAAGACTTAGTGTTCAGTGAAAAAGAATGTCTGGGAAATAGGATAACATCAAGAAAATTACCAGTCAGGACTTGAGTCTTTATTTTGTTGTTTGTTAAGCCCATGCAGTCTCAGTGAAGCCCACAATAATTTTGTGTACATATTTTGTTGTGGTTTAATTTCATAGGACATCAACAATGTTGTGGAAGTCAAATGAAATTTTAGATGCTTTCACAACAGGAACAGACAGAGAAGGTTGAAGGTCTGTCATGCTCCAGCCAGGGCTGTCTGTCTGCAATTTCACCAAATTTTTGGCAACCATGATACATCAATTTTTCATACAAATGTTGTGTTATTTTTGCAAGATAATAAAACAACACCAATGAGACAAACAGTTGATGAATCTGTCACTGTTTAAATAGAGTAGACTGAATTTCAAGCAACGCCAGAATGTTTTGTTGCAAAACATCGCCAGAATGTTTTGTTGCAAAACATCGTATGACCAGCCACAAAATCACCAAAATTATCATCGTAAACCTGCGTATACTGTTGTGGTTCCATTGTGACCTGGGCTTTAGTAGTTAAAAAAAACTGTGATCATTCTTGCTAAACATATTGCAATAATTTGATCAATCTGTAGGGAGGGCTTTTTTGCTGTAAATTACACAAGAAAAGTGTCACACAATTATTACACAGAATTGCCATTGTTTTTGCTCAATTTATTTTCACCATTGTCAAGAAAGCAATATTGTTTTTCATCCAATGTGGTTTCTCACGACCTTTGTCTAAAGTGTAGGATGTCATTTTCTGAATATTTTTTGTGTGAAATACATTGTGGTGTTCTGGTAACTCAGAAACCATTTAAGATTTTCACATATTATGTGATAGCAGACTTGTTGGCAAGGACAATATACATAATCATTATTGGTAGCAAGTTTCGTCACTTATGCCCATTGGTGTTGAAAAAACAGACCAATATTAGCACCAACTTGAACCATTCTTGTTTTGAAAGAGATTTGTTTTACTACATCTTAACATGTGATTATGGTTAAAACAAACTTATTCAGAGCAACAAATCATTGTCTTGAATGCAAATTTATATTTCCCAGTTGAATTTTGGTAATTATATATACTCAGACTGAATCAGAAAAGTTATAGACATTTAGACAACAGAGTAAGGTGGGGAATGATTGCAATCTTAAAATTTAAAGAATGAGCATTGTTTGCATTTATCATGTACAGTTTATTTTATTTCATTTTAAATGAGTATCTGGAAGGTCTGTTGTAGAGGATCTCAATGTGAGTCAGAACATTGTTTTAAAGCTGCACTATCACAAATTGAACCTTTTGACAATTTTTTTATTTTTTGTCTTGGAACGAGCCAATTTTTACGAAAATCCATGGAAACCAGTTATATTATACTGCTGACAAAAAAATAGATCGCAGATTTTTATATTTAAGTTCAAAAATTGATGTTTTATGCATTTTTCGTAAACCGTTAGTAACGGTTTAAGCCATTAAACATTAATTTTCGAACAGAAATATGAAAATCTACGATCTGATTTTTTAGCAGCAATCTTATATCATTGGTTTGCAGATATCTACGCAAAAATTTGCCCTTTCCAAGACAAAAAATAAAAAAGTTGTTATAATGGTAAATCTGTGAGAGTGCAGCTTTAACTGATCTGCCCTGCTTTATGTGACCTTGAGGTACAGTTATAGGTGTAGTCAAGTGTGGAGTCAGACTTCAAGGGTCGGGGAGGGATTTGTTAATTTGTCTGCTGAGTGGGTGCCAGTACTGCATTTTATTTATTTTTTTCCTATGATTCAGGACCTGATTGACACTTGGATGTTCATTTGCAATGACAACAAGCTTAAAAGAAACAATGACCCATAACATTAGCTAAAATATTTTTAGGTGTAATATGTCTCTTCCCAATCAATTTTAGCTGTAAAACAGAATGAACATAAAACATGTATTATTCTTAAAGTTATGTAAATATTGATGCATTATTTGAAAATATTGACCAAATTTAAGGAATTTCGAATATTTTTCTATTTTTCAGGATGGTTTCCAGTGAGTTCTTAGATGATAAGTGGATGTGCTGATTTTTGACCTGCTGGAACACTGTGACACTGCCCAACTGTAGTGTCAATGTAGATGCCCGTTCCTAAGGCTGACTTTTACAAGTATATTTTTGAGGCTCGCAGTGGTGGTGCAATTTCAACATGGCTTCTTTCATAGCAAAGCAGATGGTTGGAAACCAGTTGAAGTCTGTAAAAGGTATGGTTGTTTTCTGGATAAAAAAATGCAATAACTCTCACAGTAAAAAGAGTATTTAATGCTGTGATTATTGTTTGGGATCGGTATAATTGGTTAATAAGGCTAGATTATATTGATCAGGCGTTCTTCAAAACTTCCAGTTATCCAAATTCAAATTTGAACAATCTAGCCAAAGATCATACCTTAGTTCTCGACTGTAAAAATTGCAACAATTAATTGGAACAAGCTCGAAAAAAATATTGATCTGGCAATGTCAGATTAATTTGCGGGCTTATTATAATTTTTACCACTGAATTTTAAATTATCTGGTAAAGGACTTAGGTAAACTAATAGAGACCAAACCCTTGATTTTGTAAAAAATAAGCTGCTGGTTAAAGATTTGCCGTTTTTGATTGTACGGAAACAACCAGCACTTTATGTTTTCTACAATGAATAATTTAGATGCTCTAAAGTAGCATTATTATCTGATTTCTGAACAATTGAATATTTTCATTAGCTTCATTTCAAAATGGTATCGCTGACAAATTCAATATTATTTTTAATAAGAATTTCTTACTTCTCTGAAACCATATCTTGAAATGGAACTCGTGACTATTAAATTTGGTCTGAAATTCATAATGATGAAAGTTTTAATAATATAATCATGATTTAATTATATTTATAATTGGTTAAACAGACAAATTGCTATGTAATATCCTGGAATTGAGAATTTAGTGCTAAAATTATACAATTATTATACATTTTTTTCTGAAAATTGGACATGTGCATATTTCATGTGAGCGTAATTAAGACTATAACGCCTCTTACATTGAGAAACTTTTATGTCTAGTTGCACAAAAATTAGCATCAAGGGAAATCCATCAGTTAAGTGATGTTAATGTAATTGAGAAATGGAATGGGGAAATCAAAAATGTGCATTACCGTTTATCACTTGTCCTAATTTGTCCTATGGGGCTCTCCCCTTTTACGATTTTCTAACCTGAAATTTGTCCTTGCAAATTTGCTTTATTCCAAAGTGATTGTTGAAGAGTGATGCGTCTTCTTTAAATTTATGTTTGAATATGTTAAACCGACGATGAAGCAATTAGATAGTTGAGTTCATGAACATGTGGTCTCAAAAAAGAACAAATTAAATTTAACTTTGCCCATTTATTTCTATTAGCTGCACCTATTTTGAGCTTGAAGGTCTAGATGTTGTCACGGCCTTGGTATTGTTGCCATTGGCTTGCAGCAAGCTTTAACCTTGGCCCGAAGAAAAAATAAAACATTCAAGATGTTTCATATGAAACTATGATAAAAATAATAATGATCATAAAATAGTTTAGGCATAGATCATAAAGCACAAATACAACACAAGTATATGGATTCAGATAACAACTATATGTAAATCAACAATCATCAAAAGACATTTGATGTCTGCTGTCATAAACCATATAAGCATTGCATTCAGAATTGAACATGTAAAAAACACTACCAAGGACAACCCATAAACCACTGCTGGAGTTTTTCACATGTTGTCTTGTGTTCTACCAAGGATAACCCATAAACACTTGGTGGAATTATTCACATGTGGTCTTGTATTCTACCAAGGATAACCCATATACCCCTGGTGGAATTATTCACATGTGGTCTTGTATTCTGCAAAGGATAACCCATAAACCCCTGTTGGAATTATTCACATGTGGTCTTGTATTCTACCAAGGATAACCCATAAACCCCTGCTGGACTTATCCACATGTGGTCTTGTATTCTACCAAGGATAACCCATAAACCCCTGCTGGACTTATCCACATGTGGTCTTGTATTCTACCAAGGATAACCCATAAACCCCTGCTGGACTTATCCACATGTGGTCTTGTATTCTACCAAGGATAACCCATTAAACCCCTGCTGGACTTATCTACATGTGGTCTTGTATTCTACCAAGGATAACCCATAAACCCATGCTTGACTTATTCACATTGGGTCTTGTATTTACAAAAGCAATCATTTACAACAACAAATTATAAATTGATGGTGTTACTAGATGTCAAAACTGGAAGCATTAAATTAAGTGTAATCTTTTGTGAAACAAAGATAATAAGCAAAATATCGAAAGCATTATAATTTGCATTAATCAATAACACAAGTTCATGAAAAACCAATATTGTCATTCTCATTTCTTAAATATTTTTTGATTTCATGCTTGAATTTTCAAATGTAATTTGTTTATGCACCAGTCAATTGCAACCACAGCACCCCACAGGTCCGGGGGTATGCCGGGGATAGCCGGGGAAATGGGCCATGTTTTTACCTTCCCTGTTGCCCCGCAGTGCCGCATGAATGCGGTGGTTTTGTCTTCTCGCCAAAAATAGTGGGAATGGACCTTACCATAGGGTCCCTGGGGCAGGGATTTTACCAGCCGTTTGCTTCCGCAGGGATGGGATTTTACCCGGGCTCGGCTGGACCGATAGTCAATGTCCCCGCTATTCCTTGGACCTGGGGGAGACGTGGTTTCAATTGACTGGTGCATTACATACTTCTCAACATTCTGACAGAGAATTCCTGCATGACCATTGGCATGTCATCTTTAAAATGAGCTCCTGTCAAAGCTTATTGCCAGTGACAATGTCTACATCAAGGCCCTTAACTCTGACTCTCCGTTATCAAGTTATTCCCTTGTTTTGACTGAAAATACAGTAATGCATTGGCATTTGCTCTGCAGTGCTCTTGTCATCTTAACAGATTTTTTTTTTTCTTAAAGTTGTTTTTTGTTGCTGTTTTCAGAATCAGTTATTGGTTTGTATATTTTTAAGATTCATTAGTTATTCTGTCAGTACACAAACTTACTGGTGAAAGCGTATACTGTGAAATCATTAATGTTCGTGGGGCATTAATGTTCGTGGTTTTCGTGGATTGGGTGATCCACGAATTCAAGATCCCATGAAATATTGACCCTTTATTCCCTTTTTCAATTGCCATGTTAATATGTACATACTCTAGTTTTTTCGTTACGGAGGCCGCAGTACACATCGTAAATATCCGTCTAACTGTATATCTTACTATCATTGTTTTGTTAATATATTATATCAGCCTTTAACAAATAATAAACCAAATCATTTTAATGTGTTTTTATGAAACAAATGACAGAAGCACGTGCCTTAACATGTGCTGTTCATTAAAATCTCCAGGTTTACAAAATGTGAGTGATGAGTGTCGGTTCTCGATTTTATTTCTTTAATGAAATAACTAATTGATTACATTAGAGGTTACTGAGCACCCAATGTGACAATGTACAAAACAAAGTGTTCAATATACTTTTTAAACAAAAACGTGTAAATAAATATTGAAATGAGATGATATTCAAAAGTAATTGAATTTGTTAACATAAGCTATCTTTAGGGATTGTTTACTCAAATATACGGACCTTCTCGGTGTTTTTACAGTTTGCAAAATTCTTAATTGGCATTCAATGGCTTCGTCTATCTGTATTAAGGATCAGGGTACATCTTCTTTTATGAGCTTAATTTCCAATTAAATCGATAATTGACATGGATATATGCACTAATTGGCATTTCGTACCACTCTAGCGAGTGTCATAAACCTAGTGACGTAGACAGCGGAAATCACGGGCCAGCGCATGGAATGCAGTCGATCTACGACGGTTGCAATTTCGATTATTTATTTTTTTTCAAAAACGAAAAACCACGAATTCAAGTACCCACGAAATTGTAACTTTTCGGCAAACCACGAAATTTCATGCCAACGAATATAAATGATTTCACAGTATCAAACTGAGATCTTAAGAACATGAAGAAGTCTAATTAATTGATCTGTTTGGATGTCTTGTGATAATGTTTTTTGCACTTTATGTAATTGAGAAGTTACTATCGTAAATGTTGTATGAGGTGCACCGGACATATGTCATTTTAAGAACCCTGCGTGCTAGATCAGAACCATTTTCACTTATCAATAAACTTCTTCAAATCCGCTCAATTTGATAATGTAACATGTTTATAGTCATACATATCAAATGCCTACTTTGCTTGTCACACTTTCTCATCACCAAGATGGAAGACTGACCAATCAGCAATCAGTATCCATTTCAGCGTAGCTGTATACACCCTATGGTGTATAACTAAAGATATGGTCCACTGAACACTTTACTATATTGATAACAGCATTTGGCAAGAATGAAGTTAACAACGTAGGTGGTGTGTAACCTAATACAATAGGTTATGGCGTTATATGTATGACTTCATTAGCCTGACCAGGTGTGCTATAAAGAAATGGAGTTGATGTTATGCTTTTTATCAGAACAGACCATTTTAAAACTAATTGAAAAATAAGGGGGCAATACTACTCCCTCCGGGCCATCACCATCAGTTGGGATTTTCGGTTATCTGGACTTCTGTACCTTTCATTTTATTGCCCTAATACTGCACACAAGTGTTGACAGCATTCAAACAATTAGGTTCATACAAATGATAGTCCAAAATATTCAAACACATATTATGGCCCCTGATTGACTCTAAAAGTTTGGTTTAAGGTTTTGGGCAACTTTGGGTTGTAACTCAGTTCTCAAAAACTGTTCTTTCAATGGTCTTCATCCTTTACACAGTAGCCATCATACAATTGGGTAAAAGTCAAGGTCAGTGTTACTAAAAATAGAAAAATGAATAACTTTAGTTAGGGTTGACTTATTGTGACCAAACTTGGTATATAGAAAGAGGAATTCCATGGGATTGCATTAGGGGCCATAGGGGCAAGTTCAATGTCTCTCATACTTAAAGTAGAAAAATATATTGAAACTGAATCTCACAACGAAGGCTGAAGTTCTTCTGTCAATCATTAAAAACCTGGTTTCGTTGCATTGCGTAGTTTCTTGTTTACTTTTTAATTCAACTTTTTTATTGCTTTTGACAGACACATATTACATTATTTTTGTATTTCTTTTCTAAGACTAAGTGGCATATAGTTGAGCGCGCTGTCCTATGACAGCTCTTGTTTCTTTTAAGTTAAGATCTCAGTTAAGGTAAGCATTCTTAAAGTTGCAGAATAAAAAATAGACCAACAAAAAGACCGCCTGTGAATTGAGGCAAGCAAATTTAATAGGACAATGTTAGATATTTCATGAGTGAGGTTAATATGGCTTAGGAAAAGACAGCAAGAATATGTATGAAAATCATGATGAAACTAACTAAAGCTATAAAAACGAGTTCAGTAAATAAATTAATCCAAACAGGTCAACTGCTACTAACATAAACTAACTTTCACTATTGAATTATCATAAACAGATTGAATATAATGTAATTTAGCTAAAACATAAATGAGGTATGTATATCAGCATGTTTCCAAGAAACTAACCAGAATGAGTGGTATGAAAGATTTTGAATTCTGATTTAATTAACACATTGAAGTGCATTAACTTTTGCCCTTCTCTGATGTATGATATTCTTAAATTTCAAGTCTGAGAATTAAGATAGGAAATATTTTGTTCTTTTGTTTAGAATTAGGTCTTATGTTTCTTGATTGGAAGATTTACTCAGTAAAAACTGAGACTATAAATTCCACTTTATTATATTTCGCAGACTAACAATTATTTCTCAAACTAAAATAATTATATTTCTCAACTAACACAATAGCTATCTTGGTTCTTGAGTTTTAATTATCTGTATGTATTTCATTTGGAAAATTCAATGTTCTGTCAATAAGCATTTGTTAGATCTAGTTCAAAGGCAGACATGGCCCAGGGCCCGTATTCATTAATGAACTTTGAATTGGATTAAATGTTTTGATTGGTCTGTATATTTAGCTGACCAATAGGCTGAATGGAATCACTGAGGCATGTCTTAGGATAAGATCAATATATATATAGCCCGGAATTAACTTAACTGGGTTTTCCCATGCCGGTACAAATAAAAGGTGAATATCGAGCTATTGAAATTCATGTAACAGTCCAATGACTCTATTGTCTCCGAAGTAACGTGTGTATATAACAACGGTTTAATTTTGTTTGTACTGGGGGATTAGGCTGGGAAAACCCGAATAACTTTAATTCCGGGCTTAAACTATTGAATACTGGTCCTGCCGGTACCCCAATGATGATATGTAGATAATGGTTATCAAATATTTTATGTCCTATAGCGATGTGCCTTCTTGTTAGGAGTTTGTTTGGCCTTGGTCTTCTGCCTTTATACTAGGCCCTAATATTACGAAAATACTAAAAAAAATCCTAGACCCAACTCATTTTATCATATAAAGCATAGTATGATTAAAAATCTTGCATGTTTTTATACTTTTTGAAAATGTTCTTTTATAATGGAATGTGTTGATTAATAAATATTATAAAGAAAAAGTAATTGTAGAGCAAAAATATACTTCAGTAATTGATAATGGATTGTACTCAAACACTATTTTGGCTGTAGAATATTTTTTTCCATAGGAATTTTAACCATAGGTTTTATAATCAACATATTCTATGGTGTAAACACATAGTAAGATTTTTAGTAAGTTTTGTTATATATATGGTAAGATAAGTTGAGATTGAGATTTGACTTAAGTATAGTCGTGATATTGGGGACCAGGGGCCGTATTCAATAAGCAACTTAAACTGAACTTAAATTTAAGATTAGAAACTAAAAGGTTTGATTGGCCTGTATATTTAACTGACCAATAGACTGAATGCAATCAATGGGACATGTCTAGGGATAAGGATAAGATCAATATTGAATACTTGGCCTAGTTAGGCTACTGGGCTATTAGAGTCACTTTCAGCTCCATCGTTTTTTTGTTGTTTATTTAACTACTGGGCTTGTCCCAGCAGTTTTCCTTGCATGATACGATGCATTAAACGGAATATGTTGCTAGGTGCAATGGGGGGTGACGATGAGAAGAAGGATGACGCGGGTTCTGATGGAGACGAGGATCCCGAGGTCGCGGAAGCCCGAAGAGAGGCGGAGGAAAAACGTAAGGATAAACATCGCAAGATGGAGGCAGAACGGGAAGATATGAGGCAGTCCATTAGAGACAAGGTAGGGAGAACTACCAGTTCTTGGTTTGCAGATGTAAGGTAACCCCTGATTAGGTGAAAATGGTGTCCCAATATAACACTGTATTATTTGAAGCATAAAGGATAAAATACAGGAACTAACTAATCTGCTGATATTAAGCTGTAGATTAAAAGCAATATGTTTTTTTATTTATCTATGTAAATTTAAAATATAACATTAATTTTCAGCCAATTAAATTTTATATTGGCTTTATTTATTATTAGGTCATAAAAATAATATCTGTTACAATCAGCTTACTAACCCTATTTGTTATGCCCCTACCCTTATTATTTTTAGTAATAAAGATGAAATTTACATTTAGTTTCGCCTAATATAGACTCACTTAACCCTGACATAAGCTGATGGTCACATTTCAGTATGACCTAGATTACTGTAGACATAAGCTGATATTCACATTTCAGTATCATATTTGCTTAGATTACTTAAACATAAGCTGATATTCACATTTCAGTATCATAGTTGCTTAAATTACTTTAATCTAAGCTGATTTTCACATTTTAGTATGGCTTAAATTATTAACATGAGGCTGATATGCATAATTGTGATGGCTTAAATTTCTCTAAACATATAGAGGATAATTGTTAAGTGTAGGATCATAATATATTTCACAAAGTGTGCATCAAAAAAGTATATACTACAAGTGGCGTAGCCAGGAAGAACATTTTTCCTTTAATGGTGTTCACGAGGTGAAATATATTGCAATCTTACTTTACAAAAACTATTGATCTTTATTATATATGCCTAAAAAGGATATAAAATGACAGTAAATTGTTGTTTTTCAAAAATGCCAACTTGTATGTGAACGTAAGGTCATTTTTGAAATGATACCATTTAGTTTGTTTACCAGCCTTATGCGCACTGACATTTGATGTGGAATTGAGAGCAGGCTAAATATTCAAAACAGTGGGGAATATCAAATATTCATATTTCAGTATGGGAAATATGTAAGGATACTCTTAATTTGATATACTCTTTTCAGTATGGCTTAAAAAAGAAGGTTCCGGAAGAGGAAGGCATGCTACAGCCACAGGAGGAAGCAGGCCGTATTGGTCGTAAAAAGAAAACCCCCGCAGAGCTCGCTGCCGAGGCTAATGCTGAGGATGATGACGATGATTTCGCAAGTAAATTCTCTTCCCTATGTTGCTGTATGAATTTTGTATAGCGAAGAGAGTGCCTGAAACTTGTGTCAAGGGAAAATGTAACTGTTTAAAATTTAGAGTGATTTTAAATGATATTTTTGATACTAACTTAAACAAAAGGATACTTATGATATTACACAATGCCAATATAGTGCTGAAGATTTGCCGTTTTGTTGCGGCATACAAATTAAATTGTTTTAATTAAAACTTTATAATGTTTCATAAAAATCGGTTTAACTGTTAGTTATGAAGTTATGTAAGAATGTTAAACATGTATATGTGAAGGTTTCACTTTTTGATACAGTGAATATCATTCTGAGTGAAGTTTGAATCTGAAAGCTTGGAAACTATTTTTTTTTAAATTAATATTTAAGAACTTAGATCTACTTAAATCGTTTTGAAAAGTTGTGTTAATATTTGGTTGTGAAAGTGTTATTATAATATATTCTTCATGTATGTTTATTATTCATGTAGTGAAAAGATTGAACTTCGTCAATAACAAAGTTATTGATTTGAGAACGTATTAGAAAAATACACTTTTGTACTCTTCATTAAGTCATCTTTAAATTCTAAATCATTTTGCTTCATAAGAATATTGTTCACATGACTGCTGGATCTGTAATATTTTAAAGATATGTAATGCTGAATGTAGCCGAAAGCTTTCATCATATGAAGCACTAGGAGTTGACCATTTAAATTATTCTGCCAGATAGACAGCTTGAGGATATAAATATAAAATCCAGAAAGAAAACCTGGGCCTGTATCAATAGTAACATACCTAAAGACTGGGGGTTTCCCCGAGTCTACAAACAACAATATTATTTTGCTAATTAAAGTATCTCACTGATCCTATGATATAATTATGCAATCATGTTTAAAAGTCTTTTTTCATTGACTGTTTTACAAAATATACACTTTTATGATAATAAAATGTTCACACACTTATTATTTGATAATAAAATAATTATATATATTCAAAATATTTAAGTAAGTTCAGAAAATGATTCAGGCCTAGAGTTGATAATTTACTTAGACGTTTCCAATTCTGAATACAGTTGAAGGAAAGATTTTTCCTCATTTAGATAACAGTCTATAAGGCATATTTATTAACAATATGTTTGTTAGTGTGTGTAAAAAGTGGAACACCTACTTGACAGAAAACCAGAAATTTGCCAATCTGACAGAATGGACATTTTAAGTTGTTGTTTTTTATAGCCTTGGAGTCTTTGGTGCCGTTGTCATAGTGAGAAAACTTAAAACCTTGACCACTAAAAAAATGTTCAAGATAATTCATTGAGTAAAATTTGGTTCAGTTTTGGCAAAGACAATACACACATGTAAAGCAAGGCCCATAATTTGGGCTAAAAAAGTGAGTTATGTCCCTTGTCTGACAAATTAACAGATATGCATGGGCATTCAATTGGAAGTGCTTTTGTTATACTTAATGTTGTATTGACATATTAACATCAAAATGTTATGAGTGTATGAATATCTGAATTTTATAGTACCATAGAAATAACCATTATTGACGGTACTGTATTATATGTATTATGATTTTAATGTCCGAATAAGTAAATGATTGTAAGGTGTTTTATTTCATAGCTTTGAGATGTCGTATAATAATTATAGCTGACTTGTTGTTATAAAACATCCTTTTCATGTCATTATATATATAATATTTTTCAAACATTATAACCCATAACTTAGTGCTATTGACATTTCAGTTGTTTTTAACATAAAAGCCAAAAGAAAAAGAAAATCAATTTGCCATTTTCTAGCTACAAAATCATGCTGCATATAAGCACAGTCATTAATCAATCTTAAACAAATTTGTAGCCTAAACTTACATGACAATTAGCCTGAGATGTGATTTCTCTTTCTTATTGCATAAATGCATTGTGATTCATGGTAACATTTGTATTTATCATGCTTGTGGTATCACCACCTCAGAGGATAAGTCATAAGAAAACTTTTCATTATGTTTGATATTATAACACCATCAACTATATTTTAACCTTAAGAGAGCCTTATTTGCTTCATTGTAACCTTAAACCATACCGGTATGTAATATCATCACATTTCTTGCCTTCTGAGATGCTTATAGAAGTTATAGTCATGCCTTTATACTTTAAGAATATTCTTTTGATTTCTATCAATGTTTTCTCATATATTTTCTTTGTGGAAAGGGCATCCATCTGATATACATGGAGAGATATGGCTTCTTCTTTCCAATAATGATGTGTGCATGATTATTTGAAGTCATAGAAATTTCAGTCATTTGCTGCTGATGACAACCAAGCCACACTTTTTCAACATGGTATTGAGATATTAGTCAGATTATTTTCCCCCCTATTTACTTCTTCATATCTTTTTGTCTCCCTATGCACAATTAATTGTAGCCAAATTTTTATATTTACTGAACCACTTCGGCATAGTTTAAACAATCAAAAAACAATGTTTTGGCCTGTTACATACCGCATAATTTACTGTGAAAATGAACCCCTACATCGATTCTCCAGAAATATTTTTTTATAAAACTAAAAAATTCTTCAGAAAACGTTATATTTAAAAAAATTGGCTACATTTTACTTGGACATTATTTATATTATAATGCAATGTAACCTCTCTCCTCATGCATGCTCTTTATCCGGCGGTGTTCCTGTTGCGCTTGTCTGTTGTTGTTTTTAAAAAAAATCAAGTCAAGGTAGTGAAAAAGCCTTGTAGTAATCATCGTGGTCAAAGTGCATAAACTGTAACCATAGCAATTACTCAAAAAATGGTTATGATATTCTGATTAAATTTGATATACATGTTGCTAGAGACATTAAGCACATGTATAGTAAGGTGTATAACTTTGGCTTCAATAATTGGCAAGTTACACCCCTTGTTCAATTAAAGAAGAAAAAACAAGAACAGACAAGCACTTGTGTTGGCTCTGTGGTGCTCTTGTTAACCTTTGTGTTTCCTGTGCTTTCAGAACTTCCCGGGAATTTAGGCGAGATAACTAGTAAAGTATCCGAGCTTCCTGGTAAAATAGCGCAGGGAATGGGTGGGGTAACGGAGAAATGTTCTCTGCAGTAACCTAGCAGGGGCTACTTATGTGAGCTACAACATTGCGTTCTGCTGTAAGTTTGGATATGCTTTCGCCGTGTCACTATGCGTTGTCTGTTTTCAATCCCAAATCCGATCCACCTAAATTGCGCTGGTTCACAGACTGGGGTTAAATTGAAAAGGCGAGGCAGCAAATTATATACTCTTTTTTGCAAAATATTTTTGGATATCTGAGGAATCGGGTGAACAAAGTTTTAAAATTAATACACTAATTAACCTACTGTTAAAAAATCTTTTGGAATCTAGGCACATGTATGTGTTCATTTTGGAGTGTAGTTTCGCAACAAAGAGAACTGAAATTTACAATAATTTGGCTGCCATCTCCTTTTAAAACAAATGACGGTTTCCTATGTCCATGTTTTCACATCTTCCAAATTGATGATATTGTCTGCAATACACTGATTTAACTAGAATATTTGAAATTGGGAGTAAAATGGCAATAACAGTTAACTGATGATAGAACCATTAATTTCATAACATGGACATTATGATTATATAACCATAAATACTGATTTGATGCAGTTTATTACATTAAGACAAAACAAAATCATCATGAATATAACATATCTCATTTTTTGTTCAGTCTGTGAGCCCGTATCATGAATGCACTTTTATAGGCCCATGGATTTATTTCAATCAGGCATGGAGTTCAGTTGCTTTGAGTGTTTTACCTTAGATGTTACGTAGGAGGTGGTTTGGTCTTGAAATTACTTAATGTAATTTCACTTAAGGTATTTATTTAATTTTTCTTTTTTTACATGATTGTGCCCATAGGAAAATAAATGACGCCTTCCAAAACTATATTTGGTTTGAATGGAAAGAGAATACTGATGGCAAAGATTGGGTTTCCTTGAAAGCAGGCACAAATCAGTTATGCTTCTAAGACCACTAGGAAATGAGAATTTATGGCAAAATCAGATGGCAAATATGAGCCTTGATGTGGGTAAAGATGGTTTCTTAATGGTGTGGCAGGCATTAACAGTGATGGATGGGCAACATTTCTGCAGGGGGTGGAGATTTGAGGCAACTTAAGTTGATCATGAATTCCATGGCTATTTTCTGCATCCCATTTAGTTTTTGTTTTCCATGTATGACAAGCTTTATTTTGTGATCCTTGCATGTCTCATTAGTTTGAACATAAGCTTTGTAGATGATTATTTTATTATTTTATCAGTTTAGGATTACGATGAAATGATTATACAACATGAAGGTACTTGTATCTGTGTTTGAGAAATCTATTTAAAAAAAAGTTGAGCTGCACACTTCTAAGGGCAGCCCTTAGCAGTTCCTCGTAAAAACATATGTTTTTTTACTCCTGAAATTTTAAGAATTAATTTGCTCAAAAGAGATTACGGTAGACCTACTAAGAAGGATACATTGAATATTTGTATTTGATGATGAGAACCATAGCAGTGTGGACCATGAGTATTCAGTTTTGTGTTGATTAAGATGCGGAAGCCATCCCCTACTAGCTTCGCTTATCTTTGACTTTACGGTCCACCATTTAGATAATTAGCCCACTAAAAGCATGAGGATAATTGTGAGGAAAGCAGTCGTTGCTCTACTGGAACCATTATTGTTTCCTTTGTTTTGCTGTTATAAAAACACTTTTTCTGCACGTACAAAATACTTTGTGTGCATTACCATGTATATGTTAAGTAATGCTCTTGTAATGTATTGAATTGACATATTGCACGGATGTCTAATGGCAGAATAGCGTGAAAGTATACCATTTTCATTCAGTTCTATATCACCATTTAGTGTGAATGTTGTAGCACACATTATTTTTTTTAGATATATGCCTGATGTCAAGAATATGTTGGATTAAACATTAAAACAGTTTATGTATTGAAATTTTGTTCAAGTGAAAAAAAACTGTACAGTTGTTTTTAAATAGTATTAATCTTTATATAAATTAAATTGCTATATGCAATGTAAAATCTAAGAAAAACAGCTGTTTAGTAGTTCATTTATTTGTGTATCAAGGGAGGTAAATACTGTTTATTATACTTGCTTGTTTTCTATGTTAAAGGGTTGTACATACTGTATTACATTGACCTTGATTTCTATCGAAAAGGTATGAACATTTTGTATGGCCTATTTAATTTCTGTTTAAACGGGAGAAAACTTTGCAAGGCCTGACTTTCTTTATTTCTGTTTCAAAGGGATGTGATTTTTGTACTATCTTCTTACCTTATTTTATTATGTCTCCCCCTCTCTGGGGGAGACATATTGTTTTTGCCCTGTCCGTCAGTCCGGTAGTCCGGTAGTCCGGTAGTCCGTCAGTCCGTCAGTCCGTCAGTCCGTCCGTACGTCACACTTCGTTTCCGATCGATAACTGGAAAACCGCATGACCTAGGATCACCAAACTTGGTAGGGAGGTTGGTCATGAGGTGTAGAAGATCCCTATTGTTTTTGGGGTCACTAGGTCAAAGGTCAAGGTCGCGGCGACCCCCAATGTAAAAAACATTTCCGCTCAATATCTTGACAATGGTTTGACCTAGGTTCACCAAACTTGGTAGGGAGGTTGGTCATGAGGTGTAGAAGATCCCTATTGTTTTTGGGGTCACTAGGTCAAAGGTCAAGGTCGCGGCGACCCCCAATGTAAAAAACATTTCCGCTCAATATCTTGAGAATGGTTTGACCTAGGTTCACCAAACTTGGTAGGGAGGTTGGTCGTGAGGTGTAGAGGATCCCTATTGTTTTTGGGGTCACTAGGTCAAAGGTCAAGGTCGCGGCGACCCCCAATGTAAAAAACATTTCCGCTCAATATCTTGAGAATGGTTTGACCTAGGTTCACCAAACTTGGTAGGGAGGTTGGTCGTGAGGTGTAGAGGATCCCTATTGTTTTTGGGGTCACTAGGTCAAAGGTCAAGGTCGCGGCGACCCCCAATGTAAAAAACATTTCCGCTCAATATCTTGAGAATGGTTTGACCTAGGTTCACCAAACTTGGTAGGGAGGTTGGTCGTGAGGTGTAGAGGATCCCTATTGTTTTTGGGGTCACTAGGTCAAAGGTCAAGGTCGCGGCGACCCCCAATATAAAAAACATTTCTGCTCAAAATCTTGAGAACGGTTTGACCTAGGTTCACCAAACTTGGTAGGGAGGTTGGTCATGAGGTGTAGAAGATCCCTATTGTTTTTGGGGTCACTAGGTCAAAGGTCAAGGTCGCGGCGACCCCCAATGTAAAAAACATTTCCGCTCAATATCTTGAGAATGGTTTGACCTAGGTTCACCAAACTTGGTAGGGAGGTTGATCATGAGGTTTAGAAAACTCCTATATTTTGGGGGGTCACAAGGTCAAAGGTCAACGTCGCTGTGACCTCTAATGTAAAAAAATATTTCCGTGCAATATCAGGAGAATGCTTTGATCTAGGTTCACCAAACTTTGAAGTGAGGTTGGTCATGATGTCTAGTTGATTTTGCAATCAGTTGGTCAAAGGTCAAGGTCACTGACCTTGAGGTGAAGAACCGGTTTCTGCTCAATAACTCAAGAACGTTTACACCCAGGAACTTCATACTTGGTATGCCAGTTAGTCATGACTAGTTGATGGCCCCTATTGATTTTGGGATCCATCATTGATTATTTCTCACCTACGACCACACAATGGGGGAGACATGCGCTTTTTCAAAAAAGCAATCTCTAGTTTACTTTGGGACCCTCTTTCTTATTTCTAAATAAGGGTGATGAATCTTGTATGATCTACTTACTATTATGGGAGGTAAATGTGGTAAGTCCTACTTAATCCACTTCTATTTAAAAGGGAGGTAGATATTGTCTTAACCACTTTCTATGCTTCTATTCAAAAAGGGTTTATCTCTTGAATGATCTAATTTTAAAGGGATGCGACCTTTGTATGACCTTACTCTATTTCTTTTTAAAAGGGAGATGAATCTTGTATGTTTTCAGGGTGTGAACTTTGGGGCCGTACAGTGTACGTGCAGTGCTGAAAACCGGCAATTATCTCCTATCCTCAAACCACAAGCCAGCTGGGGACCAGTCCTTTCTTAACTCTGGCTTGTACTTCATATTTGTGTGGAATACATTTTGTGTATATTAAAAATGTATAAGAATTAGGGTTAAGTTATTTTCAAGAATTTAAAAGTGAAACTACATGTAATAAAGTTTTGAAATATAATTTTGGAAAAAGCGAGAGAACAAATTTAGATGCAAAGTGAATTGAAAAATTGTTGAACATTATTTTATGATGCGGTTTAATCATCATTTTCTTTTCTGATATCTTAATTGTTCAATTGAGCTGCTCGAAATTGAAATATAAGTTAAGCTAACAAATACAGTTTCACATGCAGTGGTCAAATTTTTTTTCGTTGTTCACTTACACAGTTATAAATTACTTTATTTGTGAAGTAAGTCAATGTTAGCTGAAGTACTGTGTCCCCAGACTGCACAACCAGAGTCTCTGGAACACTTGAAATATGCAAGCTTTTGTAAGCCCTACTGTCTACCACCCTTTGTGCAAAATACCCCAACCCTATACTAAAAATTCTCGCTCTCTTAAGGTGGCAAGCTGGTGCTTTCATTGTTATTTGACAGATTGAATTAATTTACTATTGTCAGTTAAGGAAATATCTGGTAAGATAGTATGAATGTACTGTAAGCCATCTAGCCAACGCTAGCCTAGATTTTCTGATTGCTGTTGTGTTTGTAGTGGATTTTGTTCCCTGAAGCAGATTTAGTTGACTCCCATTAAACTTTAAGAAGTGTCTTGTTTGTCTGATTAGCTGGGTTAAGTTCGAAAATTCAATCTCAAACCAGAGGGGAAAGAGGAAAAGATTAAGTTAGTTCTCAAATCTTCTGGGATCATGTATTCACAAATATGCAGATTTTTTGTTCACAGAAAACACTGTTTAATTATTTGAAATAAGGAGTTTTCACAGTGATCAATGATTAATTATTTGAAATCAAAAGTTTTCACAGTGATCGTTTTCAGAGCGTTCAAAACTGCTGAGCTCAATGATCATGCACTGTACTGAGCACATTGAAGGGGAGACAATTTTATCTGCTGTCAATCATTATATTTCAACTTTAGTATTGTAGCTCTGTATGTAAATAATTTAAGTATGTTATATGATGCTACATATAGTGGGCCATGGTGGCGATCTCAGTCTCATGGTATTTTTCCGTAAACAAATCAGAAGTGACTATGTGACTCAAGAGTATTTTGTGCTTTAAAGGACTGGTATTCTCTTGTTCTTCATCATTTGTATATGTGTCAATTATGTATTTCCTCTTAAGGTTTGTGTGACACAGTGGTCATTGTAATTTGATTATATTTCTCGCCTTTGGGTCAAATTGACAGTTTATTTGACACTTAATCTCACAATTTCTTAGCACCCGACAATTATTTTCAACAATAAACCTAGAGCCTAAGTACAGACATGACATAAAATGATATTTTCCGTGTACTTGAAGTTGTTTTGTCATTATATTGTTATATTTCTGGCCTTTTCTACAATAGATGAATTGAATCAATCAAAATGAAGTTGGAAACTGCCCTCAGGAAGATAGTAAAAGGTTTTGTTACCATGGTAACTTTTTTTATTCGAGACAAGTGTTTCCTAAAAGTGTTGACAGCATTTCGTTTGGCGGCATCATTAGTGCTTTTTAAGATATTGGTTTTCTTGAATAAACTTTAGCTAATTGTCTTGTCATGATTAATTACCAGAAATAATAGACCTCAGGCACACACTCATTCCTCAAGACAGTTTTAAAGGTTCTGATGTATACAACTATTTTATGGAGAATTCACCATTGAGATAATCATTTGAAACTGTTTTGAATTTATTAAATTATACTAATGTGTTAACACTCCTGATATGAGATTAAATTTGTAAGTTATTTTCTTCATTTAATGTAATGATATGAAAGTCAGTGTAAAGTTATAATAACATTGGTCATTTATCAAATGATGGCTGCAAATGCCCTGTGCATGCAATTCTATGAAGGAAAGTTACTTTATATGTTTAGGCTGCATTCAACTACTTTTTAAAATTAGAATAATTATTATAAACCATCAATTGAAGATATGACCAATACAAATTGAATTGTATTTAATCATTTTAGATTTATTCTGGGATTCAAATTATTTATTTATTGATATCATATTCCTGTGTTTTTTAAAAGTTTTCAGTATGAAATGCTCTTAAGGGAAATATGTTAATATGTAATTGTGTTTAAATTAATGTCTTAAGTTATGGACCATATAAGATATTTTATTTTGTTGTGATATTACATGTTTTTTATTTCTTTTATTGCTTTTCCTCATTTCTAAACATATCAGATATGTGCGGACAGATATATTGTCCTAAATTGTTCAAATATACTCACAAACTGTCAATCTCACATTGTGCAATAAGTTTTATGTTGAGATTTATTTAATTTTGTACTAATTTTCCTACAGTTAGTTTGATGCAGTTGTAAAGAGGTGCATTTTTTGCATTCCTTGATTGTTTGTATAAGACTTCAACTTAACAAATGTTAGATGCATTGAAACTGTATGTATGATCTGTGTTCTTCATCATATTCTTGTTCATCCTTTCTGAGAAAAGTATTCAGACTTATGCACCAGTAAATTGCAACCACGAGCCCCCAGGTCCGGGAAATAGCATTCCAGCCAATCCCGGGTAAAATCCCCACCCTGTGGGGACACTGCTGGTAAAATCAGCATATGCCCCCACACCCCTGGTAAGGCTCATTCCTTGCTGTTTTTGGCGCAGAAACAAAAACACCTCACTCACACCTGAAAGGTGAAAACACGGCCCATTTCCCCTGCTATCACCGGTATACCCCTGGACCTGGGGGGGGCCGTGGTTGCAATTGACTGGTGCATTATAATATTACAATCAATGGACCAGTGTATCTATCCTATGGCTTACTAATATACAAATGTTTGATAACTGTTCATGCTTTTGCATCAATGAAGTAGGTAAATATAATTATTTGCACATTTAGATAAAAAAAATTCAAAAACGGAAACTTAATTGACCGGCTATTTGTCTAATGTATTATAATGTTATAACCATTCCATTTTCAAAATGTCAGAAATCAATAAAAAATTATGCTTCCAAATCTTAAGCTTAAAACTTAAAAAAGAGTACATGTTTCTAATGCATGGTGGTTGATCAACATTCATTATGCCTCAGAAATGCCTTTTTTCATGTTCTTGTGTTTGAATTAACTCTGTTTATTGCACCTTGCATCTACCGTATTTTTCCTTTTTCTAATAGTAATGCTTACTCTGATTAAAAACATGAAGAGAGAGCTTATTTTTCTGTACGATGATATATCTGTCAGCCATTTTGTTTACTATAAACCTATACCCTTAAGCACTACTCTATATATGGGTTACACACCACCAATTCTTGAGTTTCTTGAAAATTACATTAGTAGGGGGTGTCTATCAGGAGTCAGGACAAATACTGTATTTGCATTGTTATTTTGTTAAAATGAAAATCTTAAACATACGATATTGTCTGAATAGAATTATTTGCTATGTTGTTCTATTTGCTGCATTTTACAAACATTCCAACATTTCATGTTTCTGACTTTAAATCACTTAAAAGAGAGTGAGGCATTCAGAGATAGACCCTGGAGTTCTTTATTTATTGTATACTTAGAAATAATTTAACTGATTTTGTGGAAATGTAGTATTGATGATGTCATCTATTTTTTGCTAAGTTTATGTAAATTTATGATTAAATGCATTAAACTTTGATCTGATCACAATACTGGTATTACAGTAAATGCGTAAGAAGTCCTGATCTTCTCTAAAGCTTGTACTCATTCTATGTTTTAGGATAAAAGTGTTCAAAGAATCCATTTTTACTTTGCAGAATTTGTTATGTTTGTAATTATTACAACTCCAATTCTGTTCAAGAGTGAGTATGTAGATCTGCTAATTTGTGACTTATGATGTTGTGTCATCAAATTTTCCTGTCTCGATTGTTAAGACTTAAATAGCCCATTATTTCATGCTTTAATAACCCACATATACATGACAACCAGGTGTGAAGCTAGCGTAACATCAGTTGCAAAAGTGAAAATTATTGCCAAAAAATGCAAAACTGATGAAAAATGGTAGGCCAAATGTGGTGAAGCCTATTGACTCTTTAGCTGATGCATTACCAGCAGTTGGCCTACCTACCACGTACCCTATCAGCTAATACAATGAGTCCAATCATACACTTTACAATACCAGGGATGTGCTTTGTCAGCTGATTTCCGCAGATCTAATGGCACAAGGGACAAAAAAAAAGATATTTTTCGTTTTCACCAATTAAAAAAATGTTAACTTACTGCTTTTGCTTGTTACATTATTAGTTGTTAGAATTGACACCGAGTTTCAGCCCTTGGATTAGCTGCATGGGCAATCACATCCCTGAATTGAGTTACGTACGGTACATAGTAACTTGAATGCTGCATGTTCAGGGTAATTCACCTTTTCACTTATAAATTCCTGATGGAAGAGAGAGAACTACTATTTTAGTATAGAGGTATGATGTACATGTTCAGTCACTGCATATTGAACGAGCTGAAATTGGACGCAGGTCAAACATTTACATTTTGAGAAACAGTTTTCCCTCTCTTCCATCCCTACTTAGACAAGTTGGACAATATGTGGTGGCCAACCCCTATAAGTTATAAACCTGGTATACATAATATGATAATAATTACACTGTGTATAAGATCACAATTCATCATAGTTCATCGCATATATGTAGGAGATGTATTTTGTAGATGAACACACATGCTTGATGTATTGTTGTATATAGATCTTTTACTTTATTGTGCATTGTTGACATTATTGTCATTGTTTATGATCAGTTACTTTGTTTTCATTTATTTACAAATAAAATGTTCACAAAATTATCGGTCTCTTTTTTAATGTTTGTTTAGAAGAAAGAAGTTCAGAGATGTTATAAAAATGCTGGTACAATTGAGCCAAACTGAATCCTTCATGTTACCATGTGACATGCAGTTGTGTAGCAAGTCCCATCTCTGTTTAAAGTCTATATGGAGTAATGCCCCCTGGCAAATAGAAAACTACAAAGGTTTTTGTCTACAACCAAATTAATTAATTATATTTGAATCAAGTTTATTACATAGGCTTAAAATCCCAGTCAGTAAAATAACGAATGAAAAGTGAATTTTGGTGTCAAATAACACAAGACAAAAGTGGTTCAAATTATATTATGAAATTCAATGCTACTCACAAGAAGAAAATCATTACGCTGTATTGAACAATAACAATGGCACTTAATTGTCATTGGAAAATAGAATGCTAAGACATTTAATAAAAGTTTGTGTTTTTAAATGTTACTAATATTCTGTATTCCATACTGCATTTTAGCTATTTACTCTTCAGCTTTGTCATATAATCTTTCTTTTTTTCTGTTACTGATTATTTTGAAAGGGACATTTCTGATTCAACACATTTAATGGATACATTTTTGGAATGACAAGTTTATTTCAAGTTTGGTAAATTGAAGGACAATTATAATGAAAGCCATTAAAGAAGAAACAAGCAGTTGCACATGGATTAAGTGGTGGACGTTTGTATTTGCCTTGAGCATGGGCACAGCTGGGGCTGACCTCACACCATCAGGTTACAATGTTTGTTTGTTGCTTTTTCAATAAAATCTGTTTTTCTTTTATTTTTTATAGCCTCTTTGTAGTTTGAATGTAACTTGAATCATCAGACCTCCAGGGGGCATAATTATGAATAGTCTCAAGTCTGAGTTGAAATTCAAGTGGCAGAATTGTAAATTTAATTTCATTGCAACTAAAATTTCTTCTAGTTAAGTACTGGTAATGATATTAGCTGAATTTTAATACTTTTCAATGTTGTACAAAAATCTACATTTATCTTTATAAAGCGAATGAAATGAATAGGATTCTATATTATTTGATGATTATTTTCCAATTCTGAGTCTAGACTCGGACTTGAGACTGTTTGTATTCATTGGCCCAGGCCAAAGCTAAGAAACTTATTCAAGAAATTAATATGAAACCTGTACTAATAGTGTTCAATGACAGTGTACATAATACAGTGTAGCAAGACCCAGCACATTGATTGAAATATCTATCGAGTTAAATGCTCCTATTGACAAACAAAAATGGACAAGCATCAGTACCTGCTTAGTAAGGTATGTTTTATTTCTATTTATAATTTCTTCTTAATGAACAAACGGGATCATCCGTGAAATGGTCTTTGAAAGAAGTATCAGCTTCTTGCCCAAGTGATTATATTTATGTTTTTGATGACAACGGTTTTTTAAAATGTCTTCTGATGCTCATAATGTCAAAGGCAATGTTTTAACGCCAGATGCTATAATAAGCTACTAACTTTCCTAAAAAAATAGTACCGGTAGTATTTTCGCATTCTCTCTCACTACCATTTTCAAATAACTTTTTTTCTCAATTTTTACTGCAAAACAGGGATTTAGAATAGTAAGTTTTGGGTATTTAAAGAGCGGATTTTAATTTGATTTGCCTATTGATGATGCAAACTGTGTGTGTATGAATCCTTTGCCTTTGTATGATCCAACCCTTAGTAGTAAATTCCACGTTGATACGTTAAAAATATTACACTGATCGTTCAATGATGGTGGCACTGACAGCTGCCTTTGCTGAGTGAAGTCATTTGACAGCAGGCTATAGATGTTATACTTAAGTCGTAATTCACTTGGTGAGACGTAATTCACTTGGTGAATTTGGGCAGAGCAAAAGTCACAATCATTCAATGCTTCAAAAATAATAAAATGCTAAGCCCATGCAATTGCAAACAGTAGTGTAATTACCATTATATTTTTTAACATGTACTGTGTCTTATTTGAAAGTAATAAGAGATTGGTATACAGTAAAACTGCGATCGCTTGAGGACTCCGGGGTCCGTGCTGAAACTTCGAGGGAACCGATGTTTCGAACGACCCGTGTTTCAATTTTCCAGTCTGTTATGATATATCTTTCAGTGTACTCTTAAGTCTGAAGTCGTTAACCGCCTGTTTACTACGACACCGATTATGTGTGGAAATGGCTCATATTTTCAAATGCTGTCGAATACTAAATGAAAAAACAATTATAAATAAATAAATAGTTATGTTTATTATTACAAAAAGCATATTTTCTAAACAAGCAACATTTATATAATTATGACAGTACATATTATGGCCTTAGTCAGATTTAAGTTTTGCAAAATCAAGGATTGATGATGGGCACATCTTGTCTGTCTGGCGAAACTGTTAATTATCTTCTCAATTGCCCTTACCAACTTTTAGCAGTCATGCGTAAACAGTGATAAATGGGTTTTCACACCTTATGAAATTTCCTTTCAACTGTCATTCAACTTTAACATTTTAACAACTAGCTATTGTTTGTTCATTTTGAAACACCCGGTTGGGGGAAAAAGTATGAAATTATGACCTTGAGGGAGCCATAAGATTTTGAGCATGATTTAAGTGCGTTTGGGACCGGATGTTGTGCTCGCATACTCAAGTTTTTCTGTTTCGATGCAGCGTCAGTATATTTTATATGAAAATAGAACGAGCGCCACCCTCGAGGGACCACCAGTTCTCAAACGCCCGCCAGTTCTCGAACGACTGCCTGTTCGAAGGATCGCAGTTTTACTGTATATGGATTAATTTCTCAGAACTTTTTTTTGCATTATTCTGTCAATCAGTCTTCATTGACTTGGGCTAATTGACTAAGAATCCTTATTTTCTGTCATTTGTTTTGACCTGTATTCAACAGACACACTGTGGCACTACAGTAAAGTGTTTAATTGTTTATAATTTCATCCTCTCTCTCAATTACGGTCCAGTCTGCTTGACTTTTGAGATACCTTGATAGATGAACATCATTACTCCTGATTCCAATCCAACTAAGTGAAATATTTGCTGACAGCTTGATTTAATAAATTTAATTACCAGTAATATGTTATTATTTTAAAGCTATTAGTGAATGTATTTTGGATTGAAGCCCTTATGGTATAAAAATGTGACATGTATACTACATCATATCAAATCTTAAAAGTTAATACGAATTTATAAGCACAGTATTAAAATAATATGTTTCAGGAATTTCTGGTCTAGCTTGCACTGCAGCAGGAACTGTGGGAACTAAGAAAACGTTAGATGCAAGCAGTTATCCTAGTGGTCCAGATGACAATACTGGTATGTGTCTCGATCTAACCACAGGTAGTTCAGTCTGGGGTCTAAAATGATATTTTGTTTGCGATTTAGAACCCATACATCTGTGTGACAGCTCTTGTTAAAAAATAAAATAAATTATTATTGTATTTAGCTGCTTATAAGAGGTTTACATTTGATAAATTAATACATCCCCACCCTGTTCCTAAATAACTTGCCCAACATCTTTTATTTGGGCCTTGGCAGGAAGTGGTAACAGTTTGTGGTATTTGGTGATGAAATTCATATATAGCACCAATATCTTTTATTTGAAAAAAGTGAACCATACCATCTGCACACCCACCCAATACTTCCAGAAAATGCAGCTGTCTTAATTGCCTATTTGCAGGTTTTTCATATCTAGTAGAAGATCCCGTCTACACTTTCCCCTGCTGTGGTATTATTTCAAAATGGGAATTTATCGGGAATAAAACAGGAACCTTGCAGTTACATGTCTGGCGAAGAATGGATACAAGGACATATTTACTTATTGGAGAAAATTATTGCCCTGTCGAGGGTAAATATGACTTTTTTTACTTGCTGAAATATACAATAATTTATATGGTATCACAATTTTATGAATATGACGGTATTTTTGTACAGTTTGTCTACAATAATACAGTTTGATGACAATAATAAAGTTTGACTACAATGTCCTTCCAGTTACCCTTAAAATTATTCAAATACAGCAGAGTAATATGTGACTAAAAAAACATGAGAAATCTAGGCTGAGCTTAGTCTTTAAAGGGTCTTGTGACAGGTCACACAAAATCACAATCTTTAGAAGTCTTTGATGACAATTTGTGGAAAATCACAATCTTTAGAAATCTTTGACATTTCGCAGCAAATTCTGTGTAATCACCAACACTACTTGAGAAGTGTATCGGAGTGATTACCATCACTGTCAGGTCTCTGTGGATGCTTAGTGGTACAGTAACAACATTCTGATTGATTGTCAGAGATCATTAAACTCTTTTCCTGGTCAAAGACTTAATTGCCTAGTTAGATGTTTTGGACATCCTCCCAATCTGCTGTATTCTGATCAAGTGACCTAGTTTGAAATTTAAAACATTCATTATAGTTTGATATAAAAATAAGTTTATCAATATAGGTCTTAAAAAGCATGCCACAAGTCAGCCAACGCATGCCACAAGTCAGCCAAGGACCTTGTGAATTATAACAAAATCAGAACTAAATTAATTTATGCAGGCTGAACTTTCAGCCAAGAAAAATATTGCATGTGCCCTTGCAGTTCCAAAAATCTTGTGAACCTGCATGGAGTGCTGTGTGATTACCATCACTTATATTACGCCTCCAATATAAATGACGCAACGCCATTGGTCCAGGACTGGTCAGGCAGTGACCCCATATTTTTCCATATTGGGTCACCAAATTTATTTTGTACAAAAATGGCGTCAATTTTTCAATTCCAATGAATATTCTGATGAATACAATGTAAATAACACATTTAAACATGTAAACAGGTTGTTGACGTGATATATACGTTACAGGGTTACGGTATTAGGTGACCCTGTAACTTTTAATACATCAGAGGCCCATAAACTGTAAGTAAAGAAAATTCTCAGTGAAATTTCCATTCAAATCATGATATGCCATGACATTTTTTTAATTTTCAGTTGGTTTCAATAAATGCCTTATCACTAAATATGACAGAATATTGGTGAGGAAAGGGGATTTTATCGGATGGTAAGACAAACTTTTGAATAGATATGTAGATAATGTGTCTTTCTTAGCTGTCTAAGAAAGTTACGAGGTTAAGCCTTCGAGGGTGTCATTGGCATCAGCTTTACGGCCATTTTCATCATGCCAAAACTTAAAGTTGACCTTATTTTGTAAACTAGGAACCTGTTAAAAAATTATTACATGAAACATGGTCGTCATGGTTACAATAACTGTGTGAAACAAGTTGATGGTGATGATGCATAGCGTTTTTTTTCCGTCCATATTTTTCATTTACGAGTTCTATCCGGCACAGATGCAGATTCTATCCATAAAAATCGCAACATAGGTGAGTACATCTCAGCATTTTTTTGCCTTTTTACTCTCTTTTGGGGTTTTGGAAAATATCTTTATTTTAAAGAATGTTCATTGACTGTAAATTAATTGGTATTTAAGAGATGCCGTTTTACGATCGTATCAAATTAACCAATAAAAAATGAAGAAATTTCACATGAAAAATATAGACGACCAGCAGAAACTGTGTTTTTTGTTTCTATTTTTGAATTATCACTTATTCTAACATAATAATTATATAAATGCATGGCAGTTTTATACTAAGAACCATGCTTTAAGTTAATCTTAACTCAATGTATAATCATGTTTGAGGACTTACTTTCGTTTTATAACTTTCATATGTGAATAAGGGAATTAGGTATTTCCTTCATATTTATTCATACTGGACGATCTTATCATGTATCTCGAGAGTAACTAGTAATTAAAATGTCTGGGAGTGCCTTAAGCGATAATGATCCCTGCGTTTCCTCGTACCATGGGTTATTATTGCCCCCGATGTATTAACATAAAAAAATATTATTTTGCATATATTTAGCCATGATGAAAATGTTTGTTTTCGGTTAGCAGACCTACCCTCAAAAATTTGCGTCGAACCTAAAAATGTTTCAGCATCACTCATATGGTCAGTTTAGCAGTTAAAAGGAATTATGAAATTCAAATTACGAACTTATGTGTTACTAGAATTGATTTCATGATGACAGTTTTGTTATTTTTCATTCAGGACTTTGAAGACGAACATACTTTGGATAAGTAGTAATAATATAAGATATAATTTATATATTGGCGATTTGCATCATTAGAAATTATTCGGTGTTATATGTGTTGATTGAAATTTACTTCTTTTTAAATTTTTCATTCCGCGTGAAAACAAACATACAAAAACAGCATATCAAATCTTGGATAGCATACGGTGCAAGTGACAAAATATATCTGGTCCTAATTTCTATACAGCTGTTCATAATAGATAGAATCCAGAGCTTCGCTGATATGTCAAGCAGGGACTTCATTTCCATCCCTTTTTATCCCAAAGGTTATATACAAAAGCAGAAAATTAAATAATACCTTCTTTGAAAAGATAAATGTAATTATCAGGATGTAAATAGCTAAATAAATATTAAGGTTTCTTTTGCATGGTATTTGCTGTCAGAATTATTATGGCTGTTTTATTTTCATTCATTTAGATGAATAAAAAGATACGGGGCTTTCATTTTTTGTTTTGTTTTTGTCAATAGTTAATAAAGTCATTTCTAAGGTATCAAATCACATCATACTTACAGCACTTGCTGTATGTTAAACCGATTTATACTTCGGCATTCCATTTTTCAATGTAAACACGATGGATAAAGTCCGTATCGGTGCCGGATAGAACCCACAAATAATATGTATGAAAAGAAACCACTGCATCATCACCGTGAAGTCCTATCACTCAGGCTGAAGCAGTTTGTTATGTTATGCCTATCATTTGTGTTGGCAACTGCTAGGGGTGATCTTGTCCTAACTGAGATGTGAGTGATATCTAAATGGTGAGAGAATGCTCAGAAATGTTGGATACTTTTGTAAAATCAAGTGCCAGAAGGCACAAAAGGGTTTGGACAAACTTCACCACTTTTCTGCATTGCCCCTACTCATTGCTAATCAAAATAGTATAACTGTCTCATTTCAATGTACATTATTTCAACGATATGAGGATTTCTGCTTCAAAAATGTTGTGTTCAGTTTACAAATTTAAAACCAAGTAAAATATTCAATTAACTAGCAGCTCTTAACTGATGTTTAAATAATGATGTCGCAAATTTCTGGTTAAGGAAATTTTAAAACTTATAACTTAATTTGGCATAGTAAGTTCATGTTAATTAATTTCTGTCATAAAGGGGTCTTTGTATGTGCATTAATTAATAAAAAAGTGAATTGCTTTCAAAGTTCTGATACTCAAAACCCTACCAAAACGGTGTTGAATACTTGTCTTGTTTTTTCAGGCATAACCTCGGCATTGAGACCTTAGCGTATGATTCAGAACACTTTAACGGCACAGCTCTACACAACATGTTCAAGCGTGTTGACATAGGAGACAAGTTCCCGGGTGACGTTCATGACTGGAGTCAAACAGCCGCGTATAACGACAGAGACTACCCTATCCGAGCAACATATGAACGATGTAAATACTTGTGATTATTTTCTTTTGCTTTGTAATATGTAAGATTTTGTCTCTGGTATTAAGTTTAACTCACATGATATGTAAAACATTTTTATTTTGCCATTGAAACTATTGAAGATATTGACAACTAAGATAAGATTAGCATTGCACTGCTTAAAACAACTCAAAGTGTTTACAGTGTGTTTTCACACCCGTTTAATCCTTCTCGGAAAGTTCTATCAAGGATACTTATATTTGCTGAGCAGAAAATATGGAACACCTATTAAACATAAAACCTGGCATTATTATAGGCCCTACCAAACCCTGTCTATCACTACAGAGAGTTGAACCCTGTCTATCACTACAGAGAGTTGTCTGGTGATAAAGGCTGGTGGCTGCTTCTCAAAGAAGGCACAATTCTTCACCTCTCAAATCAATGTTCACCTGAGTTTAGCTGAATTTGATAGAAACACATGAGAGTCCTTCTTACTTTAGTAATTGAGCTGATTTAAAAAAAAATGCTTTTGAATAAATATATGAGGTGCAGTCATAACGTTCCCAGACCACCTCTGTACTAATGTCAGTTTTTGAAGTGGAAAAAATAAAAACTTAACATAGCAAATAAACTTAACTCACACCCTACTGATCACTTCATACAGAAATGACTTACTGCAAACGTTCACTTTCAAACTGAAAACATTATCTATGTCAACTACCAAATTGAGATGATCAGTTCGGATTTTTTTGACTCCCTATAGAATAAGTAAACCAATAAATAAAAGGACCTGCATGTCTGAAGTATTGCACATGTTTTTTACCGTTCCTTTAAGACTTGTATGTTATGACCTGAATTAGAATAGTGCTTTCCAGGGGGCAGCAAAGGGCAGCAGGGAATAAAAGTTGTTTATTCTAAGCCAGGCTGGAAAGCTTAAACAGCTTAGCAACACACACATGGCTGGTTTCTAGCAGGCTGGTTTCTAACAATAAAAGTCAGGCAACCTAACAATTCCTTGTTAAATTTCAGCTGTACCTCCATCAATTTCCTTGAATGATATGTCAGTCCCAGACTACTTAGTTCGTGGCAGGACGGTTGGCCGTATAACATACCAGGATACAGATTACATGGACAATAGCTCCCTCGTTGTTGTAGCAAAGTCTTCATCGCCTTTCTACACCACTGATCTTCCTTCAGGTATATATACTACTTTGTTATAAAGTCATAGTTTTATTGATAACAGTTTGTATTCTTACCTGACTTATAATAAATTAACCGTCAAAAGTTTGATAGCAGGTCAAATTTTCTTCAAGTTATTTTGATTTTTTCCCCTCACTTTTGTATGTTGCTGAATCTTTTACCAAGTTTTCTAAACTCTGAAAAAACATGTTCTTAAAGTCAAAACGATAAAAGTAAGAGATAATGCATTGAAAACCGAAGGGACAAGCTTAACAACCAACAACCCGCTATTATCACTTAATGATCTCATGCCAAACCGACATTTATCTGCTGTATTTTTAATTGTTGATTTATAGTTTTTGAAGTGGAATTGACTTTAAAAAGTACATTATAAATCTATAAAATGTATTTCAATATCTTATTATGCAACTCTCCCAATTGTATAATTATATTTATTTCCTAGAAAGTTACAAATTAATGTACTGTCATATTGTCATATCATGTAGACATTAGATAATTATGATATTTGATATTTCTGTGACTTATTGGAACTTGCTTTTCTAACGCCTTCAAATATAAACATATCTCTGTTATGTAATTAATTATATTTTATAGAACTTCCTAGAAAAAAGTATATAAATGACCTAGACATGAGATACAGATGACATTTACGTACGGCTTTCTTCTCATGCCAGACCATATCATATTTCATTACTAGCAAACCAGTTCATTTAAACTGTGATTACATAAACTTATGTTCATTGACAAAACAATATGACATCTACATGACCTTTTCAGGTATATCTCTTCCTTTCACACCAATGTGATCAAATGAATGGTGATATTATATACAGAAAATGTATAAGAGTGAAAGAGATCTAGGGGCTATTTTAATAATGTTCTATGTCAATTTTAGCCGTAATTTGTAATAATCTTAGTGTCATATTTTGTTATTTAACATTTTTGGAAATATTTCAGTGATTTGAACTTAATAGCCAGTATTAGAAAAAAAAACGCAAATTTGAGTAAATAAAAACAATGAATGTGTTGTCAATATGGATGTTTAAACAGATTCTAAAGGATTAAAGTTATGACTAATATTCTTTATTGAAACAGCCTGAACATCGGTGTCAAACTCTCCTTTTCCAGGTTATGTGACTGCCAGCAATCAGTATGAGCCAAGAGACTTTGACCTCTCATATTACCTGTATGACCTTTGTTACTCTAATGTATCTGGAAGTGCCAAGGTCACTGTACAGCGCACGGTCAGTGGGGTCATTTTTAGCTTGTCTGGTGGAGGTATTGTAAGAATGTCGAACAGTCATTGTCATTTGCATTAATTTGTTAAGCTACACAAATAACTTTTGCCATAACTCCACAACAATATTCAGATATTCACATGAACCTAGTTTAAACATAGCCAAGGACAATGCCCGTGCATGTAGTAAGCAGGGCTGCTTAAAACTGACAATTTGCTGGTCTGGTGTGATTTTGACCAAGCCAGACCGATTTCAGTTTCAAAAAGTGTAAAAAAAATTGGTCCAAAATTTCTCATTTTTAGCTCCACTGGCCGAAGGCCATGGAGCTTATGTCGTCACAGATTGTCCGTCGTGAGTGCGTGCGTGCGTGCGTGCGTGCGTAAACTTTTACTTTAAACGACATCTCCTCTGAAACTGATAAGCGGATTTTGACAAAACTTCACAGGAATGTTCCTTTGGTGGTCCTTTACCAAAATTGCTCAAATGGTTCTGGTCCATTGCACAATATGGCCGCCAGAGCTAAAAATAGCAAAATCTTTAAACGACATCTCCTCTGAAACGGTTCGGCAGATTTTGATGAAACTTGACAGTAATGTTCCTTGGGTGGTCCTTTATTAAAATTGCTCAAATGGTTCTGGTCCATTGCACAATATGGCCGCCACAGCTAAAAATAGCAAAATCTTTAAACAACATCTCCTCTGAAACGGATAGGCAGATTTTGATGAAACTTGACAGAATTGTTCCTTGGGTGGTCCTTAACCAAAATTGCTCAAATGGTTCCGGTCCGCTGTACAACATGGCTGCCAGGGCAAAAAAATAGAAAAACCTTTAAAGAACATCTTCTCAGAAACCGATGATCAGATTTTGATGAAACTTAACAGAAATGTTCCTTGGATGGTCCTTTATCAAATTTGCTTCAATGGTTTCGGTCCACTGCACAAGATGGCCCCCAGAGGTAAAAATAGAAAAACCTTTAAACGACTTCTCCTCAGAAACCGATGATCGTATTGCAATGAAACTTGACAGAAATGTTACTTGGGTAGTCCTTAACCAAAATAGCCCAAACAGTTCTGGTCTGCTGCACAACATGGGCACCAGAGCTAAGAATAGAAAAAAAACGTTAAACTACATCTTCTCAGAAACCGATTATCAGATTTTGATGAAACTTTACATAAATGTTCATCGGGATGCCCTTTAACCAAAATTGCCCAAATGGTTCCGGTCCGCTGCACAACATGGCTGCGAGAGTTAAAAATAGAAAGACCTTTAAGGACTTCTCGTCCGCAGTCTTCACGAAAAACATTTTAACCTACTAGCCAGTTGGACTAGCATAATGGCATATTTTACTAGTCCGAATGACAATCTAGTTGTCCGACTATTTTGCCACATTATAAAACTGTATGCTTGAGGTAAATACCTATTTCAATTGAGCAGCTTGCAGTTTGAGTAAACATTTCTTTATTATGATGCTCATGCAGTGATAGGGAGTGACATCCTTCTGTTGGGAATAGTGCTCCTTGTTTTTCAGAACCTATGGGTACTATGTAAAAACAAAAGGCATCTTGCTTGAATAGACTGTAATAATATCAACATGGTTAGAAAAGAAATGCCATGCTTTAATAGCTTTGATTACATTTTACTACTGAATTACCTCCCTTTAATAGAAAAAAAAATAATGTCTTAATTTTTCACGTATAGCATCTTTAAATAATTTTTAAACAATAATAATTTATGAGTAAACATATAAGCATAAAGTTCTCACAAAAAGATCAATTTAAAAACCTTACATTTATACATAGGAAAGTATATATAGACTGAACATTAATTTTCGTTTAAGTGACATTCTGAAAGTTTATGAAACAGCTATTTTTAGTAACTTAAATGGCCGAAAAGTGTAAGTGAAACACCAAGTCGATTCTATCTCGTCAGTTCTTGTTCAGGTTAGATATTTGCTTCATAATCTATTCAGATTAAATGTTAACCGATGATCAGATTTTGATGAAACTTGACAGAAATGTTCCTTGGGTGGTCATTAACCAAAATTTGTTAAATGGTTCCAGTCCACTGCACACCATGGCTGCCAGAGCTAAAAAATAAAAAAAACTTTATACGACTTGTCGTCGAAACCGATGACCTTTTTTCGATAAAACTTGACAGAAATGTTTGTTTGGTGCTCCTTTACTCAAATTGCCCAAATCATTTCGGTCCACTGCACAACATGGCAGCCAGAGCTATTAAAGTAAACAATTTTTTTAAATAACTTCTCCTCAAAAATTGATGATTGTATTTCTATGAAACTTGACGAAAATGTTCGTTAGGTGGTCTTTGCTTGAACGTTTTGGCCAGTGGAGCACAGTAAAAATTGTAGTACACAAACATTCTTTGGTCATTCACACATTCAAAATTACCCCCATTAAAAGTGTCCTAGTTAATACCATCGGACCGATGCGACCAGTTGCTTTTTCCGCTACGCTGAACACTCACTTGCAATCAGTCCAAACACGTGTATTGGTAGGTCGCAGAAGACACAATTAAACAAATTATGTGTTAATTATGTGCTTGCAGCTATCCTGATTAAGTGTCAAAACCGGTCCATATTTTCACATGGCAATATGCTACTAGTTAGGCCCATAACTCTTGAATAACTGTCAAATAATGCCCCTTTAGCAACAGGATCAGCTTAACACCCGTGCTAAGTTATTTTTTGTTTTTGTTTTCTTCTTTTACCTTTTGTTCAATTTATGCATTGTAAATGTTACAAATATCTTACTTCATGTAATGTATTTTTTTTATTATGAATTATATTTGCTTGTACAACAATGATCTGGTAATGCTGAAGCCTAATAAATGTTCACTAATGTAAAGGTAAATTTACACATTACACATACAAGGAAGTTAAGTTAATTATTTGAATAAATTCGATATTACATTTTTTAACCAGGCATTTAACCACTTGCCTTGAGACAACTGACAGTACAGAGTTATTAAAGAGTATTTAATTGTAGCATGTGCATTTCATTGGATACGTTGTCTCCCCTGCCTCATGCATATTCATATAAAATAGATTTTGTCAGTCAATTTTCCCACGGTATGTATCAGTGAGTGTATACCACGTGATAAATTGCATCATAAATGCTACGTCTGAAGGCAATATTTTGATGTGAAAAAAGACTTTAAACAAAGATAACTTCACTATTTCTTCACCATTTTGAATTAAACATAGCGCAGTCTACGCCGCTAACAGAGCCCCTCCTTTGGTCTTTCACCAGAGTTTGATTGAGAGTTTAGTTTCTTTAAACACTTCGACAAACCTTTTCACAATACGGCCGTCTGACGGAGCACTGTCAAAACATGATTCGGAAACAGGTTTGTCGAAGTGTTTGATGAAAGTAATGACTTTATCAAATTTCGGTAATAATACAAATTCGGGGCTCTTTAAGAGGCATAGACTGCCCTTTGTTTCATTTAAAATGGTGTTGGATAAGAAAAGTTATCTTTGATTTAAGTCTTCATTTTAAGCAAAATGTTGCCTTCTGACGTAGCATATATGACGTAATTTATCACGTGGTATACACACACTGTGTATGAAGTGTAAAAGAAGTAATGTGGTTGCAGATGATGAAGATCCAAAAGCCACTACACATTTTCTAGGCTGTAACAATTTGTTATGTCTGATTTCCCACAGGCCATAGTGATAGACAACCTAGATGCGACATTTGTCCTGCACAAGACCCGTACACTTCAGGAGAGGCTTCACACCATCACATGCACAGATCCAATAGACCAGTGGTACTGTTACCCTAATGGATGGACTGATTCCTGGCCTTTCATGCTTAAAGCGGAAACCTTAACATGTGGGATTGTTTTTTTTATACTCAAATAAGTTTTCCTGTTGAGAATAAAGTATAGAAATAAGATTAATCCTCAACTATATTTCTTAAAAAATACTCAACCCCATGATAGGTTATTAAGTAAAAGATTTTCTTACACGTCAGTTTAACAAAAACTATTAAAAGTATGTAGGGTATTAGCACAATCTATAAATAGAATGATAACAATACCTTGAGCGCTAGTTTTCAGATCAGTGCAACTAAATGAAAATTACACAACTGTGGACACAAATAAAAATTCATGTTTCATTACAGAAATATCTAGCACGATTGTATATATATATAATCTGAGTGTTTCAGGCAGCCTGAAAATGACTTGCTTTCTGTATTCAGCATATGGGTTTTACGTGACGGAATACCCTAATTTTACCGAAACAACGTACAACCTGGAAATAACCTGCAAGGCGAACACTTTAGATACAACACCAGATGAACAGACTGGAACTATTGTCGTCACCATTACTGATAACTTGCCTCCATCCATCACAAATCTTGATGGTAAGAGTATTACTAGCTTTATATAGTTTTGAAACTTATATTTCAGAGTATTTATGTAATCATTTTTCAAGTGTTAAAATTTTCATATAAGGAACTATTTTTGTGTCCTGAGTACTTATGACCTAAACACTTTGTTCTTTAACTGTGAACATAAAAAAACAAAGGTTTGAAATAAAACTGCTATTTTCAATGAAATAGTGTAGGGCCAGGGTGCTAGGGGTGTTTGGTATGCATCCTATGGAAATATATTTTTCGGATATAATAGTTTCGATCTTATGTGTGAAATCTGCAGACCAGGTTTTATAGTGCCAACATGGAGCTACAGGAGTGGTGGTGACATTTCATCTGACTGACACACTTCCCCCTTTGAATTATTACATTTCCTCTCACTTTCACATTTCCTCTCACTTTCAGCCTATGTGCTAGTTGATGCCTCTACAGCCATCAAGGGTAATACAGTGTTCACAGTGAATGCCACTGACCCGGAGAGTGATGTCGTGACCTTTGGCCCTACTGACCCCTGTATACCTGACGGCACATTCCTTATGACTAAAAGTAAGCATTAATAGGGGTGACCTGAAGGAAGGCTGTGTCTATAGGGATACATGTTTTAAATTTCCAAATGATATGTGTCTATGGATAGATTTTTAGATTATAAGACAAGTTAATACTTATCCACATTTCTTTCACATTTTCATACATCCAGTTTATGCAGATATTGTACACTGCTTTAAGAAAGCAGCTATGATAAACATATTAGCAAACTATTGTATCAAAAACTAGTCAAGTCAGATACATCAACAAAATGAATGCTAAGATGAATTGTCTGTTAAGCCTAATGAAGGTTTTAAGCAACCAGCCCCTCATGGCTTAAGTGAGTAAGTGCCATTGCTTTTGAGCAAGTCTTGGGATGGGCGCAAGTGAGGGTCTTTTGTTGTTTGTCAACCAGTGGACAATTGGGTTTTCTCTGGGTACCCTGGTTTCTACTATAGGTCGCAGTGACGGCCAGAAATAGTGAAAACAACAGTTCATATTTCAGTATTTTTTTTTGTTTTATGTAATGTTATAAACATAACATGTGTATTACAAAAATTGTCACCATCTCTAATCAAATTTTTTGTTCATCATCTTTTTGCCACCTAAGGCCCTTCCCCTCCCTACCCTCCCCTTCCCAGTACTAGACCACATCCTCATGTGGCAATGCCAGTGGGGTAAATAAAATATTGTAGTAGATTAGTTAATTTTAAAAAAGATGAGCTTAAACAAAACAACTATTTATTTGAACATTTTCAGACGGGAACATCCAGCTGAACAAGTTTCTCACCCTGACACCAGACTACCAGTTTGATTGTAAAATAGAAGCAACAGACGAACACTCCAACACAGATGGCCCATACAATCTTCACATTTCCATATCAAGTATGCTGTCATTAATTTCAAGGCCTCAGAGCCAGATTGACACATCTCCTTCTATTCTTATATGGCGTTGCAATCATCTTCTATTGCTTATATTTGCTAAATTGATTGTTAAATTTGACAAGGGAAGTTTGATTCCATTGGGAAAAGCATGATTCAGCATTAATTATGCCCCCTTTTGAAAAAAGTGGGGTATATTGTTTTGCACATGTCGGTCGGTCGGTCGGTCTGTCTGTCGGTCGGTCGGAATACCAAATGGTTTCCGATCAATAACTTGAGAACGCTTTGACCGAGGGACCTCATACTTGGTATGTGTATTGGTCATCACCAGCAGATGAACCCTATTGATTTTGAGGTCAGTGGGTCAAAGGTCAAGGTCAGTGTGACCTTTACATGAAAAACGGTTTCCGATCAATAACTTGAGAACGCTTTGACCCAGGGACCTCATACTTGGTAGGTGTATTGGTCATGACCAGCAGATGAACCCTATTGATTTTGAGGTCAGTGGGTCAAAGGTCAAGGTCAGTGTGACCTTAACATGAAAAACGGTTTCCGATCAATAACTTGAGAACGCTTTGACCCAGGGACCTCATACTAGGTAGGCTTATTGGTCATGACCAGCAGATGAACCCTATTGATTTTGAGGTCAGTGGGTCAAAGGTCAAGGTCAGTGTGACTGTAAGCTGAAAAAAGGTTTTCTGATTGTCCATATTTTATTTAAGTGTCCAAATCCTACTAACAATTTGGCTCCCAAGGGGGCATAAATGTTTCACTAACATCTCTTGTTTGCATAGTTGTAATATCTGTCAAGTTATACAGTTTTATAGTTATAACACTATCTTCACAGCATTACTGAGAGATTATAAAGATGCAGACTGATTTAGATATTTACATACATTATCTGTCACTAGTAGTGAATCACTAGCCATTTTTGCTCAAATAATGTTTTAGTTTACTGTTTTGCTTGACATGTCTAAAGAAAATCTAAACAATCAGTTTGAATGAATTGTTTCTTAAACTACAGAAATAAACAATACTATTAGGGTAATGATAAAGAACTCACCTTTGTCTGGTTTTCAGCCAGTAAGTAACAATTCAAACATGTTGACAGACAGGCTGCTAAGATGTGATTTCTTACACAAGACCTATTGACGGTATATTCATGTAAAATAATGTGCATCTTTTACAGACATCAACCATCAGGTGACTATACAGAACATGCCAGCGTCAGGCCTGCAGCTACTAGAAAACATGCCGATTGGAACGCTACTGTGGACTTTTATGTACCATGATGTGGACTCAGATATGAAGTCCTGGTCCATACAGTACAGCCATGATGAGGCCAGCAGATATTTCAACCTCGACCCAAATAGTCAGTTATTATGATTTTTGTTTATTTTTGCTCCCAAAGTTTGGCATAAAGTCATTACTATTACTTCTTCCTGTTATATGACCATTTTTAAAAAAATAAGTTAAAATGTTATCAAAAGTTATTTAAAAGTATGAATTTAAGTGTTTTCCCAATAAATTCCTGTTCAATGAAAACTTAAATTTACTATTACTATTCTGACATAAACAGATGAAGGGAATGTGTTAAATTTGACCGCAGGAACTGAGATATGACTTCGATATAGCAAATATTTGACCAAAAAAAAGGCATTTGAGAAATTGTTTTATATAGTAAGAGAAAGAATAGATTCGGGACCGGAAAAAAATAATTGATATAACCAGAAAAAAGAGTTTGATTTAACAGCTTTTGACTGTATTCATAATTCAATTAAATGATTTTTTTTTACTTTTTTACAGAACTTTCAACGTACATGCTACAAAGTTTCATTTCAATAAGTTCTGTTTACGTATAATGAGTATAACAATGAACTTCTTCCCCTCTTACCTAGCCGGTGAGCTCACCCTAGCCCACTCTGTGATGGACTTTGAAACAATCAGTCCAACCACCCGCACAACATACACGCTAAACATCACAGTGGGCGACATCAAGAGTATTGGTCAGGCAACCCTGGAGGTCACCCCATACAATGTGAATGAGGCACCGTGGTTTATGGAGACTTATTACACAATTGAGATGGATGAGGAAGATGTAAGTTTCTAAGGTTCATTTTTCTATATTTATGGATGATAAATAATCATCACTCTTGAAGGTCCAATTTGACATGTGTGCGATCATTAGAACCATGTTAAATAATTGCAGTCACACACTTTTAAAAAGCTTATTTATTATAAATGTATACAAAAAGTCATGTGTGATTTTGATGTGCATGTTTATAAATGACTGTGTTACTGGTATTGACATTTACTCTGAGCAGGCTTTCAATTAATCCTGGGCTGTTAGCTCTCGATTACTGTAAGAACAATCCTATGCAACGGTAAAATACAACTGCGCTCCTCGTACCTTATTATAGCTAGAATGCTTAGAGTGCTATTTTGATTCAATTTGATTGTTGCTCATAAAATTTGCATCTAGAATGTAAAATATATAACCCACGGTTGTTTTCTATATATGATTGTATATGGGTCTTTTTTCACTAGTTTAGGTTAAAGTTGCTCTTGTAGGGGGTGATATAATTCAAAACTGGCTTCCGCCCCGGGGTTATATATTTAAATGGAATAGCCCTTAACTTATTCTATTTTTTTTAGCGTTTTTGAACTTTCCGTTGCTTACTTGAAGTGTGCTCTTATGTGGAATACTTCTTCCATTTGAATAAATGTTCGTATTATGTTGTTGATTTCTGATGATTTTCAGATACTTAAGTACAGATAATGTATATTTTAGGATGGATATATAGTGTCAGATGGTTCAATCTTCCTGAACAGTTTTGTGGATGAGGATTTGAACTCCAATTTAAACACATACGAGGCACATGAGTTTTACCTGGATTGTGATAACACAACCAATACACAGAGATTCCTCATAAACAAAGATACAGCAGCAATCACCTTACAAGGTGATTACGACCTTGATGCTACCGGTACACCAGATGAGGTCTCCTGCACTGTTACTGTACAAGACAAATACGGCTTGTCCGACACCACTAAACTTTATATCCACGTAAAAAATGTTAACGAACATGCTCCGGAATTTACACATCTCAACTACACATGGTATTTAGCAACTAATTCTCTTGTTGGAACATTTCTTGGTACGGTTTCTGCAGTGGATTTTGATTGTGATTGCGATGACGATGCAAAAATAACTTATACAGTAGATCAGAGCCTGATTATTGCTGAAACAGACATAACAAACCCATTACTGGCAGTGAACAATGATGGATCTGTTTACACAATATCCAAAGTTCCAGCACGTGATGCACAGTACACATTAGGGCCTGTATGCATTGAAGCATCTAATAATAATGGAAAGACTGGTAACACCACGGTGATGATATTTGTGCCTGGGTCAACTACAACATCCACCACCACTACTGACAGAAACCTGGGTATAATTACTTATTGAAGTGCCTAACATTGAAAGGGGGGACCTTTTTACATGGGAAAACCCTGAAACCTCTCCTTTTGGTGAGCAGTCAATATTTCAGGATGTTGTATTGAACTGCATGATGTCGCTGCTCTTCAAGTTCATATGTTGTGTACACAATATTCTAAAACATGACTAATTAACCCGTTAAATCTATTGTTTTCAAACTTTACAGAGAACAAGCGATACTCATAAGTGTAAGAAATTCAGGTTTTCAAGCCCCAAGATTTCTATGTAATTGTGTGCAATACCAAAATAAATGTACCTGAGTCTGACTCTATACATCTCATAGAGATTCTGAAACTTCTTATAGCCTGAAAACAAGTTTGATAAGTGTTTTTCTACTAGAATGTGTGAATTTTTGATAACTTAAAGGGAGCGAGGTTACTGCCACTATCTATTGATTTTGCAACGTGAATGTCATACTCTACATTTCCAGATTTTACAGAGGACAAATGGCACACTTACTGGCTGATAGCGTCAGGAGCGGGTATCTTTGTAATTCTTCTGTCCCTTACCCTGGTTATTGCTCGTATATGCCGCCTTCACAATGTGTGGCCTTGGTGTTATGCCTGGTGTTGTCAGCCGAGTCCGTAAGTTGACATTCAGTGTTTATTGTGAAGGTCAGAGGAAGTATATTTATATTCTGAGAATCCTCGATTAGTGTTATGTAGGTATATAGCAATATTATGAAGTTCTAATGACTTTTTAATACCAACTATTTGATGGGTATATGATTTATAAATTAACTGAAAGTCAATTAAAACTCACCACAAAATGATTTATTTTCATATTGTAGTTTAAAAAAGCATTTTTGATAGAGTCAGATGTATACCCCGTAAATCTTACACATAACTAATGAACGTTTTGTGTAAGTGCACCTCAAAGTCAAAAACGTCACATCAGAAGCAAATCATAATAATTAATCATAATTAGGAATTTAGTGCTCTACATAGGAATAATGACAATATTCCGGGTCGGATATAAAAGATTATTGTGGAGAGACAATAAGTGGGCTTTCAAAATTATGACAACTAAATGCCTTGATCCTCTCAAAGAATGAAAGTTGGCAGAGTATTTTCCATCCTTGAACAAATGTTTGTAACTTTTATTTTTTGAATCTACAGCTCTCATAAACTTTAAATTGGTGATAGAAATGATTTACTGTGGGGATTTCATTAAATAATAGACCTTACCGTAACTTAACTCATTTAGCCAATATACTAACATGAAAAACTTGACCATGAACATTTACCATTAAAATATTAAGTGGTGTGTTTTCATTGACATCACTCCATCAGTATTGATTTGTGCCACTTCCAAGAAAAAAGTTATTCTTTCTTTATTTAAATTTGCTTTAGGGAATGAAGTTATTACCAAACAAATAACAGGTAATCAAAATTACCACAAAATCAAATAATGTAAGCTTAAACAGATAATTAAGTATTAACGTTTTTGTTTGCTTGTCCTTTTTTATCCTCCGCCTTGAAAAGGCGAGGGGATATAGTAATGGTAGGCGCGATTCCGTGTATGTGTGTGCGTCCGTCCGGCCCACATTCATTTCTCTCTTACATTTCTCATGCGATTTCTACCAAACTTTCACAGATTGATGATCATAAAGTGAAGCAGCGCATATTGTCGGGCTTTCCTGATTTGACCATTTTTGAAAGAGTTATTGCCCTTTGCTTATTTAACATTTAAAATTGGTTTCTTCCCAACTCCTCTTACGTTTATGACTATAAAGTGATGCAGCGCATATTGTCAGGCTTTTGCAATTTGACCTTTTTTGAAAGAGTTATTGCCCTTTCTTAATTTTACGCATTTCTTATGTTCCTGAGAAACTACCGTACCCTTACCATTGATTGGCTTTCGTTACAAAAAATGCCCCATGAGGCGGGGGATATAGCTGTCTGTGACCACTCTTGTTCAACTTGTGTTTATTTTCAGAGAGAGGCCTCGAGGTTTTGGAGACAAGGGCTATGACCTAGCAAGCTTCGGTCACCGGCACATGTACATGGACGAGCGTGGTGATATAGATGGCTGGGAACCACGTAGTAAACAGGGAATGACCAGAAAAACTGTAAGTTTTAAGTTATTCTTACATTGGCTTTTAATGGTATATAACACTGATTATGACACAAGTGATGACAACATTGTAGCTACCCATCCTTCATGTTGGCCATATCAGGACCTTATTATGTACGGTAAACCAGAGTACAAGGAAGAAACCTTAATGTTCTTCATTTCCCGGGAGTTGAACCAGGGTGATTTACTTTTAATCTATATGGATTATGTAAGTTTTTCCTCATATTGAGATTTAAAATAGACATTTGATATAATAATAATTTATAACAAAACGGACTAGTCATGTATAAATTTAGAAATTCAAATAAGTTTAAATCCATTAATAAATCTTTCAGACTGGACAAGATGACCCTTTAGCCAAGCTCCATGGGAACAAAGAGTTGCCAAGAAAGAAGGCTGTCCATGAGATGTTTCGAATACATAACCAGCCGGGATATCTAAACCCCCACTCTAATACCCGGAGCACTGGGTAAGCAGGAAGGTGTTCAGGATCATTATGTAAATGATATACGTGTACGTTTATTTGTTACATATGTGCTGTCCATCCCTTGAAGTATCCACCAATATTTGTGCTTATAAACACCTTCTCAAAACTTTCTGAACAACCCTTGTAATGTATATTATTTATATAGAATTGTGTTCTTTAAGTTTGCGCAACACAAGTTTTGTCATCAAATGTTTTTTGGGATTTTCTTCATTCATGATGCATAATATCTACACCTCAACTCCCATTCCTTAGATTATAAAACAGCCTTTCAGCAATTGCTAATATTTCTGATGAATGCAACATCTTCGCACATGTTCGAATCACCAATATTTATATAATTTGAAACTTGTTTATCTTGTTATTGTTTGTATTGTGTCAGCTGGCCATGAATAACTTTAATAACATGTTGAAAAGTGTGACTTGTTGTATGTATCGTTGTCAGTAGAATTTCAATCTTAGGTTGAAAAGAGATTGAACGTATCAATTGTAATGAATTTTTCCAGGGTTTTCATGACTTCATATGATAAACTGTTTCTGGTAACAGTCCAGTAGTTCAATTTATAGAATAAGTGAGAAAGAATATCTGTGAGGTTTTCTTAAATAAAATGAAGTATTTTTTAACTATTCTGGAAAGAAATAATGAACTATTGGTGTTAATATAAGAAATGAAATGCGTGATTGATGTCATTATCGGGGAAATGAACATAGTTTGGCGGGTTAAGGTATGGAAGAGCCCAAGGACACCACACACTTCACCCAGCCCAACTGCATTAATTCCACGATCATGACAGCAATTATGCAATTTGTTTCTTATTCATACATATTTAAAGCAGTAAATTTCTGTGTTAAACATGCCCCAAAATTTATAACATTTTCTTGTCACTTTTCTACATTTCTTTATATTTTCTGTTATGTTTACAATAATATTTATCCTATGTGTATTGTCTATATTTAATTATTTACCTTTCTCTTATCTTTTTATTGAGAAAAACTGACATTCAGTCAGCATTACATTATGTGTCCAGTCAGTAAACGATGTTTCAAATATTCACAATTCCTTTTTAATATCACCTGAAATATTGTCAGTCTTAAATTAAAAACAATAAAGACTGATGAAAATCCTAAATATGAGAATTGATTCCTGTTTTTCGTGCTTCAGGCATAATTAAGCCTGATTTTGCAAATTCCAGAAGAAGGAATATTTATTTATTCATGAATTTGCAAAATCATGCCTTCAAATTGCATGCAGGCATGAAAAATAGAAATCAATTCTGTTTAGGAATCAAACAATTTCTTTATTTCATTTCAGGAGTACCTGGAAGAAAGACTCCAAGCCACTGGTGTAATAACAATGACGTGCACCATTTTGTTTGCTTTTTTTCATTTTAAATACTTTTCCAGAATGTAATCCGATACACCAGTAAAACTGACTGTTGTGTGTTGTTTTGTGATTTATTTTATTTATCAGAACTACAGGGAATGGTGTTTTCTCTCCCTTGTAGTTCTCTATCCCTTGTTTATCACTACATAAGGAGCATTGGATGGACTGGAAGCAGACGCACTGCCATATCCCACACCAATACAAGTACAGAAGAATTTATAAAGCAGGGAAAGTCAGATGTATTTGCTAAAGACAATAAAAGGAATAAAAAATAACAAAAGGCAATAATTGTTAAAATACTGAAACTAGAGTTATGGTTCTTGTTCACTGCACTCCTCCTCAATAAGATCAATCTGTGTAGTCCATACCTTACGGACTTTTGGATTTATATATGGTACTGACAAAATCAAATATAAAATGAACAAAGGGCAATAACTTTCAATATACCAAAGACAGTAATTGATCGGAAACTTTTTTAGCTGAAAGTCACCACAGCCTTGAACATTGACCCACTGATCTAAGAAGCAATATGGTTCATATACTAATCATGACCAACCTGTCTACTTATTTTCAGCTACCCTGGGTTCTTCCATTTTAATCAGAAACAGATTTTCAGCTCAAGGTCACCATGACCTTGACCTTTGATCCACTGACCTAAAAGAAAAATCCACTGGTCATGACCAATCTTTCTACTATTTTTGAGGTCCGTAGGCCCTTGTAATCTTCAGTTAATGAAACAGATTTTCAGTTCAATGTCACCATGACCTTGAAATAAACCCTCTGACCTAAAAAATGAATAGACTTTATTTACTGGCCATGGCCAACCTTCCTACAAGGAATGAGGGCCCTTGGCCCAAGCATTATTCAGTTATTGATGGAAACAAATTTTCAGCACAGCACAACCTTGACATTTGACCCACAGACTGCAAAATCAATAGGGTACGTCTGCTGGTCATGACCAACCGTTAAAGTTTGTGGTCCCTGAGCTATCGATCGGAAACGGATTTTCATGTCAATGACACCATGACATTGAAGTGTGGTAACATGCAAAACCGTAACCAGAATTTCTAAGTTGAATAATTAAGGGCCATCATTGGCAAAACACAGTAATCTAACTTGATTTTTCAAGTAGGTTGGGTGGTTGAAAACCATTGTAAACAGTCTCAATGCAATACATCAAGTAGTTGCTGAGATATTTACCTATGGGTGCTTACATGCAAAACCTTAATCAGAATTTCTATGTTGAATAATAACGGGCAATTATTTGCATTATAAATATGCATGATAGAGTTATCTCACTTGATTAATTAAGTATGTTGGATAGTTCGGAACACATGCCTTAAGTTTCAATGCAGTACATTTTGTATTTGCTGAGATATTGACTTAAATATGGTTACATGCAAAACCTCAACCAGAATTTCCAAATTCAATAATAAAGGGCCATTATTAGCATTACATGCAAAAAAGAACTATCTAACTTGGTTATACAATTAAGTTCAATGGTTGAGTAGTGTAACATGATGTATAGCCTCAAAACAATACATCAGCTATTTGCTGAGATATTAACCTATGAGTGCTTACATGCAAAACCTTAACCAAGGTGTGACGCCGACACTTGGGTGAGTAGTATAGCTCTCCTTATTCTTCAAATAGTCGCGCTAAAAATAGCACCTAAAATGTGCATTTGGTTTTACAATGGGAAACAGCCATATACACTCCTAACCCTAATAGACACCCCTAGGTTGACCTTGACTGATACAGTGGTATCAAGTTTTGACAATTTTCTGTTTTTCTTGCAATGGTATCATCTGGTGTCTAGTCCCTTTAAGGCATGATCCTGTAATATGGCCTGTCAAGATGAGTGTATAAGGAGTACAACAAAACTTCAAAAGTTTATCAATACAGTTTTATTTCAATAACAAATAACATCCATGATCATGACAATAACATTTAAATGAGTAACAACAAACACTAGTTATCAGCGAGATCAAGCACAACAAGAGATGTTTGTCAAACATTATGCCCCCCCTGAGCGCCATGTTGTCAGGATTATATGGACAATTGAATGAAATATGCATGGACCGAAATGACAGCTGATTTGTTGCCATTAAGGCAGTTTTCAGATTATGACCATTAAAGTGTGAGGATAGAGTGTGTTATGACCATGACCTTTGACTCTATGAACTCAAAATAGAGAGTCATCAGCTGGTCACCAGAAACCTAAATATCAAGTTCGAGGGCCATGGGTGCAGGCATTGTCAAGTTATCACTCGGACAAGTTTTTTTCTTTCAAGGTCACTGTGACCTTGACCTTTGACCCAATGACCCCTTAAATCATAAGGGGTCATCTACAAGTCAGATGCAACTCCAAGTCAAGTTTGAAGGCCATGGGTTCAGGCATTGTTGAGTTATCACCCTGACAACCTTTTACCATTCAAGATCACTGTGACCTTGACCTTTGGCTCTATGAATCCTAAAATCAATAAGGGTGATCTACTGGTCAGGCTTAACATCCATGTCAAGTTTAATGATCATAGGTTCAGGCATTGTTGAGATATCAGTGGGAGAAGATTTGTTAACTTTTTTGCGTTAAAGGTTACTGTGACTTTGACCTTGGCCTGATGACCCCCAAAGTCTATAGGGGTCATCTACTGGGCAGGCCCAACCTTCATGTCAAGTTTGATGACCATAGGTCCAGGAATTGTAAAGGTCGCTTTCAAGGTCACTGTGACCTTGACCTTTGACCCCTAAAATCAATAGGGGTCATCTATTGGTCAGGCCCAACCTCAATGTCAAGTTTGAGGGCCATGGGTGCAGGCATTGTTGAGTTATCACTCGGACAACCTTTTATCATTCAAGGTCACTGTGACCTTGACCTTTGGCCCAATGACCCCTAAAATCAATAGGGACCATCTTCTGGCCAGGCCCAACCTCCAAGTCAAGCTTGAGGGCCATGGGTGCAGGCATTGTCGAGTTATCACTCGGATAACCTTTTACCATTCCAAGTCACTGTGACCTTGACCTTTAGCCCAATGACCCCTAAAATCAATAGGGACCATCTTCTGGCCAGGCCCAACCTCAATGTCAAGTTTGAGGGCCATGGGTGCAGGCATTGTCGAGTTATCACTCAGACAACCTTTTGCCATTCCAGGTCACTGTGAACTTGACCTTTGGCCAGATGACCCCCAAAAACCATAGGGGTCATCTCCTGGTCAGGCCAATTCTCCAAGTCAAGTTTGAGGGCCATGGGTGCAGGCATTGTCGAGTTATCACTCGGACAACCTTTTACCATTCAAGGTGACTGTGACCTTGACCTTTGGCCAGATGACCCCCAAAAACAAAAGGGGTCATGTACTGGTCAGGCCCAATTCCAAGTCAAGTTTGAAGGCCATGGGTGCAGGCATTGTCAAGTTATCACAAGGAAAACCTTTAACCATTCAAGGTGACTGTGACCTTGAACTTTGGCCCGATGACCCCCAAAAACAATAGGGGTGTTCTACTGGTCAGGCCCAACCTCCAATTCAATTATGAGGGCCATGGGTGCAGGCATTGTCGAATTATCACTCGGACAACCTTTTACCATTCAAGGTCACTGTGACCTTGACCTTTGGCCCGATGACCCCCAAAAACAATAGGGGTCATCTCCTGGTCAGGCCCAACCTCCAATTCAATTATGAGGGCCATGGGTGCCGGCATTGTTGAGTTATCACTCGGACAACCTTTTACCATTCAAGGTCACTGTGAACTTGACCTTTGACCCGATTAGCCCCAAAAACAATAGGGGTCATCTACTGGTCAGGCCCAACCTACATGTGAAGTTTGATGCCCATACGTCCAGGAATTGTTGAGTTATCACTCGGACAAGCTTTGGTCTACCGACCGACCGACCGACATACCGACATGCCTGTGCAAAGCAATATACCCCTCTTCTTCGAAGGGGGGCTTCGAAGGGGGGCATAATAATCATTGAAAATTACAAACAAATAATAATAATGGCATTCAAATGAACACCAAATAGGACTACAAAACATTCAAAATGTTTTCAATCACAAACAATAACCTATTTATGAACTAGAACTCCGCGAGTCGGATATGTCGCCTGACGAATTATTTACTGTCAATATTATAGCTGTTAGATTGGCATTTTATTCATTTATAGACAATGATGTTGCCATTTAACTTTCAAGTGTAGGTGGCATTTGAACCCTCAATCAGATATACCTACAGAATAAGTTTCAGGTTGAAACCTCCTATATTTTACGAGATATGCCACGGACAAAACCTAAGCAAGAAAATTAACAAAGGGCAATAACTCTAAAAATATGGCAGCAAGAGTAACGGTTCTTTGGCACTGCACTTGCCCTTGCCCTCAATGAGAACTATCTAGCTATGAAGTTTCAAGTTGATACCTCTTATATTCTTCAAGATATGCCCGGGACACACCTTTAAGCATGAAAATTAACAAAGGGCAATAACTTTAAAACTAAGAAAGCAAGAGTTACTGTTATTGTGCACTGCACTTGCCCTCAATGAGATATATCTAGCTATGAAGTTTCAAGTTGATACCTCTTATATTCTTCAAGATATGCCCCTGACAAAACTTTAAGCATGAAAATAAACAAAGGGCAATAACTTTAAAACTAAGAAAGCAAGAGTTACTGTTATTGTGCACTGCACTTGCCCTCAATGATATCTATCTAGCTATGAAGTTTCAAGTTGATACCTCTTATATTCTTCAAGATATGCCCCAGACAAAACTTTAAGCATGAAAATTAACAAAGGGCAATACTTTTAAAACTAAGAAAGCAAGAGTTACTGTTATTGTGCACTGCACTTGCCCTCCATGAGATCTTTCTACATATGAAGTTTCAAGTTGATAACTCTTATATTCTACAAGATATGCCCCGGACAAAACTTTAAGCATGAAAAATAACAAAGGGCAATAATTCTAAAAATATGGAAGCAAGAGTAACAGTTCTTGTGCACTGCACTTGCCCTCAATTAGATCTATCTACATATGAAGTTTCAAGTTGATATCACTAATAGTTAAGGAGATATACCCCGGACAAGCGAAAATGGGACGCGGACGCCGATGCCGCCAACAAAAGTAACCCCTATATGTCGTCTTTTCAGGCGACACAAAAATTACCCATAATTCAATGCTACTTCTTACATAAAGGCAGTGCAAGCTTCTCAAAAGTTATATATGTTATAATCTATCGGATTGTTTGCTTATTAAATAAAATATCCTTTAAACAATCACAAGGTCAAACTATAATTTTATTCTATAGTTGAAGAAAATCAATCATTTCAGAGAAAATTAACTCATTATAATGATGACCCCCTAATATAGCTCTATAATTGGCACATACCCTGGTAGTTGAAGATTTAAAAATCTAATTAAGTAACTAAACCTTGTTAATAAACCAATAGCACAACGCAAACACACCATGTAATATACATAACGAACATATGAGTTATTAAATTTTGTAATCTACATAACAAACAAGTTTTTCAATGTCTATCCCCAAGTTCTTAACACCATTACCTGCTGCAGGCAGAATGTTGCTATACTCAAAAGTCGGCTGTTTACTATAAATATTTGCACATTTTCAGACTATCAAAGTACCTACTTATTTAGTTTTAACCCCCAAGTCCAATATAAGATCGATAACTCTCTGGCCTATTGTTTTGAACACTGTTTCACTTTACAAAGTTCACTTAATACTGAACCTTGTACCCCACTCGTCTATCTAAGTGCCTGCAGTATGTGCATATACTCCGCCAGAATGTCTGCAGCCTCTTCGTTGTCTGACATGGATATAACGCTGACATTGCCCGCAGAAAAAACAGACAAAACTTGGAGCGACTTAAATGCCTTCACTGAAGTCTTGAGAGTACTCAAGCCTGCACTCTCACCTAGAAATAAAATATGACAAGTTTGATTTGGAAAGTTGGAAAAACATATTGAATTCTGAAGGGCTATTAAACCTCACTACATGAACAAGCATGTAAAATAAAGGCAGTACCGGTATGTCTTTCCATCACAGCCTCTGATGTGTGATTTCAATTCAGCCTAGTTGTTATTTGTGATACTGTGTCAATTCAGTCTAGCTGTTACTTGTGATACTGTATTAATACTGTGTCAATTCAGTCTAGCTGTTACTTGTGATACTGTATTAATACTGTGTCAATTCAGTCTAGCTGTTACTTGTGATACTGTATTAATACTGTGTCAATTCAGTCTAGCTGTTACTTGTGATACTGTATTAATACTGTGTCAATTCAGTCTAGCTGTTACTTGTGATACTGTATTAATACTGTGTCAATTCAGTCTAGCTGTTACTTGTGATACTGTATTAATACTGTGTCAATTCAGTCTAGCTATAACTTGTGATACTGTGTCATTCAGCCTAGTTGTTACTTGTGATACTGTGTCAATTCAGTCTAGCTGTTACTTGTGATACAGTGTCAATTCAGTCTAGCTGTACCTGAGATACTGTGTCAATTCAGTCTAGCTGTTACCTGTGATACTGTATTAATACTGTATCAATTCAGTCTAGCTATAACTTGTGATACTGTGTCAATTCAGCCTAGTTGTTACTTGTGATACTGTGTCAATTCAGTCTAGCTTTACCTGAGATACTGCGTCAATAAAGTCTAGCTGTTACTTGTGATACTGTGTCAATTCAGTCTAGCTGTTACTTGTAATCTGTTAACATTTCTATAATATTCACCAGTGCCAATAGTAATTTGCTACAAATTTCACCAAAGTTTATTTTCAACAACTGACAATATAAGTTTTTCATTCGAGATACATTTTAACATAACAGTCAATCTATTTGAAAAATACCAGTAAAATTTATCATACTTGAAAAGCTGGACTTACTGTAGCTAGCAACACCATCTTGTACCCTGGTTTTGGCTTCATTGTGCAGGCTTTTCAGGAAATCTTCCTCTGAAATCCGAAGGCAATGCACATAAATTTGTGTCCCCTACATCACTATTGATTGAAGGATCTATTTTAGCATAGCTAGGCACCCCAACCAAATTTTGAATAGCCAGGAAATTTCTACCACCCTCAGCCAATGCTCCCACAAGTGTGTCCATCTGTGTGGGCAATTTCGCCTCTGAGTAATTTAACATTTCCAATAACCCATGCTAGATGTCACCTCTTATAAACATCTTTATCACTTTTATATCAGACATTTGTATAAGATAACTTGTATGGTACCTGGCATTTGTGAGTTTTCCACCTTTTGACAGTGGTGTGCTGTGACTAGATATGACTCGAGTATTGGGGCCAGTACCGAGTGCAGGAACCGAATACGTTCTCGACAGTCCTCTCTCTCAATGTTCACCTGTAATGTAAAAATTGCATGTAGAGAATGTACATGGTCTGTTTCTTGGGTGAGTTAACTTACGGTAGATGGTAGAACACATGCACTGCAAGCTGGGAGTCTGCTGTTCATTTCACTTACTTAAAGCATTTAGGCCAATACATGTTAGTGTTAAATAGTTATAATAAATATTAGACTAGTCATGAGTAAGAAAAAGGCAGCCATCTTGCCTATTGTCTTGGTTACCATGGTAACCTGCAAGAGGCCAGCTGTCCACCCTCGCTAAAAATCAACTTCAGACATCCCGGACACAAAGAAACGTTCTGGACAAAATATGCACACAAAAACCTCTAGGGACTGTACAAAACTCCAATCTTACCACAAATTCCTCGTCTGTATACACATGTTCCCCTTCCTCTGCCCAAGACAGACTGTCAGACAGACGGGACGCCCACTTTCGGTCATACACATTCTCATAGGAACTCACAACCTGAAATAAGAGCATAACAATTATGTATTATACAAATGTAACAATATCCAAGCATGGTCTACTCTTATGATCCGAAACATATCCAGTAGGCAAGAATACATATAAAATGTCAAAAGTGTGTAGCTTCACCTTTAATGACTGTTACCTGTGTTTCATGACTTTTGAGTATCTCTGATGTGATGAGGGAGTCAAGGGTGTCACTTAGAGCCTCTTCAAGGGTCTTACAAGGCTGAAAGGAGAAACAAAATAGTTCCTACATTAACCTGTAGATGTACTTCAATATTTATTCATGTCATTGGTCCGCATTTGGTTATAAGAGGTTTGACGATTGTCAGTAGCCACAGATAACATATTTCATTTCTGACATATTTGTTTCAGAAAAAGGCCTTTTATAATAATACAGGCAAATTTTAGATAATACTTAATTACAATATGTAAGAAAGATAAGCAATTCTGTTGCATCCAGAATTATCTTGCCAAACTTGAATTATTTAATCTATAAATATCACTAGTCACAAGGGCTGATACTGAGTTGGCAGGGCTATTTAAAATTTGAATTAGACAGAGGAGGGTGTGTTAGATTTTTTTTACCGGTAGCTAAAATAGTATGTTAGAAATCTGAGCTTAATAGAATGCAATAAATCATCAAAAATAGTTAATTTTGTGACTACAATAAACTGAAATAATTTTGTTAGTTACCGGGACATATATGAACTCATGACTAAGGAGCTTGCAGATGTGGGTGGCTGCCTGTCTAATATCCTCCCTGGTCATAAGAACAGGCTCACTGGGAGCCGGATTGTCCAAGCATGCCAGATCAACATCACCTAGGTACAGCACTGCGCTCACTGGTAGTATAAGAGGGGGCATATATTATATTTGTTATGTAGGTACAGCACTTCACTCACTGTTGTATAAGAGGGGGTATTATATTTGTTATGTAGGTACAACACTGCACTCAGTGTTATATAAGAGGGGGCATTATATTCATTATGTAGGTACAGCACTGCACTGTGATATACAAGAGGGGGCATTGTATTCAGACGTCGGTACAGCACTGCACTCACTGGTAGTATAAGAGGGGGCATTATACTTGTTATGTAGGGACAGCACTGCACTCAGTGTAATATAAGAGGGGGCATTATATTTGTTATATAGGTACAGCACTGTATTCACTTCACTCACTGTTATATAAGAGGGGGCATTGTAGTTGTTATGTAGGTACAGTACAGCACTTACTGTTATATAAGAGGGGGCATTGTAGTTGTTATGTAGGTACAGTACAGCACTTACTGTTATATAAGAGGGGGGCATTGTAGTTGTTATGTTGGTACAGTACAGCACTTACTGTTATATAAGAGGGAGCATTGCAGTTGTTATGTAGGTACAGTACAGCACTTACTGTTATATAAGAGGGGGGCATTGTAGTTGTTATGTTGGTACAGTACAGCACTTACTGTTATATAAGAGGGAGCATTGCAGTTGTTATGTAGGTACAGTATAGCACTTACTGTTATATATGAGGGGGCATTGTAGTTGTTATGTAGGTACAGTATAGCTCTTACTGTTATATATGAGGGGGGCATTGTAGTTGTTATGTTGGTACAGTATAGCTCTTACTGTTATATAAGAGGGGGGCATTGTAGTTGTTATGTAGGTACAGTACAGCACTTACTGTTATATAAGAGGGAGCATTGTAGTTGTTATGTAGGTACAGCACTGTATTCACTTCACTCACTGTTATATAAGAGGGGGCATTGTAGTTGTTATGTTGGTACAGTACAGCACTTACTGTTATATATGAGGGGGCATTGTAGTTGTTATGTTGGTACAGTATAGCTCTTACTGTTATATATGAGGGGGGCATTGTAGTTGTTATGTTGGTACAGTATAGCTCTTACTGTTATATAAGAGGGGGGCATTGTAGTTGTTATGTTGGTACAGTACAGCACTTACTGTTATATAAGAGGGGGGCATTGTAGTTGTTATGTTGGTACAGTACAGCACTTACTGTTATATAAGAGGGAGCATTGCAGTTGTTATGTAGGTACAGTATAGCACTTACTGTTATATATGAGGGGGCATTGTAGTTGTTATGTAGGTACAGTATAGCTCTTACTGTTATATAAGAGGGGGGCATTGTAGTTGTTATGTAGGTACAGTATAGCTCTTACTGTTATATAAGAGGGGGGCATTGTAGTTGTTATGTAGGTACAGTACAGCACTTACTGTTATATAAGAGGGAGCATTGTAGTTGTTATGTAGGTACAGTACAGCACTTACTGTTATATAAGAGGGGGCATTGTAGTTGTTATGTAGGTACAGTACAGCACTTACTGTTATATAAGAGGGGGGCATTGTAGTTGTTATGTTGGTACAGTACAGCACTTACTGTTATATAAGAGGGAGCATTGCAGTTGTTATGTAGGTACAGTATAGCACTTACTGTTATATAAGAGGGAGCATTGCAGTTGTTATGTAGGTACAGTATAGCACTTACTGTTATATAAGAGGGGGCATTGTAGTTGTTATGTTGGTACAGTATAGCTCTTACTGTTATATAAGAGTGGGGCATTGCAGTTGTTATGTTGGTACAGTATAGCACTTACTGTTATATAAGAGGGGGGCATTGCAGTTGTTATGTTGGTACAGTATAACTCTTACTGTTATATAAGAGGGGGGCATTGCAGTTGTTATGTTGGTACAGTATAGCTCTTACTGTAATATAAGAGGGGGGCATTGCAGTTGTTATGTAGGTACAGTACAGCACTTACTGTTATATAAGAGGGAGCATTGCAGTTGTTATGTAGGTACAGTATAGCACTTACTGTTATATAAGAGGGGAACATTGTAGTTGTTATGTTGGTACAGTATAGCTCTTACTGTTATATAAGAGGGGTGCATTGCAGTTGTTATGTTGGTACAGTATAGCTCTTACTGTTATATAAGAGGGAGCATTGCAGTTGTTATGTAGGTACAGTATAGCACTTACTGTTATATAAGAGGGGGGCATTGCAGTTGTTATGTTGGTACAGTATAGCTCTTACTGTTATATAAGAGGGGGGCATTGTAGTTGTTATGTTGGTACAGTATAGCTCTTACTGTTATATAAGAGGGGGGCATTGCAGTTGTTATGTTGGTACAGTATAGCTCTTACTGTTATATAAGAGGGGGGCATTGCAGTTGTTATGTTGGTACAGTATAGCTCTTACTGTTATATAAGAGGGGGGCATTGCAGTTGTTATGTAGGTACAGTACAGCACTTACTGTTATATAAGAGGGAGCATTGCAGTTGTTATGTAGGTACAGTATAGCACTTACTGTTATATAAGAGGGGAACATTGTAGTTGTTATGTTGGTACAGTATAGCTCTTACTGTTATATAAGAGGGGGCATTGTAGTTGTTATGTTGGTACAGTATAGCTCTTACTGTTATATAAGAGGGGAACATTGTAGTTGTTATGTTGGTACAGTATAGCTCTTACTGTTATATAAGAGGGGGCATTGTAGTTGTTATGTTGGTACAGTATAGCTCTTACTGTTATATAAGAGGGGAACATTGTAGTTGTTATGTTGGTACAGTATAGCTCTTACTGTTATATATGAGGGGGGCATTGTAGTTGTTATGTTGGTACAGTATAGCTCTTACTGTTATATATGAGGGGGCATTGTAGTTGTTATGTTGGTACAGTATAGCTCTTACTGTTATATAAGAGGGGGCATTGTAGTTGTTATGTTGGTACAGTATAGCTCTTACTGTTATATAAGAGGGGGCATTGTAGTTGTTATGTTGGTACAGTATAGCTCTTACTGTTATATAAGAGGGGAACATTGTAGTTGTTATGTTGGTACAGTATAGCTCTTACTGTTATATAAGAGGGGGCATTGTAGTTGTTATGTTGGTACAGTATAGCTCTTACTGTTATATATGAGGGGGGCATTGTAGTTGTTATGTTGGTACAGTATAGCTCTTACTGTTATATATGAGGGGGGCATTGTAGTTGTTATGTTGGTACAGTATAGCTCTTACTGTTATATAAGAGGGGGGCATTGTAGTTGTTATGTTGGTACAGTACAGCACTTACTGTTATATAAGAGGGAGCATTGCAGTTGTTATGTAGGTACAGTATAGCACTTACTGTTATATATGAGGGGGCATTGTAGTTGTTATGTAGGTACAGTATAGCTCTTACTGTTATATAAGAGGGGGGCATTGTAGTTGTTATGTAGGTACAGTATAGCTCTTACTGTTATATAAGAGGGGGGCATTGTAGTTGTTATGTAGGTACAGTACAGCACTTACTGTAATATAAGAGGGGGGCATTGCAGTTGTTATGTAGGTACAGTACAGCACTTACTGTTATATAAGAGGGGGCATTGTAGTTGTTATGTAGGTACAGTACAGCACTTACTGTTATATAAGAGGGGGGCATTGTAGTTGTTATGTTGGTACAGTACAGCACTTACTGTTATATAAGAGGGAGCATTGCAGTTGTTATGTAGGTACAGTATAGCACTTACTGTTATATATGAGGGGGGCATTGCAGTTGTTATGTTGGTACAGTATAGCTCTTACTGTTATATAAGAGGGGGGCATTGCAGTTGTTATGTTGGTACAGTATAGCTCTTACTGTTATATAAGAGGGGGGCATTGTAGTTGTTATGTTGGTACAGTATAGCTCTTACTGTTATATAAGAGGGGGGCATTGCAGTTGTTATGTTGGTACAGTATAGCTCTTACTGTTATATAAGAGGGGGGCATTGCAGTTGTTATGTTGGTACAGTATAGCTCTTACTGTTATATAAGAGGGGGCATTGTAGTTGTTATGTAGGTACAGTATAGCTCTTACTGTTATATAAGAGGGGGGCATTGTAGTTGTTATGTTGGTACAGTATAGCTCTTACTGTTATATAAGAGGGGGGCATTGCAGTTGTTATGTAGGTACAGTACAGCACTTACTGTTATATAAGAGGGAGCATTGCAGTTGTTATGTAGGTACAGTATAGCACTTACTGTTATATAAGAGGGGAACATTGTAGTTGTTATGTTGGTACAGTATAGCTCTTACTGTTATATAAGAGGGGGCATTGTAGTTGTTATGTTGGTACAGTATAGCTCTTACTGTTATATAAGAGGGGAACATTGTAGTTGTTATGTTGGTACAGTATAGCTCTTACTGTTATATAAGAGGGGGCATTGTAGTTGTTATGTTGGTACAGTATAGCTCTTACTGTTATATATGAGGGGGGCATTGTAGTTGTTATGTTGGTACAGTATAGCTCTTACTGTTATATATGAGGGGGCATTGTAGTTGTTATGTTGGTACAGTATAGCTCTTACTGTTATATAAGAGGGGGCATTGTAGTTGTTATGTTGGTACAGTATAGCACTTACTGTTATATATGAGGGGGGCATTGCAGTTGTTATGTTGGTACAGTATAGCTCTTACTGTTATATAAGAGGGGGCATTGTAGTTGTTATGTAGGTACAGTACAGCACTTACTGTTATATAAGAGTGGGGCATTGTAGTTGTTATGTTGGTACAGTATAGCTCTTACTGTTATATAAGAGGGAGCATTGTAGTTGTTATGTAGGTACAGTACAGCACTTACTGTTATATATGAGGGGGGCATTGCAGTTGTTATGTTGGTACAGTACAGCACTTACTGTTATATATGAGGGGGGCATTGCAGTTGTTATGTAGGTACAGTACAGCACTTACTGTTATATATGAGGGGGGCATTGCAGTTGTTATGTTGGTACAGTATAGCTCTTACTGTTATATATGAGGGCATTGTAGTTGTTATGTAGGTACAGTACAGCACTTACTGTTATATATGAGGGGGGCATTGCAGTTGTTATGTTGGTACAGTATAGCTCTTACTGTTATATAAGAGGGGGCATTGTAGTTGTTATGTAGGTACAGTACAGCACTTACTGTTATATAAGAGTGGGGCATTGCAGTTGTTATGTTGGTACAGTATAGCTCCTACTGTTATATAAGAGGGGGGCATTGCAGTTGTTATGTTGGTACAGTATAGCTCTTACTGTTATATAAGAGGGGGCATTGCAGTTGTTATGTTGGTACAGTATAGCTCTTACTGTTATATAAGAGGGGGCATTGTAGTTGTTATGTTGGTACAGTATAGCTCGTACTGTTATATAAGAGGGGGCATTGTAGTTGTTATGTAGGTACAGTACAGCACTTACTGTTATATAAGAGGGGGCATTGTAGTTGTTATGTAGGTACAGTACAGCACTTACTGTTATATAAGAGGGGGCATTGTAGTTGTTATGTTGGTACAGTATAGCTCTTACTGTTATATAAGAGGGGGCATTGTAGTTGTTATGTTGGTACAGTACAGCACTTACTGTTATATATGAGTGGGGCATTGCAGTTGTTATGTTGGTACAGTATAGCTCTTACTGTTATATAAGAGGGGGCATTGTAGTTGTTATGTTGGTACAGTATAGCTCTTACTGTTATATAAGAGGGGGCATTGTAGTTGTTATGTTGGTACAGTATAGCTCTTACTGTTATATAAGAGGGGAACATTGTAGTTGTTATGTTGGTACAGTATAGCTCTTACTGTTATATATGAGGGGGCATTGTAGTTGTTATGTAGGTACAGTATAGCTCTTACTGTTATATAAGAGGGGGCATTGTAGTTGTTATGTTGGTACAGTATAGCTCTTACTGTTATATATGAGGGGGCATTGTAGTTGTTATGTTGGTACAGTATAGCTCTTACTGTTATATAAGAGGGGGCATTGTAGTTGTTATGTAGGTACAGTACAGCACTTACTGTTATATAAGAGGGGGCATTGTAGTTGTTATGTTGGTACAGTATAGCTCTTACTGTTATATAAGAGGGGGCATTGTAGTTGTTATGTTGGTACAGTATAGCTCTTACTGTTATATAAGAGGGGGCATTGTAGTTGTTATGTTGGTACAGTATAGCTCTTACTGTTATATATGAGGGGGCATTGTAGTTGTTATGTAGGTACAGTATAGCTCTTACTGTTATATAAGAGGGGGCATTGTAGTTGTTATGTTGGTACAGTATAGCTCTTACTGTTATATAAGAGGGGGCATTGTAGTTGTTATGTTGGTACAGTATAGCTCTTACTGTTATATAAGAGGGGGCATTGTAGTTGTTATGTTGGTACAGTATAGCTCTTACTGTTATATAAGAGGGGGCAATGCAGTTGTTATGTTGGTACAGTATAGCTCTTACTGTTATATATGAGGGGGCATTGTAGTTGTTATGTTGGTACAGTATAGCTCTTACTGTTATATATGAGGGGGCATTGTAGTTGTTATGTTGGTACAGTATAGCTCTTACTGTTATATAAGAGGGGGCAATGCAGTTGTTATGTTGGTACAGTATAGCTCTTACTGTTATATATGAGGGGGCATTGTAGTTGTTATGTTGGTACAGTATAGCTCTTACTGTTATATAAGAGGGGGCATTGTAGTTGTTATGTTGGTACAGTATAACTCTTACTGTTATATAAGAGGGGGGCATTGAAGTTGTTATGTTTGTACAGTATAGCTCTTACTGTTATATAAGAGGGGGCATTGTAGTTGTTATGTTGGTACAGTATAGCTCTTACTGTTATATAAGAGGGGGCATTGTAGTTGTTATGTTGGTACAGTATAGCTCTTACTGTTATATAAGAGGGGGCATTGTAGTTGTTATGTTGGTACAGTATAGCTCTTACTGTTATATAAGAGGGGGCAATGCAGTTGTTATGTTGGTACAGTATAGCTCTTACTGTTATATATGAGGGGGCATTGTAGTTGTTATGTTGGTACAGTATAGCTCTTACTGTTATATAAGAGGGGGCATTGTAGTTGTTATGTTGGTACAGTATAACTCTTACTGTTATATAAGAGGGGGGCATTGAAGTTGTTATGTTGGTACAGTATAGCTCTTACTGTTATATAAGAGGGGGCATTGTAGTTGTTATGTTGGTACAGTACAGCACTTACTGTTATATAAGAGGGGGCATTGTAGTTGTTATGTAGGTACAGTACAGCACTTACTGTTATATAAGAGGGGGCATTGTAGTTGTTATGTAGGTACAGTACAGCACTTACTGTTAAATAAGAGGGGGCATTGTAGTTGTTATGTAGGTACAGTACAGCACTTACTGTTATATAAGAGGGAGGCATTGCAGTTGTTATGTTGGTACAGTATAGCTCCTACTGTTATATATGAGGGGGGCATTGCAGTTGTTATGTAGGTACAGTACAACACTTACTGTTATATAAGAGGGGAGCATTGCAGTTGTTATGTTGGTACAGTATAGCTCCTACTGTTATATATGAGGGGGGCATTGCAGTTGTTATGTAGGTACAGTATAGCTCCTACTGTTATATAAGAGGGGGCATTGTAGTTGTTATGTAGGTACAGTACAGCACTTACTGTTATATAAGAGGGGTGCATTGCAGTTGTTATGTAGGTACAGTATAGCTCTTACTGTTATATAAGAGGGGGCATTGCAGTTGTTATGTTGGTACAGCATAACTCTTACTGTTATATAAGAGGGGGGCATTGTAGTTGTTATGTAGGTACAGTATAGCACTTACTGTTATATAAGAGTGGGGCATTGCAGTTGTTATGTTGGTACAGTATAGCTCTTACTGTTATATAAGAGTGGGGCATTGCAGTTGTTATGTTGGTACAGTACAGCACTTACTGTTATATAAGAGGGGGGCATTGCAGTTGTTATGTAGGTACAGTATAGCTCTTACTGTTATATAAGAGGGGGCATTGCAGTTGTTATGTTGGTACAGCATAACTCTTACTGTTATATAAGAGGGGGGCATTGTAGTTGTTATGTAGGTACAGTATAGCACTTACTGTTATATAAGAGTGGGGCATTGCAGTTGTTATGTTGGTACAGTATAGCTCTTACTGTTATATAAGAGGGGGGCATTGTAGTTGTTATGTAGGTACAGTACAGCACTTACTGTTATATAAGAGGGGGGCATTGCAGTTGTTATGTAGGTACAGTAGAGCACTTACTGTTATATAAGAGGGGGGCATTGCAGTTGTTATGTAGGTACAGTACAGCACTTACTGTTATATAAGAGGGGGCATTGTAGTTGTTATGTTGGTACAGTATAGCTCTTACTGTTATATAAGAGGGGGCATTGTAGTTGTTATGTTGGTACAGTATAGCTCTTACTGTTATATAAGAGTGGGGCATTGCAGTTGTTATGTTGGTACAGTATAGCTCTTACTGTTATATAAGAGTGGGGCATTGCAGTTGTTATGTTGGTACAGTATAGCTCTTACTGTTATATAAGAGGGAGCATTGTAGTTGTTATGTTGGTACAGTATAGCTCTTACTGTTATATAAGAGTGGGGCATTGCAGTTGTTATGTAGGTACAGTATAGCTCTTACTGTTATATAAGAGGGGGCATTGCAGTTGTTATGTTGGTACAGCATAACTCTTACTGTTATATAAGAGGGGGGCATTGTAGTTGTTATGTAGGTACAGTACAGCACTTACTGTTATATAAGAGTGGGGCATTGCAGTTGTTATGTTGGTACAGTATAGCTCTTACTGTTATATATGAGGGGGGCATTGTAGTTGTTATGTAGGTACAGTACAGCACTTACTGTTATATAAGAGGGGGGCATTGCAGTTGTTATGTAGGTACAGTAGAGCACTTACTGTTATATAAGAGGGGGGCATTGCAGTTGTTATGTAGGTACAGTACAGCACTTACTGTTATATAAGAGGGGGCATTGTAGTTGTTATGTTGGTACAGTATAGCTCTTACTGTTATATAAGAGGGAGCATTGTAGTTGTTATGTTGGTACAGTATAGCTCTTACTGTTATATAAGAGTGGGGCATTGCAGTTGTTATGTTGGTACAGTATAGCTCTTACTGTTATATAAGAGGGAGCATTGTAGTTGTTATGTTGGTACAGTATAGCTCTTACTGTTATATAAGAGTGGGGCATTGCAGTTGTTATGTTGGTACAGTATAGCTCTTACTGTTATATAAGAGGGGGGCATTGTAGTTGTTATGTTGGTACAGTATAGCTCTTACTGTTATATAAGAGTGGGGCATTGCAGTTGTTATGTTGGTACAGTATAGCTCTTACTGTTATATAAGAGGGGGGCATTGTAGTTGTTATGTAGGTACAGTACAGCACTTACTGTTATATAAGAGGGGGGCATTGCAGTTGTTATGTAGGTACAGTAGAGCACTTACTGTTATATAAGAGGGGGGCATTGCAGTTGTTATGTAGGTACAGTACAGCACTTACTGTTATATAAGAGGGGGGCATTGTAGTTGTTATGTAGGTACAGTACAGCACTTACTGTTATATAAGAGGGGGCATTGTAGTTGTTATGTTGGTACAGTATAGCTCTTACTGTTATATAAGAGGGGGGCATTGCAGTTGTTATGTAGGTACAGTATAGCTCTTACTGTTATATAAGAGGGGGGCATTGCAGTTGTTATGTAGGTACAGTATAACTCTTACTGTTATATATGAGGGGGGCATTGCAGTTGTTATGTAGGTACAGTATAGCTCTTACTGTTATATATGAGGGGGGCATTGCAGTTGTTATGTTGGTACAGTATAGCTCTTACTGTTATATAAGAGGGGGGCATTGCAGTTGTTATGTAGGTACAGTATAGCTCTTACTGTTATATATGAGGGGGCATTGCAGTTGTTATGTAGGTACAGTATAGCTCTTACTGTTATATAAGAGGGGTGCATTGCAGTTGTTATGTTGGTACAGTATAGCTCTTACTGTTATATAAGAGGGGAACATTGCAGTTGTTATGTAGGTACAGTATAGCTCTTACTGTTATATATGAGGGGGGCATTGCAGTTGTTATGTAGGTACAGTATAGCTCTTACTGTTATATAAGAGGTGGCATTGTAGTTGTTATGTAGGTACAGTACAGCACTTACTGTTATATAAGAGGGGGCATTGTAGTTGTTTTGTGGGAAAAGTACAGCACTTACTGTTATATAAGAGGGGGGCATTGCAGTTGTTATGTAGGTACAGTATAGCTCTTACTGTTATATATGAGGGGGCATTGCAGTTGTTATGTTGGTACAGTATAACTCTTACTGTTATATAAGAGGGGGCATTGTAGTTGTTATGTTGGTACAGTATAGCTCTTACTGCAATATAAGAGGGGGGCATTGCAGTTGTTATGTAGGTACAGTATAGCTCTTACTGTTATATATGAGGGGGCATTGCAGTTGTTATGTAGGTACAGTATAGCTCTTACTGTTATATAAGAGGGGGCATTGTAGTTGTTATGTTGGTACAGTATAGCTCTTACTGTTATATAAGAGGGGGCATTGCAGTTGTTATGTTGGTACAGTATAGCTCTTACTGTTATATATGAGGGGGCATTGCAGTTGTTATGTTGGTACAGTATAGCTCTTACTGTTATATATGAGGGGGCATTGCAGTTGTTATGTAGGTACAGTATAGCTCTTACTGTTATATAAGAGGGGGCATTGTAGTTGTTATGTTGGTACAGTATAGCTCTTACTGTTATATAAGAGGGGGCATTGCAGTTGTTATGTTGGTACAGTATAGCTCTTACTGTTATATATGAGGGGGCATTGCAGTTGTTATGTTGGTACAGTATAGCTCTTACTGTTATATATGAGGGGGCATTGTAGTTGTTATGTAGGTACAGTACAGCACTTACTGTTATATAAGAGGGGGCATTGTAGTTGTTATGTAGGTACAGTATAGCTCTTACTGTTATATATGAGGGGGCATTGTAGTTGTTATGTTGGTACAGTATAGCTCTTACTGTTATATAAGAGGGGGCATTGCAGTTGTTATGTAGGTACAGTATAGCTCTTACTGTTATATATGAGGGGGCATTGCAGTTGTTATGTTGGTACAGTATAGCTCTTACTGTTATATAAGAGGGGTGCATTGCAGTTGTTATGTTGGTACAGTATAGCTCTTACTGTTATATAAGAGGGGAACATTGCAGTTGTTATGTAGGTACAGTATAGCTCTTACTGTTATATATGAGGGGGGCATTGCAGTTGTTATGTAGGTACAGTATAGCTCTTACTGTTATATAAGAGGTGGCATTGTAGTTGTTATGTAGGTACAGTACAGCACTTACTGTTATATAAGAGGGGGCATTGTAGTTGTTTTGTGGGAAAAGTACAGCACTTACTGTTATATAAGAGGGGGGCATTGCAGTTGTTATGTTGGTACAGTACAGCACTTACTGTTATATAAGAGGGGGCATTGTAGTTGTTATGTAGGTACAGTACAGCACTTACTGTTATATAAGAGGGGGCATTGTAGTTGTTATGTAGGTACAGTACAGCACTTACTGTTATATAAGAGGGGGCATTGTAGTTGTTATGTAGGTACAGTACAGCACTTACTGTTATATAAGAGGGGGGGGCATTGCAGTTGTTATGTTGGTACAGTATAGCTCTTACTGTTATATATGAGGGGCATTGCAGTTGTTATGTTGGTACAGTATAGCTCTTACTGTTACTGTGAAATCATTAATGTTCGTGGGGCACTAATGTTCGTGGTTTTCGTGGGTTGGGTGATCCACGAATTCAAGATCCCACGAAATATAGACCCTTTATTCTCTTTTTCAATTGCCTTGTTACGTACATACTCTAGTATATTCTTTACAGAGGTCGCAGTATACAGCGTAAATACCGAACTCACTGTATATCTTACTATAATTGTTTTGGTAATATATTATAACTGCCTTTAACAAATAATAAACCAAATCATTTCATTGTGTTAACCAAATATCGAACACGTGCTGTAGCGTGTGCTGTTCATGAAAATCTCCAGGTTTACAAGATGTGAGTGTCGGTACTCGATTTTTTTTCTTTAATGAAATATTTAATCGATTACATTGATTGTTTGTACTCAAATGTACGCCCCTTCTCGGTGTTTTCACAGTTTGCCAAATTCTTTAATTGATATCAATGGCTTCGCCTTCCTTGATCATCTTTGATCAGGGACCATCTTCTTTTATGACCCTAATTTCCAATTAAATCGATAATTGACATGGGTATAGGCTCTTATTGGCATGTTGTACCACTAAAGCGAGTGTCATAAACCGTGCGACGTAGTAGACGAAAATCACGTGCCCAGCGCGTGGAGATTATGCAGACTAATTAGGACGATCGCAGTTTCGGATTTTTTTTCAAAAATGAAAAACCACGAATTCAAGTACCCACGAAAATGTAAATTTTCAGAAAACCACGAAATTTCATGCCAACGAATATAAATGATTTCACAGTATATAAGAGGGGGGCATTGCAGTTGTTATGTTGGTACAGTAAAGCTCTTACTGTTATATATGAGGGGGCATTGTAGTTGTTATGTAGGTACAGTATAACTCTTACTGTTATATAAGAGGGGGGCATTGCAGTTGTTATGTTGGTACAGTATAGCTCTTACTGTTATATATGAGGGGGGCATTGTAGTTGTTATGTTGGTACAGTATAGCTCTTACTGTTATATATGAGGGGGGCATTGTAGTTGTTATGTTGGTACAGTACAGCACTTACTGTTATATAAGAGGGGGCATTGTAGTTGTTATGTAGGTACAGTACAGCACTTACTGTTATATAAGAGGGGGGCATTGTAGTTGTTATGTTGGTACAGTACAGCACTTACTGTTATATAAGAGGGGGCATTGTAGTTGTTATGTAGGTACAGTACAGCACTTACTGTTATATATGAGGGGGGCATTGCAGTTGTTATGTTGGTACAGTACAGCACTTACTGTTATATAAGAGGGGGCATTGTAGTTGTTATGTAGGTACAGTACAGCACTTACTGTTATATAAGAGGGAGCATTGTAGTTGTTATGTAGGTACAGTACAACACTTACTGTACTGTTATATACAAGGGGGCATTGTAGTTTTTATGTAGGTACAGTACAGTACTTACCAGTACTGTTATATAAGAAGGGGCATTATACTGGTTATGTAGGAACAGCACTGCACTCATTATACTATATATCAATCTCTTAAACTACAAACTAAACTCTCACCTAGAATACTCTCCAACAGGAAGACAGAAATGACCTGGTTGGCATAGTAACTCATTTCAAACACATATGGCATATCAACACATGGGATCAATTTGTCTTCTTCATTCTTTTCATCTTTTCTGGAAAAAATACAAAAAAATGCTTTAAGAATGAAACCTACCTTAGTAAATTTACTCTTCACTACTGAGTCAATTTGATAATAAAAGCATTGCAGGTTTATAAAGTTATGGATGCGAAATATTGATAAAAATTGTATCTGTTTTATATAAAGGTATTTGTCCAATTTATTATTAATTCAGTTTGTGCCATTCACTCAACAGGTGTTTTTTTTGCTCAAGATAAAAACATCATTAGCTTCAACAAGAGCACCTTGCCGCAAATTCCAATGCATTTCTTTAGATACAGTAAAAAAGGGGCATAACTCAGTAATTATTACTTTTCGCTGACTAGATGTTCCCCCAGAAGTTTTGAAGCATACAACAGTATGTCCTTAGAGGGGGTACTTCCGGCGAATCCAAGGTCACGACCCCTGAGAAGAATCTCACCCCTTAGCCATGTCAGCCGACCAGATAACTCGCTCACACTTCCACCCTGGGAATATTACAAATCAATTTTACAGATGGCCAATTTTTTTACATTTGCTTCAAACACGGAGTCAGTTTATACACTGGCTCATAGCAAATCAAAGAAGCTGTCCCATTACAGAATTGTCAGTTTAGGACTCGGTAAATTGTCTTCATTTCAAAATGGCGGCACCCAAGACAATGGCTGACCTCATATAGACACTGTATACGATGTACTATGTTGTCAAAGATAGAGTAGAAGTACAGTATGATATGTTATCTGTATATTAAACTCTTGATATACTCAATAACTATTGAAACTCTCATATAATTTACATAACAAACATTTATATGGTGGAACACTAGTCACCTGTCTATTGGACGTGAGGAACATGAAGGCTACAAGGTGGGTACTCATCACAGCCAGGCTCCGTGTACACGCTGCAACAGAACAAGTTTACTTCTTAAGGCATAAACATTGGGTATAATTTATCCGATCAAACATGTATATTCTAAAATAATGGGGTTCTTTTTTAATCGATTTAAGTAACCTAATTCTAAATTGTATGAAAGCTTAAGTTATTGTTTTTAAAGTTGAAAATTTGATGCATCAATGCTAAAGAAAATAGTAGTTACATTTTCAAATGAAATCCCTTTACAGCCGAAACAAACCAAACTCCACCTACTGTGAACAACATGTGAGCCAATGTTGTTGATCAGTTGCCTCTCATCCTCAATAGCAACATCAGTCCCGTACAGCGACATGGTGCTAGCAGATGGGAACAGGCTCCTAGGGGACGTTGAGAGAGGGGACGCCGGAGCACTCCCCTCCCCAGAGACACCCTCCCTGGGGCTACTGGCACGGGAACATGACTCCATACATTCCTGTAGAGTATAAATAACAAACTTATGCTGCTAGGAGATGGGAAACAGTTTCCTTTCCAATATTAAAGGAACATACGGTTTCCTTTCCAATATTAAAGGAACATACGGTCTAACTACTTCAAATTTTGAAATCACACTGTAAGACATAGTTCATAACCAACTCAAATGGAAATTTGGGCCGTTCAAAACATCGGATCACTCAATATTTTAGTTGGGTCACGGTGTGCTCTTATGATTGCAGTGTTTCTGTATAAGCTTTCATTTCCAAGTCACCAGTTCATTGTAATGCTTTGTTATGATATGTATGTTTGTTATTCATTTCGGAAAATAACTCATTAAGCTTATTCTCAAGTTATCATATATCTACTTTAAATAAAATTCTTGTATCTTGTTCTTTGCATATAAATCGATTGTATCATTTCCTCAAAGAAAAAAACTGTACAAATGTCTTCCAGTGTTTTAAGGAAATTGGGCTGGGTCCTTTGGACTAAAATAAGGAATTCCAATATTGCCTAGAAATGAAAATCAAAGGACTGAAGGTCCTGAGAGTTGCCAAGAGAAGTTTCTTGCAGATGCATTGCTAAATGAAGCTTATATGAGTAAACAAAAGTTTTGTAAATATTTGACGAAAGGTTCTAGATTTTTAGCAGACATGAGACATGTAATATTGTCATGGTTTGAAAGAACTATACACAGTTGTTCAGCACATGAAGATGATGTGACATATATATACAAGATCCAGGTCCCTACCTATAAGGTCAAGATCACACTTGGAGGGAGACAAACAGCTGTATACAATTGTCGGATGTAAAATCACTTGCAGTTACAAGTCTTGCATAAAACAGTTGAAATCAGTGTGACCTTGACGTTGATGAAGTGGTTATAGTGACAAAAAAAAAAAATTGTGGACTTTTCTTTTATTTTTATCAAGAAAATAGATACATTGCACATTAAGTATGATTTGGTAAAAAATCAGAGGTAACAAAATAGTGAATATTTAACCTGTTTACTGGCCTAAATGGCACACAGTAGCTCAGGGGCCGTATTCATAAAGCTCCTAAGGAAAATCTTAAACTTAAGTGAACATTTCAGATGCGGATTTCCAATTTATTTTTAAGCAAACGTCAAAGAAACTTTTCATGCTTATGAAAAACATAGTTTTGCATATGAATGCAAAGTTTCATTGAAGTATTATGGGTAAAAAAGTGAGAAATCTGCAATGGAAATGTTCACTTAAGTTTAAGATTTTCCTTAGGAGCTTTATGAATATGGCTTGAGCCTGTACAAGACACTTAGTAACTAAAGTTTCATCTAGATCCAAACTGTTTGAAATTCAATCCATAGATTTTATTACCAAAGGTTGGGGAAGTGTTTTAAGTTGGAAGTAAATATAATAGTTTTCATGTGCACACTTGGCCTGGGAGTGAAGGGGTTATTTTTTCTAAGCCTTTGAAGATATGAGATGAAGAAACAAGAGGCACATCAGTGCCTGTGCTCCACTGGCCAAAAGGTTCAAGCAAAGACCACCTAACGAACATTTTCGTCAAGTTTCATAGAAATACAATCATCAATTTTTGAGGAGAAGTTATTTGAATTTTTTTTTTACTTTAATAGCTCTGGCTGCCATGTTGTGCAGTGGACCGAAATGATTTGGGCAATTTGAGTAAAGGAGCACCAAACAAACATTTCTGTCAAGTTTTATCGAAAAAAGGTCATCGGTTTCGACGACAAGTCGTATAAAGTTTTTTTTTATTTTTTAGCTCTGGCAGCCATGGTGTGCAGTGGACTGGAACCATTTAACAAATTTTGGTTAATGACCACCCAAGGAACATTTCTGTCAAGTTTCATCAAAATCTGATCATCGGTTAACATTTAATCTGAATAGATTATGAAGCAAATATCTAACCTGAACAAGAACTGACGAGATAGAATCGACTTGGTGTTTCACTTACACTTTACGGCCATTTAAGTTACTAAAAATAGCTGTTTCATAAACTTTCAGAATGTCACTTAAACGAAAATTAATGTTCAGTCTATATATACTTTCCTATGTATAAATGTAAGGTTTTTTAATTGATCTTTTTGTGAGAACTTTATGCTTATATTTTTACTCATAAATTATTTTTGTTTAAAAATTATTTCAAGATGCTATACGTGAAAATATAAGACATTATTTTTTTTTCTATTAAAGGGAGGTAATTCAGTAATAAAATGTAATCAAAGCTATTAAAGCATGGCATTTCTTTTCTAACCATGTTGATATTATTACAGTCTATTCAAGCAAGATGCCTTTTGTTTTTACATAGTACCCATAGGTTCTGAAAAACAAGGAGCACTATTCCCAACAGAAGGATGTCACTCCCTATCACTGCATGAGCATCATAATAAAGAAATGTTTACTCAAACTGCAAGCTGCTCAATTGAAATAGGTATTTACCTCAAGCAGACAGTTTTATAATGTGGCAAAATAGTCGGACTACTAGATTGTCATTCGGACTAGTAAAATATGCCATTATGCTAGTCCAACTGGCTAGTAGGTTAAAATGTTTTTCGTGAAGACTGCGGACGAGAAGTCCTTAAAGGTTTTTCTATTTTTAACTCTCGCAGCCATGTTGTGCAGCGGACCGGAACCATTTGGGCAATTTTGGTTAAAGGGCATCCCGATGAACATTTATGTAAAGTTTTATCAAAATCTGATAATCGGTTTCTGAGAAGATGTAGTTTAACATTTTTTTTCTATTCTTAGCTCTGGTGCCCATGTTGTGCAGCAGACCAGAACTGTTTGGGCTATTTTGGTTAAGGACTACCCAAGTAACATTTCTGTCAAGTTTCATTGCAATACGATCATCGGTTTCTGAGGAGAAGTCGTTTAAAGGTTTTTCTATTTTTACCTCTGGGGGCCATCTTGTGCAGTGGACCGAAACCATTGAAGCAAATTTGATAAAGGACCATCCAAGGAACATTTCTGTTAAGTTTCATCAAAATCTGATCATCGGTTTCTGAGATGTTCTTTAAAGGTTTTTCTAATTTTTTTTGCCCTGGCAGCCATGTTGTGCAGCGGACCGGAACCATTTGAGCAATTTTGGTTAAGGACCACCCAAGGAACAATTCTGTCAAGTTTCATCAAAATCTGCCTATCCGTTTCAGAGGAGATGTCGTTTAAAGATTTTGCTATTTTTAGCTGTGGCGGCCATATTGTGCAATGGACCAGAACCATTTGAGCAATTTTAATAAAGGACCACCCAAGGAACATTACTGTCAAGTTTCATCAAAATCTGCCTAACCGTTTTAGAGGAGATGTCGTTTAAAGATTTTGCTATTTTTAGCTCTGGCGGCCATATTGTGCAATGGACCGGAACCATTTGAGCAATTTTGGTAAAGGACCACCAAAGGAACATTCCTGTGAAGTTTTGTCAAAATCCGCTTATCAGTTTCAGAGGAGATGTCGTTTAAAGTAAAAGTTTACGCACGCACTCACGACGGACAATCTGTGACGACATAAGCTCCATGGCCTTCGGCCAGTGGAGCTAAAAAAACAATGACTAGATTGGCATAGAATCTGCTTGAAATACTGGTTAGAATGAGATTGTACATACAAGATGGTGTAAAAGTAATACAAGTACAAGGTTTATGTTGTACATTATCAGTTTTGTAAAATAGTATGTCTCGTGTTTCACATAAAACACTGTTTGTAAAACAAGTTGCTGCCTGTATGCAATATGGCCTATTAACATCTTGATTAACCTTAAATTTGACCTTTGACTTTGAAGGATGATCTTGGCTTTGATATGTTGCCATTAATTATGTGTACTAACACTAACCCGCGACACTATTAACCCATTATCTGATAAGACACATTTTGATGCATCCGAGAAATGTTAAAAATGGAGCATGTTCTTCTTAAGGAGCAAATGCTCACTTTTTAAAAAGGTTTTCAAAACTGTTAGAAATTCAATTTTTCTTTTGCAAAGCATTTCAAAAATTTATAACCAAGTGTAGAAAATAATGTCATCATCCAAATATAGCATATCGGGTAATGGGTAAATGATGTACTATGAAAGCAGTTGTATTCCTGTTATATTAATTTAAGGTTAGCAAAAAAAAAAATTGGCTTGAAAAAATATCTAAGTTGAATGAAACAAAGATAAACAGACAACGATATGTACAGTATAGTAAAAGTTTAGTCATAACATAGAAAGAAATCATAGGCAACATAATAAGCAAATGACATATCAATAGTTTGTAAGATATGTGAAATGACATACACTCAGTCAAAGTTCTAACCGATCACTTCTTAAACTGGATTTTTTTTAAAACTATATTTCTGTCCTGTCTGAAAAATTAGTAATTGTCTCAGCTGATGTAAACTTGGCAAAACTCCTAATCGGTCACTTAGTAAAGTAACTTTACTGAAAAATGCATAAAGTGTCAACAATATACAGTTCAGTATTCTATTTTCCCCATCTCGTGGCAATATTCTTAGAAAATTTCAGCTAAATCGAAGCTTAAACGGCAGAGAAAACACAGTTCATATGTGATTACTCCTAATCCAAAAGTCACAAGGAAAAGAAATTACAATGCAAATTCCATAGGGAATCACATTTTTCATTGATTTTGTATTTTTAAAATCTTTTGACACAGTCTCTGTTTCACATAGAAGGTAATGTTAAAGTTGAACATTTTTTTTTAACTTATTAAGCCATTGGTGACTGTGTATCAGTCTCACATGTCATGTAATATCATTTTAAAGTGACAAAGGGTGGTATTTTTTATTTTTCTTCCTTTATACGCTATGTTAGATTTTGTGACTTTTATTATTGATAGTGTTGTCATTTGAGACACTGTATCTTTTTGATGAAGCGTAGTACGTGAACCAAGTTTTCACAGCATGTGTACGAGATAATGGTCTTTTCATAAATCTTATTTGTAATTAAGCTTATTGTACAGGGAAGGGAATATTAGAAGATTACCTAGGTGACCGATTAGGAGTTTTGTTGAGTGTATTCAGCAAAACAACTCTTTAATACAACTACCTGTCTTAGATAGGTAGTGGTCAATTAGGGAAGGTGTCACCAAGAGCATGTAAAAAGAATGCAGACAGCTGTAGCTGGAATTTGGCAAAAGCAAATTCAATTTTTAAAGCCTGGTATAATAAAATGCGAGTATTCCTGTACTCCTTGTATTTAACTAAAGTACATTTAAAACTTAACTACTAGTAGACATGCATATATGGTACATGGACGCCTCCACTCAATTGGTGTGTGAAAATCAAGGTAGAATGTGAAGGTCAAGGTCAGAATGATAGTGATACATGACACTTCACAATCCAAAAATGCAACCACAAGCCAAGTTTGGTGATCGTAGGCCATATAGTATAGGAGATATGCACTGACAAAGATTTAAAAGTAATTCTGCTGATGAATATTCAATCTTTCAAACACGAAAAAAAACCTATATCGTCTGGTAAAAGTAATGACCAAAAACGTTATAGATGAAATCATTTTTAGTAAAAGAGGTAGATTTTTTCCTACAATATGTAATTGAACTAGAACTCTGACCAAGTGAGCTCTACCATTGTATGAAGTAAATATGAAATTCCATCCAGTAGTTTTCAAGTTATGCTCCAGACAAGTAAAAGTACCAAAGGACAATAGCTCCATAATTAGCAAATTAAGAGTTATGGTTCTTGTACACTGCACTTCATCTCATTGAGTTTTAACATTGTATGAAGTATTATGAAATTCCATCCAGTAGTTTCCAAGTTTTGCTCTGGACAAGAAAAAGTAACAAAGGGCAATAACTCTGTAATTAAGCAAATTACTGCACTTCCTATCATTGAACTTTACCATTGTATGATGTTTTATGAAATTCCATACAGTAGTTTTCAAGTTATGTTCCGGACAAGACAAAGTAACAAAGGTCAATAACTCCATAATTAGGTAAATTAGAGCTATGGTTCTTGTACACTGCATTTCTTCCCATTGAGCTTTACTATTGTATGAAGTTTTATCAAATTCCATTAACTCATTATCTCCTAGAGACACATTATTGCACAATTATTGTGGCTGATGTTTGAAGAAATTGTGAGAAATAGAGCATTTGCTCCTTAGGAGCAAATGCTCTATATCCCATAATGCCTTTAAAACCATTGAGATAAACCGATACTTCTAGCCTTCAAGATTATTTTTGGTTAGCTAAAAATATAAAAATGACGTCGGAATCTAAATATAGCATAGGGGATAATGTGTTAAGAAATACTGAAGTTATGGAAGAAAAACAAAAAAACGAATGGACGGACAGACAAACAGGGTGATTACTATAGGGCTCCCACATTGATGTGTGGGGGTCCCTAATTACACCAAAATGAATAAAGTGTGAGGATTTTAATGCCTCATGATTCCCACCCCAGATTGTAAATTAGTTTACGAACCGTTGCGTGCTTTACAATTGGCCAATTAAAAAGTACACAAGAGGTTGATTGGCACATTGCTGCTCTTGTTTCATACTGGTACCTTTAAAGTAAAATTGTAAAACGCGGCTGGTGGTTCACATAATGATTGACAGTTGTGGGCAGGAACTATGAGAAATAAAATTCTCAAATTGAATTCAAATGACTTTTATAATAGGTAAAATACGCCACTTTCACATCAAATAATGCATCAATCTGTCACATCAATGACAGATAGGTAATGTCCTCTAACAGACAAAGATAGATTTTTGTGTGTTTTAAAGTGAATTTTCATCAAGAATATTACTCTAAATAATGAAGATCAAATGTAAAGGTCAACGTCAGAAGGACATGAAACTGATGAAAGTGGAACGCTGCATTCAATATATGCATCCTCACACTAAGTTTGGTAATCCTAGGTGATAACTAGATCCTCGTTCGATTTAGTGAAGATTCCATCCTGTTCTGTGACTAAGCTTGATTCCACACCACCCAGGTCAAGAGCTAGCAAGTTTGGTAATTCTTGGTGATGGAATGATATAACAGGCAACACTATGAATGCTCCAGTGTATGAAAAGTAAACATCTCTAAACTATAAACTATGAACATGATTTTTCACTCATTAAAGGTGACCACAGACTGTCATGCTCCAGTGTATGAAAAGTAAACATCTCTAAACTATAAACTATGAACATGATTTTTCACTCATTAAAGGTGACCACAGACTGTCATGCTCCAGTGTATGAAAAGTAAACATCTCTAAACTATAAACTTTGAACATGATTTTTCACTCATTAAAGGTGACCACAGACTGTCCTTTGGCTATGAAATTCAGTGTTTTTGGTAGTTTGGCTGTAATGTCTTCCAACTGACACTGAAAGGCTGCAACTAGCACTTCGTTTGATACATTGAAGATTCCATCCTGTTCTGTGAGTAACTGGGATTCCACATCACCCAGGTCAAGTCCTAGAATGGTGGCCGTCATCTCGGTGTTTGGCATGTCAGTAACCTATATAAATAAAGTAGGGAATAACTCCGTTATTAAGCATAAAGGGGTTATGGTTCTTGTACACTGCACTTCCTTTCATTGAGCTCTACCATTGTATGCAGTATATGAAATTCCATCCGGTAGTTTTCAAGTTATGCACTGGACAAGAAAAAGTAACAAAGGGAAATAACTCTGTCATTAAGCAAACATGGGTTATGGTATTTGTAAACTGTACTTCCTCTAATTGAGCTCTACCATTGTTTAAAACTTTATCAAATATAATCTAGTAGTTGTCATAGTATGCTCTGGACAAAGTTTACACTATTAAACTATGGAACAAGGGGAGATAACTCTGCAACAAATTGACCAAGCGTTATAACCCTTGCAAAGTGCACAACTTCACATTGCTATCTATCTAAGTTGCAAGTTTCAATCAAATTCCTTCAATTCCTTTAATTCTTTCAAGTAGTTTTTAAGTTAGAGTATGGGACAAATACACTATCGAAATAGTTTGCATGCGTAATTGCCAGGGGTAGTATAAACATTTCATAAATGAAACGCTTGATGTTGATGGGACATCTTTACCTTAACATGGCCGCTAAAAAATGAGCGGCTTCCTGAGATGCAATATCATGTTAAATATGAAGTTTGTCAAATGGATGAAAAGTTAATGGCAATTTTACATCTTGAATGTGACCTTGACAAGTGGACCCTCAAAATGTGTGGGTCATTGAGATGCACCTTCATGCTAAAATTCAAGTCTGTGCATTGCAAATAGTTTAGGTAGATCAGAGGATTTGGAAAGGAACTTTTGCTCGAGTACATGTATGTTTGTATGTTCCAAGATATAGCATTTACCTCTATCTTTGTAAATTGTGTTGACGACAGGGATTCCTCATTGTTATATCTCTTGCTGTTGACAACAATATTGGTGATGGCAACAACATCCCCCAACACCACAGGCTCTGCTGCAATGTTGCGCCACAGGCTGACTTTCACCTTCCCAGTACGGTCCTCCACCGTAATGGTCCGCACATTCACCTCTTTGTCATTCACCATTACTGTAGTGGCAACGCTGTCCTGCAAGGAGAAATAACATCGACATCTTTGATGTGGCATAAAGAAGTTTTTGATTGCTTATTTTCAATCATCATCTTTTATGTATGCCAACATTTGTCTGCCTGTAAAGGGGCATTAAATTTGCACACAAAAAAAAACGTTAGTTATTACCCTGTCAAATTGTAACCATTGCGATGGTAAATAAAAGTATGTAGTTGAAACACCAATGCGCCCAAAGGGTCTTGTCACAAATAAATTTGACATTTGACCTTGAAGGATGACCTTGACTGTGTTATGTTACAAATGAATATCTGCAACTTAATGAGATACACATGCATGTCAAGTATCAATTCTGTATCTGCAATAGTTCAAAAGTTGACCTTTGACATTGAAGGATGACCTTGACCTTCAAATGTTACCACTGAAAATTGGTGGCTCCATCAGGTACACCTACATGCCAAATATGAAGTCACTAGCTGTATTAGTAGAATATATGACAATTAAGCTTTGTGACATTGAACTTTGACCTGCAACACATAATCTTGGATGTGGTTAACATTTCTGTAAAATTTAAAAAATCATTTATTCATGACGGGAGATATGGATCAGACACGAACATGTGTACGGCTAGACAGACACATAGGGCGAATCCTGTTACACTCTATCCAATAAGCTCTATGTATGGGTGATGGTATACTTTGTATAACAATTACGCAATCAATTTTTAAGTGTTCACTTTTATATATATACACTTTGAGAAAACACTTAGAATACACTTTGTGCTCAATACAGTCCAAAGGACTTAGAATCAAAGAAGCTCGACCAATAAAAATGAAAAAGTTAAAATCAAACTATTGATCAAACACACACTTAACAATTAAAATCTCGTTTCCAATATTCAAACACGCGTGATGTAAACACTTGATGAAAAAAGTCACAAGTGCTTCTCAAATACTTGCTTTACAATATTTTAACAATGTATCCAATATTCCAAACACCTCAAACTATTGATTATCAAACTCTTGATGTAAACAAAATGTTAATTGATCAGAATTAACCAGTCTTTAATATGTCAATTCAATACATGTCTGTGAGTGTGAACATCAATAAAAAAATCCCAAATGTACGTGTTTGATAATGGTGGTGGGGGCGAAGAGCGCAGTAAAATGATATTATCATTGATAACCTAAATTTAGCATGCGCACTCGAGTAACGTTAAGTAGAAATGCACGGAATACAACATACATATATAACCCGAGATAAACATAAGGCTTGGTTACGAAATTATTCCATGCATGCTAAAATGAACGAAGACGGATCGTTTTTCCGAAGTCGAATTCACGTAATTTGTGCAAAAATGGTTTGTTTAAAAATGCACAGAGAACATCAAACATAAATAACCTACGATAAAAAGAAAACTCAAGTGAATGACAATATATTCAAGTGCATGCAAACGGAACTGCTGATTGTCGATTCGTTGTTGTTGAACGAGGGCCGAGATTTTACAAAATGGCAGGCTCCGGTGTTGTTGAACGATGCCCAGAGTTTTTGAAAAATGACTGACTTCGGACGCTTTGTAAATTGTGCAGATATGTCACAAGACAAAAATAACAATGCACTGCTATGATTGTAAAATACTCAACACATACAATAAGAAATTGAAGGAAAAACAATTTGTTATAGTTGGCTACTTACCAGATATAGTTTGTGGTTTGTAGAAGAGTTAGCCCGGATTGAAGCTGGCGACGATTCCTCCGCGATATTTTAGTCGAACATTCAAAATGAATTGTATATAAATCACTTATGATAACAAACGTTTCTCGACGTTAATTTTTTTTAATTTCCATACGTTTATTTTAATGAAATAACAAAATAGCACGCCCGACACTTCACATTCATGGACTACTTTTAGCCGAAGTACCACAGAATTGGGCGGGTTTTGACAAGCTGGCGAGAAATTCAATGGACTACTTTTATTACCCGGTACTGCACAATTTGACAGAGGGGTGAGCGCAAGACTGTGCTAAGTGCATTCTTTATTGCTTTACACTTAACACAGTCTTGCGCTCACCCCTCTGACAATATGTAAAAGCATAAATTACTACGAGACAGGATAAATCATTTTTAATACCTTCATTTGACCAAAATGCAAATAATCGAGTTTCAGACTCGCACAATAAATGATTTATTAAGACACATCACACATAATAATTGAACTATGCATGTGGAAAACATGATAGATATGGAACTTCTTTCAGCGCGGCATTCTACCTGAATCAAGGGGTCCGCGAAAAATAGTGTAACTCTGAAATATGGTATCAAACATGACTCCAGAGAGTTTGCCTAAAGGCAACTCAAAAATGCTTTTACAGATAGCAATTTAAGTTTTGCTAAGAGACGCATTGTATGTTGGAACAGGAATCATTCCAACCTTTTAGATACTATTTTGTATGAGTCTGTTATGACGCTTGCGGTAAAAATAATCAGTTGCATACACAGGGGGAAGAAACAAATTTATATGTATGAAATACAGGCTAGAATAAATATAAATAATTTGTTTCTGCCCCTTGTGGCTGCATACAGTGATAGAACAATCATATCCCTGTTAATGTCATCAAATGACTTATTAAAACAAAAAGCAACAACAAGAAATCATATTTTTATTTTCAGTCAAATAGAATACATTAGAATGATATACCATTCGATTATTGTTATTAATCGATCAGATGGGATTTCTGATTAATCGATGTTGGAAATCCCAGCCGATTCCCCATCACCAATAACTATGTATTGTGTTTACACACTGTAACTGAACTTTGAACTTCAATGGACTGAACAAACAGACATTATGAAAAATAATTTCAATCAGACAGGGTTAAGTCCACCCATACATTGCCAAAGCAACGCAGTAGCACAGTCCATATGGCATTCACTGAAGAACTGACTCGAGGATAACATAAACCTATTACATCGTTTAACATCTTTATAACAAACCTTCAGAGAGAAAGGTTGGGCAAAATCCACTCGTACATTTCCAAAGTAGCACCGTAGGGCAAGCCATATAGCCTTCACCGCCCCCAGAAACGACTCTCGCTTCTTTTGAACACCCTGAATAAAAATAAGAAAAACATATTTAACAAAGATGTTTGGAAAATATTGATAAATACCATACTTCCTTTTGATTGAGAATTAACTTCTATGTACAAGTAGGTTTTGGACATATTCAAATCTTTCATTATCATTCAATCATGAGGTTATCTTAATGGTGACTGCAGTGGTTGACATAAGCATTTTGAAATTCTTGCTGGGTTTGCTCAATATTAAAATAATACTTCTAACAATTTCTTAAGCCAAGTTAATTTAATTTGGCATATGAAGTTGAATTGTTTGATCCTTAAGTCTTAATATCAATGACTGATAGGCCGTTATTTGAATTTTTTTTAAGGGATTTTACCTTTTTTAAATGAAGGTTAACATTGTCAACAGTTCAAAATGGAGCCAAACATTTAGTAATTGCACAGGTGTTAAGATTGAACAGAGTACCACAGAAACAAAGTGTGTTTTTGTACCATTTGTTCATTGTTGTAGTTCCCATCCAACAGTTTCTCATAGCTGATACTGACAGGCACCACATACACGTCCTCCACAATTCCTGGAAATATATCACCACATAACATGTGTATAACATGTGTAAACATGGGGCGGACTTTTCCTATTATTTTATTGGTCATGGTGAACAATTGGCCAAAGGTACAATGATGTTAACATTTTGAAATTTCAAATTTGAAAAAGAATGCTTGTAGACTTATTATAAAGATTCAGCAATACAGTCGAAACTCGCATGGTCAGAATCTGTTATCTCGATGTTCCGGTTATAACAACTTTTTTAAATATATGGGCTGGGTAAGATATTTGTGGTATGTCTGTTATATCAAGTATTCATTATCTCAAAGTTTTCCACAAGGTCCCAACAACTTCAATAGTGAGTTTTGACTGTACAATTAAATTCAGCTACACGATTCTTTAATGACAATGATAGTAAACTTCTATTATAACTAGAGCTGTCACAGGAGTGACGAATACCCCCAAATGCCGCCTGGACACAGGAATGGCAAACCATTCCTTTGAAAAGAGGCCATAACTCCAAGGTTACTGCACACTGCATCTTCTTTTATCATGCATGTATTGTTTTATTTAAATCTGTTGGGTAATTTAGAAGTTACACTGCTGACAAGAAAAACTAGCCTTTCATAAGTTATCGTCCGGAAACCGTTTTTCTATTTTTAGTAACAGTGACCTTGACCCAACCAGCCCCAATATCGAACTTGACCTGTATCTTCTGATGTTACACCTGTGTACCAAAAATTGTTCAAATCTGTCAAACCTTTCATGAGTTATCATCCGTAAACCGTTTTTCTATTTTTAGTAACAGTGACCTTGACCTTGGCCCCACCAGCCCCATATTGAACTTGCCCTGTATCTTCTGATGTTACACCTGTGTACCAAAAATTGTTCAAATCTGTCAAGCCTTTCATGATTTATCGTCTGGAAACCGTTTTTCTATTTTTAGTAACAGTGACCTTGACTTTGGCCCCACCAGCCCCAATATCGAACTTGACCCGTATCTTCTGATGTTACACCTGTGTACCAAAAATTGTTCAAATCTGTCTAGCCTTTCATGAGTTATCGTCCGGAAACCGTTTTTCTTTTTTTAGTAACAGTGACCTTGACCTTGGCCCCACCAGCCACAATATCGAACTTGACCTGTATCTTCTGATGTTACACCTGTGTACCAAAAATTGTTCAAATCTGTCAAGCCTTTCATGATTTATCGCCCGGAAACCGTTTTTCTATTATTAGTAACAGTGACCTTGACCTTGGCCCCACCAGCCCCAATATGGAACTCGACCTATATCTTCTGATGTTACACCTGTGTACCAAACTGTATCTTCTGATGTTACACCTGTGTACCAAAAATTGTTCAAATCTGTCTAGCCTTTAATGAGTTATCGTCCGGAAACTGTTTTTCTATTTTTAGCTACAGTGACCTTGACCTTGGCCCCACCTGCCCCAATATTGAACTTGACCTGTATCTTCTGATGTTACACCTGTGTACCAAAAATTGTCCAAATCTGTCAAGCCTTTCATGAGTTATCGACCGGAAACCGTTTTTCTATTTTTAGTAACAGTGACCTTGACCTTGGCCCCACCAGCCCCAATATCGAACTTGACCTGTATCTTCTGATGTTACACCTGTGTACCAAAATTTTTTCAAATCTGTCAAGCCTTTCATGAGTTATCGTCCGGAAACCGTTTTTCTATTTTTAGTAACAGTGACCTTGACCTTGGCCCAACCAGCCCCAATATCGAACTTGACCTGTATCTTCTGATGTTACACCTGTGTACCAAAAAAATTTCAAATCTGTCAAGCCTTTCATGAGTTATCGTCCGGAAACCGTTTTTCTACTTCTAGTAACAGTGACCTTGACCTTGGCCCAACCAGCCCCAATATCGAACTTGACCTGTATCTTCTGATGTTACACCTTTGTACCAAAAAATTTTCAAATCTGTCTAGCCTTTCATGAGTTATCGTCCGGAAACCATGAAAACCGACAGACCGACAGACAGACAGACCGACCGAACGACAAGCTCACTCCTATATACCCCCTCAAACTTCGTTTGTGGGGGTATAATTAAGACCTTTAATTGTGTGTATTTTCACTGTTGAGGGCACCAATTCAACAAAATCTATAACTGTTTACATTATAATTGTATACCGTTTTTAAGACAGTCCACAATCACTGAGAGTAGTCCACCCTTTGGCAGGAGGGGGCGACCTGTCCGGGATCTACCACCCTCGAGAAAAAACTCGAGAAATTCCCCGTAGCACAACAGCTGCTCCATATACTGAAACATAGTGACAAAATATTGGGTGTTGTACTATTTAATATTACCATTCCAATAATGCATGTATTGTCATCATTAACATGTGTGAATATTCAAAATAAAAATCAGTTACGGTCAAATGTTTTAGCTTTGCACAACTCTGCCAAAATTGACAACTTAAGCACTATGTATTTTTCTTTGAAAACAGGCAAGCTTACTATCACTGTCCTGTAAAATATTCATGATGAACATGGTCAACACTGCAAAATCACTTACAGAATGCAGCACGGACCTGTACAGCATATCTTTGCCCCCATCCCTGTCCAACTTCCGGCGAATAAAGTAACCACCCAGACCTCGCATCAGCCAACTGGAATACACATAATACATTGAAATAATTTTTAAATTTCCATTAGTTGAGTCTTTAAATATTCTCATTTTTCCTGAAATTCGGCAAATTAACCATTAACAGTTACCATGGAGAACTCTGATGATGAAAAGATCTAATACATGTACTCAGTCATGGCACATGTCCCAGTTTTGTATATTTGACCAACAAATATAAAAAAGCCAGAACAAGCTTAACTAGAGATTGCTTTTTGAAAAAGCGCTTGTCTCCCCTATTGTGTGGTCGTAGCTGAGAAAAAATAAATGATGGACATGAAATTTGTAACTTTGGACTGGAGACAAACCAACAGTGAAGTTTGGTTTCTTCGACCATATTAAATAGTGAAGAGAAGAAAGTGTTGTTGATTAATCATGGAAAATGTAAACGAAGTTTGCATTGTATGAAGTTCCTGGGCGCAAGCGTTATTCAATTATTGATCGGAAACCATTTTTCAGCTCAAGGTCATCGTGACCATGACCTTTGACCTACTGATCACAACATCAATAGGGATCATCTACATAACCAACTTGCATACCAAGTTTTAAGTTCTTGGGTGCAAGTGTTCTTTAGTTACTGAGCGGTAACCGTTTCTTCAACTCAAGGTCATGGCAACCTTGACCTTTGACCTACTGATCTCAAAATTAATAGGGGTCATCTACTAGTCATGACCGACTAGCGTACCAAGTATGAAGTTCCTGGGTACAAGCATTCTTAAGTTATTGAGCAGAAACCATTTTTAAGCTTAAGGTCACCGCCAACGTATCATTTTTTACCTGAAGGTAACCTTGACCTTTGACCTTTTGATCTGAAAATCAATAGGGGTCATCTTCTAGTCATGAACAACTAGCTTACCAAGTATGAAGTTCCTGAAACCAAAGGATCTTTAGTTATTGAGCGGAAACTGTTTCTTCACTTCAAGGTCATGGCGACCTTGACCTTTGACCTAGTGATCTCAAAATCAATAGGGGTCATCTTCTAGTCATGACCAACTAGCATACCAAGTATGAAATTCCTGGGTGCAAGCGTTCTCTAGTTATTGAGCGGAAACAGTTTCTTCACCTTAAGGTCACGGTGACCTTGACCTTTGACCTACTGATCTCAAAATTAATAGGAGTCATCTACTAGTCATGAACAACTATGAAGTTCCTGGGTACAAGCTTTCTTTAGTTATTGAGCAGAAACCATTTTTAAGCTTAAGGTCACTGCCAACATAACATTTTTTACCTGAAGGTAACCTTGACCTTTGACCTTTTGATCTCAAAATCAATAGGAGTCATCTAATAGTCATGAACAACTAGCATACCAAGTATGAAGTTCCTGGACCCAAAGGATCTTTAGTTATTGAGTGGAAACCGTTTCTTCACCTCAAGGTCACGTTGACCCTGATCTTTGACCTAGTGAGCCCAAATTCAATAGGGGTCATCTACTAGTCATGACCAACTAGCATACCAAGTATGAAGTTCCTGGGTCTAAGAGTTCTATAGTTATTGGGCGGAAACGAAGTGTGACGTACTGACTGACTGACTGACTGACTGATGGACTGACTGACGGACAGGGCAAAAACAATATGTCTCCCCATGAATGGGGGAGACATAATTAAACACTAGTTGAATGTTGAACTTATTAGTTCTTCAATTGTAACCATAAACACTTAAATTCAAACCTGACTTTTATGACCATTACCTGAAGAAAGGTATGTCGAGGTTATCTCCAGCGGCGATGTTGGGGTTTTTAATCTCGTAGTTGGCCAGAATAAATGTGATGAGTATATAGTCCAGGTGGCTTTTGTGAAGCGGCAGAAAAAGCAGGGGTACCCCACGCTTAAATAACAAACAATAGGGGTATTATTTAAATCATGAAATATTAACTTCCATGTATTTTTCATGTGTAGGCATTTCAGATTGGGCAATATGACCTCAAGGCATGTGTAAAATGAACTAGTTAATCACAACTCTTCAAATCTATAAACATGCCATCCTGACCTCCCTCCTCTGTTTTTTTTGCAGTGAAATTGAATACAAACATTTCTTCTGGCATTATCTGATTTCATAAAAATGATTATCAAAATTGTAACTAAATTGTTGAAGTTGGAATATGAGCTTTACGTATACCTGGGAGGCAGTTTTCACCATAGCCATTTGGCCACGATGTACATATATGGCGCCCAACAAGCCATTCAAAATATGGTGCAGGGTCCAGGTAGTCAGTCTGTAGCAAACAAAGAAAGAACATAAATACATTACATCCACCACTGTTTGTTTATTTGTTACAAACAAGAGACATAACTATACCAAGTCTCAGTTGAATATCTTGAACAGTTGTTGAGTCATGGCCAAGGCTAGTTTTTGCACACGATGAGACCAAGGCTATCACAATACCTAAACTTCTTCACTTAAAAACCAACAGCAGATGGGTTAATAAGAAGGCTAATACTCCCTTTTTGGCTGTCAATGGTCAATATTTGGGCTAGTCTTATAGTTGACCAGGTCTGCTAGCACCTAAATGACTGTATTAGTGCTTGAGCCACCAAACTACGTAACATAGCTAAAGACCTAGAACTAAGCCCTTAAAGCAACTGTGCACCAGATGATCAATTTGCAAGAAAAAAAGAAAATTGTTGAAAACTGTCATAAACTTGGTATTAATGTGTACAATGCATTGAAACTTACTAACTGAAGTACCACATAGTTTAAAATTTATTTAAGTTTAGCAGTTATTTCGTATTTACCAATAAAAAAGATTACTGGGTATGTCTACCTAGTAGAATTCATTCCTTATGCGTGATTGGCTGATCGATGTTATCACCGAGTTAGGTTTATAGCTTAATTATGTCACTCGATTAGAGTAAGCCTTCGTAGCTCAGTGGATACGATGCTGGACTGCAATTTTGGCGACACGGGTTCGAACAGGTCTCCGACACAATTTTTTTTTTACATTTTGGAACTTTTTTTACAATTATGATATCAAAGCGTAACACATTCTATTAAATAATTGTCCTGAGATTCGTTACAGAAAAAACTTTTTTGGTCATTTTGGTGCCAATCTGGTGTACAGTCCCTTTAAATCCAATTAAGGATCTTGATAAGTCACTTTAGACTTTTGTGACATGAAAATAACATACAACTTAAAGCGGAGTTTATTTAAAATTGCAGGCTACATTGTCATTTTCATTTGTGGCATTAACTTATTTTTTTTTAATTATTGATCAGCCCTCTCAAATATTCCCTTTAAGTAATTGTATAATTTTGATTAAAATTTTATCTTAAAATAGACTTTTGATCAACAAAGGTAACATAAGTTTAAACCATACATACTTGGTGAGAGTATTTGAGACCGATGAAGCCATCACACGCAGGATTTTCTTGGCTCGTTTCTCTAACTGGGCCTGGTCTACACGCACTGGAAATCAAAGATGAACAATTGTATACCAACTCATGGAATGAACTCAAATTCAAGAATAACTGATAAAACAATACTCAGTTATGGCCTTCATAAAAGCTTTATAACACTGTTGATGTCATTGAATATCATCATCATTGCAATAAGAATAATTTTGTTATATCTAGCATGTATCTTTTCATATAGCGAGAAAGTACACAACTGTAACTGACCTTCCTCAGCCAAGAGTTCTGCATGGATAGCATCCACCACTCTGAAATAAAATATAATGATGTTCAGCCATTACAAGTTTATGCAAACTAGAATTCTGTGAACCAGATGTGTCGCCTGTCAAGAGCTCACATAATTTGTGTAGTGACCAAAAGCAACAGGGGTCACCTACTGCCCAAGACCAATGTGCATACCAAGTATGAAGGCTATACAAGAAGTTCTTCAAGTTATGAATCAATAATTAAATCCCTAAACTTTTTCTTGTAACTGTCACCATGACTTTGACCATTGACCTATTCACCCTAAATTCAATAAGGGTTATCTATATGACAAACGTGCATATCAAGCTGTTCAAAAGCTATTGTTTGGAAACAGTGTGATGCTGTGAACAACGACTATGGAAAAAGTTATCCCTATGTGTCTACCATGCTTTGCAGGAAACACAAAAACAAATGATAAGTCTTATAGTTAATATTTGAAATGATAAGATATTGGCATCTCACTAAACATGATTGGAAACACGGAAATTTACCTTGACAGTACCTATGGCTATTGAAATTCAAAAAAAATAAAATGTAAGGTTCTTCATATATGATGGCTATGATTGTTTTGACACAGATTACGTAATTTAACTCAAACTGGAATCTATTCTTGTATTGAAGATGTCCTAGAAAATGACCTGGGGATTTTTTTCTCAACCTCAGTTTTGACTCACAAATAAAAAAAAACAGATTTGCAAACACAGAGGTTTGCTCATAAAACAATATACTAAATAAAATATATGAGGATGCTAAAATGTGCCAAACCTAACATTGAAGGGAAAGACACAGCTAACAGGAACAAGGAAGAACCAAGACTTAGTATGACAATAAAATCTTTCTAAACCATGTGTGAGGCCATTCTATTTTCAGTGGTAGGAAACCGTGACAACATAATTCCCGGCTATGTCATTTCTACAAAAGATCTATTTCTGCTCATAGGTTTTTTTTATAGAACCTACTGTTAAATATTAATTTCAACTGATGCAGTGTGTGTATACCACATGATAAATTGCGTCATAAAGTTACGTCGGAAGGCAATATTTTGCTTCAAATGAAGACTTTAAACATTATATAGATAGCTTACGGAGTCCCACCTTCGGTCTTTTACCAGAGTTTGATTGAGAGTTTACTTTCTTAAAACACTTCGACAAACCTATTCACAGTACGGCCGTCTGGCGGAGCACTGTCAAAACATTATTCTGGAAACAGGTTTGTTGAAGAGTTTGATGAAACTAATCACCTTATCAAATTTCGGTAATAAAATGAAGGCGGGGGTCTATAAGCGGCATAAACTGCCCTTTTTTTATTTAAACGGTTTAGTAAAAGAAAAGTTATCTTTGATTTAAGTCTTTATTTTAAGCAAAATGTTGCCTTCCGACGCAGCATATAAGACATAATTTCTCACGAGGTATACACACACTGTGATGAGATACATGTGCTGAAAGATATTTCAAAGGCTTTCAAATTGTGCTTATATTGCAATATACATAGACTTTATAATACTGCAATATGTTCCATGCTTTCTGCAAACATACACATTGATCAACCTACACAACCAATACATGCATGCTATAAGCAATAAACTATGCATTTTCTTTCTGTTTTCTCTGTGATACATTGACATATTGGCACATCTTTGGTCTGCATAAACCCTCCGGAAATCTCCACATCCTACCTTTGACTTGTCAATGTAGCCATGGAAAGGTCTGGGAAGCGATGCTGACACCGTAACCTCCATGTGTAAACCAGGGTGGAAAACTGGCGCGACAATCCACCACTACCCCTGAAACAGTACAGGAATGGCCAATTCACTGACATATACATATCAATCATCAGACTTTCTTTAAAAATTGACACAATTTTATAAGGTAATAATGATAAACTATAATTTATGATCCACTAGGATGCAAGTTTCGAGAGACCTTTTACAGAATTACACTGTGTATAGGATATACTTTTATGCTCCAGAATTTAAATTTGAAAAATGCCTACATCCTATCTATATTACATATTAGGCTTTTGACATGTTTCCCTGACAAGGTCTGAAACTCCTTCTGCTTTAACCAGAGTGTTGTTTGTTTCCACGTGTTTGTAATACTCAGCTGAAGGTGTTGGCATGTTGAGAACATTTACATACAACAAAAGACTGTTTCGTACACAAATTGTATCATACTCAAAAGGTTATCGTTTACGAAAAACCATCAAAAAGACTTCTTAATATTTAATATAGCATGGTTTACAGTAACTCTTCATTTTTCACCCTCCAATAAAAATTCAATAGTCAAATCAAACGTGGCGGTTACCGATTTTGACTTTTTTCTGCTGCGTCAAATCTACAGCATGAAGTTTATTTATCCATTTTTTCATTTTTTCTTTTTTGCCTGCATCTTATCTATTCCAGTGTCCTACACACAGCATAATTCGTCAATGATTTTGTCTAAAATCTGACACCCAAGGGTGACATCAAATATTTTTTCATTTCCTTCACTTATAAAAGATGTTATTTTGTTAAAAAAACAAAAAGTGCAATATTATAAAGTGTGTCCTATACTTGCGGCTTTACCTGAGTTCATGTCTCACATCCAGGATGTTTCTCATGCCCTCTGTACTTGTACTGGATGATACAAGGTCTTTCTGTAAGATGCATTAAAAACTAAAGAAGTCTTTATATTTACTATTAAGCAAGTAAAGGGAGATTTTTGTAAAAATGGGACCCGAGCATCAGTATCAGGTCAACTTTTCATTGTTTTTGCATGATGTCAGGCAATTGCTTAAGGCTAAATTCCTTATAGGAATCCAAATTCATAAACTGTCATCTACTGTCTCTCGCCAAACTACTGGTGAAGCACAGCCTATTTATAATATTTCAAGTTCTCACACCAAACCACTAAACTTTGACCTACTGACCTCAAAACAAAAGGGTTATCTACCAGTAACAACTTACTTAGAGATTTATAGTACAAAAGGTTTTAATCTATTGTGTTGTTGTTTTTTTTCTCTCAAAATCTTGACATCTGACCTACTGACCCAAATACACTAAGGGTCAATGACAAGTTACTAGTGAAGACTCATGGTCCTATGTCAAACTGTCTCGAGTTACATGTATTGAGCAGTTTTCATTCGGACAACTGACAAAGTGAGATATGCTCTTATTTTCAAAAAGGAAAACCTTTATTCCTTATTTATAAAAGAGGTTATTCAAAATTTAATAAGCCAAAACAAACTTGTAAATTTACTACCAAACAATCATTTACTATCATCTATGTACTTAGTACGTTACCTGACTGTTGGGCATACAGTGACACACAGTGCCCATCAGTGGTCGACACGTGAGAAACTGTTCCGGGGAAACTGTCGGTGCCATCTTGAACTGCGCTATTGTGTTGATCTGAACCTATTGAACAGATTCTTTAATGAATATTGTATGGAATTTTACATCGCATTAACATGCAAACTTATGTGATGTAGCATCTTGAAATGTTAAATGGCATATCCAAACATCTACATGACATCACATCCTCCACTTATTGTTGCACAAAGTTGAAAAAGGTAGGAACCTTAAACAACACTCTTTTGACTTATCTCCCCCAAACAAACCACTCAATAGGATTACTTCCAGGACGAATCATTGCAACAGTTATCTCTGTTCTTTGAACTTCATATGTTTTAAACCTGCATCACATCATTATAAAACTCTTTTTAGTCCAAATGCATTATTTCTCTGTCAGGGTCAAACAAACTTTCAATTCTACATACTTCACAACATTTTCATAATTATTTCATTCTCCATTTACATGTGCATATACATGTGTTTTAATACTACTGTTTAAAGAGCATACAAGTTTTTCTTCATTTCCCTGGGATTGTAATGTCCATAATGTTCAAAGTGCACTAGTCCATCAATTTAATGCTGCTGATAGTGCTATTACTTACACTTCAACACTACTAGATAACAATTTATCATTTAACAATATGACCTTGAACAGCTCAGTTCACAATTCAGGCCAGTATTTATATCTGATGTTATCAATTTAATTTGTATAAATTTACGAAAAAAAACAAACAATTACAAAATCAAATTTACTTTAAATGTAATGCACATTTTTATATTGGAAAACAAAAACAACATGTAATAAATGGTGTGTGAAATTGCCTGGAGCCATTACAGATTATGACTCTACCGCTTATTGTGTGAGGACTAAAGAGACTTAACACTTTTTATAAATTCATTCAATATATATATTAAAATTTTGTTACTAATTATTTTCAAACTTCTATAATGGCTCTAATTCTGTAATAAAGAAAAATGACTTTCGTTCACTGTTTTAGTTACTAAGATTAACGCTACTTTATAATTGCATTTCAAATATTTCAGAATCAAACAAGGCCATTTCTATTTAAAAAAAACAAGAGGCACATCAGTGCCTGTGCTCCACTGGCCAAAAGGTTCAAGCAAAGACCACCTAACGAACATTTTCGTCAAGTTTCATAGAAATACAATCATCAATTTTTGAGGAGAAGTTATTTAAAAAAAATTTTTACTTTAATAGCTCTGGCTGCAATGTTGTGCAGTGGACCGAAATGATTTGGGCAATTTGAGTAAAGGAGCACCAAACAAACATTTCTGTCAAGTTTTATCGAAAAAAGGTCATCGGTTTCGACGACAAGTCGTATAAAGTTTTTTTATTTTTTAGCTCTGGCAGCCATGGTGTGCAGTGGACTGGAACCATTTAACAAATTTTGGTTAATGACCACCCAAGGAACATTTCTGTCAAGTTTCATCAAAATCTGATCATCGGTTTCTGAGGAGAAGTCGTGTAAAGGTTTTTCTATTTTTACCTCTGGGGGCCATCTTGTGCAGTGGACCGAAACCATTGAAGCAAATTTGATAAAGGACCATCCAAGGAACATTTCTGTTAAGTTTCATCAAAATCTGATCATCGGTTTCTGAGAAGATGTTCTTTAAAGGTTTTTCTATTTTTTTGCCCTGGCAGCCATGTTGTGCAGCGGACCGGAACCATTTGAGCAATTTTGGTTAAGGACCACCCAAGGAACAATTCTGTCAAGTTTCATCAAAATCTGCCTATCCGTTTCAGAGGAGATGTCGTTTAAAGATTTTGCTATTTTTAGCTGTGGCGGCCATATTGTGCAATGGACCAGAACCATTTGAGCAATTTTAATAAAGGACCACCCAAGGAACATTACTGTCAAGTTTCATCAAATCTGCCGAACCGTTTCAGAGGAGATGTCGTTTAAAGATTTTGCTATTTTTAGCTCTGGCGGCCATATTGTGCAATGGACCGGAACCATTTGAGCAATTTTGGTAAAGGACCACCAAAGGAACATTCCTGTGAAGTTTTGTCAAAATCCGCTTATCAGTTTCAGAGGAGATGTCGTTTAAAGTAAAAGTTTACGCACGCACGCACTCACGACGGACAATCTGTGACGACATAAGCTCCATGGCCTTCGGCCAGTGGAGCTAAAAATGGCAAAGTTATCAGACCTTTATGATGTGATTATCGGTCATATTTTCCAGCATCTGAACCAAACTAAAACTGACCACCAACACTCATCCGCGTTTTTTCCTCAATTCAACATGGGACATAACTTGAAAACTATTCTAGCCTTGCTTCATGTATGTGTATAAGAAACATGTGAACTTATTCAAATGTGACAACTTCAAGGCTATTACAATACCTTGACATTTTTCTTAAAATACAAAACAGACAAGCTATATATTGTCTATGTTCACTGAAGGGAAGCTTAGCACTAACCAAATCTGAAGAAAGTGCAGCTATTCTGGGAGGTCTATCTCGGCCCCGTCTCTGTCTGACCTGCTGTATATTGTCGCCAAACCTCTCTCTCCATCGCTGCTTACCCTTGGGTCCACCACCCTCCTGGGCTGGCATTGAAGAGTAATGACCTTTTGACCCCACCCCTGTTGGACCCCGTCCCTCCCACTTGGCAAACACAGGGTCAAGGCTGGGTAAAATGGACACAGGCATCTTGTTGGTTGGCGCATCAACCTGCAAAAACAGAATGAGCCAGTAAAAATATGAAATATTGTATAATGTACCAAGGTATTGTTCTATAAACCTTTACTTAGCTTGATGCTACACCAGCACATTTTCCACAAATTTCAGTTGGGGTCATGGCCTTCCTGAATCTTATGTTTATCACAAAAAAGAGAGCCCTGTGTGCAGATCTATGTCAAAGCTCATGAATTAGTCAAGAAGCACATGTCAACATATTTTTTCTATAACTCAACAATCATTACTCCATCAAAAAATAAGTCATCTTACATAGTCTTATCCTCTACACATGAATGAATCTTACCACTTATTACCATTATCAACTACAAGCAAATTAGCTTAAAACAAGCTGTCTTAATAAGGCTGACCTTCATTTGTATTGCATGACTGTGTTTGCATGAGTTTTGTTTGAGGTTTTTTGGTTCCAAGGATGGTCCTTTCAAGGATATCTTAGTGCACAGAGAGTATGATACTGTAGAATGGATACATTTTGTGAATTTTCATAATTGGCAATGTATGTGAGCTTAATTTACTCCAGCTTATTTTGCATTTTTTGAACAGGAGATGAGCTTAAGTTTAAATTATTTTTTTAGACATCTTCTTAAAGCAGGAGGATACCTGGAGAATTATCATAAAGGTTCCGAGAACTAGCAGTCTTACTGGTAATGATATTTGTGAAGGGTTAAAAGTTGTTGTCACAAACTTAAAACCTTGAGAAATAGGCCAAATCAAAAAAAACGTGAGAAGAGCTGAGCTCTTGAAATACAAGATTCTACAGTTTGTACTTGAGAGTTGCTCCCAAATCAGGTCTGCTGTACATTGTTTTTGTATGATATCAGTCTTCTGCTCAAGGCTAGCAGGATTCAAGGACATACATGTGCCAAGTCGACTCATTTAAAGACCACATTGTGTTAAATATGAACAACAAATTCATTGTTAATGATACAGTCAAACCTGTATTAAGTGGCCACCTTTGGGAAAAGGTAAAAGTGGCTGCTTACTACAGGTGACCACTTAGTCCAGGTTGGACTTTCCTGACACTTTGGCGTTGTTCAAACAGAGGTCGATTAGGTATCTAAAGCATCACCTTACACCACATTCAGTATCATCAGTACCATTGAAGAAAGTTGAATACTAAATATAAATGTAGAAAAAACATTATTGCAAATTAACAAATAGAATGCAATAGATAAAAATTAATACAAAGCATAAACAAAAACACCTTGAATGAGTCCACACAACTACATGTACATTTTTAAGTTCAATTTTTAAGTATTCTGTTATTTTCGTTTGCATCCCTCTGTTTCTAATTTAAAGTACATTTACATTGGGCCGACATAATCAAGCCAAGCATGTCACTCTGTGAGTCAAAAACCATGAATACACAAGTTCAATGAGTTCCTCATTTCCTGTTATTTTCCTCTGTCTTTAAGTGTTTGGATTTGAATTGTTAGCATAAGCAAGAAATTGATTTGAGTCCTTCCACACTTCTTTTTGCAATATGACTGTTTTCTAATAATATAATACACGCGACAGGTTATTTAAGCGTCAAACACTTCCGATTTGTTTTATTGTCAGCCATAATCAAAAATCAAAAGAATATCGCGAACAATGCAATGTAAATATCCGTTCGTAGAAGTATAAAGCCGTGCACTTTTAAAATAAATACGGAAGTGCATACACATCGTAACTCGTTTCACACCATCAAATAACCGTGCAAACTGTTAATTCAGAATTATCATGACCGGCGTTCTTTGTCAGTATATGACAATTAACTTCGTAATTATTTACGCCAATTATTAAAATATCTTTACTAAGTGTGTCAATTCTGATCGAAACATTCGCCAACGTGTTATAAACATCATTTCTCGATAAGCAAACATGCATGGTAATCATGTGATGTTATATGCATTTTCATTGGACAACGGAAATATCCAAGGCTGTCGTTCTTTTCCGTCAACTTCAGTATCTGTGTAATGGCAAAATTACTTGCGGAAGTGTCAGTGACAAGGGATTAGTGGCCGCTAATTAGTGGTTTTTATGGCTTCACGGGGACAAATATTAGTGGCCGTGGCCGCGTTAGACAGTTGGCCGCCAAATGCACGTACTTTATATAGTAAAAACGTATGGGGGGAATTTGAAGTGGCCCGATAAGGCAGGTGGCCATTTGAAGCAGGTGACCGTTCAACCAGGTTTGAATGTATGTGTGTTGTATACCTTATGATACTACTTTCCCTTTCCGTACTGTTATGTTTCCTTGTTTCTGTTCATGCCATAGGTCACATGCATGAAATAAAGATTTTTTGAATAATTATATTGAAACTTGAAACATGTTTACATATTGGTGTCATGTAACATTCTAGTAATGCACTAGGATGCTTGGGGTGCATTTAAGCTGATAATGGAGTGCTATACTGTAACAGTACATTACAAGATTTTGCTGTGTTGCAGAAAGCACTATTATTGCTTAGGTAAGGAATCATATGTGGAAAAATATTCCATACTCATAAGGTTGATATATATATAGGTGCGAAATTGCCTTTTTTGAGTTTATAAAGGTCTTCCCTCGCCCTATAATGACTGCATTATGGATTAATAAGCGTAATGGCTTGTAATTTATCAGATATTTCAGTAATCCTATCATTGCAGTACACCACACTCTAGTACTGTGTTCCTTATCATTAAAACTACCAACAGATATGCAGTGATTTTTCAAGTGCAGTGCTTTCCCTAGACAAAGGGGAATAACCACTGTGTCTGACCAGTGACCAGTCTAAATGAAAAGGCAGTAAATAATTTATTATTCTAATAGCGGTCTGGCTTACATTTCTTTACAAAATCATGTTATATGATAATTGTTTAAAACTATTCACCAACATCAAAATGTTTCCTCTAAAACATAGATAAGGAAAGTCGAAATAAATGAGTTATTGATATCTATTCTCCTTTTTACAATCTAAATATTCATCCATAGTCCCATGTCCATTGAAAATTGTAAACAAATTTCCCAACACAGCTTTTTGGTTGGTCTAATAAAATTATTCAGTGGGTATACTATCAGTGGTCATTTTGCCCAATGGTGGATGAGCATCATATATATCCAATAATAATCTATTTGCAAAACAAAATTTTGACAAAACCTCACTATTACACAACTGGTTTTGTCAAATTTCCGCAAATTTCATCTACCTTTTTACTTCCGATATATTCTAAATTTAGTAAGACATTGGGAGGGTGCAAGCATTAATATACTGGTATCCGGTTTCCGAAGTAAGCCTTCATTTTATGAGGTGTATACCATAAATTGCTATTGTGTAACCTCCATGATATCAAATGATACCTCCAATATTGGATTAAACAGTTTTTATACATAATTCGTATTCAGATGAGTCAATAAAACATATATACCCACTAAAATGAACTTTTCAAAAAATGTAAAACTAGCACATATAAGGATCATCCTGCTGCTGCTGCTGCTGCTGCTGCTGCTGATGATGATGTTGATGATGATTATTACAACAAGACCTGTGACAACACACTTGATTGGTTCACCTCTTTTGAGCAGAATTACAAAGTGCCATAACTTTTACAAAGTGCCATAACTTTCATTACATGCAAATTGTATGATAATTATCAGACTTGAATAAATAAAGTAGGTTGGATGGTTGAAACCTTTGCATGTGTAAATAGAACCTTAACCAGAATTTCAAAGTCAAAATAAAGAGGGCCATAGTGTGCATTATATGCAAATAGTGTTATCTTATGTTGGATGAATGGGGACATGTGTTCAAAGTTATAATGTAATAAATGATGAATTTGCTGAGATATCAACTGAAATGTGCTTAATATATGCAAAATCTGAAGCCAACTAAATTACTATAAGATGAATACATGTTGTATAAAAATAAGCCTTATAATAAATATAACTTACCAATTAAATCTCTTCAACGCACCCTAACTGTTTGGGTGTATCAAATAGTGTAGTCACAAGCAAGCAACATAAGCTACAGGAGTTTGAATGAACAGTAACCAAAAACCAAACTCCTATGGACTGCTTTAAGGACAGAACTATCATGAAACCACACTTTCATAAAGTGTCATGTTCATATATGTTCAGCCTACCATAAGACTTGTGGTTAACTCATGCTACATTCATGATTCAATGTTTTGATCATTCTCCTATCACTCACAAAACCTTGACCTTGAGACTGATGTCTTAATAAAGCACATAATCCCTGTTCAATGACCATGGGTTTGACCGGAGTACATTAACTGATTCTACGTGTCAGTGTTACATACTAGCTGATAAGGCACTTTTATCAGTTTTGTTTTTCATTCTGGGCATGGCTGTTTTGTTAAATAAGCGTTTTTTTTTTATTTACTGTCATTTTTAAGTGCTATCTCAAATTTCTTATTCAGGCAAAAACATTTTTTTATTATTTGGTTTATGGGAAATTTTGCCAAAAAATTGAGTAGGAGTATGGGAGAAATAAAAATAAAAGTCAAAAATTTCCCCAGTTGATTAAAAAAATAAAAGTTTAGGACACAATTTTTTTTTGAACCATTGTATATTGTCTCTTTTGCATCTTTATAATACTTTTGAACTGAAATGACACTGTTCTGAACTGAAAATAAGTTGATAAAAGTAATTTTATGCTCTTTTTAATGAATACTTTAATATGTAAAAAGAATGTGTCAAACATTTTAATTTTTTCATTAATGAAAAGAATTTGTTGTATACATATCATGTGTTCTGTTTTACATGTCTCTTTGTACAACACTATAACGATAATGAATGTTGCAAACAGTTGCGTGTGATCTATCTATGATTTAAATGCTTACTGTAACTATTCTAATTGTTTCCAACTAAAACATTCTAGTTCAAACTTACCAAGCAAAAAAATAATAATGGTATTTCTTTACACTTGTGCTTGTGTCACATATTAAAACACATTTAAAAATTCAGACTTTCAAGCAAAAATGCTACTACAAGAACCAAACAATTTATTACACTGCTGACCTCATATGAATCCACTATAGTCAGATTAACATTGCATCCAAATTTCTTAAATGATGATCTATTTAGTTAGTCTTATAAAAGTCTGAAAAACTTGTTTGAAGATAACAACGAAAAATGTGAAAGTAGATGGGCTAACACGAGTTTGAAAGATGTCACAGAATGATGATTAATACGTGCTACACAGAATATAACTAATTCAGTTATACCCTTTAATACATCGATCACCAAATATTGGTGATATTGTACATAAATACTGAGACCTTCTGAAACTGTCAGATAATTTTTTTGTCAAATGTGCAAAAAAAAGAGCCTATTTTGGCTCATAGATGTTCTTAGAATATATACAAGGCTGTCTAATCCTTTTCATCCAATACATCTTATAGGCATAGATGGTCACATTGTGACAATATCAATTTCCTAATTTATCAGTAGCATCACAGTTTATCAGATGAAAAATGCATGTTGATATTACCGGTAGATTGTATTTCAAGTAATGTTAGATACCTTACTATATATATATGCAAAATTGTAATATTCAATTTGTCTGACAAACTAATAAAAATGCTTCCTATATAACCTATCATAATTATAGTGATTTGATATAAAAAAAAATGTTTCACATGTTCTGACACATATAGGTTCATAAGATCAGGAACGTTGACTTGTCAGATTTTTCTTTTCTTCCACAGACGTTGTTAATAACAATCTAAATCGTCAATGCCAGGAATTCTTTTGGAAATATATTTACAGAAGTATTTCTGTTTTTCGTGTTTGAACAAAAGTATATCATCAGGTAACAAAACAGTGTAATAAACCTCGGTCCCCATTCTATACCAATCATGGGAAGATTAGAAAACATACAAGCCCCATTCTATACCAATCATGGGAAGATTAGAAAACATACAAGCCCCATTCTATATCAATCATGGGAAGATTAGAAAACATACAAGCCCCATTCTATATCAATCATGGGAAGATTAGAAAACATACAAGCCCCATTCTATATCAATCATGGGAAGATTAGAAAACATACAAGCCCCATTCTATATCAATCATGGGAAGATTAGAAAACATACAAGCCCCATTCTATACCAATCATGGGAAGATTAGAAAACATACAAGCCCCATTCTATACCAATCATGGGAAGATTAGAAAACATACAAGCCCCATTCTATACCAATCATGGGAAGATTAGAAAACATACAAGCCCCATTCTATACCAATCATGGGAAGATTAGAAAACATACAAGCCCCATTCTATATCAATCATGGGAAGATTAGAAAACATACAAGCCCCATTTTATATCAATCATGGGAAGATTAGAAAACATACAAGCCCCATTCTATATCAATCATGGGAAGATTAGAAAACATACAAGCCCCATTCTATACCAATCATGGGAAGATTAGAAAACATACAAGCCCCATTCTATACCAATCATGGGAAGATTAGAAAACATACAAGCCCCATTCTATATCAATCATGGGAAGATTAGAAAACATACAAGCCCCATTCTATATCAATCATGGGAAGATTAGAAAACATACAAGCCCCATTCTATACCAATCATGGGAAGATTAGAAAACATACAAGCCCCATTCTATATCAATCATGGGAAGATTAGAAAACATACAAGCCCCATTCTATATCAATCATGGGAAGATTAGAAAACATACAAGCCCCATTCTATATCAATCATGGGAAGATAAGAAAACATACAAGCCCCATTCTATACCAATCATGGGAAGATTAGAAAACATACAAGCCCCATTCTATATCAATCATGGGAAGATTAGAAAACATACAAGCCCCATTCTATATCAATCATGGGAAGATTAGAAAACATACAAGCCCCATTCTATATCAATCATGGGAAGATTAGAAAACATACAAGCCCCATTCTATACCAATCATGGGAAGATTAGAAAACATACAAGCCCCATTCTATACCAATCATGGGAAGATTAGAAAACATACAAGCCCCATTTTATACCAATCATGGGAAGATTAGAAAACATACAAGCCCCATTCTATATCAATCATGGGAAGATTAGAAAACATACAAGCCCCATTCTATATCAATCATGGGAAGATTAGAAAACATACAAGCCCCATTCTACACCAATCATGGGAGGGTCGAAAAACATACAAACCCCATTCTATTACAATCATGGGGGAAGATGGAAAAACATACAAGCCCCATTCTATTTCAATCATGGGAAGATTAGAAAACATACAAGCCCCATTCAACACCAATCATGGGAGGGTCGAAAAACATACAAACCCCATTCTATTTCGATCATGGGGGAAGATGGAAAAACATACTAGCCCCATTCTATTTCAATCATGGGGGAAGATGGAAAATCATACAAGCCCCATTTTATATCAATCATGGGGGAAGATGGGAAAACATACAAGCCCCATTCTATACCAATCATGGGGGAAGATGGGAAAACATACAAGCCCCATTCTATACCAATCATGGGGGAAGATGGGAAAACATACAAACCCCATTCTATATCAAGCATGGGGGAAGATTGAAAAACATACAAGCCCCATTCTATTTCGATCATGGGGGAAGATTGAAAAACATACAAGCCCCATTTTATTTCAATCATGGGGGAAGATGGAAAAACATTCAAGCCCCATTCTATTTCAAGCATGGGGGAAGATGGAAAAACATTCAAGCCCCATTCTATTTCAATCATGGGGGAAGATGGAAAAACATACAAACCCCATTCTATATCAAGCATGGGGGAAGATGGAAAAACATACAAGACCCATTCTATTTCAATCATGGGGAAAGATGGAAAAACATACAAGCCCTTTTCTATATCAAGCATGGGGGAAGATGGAAAAACATACAAGCCCTATTCTATATCAAGCATGGGGGAAGATGGAAAAACATACAAGCCCCATTCTATATCAAGCATGGGGGATAATATACATTTGTATGATAAAAGTCATACACTAAAACAGCAAATATATAGTATAATAGTCTTACACTAAAATAGCAAATATATGATCATAGTCTTACACTAAAATAGCAAATATATGATCATAGTCTTACACTAAAATATCAAATATATGATCATAGTCTTACACTAGAATAGCAAATATATGATAATTATATTACACTAGAAGAGCAAATATATGATAAATAAATAGTCTTACACTTGAATAGCAAATATATGATAATAGACTTACACTAGAATAACACATGTTTAATAAAAGTCTTACACTTGAAAAGCAAATGTATCTGATGATACTCTTCCACTAGAATATAGCAATTTTTTTTTCACAGCAGTAACATTAAAATATATTATACATAACACAGGATGATTGAATATTTTGAACAAGTACAAAAACAGACTGTAGAAATCGGCTGCAATGTTTAAAACTGTCAAACTGTCAAACCAAAGTGATGAAACATTACTGTATATGATGAAACCTTGCATTAGGACAGTTGATCACAGGAGTTTAACAGCTGATAATTACAAACCTGAAAAATACCCTTGGGGACTTGAGTAGCAGAGCCTTGAGGTGGCACAAGAGGGCAAAATGGTTTTGGCCATTTTAGAAACCTCTTAAAAGGCATTCCAACAATCCATTTTGGCAAAACAAATTCAGAGATCCTGCCCCCTTTCCCCAATGAAAAAACAAACAAACCCGTGTCACCAACAGTATTTTCTGCTCATATCTTATGTCCAATAAAAATGGGTTGTTATGGAACTTTCAGATTCAACTGATGTCACACATTTTAAGAAAAATGTCAATTGAATATTTTGTTAATTTCTTTAAAAATCAACAACAAAATCTTAGAAAAGAAATATCTCTCTACATTTCATGCTATATTAAAGCCGCACTCTCACAGATTTACCATTTTTAATTTTTTTCTTGGAAAGAGCAAATTTTTGCGTATAATCTGCAAACCAGTAATAAAAGACTGTTGTCAAAAGATCAGATTTCATATTTCCGTTCCATGTTTTTGGCAAAAAGCGTTTCTTAAACGGTTTAAGAAAAATGCATATAAAACATCATTTTTTTAAACTTAATTATAAAAACCTATTTTTTGTCAGCAGTCTTATATGGCTGGTTTACATGCATTTTCTCATAAATTGGCTTGTTCCAAGAAAAACAAAAAACAATTGTCAGTTCAATCTGTGAGAGTGCAGCTTTAACATACATTTCAATGTTTATTCCTTTTCTCTAAACCTTAACCAAAGTGATATTATTTCTACATAAAAAAGAAACTTTTGTAGTCAACTTAAAATAGTGATCAAATATCCAACACACACAATGTGCTGAAAGCCTGTATACAATGTGCTGAAAGCCTGTATATATGGCTAATATAAGCACTTCGTAGATTCTAAGACTTTTATCATGTTTTAGGAGTTATAACAGCTGTTTATCAATTTTTGTATTCACAACACTGAAATCTTACTGGCAAATGTCACAAATCCGAACACTTTCTAAGGTTTTTAACAATTATCTTGGAGATCTTTGTGTTGTAGTTAGTTAGGGGCCACTGGGACGGTAAAAACACGGCCCATTTCCCCCGCTATCCCTGGTATTCCCCCCAACCTGAGGGGGATGTGATAACAATCGACTTGTGCATAATGGTTTTTGTTAACATATAAATCTACCAAACTTTAAATATACTTGAATCTTGTTGGATATTGCATTATCTTGGGCAAACATGTCCCCATAGGATATATATAACATGTTCACTATCTTCGTAAAATAAATAAGTTAAACTAAACTTTAATTATTAACTAGAATATTAACATGAGGCCAAAAAAAAAAAATATGTGTGTTTCAGGTTACATGATCAAAAAAAATAGGGACGGTAGGCAGGCTTTTTTTTTTTTTTTTTTTTTTTTTTTTATACCGTCACATATTTGGTATCTTTGACAACTACTATATGATGCCATTAAAGATGACATTTTTCGATGATTTGAATATTTTATAACATTATAATAATTTAATTGGTGCACTTTCAGGACCATACATGTACAATATTTAAATGAAGACCCATACAACCAATTACAGCAAACCAAAGGAAACAAGATGCTGCACATGTTTATGTTTGTCAGTTTCTGTTAGGACGTCTGTGGAAACACCAAATTAGTACTATTATCCTGTCATTTTTCTTGCTAAAAGATCAATATTAAAAACAAACAACTTGTATTTTTATTTCTTTGGTTCTTTATTACTATCAATAAACCAACACTGTGAAATCAGAAAGGCTTATTTTATCCATTAACCCTTGACTCCATGTATGCTACATTTAAAAAAAAAAATGCATTGTATTCTAATTTTGATCACTCTTGCAAATATTATCGAAAACTGAGCATTTGCTCCTGAGGTGGTGATATGGAGTTTTGGGATTGATGATTTAGCCCTCTTCGTGGTATTCGGTTTTGAAGTGTCTTGTTTAGTAAATACGGACTTAAACTGATCCAATAGGATCTGCGCTTTGTCTTTACCACTGCTGAATAACTGGCCCTTTCTTTTTAGGGGGTGCACTCCTATGCTCTCCTGTCGCTTGGATTTAACATAGCGCCAAAACGGTTTGGTGTTATTTTCTTCGAGTCCTTTCTGAATGGTGTTGTTAACATGGTTTATTTCTGCGAGTTTAAGTTCACGTTTACATTGGCGTTGGTAAGCTTTGAAGTTGGTCCAGATACCTGTCTCTTTGGCGTGTTTGTACAGCCGGGCTTTGCGTCTAGTCATGCGCTTGAAGTGGCCATTGAACCATGGGAGGGACTTTCTCTTTTTGCTTGTACATGATGGTACATGTTTGTTCAAAATGTTGTTTATTCCATGCTTCACTTGGTTCCAAACGTCTTCAATGTTATTAGTAGGAGAACTGATTACTTCAGAGGTGAGCTTATCTACTTCGGTATTGATGAGTTCCCAGTCCGCTTTGGAATAGAGATATATTTTCCTAGGCTTTTGTTTAATATAGTATGGTATGATATCAATGTCGGTGACAACCATGGCGTGATCGCTAATTCCAGGGAGTGATGATGATGACTTAACTAGTGACGGGTTTGTAGTCAGGACAAGATCAAGGATGTTGTTATCTCTTGTAGGTTGTTTGTGTACTTGGACGAGTCCATGTTCTGTTATGAGGTCAACCAGTGCTTGTTGGACTTCGCGGTCAGGGGCGCCTTTGTCAACTGTAACGCATTCAGCAAACATGTGCGGCGAACGTTTGCTGTTTGATTTCCCGCTTAACGTGTATGCGCTGCGTTGCAACAGGGATACAATCATACATGTGATAACGTCCCGGACGTCCGGGATTGTCCCGGAAATCGTATCTCTGTCACGGAGTCACGGAGGGTGCATGTTTGTCCCGGAAAGTCATAAAAAAAAAAACGAAAAAAAAATAATCTCGGAATCGGAATCGATTATCTTAATTTTACCATTGTAAGTCAGCTATTTTGCCTGTCCGGGACACTGGTCGTAAAACACAGGACATGTTGACACTAATCCGTTAATTGGTACGTGTGTCGTCGAGGTCATCGTCAATCACCCGATAATTGATCTATCGGCCTATTGTTGTGCTTAACGAGTGGGGGAGGGTTCTTGTTTACTAATTCATTGTTTTCATATGGATTTGTTTGGTCTTATGAATGATAGCTTTTAATTGATGAATTGATATTTTTCACACATTTTACCAACAAACGAGCATGAAGGTAAGTTCAAAGAAAGTGACAAAATGAGTAAAAAAACAAAATTAAAACACGGAAAACAAGGAATTTTAGTGTTTTGACCGTTTCCGAACTATCGTGTGTATTTTTACGTATTTTTACGCCGAAATAAAACTGAAGATATGGGGTTTACAGATGGTTATATAGAGTGCTTTAATCACGTGACCATGGTAAGTCACGTGATCGCTTTATACAGCTGATTGTTGACACGTCTCTATCAAAATTATATGCATCTCCAAACGGAAAAAAGCTCATCGACTGAAAAATCTTCTTTATCGTCTGGAAAATATTGTGTGTCATTAATTGCAAACGTTTTAAATGTGATGAAAAAATAAATATTTCGTAACGCATGTTCTCAAAAGCGCGGGAAAACAGGTGCCCGTATAGTTGTTTATTTCCTGTTTTGATGAAACCGAAAGTAGACTGCATATCCTCCTGGTTAGCACTTCATTTAAAGCCTGGGAAAATATCTGGTGGTTTTATTTTTTCAAGAAAATGCAGAAAAAAAACAACCATGTCAGGTAAAAAATACGTCTTGACAGTCAAAATATGTACATTTTCCCGACGTTAAAAACGACTAAAATAGCCCCAGATATGCTATGGAATGCACCACAGACGTTCCCCATTTAAAAAAATTTCCGGGGGGCATGCCCCCGAACCCCCCTAGTGTGCGTTGACATTACGACGAGTGTCCCGGAATCGACCCAAGAAATTATCACATGTATGGATACAATACAAAACGTTTGCGATCGTTTTCTAAATGCTTGCCTTACTGCACGCACTGCTGGTGGTCCTTATTCAATGAAATTAATAAATTATGGGAATATGACAAATTTATACTATATTTCAGTTATTGTTTATCAATGCATCACGCCCTCCCACGCCCTACCCGCCAAACAGATGGGGTTCTGAAAACTTACTGTAAAACTTTGTACCGTGTTGTTTTCTCCTACGACTGGTGAAAGCTGTTCATTCCTGTTACATAGAAAATTATCATGATTCCGTGGAACTGTACGGAGGCAGACAACACTCTTTCAAATTGTTGCAACAAAGCAAAAACAATTTCTTACGCAGTGACCTCCCCTACAAATAAACAGCCTCTACGGAAAGGGGAGTAAGGCTGCTGGAAGTTTCAACCAGCAGTTTCAGCCACGTAGATTTACCTGCTAAAAGTAGACATCTTATCAATTATACCATGGACCTATATAAATTATAAACCTGGGTTTTAGGTCCGTACATATACCAAAATAGGTCCATCTAATGCCACTACTTTTATATAATTTGGTTTACAAAACCGGCGAGTCTAATTTTCCGAAAAGTGGATTTCACTTCTCGAAAACTGGATTTCACCTCGATTTCCGATCTATTTTCGAAAAATTGCTCTTACTTCTTCATTTTTTGACCAATTTCAATAAAATTTGAAATATAAACCCTTTATGAGGCACTTTCTAATAAATATACAAAAACAGAAAATTATTTATTAAAATGAATGAGTTATGAGTGGATTTCACTTATCGGAGTCTGGATTTCACCTCGATTTCCGATCTATTTTTGGAAAAAAAATGAAAAATTGCTCTAACTTCTTTATTTTTTGACCAATTTCAATAAAATTTGAAATATAAACCCTTCATGAGGCACTTTCTAATATGTTTACGAAAAAAATAAATTATTAATTAAAATTACTGAGTTCTGAGTGGATTTCACGTTTTGAGTGGATTTCACGTGAAATCCACTGGATTCCTGTATCACCCCGCACCCGGTTTAAATGAACACCGCCAACCGAGGTATTCCGAAATTTGATGGCGGAAAGGTTTGAAAGGCAAATGTAAACAATCAGCAGTTATGTCATCTTTGAAGGGTAATTGGCCAGTTATCATAAACGTTTAAATAATTCATACTTGCTTAAAATATTCTACAAAAAGGTTGCCTGTAAGCCACGGTTAAAATATATTTCGATGATGCAGTTCAGACTTCTGAACATTTCACTGTTTCATTGATTGAACTTATTTTCAGGTAGACACCATGTCACCACAAGTTTTGGTAAAACATTCTGAGACTTGCATATTATAGACTTTCGTTCTGTAGCCCTATGCAATGGCATTAACCTTAAGCTAAGAAACATCCAGGAGAATCTGGGGTAAAGCCGTCTAGTGTATTTAACAACAAGGGTGTTAAACTTAAATATCCGGATAGCAGTTTGGTTGTGGTTATATCAATATTGTCATATCGAGTTTCAAAACAGCATCAAAAAGTAATTTTACTATTACCTTTTCTTCAGCATTTAATCGTCCTCTTTGTCAATTTGGGGGTTGGGGGTTCAGGCATAAATCATCCTGTAGTGAAAATAAAGTCTTTCCTGCTTGACAGTCTAAATCCTGTCAGTCACTATAACTGTTGTTACATGTATGATGAATGCGATGACAGATACTAAATGGAATGTTTGTTAATTTGAGTTTACAAAGGCCTTCCTGCTTCCTGGCTGCATTATGGCTTAACTTCATCTATGATACCAGCTAGACCTAAATTGTATTTAAATTGCCAAAAGTGACATGAGATACAAGTGCCGTCAAATCCAGACATTAGAAGACTTGAAGAAACACAGTTAGATATAAGAAATCTGGATTAGTCCACCTTAATGGCCGTCAATGAGTCTTTTGACAATTTTTTTACTATGGCAGACTCATGACATCCACCATCCCAGCAAAAAGTAGCGAATGGTCCTTGGCAGAGACAATATTTAAAATTATCTTCGTTATAAATTCAAATTTCTATGAAAATATTATTACCTACTATTAAAACACATTTTTATTTATGTTATTATGCCAAAAAAAGATGTTCAGATATCCCTTACAGGTGTCGATTGCTTATCAAGTACCCCTATATCTGTAAATCTGGGACAAATCTGACAGGTTGTGTACATGTATAACGGTATTCGTGACCCAGAATGTATTTATGTGAACATAACGACTCTAATGACAAATTAAATCCAGTTTAGATCACTGTAGGGTATATATTGAACAACTTTGTCATTATTATTTAAAATCGATGCATAATAATACTATATATATTCTTTCGTCCAGTGTTGAATGGTAGAGAGTTGTAGCGTCACAGGGATACACAAGAAATGTCAAAATAATAAAAAAAGTATCCTTGATCGCTCATTATTGTAGCAAAGATCCGGATATGATACCTAGCTCTAGGAGAAGTGATCTCTTGGTTTTTTGATGTGTTAGTTGTAAAGCACCGATACACTGGATACACCTTTCCTGGGTTAAATCAGTATTGAGTACACAATTTTCCCTGTGCTTCCCTTGAAATGGCGAGCGCTAGGCAAGGGAGCGACTGATACCAATTTTAACGCCTTTTTGTTTGATGCGACCTGAGTTTGAACCCCCAACCTACCACACCCAAAGTGATGGCTTTACAACTGAGTTATTGAGGCGGTCAGAATGGAATAAGTATTACCCTATATAAATAAGTAAACTAATGGCCGTCTTTTTTCTTGTTTCAGATTCCTCGTCGGTGGACAGGTATGTTCAACACTATATAAATAATGTATAATAAATGAGAAATTATATATAGGATGTTTTTTTGCTCTACTAGCCAGTAGTACAGCCCTTTTTGGCCTCTTGTTCATTTTATCATATGCCTAAAAGTAGTATTAAATGACGTAAAACTGCATTTTATTAGAATTTTTTTAAATGGGCATGTAGTGTCATCTTGGAAATTGCATCATTGATAATGTGTTCCAGTTCTGTCCAAGCTGATATTTGATATAAAGAATAGCAAAACAGGTTAAATTTTCAAAACTGCACAAAAATCAATTTGACTTTTTTTGTTATAAAATTAAAAAATCGAGATATTGTCATGTGTTTGGTGTTGATAATGTTGTCATGCAAATACATTTAAAAAATGAAACTTGGTTTTAAAAGTTGACTGAGACAATACAAACTTGTCTAACAAAGCCATAGCGGTTAACTTAGTTATGCCGTTTGTTTGACTGAAACCCCCCCATACCAGCTTAAATGCTTGTTCCGCTATTTTCTTGTAATACATTTTCAAATCAGTATGGTTGATGGCAGAAGGTTATCCTGTCTCACAACCTCCATTAATGTTTAATTAATATGAGCAGGGAAATAAGATCTATGATATTTTTTGTTTAAGTGAATGCAACATTCAAGTCTTTATAAGAATACGACCCCCAGCCTCAGATGAATCAACATATTCACGGGTGGTAGACGTCGCTGAGTCCAACACACAAGTGTTACTGAAACAGGACCAAAACCCTAGAGTGTTCTCATTTGATTATGTTGCCGATGTTGACTCAACACAGGTAGGAAATAATCATAGATAAAATAGTTACGGTTCCTATAAAGAAAATCATGAAATGATCGATTCAATTTTACAACTTGGTCATAAAGCAGTATTGGTGCATTAAGTTATATTGTTGTTTTCTACTCATTATGTTGCTAAAAGTTTAGATCCCTCTAGGCTTCAGTTTTGTTCATGTTTAATGTCATGTACACGTTTTCAAGCAAGTTACTTAAAAGTTTGTACTTCAGGGTTGACTATCAGATACTTGTTTAGATATTGTAAAGACTTAAGGAGTGATCACATTTTGTCATATGTTAATGCAGTATCAATTTATTCCATGAAGCGTTCTTTCTGTTCTTGGGAAATTTGCAAGCATGACCTCCTGCTTTCACTTTGTCGTTTTATTGTATGTAAGAGATATAGAAAATATAATAAACTGTAAGCTCTGGCTGTTCCCTTTAGGACAATATCTTCAACCGACTCGGAAAGAAGGTCATTGAAAACTGTGTGGCAGGCTACAATGGGACAATATTTGCTTAGTGAGTTGCTTTATTGTATTTTCATCTTTGTTAAATCTACAGTTTGGCAATACATTTTTGACAAATAGCCATTTGATTCAATTCACTTATTAGTCACTGTCCTGCTTATATCTTACAATAATGAATTAATGAGAGTGTCTTCTATTTATGCAATTTGTTGGCTACCATAGTGCAAAATACAACAAAAATGAAACAAGTTATGATAATGATTTTAAATTTATGCCTATGTTTGATTTTGTTTGATTGTAAAGTGTTGATTGTGAAGTGCAATATTTTATCAACCTATTTTCCAGTGGACAGACAGGGTCGGGCAAAACATTTACTATGCTTGGTAAGATATGATAAATTTCATTCACTTATCATATTATTATTTATAAACCATTTGGATCCAAATTACCAAAATTATGTGTATTCAATTAAGACAATAACTTTTGTTCAGTACCATAACAAGTTGGTAGTGGTTATTTTGTAAGTACATCTCAGAAAGGAATACAAATACAGTAGAAGCCTTATTAGGTCTGAAGCATGTCAAAAAAGTTAAAAAACATGTATATTATGTTTTGGGGGCGTTTCGTCAAGAATAGGATACAATATCTGTGTGTAGGATAGAATGTCTGTGTGCATGGTACATGTACAATGTCTGTGTGTAGGATTTGACGTCTGTGTGTAGGATACAATGTCTGTGTGTAGGATACAATGTCTGTGTGTTGGATACAATGTCTGTGTGTAGGATACAATGTCTGTGTGTAGGATACAATGTCTGTGTGTAGGATACAATGTCTGTGTGTTGGATACAATGTCTGTGTGAAGGATACAATGTCTGTGTGAAGGATACAATGTCTGTGTGTAGGATACAATGTCTGTGTGTAGGATACAATGTCTGTGTGTTGGATACAATGTCTGTGTGTAGGATTTGACGTCTGTGTGTAGGATACAATGTCTGTGTGTAGGATACAATGTCTGTGTGTTGGATACAATGTCTGTGTGTAGGATACAATGTCTGTGTGTAGGATACAATGTCTGTGTGTAGGATACAATGTCTGTGTGTAGGATACAATGTCTGTGTAAAGGATACAATGTCTGTGTGTAGGATACAATGTCTGTGTGTTGGATACAATGTCTGTGTGTAGGATACAATGTCTGTATGTAGGATACAATGTCTGTGTGTAGGATACAATGTCTGTGTGTTGGATACAATGTCTGTGTGTAGGATACAATGTCTGTGAGAAGGATACAATGTCTGTGTGAAGGATATAATGTCTGTGTGTAGGATACAATGTCTGTGTGTAGGATACAATGTCTATGTCTGTGTGTAGGATACAATGTCTGTGTGTAGGATACAATGTCTGTGTGTAGGATACAATGTCTGTGTGTTGGATACAATGTCTGTGTGTAGGATACAATGTCTGTGTGTAGAGTTTTTTTCGTCCCTTTTTGGGGCCAAAATTTGACTTCATTCACCTCCTAAAATGGAATGTATTTTCAATTATCCAGGTTGTAGGAGCATTGACCTCTAATCTTTTAGCAAAAGGTTTGACAAGAAGTAGAACATTATAATATATGAATCATACTTGTATTTTACCTTTTTTCCAAAGTGCCCCTCCACCATTCTTTTAAAAATGAAAAAAACAAACACTGATGTGCAGGATACAATGTCAAGGTTGACATGGTAAATTTGTCAAAGAAACATCTAATTGGTGAGGCCTAAATACTTTTTATTTTGCAGGTCCATCAGAAGATGCCGATAACTTTCATCATGAAATGCGTGGAGTTATACCAAGAAGTTTTGAATACCTTTTCCAGTTGATAAATAAGGAAAAAGAAAAGGTTTGTTTGAAAATGTGCTTTTTATTTATTCGAAGCATTAAACCATGAGACATAATATGATATTTGAGCTTTAAAGCACAATTTTATGCCTTCATAAAAATATTCTTTCAAATGAAATTATCCTTGTCAGTTTGTTGAAAATTCCACAATATAATGGAAATCTCCATCCTTGACTACTCTGTCATTTTCACTAAGATATTTAACTGAAACTGACCCCATGTGTCCAAAGTTACAAAAAACTTACTTTAAAGTTCATATTGTATTTTTTACACAATTTATTTTTATAAAATTATTGATATAAATAATCACTTTTCATTTCATTTAAGGATAAAACTCAAATTTAAAACCAGTTCAAATATTGAATGTTAATTATCAAAAATAATCAATGCAATCTCATGCAAATATGTACTTCAGCGTAGCATTTTGGGTTGTACAAGGTAAGGTCAAAGGCTGACTGTGTTTCTAAAGACACCCAAAACATTTTTTTTGCCATATTTTCAGATGTGGAGAGCCTGGTCATCAGAATTTGGTTTCTGTAGATTTGTTAACATTATTTGTATATATCAGCATGGTGACACGATGCAGTTTTTGTGCAAATGCTCGTTCCTGGAGATTTACAACGAGCAGATTTTTGACCTGCTGGAACCCTCAGCCAACATTTTACATCTTCGAGAAAGCCTGAAAACAGGCGTGTACGTTTCGGGGCTGTCGGAACAAGTAGTGTCTAGTGCTGGCGAGGCGTATGAGGTTAGTGGGCAATAATGGATAGTGTTTTGATAAGAAATGGCTGACTCCTTTGATGGTATTAACTTAATATAAAACAATGTATTGGGTGGATTTTAGTGTAAATGCAATATTATGTTGATCATAAATTTATATGTTTGGGATTTTTTGTAGAATTCTGATTTTATCTTTTATTGCAAGGCTTTCTCAAAGCAATTTCAGCACTGGAAACTTATTGTCACTGCATCTACAGGTTAGAAAATAGATCACATTTGAATCTAATGATGTCAGATGTACTCTGAAATGGTCCTTTTAAAGTAAATCTTGTGATCATCTATGAGATAAAACAAATCTCTTCGAGCTCTGTTGATAGTGAAAGATTGTGAATGGTCCTTCTACACAGGTGCTTCAGTCAAGTTGGCAGAATCGTAAAGTGGCTTCAACCTCCATGAACAGAGAGAGCTCCAGGTCACATGCAGTATTTTGTCTGCAGATCGAATCTAAGGTACACAGTTTTCTTGTTTATTTGAAAGAGTACAATTGCTGCCACCTCATTTCAAAAGGGTTGTTAATAATTATGGCCTTTTGAAAAATGGTGGAATTAACTATAGATGAACAGAGTCAAATATTCATAACATCAAGTGGCGTGCAGAACCGACATTCCAGGCATAATGGTTTAATGTGATTGTTCGAGGTTAAACTTTGAGCCGTAGAGTTCATGTCTGCTACTCATCTCCTAAACTTCAAATGTTCACTATATTGAGACAAATTGCTGAACCCACATTCCCGATACTTTGCTAAAAAGCAAGGTAACAGCAGAGCTCTCACCTAAATTTCTGGACTTTGCCCATTTCTAATATCAAAGCGATATTGACTTTGCCGACAATTTTAAGCTAATTGTAAATCTGTTCCAGCAGTCAAAACATTGCAATTAGCCATTTAAAATCGGTTATCTCCTAATCCCATAATTGGGTCATATATCATCTGAATATCGAAACACCGCCAGTAGGCGAAACAATTGAACGTCAACCTACAAGAACGTACATTGAAAAGACCCTGATCAAATTATCAAAGTTCGATAAATGCAAAAGAAAAAGCGAAGGAATTATTAAAAAGGTTTGTCAGTCATTAAAAATCTTAAAAAAACCCCAATTGGAATCTGTATCTTACAAACAAGTCACCCCTTTTTAAACATTTTTGCCTTTGAAGCAGACGGTCATTGTCATTGGCATGTTGGCGCTAAGAATATCAAATACATGACTTTTTGAAAAATATTTTATAGTTCTTTTTGTGAAATGATCATGATGAAAAATTGTAATGTACCCACAAATACAAGTTATGGCCCCTGATTGACTTAGGTTAAAGTTTTAGGGCAGGTTAAAGTTTTAGGGCAAGTTGGGATTTTCACTTAAAACTCCAATACCATTCATTCAATTGACTTAATACTTCACACAGATGTTCAGAGCCATCACATAATGAGTTTAGATAACTCCATATGATCTTTTATACAAATTATGGCCCCTGATTGACTATGGAACTTAGGTTAAAGTTTTAGGGCAGGTTGGGATATTGTTTAATAACTTCTATACCCTTCATTCAATTGACTTAATACTTCACACAATTGTTCAGGACCATTACCCAATGAGGTTACATAACTCCATATCCTTAATACAAGTTATGGCCCCTGAGTGACTTAGGTTAAAGTTTTAGGCAAGTAAAAGTTAAGGGCAAGTTGGGATTTTAATAAAAAAACAACGTTCATTAAATGCACTTAATAAAAGTCAAAATTATTTACAACAATCTTACAACAAGAAACATAACTCCGTTTTAAGCCTAAATAAAAGTTATGGCCCTTGAATTTTTATTTTTTTTATTTCCTCTGAAAGGCATATTTGTATATTCTTAACCACATTTTCATAATGGGAAATCAAGTTATTTGAATGACTTGCGTCATTGTTTGGGTGGGCTGGTGGGAGGGCAGCATCAAAGTCACCTTATGTATCGAATAATTTTAGTTAGGTTTGACATAAAGAGACCAAACTTGGTATTATTACATCGTTATTGTATTCTAAGTCAAAGCGGCGTAGTCGAGCGCGCTGTCTTACGACGGCTCTTGCTTCATTACATTGTTTGATTTAATGCAATACCTACAATTTCTGCGGTGTTTTGTAATGAAGGATATAATTGCGGAAAAGATAAGAAGACAAAATGACAATCTGATTTTTCTTTATTTACATGCATGTACAGGCGATGATACAGGATTAACGTTTAATAATTCAAAATACAATTACAAGATGCAAAATGATGGAAATTTGATTGAAAAGTGAAAAGATAAATAAATTTGTTTCTGTATTTATTGTTCAGATAGCAATAATTTCTTCATGCATATTCATCAAAAATACGATTGGTCATTAATAGCTTTGATTGCACGACCCTTAACTTGTGATTGGTCGATCAATTCCTACAGATTTATAATCAATCCTTTTAATATCATAGTGCCAATTAGTGTCAATTAAGCACAGCTGAGATCATAAAACAACACTTGTCATTGTAAGCAAGGTCATAGAACTGTACAGGATGCTGCACAAGGACACAATATCACACCTTATGCAAACACCCAATAAGCAGACGATTTGTGACACATACCTGCTTTGCGACAGACACTGTTGATCACCTGAAATATTTCATCTGAAAAGTTTTATAACAATTGCTTTGTCTCTGCTAAGCTATTTCATTGAAATTTTAATTCTTAACGAATATTCGAATACCCATTTTGGTAACTGAATACTTGCGTGATATCTGGATATCCGGATACCCGGATATTCGCTTCCATCCCTAGTATATATATTTTTTTATTAAATTTAGGAATAAATCTGATTTGCTTTGATTTTATTCCAGTCATTGGTGTATCATGTATGGGACTAGTCTGATTGCCATCATATTATTAAAAATTACTGACAAATCATTTAAAAAAAAACACTACACAGGTTACAGCATGAGATATTAACTCTAATGTAGCATGTCTATTATGTAGTATTATAGTACAGTGCATACAGCAGGTAAAAGGTTATTGTGTCACGTTTCTGCCAAAATTAATCAACACTAGTTTTAATGATTAAATAGGATTTTTTATATACAATTACAATCCTTACAAATGTCAGTAAAGCCACAAGTTTATAAAATGTGTTTGACTTTTTGAATATAAACATCATGATTTATATTGATGAAATGTTTATATATAGGATTATCTATATTGTATAGCATTATAAATATTTTATCTAAAATATACATTATTAGATATAGCACAAATTCCGCATTAAATTGTAACAGTCAGTCAGACAGAGTAATAATGTTCTCTAAAAAATGTTTTGTCTATTTGATTTAAAAACAAAACAAACAATAATCAAATAAGAGTAGGAACAGCATATATTTTTCTGAACAATTTACCCCACCCACCACAACCTCCTGTCTAGGTATTGTGTCAAGCGTTTTATATCTTATGTCATGCATATTATATTTCTTCCATGTATCATTAACCCATTGAAATACCATATCTAATGAGAAAATATAATTTATAACAAACCTGGGGTGGTAAATAATCCGATTTTAGCGCTGTTATTAGACTTCGTTATAACCTGGAAGGAAACCGAAAGTTACTATGCCGCAAAGGATTATGGTATATTGCAAAGTTGCGATCAGCAGAATAAACAGAAGAATGCGCAAAGTATAAACATTTCAAGGGAGGTAACACAAATTATCTGTTCGATCGGTCTGAAGGGATTTTCACCCTTACGTAAGGCTTACGTCATATGCGATTAAAATTTTGACACCCCCATCAGAAGCAAATTTCACAATTTGACAACCACCTACAGATGCAAATTAGCGAAAAAGGCACCCCACCGTATTTGATTTAAAAAATTGCTGTCCCCCCTTGGGTTATATGTTTAAATGGAACAGTATTTTACTCTGTTTATGAAGTTAGAAAATGAATGATTTGACAAGACTGATTTTGTCAGTGTGAACATTTCTCAATGCTCTATTATGTATCAGTGACAGAGATTTTAATTGTTGTTTGGTTCTAAAAGGTCAGTTTATTGAAAATTATTTTACCAAAGATAAGTAAACAGCAATGCTGAATGTGACATTGGTACACTATCCTGATCGTATAAGATTCATCCCTGCACTGTTTTTTAAAAGTTCATTTATGAGGCTATTCTGATTGTTTCAAAATGACAGTAAAAGCAATTAATGTGTATGTGAATATATATATAATATTCAGGCATGTAGTCTGGCACTGTATTTGTATCAGGTGTTACGGTTAGCATCACTTCTCCTTATAATCAACCTACTTCTCCCTAATATAACTGGAGGCAGAAGTCACTTCTCCCCAATTTCAGCCTTGTGAGATCCCTTGGTAACAGTTTTAAGGTCAAAGGTCATAGGTGTACGGTTAGCATTTGCCAAAGTTGGTCCAAATGTAAATGGGCATGAAATCTTGGGCAAGCCATATTGCTGTAGTCACTTGAGAGTTTTCACCCTTTAATTATAGAAATTATCTCATATCTGTGTTGTCAGATCAATAACTACAGAAGCCTTTGTCCAAGCATCACCAAATTTGGTAGGTGTGTGTATGGGCCTTATATCTCTGATATGTTCAATAACTCACAATTATCACTGCTTGAGTCACTGGAGAGTAATCACCCTTTGATTATAGTAATTATGACAGGCATATTTTGTGAAAGTAAGGGCTCTTATTTATGAATGCGATTGGAGCTAACATAGTTCTGTTTCCAAAAGAAGTTTAAAATGCAGCTTAATTTCTCATCTCTTATATTCCGCATTCCAGTCAAATGTCTATGGGTACATGAGGAAGAGTGGGGCTAAGTTGTATATCTGTTATGCGTTGCAATAACACACACACCAAGAATATAAACTAAGCAACAGTTTAATATGTTTTAAGTTAATTCTTCACTCTTTCTTGTTAGTCAACTATCACTTTGGCTACCATTAAGTAAATGCAATTGGTCAGTAAATATATACTTCTAATCGCAAAAATTTAAATTTATGTAGAGTTAAGTTTATTGTGATTGCATCGCCCTGAAGATCTATTGACAGGCAATATCAATTTCCAGGAGAGGAATGGATCAGTGGAGAACATAAAGACATCACAGCTTAACCTTGTTGATCTGGCTGGGTCAGAGAGACAGAAGGACACACAAGCTAGAGGACTACGACTCAAGGTTCAAAAACAAATACTCAGTAAATCTGCTTTGTGGTAGAGTGCAGAGTGAATCATTCAAGTTTTGATAGCTGGTGGTTTGATATAAATTTGGTTTTTAAAAAGAATGCTTTATAGAGATTTATGTTGATGTCAAACATACACTGAAATATTGAAATCATAGTTTACACGGATCGGGTTAAAACACAATTTTAATGACGTTAATTAATTAACAGTTTATTTTCTTTTTAGGCATATAATTAAGAAAAAATGTTTTTGTATCATAGTAATATCACAAGCAATTTTATCTGGTGAAAACCAATTATAAATAATTTACACAAGGTTACGCCACTTATGATTTGGATGATCCGCAATGAATGTGTTCAAATAAAAAAAAGGTAATTATTTGTAGGAAGCTGGCTCAATAAACAAATCCTTGTCTAACTTGGGCAATGTGATCATGGCGCTTGTACGTGTGTCTGTTGACAACAAAAAGAGGTACATCCCGTATCGAGATTCGAAACTCACCTTTCTACTACGAGACTCACTAGGAGGGAACTCAAAGACCAGCTTGATTGCGTGTGTCCATCCTGGTGCAAAGTAAGAATTGCCATACTTTCAGGATAAATTGTTTACCTTTATTATTGATTCATGTTTGTCTGACTTCAAGCTGGTGTGTTTTTAAAGGGAACAGCTTGAATCATGTCCTTGTCTTAGCCATGCTTATTGGTGGCGTTGTGGAATTTTTTTTTTGTCAAAACTATTTAAGCTCTATACTAGGTCACACTAATCATGCTCTTGTGTTTAAAGTTAGACATGGAAAAACTCGTTGGAAGCCTTGGTGTTCTTGGTCACTGTTTGGTATTTATTAACCAGAGTACTGGATACCATGTATTAGTTGCCCAGACAGTGGTAATGGGCATAATGTAATGGTTCCGATCTGTCATTGGCTGATTGGGCCACTTCAGTCTTCAGGTCATGTGATTAACAGATTCTCCCACAGTCAATCTAGATTTTTGAGGTTAGATTTTCTATCATCTAAAATGCTTAAGAACTCTTAAATGACTGTCTTTGGTATGATGATGGTGGTTACACTGGGCCTGGAGACAGACAGAAGGCCAACTTTGAAACAATCATGTATGCATTCCCTGTAACAAAATTATTACAGAAATGCCAGTGTGTTTCGTCATTTTGCGAGTAAGCACCATCAAAACAGCTTGCAAACATAATATGTGTTTCAGGTGCTTTGGTGAGACTTTGTCCACTCTCCAGTTTGCCAAGAGAGCCAAAATGATCAAGAACAAGGTATGTAATTAATTTCTTTGAAAGCCAATGTGATATTGAGGAGATAATACATAAAAATTTTTAGGAATTATTCTAGAATCCAAGCCACATCAAACGAAAGATGAAGACAGTACAAAATGTTAATGAACCAAAATCCGTTTTCTCAAACTTTCCCTCTTTTGTATCTCCAGCAACAACCAAAGGACCCCATTTGAGATAAGTTCATTAATGGGCTATCCTCTATTGCCAGACTTGAATAATGCACATACAAAAAATGAAGAGAATTGTTAAAAGAAACATAAGAAATATCGTAGACATTTTGCTTTTTTGATTCTGATGTTAAAGTTGTTTTTTTTACATGTATTTGTTGGTAGTTTTAAAAATAACCAAGACCAATTTAAAATGTATACAAGTTTCATCCTTATCTCATGTGTCATGTAACATCAGGCCATTCTGAATGAAAATTCAATGGGAAACATAACTCAACTACAAGAGGAAATCCGGGCCCTGAAAGAGGAACTACAGATGTTTAAATCTGGCACCATCCCTAGTCAACCCTCACAGGGTGAGTAGTTATACAGACAGGCACCTTGTAAACCCTCTGGGTGAGTTCTACAGTCTGGCACCTTGTCAACCCTCTCTGGGTGAGTAGTTCTACAGTCTGGTACCTTGTCAAACCTCTGGGTGAGTAGTTATACAGTCTGGCACCTTGTCAACCCTCTCTGGGTGAGTAGTTCTACAGTCTGGCACCTTGTCAACCGTCTGGGTGAATAGTTTATACAGTCTGGCACCTTGTAAACCGTCTCTAGGTGAGTAGTAATACAGTCTGGCACCTTGTCAACCCTCTCTGGGTGAGTAGTTCTACAGTCTGGCACCTTGTCAACCCTCTGGGTGAATAGTTTATACAGTCTGGCACCTTGTAAACCGTCTCTAGGTGAGTAGTAATACAGTCTGGCACCTTGTCAACCCTCTCGGGGTGAGTAATTATACAGTCTGGTACCTTGTCAACCCTCTGGGTGAGTAGTTATACAGTCTGGCACCTTGTCAACCGTCTCTAGGTGAGTAGTTCAACAGTTTGGTACCTTGGCAACCCCCTCTGGGTGAGTAGTTTATACATTCTGGCACCTTGTAAACCGTCTCGAGGTGAGTAGTTATACAGTCTGGCACCTTGTCAACCCTCTCTAGATGAGTAGTTCTACAGTCTGGCACTTTGTCAACCCTCTGGGTGAGTAGTTTATACAGTCTGGCACCTTGTCAACCCTCTGGGTGAGTAGTTTATACAGTCTGGCACCTTGTCAACCCTCTCTGGGTGAGTAGTTATACAGTCTGGTACCTTGTCAACCCTCTGGGTGAGTAGTTTATACAGTCTGGTACCTTGTCAACCCTCTCTGGGTGAGTAGTTATACAGTCTGGTACCTTGTCAACCCTCTGGGTGAGTAGTTATACAGTCTGGTACCTTGTCAACCCTCTGGGTGAGTAGTTTATACAGTCTGGCACCTTGTCAACCCTCTCTGGGTGAGTAGTTATACAGTCTGGTACCTTGTCAACCCTCTGGGTGAGTAGTTATACAGTCTGGTACCTTGTCAACCCTCTCTGGGTGAGTAGTTTATACAGTCTGGCACCTTGTCAACCCTCTGGGTGAGTAGTTTATACAGTCTGGCACCTTGTCAACCCTCTGGGTGAGTAGTTTATACAGTCTGGCACCTTGTCAACCCTCTCTGGGTGAGTAGTTCTACAGTCTGGCACCTTGTAAACCCTCTCTGGGTGAGTAGTTCTACAGTCTGGCACTTTGTAAACCCTCTCTGGGTGAGTAGTTTATACAGTCTGGCACCTTGTAAACCGTCTCTAGGTGAGTAGTTATACAGTCTGGTACCTTGTCAACCCTCTCTAGATGAGTAGTTCTACAGTCTGGCACTTTGTCAACCCTCTGGGTGAGTAGTTTATACAGTTTGGCACCTTGTCAACCCTCTGGGTGAGTAGTTTATACAGTCTGGCACCTTGTCAACCCTCTCTGGGTGAGTAGTTCTACAGTCTGGCACCTTGTCAACCCTCTCTGGGTGAGTAGTTCTACAGTCTGGCACCTTGTCAACCCTCTGGGTGAGTAGTTTATACAGTCTGGCACCTTGTCAACCCTCTGGGTGAGTAGTTTATACAGTCTGGCACCTTGTCAACCCTCTCTGGGTGAGTAGTTCTACAGTCTGGCACCTTGTCAACCCTCTCTGGGTGAGTAGTTCTACAGTCTGGCACCTTGTTAACCCTCTAGGTGAGTAGTTTATACAGTCTGGCACCTTGTAAACCGTCTCTAGGTGAGTAGTTATACAGTCTGGCACCTTGTCAACCCTCTCTGGGTGAGTAGTTCTACAGTCTGGCACTTTGTCAACCCTCTGGGTGAGTAGTTATACAGTCTGGCACCTTGTCAACCCTCTCTGGGTGAGTAGTTCTACAGTCTGGCACCTTGTCAACCCTCTGGGTGAGTAGTTTATACAGTCTGGCACCTTGTAAACCGTCTCTAGGTGAGTAGTTATACAGTCTGGCACCTTGTCAACCCTCTCTGGGTGAGTAGTTCTACAGTCTGGCACTTTGTCAACCCTCTGGGTGAGTAGTTATACAGTCTGGTACCTTGTAAACCCCTTTGGGTGAGTAGTTATACAGTCTGTCACCTTGTAAACTGTCTGGGTGAGTAGTTATACAGTCTGGCACCTTGTCAACCATTTCTGGGTGAGTAGTTCTACAGTCTGGCACCTTGTCAACCCTCTGGGTGAGTAGTTATACAGTCTGGCACCTTGTAAACCGTCTGGGTGAGTAGATACAGTCTGGCACCTTGTCAACCCTCTCTGGGTGAGTAGTTGTACAGTCTGGCACCTTGTAAACCCTCTAGGTGAGTAATTTATACAGTCTGGCACCTTGTCAACCCTCTGGGTGAGTAGTTCTACAGTCTCGCACCTTGAAAACCCTCTCCGGGTGAGTAGTTTATACAGTCTGGCACCTTGTAAACCGTCTGGGTGAGTAGTTATACAGTCTGGCACCTTGTCAACCCTCTGGGTGAGTAGTTATACAGTCTGGCACCTTGTAAACCCTCTGGGTGAGTAGTTATACAGTCTGGCACCTTGTCAACCCTCTGGGTGAGTAGTTATACAGTCTGGCACCTTGTAAACCGTCTCTAGGTGAGTAGTTATACAGTCTGGCACCTTGTCAACCCTCTCTGGGTGAGTAGTTCTACAGTCTGGCACTTTGTCAACCCTCTGGGTGAGTAGTTATACAGTCTGGTACCTTGTAAACCCCTTTGGGTGAGTAGTTATACAGTCTGTCACCTTGTAAACTGTCTGGGTGAGTAGTTATACAGTCTGGCACCTTGTCAACCATTTCTGGGTGAGTAGTTCTACAGTCTGGCACCTTGTCAACCCTCTGGGTGAGTAGTTATACAGTCTGGCACCTTGTAAACCGTCTGGGTGAGTAGATACAGTCTGGCACCTTGTCAACCCTCTCTGGGTGAGTAGTTGTACAGTCTGGCACCTTGTAAACCCTCTAGGTGAGTAATTTATACAGTCTGGCACCTTGTCAACCCTCTGGGTGAGTAGTTCTACAGTCTCGCACCTTGAAAACCCTCTCCGGGTGAGTAGTTTATACAGTCTGGCACCTTGTAAACCGTCTGGGTGAGTAGTTATACAGTCTGGCACCTTGTCAACCCTCTGGGTGAGTAGTTATACAGTCTGGCACCTTGTAAACCCTCTGGGTGAGTAGTTATACAGTCTGGCACCTTGTCAACCCTCTGGGTGAGTAGTTATACAGTCTGGCACCTTGTAAACCGTCTCTAGGTGAGTAGTTATACAGTCTGGCACCTTGTCAACCCTCTGGGTGAGTAGTTATACAGTCTGGCACCTTGTCAACCCTCTGGGTGAGTAGTTATACAGTCTGGCACCTTGTAAACCGTCTGGGTGAGTAGTTATACAGTCTGGCACCTTGTCAACCCTCCCTTTGTGAGTAGTTTATACAGTTTGGCACCTTGTAAACAGTCTCTAGGTGAGTAGTTCAACAGTCTGGTACCTTGGCAACCCCCTCTGGGTGAGTAGTTATACAGTCTGGCACCTTGTAAATCGTCTCTAGGTGAGTAGTTCAACAGTCTGGTACCTTGGCAACTCTCTCTGGGTGAGTAGTTATACAGTCTGGCACCTTGTCAACCCTCTCTGGGTGAGTAGTTCTACAGTCTGGTACCTTGGCAACTCTCTCTGGGTGAGTAGTTATACAGTCTGGCACCTTGTAAACCGTCTCTAGGTGAGTAGTTATACAGTCTGGCACCTTGTCAACCCTCTCTGGGTGAGTAGTTCTACAGTCTGGCACTTTGTCAACCCTCTGGGTGAGTAGTTTATACAGTCTGGCACCTTGTCAACCCTCTGGGTGAGTAGTTCTACAGTCTGGCACCTTGTCAACCCTCTCTGGGTGAGTAGTTCTACAGTCTGGATCCTTGTCAACCCTCTCTGGGTGAGTAGTTCTACAGTCTGGCACCTTGTCAACCCTCTGGGTGAGTAGTTAATACAGTCTGGCACCTTGTAAACTGTTTCGAGGTGAGTAGTTATACAGTCTGGCACCTTGTCAACCCTCTCTGGGTGAGTAGTTATACAGTCTGGCACCTTGCCAACCCTCTGGGTGAGTTGTTTTTACAGTCTGGCACCTTGTCAACCCTCTCTTGGTGAGTAGTTCTACAGTCTTGCACCTTGTCAACCCTCTGGGTGAGTAGTTTATACAGTCTGGCACCTTGTAAACTGTCTCTGGGTGAGTAGTTATACAGTCTGGCACCTTGTCAACCCTCTGGGTGAGTAGTTTATACAGCCTGGCACCTTGTAAACCATCTGGGTGAGTAGTTAGACAGTCTGGCACCTTGTCAACCCTCTCTGGGTGAGTAGTTCTACAGTCTGGCACCTTGTCAACCCTCTCTGGGTGAGTAGTTATACAGTCTGGTACCTTGTCAACCCTCTCTGGGTGAGTAGTTTATACAGTCTGGCACCTTGTCAACCCTCTGGGTGAGTAGTTCTACAGTCTGGCACCTTGTAAACCCTCTGGGTGAGTAGTTTATACAGTCTGGCACCTTGTCAACCCTCTGGGTGAGTAGTTCTACAGTCTGGCACCTTGAAAACCCTCTCTGGGTGAGTAGTTATACAGTCTGGCACCTTGTAAACCCTCTGGGTGAGTAGTTATACAGTCTGGCACCTTGTCAACCCTCTGGGTAAGTAGTTATACAGTCTGGTACCTTGTCAACCCTCTGGGTGAGTAGTTCTACAGTCTGGCACCTTGTCAACCCTCTGGGTGAGTAGTTCTACAGTCTGGCACCTTGAAAACCCTCTCTGGGTGAGTAGTTATACAGTCTGGCACCTTGTAAACCCTCTTGGTGAGTAGTTATACAGTCTGGCACCTTGTAAACCCTCTGGGTGAGTAGTTCTACAGTCTGGCACCTTGTCAACCCTCTGGGTGAGTAGTTTTACAGTCTGGTACCTTGTCAACCCTCTGGGTGAGTAGTTATACAGTCTGGCACCTTGTCAACCCCCTCTGGGTGAGTAGTTATACAGTCTGGCACCTTGTAAACCGTCTGGGTGAGTAGTTATACAGTCTGGCACCTTGTAAACCCTCTGGGTGAGTAGTTCTACAGTCTGGCACCTTGTAAACCGTCTGGGTGAGTAGTTCTACAGTCTGGCACCTTGTCAACCCTCTGGGTGAGTAGTTATACAGTCTGGCACCTTGTAAACCCTCTGGGTGAGTAGTTATACAGTCTGACACCTTGTCAACCCTCTGGGTGAGTAGTTATACAGTCTGGCACCTTGTAAACCGTCTCTAGGTGAGTAGTTATACAGTCTGGCACCTTGTCAACCCCCTGGGTGAGTAGTTTATACAGTCTGGCACCTTGTCAACCCTCTGGGTGAGTAGTTATACAGTCCGGCACCTTGTCAACCCTCCCTTTGTGAGTAGTTATACAGTCTGGCACCTTGTCAACCCTCTAGGTGAGTAGTTCAACAGTCTGGTACCTTGGCAACCCCCTCTGGGTGAGTAGTTATACAGTCTGGCACCTTGTAAACCGTCTCTAGGTGACTAGTTATACAGTCTGGCACCTTGTCAACCCTCTCTGGGTGAGTAGTTCTACAGTCTGGCACCTTGTCAACCCTCTGGGTGAGTAGTTTATACAGTCTGGTACCTTGTCAACTATCTGGGTGATTAGTTTATACAGTCTGGTACCTTGGCAACCCCTCTGGGTGAGTAGTTATACAGTCTGGCACCTTGTAAACCGTCTCTAGGTGAGCAGTTATACAGTCTGACACCTTGTCAACCCTCACAGGGTGAGAAGTTTATACAGTCTGGCACCTTGTCAACCCTCTCTAGGTGAGTAGTTCTACAGTCTGGCACCTTGGCAACCCTCACAGGGTGAGTAGTTTATACAGTCTGGCACCTTGTAAACCGTCTGGGTGAGTAGTTATACAGTCTGGCACCTTGTCAACCCTCTCTGGGTGAGTAGTTCTACAGTCTGGCACCTTGTCAACCCTCTGGGTGAGTAGTTTATACAGTCTGGCACCTTGTCAACCCTCTGGGTGAGTAGTTATACAGTCTGGCACCTTGTCAACTCTCTGGGTGAGTAGTTATACAGTCTGGTACCTTGTAAACCGTCTCTAGGTGAGTAGTTATACAGTCTGGCACCTTGTCAACCCTCTCAGGGTGAGTGGTTCTACAGTCTGGCACCTTGTCAACCCTCTAGGTGAGTTGTTTATACATCTGGCACCTTGTCAACCCTCTAAGTGAGTAGTTTATACAGTCGGGTACCTTGTCAACCCTCTCTGGGTGAGTAGTTCTACAGTCTGGCACCTTGTCAACCCTCTCTGGGTGAGTAGTTCTACAGTCTGGCACCTTGTCAACCCTCTGGGTGAGTAGTTTATACAGTCTGGCACCTTGTCAACCCGCTCTGGGTGAGTAGTTTATACAGTCTGGCACCTTGTCAACCCTCTGGGTGAGTAGTTTATACAGTCTGGCACCTTGTAAACCGTCTCGAGGTGAGTAGTTATACAGTCTGGCACCTTGTCAACTCTCTCTGTGTGAGTAGTTATACAGTCTGGCACCTTGTCAACCCTCACAGGGTGAGAAGTTTATACAGTCTGGCACCTTGTCAACCCTCTCTAGGTGAGTAGTTCTACAGTCTGGCACCTTGGCAACCCTCACAGGGTGAGTAGTTTATACAGTCTGGCACCTTGTAAACCCTCTGGGCGAGTAGTTATACAGTCTGGCACCTTGTCAACCCTCTATGGGTGAGTAGTTCTACAGTCTGGCACCTTGTAAACCGTCTCTAGGTGAGTAGTTCAACAGTCTGGTACCTTGTCAACCCTCTCTGGGTGAGTAGTTATACAGTCTGGCACCTTGTCAACCCTCTCTGGGTCAGTAGTTATACAGTCTGGTACCTTGGCAACTCTCTCTGGGTGAGTAGTTATACAGTCTGGCACCTTGTCAACCCTCTCTGGGTGAGTAGTTATACAGTCTGGTACCTTGTCAACCCTCTCTTGGTGTTTATTTTACAGTTTCAATAGGAAACTCCCTTGGTTATGAAAATGCAATTGGAAATATCAATTATATTGCTTTGTGAGTGTGATTTATGCACACAGAATTGAACTACTACAGATGTTTATTTAAATCTTGGACCATTCCTAGTCTGATATGGTACAGTTAGATAACTTATCGAGTTTTATTTCACATCTTATCTTGAACATTTCGTCTTTTATCTGGGAATATTCCTATAAAGTCCTATCTTGGACCATTTTTTGGACCCTTTCTAGTCTAATCTGGAACAATTCCTAGTTAAATCTTGAACCATTCCTAATCCAATATGGGATCTTTCATAGTCTATCAGTAATATTTTAAAGGACAATACAACTTTAAATAAAATACCTTAAACAGGGTTTAAACATTTATCTACAGCTCAAACAATGTCATATGTAATAAAAGCTACAAGATACATAGTTTTATATTTGCATAAATAAACTATGTATACAAATTGATGCATATTTGTATTATACAGCTGTATCGGAGGAGAGCATGCCAGTGTTAAAGGAGATGTTCTTACAAGCCATGTACCTGAGGCAGAAAGCTGATGCTGAAAAACAGGTGATTCTAGGAAAAAAACATCAGTCATAAGATAAGATAAGATTAGATGAGATAAGATAAATATTTCCAATCATGGGTCATGTTATATGACATGTTAATCACAGTTATGTATTGCAGGAAATAAATTGAAACAATAAGGTAACATATTTAGTATAGGTAAATAAGACTTCATTTTTATTTTTTTAAACACAAAATTAATAACATATGCTCATTTGGAAAATTAATAAACATGTTTCCCATTTTTTTTCTATGCATATCTAAATTGTGTTCATATATCAGAATAGTGTACGGCATAACGGTTCTTTAAATGCATCTGATTTTTAGCTCGACTATTCAAAGAATAGGTGGGCTATACTACTCGCCCCGGCGTCAGCGTCGGCGTCCGGTTAAAGTTTTAGGGCAAGTTGGGATTTTCTTTTATAAGTCCAATACCCTACATTCAATTGACTTAATACTTCAGGCAGTTGTTCAGGGCCATCACATGATGAGATAAGATAACTCCATATTATTCTTTACACAGATTATGGCCCCTGATTGACTATGGAACTTAGGTTAAAGTTTTAGGGCAAGTTGGAATATTTATTAATAACTTCTATATCCTTTGTTAAATTGACTTAACACTTCACACAGTTGTTCCGGACCATCACACAATAAGGTTACATAACTCCATATTATCCTATATACAAGTTATGGCCCCTGATTGACTTAGGTTAAAGTTTTAGGGCAGGTTAAAGTTTTAGGGCAAGTTGGGATTTTCACTTAAAACTCCAATACCATTCATTCAATTGACTTAATACTTCACACAGATGTTCAGAGCCATCACATAATGAGGTTAGATAACTCCATATTATCTTTTATACAAATTATGGCCCCTGATTGACTATGGAACTTAGGTTAAAGTTTTAGGGCAGGTTGGGATATTGTTTAATAACTTCTATACCCTTCATTCAATTGACTTAATACTTCACACAGTTGTTCAGGACCATCACCCAATGAGGTTACATACATCCATATCCTTAATACAAGTTATGGCCCCTGAAAGTTTTAGGCAAGTAAAAGTTAAGGGCAAGTTGGGTTTTAAAAAAAAACAACTTCTATACCGTTCATTAAATGCACTTAATAAAATTCAAATTTGTTTACGACCATCTTACAACAAGAAACATAAATCCGTTTTAAGCCTAAATACAAGTTTGTTTTTTTTCAATTTCCTTTGAAAGGCATATTTGTATATTCTTAATCACATTTTCATAATAGGAAATCAAGTTATTTGAATGACTTGGGTCATTGTTTTGGTGGGCTGGTTGGAGAGCAGCATCAAAGTCACCTTATGAATCGAATAATTTTAGTTAGGTTTGACATAAAGAGACCAAACTTGGTATTATTACATCGTTATTGTATTCTAAGTCAAAGCGGTAGTCCAATGCGCTGTCTTACGAGGGCTCTTGTTATTGTAGCTTTTGACTTTTATTAAGAGAATGTAAAGTAAATGGTATTGAGCAGGAGAAAATGAGTACTGTTGACAGGTCTGGTGTCACAGGTTCCACATATTGTTCAACTCCGTGTTATTCTGCGTTGCAATTGCACAGAAGAGCATTATGTATGTCTGAAATATTATTCTGTAATGGTGTGTCATGGCACATGACTTGGCTTGCGTTGGGTTGGGAAGACAGATTTCCTGGCCCGGTAAAAATATGTAAATGCATGTCAGTAATGCAAAAAAAGTTCATCTTGCCATGCTGAAATACTGGATATATACAGTTGGGGTAGGAGATTTAAAATAAAAAAAACTGTTGTAAAGTTATCTAATTTTAGATATAAAAATCATAGCTTTGGTAGTGGTGTTTTTGTCCCAAAACTATTAATCATGTTTACAGGGAGAATAATCATGACATCATTATTTGTAACCTGACCCTTAACGCTGACATAAAAATTGTTGATCTTTGCCCTGCGATCAAATGGGAAAATGAATGAGTGTTGGTACTGACTTGCTGTGCTCTTGTCGTTTTTTTCCACAAATGATCCAGTCCAGTCTGATCAAATGAGTTGCTAGAATATGATCCATTTTTAGGAGCTTGTTGAATCCATTGACAACCTGAAGGACATAATACAGAAGAAGGACAAGGCGCTACAGACAAACAAGATGATCATCAAGTTCCGAGATAACAACGTGAAGAGGCTGGAAGATAAACTGAAGGGGAAAGAGCCGCAAGATTCACAGATTGTTAGTTTCTGTGCAAGACATGATTTCTGGCTGTTTATTGTCTTCTGCATAAAGTAGTTGTTCTGTGATGTTATTCAAAGTACATTTCTTCTATGTTTCCCTTTTTCTTTTCATAGTTGTGTCTGATTATTGATAAGCAAAACTAGGTTGGCTATACATTGAACTAAACTATTCATTTGAGCTCACCAAATAAGAACATCACAAAGCACTCTCATGTCCGCATTTTCGAAGCTTACCCTAACCCTCAACAAAGTCTGCTTTGAAATAGAAAACAAACGTTTGCCTAAACTATGAGTCAGATAGTTAAAACTTATTTAATTTACAGCAATTGCTAACCAAGTTATTATTTATTTTAAAACAATTGTGAAACAAGTTATTACATCATCAATCAGTGTTGTCGGTATATGCAACATTAGAGTGCTCCTGTATCCCAGAGGAAACCCAGTTGTTTGGCTTGGTATCCACCTACCAAGTTCACATTCTATCAGGCCTGGACACCTTGATGGGAAGCGCATGCACTAAACTTAACACTGTTTACCAGACAACTGCAACCACTTAAGAAATTTCCATGAAACTTGGTACTAGTGTCAATACCATTTTAGATATATAACAATTGTGCAGGAAAATACACACTCTCAGGCAACAATTTTTGTTTGGCATATGCAACATTATCAAAAGTGCACTGTATGAAACAATAGATGCCATTTATTTTTAGGATGACCTACAGAAAGAAATAGCCTACCTTCAAGCCCAGGTGGACAGCAATCCTACTGTAGTAAAGTTCTCAATGGAGGTTAGACAGCTTAAAGCCTCACTGGCAAACCTCAAGGAAGAGCCAGGAACTGTTGAGAGCATTTTAAAAGACCAAGTGGCAGTCAACAGATTAGAGCAGATGTTTCGAACACTCTTGTCAGAGCAACAGACAAACTCGGAAGGTTGTAAATCACTGTAGAAAGAAATAATGAGCTCTACCTTTCTTATATATATATGAGTTTGTTAACATTATCATTTCCATAAGGGTGACTCTGGTTTTCCAGCTTAAATTTTGAATGTAATTTAAACTCTTTTCTTTTTGAAGCCTAGGGGAACCCTTTTAAATATCCAGTAACAGGGACCATGGGGTCGGGGTCATCCCCATGAGCCTTTACAACATATTTAAACTGTAATATTCCATACAGTGTGCATGCAAAAATCAAATTACAAAATAACAAATTAAACAAAAATGTTTAGTTATTAAGCTTAGCAGTACCTAAATATTGCTGCTTGGTTATTGATGTCTATATAACTAATATGTTTGATAAATCTGAGATTGAATTATTTTTACCTTTAAAAGCAGACGTGCTAAAGCATAGCAGCAGATATAATGTACTTAATAGTGCCTTTTTTAATGAGCGAGATCATTATTAAAATTACTCGTGTTATATATATTTTTTTTTTTATATTTTTTTTTATCCAAAATAAAATATTATTTTACCCTCAAAAGTAAGTAAAATAATGAGTAATGTAATGAGTAATGTAATGAGTAATGTAATGAGTAAAGTAATGAATAAAATAAAGCAACAGATGTTTATCAGCAATAGATAAGTAAATAAGAGCTAAAATTTAATAGTAAAGCTGGTAAATACCATAAAAGTTTATATTTGACTATTGTCATTAAGGTGTCTGACTAAGGTCAATAAGTTTCATAATTATATTCTAAAGAAAGAGAACAAAAGAGACATGAAACAAAGTATTCTCTAACTATTTGAACAAAAAGGAACAAGATGTATATATTAAGGACCTTTTTTATTTCTACCAAACTGTGATATGTTTCAATTAACTGTTAACTCTTTCAATATGTCTATTCTTTTATTTAGAGTCTGAGGTAACTCCATATAGAGCGGAGACTGTGTCAACTGCGACGCTAGAGAAACTGCGCTCAAAAAACACAGACCTGACTGCAAAAGTTGAGGAGGTGAGAACTTATGAATATATATTGTTTCTATGAAGGAGGTTTATCTATGCTTGATATTTATTGTTACAAAAAAGGCCCCTGTGGAAAGGCAATTTGGATATTGTATTGGTATGTGTGTGTGTGTGTGTGTGCCTGCATGCGTGTCTCAGCAATTTTGTCTGGAGAATAACTTAAAAAGTTTTTGAGGTGCAGTGCATATAAACCATAACTCTCTGGGTGCAGTATATTTTTAGTTTTTGTATGTTTTAAGCATGTTTTAAGCTATTGCCCTTTGTTAATTTTCAATGTTCTTTTTTATCGTTTGGGATATGACTGCAATTTGGATTTAATTTTTAGTAATTATTGGTTTCAATTTTGTTTAAAGATTGGACAATATGTATGAAAGTTAGACTTAAATGTTACTGAGTTGCCTTCAATTTACTTTACCATTACTGGGAAATCTTAAATTGCAATTCCAAATTTTTATCCGATGAGCAAGCAGGATCACTTTATAATTTGTTTTAGAGTCCTAAAATATCCCATCTTACATAACACTCGTCAACCATCACTTCACTACTGGCATTGTGAAAATGTGTGACTGAATTCTTCAGACTCACTAAAATCCTGTCTCTGTTAATTTAGTTTTGATTTTGTTTAATCCTTATTAATGACTTTGATAAAGGATTATCCAAAATTGATGGTGATCTATGATTCATAAACGAAATTATTCCAGTCAGACTTTAAAGGGATGGAACAACAACAATTCTAATATTTTCTTTAGTCTGGCACCCGAAGTCGAGTAAATAGTAAATGCTTTTGCATTTTTTGATAGCCATGTCCCTCTTATACAAAAATATATTAATAGGGGGTATATTGGAGTCACCCTGTGGTGGTCGGTAGGTCGGTTTGTCGGTCGGTCCGTTGCAATTTACCTTGTCCGGAGCATAACTTAAAAACTACTGGATGGAATTGGATTAAACTTCATACAGTGGTAGAGCATAATGAGAGGAAGTGCAGTGTACAATAACCATAACTCTATTCTTGCTTATTACTGAGTTATTGCCCTTTGTTCCTTTTTTTTGTCCGGAGTATAACTTGAAAACTTTTGGATGGAATTCATTGGAACTTCATACAATGGTAAAGCACAGTGAGAGGAAGTGCAGTGTTTAAAAACCATAACTCTACTTTAGCTAATTACTGAGTTATTGCCCTTTATTTGTTTTTTTTTTGCTGTCATTTTTATTTCAAGACATTAACTTGCAAACTACTAGATGTAATTTAGTAAAACTTAATACAATGGGAAAGCACATTGAGAGGAAGTACAGTGCACAAGAACTCTATTTCAGCTAATTACAGAGTTACTGCCCTTTGTTACTTTTTTCTTGTCCGGAGCATAACTTGAAAACTATTGGATGCAATTTAATAAAACTTCATACAGTGATAGATCATAATGAGAGGGAGTGCAGTGTACTGGAACCGCAATTCTATTTCAGCTAATTACAGAGTTACTGCCCTTTGTTACTTTTTATTGTCCAAGGCATAACTTGAAAACTATTGGATGGAATTTAATAAAACTTCATACAGTGATAGATCATAATGAGAGGAAGTGCAGTGTACAGGAACCGCAATTCTATTTCAGCTAATTACAGAGTTACTGCCCTTTGTTACTTTTTCTTGTCCGGAGCATAACTTGAAAACTATTGGATGGAATTTAATAAAACTTCATACAATGATAGATCATAATGAGAGGAAGTGCAGTGTACAGGAACCGCAATTCTATTTCAGCCAATTACAGAGTTATTGCCCTTTGTTGTTTTTTTATTGTCCGGAGCATAACTTGAAAACTACCTGATGGAATGTAATAAAACTTTATACAATGGTACAGCACAATGAGAAGGAGTTCAGTGTACATGAATCATTACACTTTTTTAGCAAATTGCTGAGTTATTGCCTTTTTCTGTGTTTTTTTTGGTCAAACTTTTGTCTGGACAGTAACTTGAAAACTACTACGGTAGGTGGAATTTCATAAAACTTCATACAATGATAAATCATAATGAGAGGCGGCGTTCGGGGGTATTAATCACCTTCAGTTATAGGTCTAGTTAGTCCTAAGTCGTACCATTTTTAGTGTTAAGGTATTAGCCGCGTAATACACACTTTTTTAAAAGCTTTAACCGACAACATAGTTATAATCACGGTACACTATGGGACTTTTATCCAAATTTTGAAGATTTTTTACCGTGAATTAAAAAAGTTATTTATGTTTCATTACACCCACCCCCAAACTCCAAGGGCTACAAAGAGCGACAAGTAAATATTTTGTCTATATTTGAAATTTTTTCGCATTATCAGAGATTATGAAATAAACACAACAGTTTCTAGTAAAATAAACTTCAGTTAACAGAAGTTCAAACGAACACATTATCGATACACATGGAAAAAAATCATTTTGATTGATCTTATGATTCTTCGGAATAGAGCAGATTTTCGATGTTTGAAAATATATAGCAGTTTTATAAAATTCATAAAAAATAGTTAACTATAAGGCAAGCTGCTGAAATCATTTTAGATATTATCTATGATGTCTATTGAACAATTTAAAAGACAATTAATGATAGTTTACCGTCCAGTTTTGAAGAAAATATACATAATGTCATGTTACCATACATTTTTATAGCTAATAAAATGCTTAAAAATCAACCTTTTTCTTGTAAAAAATTATAAAGCTTAATTGGACTTATTCATAAAATGTACTCTTTCAAATAAATGAATTTTACTTATGATACAGTGCTCCAGCCAGGATTTGAAAAGGGCAGGGTGGAGTTTTGAAAAGGGCAAGCTACATGAGTCGTGTAGAGGTTGGGGTGGTTGTGGGGGGGGGGGGGTCCACCCCTGCCACAAGGTGTTTGTTTTTTTGTGGGGGGGGGGGTCCCCCTAGAATTTGTTTTGTTTTTATACTCAATTTAAATCATTTTCCATGATTTTCAGACTTATACAAAATGGTGTTGTTGTTTTTTCTCAAAATTTAGAAGGGTGTGTTTTAATATCAAAATTAAAATTTGTCTTTTTGTCTGTGGTAGTATGATTGTACTTGTTTGGCATCTTCTTTAGTGCAATGTCAAATATTTCTTTTAAAAGTTGTAAGATGAAGACAAAAACAAACAGTTAAACATCAAATAAATAGATACACACAAAAAACTAAATGTAGGGGACGAATCTTAGTTTGGTACGATCGGGTTTGGGTACGAATGTTACATTCAGCCTGTTTGTTATTATGCCCCCTTTTGAAAAAAGTGGGGTATATTGTTTTGCACATGTCGGTCGGTCGGTCGGTCGGTCGGTCGGTCTGTCTGTCTGTCGGTCGGTCGGTCGGAATACCAAATGGTTTCCGATCAATAACTTGAGAACGCTTTGACCGAGGGACCTCATACTTGGTATGTGTATTGGTCATCACCAGCAGATGAACCCTATTGATTTTGAGGTCAGTGGGTCAAAGGTCAAGGTCAGTGTGACCTTTACATGAAAAACGGTTTCCGATCAATAACTTGAGAACGCTTTGACCCAGGAACCTCATACTTGGTAGGTGTATTGGTCATGACCAGCAGATGAACCCTATTGATTTTGAGGTCAGTGGGTCAAAGGTCAAGGTCAGTGTGACCTTAACATGAAAAACGGTTTCCGATCAATAACTTGAGAACGCTTTGACCCAGGGACCTCATACTAGGTAGGCTTATTGGTCATGACCAGCAGATGAACCCTATTGATTTTGAGGTCAGTGGGTCAAAGGTCAAGGTCAGTGTGACCTTTACATGAAAAACGGTTTCCGATCAATAACTTGAGAACGCTTTGACCCAGGAACCTCATACTTGGTAGGTGTATTGGTCATGACCAGCAGATGAACCCTATTGATTTTGAGGTCAAAGGTCAAGGTCAGTGTGACCTTAACATGAAAAACGGTTTTCCGATCAATAACTTGAGAACGCTTTGACCCAGGGACCTCATACTAGGTAGGCTTATTGGTCATGACCAGCAGATGAACCCTATTGATTTTGAGGTCAGTGGGTCAAAGGTCAAGGTCAGTGTGACTGTAAGCTGAAAAAAAGGTTTTCTGATTGTCCATATTTTATTTTCTTATATAGTAGACAGTAGAAATTTATATGTCACTAAATGCATGAGTTGAAGTATCAGTTTTCAGTGAACATCTAGTTTAATTATGCCCCCCTTCGAAGCAGAGGGGTTATATAATTGCTTTGCACATGTCGGTCGGTCTGTTGGAAGACCAAAGCTTGTCCGAGTGATAACTCAACAATTCCCGGACCTATGGTCATCAAACTTGACATGAAGATTAGGTATGACCAGTAGATGACCTGCCTCATATGCATCCAATGACAAATCAGCTGTCATTTCAGTCCATGCATATTTCATTCAATTGTCCAAATATTTCTGGCAACTTGGCGCTCAGGGGGCATAATGTTTGACAAACATCTCTTGTTTAATTGTCTTTGGTAAAATAATGTTTAATATGCTGATGTTTTAGAATAAAATGACAATAAAAATCACTACCCTGGTTTAAAAAATCACTTATTTAACATAGAACATTGATAAAATAACTCCGAAAATCGTTCTGATAGAATGGCGGTTTCGGCGAATTTTGACAAGATCGTGGACATGAAAAGTAAATACTAAATAAAGCATCAACATAATTTTGTGGATTACAAAGAAATTTTCATCATGAATATTTTATAAATAAACTTTCAAAACATTTACTGAAAAGGTGATGTATTTGATTGTATTAGCGCCACCTTTCTTATGGTTTAAAATTACATATCGGCAGTGCCGTCTGCTTCAAATCAACAATGTTGAAAATGGCAAGTCTCGTCTGTACAATACAATAAACAATTATTTTAAAAGATTTAATTGTGCTTCACAACATTTTTCACCATCCCTTCGCATTTTCTATCGCATTTTACGAACTTTCATCATTGGTTGAACGAGTTCTCAATGTATATTCTGATTGGCTGACATTCGATAGGCACGCCTCCTGCCGATGTTTCCCTATTTGGCTCTTCCTAATTATCGGATTAGTAGATGACCGATTATGAATACACAGGTCGTCTGCTCACTACACAAATACACAATTAGCTGTCATATGACTTGGTCAAGGCACATGGAAAGATGAAAGGGCAGTACGGCATATTTTAAGCAATCAATGAGAGCATGGTGACACCTAGCGGGAACACTATTATCATAAGTATTACGTAATTTGTCTCAATTATGACAGCGGATTAAGGGCTGTCAATCTTTTATAATGATTTCAATAGTAAAAAGGGCACTAACGGGATATTTGGGGTTAATAGAGCATTTGTGAAAAGGGCACTACTCAAAAAGGGGGCAGGGCGGTAAGAAAAGGGGCACGGGCGCTGCGCCATTGAAAAACTGGCTAGCTGGAGCACTGTGATACTAACTCAGAAAACAGAGTTTAAAACAAATGAGTGTACTTTTAAACTAAAATATGTGAAGAAACAAGAACACCAAAAATATCAGAGTGAAAGTTCTCAACTAATGTTTTTTTTTTAAATATTATAACATGTAAACAATCTCTGTGGGTAATTTGATGTATATCTGTTGTATTTTGTCATTGGTATTCTAACAATTAGTTTTTTTCACAATAATTCTTCACTCTTCACCATTTGAAGGTTGGTCTGTTCCCATGCTTTGTACTTGTAGTGTGTGCACAGATGATAACTACTCAATGCTGAGTCAATGCTGATTTGGTTTTCATGCACCTTCAGGTACTTTACCCATCAAGAATGTTTAGTGCTGTAAAGGAAAAAAGTTGTACTTTAAAGCCTTTCTAACAAATTAGTATAGATAATTATACTGCCATACATATACAAAATAAAATATAAACAGTTTAATATTTCTCGACATTATTTTGAAAAAACAACAACAAGCTGATACATACATGTATATATATAAAGAAAATTAATAAATTTATCAATAAAATTCATCATCATCATCATCATCATCATCATCATCATCATCATCATCACCACCACCACCACCACCATCACCACCACCACCACCACCACCACCACCACTTGATTATTGAATACAGTAGGTTTATAAAAACAAAAACCAAGTCAAATATGTTTTATATGAAATACTCACATCATCTCGATCAGATGCGACTGCCTTGTGGATGGACATGGCTGTTAAATCCGCTCTCAAGGATCCAACATAGTATTTAATGCAGGCTGGAATTCTTCATAACCCAGTGTTGTAGACTAAGTAATATTCAGTCATTTTCCTGCCTGGAAGAAATTAGACTTCTGATTATCAACCAGCAGAAACTACCACCGTAAAATACATATGCACAAGTATTATACAGTCTGCACTAATATCTGTTTTAGCCAAGAGTAAGGGTTGGTAGGTACAACTGTGTAGTTGTTGTGCATATGGTTGATAATGATTCACAACAGTATGGGGTTTTAACGAGACCTACACCAAGCCAATGAATGTCAATAGTGTCCTAGCAGATGCGGCTTCAAGCCCCAAACCACATACAACTTTTTTTCACAGGTTAATTTTAAAAAGATGCATTTTGTAAACAAATGACGGGTATGTACATGTATTGTGGTATGTTAGAAATAGGTCACGTACCAAAACACATCATTTTTAAACAAAAATTTAAGTCTAATATTTTTCTAAGATAAAACAATCAATTTAAAGATTACATACTCATATTATATCTTAAACATAAGTTATGTACATAAGTGCATATAAAAATATGTAACATGTACATAAGTACATGTAAAATATGAACATGCTGTCTAAACATTTAGCTAATAAAAATGATTTAAGAATTCCAAAGATAAATTAAAAAACAAACGTTTTTGAACACATCAACGTACGAAACTGCTCAAGGATACTTACATTCAGAGCCCTTTGATACGAATATCCAAGTTCCATGCCGATTGTTGACAGTTCGTTTTTTCGAGAGAAAATCTTCTCTTACGCGTATATTTCACTTATAATCCATGTTTAACTGTAATGACTCAAATTGTTGGATGTATCGTAATCAACTGTCAGCGTGTACTTTTAGTGTTTATTTATTTTAAACGTATATTCATGAGAAAAACATCACAATGTTTCCAAATCCTACGATGTAGAAATTCCATTATTGACCTATGAATAGCCGGGAAATACCTTCTGTTTCTAAAAATAGCAACAGGCCGAATACGCCCGATGTTCGTCGCGATCTGTTACGGCGAGTGGCGATATATGTCTATGTTACCCGATGTTTCCCGAGTTGTATTACATGGCTAGGAAGGAAATGTGTAAATGCAACATGTGCATCAATTTTTTTATTACAGATTATTATTTTTCTAATTTGGGTCCAATTTGGGTGCCAGCTGTACTTATGTGTTCAAATATTAAATACTCCATTTGCTTGTAAAATTATCTTAATGGTATTGCTTTGAAAAAAAAATCTTTTATGCATTCAAACAGCATTTTCAGCAATGGAGTCCAAGGCGGTCAAAAAAAGTACCAATTAAGAATTTTTGTTTAAATTTGAGCGTTTGCTTGATATTTTGTCAGAGGTCATTAGAGAGATATTATTAGTTTTGAACAAATACACTTAATTGTAATTTGGGAACATTTTGGACCATATCAAGTTAAATATGTCCCTGAAGATTGCAGCAAAAAAAATAAAAATAAAGTTGACTTTAAATAATGTGTGTTTTTTAGGATATAAGAACTAATTTTAGAATCATAATTGATAGGTTGAAAGCATTTTTAGTGATTTCGAAAAGATATCACTTCTAAAATGTACTAGAATAAATTATTTACTTTAAACATATCAAATATTCACTCAAAATTACAATATAAAATCTGTTAGCCAGTATTACACCAAGTTTGGCCTTTATATATGATAGTTTATTATAATGGCAATGGCAACTTTCCGGTAAATGGTTGTACTATAATTATCTGAATCTTGTTTGTAATAAATGCACTCCTAACAGAATTCAATAGGAAATAAAATAACGTCAGACTACTTTCGATCCTGTTTGGTTTCCTCACATACCACAAGTCAACTATAAATGTTTTTAATATTTTGTCAGAAATAACCTGAACTTTGAGTGATTGTAAAAAGGTGTTAAACTGCTAACAGAAGAAACTCATGGTGGTAGATATAAAGACAGATAATAGCTTCATTGTACTGTATTGATCATTTAAGCCTGGCTCTCACTTGCCCAGTTTTGTCTCCATTTGTCCCTATTTACAGTGTTGCTGAAGTTATTTTTGAAATAAATTGCATTTTTGAATTACTTGCAATTTTCCGAAAAAGGGAATGCATATAACAGCAATATATATTTGACTATTAATATGTCACAACAATGGCCCGATCTATTGTACGACAAGAGCACACGTCCCAAAAATACACGATACACTACGACTACTTGAAGTTTGTTTCCATGTAGTTATCCCTACGCTGCCATAACCGTTACTTGAATCTGTGTAGCAGCCAAGAGTGTTTGTTGGCATTCACACTTATAAGGGCCTTTGCCGTGGCCATTGCTACATGTACCCTCACTGTCACAATTCAGGTCGTGGTGAAACTCAGCAAATCCCAGGCACATACTTGATAGTGCTGCTCTAGTCTTGACCACTTTTGTATTTAAGAGTCCATATAGATTGGGAAGGGGCACAACCCTGGTGAATTGTTTAATTTAGTGGTGGCTGTATCATGATTCATTTTCAATCTGAAGAATAGTACAAGCAAGCTAGTTACTATTATAACCTGGAATATTTCACTTTTGTTTTCTTCAGTTGTTAATTGTGCCCAATTCTTGTCAGTATGAATAATAATGAATGAAGAACGTTTGATATATATATTGCAACAAATTGAAAATGACATAGAAGGCTGATCCGTTAAGTAAAAAAGCAGAATCTAGTGGAACCTGAAGTTTATATGGCGAGGGAATCCTCAAGGTCACCATATCTTGCTATGATTTTATTATCCAAATGAAAAATAAAAAGTAATACATAACTGCAGTATGATTAATAAGCACAATCACTTCATGTATACAGACAATGCCCCCTGCCTGGTATGCTATCATTGTAAGTACTAAAATCCAATGTCCAAGCCAATGTCCTCTGCAGGTACTCAGGGAAGAATTAAAAACAGAGAAGCTGGTCTCTATTTCATAATGGCCAGTTTTAGTATGTTAATGATTATTTGATTACAGCACAAAAAACATTATTTATTATTAAATAGAAAAATGGTTGGTACTGAATAACTTAAGTTAGGGTTGACATATTGTGACCAAACTTGGTTTTTAGGAAGAGTTCATGGATACTTTTCATAGCATTGCATTTGGGCCTCTAGGATCAAGGTCACTGTTATCAAAAATAGAAAAATGGTTGGTACTGATGATTGAAAATCTTGCTGCGTTTCTTGTGTTCTTTTAATTTCTAAACCTTTTTCATTGCTTTTGACAGGCTATATATACATATGACATCATTATTGTATTCATTTCAAAAACAAAGCAGTGAATAGTCCTAGGTCAGCATATGTTATAAATTGTTTCAAGAATATAAGGTAGGTCCAGGAGAATACCTGATTCACAGATTATCAGTACATTTATTTAAAAATCTATTTTTCTGAAACCACACTTGTGAATATTTTTTTGCGTGGCACATTGGTTTTATTTGCTGTTGTGTTTTGGATTGTTTTCAAGAATTTTGTCTCTGAAACTTTTCAAAGTGGTAAAATGGACAAGCCGAGGTTGACGGTACTTTCCAAAGGTTGACAATATGCCTGTCACTTCTTAGGCAGTCAATATCTGTTTTATTATACTGAACAAAAACTATAGAATTTTAAGGTATCTGATTCATTTAATTTGAACAAAACTTCAACATGTTTATGTTAATTGTTTATGCATTTTAACATTACATGTGTAATAAATTACTATTTTTCACTTCAGAAAATTGTGTCTATTCACTACATATATGGTAATAATTATTTTCATGTAAAAATCCAACCTTGCGGCAGATTTGTAGCCATTTGTCAATTTTATGACGTCAGAGGGTAACAGTGCCACAGCATGTGATAGTGCGAGGGTGGTAGTAGAAAATATTGCCCTGGCATTTTTACTATATGTGTTATGGAGGTGATATATAAGAAATGTATTTGTCATTGAAACAGATAAGTGAGCAGCTGGAAGAGCTTAAATCAGTGTCAGACAAGCGAGAGAAGAAACTAGAAGGCGAACTGGAAGTTGCCCACAAACAGATTGAAGAGCTGGAGGGAAGACTTAAAGCCAAAGACACCTTGTCTAGAATAGAACGAGAGGCCCTTCAAGACATACACATGCAGACTGTCAAGGTGGGGCATTGGTTTGGAGTCAGTCTTTTAACATGTGTTGTTCTTTATACAGGCTTTAAGGCTATAGGTATCAATGTCATGGATGGGATGAGAGTTTTTTTAGGGTATAGAAGTGTGATTATGTTGGCTAAATAAATAAAAATCTTGGAAGGATAACATATAGTTACTGTATTGATTTTATATGTTCTATAACGGCTATTCTTTATAAAAACATATGTTGTCAATAACATTTCTTTAACAATAAATATGCATTTGCAGACAATTTTGTTAATTTTTAACTGTGAGGAATAATTGTTTTAAATGTAGATATAAGGATTGATCAAAGTTGTTCTTGTATTCCATGCTGTGTGGATGCAGTAGAGCACTCAAGCAAATTTCGAAAGAAGCACAAAATTTGCTGGCATGCCTGTCTGTGTTTATAAAGCATGAACATATGTAAAATGTGATCACCCCTGAATTGATGGTGGGCATAAGGTGAATATTGTGATTCTTGTACAAAGCTGTAAAAAGTCATGTTAAATTGTTTATCAGAACTTGTAAACATGATATTGTTTAATTATCTGTGCATAAACAAATAACATAGTCATCATAAAATATTAGAAAAACCTAAAACTTGTTCTCAGACCATGCTGACACCAAAGAAGGATTGCTACAAACTGAGGAACAGAACTGTCTCCAAGGCAGGCAGCTTAAATGATACAATACGTTTGAGTCACCAGAGTGCCCAAGTGTGGCGCAAGATGAGGGAATTCTTGGAGAAGATATGCCGGAAGAGGTTCAGTTTCAGGAAACAGAAGCTTTGCTGGATCAGATTAAAACACTGCAGGTATGCTTTAAAAGTAGTGATTATTTGGTGGAAGCACAAAGCTTGACTGATTGTGCCCCCCTTCAAAGAAGAAGGGGTATATTGCTTTGCACTTGTCAGTCGGTTGGTAGGTCGGTCAAAAGGTCGGTAGACCAAAGCTTGTCAGAGTAATAACACACACAAGACCTGGACCTACGGTCCTCAAACTTGATTTGGAGGTGTGGCGTGACTAGTAGATAACCCCTATTGATTTTGAGATCATATCAAGGTCTCTGTAACCTGGAATGCAAAAAGTTTCTCAAATTTACATTGATGCTAGATGTGACCAGTAGTTGACCCCTATTGAGGTTGGGGCCAAATGTCAAGGTCATAATGACCTTTAACACCAACATTTGTCTGAGTGGTAAATTGACAATGTCTGCACAGACTGTCCTCATACTTGACATGGAGGTTCCGCAAACAGTAGATGACCCCTTTTGATAATGAGGTCCTCAGGTCAAATCAGCTTGCATTTCAGTCCATGTATACTTTATTGAATTGTCCAAATATAACTGACAACATGTCGCTCAGTGGGGCATAATGTTTGACAAACATCCCTTGTTGTGTTATCTTTGAATTTCCTATTTTTCTTTTTTTTTACCAAAGCAATTTTCTATCAATTCTTAGAATTTTGTATCAGTTGTGCAAAGACATGTTAGGTGCATAAATATCTCAACGGAGTTCCATCATCGACCAGATCGCAGTACTTATTCGAGAGTTATGGCCCTGGAATTGTCAAAATTCGACCAAATTCACTTGGACCGCTCTATTGCATGAGCATATTGTATTCCAGTCTTTACTACAATGGTTTACAATGTTATAGGGCATAATATCTCAAACATGATTGATCACATCCAGATCTCACTGTTCAATATGGAGTAATTGCCAAAAAATTACCACATTCACTTTGACTCTTCAGATTTACACCAACATTTTTAATCCAACCCTTAGTATATAGGATGGCAATGGTAATAATGGGTAAATATCTCATTTGTTTTGACAAACAAGCGCAAATATGCATATATATTTCCAGAATTACGAACAGCCCATGAACTTGTCAAAACTTTACCAAATTCACTTTTTTGATTTGAGTAGGCAACTCCGGACAATTAGGATAATGATTTGAATGTTTTACTTTTGATTACTATTTAAAGTGATATTTACTATTTTAAGCCCATTTTATAAAAAGGTATTGCATTCATATTCACTCATGCGCTCATGACAGGCAACATGATTGATTCATGGAATTCTAGTTTCCAACTTTTTGTATTGTTATGAGTATCCTTGCTTTGCCAACTAGGGCCAACTGGGGGAGAGAGATGGCCGTATAGAGGAATATGAAGAGGAGCGAGTCCGCCAGAATGCCCGGGTATTGCTGCTTGAAAACCAGCTCAAAAACACACAAGAGGTTTGTGAATATGTCATAACGATTCCTCTGTAAAACAAATCCATCATTGTGGCTAAAAATAATCCTGTGAGTATTGGCCAATGCAGAAAGCAGCTTTTGTAAGGTGGCAACTTTTAAGACTTTCACTAGACTCTGATATTACCAAATGATTCTCAGCTACTCAGAATGACATCCTTTCTTAAATATACATAGTTCAGAACTTTGATAAAATTAACAACATGATTAATGACATTATTAATGACATAATTGTTCATTTTTAAACGTGAACTATATTATGATGTGCTAATATTTAAAGAAAACAAGAACAGCTGAAACAGTTGTCCATAATCTTGTTAGAAATACTACAGATCATTAGTGTATCCATTAAACTTCCAAAGCAGTAAAGATTTGAAAGGTAACAGTGATGACGTTAATAATCTTGGTTATCTAAACAAAGTACTGAACAATCGGCCCAATGTCATGTGTATTCTGATCGTAAAGTTGATCCTTTGTCATCCAATAGATTCAAGAACATTCATGTGTAGAAGTTGATAAAAGTGAAATGTACAATGTATGCCAATATTTAATGGATACCTGTATCATGACATAGAAAATATAAGCTTAATATCTTGCTTTGTTGTCAGTTTTTAGACCAAGAAAAACAAAGGTGTATGAACCTGCAAGAGGAGATCCGACTGTGTGAACCCAGGGTGAAGAGGGTCAATGAGGAAAAGGAGGGTAAATATATCAAAACAAAATCTGTTTTAAGTATTATATGAGCCAGTCTTAGAAAATCTGTACAAACTAGTTCATATGAGCTATGCTTTTTCCATTACAGCGGCCACAGTAAAGATATTTATCCTAAAAAGCATGGCTCCTTTTTTCAAAAAGGAAAACATTTTTTTGGTGCTTTCTTATTATTGTAATGAGAAATATCAAACATTTTGCCTAGTAATAAATCATCTGATATTTAAAATTTGCTTGCGTGAAATAGAAATTCACATTCTCACATATAGAGTATGATTTTAAAACTGTTAAACTTAAAAGATGTTTACTACATCATCTACTAAAATTGAAAGTGTGTTCTTAAAAAACTTAATTTCTGCTCTTCACATATTTATGTCAGATTATGAATGTTCCAAAGTTGTGTTACCTTGCGAGCAAATATAAATGAATGTATTTGATGATTATGATTTATTTCCTACTTAATACTGTATTCCTTGTCAAACAGCTGCCTGTGGAGAGAATCAAGATCTTCGCCTTATGCTGCAACAGGCAGACAGGCAACTGAAAGAAGCCAAGGATAAACTGAGAGCAGTGGAATCAGACAGAGATGTTGCAATCTCCAAGGTTGGTGATAATAATGTTAAATCTTATATTACCTGAGAATGATAGAAACAGACAGAGATGTTGCAATCTCCAAGGTTGGTGATAATAATGTTAAACCTTATATTACCTGAGAATGATAGAAACAGACAGAGATGTTGCAATCTCCAAGGTTGATGATAATAATGTTAAACCTTATATTACCTGAGAATGATGGAAACAGACAGAGATGTTGCAATCTCCAAGGTTGGTGATAATAATGTTAAACCTTATATTACCTGAGAATGATGGAAACAGACAGAGATGTTGCAATCTCCAAGGTTGGTGATAATAATGTTAAACCTTATATTACCTGAGAATGATGGAAACAGACAGAGATGTTGCAATCTCCAAGGTTGATGATAATAATGTTAAACCTTATATTACCTGAGAATGATAGAAACAGACAGAGATGTTGCAATCTCCCAGGTTGGTGATAATAATGTTAAACCTTATATTACCTGAGAATGATAGAAACAGACAGAGATGTTGCAATCTCCAAGGTTGGTGATAATGATGTTAAACCTTATATTACCTGAGAATGATAGAAACAGACAGAGATGTTGCAATCTCCAAGGTTGGTGATAATAATGTTAAACCTTATAATACCTGAGAATGATGGAATCAGACAGAGATGTTGCAATCTCATGTTGTTGATAATACAGTGGAAACTCACTAAACCGGACAAGGTCCGGACTGGGCAAAATTTCCGGTTTAGGCCTTTTTTTTTAATTATATGTTTTACGAACGGCCAGAGTTGTGAAGTGTCGGAGAAGGAGGAAATAAAAATAAAAATAAAATTACATTTCTGGAATTTTATTTTTTGGTCGGGGAAAAAACACACAGAAAAGCAAAAGCTATGATGTATTCTTTATGATTTTCTATTTTAATGTCAAGTCAATATGTAAATGTGTGCACATTTGTTTTTGCTTTATCTGACAAGTTCACTTCATATTTTCATTAATCACTCTTTATACTTTGTAAATTTATGCATGTTATAATTGACAAGTGACATAAAAAAATAAACTATTTTCGGTAAATTTATTTGCCATTTAGAGTTTAAGGAATCGGCTATCACTTCACTGTGTTGTCTTGGCTGCAAATTGTCTGATACCAATTCACCAACCATGTGATTGTTACAGGTAGCAAAAGAGCTTTTTTGTTTCCTTCTATACAGGGAATATTTATCCGCCAGGAACTAGCGATCCAGGAACTTGTAAATCAACTGATTATAGCTGTCTGATAAAACAAAAGCTGTTTATCCAACAGTGATTCAAATAATACTAGTTGTCCATCACACATTCTGTCCAACAAGCAGTCCAAACAACACTGGTGGTCCAACCAACACTTCCGGTCCAACCATTTATAGTAACTGTTGTTCAACCAACACGTATGGTCCATCCAATATAGCGGTCCAGTAAGCAATAGATGCCCAACCAACAATAGTGTTTCAACAGGCACTAGCTTACATCATGTTGCTACCAATCTAGCAGCCCAACCGATTGTAGTGATGTTCTTCATTGAAAGTGATGGTCTCAGTAGATAACATCAGCACATTTGAATCATAAAGAAAGGAATGGAACATTAAAAGTATATTTTTATAAAAAAAATAAGTTACTCTCAGACTTATTTATGGATGGGTTTTAAGACAATCTGGACCCCGATTTAATTCCAGGCCTGGGTGTATGTGACTAGTCCGGTGGCCATCATAATGTTTAAACATAACTAACTAGTAACAAATCATTCAGAAGCTGAGAACACTACAAAGGTGACAGCATAGCATAATTACTCTTTCTAAGTAAAATTTTTATTACATAGTAATAAAACACACAGAGCAGTATAAATATCATAATTTATATTGATGATGATTTATATATGTTCATTCATAAGACTATTACATAGTTATACTGTACCTGGTAATGTACATACAGATTCCTCATTATAGATTATCACTGTCAGATAGTAAAACAGCCTAATGTATTATTTGTGTTAATTTTCAAAACAAATGTTTTAGAATAGATGATATTTTTTGTTATTAATAATACTCCAATAAGAATACTACCGCAGTCTTTTCTGAACCATCTACCCCACCCACCAGAACTAAACTGTCCAGGTAAACAATCAAGCGATTTATAGCTCATGGCATTCAAATTATATCACAATAATGTAATATAAACTCATTTAAATGACAAATCTAATAAAAATAAATAATAATAACAAACCTGGAACAATAATTAGTCCATATTTATCGCTGTTATTATACTTCGTTATAACCCGGAAATAAACCGGAAGTCACCCTGCCACAAAGGATTATCCGGGTGAACTAAAACCCGGTACCAGGTATCGATATCGAGAAAAGCCGTTATCACAGTTTATGATACCGGATTATGTTGATACTGTGTTATTTAAAGTATGCATTGGTTGTGAAAAAGCAATTAATAACGGACCGTGGATACTTGGATTTATCATCTGATATTAACCCTGATATCAACATAATTCGGTATCAGACAGTGATACCGGATACCGGGGGATTCCAGGTACCGGATACCAGGTTTTTAACACCAGCCTGCAAATCTGATGAATGTTTTTGAATGTAGGACTAAGTGAACCACTTCCCAAGTGAACCAGGACTAAGTGAACCACTTGGTGAGACGAAGTGAACCATCTATATGTTATATAGGGAATATTGTCTTAATGTTATATTATGCTTTAGAGTTTATTTTCCCGGTTATAAATGATTTAATAGGTAATGAGAATAAATTGTTTATCATATCAAAGTGTTTAATTATTAGAAGTTTGTATTTTGATATAATAATGTTTTGAAAAAAGAAAAGAAAAATGAACAACAAAATTCGTTTTTATTTAATCCTTATAATGAATATATTATCAATACATCCTACTTTGTTGAATTTTATTCCATATATGTTAAAAAAATCTCTATGTTTATTATTTACACCTCAATCATCTCCCAAAAACAAAAGTCTTAAGTGTACTTAATGGATAATTGGCCTTATTAATTGGTAATTACTAATTAAACAGCTCACTTACAGAAGCTGTGAACAAACATAGTGACATATACTTTCATTATATCAATTATTTTTTCTATTCGGAATTGCCAGTTCATGATCAACAACACGTTTATTTATTTATTTATTTTTTTAAAAAACAAGCAATACATACACTATAGAAATAGAAGTGGAACAATATAATTTATGAAAGGAGGTGAATAGTGAACATTTTGAAAATGCTTTAACATTATATTGTGATTTCATTAACAAAAGTGTTCATAAAACGTTTAGAAATGATGCAATGGGCAATTTGACTTAAAACAATGTTTACAATATTATACTCTTTTTGGTCAATTTTGTCACCTATTACTATATCTTAAATTCTTTCTGTGTTCCACATCTTTCAAAAAATCTCATGTATAGCATTCCAGAAAGTTGTCAAAAATGGACATTCAATAAAAAAAGTGTTCGTAATCTTCATTGCAATAAATACATGAAGGGCAGTCCTTCAACTTCCGTGTAAATAAATTTAAATTCGTTGCTACATGATTATGCAATAACTTTTTTATTTTAACTATTGTTTGACTTTATTATCCACAATGAACAATATAGTGCCAAGAGTTCCAGCGAATATGCTATATAATTTATGTTACTATCATACAGTGAAAATAGCTTAGAAGAACTATTTTAATTGTCATGAAGCTTAAAAGCCTAAGGTTTCATGCCTTTTCAATTTCTAACAGCTAAATAAACATCTTTAACTGTGTAACAAATGTGTGAAGTATTGCATTCAAATGGCGATAATTACTAGTTATTATCACCTTTCAGGCAGTGTGCCATCACACAATAGCCACTATATAATGCATATGTGGTTCACTTGGTCCTGAAATGGTACACTTAGGAACTGGTTCACTTGTGAAATGGTTCACTTCGTCCTGCACCCAATGTTTTTCATTGGCTTAAACTTTTTCAGAAATGTTTACACCAATATTTTTACAGCTATTGCGATGTCCTCTGCTTTTTATGATTTGCCGCGATAAAGTTTCACCGGCGGAAATAAAACAAAACCGAAATCACAATTTTATTTTTATTTCAAATATGAGTTTTTTTGAGCGGCGGTGTTCGTAAAACATAGAATCAAATAAAAAAGGCCTTAGTGAGGATTCCGGTTTAGTGAGGATTTGATGTACGGAGTAAGATTACTCAAAATATTCATTTTGTCCTCTAGGGACAGTTCAATTCTTCGACATTTAGACGGAGGATAAGACATGATTGAATCACATGCAAAAGTGATAGACATAATTTAACATTTCTGGGTTTTTATTATCATCTTTTTTCAAGTCTTAAAATCAAACTACTCGCGTAACTTAATGCTTGTTATGTATGTTTGATAGTTTAATTAACGCACGCTCTAATTTGATTCAATCATAGAAGTCTTAAGATAAAACAACCCTCCAAAATGATCACTTAATAACCGTTTCTAGTTCTTTATTTTCTGCAACAAACAAATTAATGTTTCAATCAATTTTCTTTTCCCAAGTTTGATTATCGTTTGATTATGGCGCGGCAGTCAATCCACAGCGCAATCATCATTATCAATTATCGAGTTAACACAACATCACAGGTGCAATATTTAACATGGCACCGGCTGTCAAAACAAAGTGACACGCAATTTGCGAATTCCTTATACACAAAATCATTTTGACATGTTTTAACAAATATACATCCGGTTTTGTGAGGTAAAATTACGTTGACAACTAACAATTTTTTTCGATTTTTTGTCCGGTATCCGGAATTCCGGGGTTCCAGTTTTGTAGGGATGTTTTTACATTGAAAATAGAAGGGGAAAACCGGGACTCTGAAAAAAGTCCGGTATCCGGAGGATTCCGGTTTTGTGGAGATCCGGTTTAGTGAGTTTCCACTGTAGTTTTAACCTTATATTTCCTGAGAATGATAGAATCTGACAGAGAGGTTGGTTGATTTATTGTTGAACAGTAATGTTAAACCAAACTACAAGGATAAACTGAAAACGAATGAATCTGACTGAAATATTGGAATCTCAAAGGCTTGTGGATTTGGTGATCACTAGAATAATTACAAGAATGGCCATTCACTCTGAAATAAGTTATAAATATGTTTTCAGAAGGAAACCTTACTGTTGTTGTTTTTACTTCAAATTAAGTAAACCCTGCTGTTGTTGTTTTTACTTCAAATTAAGAAAGGAATCAATAGATTTTACAGGTGGGATTTATAAATATCATGAATTATAATGCAAGAAATACTTCTAAGATAATTAGGGCCCCGAAAAAGAATTGCTGGTGCACTATAGTAATCACCCTGTCCGTCTGTCTGTCAACATTTTTTTTGTTTTTTTTGTTAATAAGTTATCAGCCATTCAAGATATCAATTCCATACTTCCTCACAGTAACAATAGGCCTATTGTGACATGTTAAATAACTTTTGTTGAACTATTGTCAGATTTATGGCCCTTTATATTCTTAAAAATTAATTTTCTTGTATTTTTATGGTTTAGTTAATAATTTAAATACTGTTCAAGATATTAAGTTCAAACTTTCTTTACTTGCTCAGAGTAATGATAAGCTCTTTTGTAACAAGGTATGTACCTTGTGCATAAATATTGTCACATTAATGGCCCTTTGCAAACTTACAAATTATGACATTGAGTACATGTATATGATCATTCATGGATAGATTCTTGGTTATATACAGGGTTCCTACGCTACCGGGAAAACGGGAAAAAGTTGGGAATATCGAAAAGTCTGTTCCCGGTCGTGAAAATGCCTTGAATTTTGCGATTATAGGTTAAAATCGGGGAAAAGCTGGGAAAAGTAATATTTAAAGATCAAACTGTTTTGGGTACGAAACTAGTAAAAGTAAGTACTCTCGATCATCTAAACGCTTGCATCTGACACTGTTCTGTTGAATTGACTCTGATCAGAGCGGCTGAATAATCGAGACTAAGAAGGTTTCCGTTACCACATGCAAGCGTTTATTTGTCACTGCCGTCTGCATTTAAAAGTTATTTTAAACCAGAAATTGGCCGCAGTTTGTCGGGATTCGCTTTATATACGCTGTCAGTAAGAATCGTGGGTGCTATATACAACGATATTTTTAATCTACAGTATGCTAATTAATGATCATGGATAATTAGCGATCCATGCATTCATCGAAATATATTTTAATACGTGAAATTGGCCCTAGTTCATTAAAATAAACTTGAGATACGCTGTCAATAACATACATGAATGTTAATTGCAATAATCTTACTAGTCTGCGAAGTGCTACACAGCCTGGCAAATATTTGCTATTCATGTGTGAATCTATGAATGATCATGCCTTTAGACTGACCTTGCTCGTATTTATAGACATTGAGAAGACCACAGTTCTTTGGCCAGTAGACATCATAATAGTTTTAAACTTGTGCAAAAAAGTCACTTATTTTGCATTTTCACCCATGGATTGATGAAGCTTGATGGACAGATATAGCTGAATTGCATGCTCATTGATGCAAGTAGATTTTTTTAAAGAGAGTTCAACTCTTTTAAAATGACACTGGATGTTATGAGTTCAAGTTGTTCAATATTTGTTTAAAGCTTCCCTCTTACGGATTGAACAATTTGACAACTTTCTTACTTTTGTCTTGGAACGAGCCAATTTTGGCAAAAATCCATGAAAACCAATTATTTAAGACTGCTGGCAAAAAGATAGATCACAGATATTTATATTTAAGATCAAAAATTGGTGTTTTATGCATATTTATATAACCGTTAATAAACCATAAAACATAAATTTTCGAATATAAATATGAAAATTAGCGATCTGATCTTTTGTTGGCAATCTTTTATCGTTGGTTTGCAAATATTTACGTCAAAAATTGATCTATCTCAGACAAAAAATGAAATAAGTTGTTAAAAAAGTATCTATGAGAGTGCAGCTTTAAAAAATGTTCAGAAAGTAAGTTTTTGTTCAGAGAGTAAAACTTTTTTTAATGTGATATTTGATTATATTTACCTTAAGCATGCATTTATCCACCAATTACGAAAATTGATATTGTTAGAAGATCAACCGGCACCAAACCATGCTGGCTGATCAGGGTCCACACTGTTCTATGCACTATAATAGGTAAGCCTTTAAGTTTCCAAGTAGCAAATACAAATAGCTTAGACCCTGATCATGCCAGCTGATCCATGTCTACACTGTTCACAGAGGCCAACAGTATTCAGCATGCTAAAGGTTAATCATGTTGTTCAATAAATGTCTAAGAAGTTCAGAAAGTGAAAGGTTTTGTTTTTGAGAATAAAACTCTTTGAAAATGACATTTGATGTTATTTAACAAGTTGTTTAATAAATGGCAAAAATGGCAAATAAGTTATTTCACTGAAATGTTTCGTTGTAATAACTGTGAAAACAGTTGAGAGAAAGTATGTAATTTGCAAAAAAAAACTTGAAAAAGTCTGGAATTTTACTTAAAGAAAAATGTGGGAACCCTGTATATACTTAATAACATTCTTCAAATTGCACCGCCTTTCAATAAAAAATTGCTAAAATTTTGGGCCCTTTTCACTCCTGTCATGGCGCTAGTTATTTTTCTTTTGGTAGACGTATGGGTAAAAGTAATTATCAATATGTCTTAAGTTTGTAGAATTATATTGTTTTTCACAATATTGAATTTAATAATCAGACTTTTCCATTGAACTAGACCATTGTACAGCTTTCAATGTCTTGCAAATTTTTAATGGTACGGTGTGGTTTTAAACTTTTGAATATTCTGGCCTCCCTGACATTTTGGTTAACAGAATGGCTTTGTTATAAGGCAGCCTCAATTTTCCATTGTTCTGCATTTCCATATGATGTAGTAGGAGTGTTCCTGAAAACTATATTCAAAGAGTGTTTAATTTATTAGCTCGAATATTCCAAGAATAAGGAGAGCTATCCTAGTCACCCGAGCGTCGGTGTCGGCGTAACCACTTATGTTAAAGTTTGCGTACCACCTCAAATATTTTCAAAGTCCATTGACATATGGCTTTGAAACTTTGCACACTTGTTCACCATAATGCCCCCAACCTGTACACAGGAGGAGGTAACTCTATCAAGCATTTTCACAAAATTATGCCCCTTTTTCGACCTAAAATTTACCTTAAAGTTTGCGTACCACATCTAATATTTTCAAAGTCCATCGACATCTGGCTTTGAAAATTTGCACGCTTGTTCACCATCATGCCCCCAACCTGTACACAGGAGGAGGTAGCTCTATCAAGCATTTTGACAAAATTATGCCCGTTTTTCGAGTCAAAATATACGTTAAAGTTTGTGTACCACCTCAAATATTTTCAAAGTCCATTGACATCTGGCTTTGAAACTTCGCCCACTTGTTCACCATCATGCCACCAACCTGTACACAGGAGGAGGTAGCTCTATCAAGCATTTTGAAAAAATTATGCCCTTTTTTCTATTTAGAATTTACGTTAAAGTTTGCGTACCACCTCAAATATTTTAAAAGTCCATCGACATCTGGCTTTGAATCATCGCACGCTTGTTCACCATCATGCCCCAAACCTGTTCACAGGAGGAGGTCACTTTATCAAGCATTTTGACAAAATTATGCCCCTTTTTCGACTTAAAATTTACGTTAAAGTTTGCGTACCACCTCAAATATTTTAAAAGTCCATGGACATCTGGCTTTGAAAATTTGCACTCTTGTTCACCATCATGCCCCCAACCTGTACACAGGAAGAGGTAACTCTATCAAGCATTTTGACAAAATTATGCCCCTTTTTTCGACTTAGAATTTACGTTAAAGACTGCGTACCACCTCAAATATTTTCCAGTTCAATTTATGTAAATATCTCAGCACATCATGTATTGCATTGAAATCTAACCTAACAGTGATCCATGCATATTTCGCCAAATTTTTCAATCCATACACTGAAAAGCGGCGGAATAGTCGAGCGTGCTGTCTCAGTGACAGCCCTTGTTATAAGAATGCAGTTACATATATTGACATCAGTATAAAACTATTAAAAAATCCATGATCTTTACAATGTGGGCTTCTATTAACCGAAACATATCGATACTAATTAAAAACATTTGCACAATAATATTACATTTAAACAAGTAAGATTTACAAAATGTATTTTTTATTATAACATTACAATTTTTTAATTCAATTTCCTGCATTCACTGACAGACACCATAACAATGACATCATATACATTACATTATTGTTATGAACATAATATATGTCATACAAATAAATATATGTAAAGGAATTACTGGGGTGCAAAGAAGATGAGATTTTTTTTTTAAATTTGAGAGTTTTTCACCTTTTCTCATTTCTTATGTCATCTGAGATGTCATTCCATTCCACCATCATATTGTAGTAAGAAAATGAATCCTTAAAATAAATAGTTTGCAGTATGTAAGTATGGTTAAACTTAAGTCATGTTTTGATGATGCTGATCTTAGTAAGTAATGTTCATTGTTTGCAAAACCAAGTATCGCTGTCACCTAACAAGGGGCCATACAATTATGTGTCTTATATATATAAGAGTGGCACAGAAATATTTGCATCGGTCAGTTTCTTGATAAATACTGTGTTTTAATGCGTAAGTGGTAGAAATGTCTGATTAACTTTCTTCATTGTTTCACCCCATAGACAGAGTGAATGAAAATACTTTATAAATATATTTCCAGACCTGAATACAATATCTATCATTCCAATTTTACCCCCAAGAAGGTTTCCCTAAATCTATCAATGGTATGTCTTAATGCCTTAGTGGTAAAATAGATACCGAAAGTACATGTGCACTTGTTTCAGCTTGGGAAAAGAGCTCACAGACATATCTGTTTGCACTCTAAACATATGGTGTTTATTGCAGCTTACTGAATGCCAGCCAATAATTGAACAACTTTCAACGAACTTGGAGAAACTACAGGAGGAGAATGAACAGCTAACGGTAATTATCTTGTTGTCACTGTGATACTGTGCATGTACATAAATGGTAAACAATACCTTTGACAGAAAGTGGAAACAAGAAGGGAATGTAGCCTGTTTAGGGGGGAATAAGAAATGAATGTAGCCTGTTTAGGGGGGATAAGAAATGAATGTAGCCTGTTTAGGGGGGAATAAGAAATGAAGGTAGCCTGTTTAGGGGGGAATAAGAAATGTAAGTAGCCTGTTTAGGGGGGAATAAGAAATGAATGTAGCCTGTTTAGGGGGGGATAAGAAATGAATGTAGCATGTTTAGGGGGGAATAAGAAATGAAGGTAGCCTGTTTAGGGGGAAATAAGAAATGTAGGTAGCCTGTTTAGGGGGGAATAAGAAATGTAGGTAGCCTGTTTAGGGGGGAATAAGAAATGAAGGAAGCCTGTTTAGGGGGAATAAGAAATGAAGGTAGCCTGTTTAGGGGGTAATAAGAAATGAAGGTAGCCTGTTTAGGGGCGAACAAGACGCGAATGTAGCCTGTTTGTGGGGAACAAGACGTGAATGTAGCCTGTTTGTGGGTAACAAGACGTGAATGTAGCCTGTTTAGGGGGGAATAAGACGAGAATGTAGCCTGTTTGTGGGGAACAAGACGTGAATGTAGCCTGTTTAGGGGGAACAGGAAAGGAATGTAGCCTGTTAAGGGTGGAACAGGAAAGGAATGTTGCCTGTTTAGGGGGGAATAAGAATGAAGGTAGCCTGTTTAGGGGGGAATAAGAAATGAATGTAGCCTGTTTAGGGGGTAATAAAAAATGAAGGTAGCCTGTTTAGGGGGGGAATAAGAAATGAAGGTAGCCTGTTTGGGGGGGGGGAGAAATTAATTTAGCCTGTTTGGGGGGAACAAGACGCGAATGTAGCCTGTTTGTGGGGAACAAGACGTAAATGTAGCCTGTTTGTGGGGAACAAGACGAGAATGTAGCCTGTTTGTGGGGAACAAGACGTGAATGTAGCCTGTTTAGGGGGAACAGGAAAGGAATGTAGCCTGTTTAGGCGGACACAAGAAGTGAATGTTGCCTGTTTAGGGGGACACAAGAAGTGAATGTTGCCTGTTTAAGGGGACACAAGAAGTGAATGTAGCCTGTTTAGGGGGACACAAGAAGTGAATGTAGCCTGTTTAGCGGGATTTAAGAAGAGAATGTAGCCTGTTGAAGGGGAGAACAAGACATTAATTAGCCTGTTTAAAGGAAACACATAATATATGTAGCCTGATTAAGTCTGAAACAAGTCATGGATGTAGCCTGATTAAGTCTGAAACAAGGCTGTGGGTGTAGCCTGTTTAAGTCTGAAACAAGTCATGCATGTAGTCTGTTTCAGGGGAAACCAGTTGTGGGTGTAGCCTGTGTGAGTCTGAAACAAGTCATGGATGTAGTCTGTTTAAGGGAAAACAAGTAATGAATTTAAGCTGATTAAGTCTGAAACAAGTAATAGATGTAGTCTGTTTAAGGGAAAACAAGTAATGAATATAAGCTGATTAAGTCTGAAACAAGTAATGGATGTAGTCTGTTTCAGGGGAAACCAGTCGTGGGTGTAGCCTGATGAAGTCTGAAACAAGTCATGGCTGTAGTCTGATTAAGGGAAAACAAGCCCTGGGTGTAGCCTGTTTAAGGTGTCAATAGAAAAGAAATCATGGTCTTTCTTCTATCCTCAGTAATGAAAATACTCACTGATTCCTGTGAGAAAACTGGATTGATTTAGATCTTGTTTCAGACCTTGATTGAAATATGTATTTGCATTCTTTCTGCTAATTTTTCCTGGTTTTCTCAGCTTTGAGGAAATTACTTGCACAGTTAAATTTTATGTCTGCTTTACCTATCTGTTACAAATACCTATTGTCTTACATTTCATGATCTTATGCCTCTACAGAAAATGTGCTATAGTATGATAAGAATTTATTTAATCATGACTCAAGATATTGTTGTTCAGTGCAAACTTGAAACATGGTAACATTGAACCCCTCCCCCTATTTTTTTTTTCTTTTAGTCAAGCCTAGATGACCAATGTGTGGCTACAGAGTTCCACAGGAGCCGAAACTGTAATTATGAGAAGGATATCGAGGAAAAGTCACAGATCATTGCCAAATTACAGAGACAAGTCCAGGTAAGTTGTTGTGTGTTGTTTTTAGCCTCTGAAGGGTGTCATATAGTAATCGGACTGTCTGTTTGTCTGCAGGATTTGTGATCAATAACTTGACAATGCCTAATCCAAGGGACCGTAAACTTGGTAGGCAGGTTGTTCGTGACCAGCAGAACGACCCTAATGATTTCAAAGTCATTCGGTCAAAAGACAAGGTAGTTGTTACATTGAGCTGAAAATTTGTTTCTGTTCAATAACTAAAGAATTCCTGAGGCCTATGAACCTCAAGCTTGGTTTGCAGATGAACCCTTACACGTTTGAGGTCACTGGGTCAAAGGTTAAGGTCAATAACTGATAAACACTTGGGCCTAAGAGTCTCTTACTGAATGTAGTTTGAACACTACCAGTGGATGATCCCTAGTGGTAATGGATACCAGGATTTCAATATGGTAAACATGATAATGCCATTTACATACATCATTCAATTTCAGTTTTCCAGTGATTGTTAATTTGTTTCTTCTCTTTAACATAAAAGTTAAAATAAGAGTTTTTTTCTATTCTAGGTTTTCACTAAAAATTGAATCCTGACAAAAAAACCTTTAACATTATGTCAAGTGTTCACATACAAACATGTTCAATAATGCCTAACAATCACATTTAAAAGTACAACAGACACAAGTTGACATCCACTCCATCTTGCAGTGATTTATCATCTTCATGTTCATACTTTGCTCTTTGTAAATGTTAGTGATCAATATTTCCAAATTTCATGGGAAGGTAGTGTAGGTCATCATGAAAATATGTGTAACATACTGTAGGTGATCCAACGAGGCAATTTAGGGGCATTTGTCATATTCCTGTGACAGTTCTTGTGACAGGTCCTGTTTATGATTTAGGCTTGTTTTATTTTGTAAATTTATCCTTATATGTTTTCAGCGTTTTTTCTATGGGTTTGGCTTGTGAATGTGAAAAAACAACAAAAATAACAGCACTTGAAATAACCAAATACAATCAGTATTATATATACAGTGGATTTATTTCGAACGAAAGTTAAAAATTTGAATGGTTTAAGACTAGTTCTTAGTAGTGAGGAAGGCTTTGCATGCTTCTTTTATTTGATGATAAGACCCTGCATGCGCTCATGTTGAAAAAGATTAGTTTTCATTAGTGGAATTACGATTGAAAGTTCAGTGATTACATGTTATCTGCACTTAATAATATAGTCACCATCAATGTCACCTAGTAAAAAGAACAATCTTTAATGCAATATAATATCGCAACAGCATGACAGCACACATCAAAATAAACACTACAGCCATATACAGATACCCTCCATCAATCTCAATATGCTACCGCATCTAGCACAGGCTTTTGTAGGCAATTGCATTTTGTCATGCTTAGAATTGAAGGGAATTTGGTGATGGTGTTTCAGGAAACACAACAGGAGCAAGAACAGATAGTGAACCAGCTCAAAACAGAGGGAGCCTCTAAGGTTGGTCGGGAATTCGCTGTTGATTTGGAATTTCTATGAAATACATGTACAATGGTGTTTGAGATTTGACTTGCTTGTTTTTATTTTTTGCTTTGATTTATGAGCAGTGGCATGTGCAGCTTTTAAAGAAAGAAGCATTGTCATAGACATCTTCATTTCTCATGTTGTGATCGTCAATAGCCAAGAAGTTAATTTTGACCATGAATCAAGAAATCCTTACTTCAGAATGAAGACATTTGTTCAGAAACTTGTTCAGCATGGCAGCAATAACAAGAAAGAGCAAGTCCTATCATACTGGCTGAAACTGTTAATGAGTTATGCCTTTGATCACTGGAAAAATAGCTAAGCATTGATGTCTACAATAAGTTCTTGTAAACTGCTTGATCGATTCTATATTGCCCGCCCTTTATACTAATTTTGCATTTCGCACTATTTTATGAATATCCATAAAGCATACACATGGACTCTCACCAATCCTTCTTCCAGGCCCAGGAGGCTTTGAACCAGTTGCAAGAGAAACAGCAACTACAACAGCATGTTGAGAACCAAAAGAACAGAATAGAGGCGCTCGAGAGCACAGTTGATAAACATAAAGAGGTTTTAAAAGAGAGAGATAATGAGATTCAAACTCTTGACAGAAAGTTACAAGCTGCTGAGGTAACGGGGGACAAAGGCTCCATAATGTATGTTAAGAAATAATAATGCTTATATTCTAACTTGTCAGAAATCACCCACCAGAAATATTTAGCTCATCTGTTTTTTGGAGAGAAAAAGAGAAGGTTTTAGCTGCACATTAGAGGAATAAGGAAGGTTATACAACTTAAAGTTTTAGTGCAAGTTGGCATTTTCCCTTATAACTCCAACAGCCTTCATTTAATTCACTTCATACTTCACACAGTGGTTCAGGACAGTCACACAATAAGGTTACATAACTCCATATTATCCTAAATACAAGTTATGGCCCCTGATTGACTTAGGAACTTAGGTAAAAGATTTAGAGAACATATTGTCTGGTTCAAGTTAAAGGGCAAGTTGGGATTTTTACTTTATATTCACTCCTATACCCTTTGTTCAATTGAGTTCATACTTCACACAATTGTTGACAGCCATCGTACAAATAGGTTACATAACTCTTAAATACAAATTATAGCCATTGATAGCCTTAGAAAGTTTGGTTTAAGATTTAGGGCAACTTGAGATTTTAACTCAGATCTTAAATACTGTTCATCCAATGGACTTTATACTTCACACAGTTGTTCACACAATTATGTTACATGTCTTAATATTATCCTAAATATAAAAAATGGCCCTTGAATGACTTAAAAAGATTGGTTAAAGTTATCTTGATACTCTTATTTCACCTTTATTTTGCTGTTTTTTTTATTGTGTTTACAGGCACATATTACATCAATAATGCATTCCTTTCTCAGAAAAAGGGGCATATAGTTGAGCGCACTGTCCTACAACAGCTCTGGTTTGGTCGTAGCCTTTGTGTTGTTGTCCATGGAATCTCCGTAGTTCAAAAACTTAAACCCTAGCTTCACTCAAAATACATTAACATGAAACTTTGTACACAAGTGACACACTTGTAGCAAGGCCAATAAAGCTAGCTTTAATAATTTTCAACTTATTCCCCCTTAATTTGTACAAACTATACATTTTATAACCTACCCATAACTTCAGAACTATTAAAGATAATCACATGAAACTTTTATTCACCTTGAACCAGTGACAAAGCGTGTATGTGAAGCAAGGCATGTCCATTCTGGAATAGATAATTGTTGAGTTGTATCCCTTGTTTGAAAAAGGTAGCAATTGCATTTGTGGCTCTCATTGGTAATCATACACTAGTCATATATTACAGGATTGCCACTAATTTTGAAAGACAGGAATTGCTGTTGCTGTGGGAGACAACATTAAAGCTGGGAAACACTACATAAATTTATGTGTACCACAAGCACTTTTCTTACCTGGGCAATCCCATTTTTTTTCTTAAAAAAAGTGAGAATCTAAGCACTATTTATTTTCTGGGCATACAATGAGATGAGAAAAAGAGTAAATAAAGTATGAAGCATAAAAATGGTCATAAATGTAGTCTTATGATGACACTCATGTCCATAATAGTGTTCATGGCAAGTTTAGATTATGGTAAATACCCTATGTGGAATATTATTGTGACTAGGGTGGCTTGATATTTCTGTACAGATTATTGGTAAAAACAGCTTCTCTTTAAGCTTAAGTTGTTGATACCATAATAGTTCTTTTGATCATGATTAACATTCTTTCATAAATTTCTTATTGGAACAGGAGGAAACCATCAAGCTGTTTGGTGAACTAAAAAAGAAAAGCGAGGAGATTTGTGAGCTTCGACAGTCTCTTGAGACGGAGGGAGAGAAGTCCACCTTCTACCAGAAGGTGCAAGAAGAGCATGAAGGTGCGATAGCTGACCTCGAGAGGGAGATTGCTGACATAAGGGAGGAGCACATCATGCAGTTGGGAAAGAAACAGGCACAGGTGAAATAATACAAGATATCCTCCTATCCGATCAGTAACCAGTAGGCACAGCTATAACTGTGCACTATGCAGTGTTCCATTATATAACAATGATTTTCCCATATACCCTTGCTACTTATGTCTCGGTTACTGATAATATCCCAGTGATTGAAATTATACATAAATTGTGTTTTGCGATTGCTGTGTATAATTTTAATGACTTGTGTGATGGAAACAGTAGCTATTACTGACATATGATTGTCCCTAAACTCTGTGACGTTTATGAACAGGGGATTCAATTAAAACAAAAATCAGCCAGATAACATTACTCATATCAATTCGGTATCACTAACATCAAATCTACTGTCATTTATGTGGTGCACAGTCCACATAATTTATGACGTCAAAATGTTAGTGTTAGGCATGTTTTGCACCTTTCTCATGTGCCTTTCTCAAAGTATTCCCTGCGGGGTGCTCCATGCATCTGTGATGGTATTTCACCCATGCTTGTTAAACATTAACAAACCTGTCAGCAGGCAAATCCCTCTTAAGTGCTATTGTGGCGGACATCAGTTCTTCACTTGATTTAAACTTTTGCCCTCTTAACTGTTCTTTTGGCTGTGGGATGTAAGCAAAGTCCAATAGTGCAAGGTCAGGAATACGGTGGATGCTGTAAAACACTTGAAACCCAGAATCTCGATCTCCAGCTGTGTGAGTTTTGCTGTATGCGAGTGTGCATTGTCTTGGTGCCTTATGATGACCCTTGGATTCTCTTAAAAAGTGGGACGCTTCTTACACAGAGCATTCCTTACATCACGGCGAATTACCTGAAACGCATATTGATAGGCTATCATGTTTTGATATTTCACTATTATTACAAGCTATTAATATTAGGTTAATCAAATAACCAATATCATTAAAGAAGGTTTAAGGGACTATACACCAGATTGGAACCAAAAAAAGTTTTTTTCTGTAACGAATCTCGGGACAATTATTTAATAAAACGTTTTACTCTTTGATATCATAATTATAATTTTTTTTACTAAAATTGAAAAAAAAAAATGTGTCTGAGACCGGGTTCGAGCCAAAATTGCTGTCCAGTGTTGTATCCACTGTGCTACAAAGGCTAACCGTTAACAGTAGGAAAATTTAAGCTATATACCTAACTTGGTAATATCATTGACCAGCCAATCACGCATAAGGAATGAATTCTACTAGGTAGACATACCTAGTAATCTTTTTTAATGGAAAAATACGAAAAAAACTGCAAAAAATAAATTAATTGTAAACTGTGTGGTTCTTCAGTTAGTAAGTTCCAATTCATTGTACAAATCGATACCAAGTTAATGTCAGTTTTCAACAATTTTCTTTTTTTCCCGCTATTTCATCATACAGAGTGCAGCACCTTTAAAAACAAAAGTAGATAAAATAACTTTATTGCAAAGTTATAAATAAAATGATATGAAATATAACTGATCAGTAAATGAATTCTAGTCCATTTTAAACTATGAAAATCCAGGCCCCCATGACCCCTGGCAATTTTTCCTCTTATTTACAAAATCCTGTTGGCACCCCTGTGTACACAACTACATGTACATGCACATTTACGAGTTCACTTTTCAAAGTAGTCCATCATTTTTGTTTGCTTAACTCCAGTCTCTAAGTATCTCCCGCCTTGAAGAGGCGAGGGGATATAGTAATGGTAGGCGCGATTCCATGCGTGTGTGCGTGCGTGCGTGTGTGTGTGCGTGCATGTGTGCTTGCGTGTGTGCGTCCGTCCGACATTCATTTCTTTGCATTTCCTCTTACATTTCTCATGCGATTTCTACCAAACTTTCACAGATTGATGATCATAAAGTGAAGCAGCGCATATTGTCCTGCTTTTGCGATTCAACCATTTTTCAAAGAGTTATAGCCCTTTGTTTATTTTACATTTAAAATTGGTTTCTTCGCAACTTCTCTTACGTTTTTCATGCGATTTCTACCAAACTTTCACAGATTGATGACTATATAGTGACGCAGTGCATATTGTCTGGCTTTTGCGATTCAACCATTTTTGAAAAAGTTATTACCCTTTGTTTATTTTACATTTAAAATTGGTTTCTTCGCAACTCCTCTTACGTTTTTCATGCGATTTCTACCAAACTTTCACAGATTGATGATAATAATGTGAAGCAGCGCAAATTGTCGGGCTTTCCTGATTTAACCATTTTTGAAAGAGTTATTGCCCTTTGCTTATTTTACATTTAAATTGGTTTCTTCGCAACATCTCTTACATTTTTCATATGATTTCTACCAAACTTTCACAGATTGATGACTATATAGTGACGCAGTGCATATTGTCTGGCTTTTGCGATTCAACCATTTTTGAAAGTAGCCCTTTGTTTATTTTACATTTAAAATTGGTTTCTTCGCAACTCCTTTTACGTTTTTCATGCGATTTCTACCAAACTTTCACAGATTGATGATCATAATGTGAAGCAGCGCATATTGTCCGGCTTTCCTAATTTGACCATTTTTGAAAGAGTTATTGCCCTTTGCTTATTTTACATTTAAATTGGTTTCTTCGCAACTCCTCTTACATTTTTCATGTGATTTCTACCAAACTTTCACAGATTGATTATCATAAAGTGAAGCAGCGCATATTGTCTGGCTTTTTTGATTCTACCATTTTGAAAGAGTTATTGCCCTTTGGTTATTTAACATTTAAAATTGGTTTCTTCGCAACTCCTCTTACATTTTTCATGCGATTTCTACCAAACTTTCACAGATTGATGATCATAAAGTGAAGCAGCGCATATTGTTGGGCTTTCCTGATTTGACCATTTTTGAAAAAGTTATTGCCCTTTGGTTATTTTACATTAAAAATTGGTTTCTTCGCAACTCCTCTTACGTTTTTCATGCGATTTCTACCAAACTTTCACAGATTGATGACTGTATAGTGATGCAGCGCATGTTGTTGGGCTTTTGCGATTCAACCATTTTTGAAAGAGTTATTGCCCTTTGCTTATTTTACATTTAAAATTGGTTTCTTCGCAACTCCTCTTACGTTTTTCATGCGATTTCTACCAAACTTTCACAGATTGATGATCATAAAGTGAAGCAGCGCATATTGTCTGGCTTTCTTAATTCGACCAATTTAAATGTAAAATATTTTACATTTAAATTGGTTTCTTCGCAACTCCTCTACGTTTTTCATGCGATTTCTACCAAACTTTCACAGATTGATGATCATAAAGTGAAGCAGCGCATATTGTCGGGCTTTCCTGATTTGACCATTTTTGAAAGAGTTTTTGCCCTTTGGTTATTTTACATTTAAAATTGGTTTCTTCACAACTCCTCTTACGTTTTTCATGCGATTTCTACCAACTTCCACAGATTGATGATCATAAAGTGACGCAGCGCATATTGTCTGCCATTTGCGATTTGACCATTTTTGAAAGAGTTATTGCCCTTTGTTTATTTTGCATTTAAATTGGTTTCTTCTCAACTCCTCTTACGTTTTTTCATGCGATTTCTACCAAACTTTCACAGATTGATGATCATAAAGTGAAGCAGCGCATATTGTCTGGCTTTTGCGATTTGACCATTTTTGAAAGAGTTATTACCCTTTGCTTATTTTACATTTAAAATTGGTTTCTTCGTAACTCTTTTTACGTTTTTTATGCGATTTCTACCAAACTTTCACAGATTGATGACTATGTAGTGATGCAGCGCATATTGTCGGGAATTTGCGATTCAACCATTTTTGAAAGAGTTATAGCCCTTTGTGTATTTTACATTTAAAATTGGTTTCTTTGCAACTCCTCTTACGTTTTTCATGCGATTTCTACCAAACTTTCACAGATGACTATATAGTGATGCAGCGCATATTGTCAGGCTTTTGCAATTTGACCTTTTTTGAAAGAGTTTTATGTTCCTGAGAAACTATCCTTACCATTGAATGGCTTTCGTTACAAAAAATACCCCCATGTCTGTGACCGCTTTTGTTTAAATTGCATTAATTGTAATTCGTTTCACACCTTCAAGTGACAATGCAAACTGTAAATTCATAATAACTCGTGTTCTTTGTTGGTATTTGATAATTAACTTTGTAGTTATTACAGTATCTTTATTAATAGTGTCAATCATGATCAAAACCTTCGTCAATGTGTTATAAACATGGTTTCTCGATGAGTAAACATGCAGGGCAATCGTTTGATGTTATGTGCATTTTCATAGGATGACGGAAATATCCCAGGCCGTCATTCTTCTCCGTAAACTTCAGTATGCAATTAAAGCTGTGTATTGAAAAAAATTACCAGCGGAAGTGTCAGTGACAAGGGATTAGTGGCCGCTAATTAGTGTTTGTATGGCTTCATGAGGTAAAAAATTAGTGGCCGTGGCCGGGTTAGACAGTTGACCTCTTAATGCACATACTTTATATAGTACAAACGTACAGGGGGAATTTGGAGTGGCGGGATAAGGCAGGTGACCCTTTAAAGCAGGTGACTGTTCAACCAGGTTTGACTGTACTGTTAATGACATGCATTTACACTCACTGTCCATGACATGCATTTACACTCACTGTCCATGACATGCATTTACACTCACTGTCCATGACATGCATATTCACTCACTGTCCATGACATGCATTTACACTCACTGTCCATGACATGCATTTAAACTTTCACATACTGTCAATGGCATACATTATTTATGTTATGGTTGGCATATGATTGCATTGGGTTTTTGGGGGGGTTTTGACATAAAAAATATTGAACCTTTGTCAGGTAACTCATAGATGTTGATAATAATGAGTTTCCTAGTGATATTATTTTCAGCAAAGAAATTATCACATTCAGAGTAGAAATACATTTTAACAACAGAAAAATAGATTATATATGTACAGAGATGTTTGTCTGTTACAGATTGACCTGAATGAAGGTTTTGCCGAAGAAATTGTGGAACTCGAGGTAAGTGAAGGTTACACAGGATAATAATGGCTCTTGTTTTACAGTATTAACCAATGCGGTAAACACAATTTCATGATTATACCTCTTGTTCATAATCATGATTTTAACATTTAAGGTATTTTCTTTCTCAAAGAATGAGTTGAGCTTGCATTATAAAGTAATATTTGCGATGTACAAATTATGTAATAAATCAAATCTAGATATGGCTGCTTTGACCCTTCCTGTCTCTGGGTTGTATATGGGGATACTTATAACTTAAAATAATAGGTCTTGTTAATGCATGATTCATTAAATCCATAAGAATCATATGACTTTTTTACAGGGGATAAGGGCTCAGCTGCAGGATGAAAATGAGAATCTGAAAGTTCAAGTATCAAAGGTATCAATAAGTAAAGATCAATTTGCAAGTGAACATTCTTATGTCCCCTGTTAAATCTCCCCTTAATCTTTTAATTCTCTACCATTTTGTCTTCTCTCTTGGGTCTTATCCCTTAGATATTCCCTCTTTTGTCTTCCCTCTTTTTTTTTTTACATCTCCCCTCTTTTGTCTTCCCTCATATTTCTTATATCTTCCATCTTGTCTGATCTCTTATATATCCCCCGTTTTGTCTTCGCTCTGATATCTCCCCTGTTTTGTCTTCCCTCTTATCTCTTACATCTCCCCTCTTTTGTCTTCCCTCTTTGCTCTTATATCTTCCCCCTTATATCTCCCTTCTTGTCTTATCTCTTATATTTCCCCTCTTTCGTCTTCCCTCTTATCTCTTATTTCTCCCCTCTTTTGTCTCACCTCTTATCTCTCAAATTTTCTTCTGATGTCATTCCTGTTATCGCCCCTTTGATGTGTTAAATCTTCCCTCTTACATCTCCACTCGCTTGTCCCCCTTTTTGTCTTCCCTCTTACCTCTCCAATCTTAGGTCAACTCCCCTTGTGTATTCTCTATCACTGCAGTCTTATGTCTCCCCTCTTATGTCTTATCTCTTATGACTCCCTTCATATGTCCCCCCTCTAAAGTCTTGCCCTCATATCTCCCTCTTAAGCCTCCCTCTTATATCTCCCTCTTAAGTCTTCCTTCTTATATCTCCCTCTTAAGCCTCCCTCTTATATCTCCCTCTTAAGTCTTATGTTTTACCTCTTACATTTCCCCTCTTAAATCTCCTATCTTATCTCTTAAGTCTTTCCTTTTATATCTCCCTCTTAAGTCATTCCTCTTATATCTCCCTCTTAAGACTTTCCCTCTTCTTTTCCACTTTCGTCTTATCTATATTGTCTCTCTTAGTTTGTCTTCCCTCATATCTTTTAAGTGTTCCCTCTAATCTCTCCCCTCTTATCCTCATATGTCTTCCCTTCTAATGTCTCCTCCCTTTTGTGTTCTCTCTTATATCTTCCCTCTAATGTGTCCCCTCTTATGTCTTCCCCTCTTAGGAGACCCCCCCCCCCCTATTAAGTCTTCCCTCTTATGTTTCCCTCCTATGTTTCCCCTCTTAAGTCTCCCTGCTTATGTTTCCCCTCTTGGTATCCCCTCTTAAGTCTTGCCCTCTTATATCTCCCTCTTAAGCCTCCCTCTTATATCTCCCTCTTAAGTCTTGCTTCTTATACCTCCCTCTTAAGTCTTCCCTTTCATATTTCCCTCTTTAGTCTTCCACTTATTTAACGCTCTTTCGTCATTCCTCTTTTGTCTTATCTCTATTGCCTCCATTAGGTTTGCGTTCCTTTTACCTCTTAAGTTTCCCCTCTAATGTCTCTCATCTTATTATGCCCCCCTTCGAAGAAGAGGGGTATATTGCTTTGCACATGTCGGTCGGTCGGTTGGTCGGTCGGTCAGTTGGTGGGTCTGTCGGTAGACCAAAGCATGTCCGAGTGATAATTCAACAATTCCTTGACGTATGGTCATAAAACTTGACATGAAGATAGGGCCTGACCAGTAGATGACCCCTATTTATTTGTCATCGGGTCAAAGGTCAAGGTGACAGTGACCTTAAATGGTAAAAGGATTTTAAAGCTTGTCCAAGGGATTTATCAACAATGCCTAGACCTATGGTCATCAAACTTGACATGGGGGCTTGGCTTGACCTATTGATTTTAGGGGTCATCTGGTCAAAGGTCAAGGTCACAGTGACGTTGAATGATACAAGGTTGTCCGATTGGTAATTATGCCCCCCTTCGAAGAAGAGGGGTATATTGCTTTGCACATGTCGGTCCGTCGGTCTGTCAGTAGACCAAAGCTTGTCCGAGTGATAACTTAATAATTCCTGGACGTATTGTCACCAAACTTTACATGAATGTTAGGCATGACCAGAAGATGACCCCTATTGATTATAGGGGTCAAAGGTGAAGGTCACAGTGACCTTTAATGGTCAAAGGAATTTAAAGCTTGTCTGAGTGATAACTCAACAATGCCTAGACCTATGGTCATCTTACTTGACATGGAGGCACAGTGACCTTGAATGTAAAAAGGTTCTTAGAGTGATAACTTGACAATACCTGCATCCCTGGCCCTCAAACTTGACCTGGGGGTTGGGCCTGACCTATAGATGACCACTTGTATATTAAGGGTCATCAAGTTAAAGGTCAAGGTCACAGTGACCTTCAACTCAAAAAGCTTGTCTGTGTGATAACTTGACAATGCCTGCAACCATGACCCTCAACTTGACATTTAGGTTTTGGGTGACCAGTTGATGACTCCTATGGTTTTTGAGGTCAAAGGTCATGGTCATATCTCATATTCATCATTAAAATTTTGTTATATTTACTTATTTTCTGCTGCTAAGAGGATGCAATTTTATCTGCAAATATCAGTCATCATCTGAACATGATTAAAAAGTGTACCTACTATCCTCACACTTTGAATGGTCATAAGTTTAAAACTGCCTCAATGGCATCTAATGTCAATGACAAATCAGTTATCATTTCGGTCCATGCATATTTCATTCAATTGTCCAAATAATCCTGATAACATTGCGCTCAGGGGGGCATAATGTTTGACAAACATCTCTTGTTTGACAATGCCTGCACCCATGGCCCTCAATCTTGACTTTGAGGTTGGGTCCGACCAGTTGATGACCCCTATTGATTTTGGGGTTCATCTGGCCAAAGGTCAAGGTCACATTGACCTTGAATGATAAAAAGTTGTCTGAGTGATAACTTGACAATGCCTTCACCCATGGCCCTCAAACTTGAATTGGAAGTTCGGCCTGACCACTAGATGACACCTTTTGATTTTGGGGGTCATCGGGCTAAAGGTCAAGGTTACATTGACCTTGAATGATAAAAGGTTGTCCGAGTGATAACTCGACAATGGCTGCACCCATGGCCCTCAAACTTGAATATTTGGTTGGGCTTGACAAGTTGATGACCCCTATTTATTTTGGGGGTCATCGAGTCATAGGTCAAGGTCACATTGACCTTGAATGATACAAGGTTGTCCGATTGGTAACTCGACAATGCCTGCACCCATGGCCTTCAAACTTGAAATGTAGGTTGGGCCTGACCAGTTGATGACCCCTATATACTATGGGGTCATCAGGTCAAAGATCAAGGTCACAGTGACCTTGAAGACAAACTCAACAATTCCTGGACTTATGATCATCAAACTTGACATGAAGGTTGAGTCTGACCAGCAGATGATTCCTCTTGATTTTGGGTTTCATCGGGTCAAAAGTCAAGGTCACAGTGACCTTTGACACGAAAAAGTTAACAAAGCTTCTCCCAGTGATATCTCAACAAAGCCTGGACCTATGATCATCAAACTTGACTAGGGGGTTGGGCCTTAACTGTAGATGACTCTTTTTAATTTAAGCGGTCAGGTCAAAGGTCAAGGTCACAGTGACCTTGAACGCAAAAGCCTGTCTGTGTGATAACTTGACACTGCCTGCACCCATGGCCCTAAAACTTGACTTGAGTTCCATGTATATTTCATTCAATTGCCCAAATAATCCTGACAACATGGCGCTAAGGGGGGGGGGGGGCATAATGTTTGACAAACATTTCTTGTTCTTATATGTCTTACCTATTATGTCTCCCCTCTAATGACTTCCCTCTTATGTAGCCCCTCTTATCTCTTATGTCCTTCCTCTCATGTCTTATCTCCTATCTTATATCTTATGCCTCCCATCTAATCTCTTATGGTTCCAGTCTTATTTCTTATGTCCCCCTCATATCCGTAAATGCAATCCTATGTCTTCCCTGTTTCTTGTCTTATTTCTTATGTCTCCTGTCTTATCTCTTATGTTTCCCCTCTTAAGTCTTCCCTCTTATATCTCCCTCTTTTATCTTTCCTCTTTTGTTTTATCTCTATTGCCTTCCCTAAGTTTGTCTTCCCTCTTATCTCTTTAGTCATCCCTTTAATGTCTCTAATTTCATTCTTATATGTCTTACCTCTTATGTCTCCCCTCTAATGACTTTCCTCTTATGTAACCCCTCATACCTCATTCCTCTTATGTCTTATCTATTGTGTTTCCTGTCTTATCTCTTATGCCTGCAATCTTATCTCTGATGTTTCCTGTCTTATTTCTTATGTCTGCCCTCTTATCTCTACAGGCAATCCTCGTATGTTCCCCCTCTTATGACTTCCCTCTTATGTTTCCTGTATTATTAGTCGTTTCTGGGCGCCGAATATATTTGATATTACTTTAGAATTATTCCAACTAAGGGACTAGTTCATAAATTGCAGAACAATGCTTTCAATATTTTCCACGTTGCATGATAAAATGTGGAGTTTAGTATGTTTTATAAAACTTTACACTTTAATTGATAATGAAACCTTATATTATAATAGCCCTGCTTATCATTTTAAAATTTTTGATTTTAAATACCAACTCAATCAAACAACTCGGCCATTTCCGGCAAGCTTCGAGATAGATACTGGACGAGATGTTCTGATTGATACCAACTTCCTCCAAAATAGATGAAGGTTACACAGTACTATAACAATATCCTTTATGTTTCTAAACCTCCTACGCAGTAATATCCCTTGGCGACAGCAAAAAGGCGAGTTTTGAAAAATTAACATTGAGCTTAATTGTTTGTTTTGAAAATGTCATTCAAAAGAATGAACTCCAGATAATTCCCTCTTAATGTATAGTATTTTTATCCCCGTTCTATTTACTCATAAGAGTAAAATGTGTTACAAAAACATATACAATATATAAAGCCAGGAATTCATATAACATGCTGGTACAAATAAAAGGTGAATTTCAAGAGACATGTGTATATTTTTGGTATAATTTAGTTTGAACCAGAGGATTAGCTTGGAAAAAACTGAATATCTATAATTCCGGGATTAAACTATTGTACCAATATTATCAACCATAATGTCCTTCGAACATATGTATACCCAACATATTATCATTGAAATAATAACCATTTTTTGGTTATCTACATGCACGTTTTTTTTTCAAATTTTATTGCGCCGACTTGATGCTATGCATCAATTTTTTTCTTGTCTCTTATGTCTCCCCTTTTACATGACTCCCCTCTTTTCTCTTTTAACTCCCTTCTATGAGACAACCGTCTTATCTCTTATGTCTCCCCTCTTACTAGACTCCCATATTTTCTCTTTGTCTCCCCTCTATGAGACTACCCTCTTAACTTTAATGTCTCCCCTCCAATCTCATATGTTTCCTGTCTGATGTCTCCCCTCTTATCTCTAAAATATATCTCCTCTCTTATGTCTTCCCTCTTATGTCTCCCTCTTACATCTACTGTCTTACCTCATATGTCTCTCTTCTTATTCGGCTCCCCTTTTACCTCTTATGTCTTCCCTCTTATGTCTACGTCTTATGTCTATCTACATATGTCTTTCCTCTAATGTCTTCCCTCTTATGTCTCCCGTCTTACAAGACTCCCCACTTATGTCTGCCCGATAACAAAGACACCCCTCTAATCTCTAATGTTTCCTCTCTTATGCCCCCCTCTTAAGTATTCACTCTTTTGTCTTCCTCATATCTCTTAACTCTATCTTTGTATATCTTACCTCTTGTGGCTCCCTTTTTACATCTCCTGTCTTTTCTCTTATGTCACCCCTCTTACAAAACTCCCCTCTTATCTCTTATGTCTAACCTCTTATGTCTCCCCTTTTGTCACCCCTCTTATATCTTAAGTCTATCCTCTTGTCTCCCCTCTCAAGTCTACCCTCTTATGTTTTACCTCTTACATTTCCCCTCTTAAATCTCCTATCTTATCTCTTAAGTCTTTCCTTTTATATCTCCCTCTTAAGTCATTCCTCTTATATCTCCCTCTTAAGACTTTCCCTCTTCTTTTCCACTTTTGTCTATCTATATTGTCTCTCTTAGTTTGTCTTCCCTCATATCTTTCAAGTGTTCCCTCTAATCTCTCGCCTCTTATCCTCATATGTCTTCCCTTCTAATGTCTCCTCCCTTTTGTGTTCTCTTATATCTTCCCTCTAATGTGTCCCCTCTTATGTCTTCCCCTCTTAGGAGACCCCCCCTATTAAGTCTTCCCTCTTATGTTTCCCTCCTATGTTTCTCCTCTTAAGTCTCCCTGCTTATGTTTCCCCTCTTTTGTATCCCCTCTTAAGTATTCCCTCTTATGTTTCCTTCTTAAGACTACCCTCTTATGTTTCCCATCTTATATATCCTCTCTTAAGTATTCCCCTTTTAAGTCTCCCCACTTCCCGTCTTAAGTCTCCCCTCTTATGTTTCTCTTATGTTTTCACTCTTATATTTCTCCTCTTATGTCCTCCTCGTAAGACTCCCCTTTTATGTCTCCCCTTTTATGTTTCCCCTCTTAATTCTCCCTTTTTACTTTTTCCCTGTTAAGTCTCCCTGCTTATGTATCCCCTCTTATGTTCCCCTCTTCTTTTCCCTATTAAGTCACCCCTCTTATGTTTCCCTTCTTATGATTTCCCTCTAAGGTCTCTCCTTGTTTGTCCTGCTCTTAAGTATCCCCCTTTAAGTCTCCTCTCATAAGTCTACCCTCTTATGTATTCCAATTTATGTTTCCCCTTTTATAATTTCCCTCTTGTGTTTCCGCTGGAATATTTCCCCTTCTTAAGTTTCCCCTCTTATATCTTCACTTTTATGTCTCCACTTTTATTCTTCCATTCGGATGTTTCTCCACTGCCTTATGCTGGAAAAACATCTTGTTATTTTGCCCTTTGATATCTATCATGGATTCATATTGCTTTAATTATTTAGATATCATGACTCAAAGTACCACATAGAAATAGTTGTAATATGAATGTTTTAGCTACTAAGGTGAAGGTTGAGTTCGTTTAGGCTATTTTCTTAAAAAGGAATGCTTGAAAAGATCAAAAATGACTATTTTTCAGAACAATGATGCAGCTGAAATTTTACTTAAGAAAGTCATTTCTGTTGGTGACAAGTTCTTAATACAGTCTCCAGTCATTTTCTGTATTTTTCCAACTCTATATAACTTACGGTAACTCCTATAATCACTGGGGTCCTGGTTAGTCAAACGAAAAACGAATTTATGACGACAGCTGGTCAAGCATTGCTGTTGATAGTGTCATGGATTATTGGAGATTTGTATACACAAAACAATACACATGCTAGATAGACTTGTTATAATTCACGTAAAGTGAACTGTAATTACACGGTAAGTTTTATTATTTTCGATTGCAATTACGTCTAACATCATAATAGGCACGTCTTGTTTGTAAAGAATTTCATATTTTTCATAATTTGTTAAGTTAGTAGTGTATGTAAAAAATAAAAAGCTGTCACTCATTTATCTCAATTGTTTAGTATGCATTACATATAAAATTATATTTATGTAATCACTTCTTTCGATAACTTATCGATTTAAAAAAAATCGTAAATGATTTAAGCACTGTAAGTGTATAAAAATATAATACATGTACAACCAATGAATTTCTGATAATGTCATGGATTTGCAGACGACCCATTTAACAATGTCATGCATATATGTCGACAGGGTCAAGGATTCTTGCCAAGGCAATGGACCTGTCTTTCGAAGAAGAGTCATCCTTTTTCGAAGAAACTGACATATCATTCAACGTGGAGGTGAACAGTGAGTACGATGGGCATAACGACGACAACAACAACCCCCAAAAGAAAGCCTATAGCTGTACGGACTGTAACTACAAAACTTACAGCTCTGGAAACCTAAGTAGGCATAGGCGAGCAGTTTACCAAAAGGTCAGATTCGAGTGTATTACGTGCATAAAAAGCTATGCCAATGATCTGTGTGAACACACTCGAAGCGTGCATCACGGGTCAAGTTTTATGTGTGAGGTATGTTCCAGGGCGTATTGTAGCAGAAAGTCATTGAACACACATAGATGGTGTGTGCACTCTTCTGATGCTCAGAAATATCACTGCTCATCGTGCAACAAAGACTACACAAACAAAGACCACTATCACGGTCATGTAAACAAACATATGGATCTAAAGGTGTTCACATGCAGTCGTTGTGATAAACGATTCTATTACAAGCCAAGTCTTAGAAAACACCAGTCTACATGTCAAAAAGGCAAAATTTTCACTTGTGATGTGTGGCAAATGACTGGCATCGCATGTAACCTTGAAAGACCACATTGCCGGCAAACATGAGGAAAAGGTCAATGTGTGCGCCTGTGGAAAGGCTTTTTCGTGGCTGTCATCATCCTAGTGCTATCATCTATAGATATCCTACTTTCATCACCACAAATATCGTTACCAGTTATATTGTATGTCCTATGTTTAATTTTGAATACATGATTTTCTTCAAAATGGTAATGCAAATACGTAATCAAATGGTTGTTAAGGATTTACAGGGTGACACAATACACCATACACGCTTAAAAGAATTATGTTACGTTTGCGTTGCATTCAAATAATAAAACCATGAAAAAAATATGAATTTGGGTAGTTTTGTTCATATTAAGCAAAATACTTGAGAACTGTCCATTGTGTATTGAAGTAAAACAATTTTTTACAACGCACATGCATTAGTTTTATGATAATTAAGGAATATAGGATAAAAAACGTTAATCTTACCATTTTTCTTTACATAGATGATCATTCAGCAGCGCCAAATTCGTCGAAAATCCATGACACTATCAACAGCAATGCTTGACCAGCTGTCGTCATAAATATGTTTCTCGTATGACTAACCAGGACCCCAGTGATAATTATATTGTTGTGTAGTAAATTATTATGTTGAACTTTTGAGATTTATCAATGAATTGTATTATCTTCTTTATCAGCTGGAAAGTGGAAACTCACAGGAGCAACTCGACAAGATTAAGGCAGAGATGGATGCATTAAAGGCAGAAAACATTGAATTGAGAAATAGGTAGGTATGGGGAACTTATAGCTTGTCTAGCTGTTATGCCTGATGAGCATTGCAGACATATAGGGATCGCTGTGTCTGGCAAAGTTGTTGTTTTTTAGTATTCGAGGAATAAGGAGGCTTTACAACTCGAGGAATAACGAGGCTTTACAACTCGAGGAATAAGGAGGCTTTACAACTCGAGGAATAACGAGGCTTTACAACTCGAGGAATAAGGAGGCTTTACAACTCATCTCTGTGTCGGCATTCGGTTAAAGTCTAGAGTTAAAGTGCAAGTTGACTCTTTCACTTATAACTCCAATACCCTTCATTCAATTCACTAAATACTTCACACAGTTGTTTAGGACCATCACGCAATGAGGTTACTGAACACCATTTCTTGTTGATTACAAAATATGGCCCCTGATTGACAAGGAACTTAGGTTAAAGTTTAAGGCATATTGTGTCAGGTTAAAGTTTTATGGCAAGTTGGGGTTTTCACTGATAACTTCTATACCCTGCATTTAATTGACTTAATTTTTCACACAGTTCTTTAGGACCATCACACAATGTGGTTTCATAACACAAATTATTATCTAAAATACAAAACATGGCCCCTGATTGACAGGTTAATGTTTTACGGCAAGTTGGGATTTTCACTTATTACTTATAAACTCGGCATTTAATTGACTTAATACTTCACACAGTTTTTCGGTCATTACACAAATACGTTTCATAACTCCATATTATTCTATATACAAATCATTGCCCTTTATCAGTTTAAAAAGTTTGGTTGAAGTTTTTGGGCAACTTTGGTGTTTGTTTTTTATCTCAGACCTTAAATATCGTTCATTCAATGTTCTTCATACTTAACTAAATAGCCATTACACAATTAGGTTACATAACTCCATATTGAATTAAATACAAAATATGGCCCATTGATTTTTACTTTTTTTATTGCTTTTGATGGGCACAGTTTTTATATTTTTAACCTGTTTTTCACAAAGTGATTAGAATGACATATGTTGTTGTTTGGATGGGAGGTATCAAATATTTTTAGTCAAGTTTGACATAAAAGTAAAGTGACCAAGCTTGGTATATAGGAAGAGCTTATGGAGACCTTTTATGGGATTGCGTTTGGGTCCCATAGGGTCAAGGTCATTGTTACTAACAATAGAAAAATTGCTGGACAGGTACTGAATAGTTTGCGTTGACATTTGGGACCAAACATTGTATACAGGAAAAGTTCATAGAGACCTTTCATGGGATTGCGTTTGGGGCCCCTAGTCACTGTTACTAAAAAAGATAATGTTTTGGGACTGAATCTCAAAAAAAGGCTGAGGTTCTTATGTCAATCATTCAAAACTTGATTTCATCGTATTGTGGCATATCTTGTTTTTAATTTGACTTTTTTTTTTAATTGCTTTTGACAGACTCATGTTACATTATCATTGTATTGATTTTAAGATAAAGTGGTATATAGTCAAGCGTTGTCCTAAGACAGTTCTTGTTTAGATTGGCCCCATTATACCCACTGGAGTACGAGGTTATACATTTGCCAATTTTTTCCTACTGGGGAAGTGGTGTAGAGGGTTATAGATTAGGCTGTTTATATCCACTGGGGTAGGGGGTTATAGATTAGCCCCTTTATATCCACTGGGGTAGGGGGTTATAGATTAGCCCCTTTATATGCACTGGGGTAGGGGGTTATAGATTAGCCCCTTTATATTAACTGGGGTAAGGGGTTATGGATTTGCCTCTTTAAACATACTGGGGTTGGGGATTATAATTTGGCCTGGATCATTGTTTATACAATGTATGAAAACACTTTGTCAACACTTTGACCTTGAGTCTTAAAACTATGGTTATATTGTGTAACAGCATGGCCTCTCGCTTATATTAGTACATTTTTGTTTAGGTCATCATTATATTTCCCCCCATAAATGGGTAGACATATTGTTTTTCCACAAGTCCACTCCATAATTCTATAGCCTCTTGAAGGATTTTGAAATAACTCAACACACATGTTCACCATATTGAGATGATGTGTAGAGCACATGTTAAAGCCAGCTTGGTTCAAGGTCAAGGTCAAACTTATAGGTCAAAGGTTATATGACTACAATTTGTGTACACTCCATATATATTGAATCCCTTAAAGGATTTGGGAATAACTCGCCATAAATGTTCACCATATTGAAATGATGTGTAGAGAGATGTTTTAACAAGCTAGGTTCAAGGTTTAGGTCACACATATAGCTAAAAAGACATATGAATTAAATATAACTACTATAAGTGTCCGCTTCATATCTCTTGAACCCTTTGAAGGATGTTTAAAATCGCACCGTCCGTCCGTCCGGCTCTGTAACTTTCCCTTGTATGGACAGATTTTAAAATAACTTGCCACATGTGTTCCACATACCAAGAGGACGTGTGGCGTGCAAGACTCGTGTCCCTACCTCAAAGGTCAAGGTCACGCTTAGTGTTTATTCACAATGGAGTGCTGCATATAAGGACATAGAGTATAGGTTGTCGTGTCCGGGCTGTAACTTTCTCTTGTATGGACAGATTTTAAAATAACTTGCCACATGTGTACCACATACCAAGACGACGTGTCGGGTGCAAGACCCGTGTCCCTACCTCAAAGGTCAAGGTCACACTTAGTGTTTATTCACAATGGAGTGCTGCATATAAGGACATAGAGTATAGGTTGTCGTGTCCGGGCTGTAACTTTCCCTTGTATGGACAGATTTTAAAATAACTTGCCACATGTGTTCCACATACCAAGACGACGTGTCGCGTGCAAGACCCGTGTCCCTACCTCAAAGGTCAAGGTCACATTTAGTGTTTATTCACAATGGAGTGCTGCATATAAGGACATAAGAGTATAGGTTGTCGTGTCCGGGCTGTAACTTTCTCTTGAATGGACAGATTTTAAAATAACTTGCCACATGTGTTCCACATACCAAGACGACGTGTCGCGTGCAAGACTCGTGTCCCTACCTCAAAGGTCAAGGTCACACTTAGTGTTTATTCACAATGGAGTGCTGCATATAAGGACATAGAGTATAGGTTGTCGTGTCCGGGCTGTAACTTTCCCTTGTATGGACAGATTTTAAAATAACTTGCCAAATGTGTTCCACATACCAAGACGACGTGTCGTGTGCAAAACCCGTGTCCCTACCTCAAAGGTCAAGGTCACACTTAGTGTTTATTTACAATGGAGTGCTGCATATAAGGACATAGAGTATAGGTTGTCGTGTCCGGGCTGTAACTTTCTCTTGTATGGGAAGATTTTAAAATAACTTGCCACATGTGTTCCACATACCAAGACGACGTGTCGCGTGCAAGACCCGTGTCCCTAACTCAAAGGTCAAGGTCACACATAGTGTTTATTCACAATGGAATGCTGCATATTAGGACATAGAGTATAGGTTGTCGTGTCTGGACTGTAACTTTCCTTTGTATGGACAGATTTGAAAATAACTTGCCACATGTGTTCGGCATACCAAGACCACGTGTCGCGTGCAAGACCCGTGTCCCTACCTCTTAGGTCAAGGTCACACTTAGTGTTTTTTCACAATGGAATGCGGCATATAAGGACATAGAGTATAGGTTGTCGTGTCAGGGCTGTTACTTTCCCTTGTATGGACAGATTTTAAAATCACTTGCTACATGTGTTCCACAAACGAAGACGACGTGTGGTGTGCAAGACCCATGTCCCTACCTCTAAGGTGAAAGATACACTAAGTGTTTATTCACAAGGGAATTCTGAATATATGGACATAACAGTGTAGGTTGTCAAGTATGGGTGGTATTTTTTTTTTTATGTTCAGAGGCAATTTAAAATAACTTACCATATGTATTTGACACGTAAAGGCAAGATCAACTTTTCATGTACTGACCTTGTTCGTAGGTCAATGTCACATTCGGGGGCATTTGTCACATACTGTGACAGCTCTTGTTAAATTTAATCATCAAACATGTTCACCATATTGAGACGACCACATTGATACGATTTGGAGAGCGCATGTTACAGCCAGCTTGATTGTTTCTGCTCCATATCTCTTGAACCTCTTTAAAGATTGGAAATAACTGGCCACAAATGTACACAATATTGAGAAAATGTGCAGAGCGGAAGACGTCAGTTTTTTATTACAAAAACAGTTTCCTTCTGGCTAAAATGTCAAAGCTGCATTGTGTTTATTTTTATGGTGCTTCATTCAGGCTACTGGCAGGTGTTGGTTGGACATTCTAATGATAGCAGGGACAGTCAAATCCTTAAGCATCTATTTAGAATGTCTGGCGTATAATTAGCAATAGTCTAGCCTCTTTAGTAAAATCATACTTTTCTTGATACTATCAAAGATCAAGGCACTTTGACCCCAGTCAATCACTAACGGCTGATTTAAATACTTTCTAGAGAAGAGTTTAATTTCCTAGATTACAAAACTTCAATTTTAAAGGTTTGACTTACCAAAATTCTATGTCATGGAAACTAATTGAATTCAGAAAAGCTTTGAATGGTCAACAACAATTAGAGGTAAATTTGTTCAAATGTTCAAAAGGCTGACCTGGAGCTATCTGAGAGGTCTGCTTCTGGTTAAAATGTGAGAGTCAGTAAATAAGTTTAAGATGGTTAAGATCTGAGACAGTGTGTGTATAAATATTTTGATTTGAAAAAAGGCTTTAAACAAAGATAACTTCACTATTTCCTCACCATTTTAAATAAAACACAGCACATACTACGCCACTAAAGGAGCCCTTCCTTCGTTCTTTTGCCAAAGTTTGATTGAGAGTTTAGTTTCTCTAAACACTTTGACACACCTTTTCACAATACGGCTGTCTGACGGAGCACTGTCTTTAAATATGCAGTTTAGATTGTCTAATTTGCAAAGAAGGAAGATTGGAGGTTATGTTTCAGTGCTGGTGTTGTTGGCATTTGCAGAGTCCTTCAAAAAGTTGAACAAATGGTTATAACTCAAAAACAGTACAAGATATTCTTACAAAACTTATTATACATGCGACCAATAACCGTGTGCAAATGTGCAACAAGGTCTATCACCCTGAGTTAAGTGAGTGCTGAGTTATGTGTGGAATCATACACCGCTACCACAGTGTTGCCATTGCTCACAGTACTCTTGTTTTGTTGCATTTTATGCTGTCATACCACATATTGCTATCTTCTTTTTTGCAGACTCTTTGCAATACACGAGCAAAGCACAAAAATAGAGCAAGAGAGAAAAGAAATAGCACAGCAGGCTAAAAGGTATGTTTTACACCAACAGTTTAATTTCTCTGCATTTGTCGAGATGCATTGTGATTGATTCTTTTTGGTACTTTTTCGTGCTATACTTTTTTATGGATCTGTTTGAATGACTTTGTTTTCATGAATTAGTCTGATATATAATACATAGATTATTACCTACATATTTTTGTCTGTTGTTCAATCTAACTGTACTGTTGTTTATGTTTTGGTAAAAGATGTAGAAATATTTTTTTGGAGAAATGCTACATGTCTTGTTTTCTTACAGGAACAGCACTGTGACAGAATCGGAGATACAGGCAACAAAACAACTACTGGAAGAAAAGGATTCACTTCAAAAGCAACTTGAGACGTATTCTTCGGTGTGTGGGGTTTACAATTACATGTTCTTTTTAGATTATAATGAGACAAAGATATGAGAATTGAAATTCACTTAGGCAATAACATATAAACTTCAATGCCCTTGCTGTACATGGAATGTCTCGAATAACGCAAATCTTTATCAATTCAAATGACAGCTCAAATTACAATGGCTGTCGAGAGATCCTGCTTAACTTCATTATTACATAATGCATTCATTATCATGGAGCACTTCTGTATAATAACCTTAGTTTTCTCTTTATTTTAGGTGATTGAGGAGGTTAATGGGATTTTAAAGACATTCATGGGCATTGAAGCCCCTTCACAACACAATTTACCAATGGTAACATGCTTATGCTACTTTTTCATATCTTCAAGTATTTTTGTCTTATACTTTTTTAGGCAGAAGTTCAAGGTTTTGTCATTGCCTTGATGTTATCCTTGTCGTCTTGCATTTTATTTTAACTGCATATTATGTTATCAATGGGCTGATACACTGATGAACCACAAGCCCAAAACATTCAATCTTTCATGGTACTTGTGAATGTATTCAAAATAACAATATATGTATGTACAGCAAGTCTCATATCTCTTGCTTAAACATTTGCCTGACCAACTGGTATACTGAACAGTATTTGCTTGACCAACTGGTATACTGAACAGTATTTGCTTGACCAACTGTTATACTGAACAGTTTTTGCTTGACCAACTGGTATACTGAACAGTATTTGCTTGACCAACTGATATGCTGAATAGTATTTGCTTGACCAACTTATATGCTGAACAGTATTTGCTTGACCAACTGATATACTGAACAGTATTTGCTTGACCAACTGAAATACTGAACAGTATTTGCTTGACCTACTGATATGCTGAACAGTATTTGCTCGACCAGCTTATATGCTGAACAGTATTTGCTTGACCAACTGATATACTGAACAGTATTTGCTTGACCAACTGATATAATGGACAGTATTTGCTTGGTCCACAGATATACTGGACAATACTTGCTTGACCAACTGATATACTGGATTATACTTGCTTGACCTATACATATACAGGACAATATTTGCTTGACCAACTGATATACTGAACAGTATTTGCTTGACCAATTTACTTGACCAACTGATATACTGGATGGTATTTGCTTGACCAACTGATATACTGGACAGTATTTGCTTAACCAACTGATATACTGGACAGTATTTGCTTGATTAACTGATCTACTTGACAATATTTGCTTGACCAACTGATATACTGGACAATACTTGCTTTACTAACTGATATACTGGACAATACTTGCTTTATTCACTGATATACTGGACAATACTTGCTTTATTCACTGATATACTGGACAATACTTGCTTTGCTTACTGATATACTGGACAATACTTGCTTTGCTTACTGATATACTGGACAATACTTGCTTTATTCACTGATATACTGGACAATACTTGCTTTGCTTACTGATATACTGGACAATACTTGCTTTACTTACTGATATACTGGACAATACTTGCTTTATTCACTGATATACTGGACAATACTTGCTTTATTCACTGATATACTGGACAATACTTGCTTTATTCACTGATATACTGGACAATACTTGCTTTGCTTACTGATATACTGGACAATACTTGCTTTACTTACTGATATACTGGACAATACTTGCTTTACTTACTGATATACTGGACAATACTTGCTTTATTCACTGATATACTGGACAATACTTGCTTTATTCACTGATATACTGGACAATACTTGCTTTATTCACTGATATACTGGACAATACTTGCTTTATTCACTGATATACTGGACAATACTTGCTTTGCTTACTGATATACTGGACAATACTTGCTTTACTTACTGATATACTGGACAATACTTGCTTTACTTACTGATATACTGGACAATACTTGCTTTATTCACTGATATACTGGACAATACTTGCTTTACTTACTGATATACTGGACAATACTTGCTTTATTCACTGATATACTGGACAATACTTGCTTTATTCACTGATATACTGGACAATACTTGCTTTGCTTACTGATATACTGGACAATACTTGCTTTGCTTACTGATATACTGGACAATACTTGCTTTACTTACTGATATACTGGACAATACTTGCTTTATTCACTGATATACTGGACAATACTTGCTTTATTCACTGATATACTGGACAATACTTGCTTTACTTACTGATATACTGGACAATACTTGCTTTGCTTACTGATATACTGGACAATACTTGCTTTACTTACTGATATACTGGACAATACTTGCTTTATTCACTGATATACTGGACAATACTTGCTTTATTCACTGATATACTGGACAATACTTGCTTTATTCACTGATATACTGGACAATACTTGCTTTGCTTACTGATATACTGGACAATACTTGCTTTATTCACTGATATACTGGACAATACTTGCTTTATTTACTACAAGATACAAGATACATGAATCTTTATTTAAAGTCGGGTATGTGTTAATAAGAAACATTAACTCAATGAGCTATTTTACGACATGAATAACAGACATACATAGCATATCAAATAAAATAACAATGAGCTTGTGACCTGGAAATAAAAGTATATATGTTAAAATGAACACATATTAGAGCATTCATACAAATACAATAGGAAAATAGGATTAGAGCATCAGAAACAGTGATAACACCAACAAGTTTTCCCGGCTGTACGACCAGTCCACATGCGCACGGTTCCACTAGTTGATATACCACTGTAAAATGGTTAGTTGTTTCAAAAGTATTACTTAAAGGGTAATCATATACATTGAAGAAGCAAATTTGTAAGTAGCAAACTGTAAAAGGGAATAACAGCTTTGATATGTATCATGCTATTTTGATATTACACCTATCACTGTAAAAGAATGTTAATTGAAAAAGTAAAGTCGTAACACCTAAACAAAATACTTGCCGAAAGAAAAACACAAGTAGTTGTATGTGTTCGACAGATGTTATATAAATTTGAACAATCATAATTAGATATTAGCCATGTAATTTAATTTAATAAGTTGTTATTTTTTGTCAAAGAAGTCCGCTGAAATCTTTTCTGGTATTTGAATGCCATATCTTGTCCAGTGGGTGTAAGCCATCCCACTGAAAACAAAACTCCTTTTCCATTAAGACAAAGGATATAAGAAATTCAGTGAAACATCTTACAGTTCTCATTTTCTTGTATTTTTTTAAAGCAAAGAGGTATTATTTACACATTGAACATTTACAAGAGGGACCTGTCCAATAGCAGATCAGCCCTCTAAATTCCAGGTAGTTTTGGGAGACCCTTATATACTGTTGAGTATTTGCTTGATTAACTGATAAACTGGACAATACTTGCTTTATTTACTGATATACTGTTGAGTATTTGCTTGATTAACTGATAAACTGGACAATACTGGACAGTATTTGCTTGATTAAGTGATAAACTAGACAGTATTTGCTTGCCCAACTGATATACTGGACAGTATTTGCTTGACCAGCTGATATACTGGACAATATTTGCTTGATTAACTTATATACTATACAATTCTGTTGGATCAACTGAAATACTGGATAAGTTTTGCTTGTGTGACTCTTAAATTGATTTCTTAATTGTTATTAGCTTATTTGTTTTACAAAGAGAAAAGGGTGGAGATGTGTAGTTGAAGCAGAAGCAGCAGCTGGTGTTGTCAATGTGCAAGTGCTCTATATTGTACACAGGCTCTCTAGCATTCATACTTTTTCCTATTTTTCTCTATTTAAAAAAAAAGATGATTTATGAATCAACCTTTAATGAACACCTTTAAAGCGTTTTCTTATGTTAAAATTGTTGACATACCTGGTACCATTCCTATTTTCATTTTTATACAGATTATTCAGACTTTGTTTGAGGAAAGAGAAGATTTCCATGAAAAGGTTGGGACCATTGCTGGCCATAGCAATCGGAAGCAGAAGATCCACTTGTTAGCAAAATATAAGGAAATTATATACCAGCGAGAACAGGTATAATGCTATCCTGGTTAAGGACCTTTCATCTGAAAATGGAGGTTTGTCTTGAATAACTCCAGAAATTTTGAAATTGCACAGAAAAAAATGTTAGGCCCCTGATCTGAAAATCAGTGTGATAAAGTTTATTTCCTAATTTCATTTTCATTACATGCCAAACTTACTCAGTAAAATCCAATGAAATGACTTTCATATGAAACTTGTAATTGTTAAAAAAAAATCAAAAACATGCCCAACTAACAACAAAATATTATATTTCTATCTATTCTCTATAATACTGAACATTTTCCTCTGTTTAAACAAGTAATTTGGGGTGAAATATTTTTCATTTTGTTGAGTGGTAAAACAATTGATAATCCCTCACTGGATATAATATGGTGCAACCTGGTGACGTTTCAATATTGCTAATAAATTGCTCATTTTCAGAGAATAATTTTAGTTTTCCTGTTTTGAAGCTTCATTTGAACACAGTCTATCATTTGCATGCAAAACAATCGTAATGGAATTGCTAAACAAGGACTTGACAGGGTGTGCCAATAATTGGGATGGGCGAAAATGTGCTCCCTAATCAGTATCAAGAGACATTTATGATTTACAGTTTTACATTGTTAACTATATAAGACAGTCTTAAGCTAGAACAAGTATATTAATGTTTGGTGTTGTCTGCTCAACTACTTGAGCATTTCTACTTTTAATGGGATTAATTTCATACCTTAATGCCTTATTTAAAATATGAAGCACATTGCCTGCCTTTTTTCAGAGCTATGGCCTTTCTATGGTCTCCTTAATGCTATCCTCTAACCACTTTCCATAATCTGAAATCTTTGGTATGAAACTTCAAGTCCTATTGAATTATGCTCTGCTGCATTTGTAACCCTGAGCCATTTTGCTTGATAAATTCCAAAATGATCAAAAATCAATTAAACAGTTTCATTGGTGCCAAATGGGGACCTCTTTGGGAGAGACCTCTTTATGTCCCAATGAGAGGCAAAGGGGATATAGAAATGGTAGGCGTGTGTCTGTGCATGCTCATGTGCATGAGTGTGTGCATCCTGGCAATCTCGTCTGGAGCATAACTTGTGAAGTATTTGAGGTATTGACCACAAAATTCATATACAGATATATCTCATGGAAGAAAAGTCCAGTACATATAAACCATAACTCTGGCAGAAGTGTTTTTAGTCATTATCCTTTCATTAATTTTCATACTTATTTTTTGTCCTGAGCATAATTTCCAAAGTTTTCGAGGTATTGACTTCAAACTTCATATACATATAATTAAGGTGAAGAGTAGTGGACAAAAAACATCAATATGGGTGCACTATTTTTTTAGTTATTTTTCAAACATATTTTTTGTCCATAGCATTACTTGAAAAGTCCTTATGGTATAAACTTCAAACTTTATATACAGATATATCTCATTGAGGAGAAGTGCTGTGCATAGGAACCATAACTCTGGCTGCAGGACTTTTTTAGTAACTGGGCTTTGTTAAATGTCATTCTTATTCTTTGTCGTTTAAAGGCTAGGTTGATCTTTGTCGTTTAAAGGCTAAGTTGATACTGTTCTTAATTTGGCAGGGGATATGGCAGTCTGTGACTTCTTTTGTCTATATTTAATAACAAAACCCTGTCATGTTTAATCTTCTTAGTTGAAGAGTATTAAAATGAATTAAACATATTTTTATTAGATGAGCCGCTTCCTCATTAATGTTCATGAAAAAGAAATTTTCAATAAATTTTCTTGCAGGACAGTTGTGTCCATTTTAAAAGTAATGGGATTACCAATGATGGTGTCAAATTTAATCACAAGCTCACTAACTACACAATGTATGAACAATATATTTTGTTGTTTAAAATATGAATTATATGTAACTGTAGTACAATATGGTAGTGATTTATGTAAAAGATGTCAGCACCCACTTGCATTGAAACCAAAATATTGGTCGATATGATTTTGACATAAAGAAGAAGCTTATTATGGTGCATTTTTCCAAATTTTCTGTCAGCTTTAAGCATATTTGAAGTCCCACAATTCCACATTATACCCATAAAAAGGGCTTGCACACCTACATGTATAAGGACAAATACAGTCAGCTGATTAAAATAAGCTAAGAAACTTTCTAGAAAGGATCCAGCTTGTTAACATCAAGGATGTACAAAATTAGTCGATAACATTCTTAGGTTATTCGAAATTTTAAAAAAGACTTGAAATGTCTTTCACTACATGTGATAAATGGAAAGATACATTTTCACATAACAACATGCATGTCTGCATTTACAATTAGTTTTTTTTTACTATTTCAGGAAGTCTGCAAACTAAAAAATCAACAACTAAACTGTCGTTGTGAGCTGAAACCACAAAAACATGAGAAACAAGGTTTGGAAAATGAAAAGAGTAAACTGCTACCTTACAAGCCCAGTTCGATTTTGAAAGAAAAGGAAAATTTACCGACTCATAAGACATTCCTGTCTGGGGAGTTTACAGGAAGGGTGCTGGAAAAGGGTGCTGGAAAATGACCACACAGGGGATAAATGATAGATTACTGTTATACATATAATGTGTTTTAAAGTCAATGATGGCTCCGATGCGTTGTTTTTTGTTTTTTATAAAGAGGAATCAGGTATCACATGATGAAATGATCGATATCAAATTACATTAGAACCGAGATGTATAATAATACAAAAAATAAAAGATGTTTTGTTGAGATATAATTTGTTCATGCCATACTTTGTAACCAAGGTTTTGTTCATGCCATACTTTGTAACCAATGTTTTGTTCATGCCATCCTCTGTAACCAATGTTTTGTTCATGCCATACTCTGTAACCAAGGTTTTGTTCGTGCCATACTCTGTAACCAATGTTTTGTTCATGCCATACTCTGTAACCAAGGTTTTGTTGTATGGTAGACATGGGGAAATGTGATGAAGACAAACACTTGACAAATTATTGTTTTTATCTGTAAACAAGCATTGTTTTCCTGGCTTTATGAGCTTTACATGTGTAAGTAGATTTATGTGTATGAATATCATTTACTGCCATATTGCATTAGGACCAAATCTTTTGTTTAAAAACTATGTCATTCTGTGTATAATACAAATAATTATTAGACAGAATATTCCATTTATGAAGGTTATGCTGATTCCGTATACTTTCTCAATGTATTAATATTTAACATACATTTCAAGGAACTTTCTTTAATGTTATAATTTTGATCTAAAAATATTGTTCAATTCATATGTTACATGAAGTTTAAAAATCTTTTTACATTGTGCTGTTTTTTATTGACACTGCAAACTTTACTCAAATTAATGCATATTATTTTTTTGACTGTTCATAACAAATTAAAAAACCTTCCAGTTACTTTATTATTTCAGCCAGTTCATAATCTTAAGACTTGGATCATGTTATGACAGATGTAGATTTATGTATTTATTTTAATCCTGTAGCTGTAATGTTACATTAAGCAATGTGTGAGTTCTACTCCTTCATCTATAAGTCAGTGTCTCTATACCATTGTTTATGTCTTTAGCCTGTGAATTTCATAACTGATACTTATACTATCTGTAACCTTTTTTGTCTTCCGTATTCAGCTTTGTTCTGGCTCATAACATGTAAAATGTTTTTTTCAAAACCGTATTAAAACATTTTTCTCACAATCTATTATTTCTTGTTCACGTAAGTGTAGCATTAAGCTATGAAAGGGTTCTGCGTATGTGAGGTTAACTTTGCCCGGTTTCTGTGCGTTCAAGAAATAAATGACATTATTTTTTTTGAAAATATGAGTAAAAAAATTTCAATAATAACTGATAAATTTATGCTACTTATAAGATTATTATTGTTTTGTTAAAATTAATAACTTTGTAAAATTTAAATCGGCTCTTTTTAAGACTAAGTAAAAATCAAATCATTTTATTATGCCCCCCTTCGAAGAAGAGGGGTATATTGCTTTGCACAGGCATGTCGGTATGTCGGTCGGTCGGTCCGTCGGTAGACCAAAGCTTGTCCGAGTGATAACTCAACAATTCCTGAACGTATGGTCATCAAACTTCACATGAAGGTTGAGCCTGACCAGTAGATGACCCCTATTGATTTTGGGGGTCAAAGGTCAAGGTCACAGTGACCTTTAATGGTAAAATAATTTTAAAGCTTGTCCGAGTGATAACTCAACAATGCCTGCACCCATGGCCCTCAAACTTGAGATGGAGGTTGGGCCTGACCAGTAGACGACCCCTATTGTTTTGGGGGGTCATCAGGTCAAAGGTCAAGGTCACAGTGACCTTGAATGGTAAAAGGTTGTCCGAGTGATAACGTGACAATGCCTGCACCCATGGCCCTCAAACTTGACTTGGAGGTTGGGCTTGACCAGTAGCTGACCCCTATTGTTTTTTGGGCTCAATGGGTCAAAGGTCAAGGTCACAGTGACCTTGAATGGTAAAAGGTTGTTCGAATGATAACTCAACAATGCCTGCACCCATGGCCCTCAAACTTGACTTGGAGGTCGGGCCTGACCAGTAGATGACCCCTAATGTTTTTGGGGGTCATTGGGCCAAAGGTCAAGGTCACAGTGACCTTGAATGGTAAAAGGTTGTCCGAGTGATAACTCAACAATGCCTGCACCCATGGCCCTCAAACTTGACTTGGAGAATTGGCCTGACCAGGAGATGACCCCTATGGTTTTTGGGGTCATCTGGCCAAAGGTCAAGGTCACAGTGACCTGGAATGGTAAAAGGTTGTCCGAGTGATAACTCGACAATGCCTGCACCCATGGCCCTCAAACTTAACTTGGAGGTTGGGCCTGGCCAGAAGATGGTCCCTATTGATTTAAGGGGTCATTAGGCCATAGGTCAAGGTCACAGTGACCTGGAATGGTAAAAGGTTATCCGAGTGATTACTTGACAATGGCTGCACCCATGGCCCTCAAACTTGATTTGGAGGTTGAGCCTGGCCAGAAGATTGTCCCTATTAATTTTAGGGGTCATTGGCCCACAGCTTAAGGTCACAGTGACCGTGAATGATAAAAGGTTGTCCAAGTGATAACTCAACAATGCCTGCACCCATGGCCCTCAAACCTGACATGGAGGTTGGGCCTGACCAGTAGATGACCCCTATTGATTTTAGGGGTCAAAGGTCAAGGTCACAGTGACCTTGAAAGCAAACTCGACAATTCTTGGACCTATGGTCATCAAACTTGACATGAAGGTTGGGCCTGCCAAGTAGATGACCCCTATCGACTTTGGGGGTCATCAGGCCAAGGTCAATGTCACAGTAACCTTTAATGCAAAAAAGTTAACAAATCTTCCCCCAATGATATCTCGACAATGCCTGAACCTATGATCATTATACTTGACATGGATGTTAAGCCTGACCAGTAGATCACCCTTATTGATTTTAGGATTCATAGAGCCAAAGGTCAAGGTCACAGTGATCTTGAATGGTAAAAGGTTGTCCGAGTGATAACTCAACAATGCCTGAACCCATGGCCTTCAAACTTGACTTGGAGTTGCATCTGACTTGTAGATGGCCCCTTATGATTTAAGGGGTCAAAGGTCAAGGTCACAGTGACCTTGAACGAAAAAAACTTGTCTTTTGATAACTTGACAATGCCTGCACCCATGGCCCTCAAACTTGACATTTAGGTTTCTGGTGACCAGCTAATGACTCTGGATTTTGAGTTCATAGAGTCAAAGGTCAAGACGGTCATAACACACTTTATCCTCACACTTTAATGGTCATAATCTTAAAACAGCAACAAATCAGCTGTCATTTCGGTCCATGCATATTTCATTCAATTGTCCATATAATCCTGACAACATGGCGCTCAGGGGGGGCATAATGTTTGACAAACATCTCTTGTTTATCTTTACATGATTGATGCAACAAAATAGTATATGCTATACTAATTGTCTAATGTTGACAATGTACCAAACTTACAAAACCCACATGTTGGATGTCAACAATGTACCAAACTTACAAAACCCACATGTTGGATGTCAACAATGTACCAAACTTACAAAACCCACATGTTGGATGTCAACAATGTACCAAACTTACAAAACCCACATGTTGGATGCTGACAATGTACCAAACTTACAAAACCCACATGTTGGATGCTGACAATGTACCAAACTTACAAAACCCACATGTTGGATGTCGACAATGTAGCAAACTTACAAAACCCACATGTTGGATGCTGACAATGTACCAAACTTACAAAACCCACATGTTGGATGTCAACAATGTACCAAACTTACAAATCACACATGTTGGATGTTGACAATGTACCAAACTTACAAAACCCACATGTTGGATGTTGACAATGTACCAAACTTACAAAACCCACATGTTGGATGTTGACAATGTAGCAAACTTACAAAACCCACATGTTGGATGTTGACAATGTAGCAAACTTACAAAACCCACATGTTGGATGTCAACAATGAAGCAAACTTACAAAACCCACATGTTGGATGTTGACAATGTACCAAACTTACAAAACCCACATGTTGGATGCTGACAATGTAGCAAACTTACAAAACCCACATGTTGGATGCTGACAATGTACCAAACTTACAAAACCCACATGTTGGATGTCAACAATGTACCAAACTTACAAAACCCACATGTTGGATGCTGACAATGTACCAAACTTACAAAACCCACATGTTGGATGCTGACAATGTAGCAAACTTACAAAACCCACATGTTGGATGCTGACAATGTAGCAAACTTACAAAACCCACAGGTTGGATGCTGACAATGTACCAAACTTACAAAACCCACATGTTGGATGTTGACAATGTACCAAACTTACAAAACCCTCAGGTTGGATAATGCCAATGTACCAAACTTACAAAACCCACATGTTGGATGTCAACAATGTACCAAACTTACAAAACCCACATGTTGGATGCTGACAATGTACCAAACTTACAAAACCCACATGTTGGATGTCAACAATGTACCAAACTTACAAAACCCACATGTTGGATGTTGACAATGTAGCAAACTTACAAAACCCACATGTTGGATGCTGACAATGTACCAAACTTACAAAACCCACAGGTTGGATGCTGACAATGTACCAAACTTACAAAACCCACATGTTGGATGTCAACAATGTACCAAACTTAAAACATCCACATGTTGGATGCTGACAATGTACCAAACTTACAAAACCCACATGTTGGATGCTGACAATGTACCAAACTTACAACACCCACATGTTGGATGTCAACAATGTACCAAACTTACAAAACCCACATGTTGGATGTTGACAATGTACCAAACTTACAAAACCCACATGTTGGATGCTGACAATGTACCAAACTTACAAAACCCACATGTTGGATGTCAACAATGTACCAAACTTACAAAACCCACATGTTGGATGCTGACAATGTAGCAAACTTACAAAACCCACATGTTGGATGCTGACAATGTAGCAAACTTACAAAACCCACATGTTGGATGCTGACAATGTAGCAAACTTACAAAACCCACATGTTGGATGTCAACAATGTACCAAACTTACAAAACCCACATGTTGGATGCTGACAATGTACCAAACTTACAAAACCCACATGTTGGATGCTGACAATGTACCAAACTTACAACACCCACATGTTGGATGTCAACAATTGTACCAAACTTACAAACCCACATGTTGGATGCTGACAATGTAGCAAACTTACAAAACCCACATGTTGGATGCTGACAATGTAGCAAACTTACAAAACCCACATGTTGGATGCTGACAATGTACCAAACTTACAAAACCCACATGTTGGATGTCAACAATGTACCAAACTTACAAAACCCACATGTTGGATGCTGACAATGTAGCAAACTTACAAAACCCACATGTTGGATGCTGACAATGTACCAAACTTACAAAACCCACATGTTGGATGCTGACAATGTAGCAAACTTACAAAACCCACATGTTGGATGTCAAAAATGTACCAAACTTACAAAACCCACGTGTTGGATGCTGACAATTTACCAAACTTACAAAACCCACGTGTTGGATGTCAACAATGTAGCAAACTTACAAAACCCACATGCTGGATGTCAACAACGCCCCAAACTTACAAAACCCACATGTTGGATGTTGACAATGTACCAAACTTACAAAACCCACAGGTTGGATGCTGACAATGTACCTAACTTACAAAACCCACATGTTGGATGTCAACAATGTACCAAACTTACAAAACCCACATGTTGGATGCTGACAATGTACCAAACTTACAAAACCCACATTTTGGATGTCAACAATGTACCAAACTTACAAAACCCACATGTTGGATGCCGACAATGTAGCAAACTTACAAAACCCACATGTTGGATGCTGACAATGTACCAAACTTACAAACCCACATGTTGGATGTCAACAATGTACCAAACTTACAAAACCCACGTGTTGGATGCTGACAATGTACCAAACTTACAAAACCCACATGTTGGATGTCAACAATGTACCAAACTTACAAAACCCACATGTTGGATGTCAACAATGTACCAAACTTACAAAACCCACATGTTGGATGTTGACAATGTAGCAAACTTACAAAACCCACATGTTGGATGCTGACAATGTACCAAACTTACAAAACCCATGTTGGATGTCAACAATGTACCAAACTTACAAAACCCAAATGTTGAATGCTGACAATGTAGCAAACTTACAAAACCCACAGGTTGGATGCTGACAATGTACCAAACTTACAAAACCCACATGTTGGATGTTGACAATGTAGCAAACTTACAAAACCCACATGTTGAATGCTGACAATGTACCAAACT